>NC_072001.2:0-1200000 GCF_028885655.2 Pongo abelii
CTACCTAACCCTAACCCTAACCCTAACCCTAACCCTAACCCTAACCCTAACCCTAACCCTAACCCTAACCCTAACCCTAACCCTAACCCTAACCTAACCCTAACCCTAACCCTAACCCTAACCCTAACCCTAACCCTAACCCCTAACCCTAACCCTAACCCTAACCCTAACCCTAACCCTAACCCTAACCCTAACCCTAACCCTAACCCTAACCCTAACCCTAACCCTAACCCTAACCCTAACCCTAACCTAACCCTAACCCTAACCCTAACCCTAACCCTAACCCTAACCCTACCCTAACCCTAACCCTAACCCTAACCCTAACCCTAACCTAACCCTAACCCTAACCCTAACCCTAACCCTAACCCTAACCCTAACCCTAACCCTAACCCTAACCCTAACCCTAACCCTAACCCTAACCCTAACCCTAACCCTAACCCTAACCCTAACCCTAACCCTAACCCTAACCCTAACCCTAACCCTAACCCTAACCCTAACCCTAACCCTAACCCTAACCCTAACCCTAACCCTAACCCTAACCCTAACCCTAACCCTAACCCTAACCCTAACCCTAACCCTAACCCTAACCCTAACCCTAACCCTAACCCTAACCCTAACCCTAACCCTACCCTAACCCTAACCCCTAACCCTAACCCTAACCCTAACCCTAACCCTAACCCTAACCCTAACCCTAACCCTAACCCTAACCCTAACCCTAACCCTAACCCCTAACCCTAACCCTAACCCTAACCCTAACCCTAACCCTAACCCTAACCCTAACCCTAACCCTAACCCTAACCCTAACCTAACCCTAACCCTAACCCTAACCCTAACCCTAACCCTAACCCTAACCCTAACCCTAACCCTAACCCTAACCCTAACCCTAACCCTAACCCTAACCCTAACCCTAACCCTAACCCTAACCCTAACCCTAACCCTAACCCTAACCCTAACCCTAACCCTAACCCTAACCCTAACCCTAACCCTAACCTAACCCTAACCCTAACCCTAACCCTAACCCTAACCCTAACCCTAACCCTAACCCTAACCCTAACCCTAACCCTAACCCTAACCCTAACCCTAACCCTAACCCTAACCCTAACCCTAACCCTAACCCTAACCCTAACCCTAACCCTAACCCTAACCCTAACCCTAACCCTAACCCTAACCCTAACCCTAACCCTAACCCTAACCCTAACCCTAACCCCTAACCCTAACCCTAACCCTAACCCTAACCCTAACCCTAACCCTAACCCTAACCCTAACCCTAACCCTAACCCTAACCCTAACCCTAACCCTAACCCTAACCCTAACCCTAACCCTAACCCTAACCCTAACCCTAACCCTAACCCTAACCCTAACCCTAACCCTAACCCTAACCCTAACCCTAACCCTAACCCTAACCTAACCCTAACCCTAACCCTAACCCTAACCCTAACCCTAACCCTAACCCTAACCCTAACCCTAACCCTAACCCTAACCCTAACCCTAACCCTAACCCTAACCCTAACCCTAACCCTAACCCTAACCCTAACCCTAACCCTAACCCTAACCCTAACCCTAACCCTAACCCTAACCCTAACCCTAACCCTAACCCTAACCCTAACCCTAACCCTAACCCTAACCCTAACCCTAACCCTAACCCTAACCCTAACCCTAACCCTAACCCTAACCCTAACCCTAACCCTAACCCTAACCCTAACCCTAACCTAACCCTAACCCTAACCCTAACCCTAACCCTAACCCTAACCCTAACCCTAACCCTAACCCTAACCCTAACCCTAACCCTAACCCTAACCCTAACCCTAACCCTAACCCTAACCCTAACCCTAACCCTAACCCTAACCCTAACCCTAACCCTAACCCTAACCCTAACCCTAACCCTAACCCTAACCCTAACCCTAACCCTAACCCTAACCCTAACCCTAACCCTAACCCTAACCCTAACCCTAACCCTAACCCTAACCCTAACCCTAACCCTAACCCTAACCCTAACCCTAACCCTAACCCTAACCCTAACCCTAACCCTAACCCTAACCCTAACCCTAACCCTAACCCTAACCCTAACCCTAACCCTAACCCTAACCCTAACCCTAACCCTAACCCTAACCCTAACCCTAACCCTAACCCTAACCCTAACCCTAACCCTAACCCTAACCCTAACCCTAACCCTAACCCTAACCCTAACCCTAACCCTAACCCTAACCCTAACCCTAACCCTAACCCTAACCCTAACCCTAACCCTAACCCTAACCCTAACCCTAACCCTAACCCTAACCCTAACCCTAACCCTAACCCTAACCCTAACCCTAACCCTAACCCTAACCCTAACCCTAACCCTAACCCTAACCCTAACCCTAACCCTAACCCTAACCCTAACCCTAACCCTAACCCTAACCCTAACCCTAACCCTAACCCTAACCCTAACCCTAACCCTAACCCTAACCCTAACCCTAACCCTAACCCTAACCCTAACCCTAACCCTAACCCTAACCCTAACCCTAACCCTAACCCTAACCCTAACCCTAACCCTAACCCTAACCCTAACCCTAACCCTAACCCTAACCCTAACCCTAACCCTAACCCTAACCCTAACCCTAACCCTAACCCTAACCCTAACCCTAACCCTAACCCTAACCCTAACCCTAACCCTAACCCTAACCCTAACCTAACCCTAACCCTAACCCTAACCCTAACCCTAACCCTAACCCTAACCCTAACCCTAACCCTAACCCTAACCCTAACCCTAACCCTAACCCTAACCCTAACCCTAACCCTAACCCTAACCCTAACCCTAACCCTAACCCTAACCCTAACCCTAACCCTAACCCTAACCCTAACCCTAACCCTAACCCTAACCCTAACCCTAACCCTAACCCTAACCCTAACCCTAACCCTAACCCTAACCCTAACCCTAACCCTAACCCTAACCCTAACCCTAACCCTAACCCTAACCCTAACCCTAACCCTAACCCTAACCCTAACCCTAACCCTAACCCTAACCCTAACCCTAACCCTAACCCTAACCCTAACCCTAACCCTAACCCTAACCCTAACCCTAACCCTAACCCTAACCCTAACCCTAACCCTAACCCTAACCCTAACCCTAACCCTAACCCTAACCCTAACCCTAACCCTAACCCTAACCCTAACCCTAACCCTAACCCTAACCCTAACCCTAACCCTAACCCTAACCCTAACCCTAACCCTAACCCTAACCCTAACCCTAACCCTAACCCTAACCCTAACCCTAACCCTAACCCTAACCCTAACCCTAACCCTAACCCTAACCCTAACCCTAACCCTAACCCTAACCCTAACCCTAACCCTAACCCTAACCCTAACCCTAACCCTAACCTAACCCTAACCCTAACCCTAACCCTAACCCTAACCCTAACCCTAACCCTAACCCTAACCCTAACCCTAACCCTAACCCTAACCCTAACCCTAACCCTAACCCTAACCCTAACCCTAACCCTAACCCTAACCCTAACCCTAACCCTAACCCTAACCCTAACCCTAACCCTAACCCTAACCCTAACCCTAACCCTAACCCTAACCCTAACCCTAACCCTAACCCTAACCCTAACCCTAACCCTAACCCTAACCCTAACCCTAACCCTAACCCTAACCCTAACCCTAACCCTAACCCTAACCCTAACCCTAACCTAACCCTAACCCTAACCCTAACCCTAACCCTAACCCTAACCCTAACCCTAACCCTAACCCTAACCCTAACCCTAACCCTAACCCTAACCCTAACCCTAACCTAACCCTAACCCTAACCCTAACCCTAACCCTAACCCTAACCCTAACCCTAACCCTAACCCTAACCCTAACCCTAACCCTAACCCTAACCCTAACCCTAACCCTAACCCTAACCCTAACCCTAACCCTAACCCTAACCCTAACCCTAACCCTAACCCTAACCCTAACCCTAACCCTAACCCTAACCCTAACCCTAACCCTAACCCTAACCCTAACCCTAACCCTAACCCTAACCCTAACCCTAACCCTAACCCTAACCCTAACCCTAACCCTAACCCTAACCCTAACCCTAACCCTAACCCTAACCCTAACCCTAACCCTAACCCTAACCCTAACCCTAACCCTAACCCTAACCCTAACCCTAACCCTAACCCTAACCCTAACCCTAACCCTAACCCTAACCCTAACCCTAACCCTAACCCTAACCCTAACCCTAACCCTAACCCTAACCCTAACCCTAACCCTAACCCTAACCCTAACCCTAACCCTAACCCTAACCCTAACCCTAACCCTAACCCTAACCCTAACCCTAACCCTAACCCTAACCCTAACCCTAACCCTAACCCTAACCCTAACCCTAACCCTAACCCTAACCCTAACCCTAACCCTAACCCTAACCCTAACCCTAACCCTAACCCTAACCCTAACCCTAACCCTAACCCTAACCCTAACCCTAACCCTAACCCTAACCCTAACCCTAACCCTAACCCTAACCCTAAACCCTAACCCTAACCCTAACCCTAACCCTAACCCTAACCCTAACCCTAACCCTAACCCTAACCCTAACCCTAACCCTAACCCTAACCCTAACCCTAACCCTAACCCTAACCCTAACCCTAACCCTAACCCTAACCCTAACCCTAACCCTAACCCTAACCCTAACCCTAACCCTAACCCTAACCCTAACCCTAACCCTAACCCTAACCCTAACCCTAACCCTAACCCTAACCCTAACCCTAACCCTAACCCTAACCCTAACCCTAACCCTAACCCTAACCCTAACCCTAACCCTAACCCTAACCCTAACCTAACCCTAACCCTAACCCTAACCCTAACCCTAACCCTAACCCTAACCCTAACCCTAACCCTAACCCTAACCCTAACCCTAACCCTAACCCTAACCCTAACCCTAACCCTAACCCTAACCCTAACCCTAACCCTAACCCTAACCCTAACCCTAACCCTAACCCTAACCCTAACCCTAACCCTAACCCTAACCCTAACCCTAACCCTAACCCTAACCCTAACCCTAACCCTAACCCTAACCCTAACCCTAACCCTAACCCTAACCCTAACCCTAACCCTAACCCTAACCCTAACCCTAACCCTAACCCTAACCCTAACCCTAACCCTAACCCTAACCCTAACCCTAACCCTAACCCTAACCCTAACCCTAACCCTAACCCTAACCCTAACCCTAACCCTAACCCTAACCCTAACCCTAACCCTAACCCTAACCCTAACCCTAACCCTAACCCTAACCCTAACCCTAACCCTAACCCTAACCCTAACCCTAACCCTAACCCTAACCCTAACCCTAACCCTAACCCTAACCCTAACCCTAACCCTAACCCTAACCCTAACCCTAACCCTAACCCTAACCCTAACCCTAACCCTAACCCTAACCCTAACCCTAACCCTAACCCTAACCCTAACCCTAACCCTAACCCTAACCCTAACCCTAACCCTAACCCTAACCCTAACCCTAACCCTAACCCTAACCCTAACCCTAACCCTAACCCTAACCCTAACCTAACCCTAACCCTAACCCTAACCCTAACCCTAACCCTAACCCTAACCCTAACCCTAACCCTAACCCTAACCCTAACCCTAACCCTAACCCTAACCCTAACCCTAACCCTAACCCTAACCCTAACCCTAACCCTAACCCTAACCCTAACCCTAACCCTAACCCTAACCCTAACCCTAACCCTAACCCTAACCCTAACCCTAACCCTAACCCTAACCCTAACCCTAACCCTAACCCTAACCCTAACCCTAACCCTAACCCTAACCCTAACCCTAACCCTAACCCTAACCCTAACCCTAACCCTAACCCTAACCCTAACCCTAACCCTAACCCTAACCCTAACCCTAACCCTAACCCTAACCCTAACCCTAACCCTAACCCTAACCCTAACCCTAACCCTAACCCTAACCCTAACCCTAACCCTAACCCTAACCCTAACCCTAACCCTAACCCTAACCCTAACCCTAACCCTAACCCTAACCCTAACCCTAACCCTAACCCTAACCCTAACCCTAACCCTAACCCTAACCCTAACCCTAACCCTAACCCTAACCCTAACCCTAACCCTAACCCTAACCCTAACCCTAACCCTAACCCTAACCCTAACCCTAACCCTAACCCTAACCCTAACCCTAACCCTAACCCTAACCCTAACCCTAACCCTAACCCTAACCCTAACCCTAACCCTAACCCTAACCCTAACCCTAACCCTAACCCTAACCCTAACCCTAACCCTAACCCTAACCCTAACCCTAACCCTAACCCTAACCCTAACCCTAACCCTAACCCTAACCCTAACCCTAACCCTAACCCTAACCCTAACCCTAACCCTAACCCTAACCCTAACCCTAACCCTAACCCTAACCCTAACCCTAACCCTAACCCTAACCCTAACCCTAACCCTAACCCTAACCCTAACCCTAACCCTAACCCTAACCCTAACCCTAACCCTAACCCTAACCCTAACCCTAACCCTAACCCTAACCCTAACCCTAACCCTAACCCTAACCCTAACCCTAACCCTAACCCTAACCCTAACCCTAACCCTAACCCTAACCCTAACCCTAACCCTAACCCTAACCCTAACCCTAACCCTAACCCTAACCCTAACCCTAACCCTAACCCTAACCCTAACCCTAACCCTAACCCTAACCCTAACCCTAACCCTAACCCTAACCCTAACCCTAACCCTAACCCTAACCCTAACCCTAACCCTAACCCTAACCCTAACCCTAACCCTAACCCTAACCCTAACCCTAACCCTAACCCTAACCCTAACCCTAACCCTAACCCTAACCCTAACCCTAACCCTAACCCTAACCCTAACCCTAACCCTAACCCTAACCCTAACCCTAACCCTAACCCTAACCCTAACCCTAACCCTAACCCTAACCCTAACCCTAACCCTAACCCTAACCCTAACCCTAACCCTAACCCTAACCCTAACCCTAACCCTAACCCTAACCCTAACCCTAACCCTAACCCTAACCCTAACCCTAACCCTAACCCTAACCCTAACCCTAACCCTAACCCTAACCCTAACCCTAACCCTAACCCTAACCCTAACCCTAACCCTAACCCTAACCCTAACCCTAACCCTAACCCTAACCCTAACCCTAACCCTAACCCTAACCCTAACCCTAACCCTAACCCTAACCCTAACCCTAACCCTAACCCTAACCCTAACCCTAACCCTAACCCTAACCCTAACCCTAACCCTAACCCTAACCCTAACCCTAACCCTAACCCTAACCCTAACCCTAACCCTAACCCTAACCCTAACCCTAACCCTAACCCTAACCCTAACCCTAACCCTAACCCTAACCCTAACCCTAACCCTAACCCTAACCCTAACCCTAACCCTAACCCTAACCCTAACCCTAACCCTAACCCTAACCCTAACCCTAACCCTAACCCTAACCCTAACCCTAACCCTAACCCTAACCCTAACCCTAACCCTAACCCTAACCCTAACCCTAACCCTAACCCTAACCCTAACCCTAACCCTAACCCTAACCCTAACCCTAACCCTAACCCTAACCCTAACCCTAACCCTAACCCTAACCCTAACCCTAACCCTAACCCTAACCCTAACCCTAACCCTAACCCTAACCCTAACCCTAACCCTAACCCTAACCCTAACCCTAACCCTAACCCTAACCCTAACCCTAACCCTAACCCTAACCCTAACCCTAACCCTAACCCTAACCCTAACCCTAACCCTAACCCTAACCCTAACCCTAACCCTAACCCTAACCCTAACCCTAACCCTAACCCTAACCCTAACCCTAACCCTAACCCTAACCCTAACCCTAACCCTAACCCTAACCCTAACCCTAACCCTAACCCTAACCCTAACCCTAACCCTAACCCTAACCCTAACCCTAACCCTAACCCTAACCCTAACCCTAACCCTAACCCTAACCCTAACCCTAACCCTAACCCTAACCCTAACCCTAACCCTAACCCTAACCCTAACCCTAACCCTAACCCTAACCCTAACCCTAACCCTAACCCTAACCCTAACCCTAACCCTAACCCTAACCCTAACCCTAACCCTAACCCTAACCCTAACCCTAACCCTAACCCTAACCCTAACCCTAACCCTAACCCTAACCCTAACCCTAACCCTAACCCTAACCCTAACCCTAACCCTAACCCTAACCCTAACCCTAACCCTAACCCTAACCCTAACCCTAACCCTAACCCTAACCCTAACCCTAACCCTAACCCTAACCCTAACCCTAACCCTAACCCTAACCCTAACCCTAACCCTAACCCTAACCCTAACCCTAACCCTAACCCTAACCCTAACCCTAACCCTAACCCTAACCCTAACCCTAACCCTAACCCTAACCCTAACCCTAACCCTAACCCTAACCCTAACCCTAACCCTAACCCTAACCCTAACCCTAACCCTAACCCTAACCCTAACCCTAACCCTAACCCTAACCCTAACCCTAACCCTAACCCTAACCCTAACCCTAACCCTAACCCTAACCCTAACCCTAACCCTAACCCTAACCCTAACCCTAACCCTAACCCTAACCCTAACCCTAACCCTAACCCTAACCCTAACCCTAACCCTAACCCTAACCCTAACCCTAACCCTAACCCTAACCCTAACCCTAACCCTAACCCTAACCCTAACCCTAACCCTAACCCTAACCCTAACCCTAACCCTAACCCTAACCCTAACCCTAACCCTAACCCTAACCCTAACCCTAACCCTAACCCTAACCCTAACCCTAACCCTAACCCTAACCCTAACCCTAACCCTAACCCTAACCCTAACCCTAACCCTAACCCTAACCCTAACCCTAACCCTAACCCTAACCCTAACCCTAACCCTAACCCTAACCCTAACCCTAACCCTAACCCTAACCCTAACCCTAACCCTAACCCTAACCCTAACCCTAACCCTAACCCTAACCCTAACCCTAACCCTAACCCTAACCCTAACCCTAACCCTAACCCTAACCCTAACCCTAACCCTAACCCTAACCCTAACCCTAACCCTAACCCTAACCCTAACCCTAACCCTAACCCTAACCCTAACCCTAACCCTAACCCTAACCCTAACCCTAACCCTAACCCTAACCCTAACCCTAACCCTAACCCTAACCCTAACCCTAACCCTAACCCTAACCCTAACCCTAACCCTAACCCTAACCCTAACCCTAACCCTAACCCTAACCCTAACCCTAACCCTAACCCTAACCCTAACCCTAACCCTAACCCTAACCCTAACCCTAACCCTAACCCTAACCCTAACCCTAACCCTAACCCTAACCCTAACCCTAACCCTAACCCTAACCCTAACCCTAACCCTAACCCTAACCCTAACCCTAACCCTAACCCTAACCCTAACCCTAACCCTAACCCTAACCCTAACCCTAACCCTAACCCTAACCCTAACCCTAACCCTAACCCTAACCCTAACCCTAACCCTAACCCTAACCCTAACCCTAACCCTAACCCTAACCCTAACCCTAACCCTAACCCTAACCCTAACCCTAACCCTAACCCTAACCCTAACCCTAACCCTAACCCTAACCCTAACCCTAACCCTAACCCTAACCCTAACCCTAACCCTAACCCTAACCCTAACCCTAACCCTAACCCTAACCCTAACCCTAACCCTAACCCTAACCCTAACCCTAACCCTAACCCTAACCCTAACCCTAACCCTAACCCTAACCCTAACCCTAACCCTAACCCTAACCCTAACCCTAACCCTAACCCTAACCCTAACCCTAACCCTAACCCTAACCCTAACCCTAACCCTAACCCTAACCCTAACCCTAACCCTAACCCTAACCCTAACCCTAACCCTAACCCTAACCCTAACCCTAACCCTAACCCTAACCCTAACCCTAACCCTAACCCTAACCCTAACCCTAACCCTAACCCTAACCCTAACCCTAACCCTAACCCTAACCCTAACCCTAACCCTAACCCTAACCCTAACCCTAACCCTAACCCTAACCCTAACCCTAACCCTAACCCTAACCCTAACCCTAACCCTAACCCTAACCCTAACCCTAACCCTAACCCTAACCCTAACCCTAACCCTAACCCTAACCCTAACCCTAACCCTAACCCTAACCCTAACCCTAACCCTAACCCTAACCCTAACCCTAACCCTAACCCTAACCCTAACCCTAACCCTAACCCTAACCCTAACCCTAACCCTAACCCTAACCCTAACCCTAACCCTAACCCTAACCCTAACCCTAACCCTAACCCTAACCCTAACCCTAACCCTAACCCTAACCCTAACCCTAACCCTAACCCTAACCCTAACCCTAACCCTAACCCTAACCCTAACCCTAACCCTAACCCTAACCCTAACCCTAACCCTAACCCTAACCCTAACCCTAACCCTAACCCTAACCCTAACCCTAACCCTAACCCTAACCCTAACCCTAACCCTAACCCTAACCCTAACCCTAACCCTAACCCTAACCCTAACCCTAACCCTAACCCTAACCCTAACCCTAACCCTAACCCTAACCCTAACCCTAACCCTAACCCTAACCCTAACCCTAACCCTAACCCTAACCCTAACCCTAACCCTAACCCTAACCCTAACCCTAACCCTAACCCTAACCCTAACCCTAACCCTAACCCTAACCCTAACCCTAACCCTAACCCTAACCCTAACCCTAACCCTAACCCTAACCCTAACCCTAACCCTAACCCTAACCCTAACCCTAACCCTAACCCTAACCCTAACCCTAACCCTAACCCTAACCCTAACCCTAACCCTAACCCTAACCCTAACCCTAACCCTAACCCTAACCCTAACCCTAACCCTAACCCTAACCCTAACCCTAACCCTAACCCTAACCCTAACCCTAACCCTAACCCTAACCCTAACCCTAACCCTAACCCTAACCCTAACCCTAACCCTAACCCTAACCCTAACCCTAACCCTAACCCTAACCCTAACCCTAACCCTAACCCTAACCCTAACCCTAACCCTAACCCTAACCCTAACCCTAACCCTAACCCTAACCCTAACCCTAACCCTAACCCTAACCCTAACCCTAACCCTAACCCTAACCCTAACCCTAACCCTAACCCTAACCCTAACCCTAACCCTAACCCTAACCCTAACCCTAACCCTAACCCTAACCCTAACCCTAACCCTAACCCTAACCCTAACCCTAACCCTAACCCTAACCCTAACCCTAACCCTAACCCTAACCCTAACCCTAACCCTAACCCTAACCCTAACCCTAACCCTAACCCTAACCCTAACCCTAACCCTAGATTATGCATGCTTGGGAATAGTGGAGCTAGCTTGCTTAAACTTTATTTAGGCGTATGCTAATTACTTGTGGGGGGCAAAGGCAGGCAGTGAGGATGTTAAGCTTATCCCAAAATAGTCAATTTTGGAAAAGACACAAGTACAGGCCGGGCGCGGTGGCTCAGACCTGTAATCCCAGCACCTTGGGAGGCCAAGGCGCCCGGTCACGAGGTCAGGAGATCGCCACCATCCTGGCTAACACGATGAGACCCCGTCTCTGCTAAACATACACAAATCAGCCGGGCGTGGTGGCAGGCGCTTGTAGTCTCAGCTACTCGGGAGGCTGAGGCAGGAGAAGAGCACGATCCCGGGTGGCGGAGCTTGCAGTGAGCCGAGATTGCGCCACTGCACTCCGGCCTGGGCGGCAGAGTGGGATTCCGCCTCAAAAAAGAAAAAAAAAAATCTACCTATATATGTATGTGTGTGTTTGTGTGTGTGTGTGTGTGTGTGTGTGTGTGTGTGTGTGTGTGTGTGTGTGTATAGTCAGGTACACTCATTTTACTTCTGAGTTATCTCGTCACCACTTAACCAGCACCAATCAGAGACCACATTTTTCTAGGCAGTCTCCAAATGTACATTACGAATAGTAACGTACTTTAAGGATAGTATTGAAGCTCCGGGAAAAATTGCTTGTCTCCACCTCAGCAGACCAACCTGCCTGGGCCAGCTTCTCTTTTCCTCTACTCTTCAGAAAGTGCTAGACCTGCAACATCTGACAGAATACAGCTTCCATGACTCCTCAGTGCCATGGCAAAGGAACGAGCTGAGAGCAATCTAAAGACTGGGAGATATTAAGTCTCTTGGATCTTACTTCTTTTGGTTGCTCGAGCACTTTAATTCCCCAGAGAGCCCTCCCATCTCCATCAGTTCTTCCAGGAACCTGTACCCTCCTTGTGTCTCGAAGATACACTGTTCTAACTTGTTACCTGCCTTTACAAGAAAGTTGGTAAAAATAAAAGGAAAGCTGAACAACGTCACTATATGGAGGTATGAAACAGAATTTCCCCATACTTGGTAAAGTTTAGAAATTTGTGTAATACCCGAAGGCAGATTCTATGTACAATAAGTCCTAGTTTAAGAGCAAGAGCGGAGGGTATGAGGAAATAAAACTATATTTTCCGGGAGTATCTCTGGCTTCAGGAAGAAAGAGCACACGTTACTCTCCATTCCATATTAGGGCTGAACTATGGGGTCTTTTCGATCCTTTTTGCTTACCCTCTGCGATTCAGGGGGCCCATGGCAAAGGTAAACAGACTGAAACAGCACCGTGGATAGCTGTGAGCTGTGCTGGGAAGATTCACGGTGATTCCATAATAAATCTCAGGTCTTTATTCTATAACAAAAAATTACTCTCTTCCATCATCAAGGTAAAGCCGAGTATGTACAAGAAGAGTATGGGATAACTTTGTCACTCGTGACGAACCTAGTCGGTCCGATACTTTAACAACTTCTCCAATGTCTCTGCACTCAGGTTGGATATTCTGAGTGGGTCATCGGTAGAATGAATGAAATCAAGAATACTCTAAAGCAATGTTTGGAAGTCAATTTCAGTGTCTCCGGAAGCACTGGTAAAATCACCCTGTGTAGCGAACGTGAAGTATCCATAGGCTCTCTCTGTGTCTTTGAAACTGCCCATGTGTTCATTACAAACGGCGGCTTGAGGAAAGGTGGTTTTGGAATTGGTTTCCCTCTAGTCTTACGTGATGCATCTCTACTATATTGCATTATAATAAAGCAAAGGGTCACTTGCTGACATAAAGCACAGTAGGCAGGAATGGAAGAGTCAACTTAGAGAACAAAAGTGCTTTTCGGTTTTATGTTCACTTCTGCAGTTTGGAAAACAGTTGAACAGTTTAACTGATTTTGTGGTGGCTCCCAAAAATACATATGAGCGTTGAAAATGTACAGAAGAACAACAATTGGGAGACATTTCCAGAAGCTTCAGTTTCTGAAACCCAGACATGAGCCTACAAGCTAAGACACGGCTACCCCAGGCTTCAGCGTGAAACCATACAAATCTCCTGGGGAGGGCTTCCCTCTCTGAATGCAGCTACCTGTCCACAGGATGCTCTAGGCCCAGGCACCTTTATTCTCCCAACTAGAAAGACATAGAAAGATGCCTCAATATCCCATGAAGATGCCCAAGCATTTGGCCAAGGCTCCTATGAAACAGTCTGCTGTCTTCATCCAGGTAAGGGCAACTTCACATTTTCAGACACGAAGATCGTGGGTAAATCCGGGGTGGACTGAGAGGCGGAAGCTCCAGCAAACGCAGTCCTGTGGTTGGAAGATGAATGCAGTACTTATTCCTGCACCAACAGACCCTTGCCTCTGGCCTTGGGCCTAGAGCATGATTTTTTGGTAGTTGCTGTTGGGGAAGAGGCCCTTGGGCTTTAACCTGGGGACAGCCTCCCTTAAATGCTTGGGCTGCAGCGGGGGCGTTTCTCCCCACATCTCGCACACGTCCAGGGCCTCTTCCACCACCTCTCCAACAAAGACCTTGGCGATTCCAGCCATGGCAATGGCGGCGTTCTCAGACACCGAACTGCCGGTGATAGACTTCATCAGACCTGCAATGCGTGCTTTTGGGAAAGCTGACCGGCGACACACTTCGTAGCGGGCCAGCTGCTCCTCAGACATGGCAGACAGCAGGGCTGTCATCCTCTGAGCCTCCTCTGCATCCACGGTGGGCTTCCTCTCCTTCTTTCCTTTGGTATCTCTTTTCCGTCTTTTGGCGGCAGGAGGAGCTGAGGCTGAGGCCTCCTTGTCCCCTTCTGTGAGGTCCATGACATCCTCACTCCTGAGCTCACCTTCCTGATCCCTGGGTTCTTCCAAGTTCCCACCTAGGTCCTCAGGGATTCCATCCTTCTTGCTGCCCTTCAGACCTCGGGGCATGGCGAACATCTCAGCAGACACACCTGTTTGCCTGCCCGTCTCCACGGGTGAGATTCAAGTCTGCCCCGTGACAGCAGCTGTAGAGGCAGAAGTTCTGGCTGGGGTGGTTTGATTACGGATCTGCAGCGAGAACCTTTCGAAGATTTTAGCTGCCGTGTTTCTGCTGAGCCACTTTAGCCATAACTGGACACAGCTCCCTGCCTCCCCTTCCCACACACAAACACACACGCTGAATTTTCTCACTTCCACAATGTGAAGAAACTTGTGGATGGAGAGTATATTAGTTTTACATCAATGCAGAATAGATTCTCACAAGTTTTGGACATTTAAAACAAACACCAGCTCAGAGGTCAGAAGTTCTACCAGTCCAAGTGACTGCCACCTGCTCAGAGCCACACGAGGGACCTCCGGGATGGGTCCGGCTGTGTGGCCGCTGCCTTCACCTGAGAAGGGTCTGGCTTCGATCTGACTCGAAGTGGTGGCAGAATTCAATGCCTTCGGGTTGTGAGCCCCAGGCCCACTTGTCTGTTCTGCCTGCTGCCGTGAGGACGCTCTCGGCTCCTGCAAGTGTTGCCCAGGTCTGGGCTGTGTGGCTCCCTGGGTCTGCACGGCCAGTGCCGGGGAATCTCCCACAGGGCAATGTCCTCTCAGGGAGCTCCAGTCCTCCCTTATAAAGAGCTCGGATGATTGAATTAGACCCAGCCTTTAGCAGCTATTGGCTCAGGTTATCCCTAAGGTAATCAGGGATTTGGGCGGGCTCATCCATTCACGCTTCCGCCCACACCCAAGGGAGGGGCAGACACAGGGCGAGTCTCCGAGGGGCGGGAAATGCAGGGGGTATTTCAGAATTCAGTCTTCCTCACAGAATCGCAAAGTTCACGTTTCACAACCATAAAGAAACTATTTACGCTAAAAATGAGACTTTTTATGGAGTTGCACTTAGAAAACTTCAATGTCTGAGAAAAAAAAAATCTCTAACGCACAGGGAAACAGGTGGTTTATCCAATACTCTGAAAATAAAGTGGGCTGGGTGAGGGGAATATGAAAATATTATTTCAATTTCATTTCATTTTATTTATTTATTTAGGCTACGTATTGATTTATTTTTGAGACAGAGTCTCCCTCTGTCCCCCAGGCTGGATTACAGTGGCCTGAGCTCGGCTCACTGCAGCCTCCGCATCCTGGGCTCAAGGCATTCTCCTGCCTCAGCCTCCAGAGTAGCTGGGACTAAATGAGCACGCCACCACGCCAGGCAAATTTTTGTCTTTTGTTTAAAGTGTAGAGGAGGTTTCACCATTTGGGCCAGGGTGGTCTTCAACGGCCGACTTCAGGTGACCTGCCCCAACTTGCCTTCCCAAAGTGAAGGGACTATAGGCGTGAGCCACTGCGCCCAGACTATGATAGTATCACACCGAAGCCTGAAGCTGCTCTGCCTTAGGATTTTTCCTGAGTTTTACTTTCTTGTCATGATGAGTTGCTAGCTCATATTTTCCGTTGGATCTTTTCGAAAGGCTTTACTGATGAGATTATGGCTTTCTCACAAAGAATACCACTTTGGTGAAACTATACTGAAATTAAGAGTACCTTAAGTTTCCGATACTTATCAAGCACACTATTTGAACACGGCGTGGTAGGTGAAAGTGTAAGAAGCAGAATTTGGCAAACCCCATTATTTTTCAATTTCGACGGTTTCAGGTTTTTTGGTTTCAGCCAAACTGAAGAATGTCCTAATGAGCTGTCAATTGACAGGCCATTACAGACAATTTTTGAAACTACATCACAGTGTAATTTAAGGAGTACGATTCTAAAGAAATTTGAACAATCTGGTGGTATTGCTAACACCAAACAAGGTTGTTCAGCTCTTTCATCTTTAAAAACAAACAAACAAAAACATGATGTGGAATTCTCTCATTTTACCAAACAGCCGTACGCTCCCTTGAATACGTGACTGTGAAACCCAAGTAACTGGAAGACAAAAAATAAAGGAAACACCTCATCAGTCTCATTAATAGTTTTGTTGAGAATAATTTATCTTTCAAAAACTGCTGGCTATGTCTTGATATTTTTAGACACGGCTAAGATTGAAATTGCATGAATCCTCTCTCTAACATTCATGCTACTTAAGAAACTTTTCCCAAGATTTGACTGCATTCATTTCATAAAAGCCCTGTCCTCTTCTCCCCTATATATCTATATTAGCACTCTGCCTTCTACCCTCTTCCATAGGAAACACAAATCCGTCAATTGATCACTTAAGCCTTTCCAGTTTGGGTACAACATTTTCTGTAGTTGTACTCCTACGATTTGTCCTTTATACTTCTAAAGACTAGACCCTAGATTATGCATGCTTGGGAATAGTGGAGCTAGCTTGCTTAAACTTTATTTAGGCGTATGCTAATTACTTGTGGGGGGCAAAGGCAGGCAGTGAGGATGTTAAGCTTATCCCAAAATAGTCAATTTTGGAAAAGACACAAGTACAGGCCGGGCGCGGTGGCTCTGACCTGTAATCCCAGCACCTTGGGAGGACTTCTCGCAGAAGACCAGAGCGAGACCCCAGGGAAAAGATGCATCCCCGGCGTGATGGCCTGACGATGGATTCCTGTGTCCCGCAACATGGGGAGTCTGCAGTGTGGCCGGTTTGGAAATTGGCAAGGAGAGCGAAGAGACACCATGCCGGTCTTCCACCCTTCCCTGGATGCCTGTGGGTGCCCGCAGAGCTCCGGAAGCAAACAGTCAACATGCTCAGCCTTTCGGGGGCCGGAGAGACGTGAGCAACAGGCCCCCTTGCAGAGGGCACAGCAGCGTGGAATCCCAAATCACGCTTCAGTCGTCCTGAGTGTGGCTCCTCTGTGGTCGGGGCTGTCGGCCTGGCGCTCCTTTGCGAGGCTCAGCTTAGGGATGTGCGGTCTGTGAACCACGCGGTTGAAAACCCGACGGCAACCCGGGTCCCGGTCTTTTGTCTCTGAGGTAGCTGCCCGTTCCTTGTTCCACGGAATCGGGGCGAATGGGTGCCCCGCCCTCCCGACGCGGCGGCCGTGGGCCCAGCCCTCAGCCCGCGCCGGGCACTTACCCTTTTCCCCGAGCGCGGAGGTCCCGTTGCTCCCGGAGGCCGGAGACCGTTTTTTCTCTCTGCCTTCCTCCCTCTGTCCCTGGCTCCCTCCCGCCCGCCCTCTGTCCCTGCGTCGCTCTGTCTCTCCCTCCGTTCCTCACTGCCTCCCTCTCTCTCCCTCCCTCCCCCCCTCCCTCCCTCCCTCCCAGCTTCCCTCTGCCCATCCTTCGGCCCCTCTGGGTCTCCCGTTCGTCACTCCAACTCTGCCCGCCTTCCCTCCCGCCTGGAACGGTCGGCATCGCCGGCGCGGGGCCTGGGGTCTGCGTTCAGCCGCCAGGCACTACACGGTGGCAGCTGGGAGGCTGCAGGGACACGGGCGGGCGGGCGGGCGGGCGGGCGACGGTGGAGCGGAGGCGCAGAGGAGGCGAGCCGCTGCCGGAGGGATGGCGGGCCCGAACCCTGCGCGGGCCCTGTGTTTCGCGGGACTGGGGTCTCCACCCAGCCCAGGGGAGGACGCATTTTCCGTGGGTGGGGGTTGGGGGGTGCGGGGTGTGGGTGGCGAGGGGTTGGTCAGGCCGGGGTGGGGTGGCGGTAAGGCAAGAGAGCTCTGCCCAGGCTGCTCCCAGAGCCTAGGCGGCTGCCCCCAGAGCCTAGGCGGCTGCCCGTGATCCCGCGCGTGCGCAGTAGACGGCCCACCTGCTGGTACCTGGGCCGGCGCTGGGATCCCCGGGATGCCCAGGAAAGAATGGCAGCTCTCCGCTCTGTGGAGTCTCTCACCGGGCCTAGACCTGGAAGGCAGGAATCCCAGGCGGGTCGGCCCGGAGGGAACACACGCCCCTCCACGCCGAGCCAGGTGTTCCCCGCGAAAGAGAGGCCACCGGCCACCGCCCTGCCCCGACCCCGTCCCAGCCCCGCGTCCTTTTAAAGCTCCTCCAGCAGAGCCTGGTATTCTTCCTCGCTGAGGGGTGGTTCCAGCGAGGCGGCCTCTTCCGAGGCCTCCAGCTCCCCCGGGGCCTCCGTTTCTAGGAAAGGTTGCGCCCCCTGCAGAAACTCCGGGCTCTCCAGGAGCTCATCCAGCAGGGCGGAGGGGAGTGCAGACGAGCGCCCCGGCTCCTGGAGGAGCCCCGCCTGGGGGGGCGCCCGGATGGCTTGCACCTGCCCCTGCCGCGCGGAGGCCTCCGGGGGCGCGGGCTGGGGAGATGGGGCTGCCCCGGCTTGCGGTTCCCACGCCGCCCCGGCGACCTGGGGACCCTGGCCCCAGCCCCACCACGGACTCCCCTGGGACGCGGGTGGCGCAAGCCCACCTTGGCCCTGTGGCCCCGCTTGAGCCGGCCCAGGCTGTCCCACCGCGCAAGGGCCCGGCAGGCCGTCGCGCTGCGGGTCCCGGTCCTCCCGGCCTTTGCTCGGGTGCGCAGGCCACCGAGGAGCCTGAGGGTGGGAGAGCGCCCCGTCCGCGGGAGCCAGGGCAGCGTAGGCAAAATCCGCGCGTGCCGGGGCCGCTTGGGAGATCCCTCGTGCCGGCGCGGCCTGGCTGGGCTGGAGCACGGGGACGGCCCTCGCTCCCTGGCTCACGAAAGCCCCCTGGGGGAGAGCCCCAGGCGCGCAGGGCACGCGGGGTGCGGGAAGCGCCGTTCCCCACGCCCCGGCGTGGGCGAAGGTGACCCACGAGGGAGCAGGGTGACACCCACCGGGGGCCGCGTTGCAGAGGCCGCCTGGGTGCGCGGGCGCCCTGCCACCCTGTCCCGGGTGCCTGGCCCATCGATTCTGAAACCAGATCTGAATCCTGGACTCCGGGAGGCCCGTCTCTCTGGCCAGTTCTTCCCTGGCGGCGATGCCTGGAAAGCGATCCTTCTCAAAGGCGCGGAGGAGCAGGGCGGTCTGGGATCCGGTGACGGCGGTCCGCTTTCGCCTGCCTTCTTGCGGGCCGCGTCTCCCGGGCCAGGGCCGAGATTCCCGCCGGTGCTGCCTCAGCTGGCGTGACCTCTCATTCTGAAACCAAATCTGGACCCTGGGCTCCGGAACGCCGATGGCCTGGGCCAGCCCTTCTCTGGTGGCGATGCCCGGGTACGGGTTCCGCTCAAAGCAGGCTCGCAGGGCCTCGCTTTGGCTCGGGGTCCAGACAAGTCTCCTTCGCCGTCCTCGTCCTCGGGCTTCCGCGGGGAGGGGGCCGTCCGAAGGTGTCGGGAGAGCCATCGCGGGGAGCACCATCCGGAATTTCACGGACGGACGCGGGCAGAGAGAGGCCCGCGGGCTCCCGGGCACCTCAGCCGGCCTGTGCACTGGGCGCAGGTGCAGCCAGGAGACCGGCCCGGACAGCCAGCCAGCCGCTCTTATAAAGACCAACAGGCAGGCAGGCTCCACCCCTTCATGAATGGCGGTGAGCCCTGGGACAGCCCGCCCTCCGGAAGGGTCCCAGGGCGTGGAGGCCCCCTGGGGCCGGGGGGAGGGGGGGCGGTGGTGGTGGTGGTGGTGGTGGTGACGCTGGTGGTGGGGGCGGGGGTGGCGGTGGGGGCGGGAGGGACGAAGCGGAAGGGGGAGAGGGGGAAGGGGTGAGGGGGGCGGGTTTCGGGGTCTGGCTCTCCGGACCTCTCCAGGAATCCCGCGGGAACTGGAGGCCGCTCTCTGGGCTCCCACGCGCCTTCAGCAGGGAGAATCCAGCCTGGAAGGCTGGAGGGGAGTGTGGAACTGAACCTCCGTGGGAGTCTTGAGTTTTCCAGGCCCTCTCTCCGTGAAGGAGGCAATGCCTGTGGGTGTCGCCGTGGCCGTGACAGTCTCACACACGCACAGGCGTGTGGCTCTCGTTCATTCCCAAGCAGAAGACCAGAGCGAGACCCCAGGGAAAGGATGCATCCCCGGCGTGATGGCCTGACGATGGATTCCTGTGTCCCGCAACATGGGGAGTCTGCAGTGTGGCCGGTTTGGAAACTGGCAAGGGGAGCGAAGAGACACCATGCCAGTCTTCCACCCTTCCCTGGATGCCTGTGGGTGCCCGCAGAGCTCCGGAAGCAAACAGTCAACATGCTCAGCCTTTCAGGGGCCGGAGAGACGTGAGCAACAGGCCCCCTTGCAGAGGGCACAGCAGCGTGGAATCCCAAATCACGCTTCAGTCGTCCTGAGTGTGGCTCCTCTGTGGTCGGGGCTGTCGGCCTGGCGCTCCGTTGCGAGGCTCAGCCTGGGGATGTGCGGTCTGTGAACCACGCGGTTGAAAACCCGACGGCAAACCGGGTCCCGGTCTTTTGTCTCTGAGGAAGCCGCCCGTTCCTTGGGCCACGGAATCGGGGCGAATGGGTGCCCCGCCGGCCCGACGCGGTGGCCGTGGGCCCAGCCCTCAGCCCGCGCCGGGCGCTTACCCTTTTCCCGGAGCGCGGGGGTCCCGTTGCTCCCGGAGGCCAGAGACCGTTTATTCTCTCTGCCTTCCTCCTTCTGTCCCTGGCTCCCTCCCGCCCGCCCTCTGTCCCTGCGTCGCTCTGTCTCTCCCTCCGTTCCTCACTGCCTCCCTCTCTCTCCCTCCCTCCCTCCCTCCCTGCCTCCCTCCCTCCCAACTTCCCTCCGCCCATCCTTCGGCCCCTCTGGGTCTCCCGTTCGTCTCTCCATCTCTGCCCGCCTTCCCTCCCGCCTGGAACGGTCGGCATCGCCAGCGTGCGCGGGGCCTGGGGTCTGCGTTCAGCCGCCAGGCGCTCCACGGTGGCAGCTGGGAGGCTGCAGGGGCAAGGGCGGGCGGGCGACGGTGGAGCGGAGGCGAAGAGGAGGCGAGCCGCCGCTGGAGGGATGGCGGGCCCGGACGCTGCGCGGGCCCGGTGTTTCGCGGGACCGGGATCTCCACCCAGCCCAGGGGAGGACGCATTTTCCGTGGGTGGGGGTTGGGGGGTGCGGGGTGTGGGTGGCGAGGGGTTGGTCAGGACGGGGTGGGGTGGCGGAAAGGGAAGAGAGCTCTGCCCGGGCTGCTCCCAGAGCCTAGGCGGCTGCCCGCGAACCCGCGCGTGCGCAGTAGACGGCCCACCTGCTGGTACCTGGGCCGGCGCTGGGATCCCCGGGATGCCCAGGAAAGAATGGCAGCTCTCCGCTCTGTGGAGTCTCTCACCGGGCCTAGACCTGGAAGGCAGGAATCCCAGGCGGGTCGGCCCGGAGGGAACACACGCCCCTCCACGCCGAGCCAGGTGTTCCCCGCGAAAGAGAGGCCACCGGCCACCGCCCTGCCCCGACCCCGTCCCAGCCCCGCGTCCTTTTAAAGCTCCTCCAGCAGAGCCCGGTATTCTTCCTCGCTGAGGGGTGGTTCCAGCGAGGCGGCCTCTTCCGAGGCCTCCAGCTCCCCCGGGGCCTCCGTTTCTAGGAAAGGTTGCGCCCGCTGCAGAAACTCCGGGCTCGCCAGGAGCTCATCCAGCAGGCCGGAGGGGAGGGCAGACGAGCGCCCCGGCTCCTGGAGGAGCCCCGCCTGGGGGGGCGCCCGGATGGCCTGCACCTGCCCCTGCCGCGCGGAGGCCTCCGGGGGCGCGGCCTGGGGAGGTGGGGCTGCCCCGGCTTGGGGTTCCCACGCCGCCCCGGCGACCTGGGGACCCTGGCCCCAGCCCCACCACGGACTCCCCTGGGACGCGAGGGGCGGGAAATGCAGGGGGTACTTCAGAATTCAGTCTTCCTCACAGAATCGCAAAGTTCACGTTTCACAACCATAAAGAAACTATTTACGCTAAAAATGAGACTTTTTATGGAGTTGCACTTAGAAAACTTCAATGTCTGAGAAAAAAAAATCTCTAACGCACAGGGAAACAGGTGGTTTATCCAATACTCTGAAAATAAAATGGGCCGGGTGAGGGGAATATGAAAATATTATTTCAATTTCATTTCATTTTATTTATTTATGTACTTATTTATTTATTTTTGAGACCGTGTCTCCCTCTGTCCCCCAGGCTGGATTACAGTGGCCTGAGCTCAGCTCACTGCAGCCTCCGCATCCTAGGCTCAAGGCATTCTCCTGCCTCAGCCTCCAGACTAGCTGGGACTAAATGAGCACGCCACCACGCCAGGCAAATTTTTGTCTTTTGTTTAAAGTGTAGAGGAGGTTTCACCATTTGGGCCAGGGTGGTCTTCAACGGCCGACTTCAGGTGACCTGCCCCAACTTGCCTTCCCAAAGTGAAGGGACTATAGGCGTGAGCCACTGCGCCCAGACTATGATAGTATCACACCGAAGCCTGAAGCTGCTCTGCCTTAGGATTTTTCCTGAATTTTACTTTCTTGTCATGATGAGTTGCTAGCTCATATTTTCCGTTGGATCTTTTCGAAAGGCTTTACTGATGAGATTATGGCTTTCTCACAAAGAATACCACTTTGGTGAAACTATACTGAAATTAAGAGTACCTTAAGTTTCCGATACTTATCAAGCACACTATTTGAACACGGCGTGGTAGGTGAAAGTGTAAGAAGCAGAATTTGGCAAACCCCATTATTTTTCAATTTCGACGGTTTCAGGTTTTTTGGTTTCAGCCAAACTGAAGAATGTCCTAATGAGCTGTCAATTGACAGGCCATTACAGACAATTTTTGAAACTACATCACAGTGTAATTTAAGGAGTACGATTCTAAAGAAATTTGAACAATCTGGTGGTATTGCTAACACCAAACAAGGTTGTTCAGCTCTTTCATCTTTAAAAACAAACAAACAAAAACATGATGTGGAATTCTCTCATTTTACCAAACAGCCGTACGCTCCCTTGAATACGTGACTGTGAAACCCAAGTAACTGGAAGACAAAAAATAAAGGAAACACCTCATCAGTCTCATTAATAGTTTTGTTGAGAATAATTTATCTTTCAAAAACTGCTGGCTATGTCTTGATATTTTTAGACACGGCTAAGATTGAAATTGCATGAATCCTCTCTCTAACATTCATGCTACTTAAGAAACTTTTCCCAAGATTTGACTGCATTCATTTCATAAAAGCCCTGTCCTCTTCTCCCCTATATATCTATATTAGCACTCTGCCTTCTACCCTCTTCCATAGGAAACACAAATCCGTCAATTGATCACTTAAGCCTTTCCAGTTTGGGTACAACATTTTCTGTAGTTGTACTCCTACGATTTGTCCTTTATACTTCTAAAGACTAGACCCTAGATTATGCATGCTTGGGAATAGTGGAGCTAGCTTGCTTAAACTTTATTTAGGCGTATGCTAATTACTTGTGGGGGGCAAAGGCAGGCAGTGAGGATGTTAAGCTTATCCCAAAATAGTCAATTTTGGAAAAGACACAAGTACAGGCCGGGCGCGGTGGCTCTGACCTGTAATCAAAGCACCTTGGGAGGTCTTCTCGCAGAAGACCAGAGCGAGACCAAAGGGAAAAGATGCATCCCCGGAGTGATGGCCTGACGATGGATTCCTGTGTCCCGCAACATGGGGAGTCTGCAGTGTGGCCGGTTTGGAAACTGGCAAGGGGAGCGAAGAGACACCATTCCAGTCTTCCACCCTTCCCTGGATGCCTGTGGGTGCCCGCATAGCTCCGGAAGCAAACAGTCAACATGCTCAGCCTTTCAGGGGCCGGAGAGACGTGAGCAACAGGCCCCCTTGCAGAGGGCACAGCAGCGTGGAATCCCAAATCACGCTTCAGTCGTCCTGAGTGTGGCTCCTCTGTGGTCGGGGCTGTCGGCCTGGCGCTCCGTTGCGAGGCTCAGCCTGGGGATGTGCGGTCTGTGAACCACGCGGTTGAAAACCCGACGGCAAACCGGGTCCCGGTCTTTTGTCTCTGAGGAAGCCGCCCGTTCCTTGGGCCACGGAATCGGGGCGAATGGGTGCCCCGCCGGCCCGACGCGGTGGCCGTGGGCCCAGCCCTCAGCCCGCGCCGGGCGCTTACCCTTTTCCCGGAGCGCGGGGGTCCCGTTGCTCCCGGAGGCCAGAGACCGTTTATTCTCTCTGCCTTCCTCCCTCTGTCCCTGGCTCCCTCCCGCCCGCCCTCTGTCCCTGCGTCGCTCTGTCTCTCCCTCCGTTCCTCACTGCCTCCCTCTCTCTCCCTCCCTCCCTCCCTCCCTGCCTCCCTCCCTCCCAACTTCCCTCCGCCCATCCTTCGGCCCCTCTGGGTCTCCCGTTCGTCTCTCCATCTCTGCCCGCCTTCCCTCCCGCCTGGAACGGTCGGCATCGCCAGCGTGCGCGGGGCCTGGGGTCTGCGTTCAGCCGCCAGGCGCTCCACGGTGGCAGCTGGGAGGCTGCAGGGGCAAGGGCGGGCGGGCGGGCGGGCGGGCGACGGTGGAGCGGAGGCGAAGAGGAGGCGAACCGCCGCTGGAGGGATGGCGGGCCCGGACGCTGCGCGGGCCCGGTGTTTCGCGGGAGCGGGGTCTCCACCCAGCCCAGGGGAGGACGCATTTTCCGTGGGTGGGGGTTGGGGGGTGCGGGGTGTGGGTGGCGAGGGATTGGTCAGGACGGGGTGGGGTGGCGGAAAGGCAAGAGAGCTCTGCCCGGGCTGCTCCCAGAGCCTAGGCGGCTGCCCGCGAACCCGCGCGTGCGCAGTAGACGGCCCACCAGCTGGTACCTGGGCCGGCGCTGGGATCCCCGGGATGCCCAGGAAAGAATGGCAGCTCTCCGCTCTTTGGAGTCTCTCACCGGGCCTAGACCTGGAAGGCAGGAATCCCAGGCGGGTCGGCCCGGAGGGAACACACGCCCCTCCACGCCGAGCCAGGTGTTCCCCGCGAAAGAGAGGCCACCGGCCACCGCCCTGCCCCGACCCCGTCCCAGCCCCGCGTCCTTTTAAAGCTCCTCCAGCAGAGCCCGGTATTCTTCCTCGCTGAGGGGTGGTTCCAGCGAGGCGGCCTCTTCCGAGGCCTCCAGCTCCCCCGGGGCCTCCGTTTCTAGGAAAGGTTGCGCCCGCTGCAGAAACTCCGGGCTCGCCAGGAGCTCATCCAGCAGGCCGGAGGGGAGTGCAGAAGAGCGCCCCGGCTCCTGGAGGAGCCCCGCCTGGGGGGGCGCCCGGATGGCCTGCACCTGCCCCTGCCGCGCGGAGGCCTCCGGGGGCGCGGCCTGGGGAGGTGGGGCTGCCCCGGCTTGGGGTTCCCACGCCGCCCCGGCGACCTGGGGACCCTGGCCCCAGCCCCACCACGGACTCCCCTGGGACGCGAGGGGCGGGAAATGCAGGGGGTACTTCAGAATTCAGTCTTCCTCACACAATCGCAAAGTTCACGTTTCACAACCATAAAGAAACTATTTACGCTAAAAATGAGACTTTTTATGGAGTTGCACTTAGAAAACTTCAACGTCTGAGAAAAAAAATCTCTAACGCACAGGGAAACAGGTGGTTTATCCAATACTCTGAAAATAAAATGGGCCGGGTGAGGGGAATATGAAAATATTATTTCAATTTCATTTCATTTTATTTATTTATTGATGTACTTATTTATTTATTTTTGAGACCGTGTCTCCCTCTGTCCCCCAGGCTGGATTACAGTGGCCTAAGCTCAGCTCACTGCAGCCTCCGCATCCTAGGCTCAAGGCATTCTCCTGCCTCAGCCTCCAGAGTAGCTGGGACTAAATGAGCACGCCACCACGCCAGGCAAATTTTTGTCTTTCGTTTAAAGTGTAGAGGAGGTTTCACCATTTGGGCCAGGGTGGTCTTCAACGGCCGACTTCAGGTGATCTGCCCCAACTTGCCTTCCCAAAGTGAAGGGACTATAGGCGTGAGCCACTGCGCCCAGACTATGATAGTATCACACCGAAGCCTGAAGCTGCTCTGCCTTAGGATTTTTCCTGAATTTTACTTTCTTGTCATGATGAGTTGCTAGCTCATATTTTCCGTTGGATCTTTTCGAAAGGCTTCACTGATGAGATTATGGCTTTCTCACAAAGAATACCACTTTGGTGAAACTATACTGAAATTAAGAGTACCTTAAGTTTCCGATACTTATCAAGCACACTATTTGAACACGGCGTGGTAGGTGAAAGTGTAAGAAGCAGAATTTGGCAAACCCCATTATTTTTCAATTTCGACGGTTTCAGGTTTTTTGGTTTCAGCCAAACTGAAGAATGTCCTAATGAGCTGTCAATTGACAGGCCATTACAGACAATTTTTGAAACTACATCACAGTGTAATTTAAGGAGTACGATTCTAAAGAAATTTGAACAATCTGGTGGTATTGCTAACACCAAACAAGGTTGTTCAGCTCTTTCATCTTTAAAAACAAACAAACAAAAACATGATGTGGAATTCTCTCATTTTACCAAACAGCGGTACGCTCCCTTGAATACGTGACTGTGAAACCCAAGTAACTGGAAGACAAAAAATAAAGGAAACACCTCATCAGTCTCATTAATAGTTTTGTTGAGAATAATTTATCTTTCAAAAACTGCTGGCTATGTCTTGATATTTTTAGACACGGCTAAGATTGAAATTGCATGAATCCTCTCTCTAACATTCATGCTACTTAAGAAACTTTTCCCAAGATTTGACTGCATTTATTTCATAAAAGCCCTGTCCTCTTCTCCCCTATATATCTATATTAGCACTCTGCCTTCTACCCTCTTCCATAGGAAACACAAATCCGTCAATTGATCACTTAAGCCTTTCCAGTTTGGGTACAACATTTTCTGTAGTTGTACTCCTACGATTTGTCCTTTATACTTCTAAAGACTAGACCCTAGATTATGCATGCTTGGGAATAGTGGAGCTAGCTTGCTTAAACTTTATTTAGGCGTATGCTAATTACTTGTGGGGGGCAAAGGCAGGCAGTGAGGATGTTAAGCTTATCCCAAAATAGTCAATTTTGGAAAAGACACAAGTACAGGCCGGGCGCGGTGGCTCTGACCTGTAATCAAAGCACCTTGGGAGGTCTTCTCGCAGAAGACCAGAGCGAGACCCCAGGGAAAAGATGCATCCCCGGCGTGATGGCCTGACGATGGATTCCTGTGTCCCGCAACATGGGGAGTCTGCAGTGTGGCCGGTTTGGAAACTGGCAAGAAGAGCGAAGAGACACCATGCCGGTCTTCCACCCTTCCCTGGATGCCTGTGGGTGCCCGCAGAGCTCCGGAAGCAAACAGTCAACATGCTCAGCCTTTCAGGGGCCGGAGAGACGTGAGCAACAGGCCCCCTTGCAGAGGGCACAGCAGCGTGGAATCCCAAATCACGCTTCAGTCGTCCTGAGTGTGGCTCCTCTGTGGTCGGGGCTGTCGGCCTGGCGCTCCGTTGCGAGGCTCAGCCTGCGGATGTGCGGTCTGTGAACCACGCGGGTGGAAACCCGACGGCAACCCGGGTCCCGGTCTTTTGTCTCTGAGGAAGCTGCCCGTTCCTTGTTCCACGGAATCGGGGCGAATTGGTGCCCCGCCCTCCCGACGCGGCGGCTGTGGGCCCAGCCCTCAGCCCGCGCCGGGCACTTACCCTTTTCCCGGAGCGCGGAGGTCCCGTTGCTCCCGGAGGCCGGAGACCGTTTTTTCTCTCTGCCTTCCTCCCTCTGTCCCTGGCTCCCTCCCGCCCGCCCTCTGTCCCTGCGTCGCTCTGTCTCTCCCTCCGTTCCTCACTGCCTCCCTCTCTCTCCCTCCCTCCCCCCCTCCCTCCCTCCCTCCCAACTTCCCTCTGCCCATCCTTCGGCCCCTCTGGGTCTCCCGTTCGTCACTCCAACTCTGCCCGCCTTCCCTCCCGCCTGGAACGGTCGGCATCGCCGGCGCGGGGCCTGGGGTCTGCGTTCAGCCGCCAGGCACTACACGGTGGCAGCTGGGAGGCTGCAGGGACACGGGCGGGCGGGCGGGCGGGCGGGCGACGGTGGAGCGGAGGCGCAGAGGAGGCGAGCCGCTGCCGGAGGGATGGCGGGCCCGAACCCTGCGCGGGCCCGGTGTTTCGCGGGACCGGGGTCTCCACCCAGCCCAGGGGAGGACGCATTTTCCGTGGGTGGGGGTTGGGGGGTGCGGGGTGTGGGTGGCGAGGGGTTGGTCAGGCCGGGGTGGGGTGGCGGAAAGGCACGAGAGCTCTGCCCAGGCTGCTCCCAGAGCCTAGGCGGCTGCCCCCAGAGCCTAGGCGGCTGCCCGCGAACCCGCGCGTGCGCAGTACACGGCCCACCTGCTGGTACCTGGGCCGGCGCTGGGATCCCCGGGATGCCCAGGAAAGAATGGCAGCTCTCCGCTCTGTGGAGTCTCTCACCGGGCCTAGACCTGGAAGGCAGGAATCCCAGGCGGGTCGGCCCGGAGGGAACACACGCCCCTCCACGCCGAGCCAGGTGTTCCCCGCGAAAGAGAGGCCACCGGCCACCGCCCTGCCCCGACCCCGTCCCAGCCCCGTGTCCTTTTAAAGCTCCTCCAGCAGAGCCCGGTATTCTTCCTCGCTGAGGGGTGGTTCCAGCGAGGCGGCCTCTTCCGAGGCCTCCAGCTCCCCCGGGGCCTCCGTTTCTAGGAAAGGTTGCGCCCCCTGCAGAAACTCCGGGCTCGCCAGGAGCTCATCCAGCAGGCCGGAGGGGAGTGCAGACGAGCGCCCCGGCTCCTGGAGGAGCCCCGCCTGGGGGGGCGCCCGGATGGCTTGCACCTGCCCCTGCCGCGCGGAGGCCTCCGGGGGCGCGGGCTGGGGAGGTGGGGCTGCCCCGGCTTGGGGTTCCCACGCCGCCCCGGCGACCTGGGGACCCTGGCCCCAGCCCCACCACGGACTCCCCTGGGACGCGGGTGGCGCAAGCCCACCTTGGCCCTGTGGCCCCGCTTGAGCCGGCCCAGGCTGTCCCACCGCGCAAGGGCCCGGCAGGCCGTCGCGCTGCGGGTCCCGGTCCTCCCGGCCTTTGCTCGGGTGCGCAGGCCACCGAGGAGCCTGAGGGTGGGAGAGCGCCCCGTCCGCGGGAGCCAGGGCAGCGTAGGCAAAATCCGCGCGTGCCGGGGCCGCTTGGGAGATCCCTCGTGCCGGCGCGGCCTGGCTGGGCTGGAGCACGGGGACGGCCCTCGCTCCCTGGCTCACGAAAGCCCCCTGGGGGAGAGCCCCAGGCGCGCAGGGCACGCGGGGTGCGGGAAGCGCCGTTCCCCACGCCCCGGCGTGGGCGAAGGTGACCCACGAGGGAGCAGGGTGACACCCACCGGGGGCCGCGTTGCACAGGCCGCCTGCGTGCGCGGGCGCCCTGCCACCCTGTCCCGGGTGCCTGGCCCGTCGATTCTGAAACCAGATCTGAATCCTGGACTCCGGGAGGCCCGTCTCTCTGGCCAGTTCTTCCCTGGCGGCGATGCCTGGAAAGCGATCCTTCTCAAAGGCGCGGAGGAGCAGGGCGGTCTGGGATCCGGTGACGGCGGTCCGCTTTCGCCTGCCTTCTTGCGGGCTGCGTCTCCCGGGCCAGGGCCGAGATTCCCGCCGGTGCTGCCTCAGCTGGCGTGACCTCTCATTCTGAAACCAAATCTGGACCCTGGGCTCCGGAACGCCGATGGCCTGGGCCAGCCCTTCTCTGGTGGCGATGCCCGGGTACGGGTTCCGCTCAAAGCAGGCTCGCAGGGCCTCGCTTTGGCTCGGGGTCCAGACGAGTCTCCTTCGCCGTCCTCGTCCTCGGGCTTCCGCGGGGAGGGGGCCGTCCGAAGGTGTCGGGAGAGCCATCGCGGGGAGCCCCGGCCGGAATTTCACGGACGGACACGGGCAGAGAGAGGCCCGCGGGCTCCCGGGCACCTCAGCCGGCCTGTGCACTGGGCGCAGGTGCAGCCAGGAGACCGGCCCGGACAGCCAGCCAGCCGCTCTTATAAAGACCAACAGGCAGGCAGGCTCCACCCCTTCATGAATGGCGGTGAGCCCTGGGACAGCCCGCCCTCCGGAAGGGTCCCAGGGCGTGGGGGCCCCCTGGGGCCGGGGGGAGGGGGGGCGGTGGTGGTGGTGGTGGTGGTGGTGACGCTGGTGGTGGGGGCGGGGGTGGCGGTGGGGGCGGGAGGGACGAAGCGGAAGGGGGAGAGGGGGAAGGGGTGAGGGGGGCGGGTTTCGGGGTCTGGCTCTCCGGACCTCTCCAGGAATCCCGCGGGAACTGGAGGCCGCTCTCTGGGCTCCCACGCGCCTTCAGCAGGGAGAATCCAGCCTGGAAGGCTGGAGGGGAGTGTGGAACTGAACCTCCGTGGGAGTCTTGAGTTTTCCAGGCCCTCTCTCCGTGAAGGAGGCAATGCCTGTGGGTGTCGCCGTGGCCGTGACAGTCTCACACACGCACAGGCGTGTGGCTCTCGTTCATTCCCACGCAGAAGACCAGAGCGAGACCCCAGGGAAAGGATGCATCCCCGGCGTGATGGCCTGACGATGGATTCCTGTGTCCCGCAACATGGGGAGTCTGCAGTGTGGCCGGTTTGGAAACTGGCAAGGGGAGCGAAGAGACACCATGCCAGTCTTCCACCCTTCCCTGGATGCCTGTGGGTGCCCGCAGAGCTCCGGAAGCAAACAGTCAACATGCTCAGCCTTTCAGGGGCCGGAGAGACGTGAGCAACAGGCCCCCTTGCAGAGGGCACAGCAGCGTGGAATCCCAAATCACGCTTCAGTCGTCCTGAGTGTGGCTCCTCTGTGGTCGGGGCTGTCGGCCTGGCGCTCCGTTGCGAGGCTCAGCCTGGGGATGTGCGGTCTGTGAACCACGCGGTTGAAAACCCGACGGGAACCCGGGTCCCGGTCTTTTGTCTCTGAGGAAGCCGCCCTTTCCTTGGGCCACGGAATCGGGGCGAATGGGTGCCCCGCCGGCCCGACGTGGTGGCCGTGGGCCCAGCCCTCAGCCCGCGCCGGGCGCTTACCCTTTTCCCGGAGCGCGGGGGTCCCGTTGCTCCCGGAGGCCAGAGACCGTTTATTCTCTCTGCCTTCCTCCCTCTGTCCCTGGCTCCCTCCCGCCCGCCCTCTGTCCCTGAGTCGCTCTGTCTCTCCCTCCGTTCCTCACTGCCTCCCTCTCTCTCCCTCCCTCCCTCCCTCCCTGCCTCCCTCCCTCCCAACTTCCCTCCGCCCATCCTTCGGCCCCTCTGGGTCTCCCGTTCGTCTCTCCATCGCTGCCCGCCTTCCCTCCCGCCTGGAACGGTCGGCATCGCCAGCGTGCGCGGGGCCTGGGGTCTGCGTTCAGCCGCCAGGCGCTCCACAGTGGCAGCTGGGAGGCTGCAGGGGCAAGGGCGGGCGGGCGGGCGGGCGGGCGACGGTGGAGCGGAGGCGAAGAGGAGGCGAGCCGCCGCTGGAGGGATGGCGGGCCCGGACGCTGCGCGGGCCCGGTGTTTCGCGGGACGGGGTTCCCCACCCAGCCCAGGGGAGGACGCATTGTCCGGGGTGGGGGGTGTGGGTGGCGAGGGGTTGGTCAGGCCGGGGTGGGGTGGCGGAAAGGCAAGAGAGCTCTGCCCGGGCTGCTCCCAGAGCCTAGGCGGCTGCCCGCGAACCCGCGCGTGCGCAGTAGACGGCCCACCTGCTGGTACCTGGGCCGGCGCTGGGATCCCCGGGATGCCCAGGAAAGAATGGCAACTCTCCGCTCTGTGGAGTCTCTCACCGGGCCTAGACCTGGAAGGCAGGAATCCCAGGCGGGTCGGCCCGGAGGGAACACACGCCCCTCCACGCCGAGCCAGGTGTTCCCCGCGAAAGAGAGGCCACCGGCAACCGCCCTGCCCCGACCCCGTCCCAGCCCCGCGTCCTTTTAAAGCTCCTCCAGCAGAGCCCGGTATTCTTCCTCGCTGAGGGGTGGTTCCAGCCAGGCGGCCTCTTCCGAGGCCTCCAGCTCCCCCGGGGCCTCCGTTTCTAGGAAAGGTTGCGCCCGCTGCAGAAACTCCGGGCTCGCCAGGAGCTCATCCAGCAGGCCGGAGGGGAGGGCAGACGAGCGCCCCGGCTCCTGGAGGAGCCCCGCCTGGGGGGGCGCCCGGATGGCTTGCACCTGCCCCTGCCGCGCGGAGGCCTCAGGGGGCGCGGCCTGGGGAGGTGGGGCTGCCCCGGCTTGGGGTTCCCACGCCGCCCCGGCGACCTGGGGACCCTGGCCCCAGCCCCACCACGGACTCCCCTGGGACGCGAGGGGCGGGAAATGCAGGGGGTACTTCAGAATTCAGTCTTCCTCACAGAATCGCAAAGTTCACGTTTCACAACCAGAAAGAAACTATTTACGCTAAAAATGAGACTTTTTATGGAGTTGCACTTAGAAAACTTCAACGTCTGAGAAAAAAAATCTCTAACGCACAGGGAAACAGGTGGTTTATCCAATACTCTGAAAATAAAATGGGCCGGGTGAGGGGAATATGAAAATATTATTTCAATTTCATTTCATTTTATTTATTTATTGATGTACTTATTTATTTATTTTTGAGACCGTGTCTCCCTCTGTCCCCCAGGCTGGATTACAGTGGCCTGAGCTCAGCTCACTGCAGCCTCCGCATCCTAGGCTCAAGGCATTCTCCTGCCTCAGCCTCCAGACTAGCTGGGACTAAATGAGCACGCCACCACGCCAGGCAAATTTTTGTCTTTCGTTTAAAGTGTAGAGGAGGTTTCACCATTTGGGCCAGGGTGGTCTTCAACGGCCGACTTCAGGTGATCTGCCCCAACTTGCCTTCCCAAAGTGAAGGGACTATAGGCGTGAGCCACTGCGCCCAGACTATGATAGTATCACACCGAAGCCTGAAGCTGCTCTGCCTTAGGATTTTTCCTGAATTTTACTTTCTTGTCATGATGAGTTGCTAGCTCATATTTTCCGTTGGATCTTTTCGAAAGGCTTCACTGATGAGATTATGGCTTTCTCACAAAGAATACCACTTTGGTGAAACTATACTGAAATTAAGAGTACCTTAAGTTTCCGATACTTATCAAGCACACTATTTGAACACGGCGTGGTAGGTGAAAGTGTAAGAAGCAGAATTTGGCAAACCCCATTATTTTTCAATTTCGACGGTTTCAGGTTTTTTGGTTTCAGCCAAACTGAAGAGTGTCCTAATGAGCTGTCAATTGACAGGCCATTACAGACAATTTTTGAAACTACATCACAGTGTAATTTAAGGAGTACGATTCTAAAGAAATTTGAACAATCTGGTGGTATTGCTAACACCAAACAAGGTTGTTCAGCTCTTTCATCTTTAAAAACAAACAAACAAAAACATGATGTGGAATTCTCTCATTTTACCAAACAGCGGTACGCTCCCTTGAATACGTGACTGTGAAACCCAAGTAACTGGAAGACAAAAAATAAAGGAAACACCTCATCAGTCTCATTAATAGTTTTGTTGAGAATAATTTATCTTTCAAAAACTGCTGGCTATGTCTTGATATTTTTAGACACGGCTAAGATTGAAATTGCATGAATCCTCTCTCTAACATTCATGCTACTTAAGAAACTTTTCCCAAGATTTGACTGCATTCATTTCATAAAAGCCCTGTCCTCTTCTCCCCTATATATCTATATTAGCACTCTGCCTTCTACCCTCTTCCATAGGAAACACAAATCCGTCAATTGATCACTTAAGCCTTTCCAGTTTGGGTACAACATTTTCTGTAGTTGTACTCCTACGATTTGTCCTTTATACTTCTAAAGACTAGACCCTAGATTATGCATGCTTGGGAATAGTGGAGCTAGCTTGCTTAAACTTTATTTAGGCGTATGCTAATTACTTGTGGGGGGCAAAGGCAGGCAGTGAGGATGTTAAGCTTATCCCAAAATAGTCAATTTTGGAAAAGACACAAGTACAGGCCGGGCGCGGTGGCTCTGACCTGTAATCAAAGCACCTTGGGAGGTCTTCTCGCAGAAGACCAGAGCGAGACCCCAGGGAAAAGATGCATCCCCGGCGTGATGGCCTGACGATGGATTCCTGTGTCCCGCAACATGGGGAGTCTGCAGTGTGGCCGGTTTGGAAACTGGCAAGAAGAGCGAAGAGACACCATGCCGGTCTTCCACCCTTCCCTGGATGCCTGTGGGTGCCCGCAGAGCTCCGGAAGCAAACAGTCAACATGCTCAGCCTTTCAGGGGCCGGAGAGACGTGAGCAACAGGCCCCCTTGCAGAGGGCACAGCAGCGTGGAATCCCAAATCACGCTTCAGTCGTCCTGAGTGTGGCTCCTCTGTGGTCGGGGCTGTCGGCCTGGCGCTCCGTTGCGAGGCTCAGCCTGCGGATGTGCGGTCTGTGAACCACGCGGGTGGAAACCCGACGGCAACCCGGGTCCCGGTCTTTTGTCTCTGAGGAAGCTGCCCGTTCCTTGTTCCACGGAATCGGGGCGAATTGGTGCCCCGCCCTCCCGACGCGGCGGCTGTGGGCCCAGCCCTCAGCCCGCGCCGGGCACTTACCCTTTTCCCGGAGCGCGGAGGTCCCGTTGCTCCCGGAGGCCGGAGACCGTTTTTTCTCTCTGCCTTCCTCCCTCTGTCCCTGGCTCCCTCCCGCCCGCCCTCTGTCCCTGCGTCGCTCTGTCTCTCCCTCCGTTCCTCACTGCCTCCCTCTCTCTCCCTCCCTCCCCCCCTCCCTCCCTCCCTCCCAACTTCCCTCTGCCCATCCTTCGGCCCCTCTGGGTCTCCCGTTCGTCACTCCAACTCTGCCCGCCTTCCCTCCCGCCTGGAACGGTCGGCATCGCCGGCGCGGGGCCTGGGGTCTGCGTTCAGCCGCCAGGCACTACACGGTGGCAGCTGGGAGGCTGCAGGGACACGGGCGGGCGGGCGGGCGGGCGGGCGACGGTGGAGCGGAGGCGCAGAGGAGGCGAGCCGCTGCCGGAGGGATGGCGGGCCCGAACCCTGCGCGGGCCCGGTGTTTCGCGGGACCGGGGTCTCCACCCAGCCCAGGGGAGGACGCATTTTCCGTGGGTGGGGGTTGGGGGGTGCGGGGTGTGGGTGGCGAGGGGTTGGTCAGGCCGGGGTGGGGTGGCGGAAAGGCACGAGAGCTCTGCCCAGGCTGCTCCCAGAGCCTAGGCGGCTGCCCCCAGAGCCTAGGCGGCTGCCCGCGAACCCGCGCGTGCGCAGTACACGGCCCACCTGCTGGTACCTGGGCCGGCGCTGGGATCCCCGGGATGCCCAGGAAAGAATGGCAGCTCTCCGCTCTGTGGAGTCTCTCACCGGGCCTAGACCTGGAAGGCAGGAATCCCAGGCGGGTCGGCCCGGAGGGAACACACGCCCCTCCACGCCGAGCCAGGTGTTCCCCGCGAAAGAGAGGCCACCGGCCACCGCCCTGCCCCGACCCCGTCCCAGCCCCGTGTCCTTTTAAAGCTCCTCCAGCAGAGCCCGGTATTCTTCCTCGCTGAGGGGTGGTTCCAGCGAGGCGGCCTCTTCCGAGGCCTCCAGCTCCCCCGGGGCCTCCGTTTCTAGGAAAGGTTGCGCCCCCTGCAGAAACTCCGGGCTCGCCAGGAGCTCATCCAGCAGGCCGGAGGGGAGTGCAGACGAGCGCCCCGGCTCCTGGAGGAGCCCCGCCTGGGGGGGCGCCCGGATGGCTTGCACCTGCCCCTGCCGCGCGGAGGCCTCCGGGGGCGCGGGCTGGGGAGGTGGGGCTGCCCCGGCTTGGGGTTCCCACGCCGCCCCGGCGACCTGGGGACCCTGGCCCCAGCCCCACCACGGACTCCCCTGGGACGCGGGTGGCGCAAGCCCACCTTGGCCCTGTGGCCCCGCTTGAGCCGGCCCAGGCTGTCCCACCGCGCAAGGGCCCGGCAGGCCGTCGCGCTGCGGGTCCCGGTCCTCCCGGCCTTTGCTCGGGTGCGCAGGCCACCGAGGAGCCTGAGGGTGGGAGAGCGCCCCGTCCGCGGGAGCCAGGGCAGCGTAGGCAAAATCCGCGCGTGCCGGGGCCGCTTGGGAGATCCCTCGTGCCGGCGCGGCCTGGCTGGGCTGGAGCACGGGGACGGCCCTCGCTCCCTGGCTCACGAAAGCCCCCTGGGGGAGAGCCCCAGGCGCGCAGGGCACGCGGGGTGCGGGAAGCGCCGTTCCCCACGCCCCGGCGTGGGCGAAGGTGACCCACGAGGGAGCAGGGTGACACCCACCGGGGGCCGCGTTGCACAGGCCGCCTGCGTGCGCGGGCGCCCTGCCACCCTGTCCCGGGTGCCTGGCCCGTCGATTCTGAAACCAGATCTGAATCCTGGACTCCGGGAGGCCCGTCTCTCTGGCCAGTTCTTCCCTGGCGGCGATGCCTGGAAAGCGATCCTTCTCAAAGGCGCGGAGGAGCAGGGCGGTCTGGGATCCGGTGACGGCGGTCCGCTTTCGCCTGCCTTCTTGCGGGCTGCGTCTCCCGGGCCAGGGCCGAGATTCCCGCCGGTGCTGCCTCAGCTGGCGTGACCTCTCATTCTGAAACCAAATCTGGACCCTGGGCTCCGGAACGCCGATGGCCTGGGCCAGCCCTTCTCTGGTGGCGATGCCCGGGTACGGGTTCCGCTCAAAGCAGGCTCGCAGGGCCTCGCTTTGGCTCGGGGTCCAGACGAGTCTCCTTCGCCGTCCTCGTCCTCGGGCTTCCGCGGGGAGGGGGCCGTCCGAAGGTGTCGGGAGAGCCATCGCGGGGAGCCCCGGCCGGAATTTCACGGACGGACACGGGCAGAGAGAGGCCCGCGGGCTCCCGGGCACCTCAGCCGGCCTGTGCACTGGGCGCAGGTGCAGCCAGGAGACCGGCCCGGACAGCCAGCCAGCCGCTCTTATAAAGACCAACAGGCAGGCAGGCTCCACCCCTTCATGAATGGCGGTGAGCCCTGGGACAGCCCGCCCTCCGGAAGGGTCCCAGGGCGTGGGGGCCCCCTGGGGCCGGGGGGAGGGGGGGCGGTGGTGGTGGTGGTGGTGGTGGTGACGCTGGTGGTGGGGGCGGGGGTGGCGGTGGGGGCGGGAGGGACGAAGCGGAAGGGGGAGAGGGGGAAGGGGTGAGGGGGGCGGGTTTCGGGGTCTGGCTCTCCGGACCTCTCCAGGAATCCCGCGGGAACTGGAGGCCGCTCTCTGGGCTCCCACGCGCCTTCAGCAGGGAGAATCCAGCCTGGAAGGCTGGAGGGGAGTGTGGAACTGAACCTCCGTGGGAGTCTTGAGTTTTCCAGGCCCTCTCTCCGTGAAGGAGGCAATGCCTGTGGGTGTCGCCGTGGCCGTGACAGTCTCACACACGCACAGGCGTGTGGCTCTCGTTCATTCCCACGCAGAAGACCAGAGCGAGACCCCAGGGAAAGGATGCATCCCCGGCGTGATGGCCTGACGATGGATTCCTGTGTCCCGCAACATGGGGAGTCTGCAGTGTGGCCGGTTTGGAAACTGGCAAGGGGAGCGAAGAGACACCATGCCAGTCTTCCACCCTTCCCTGGATGCCTGTGGGTGCCCGCAGAGCTCCGGAAGCAAACAGTCAACATGCTCAGCCTTTCAGGGGCCGGAGAGACGTGAGCAACAGGCCCCCTTGCAGAGGGCACAGCAGCGTGGAATCCCAAATCACGCTTCAGTCGTCCTGAGTGTGGCTCCTCTGTGGTCGGGGCTGTCGGCCTGGCGCTCCGTTGCGAGGCTCAGCCTGGGGATGTGCGGTCTGTGAACCACGCGGTTGAAAACCCGACGGGAACCCGGGTCCCGGTCTTTTGTCTCTGAGGAAGCCGCCCTTTCCTTGGGCCACGGAATCGGGGCGAATGGGTGCCCCGCCGGCCCGACGTGGTGGCCGTGGGCCCAGCCCTCAGCCCGCGCCGGGCGCTTACCCTTTTCCCGGAGCGCGGGGGTCCCGTTGCTCCCGGAGGCCAGAGACCGTTTATTCTCTCTGCCTTCCTCCCTCTGTCCCTGGCTCCCTCCCGCCCGCCCTCTGTCCCTGAGTCGCTCTGTCTCTCCCTCCGTTCCTCACTGCCTCCCTCTCTCTCCCTCCCTCCCTCCCTCCCTGCCTCCCTCCCTCCCAACTTCCCTCCGCCCATCCTTCGGCCCCTCTGGGTCTCCCGTTCGTCTCTCCATCGCTGCCCGCCTTCCCTCCCGCCTGGAACGGTCGGCATCGCCAGCGTGCGCGGGGCCTGGGGTCTGCGTTCAGCCGCCAGGCGCTCCACGGTGGCAGCTGGGAGGCTGCAGGGGCAAGGGCGGGCGGGCGGGCGGGCGGGCGACGGTGGAGCGGAGGCGAAGAGGAGGCGAGCCGCCGCTGGAGGGATGGCGGGCCCGGACGCTGCGCGGGCCCGGTGTTTCGCGGGACGGGGTTCCCCACCCAGCCCAGGGGAGGACGCATTGTCCGGGGTGGGGGGTGTGGGTGGCGAGGGGTTGGTCAGGCCGGGGTGGGGTGGCGGAAAGGCAAGAGAGCTCTGCCCGGGCTGCTCCCAGAGCCTAGGCGGCTGCCCGCGAACCCGCGCGTGCGCAGTAGACGGCCCACCTGCTGGTACCTGGGCCGGCGCTGGGATCCCCGGGATGCCCAGGAAAGAATGGCAACTCTCCGCTCTGTGGAGTCTCTCACCGGGCCTAGACCTGGAAGGCAGGAATCCCAGGCGGGTCGGCCCGGAGGGAACACACGCCCCTCCACGCCGAGCCAGGTGTTCCCCGCGAAAGAGAGGCCACCGGCAACCGCCCTGCCCCGACCCCGTCCCAGCCCCGCGTCCTTTTAAAGCTCCTCCAGCAGAGCCCGGTATTCTTCCTCGCTGAGGGGTGGTTCCAGCCAGGCGGCCTCTTCCGAGGCCTCCAGCTCCCCCGGGGCCTCCGTTTCTAGGAAAGGTTGCGCCCGCTGCAGAAACTCCGGGCTCGCCAGGAGCTCATCCAGCAGGCCGGAGGGGAGGGCAGACGAGCGCCCCGGCTCCTGGAGGAGCCCCGCCTGGGGGGGCGCCCGGATGGCTTGCACCTGCCCCTGCCGCGCGGAGGCCTCAGGGGGCGCGGCCTGGGGAGGTGGGGCTGCCCCGGCTTGGGGTTCCCACGCCGCCCCGGCGACCTGGGGACCCTGGCCCCAGCCCCACCACGGACTCCCCTGGGACGCGAGGGGCGGGAAATGCAGGGGGTACTTCAGAATTCAGTCTTCCTCACAGAATCGCAAAGTTCACGTTTCACAACCAGAAAGAAACTATTTACGCTAAAAATGAGACTTTTTATGGAGTTGCACTTAGAAAACTTCAACGTCTGAGAAAAAAAATCTCTAACGCACAGGGAAACAGGTGGTTTATCCAATACTCTGAAAATAAAATGGGCCGGGTGAGGGGAATATGAAAATATTATTTCAATTTCATTTCATTTTATTTATTTATTGATGTACTTATTTATTTATTTTTGAGACCGTGTCTCCCTCTGTCCCCCAGGCTGGATTACAGTGGCCTGAGCTCAGCTCACTGCAGCCTCCGCATCCTAGGCTCAAGGCATTCTCCTGCCTCAGCCTCCAGACTAGCTGGGACTAAATGAGCACGCCACCACGCCAGGCAAATTTTTGTCTTTCGTTTAAAGTGTAGAGGAGGTTTCACCATTTGGGCCAGGGTGGTCTTCAACGGCCGACTTCAGGTGATCTGCCCCAACTTGCCTTCCCAAAGTGAAGGGACTATAGGCGTGAGCCACTGCGCCCAGACTATGATAGTATCACACCGAAGCCTGAAGCTGCTCTGCCTTAGGATTTTTCCTGAATTTTACTTTCTTGTCATGATGAGTTGCTAGCTCATATTTTCCGTTGGATCTTTTCGAAAGGCTTCACTGATGAGATTATGGCTTTCTCACAAAGAATACCACTTTGGTGAAACTATACTGAAATTAAGAGTACCTTAAGTTTCCGATACTTATCAAGCACACTATTTGAACACGGCGTGGTAGGTGAAAGTGTAAGAAGCAGAATTTGGCAAACCCCATTATTTTTCAATTTCGACGGTTTCAGGTTTTTTGGTTTCAGCCAAACTGAAGAGTGTCCTAATGAGCTGTCAATTGACAGGCCATTACAGACAATTTTTGAAACTACATCACAGTGTAATTTAAGGAGTACGATTCTAAAGAAATTTGAACAATCTGGTGGTATTGCTAACACCAAACAAGGTTGTTCAGCTCTTTCATCTTTAAAAACAAACAAACAAAAACATGATGTGGAATTCTCTCATTTTACCAAACAGCGGTACGCTCCCTTGAATACGTGACTGTGAAACCCAAGTAACTGGAAGACAAAAAATAAAGGAAACACCTCATCAGTCTCATTAATAGTTTTGTTGAGAATAATTTATCTTTCAAAAACTGCTGGCTATGTCTTGATATTTTTAGACACGGCTAAGATTGAAATTGCATGAATCCTCTCTCTAACATTCATGCTACTTAAGAAACTTTTCCCAAGATTTGACTGCATTCATTTCATAAAAGCCCTGTCCTCTTCTCCCCTATATATCTATATTAGCACTCTGCCTTCTACCCTCTTCCATAGGAAACACAAATCCGTCAATTGATCACTTAAGCCTTTCCAGTTTGGGTACAACATTTTCTGTAGTTGTACTCCTACGATTTGTCCTTTATACTTCTAAAGACTAGACCCTAGATTATGCATGCTTGGGAATAGTGGCGCTAGCTTGCTTAAACTTTATTTAGGCGTATGCTAATTACTTGTGGGGGGCAAAGGCAGGCAGTGAGGATGTTAAGCTTATCCCAAAATAGTCAATTTTGGAAAAGACACAAGTACAGGCCGGGCGCGGTGGCTCTGACCTGTAATCAAAGCACCTTGGGAGGTCTTCTCGCAGAAGACCAGAGCGAGACCCCAGGGAAAAGATGCATCCCCGGCGTGATGGCCTGACGATGGATTCCTGTGTCCCGCAACATGGGGAGTCTGCAGTGTGGCCGGTTTGGAAACTGGCAAGAAGAGCGAAGAGACACCATGCCGGTCTTCCACCCTTCCCTGGATGCCTGTGGGTGCCCGCAGAGCTCCGGAAGCAAACAGTCAACATGCTCAGCCTTTCAGGGGCCGGAGAGACGTGAGCAACAGGCCCCCTTGCAGAGGGCACAGCAGCGTGGAATCCCAAATCACGCTTCAGTCGTCCTGAGTGTGGCTCCTCTGTGGTCAGGGCTGTCGGCCTGGCGCTCCGTTGCGAGGCTCAGCCTGCGGATGTGCGGTCTGTGAACCACGCGGGTGAAAACCCGACGGCAACCCGGGTCCCGGTCTTTTGTCTCTGAGGAAGCTGCCCGTTCCTTGTTCCACGGAATCGGGGCGAATTGGTGCCCCGCCCTCCCGACGCGGCGGCTGTGGGCCCAGCCCTCAGCCCGCGCCGGGCACTTACCCTTTTCCCGGAGCGCGGAGGTCCCGTTGCTCCCGGAGGCCGGAGACCGTTTTTTCTCTCTGCCTTCCTCCCTCTGTCCCTGGCTCCCTCCCGCCCGCCCTCTGTCCCTGCGTCGCTCTGTCTCTCCCTCCGTTCCTCACTGCCTCCCTCTCTCTCCCTCCCTCCCCCCCTCCCTCCCTCCCTCCCAACTTCCCTCTGCCCATCCTTCGGCCCCTCTGGGTCTCCCGTTCGTCACTCCAACTCTGCCCGCCTTCCCTCCCGCCTGGAACGGTCGGCATCGCCGGCGCGGGGCCTGGGGTCTGCGTTCAGCCGCCAGGCACTACACGGTGGCAGCTGGGAGGCTGCAGGGACACGGGCGGGCGGGCGGGCGGGCGGGCGACGGTGGAGCGGAGGCGCAGAGGAGGCGAGCCGCTGCCGGAGGGATGGCGGGCCCGAACCCTGCGCGGGCCCGGTGTTTCGCGGGACCGGGGTCTCCACCCAGCCCAGGGGAGGACGCATTTTCCGTGGGTGGGGGTTGGGGGGTGCGGGGTGTGGGTGGCGAGGGGTTGGTCAGGCCGGGGTGGGGTGGCGGAAAGGCACGAGAGCTCTGCCCAGGCTGCTCCCAGAGCCTAGGCGGCTGCCCCCAGAGCCTAGGCGGCTGCCCGCGAACCCGCGCGTGCGCAGTACACGGCCCACCTGCTGGTACCTGGGCCGGCGCTGGGATCCCCGGGATGCCCAGGAAAGAATGGCAGCTCTCCGCTCTGTGGAGTCTCTCACCGGGCCTAGACCTGGAAGGCAGGAATCCCAGGCGGGTCGGCCCGGAGGGAACACACGCCCCTCCACGCCGAGCCAGGTGTTCCCCGCGAAAGAGAGGCCACCGGCCACCGCCCTGCCCCGACCCCGTCCCAGCCCCGTGTCCTTTTAAAGCTCCTCCAGCAGAGCCCGGTATTCTTCCTCGCTGAGGGGTGGTTCCAGCGAGGCGGCCTCTTCCGAGGCCTCCAGCTCCCCCGGGGCCTCCGTTTCTAGGAAAGGTTGCGCCCCCTGCAGAAACTCCGGGCTCGCCAGGAGCTCATCCAGCAGGCCGGAGGGGAGTGCAGACGAGCGCCCCGGCTCCTGGAGGAGCCCCGCCTGGGGGGGCGCCCGGATGGCTTGCACCTGCCCCTGCCGCGCGGAGGCCTCCGGGGGCGCGGGCTGGGGAGGTGGGGCTGCCCCGGCTTGGGGTTCCCACGCCGCCCCGGCGACCTGGGGACCCTGGCCCCAGCCCCACCACGGACTCCCCTGGGACGCGGGTGGCGCAAGCCCACCTTGGCCCTGTGGCCCCGCTTGAGCCGGCCCAGGCTGTCCCACCGCGCAAGGGCCCGGCAGGCCGTCGCGCTGCGGGTCCCGGTCCTCCCGGCCTTTGCTCGGGTGCGCAGGCCACCGAGGAGCCTGAGGGTGGGAGAGCGCCCCGTCCGCGGGAGCCAGGGCAGCGTAGGCAAAATCCGCGCGTGCCGGGGCCGCTTGGGAGATCCCTCGTGCCGGCGCGGCCTGGCTGGGCTGGAGCACGGGGACGGCCCTCGCTCCCTGGCTCACGAAAGCCCCCTGGGGGAGAGCCCCAGGCGCGCAGGGCACGCGGGGTGCGGGAAGCGCCGTTCCCCACGCCCCGGCGTGGGCGAAGGTGACCCACGAGGGAGCAGGGTGACACCCACCGGGGGCCGCGTTGCACAGGCCGCCTGCGTGCGCGGGCGCCCTGCCACCCTGTCCCGGGTGCCTGGCCCGTCGATTCTGAAACCAGATCTGAATCCTGGACTCCGGGAGGCCCGTCTCTCTGGCCAGTTCTTCCCTGGCGGCGATGCCTGGAAAGCGATCCTTCTCAAAGGCGCGGAGGAGCAGGGCGGTCTGGGATCCGGTGACGGCGGTCCGCTTTCGCCTGCCTTCTTGCGGGCTGCGTCTCCCGGGCCAGGGCCGAGATTCCCGCCGGTGCTGCCTCAGCTGGCGTGACCTCTCATTCTGAAACCAAATCTGGACCCTGGGCTCCGGAACGCCGATGGCCTGGGCCAGCCCTTCTCTGGTGGCGATGCCCGGGTACGGGTTCCGCTCAAAGCAGGCTCGCAGGGCCTCGCTTTGGCTCGGGGTCCAGACGAGTCTCCTTCGCCGTCCTCGTCCTCGGGCTTCCGCGGGGAGGGGGCCGTCCGAAGGTGTCGGGAGAGCCATCGCGGGGAGCCCCGGCCGGAATTTCACGGACGGACACGGGCAGAGAGAGGCCCGCGGGCTCCCGGGCACCTCAGCCGGCCTGTGCACTGGGCGCAGGTGCAGCCAGGAGACCGGCCCGGACAGCCAGCCAGCCGCTCTTATAAAGACCAACAGGCAGGCAGGCTCCACCCCTTCATGAATGGCGGTGAGCCCTGGGACAGCCCGCCCTCCGGAAGGGTCCCAGGGCGTGGGGGCCCCCTGGGGCCGGGGGGAGGGGGGGCGGTGGTGGTGGTGGTGGTGGTGGTGACGCTGGTGGTGGGGGCGGGGGTGGCGGTGGGGGCGGGAGGGACGAAGCGGAAGGGGGAGAGGGGGAAGGGGTGAGGGGGGCGGGTTTCGGGGTCTGGCTCTCCGGACCTCTCCAGGAATCCCGCGGGAACTGGAGGCCGCTCTCTGGGCTCCCACGCGCCTTCAGCAGGGAGAATCCAGCCTGGAAGGCTGGAGGGGAGTGTGGAACTGAACCTCCGTGGGAGTCTTGAGTTTTCCAGGCCCTCTCTCCGTGAAGGAGGCAATGCCTGTGGGTGTCGCCGTGGCCGTGACAGTCTCACACACGCACAGGCGTGTGGCTCTCGTTCATTCCCACGCAGAAGACCAGAGCGAGACCCCAGGGAAAGGATGCATCCCCGGCGTGATGGCCTGACGATGGATTCCTGTGTCCCGCAACATGGGGAGTCTGCAGTGTGGCCGGTTTGGAAACTGGCAAGGGGAGCGAAGAGACACCATGCCAGTCTTCCACCCTTCCCTGGATGCCTGTGGGTGCCCGCAGAGCTCCGGAAGCAAACAGTCAACATGCTCAGCCTTTCAGGGGCCGGAGAGACGTGAGCAACAGGCCCCCTTGCAGAGGGCACAGCAGCGTGGAATCCCAAATCACGCTTCAGTCGTCCTGAGTGTGGCTCCTCTGTGGTCGGGGCTGTCGGCCTGGCGCTCCGTTGCGAGGCTCAGCCTGGGGATGTGCGGTCTGTGAACCACGCGGTTGAAAACCCGACGGGAACCCGGGTCCCGGTCTTTTGTCTCTGAGGAAGCCGCCCTTTCCTTGGGCCACGGAATCGGGGCGAATGGGTGCCCCGCCGGCCCGACGTGGTGGCCGTGGGCCCAGCCCTCAGCCCGCGCCGGGCGCTTACCCTTTTCCCGGAGCGCGGGGGTCCCGTTGCTCCCGGAGGCCAGAGACCGTTTATTCTCTCTGCCTTCCTCCCTCTGTCCCTGGCTCCCTCCCGCCCGCCCTCTGTCCCTGAGTCGCTCTGTCTCTCCCTCCGTTCCTCACTGCCTCCCTCTCTCTCCCTCCCTCCCTCCCTCCCTGCCTCCCTCCCTCCCAACTTCCCTCCGCCCATCCTTCGGCCCCTCTGGGTCTCCCGTTCGTCTCTCCATCGCTGCCCGCCTTCCCTCCCGCCTGGAACGGTCGGCATCGCCGGCGCGGGGCCTGGGGTCTGCGTTCAGCCGCCAGGCACTACACGGTGGCAGCTGGGAGGCTGCAGGGACACGGGCGGGCGGGCGGGCGGGCGGGCGACGGTGGAGCGGAGGCGCAGAGGAGGCGAGCCGCTGCCGGAGGGATGGCGGGCCCGAACCCTGCGCGGGCCCGGTGTTTCGCGGGACCGGGGTCTCCACCCAGCCCAGGGGAGGACGCATTTTCCGTGGGTGGGGGTTGGGGGGTGCGGGGTGTGGGTGGCGAGGGGTTGGTCAGGCCGGGGTGGGGTGGCGGAAAGGCACGAGAGCTCTGCCCAGGCTGCTCCCAGAGCCTAGGCGGCTGCCCCCAGAGCCTAGGCGGCTGCCCGCGAACCCGCGCGTGCGCAGTACACGGCCCACCTGCTGGTACCTGGGCCGGCGCTGGGATCCCCGGGATGCCCAGGAAAGAATGGCAGCTCTCCGCTCTGTGGAGTCTCTCACCGGGCCTAGACCTGGAAGGCAGGAATCCCAGGCGGGTCGGCCCGGAGGGAACACACGCCCCTCCACGCCGAGCCAGGTGTTCCCCGCGAAAGAGAGGCCACCGGCCACCGCCCTGCCCCGACCCCGTCCCAGCCCCGTGTCCTTTTAAAGCTCCTCCAGCAGAGCCCGGTATTCTTCCTCGCTGAGGGGTGGTTCCAGCGAGGCGGCCTCTTCCGAGGCCTCCAGCTCCCCCGGGGCCTCCGTTTCTAGGAAAGGTTGCGCCCCCTGCAGAAACTCCGGGCTCGCCAGGAGCTCATCCAGCAGGCCGGAGGGGAGTGCAGACGAGCGCCCCGGCTCCTGGAGGAGCCCCGCCTGGGGGGGCGCCCGGATGGCTTGCACCTGCCCCTGCCGCGCGGAGGCCTCCGGGGGCGCGGGCTGGGGAGGTGGGGCTGCCCCGGCTTGGGGTTCCCACGCCGCCCCGGCGACCTGGGGACCCTGGCCCCAGCCCCACCACGGACTCCCCTGGGACGCGGGTGGCGCAAGCCCACCTTGGCCCTGTGGCCCCGCTTGAGCCGGCCCAGGCTGTCCCACCGCGCAAGGGCCCGGCAGGCCGTCGCGCTGCGGGTCCCGGTCCTCCCGGCCTTTGCTCGGGTGCGCAGGCCACCGAGGAGCCTGAGGGTGGGAGAGCGCCCCGTCCGCGGGAGCCAGGGCAGCGTAGGCAAAATCCGCGCGTGCCGGGGCCGCTTGGGAGATCCCTCGTGCCGGCGCGGCCTGGCTGGGCTGGAGCACGGGGACGGCCCTCGCTCCCTGGCTCACGAAAGCCCCCTGGGGGAGAGCCCCAGGCGCGCAGGGCACGCGGGGTGCGGGAAGCGCCGTTCCCCACGCCCCGGCGTGGGCGAAGGTGACCCACGAGGGAGCAGGGTGACACCCACCGGGGGCCGCGTTGCACAGGCCGCCTGCGTGCGCGGGCGCCCTGCCACCCTGTCCCGGGTGCCTGGCCCGTCGATTCTGAAACCAGATCTGAATCCTGGACTCCGGGAGGCCCGTCTCTCTGGCCAGTTCTTCCCTGGCGGCGATGCCTGGAAAGCGATCCTTCTCAAAGGCGCGGAGGAGCAGGGCGGTCTGGGATCCGGTGACGGCGGTCCGCTTTCGCCTGCCTTCTTGCGGGCTGCGTCTCCCGGGCCAGGGCCGAGATTCCCGCCGGTGCTGCCTCAGCTGGCGTGACCTCTCATTCTGAAACCAAATCTGGACCCTGGGCTCCGGAACGCCGATGGCCTGGGCCAGCCCTTCTCTGGTGGCGATGCCCGGGTACGGGTTCCGCTCAAAGCAGGCTCGCAGGGCCTCGCTTTGGCTCGGGGTCCAGACGAGTCTCCTTCGCCGTCCTCGTCCTCGGGCTTCCGCGGGGAGGGGGCCGTCCGAAGGTGTCGGGAGAGCCATCGCGGGGAGCCCCGGCCGGAATTTCACGGACGGACACGGGCAGAGAGAGGCCCGCGGGCTCCCGGGCACCTCAGCCGGCCTGTGCACTGGGCGCAGGTGCAGCCAGGAGACCGGCCCGGACAGCCAGCCAGCCGCTCTTATAAAGACCAACAGGCAGGCAGGCTCCACCCCTTCATGAATGGCGGTGAGCCCTGGGACAGCCCGCCCTCCGGAAGGGTCCCAGGGCGTGGGGGCCCCCTGGGGCCGGGGGGAGGGGGGGCGGTGGTGGTGGTGGTGGTGGTGGTGACGCTGGTGGTGGGGGCGGGGGTGGCGGTGGGGGCGGGAGGGACGAAGCGGAAGGGGGAGAGGGGGAAGGGGTGAGGGGGGCGGGTTTCGGGGTCTGGCTCTCCGGACCTCTCCAGGAATCCCGCGGGAACTGGAGGCCGCTCTCTGGGCTCCCACGCGCCTTCAGCAGGGAGAATCCAGCCTGGAAGGCTGGAGGGGAGTGTGGAACTGAACCTCCGTGGGAGTCTTGAGTTTTCCAGGCCCTCTCTCCGTGAAGGAGGCAATGCCTGTGGGTGTCGCCGTGGCCGTGACAGTCTCACACACGCACAGGCGTGTGGCTCTCGTTCATTCCCACGCAGAAGACCAGAGCGAGACCCCAGGGAAAGGATGCATCCCCGGCGTGATGGCCTGACGATGGATTCCTGTGTCCCGCAACATGGGGAGTCTGCAGTGTGGCCGGTTTGGAAACTGGCAAGGGGAGCGAAGAGACACCATGCCAGTCTTCCACCCTTCCCTGGATGCCTGTGGGTGCCCGCAGAGCTCCGGAAGCAAACAGTCAACATGCTCAGCCTTTCAGGGGCCGGAGAGACGTGAGCAACAGGCCCCCTTGCAGAGGGCACAGCAGCGTGGAATCCCAAATCACGCTTCAGTCGTCCTGAGTGTGGCTCCTCTGTGGTCGGGGCTGTCGGCCTGGCGCTCCGTTGCGAGGCTCAGCCTGGGGATGTGCGGTCTGTGAACCACGCGGTTGAAAACCCGACGGGAACCCGGGTCCCGGTCTTTTGTCTCTGAGGAAGCCGCCCTTTCCTTGGGCCACGGAATCGGGGCGAATGGGTGCCCCGCCGGCCCGACGTGGTGGCCGTGGGCCCAGCCCTCAGCCCGCGCCGGGCGCTTACCCTTTTCCCGGAGCGCGGGGGTCCCGTTGCTCCCGGAGGCCAGAGACCGTTTATTCTCTCTGCCTTCCTCCCTCTGTCCCTGGCTCCCTCCCGCCCGCCCTCTGTCCCTGAGTCGCTCTGTCTCTCCCTCCGTTCCTCACTGCCTCCCTCTCTCTCCCTCCCTCCCTCCCTCCCTGCCTCCCTCCCTCCCAACTTCCCTCCGCCCATCCTTCGGCCCCTCTGGGTCTCCCGTTCGTCTCTCCATCGCTGCCCGCCTTCCCTCCCGCCTGGAACGGTCGGCATCGCCAGCGTGCGCGGGGCCTGGGGTCTGCGTTCAGCCGCCAGGCGCTCCACGGTGGCAGCTGGGAGGCTGCAGGGGCAAGGGCGGGCGGGCGGGCGGGCGGGCGACGGTGGAGCGGAGGCGAAGAGGAGGCGAGCCGCCGCTGGAGGGATGGCGGGCCCGGACGCTGCGCGGGCCCGGTGTTTCGCGGGACGGGGTTCCCCACCCAGCCCAGGGGAGGACGCATTGTCCGGGGTGGGGGGTGTGGGTGGCGAGGGGTTGGTCAGGCCGGGGTGGGGTGGCGGAAAGGCAAGAGAGCTCTGCCCGGGCTGCTCCCAGAGCCTAGGCGGCTGCCCGCGAACCCGCGCGTGCGCAGTAGACGGCCCACCTGCTGGTACCTGGGCCGGCGCTGGGATCCCCGGGATGCCCAGGAAAGAATGGCAACTCTCCGCTCTGTGGAGTCTCTCACCGGGCCTAGACCTGGAAGGCAGGAATCCCAGGCGGGTCGGCCCGGAGGGAACACACGCCCCTCCACGCCGAGCCAGGTGTTCCCCGCGAAAGAGAGGCCACCGGCAACCGCCCTGCCCCGACCCCGTCCCAGCCCCGCGTCCTTTTAAAGCTCCTCCAGCAGAGCCCGGTATTCTTCCTCGCTGAGGGGTGGTTCCAGCCAGGCGGCCTCTTCCGAGGCCTCCAGCTCCCCCGGGGCCTCCGTTTCTAGGAAAGGTTGCGCCCGCTGCAGAAACTCCGGGCTCGCCAGGAGCTCATCCAGCAGGCCGGAGGGGAGGGCAGACGAGCGCCCCGGCTCCTGGAGGAGCCCCGCCTGGGGGGGCGCCCGGATGGCTTGCACCTGCCCCTGCCGCGCGGAGGCCTCAGGGGGCGCGGCCTGGGGAGGTGGGGCTGCCCCGGCTTGGGGTTCCCACGCCGCCCCGGCGACCTGGGGACCCTGGCCCCAGCCCCACCACGGACTCCCCTGGGACGCGAGGGGCGGGAAATGCAGGGGGTACTTCAGAATTCAGTCTTCCTCACAGAATCGCAAAGTTCACGTTTCACAACCAGAAAGAAACTATTTACGCTAAAAATGAGACTTTTTATGGAGTTGCACTTAGAAAACTTCAACGTCTGAGAAAAAAAATCTCTAACGCACAGGGAAACAGGTGGTTTATCCAATACTCTGAAAATAAAATGGGCCGGGTGAGGGGAATATGAAAATATTATTTCAATTTCATTTCATTTTATTTATTTATTGATGTACTTATTTATTTATTTTTGAGACCGTGTCTCCCTCTGTCCCCCAGGCTGGATTACAGTGGCCTGAGCTCAGCTCACTGCAGCCTCCGCATCCTAGGCTCAAGGCATTCTCCTGCCTCAGCCTCCAGACTAGCTGGGACTAAATGAGCACGCCACCACGCCAGGCAAATTTTTGTCTTTCGTTTAAAGTGTAGAGGAGGTTTCACCATTTGGGCCAGGGTGGTCTTCAACGGCCGACTTCAGGTGATCTGCCCCAACTTGCCTTCCCAAAGTGAAGGGACTATAGGCGTGAGCCACTGCGCCCAGACTATGATAGTATCACACCGAAGCCTGAAGCTGCTCTGCCTTAGGATTTTTCCTGAATTTTACTTTCTTGTCATGATGAGTTGCTAGCTCATATTTTCCGTTGGATCTTTTCGAAAGGCTTCACTGATGAGATTATGGCTTTCTCACAAAGAATACCACTTTGGTGAAACTATACTGAAATTAAGAGTACCTTCAGTTTCCGATACTTATCAAGCACACTATTTGAACACGGCGTGGTAGGTGAAAGTGTAAGAAGCAGAATTTGGCAAACCCCATTATTTTTCAATTTCGACGGTTTCAGGTTTTTTGGTTTCAGCCAAACTGAAGAGTGTCCTAATGAGCTGTCAATTGACAGGCCATTACAGACAATTTTTGAAACTACATCACAGTGTAATTTAAGGAGTACGATTCTAAAGAAATTTGAACAATCTGGTGGTATTGCTAACACCAAACAAGGTTGTTCAGCTCTTTCATCTTTAAAAACAAACAAACAAAAACATGATGTGGAATTCTCTCATTTTACCAAACAGCCGTACGCTCCCTTGAATACGTGACTGTGAAACCCAAGTAACTGGAAGACAAAAAATAAAGGAAACACCTCATCAGTCTCATTAATAGTTTTGTTGAGAATAATTTATCTTTCAAAAACTGCTGGCTATGTCTTGATATTTTTAGACACGGCTAAGATTGAAATTGCATGAATCCTCTCTCTAACATTCATGCTACTTAAGAAACTTTTCCCAAGATTTGACTGCATTCATTTCATAAAAGCCCTGTCCTCTTCTCCCCTATATATCTATATTAGCACTCTGCCTTCTACCCTCTTCCATAGGAAACACAAATCCGTCAATTGATCACTTAAGCCTTTCCAGTTTGGGTACAACATTTTCTGTAGTTGTACTCGTACGATTTGTCCTTTATACTTCTAAAGACTAGACCCTAGATTATGCATGCTTGGGAATAGTGGAGCTAGCTTGCTTAAACTTTATTTAGGCGTATGCTAATTACTTGTGGGGGGCAAAGGCAGGCAGTGAGGATGTTAAGCTTATCCCAAAATAGTCAATTTTGGAAAAGACACAAGTACAGGCCGGGCGCGGTGGCTCTGACCTGTAATCAAAGCACCTTGGGAGGTCTTCTCGCAGAAGACCAGAGCGAGACCCCAGGGAAAAGATGCATCCCCGGCGTGATGGCCTGACGATGGATTCCTGTGTCCCGCAACATGGGGAGTCTGCAGTGTGGCCGGTTTGGAAACTGGCAAGAAGAGCGAAGAGACACCATGCCGGTCTTCCACCCTTCCCTGGATGCCTGTGGGTGCCCGCAGAGCTCCGGAAGCAAACAGTCAACATGCTCAGCCTTTCAGGGGCCGGAGAGACGTGAGCAACAGGCCCCCTTGCAGAGGGCACAGCAGCGTGGAATCCCAAATCACGCTTCAGTCGTCCTGAGTGTGGCTCCTCTGTGGTCGGGGCTGTCGGCCTGGCGCTCCGTTGCGAGGCTCAGCCTGCGGATGTGCGGTCTGTGAACCACGCGGGTGAAAACCCGACGGCAACCCGGGTCCCGGTCTTTTGTCTCTGAGGAAGCTGCCCGTTCCTTGTTCCACGGAATCGGGGCGAATTGGTGCCCCGCCCTCCCGACGCGGCGGCTGTGGGCCCAGCCCTCAGCCCGCGCCGGGCACTTACCCTTTTCCCGGAGCGCGGAGGTCCCGTTGCTCCCGGAGGCCGGAGACCGTTTTTTCTCTCTGCCTTCCTCCCTCTGTCCCTGGCTCCCTCCCGCCCGCCCTCTGTCCCTGCGTCGCTCTGTCTCTCCCTCCGTTCCTCACTGCCTCCCTCTCTCTCCCTCCCTCCCCCCCTCCCTCCCTCCCTCCCAACTTCCCTCTGCCCATCCTTCGGCCCCTCTGGGTCTCCCGTTCGTCACTCCAACTCTGCCCGCCTTCCCTCCCGCCTGGAACGGTCGGCATCGCCGGCGCGGGGCCTGGGGTCTGCGTTCAGCCGCCAGGCACTACACGGTGGCAGCTGGGAGGCTGCAGGGACACGGGCGGGCGGGCGGGCGGGCGGGCGACGGTGGAGCGGAGGCGCAGAGGAGGCGAGCCGCTGCCGGAGGGATGGCGGGCCCGAACCCTGCGCGGGCCCGGTGTTTCGCGGGACCGGGGTCTCCACCCAGCCCAGGGGAGGACGCATTTTCCGTGGGTGGGGGTTGGGGGGTGCGGGGTGTGGGTGGCGAGGGGTTGGTCAGGCCGGGGTGGGGTGGCGGAAAGGCACGAGAGCTCTGCCCAGGCTGCTCCCAGAGCCTAGGCGGCTGCCCCCAGAGCCTAGGCGGCTGCCCGCGAACCCGCGCGTGCGCAGTACACGGCCCACCTGCTGGTACCTGGGCCGGCGCTGGGATCCCCGGGATGCCCAGGAAAGAATGGCAGCTCTCCGCTCTGTGGAGTCTCTCACCGGGCCTAGACCTGGAAGGCAGGAATCCCAGGCGGGTCGGCCCGGAGGGAACACACGCCCCTCCACGCCGAGCCAGGTGTTCCCCGCGAAAGAGAGGCCACCGGCCACCGCCCTGCCCCGACCCCGTCCCAGCCCCGTGTCCTTTTAAAGCTCCTCCAGCAGAGCCCGGTATTCTTCCTCGCTGAGGGGTGGTTCCAGCGAGGCGGCCTCTTCCGAGGCCTCCAGCTCCCCCGGGGCCTCCGTTTCTAGGAAAGGTTGCGCCCCCTGCAGAAACTCCGGGCTCGCCAGGAGCTCATCCAGCAGGCCGGAGGGGAGTGCAGACGAGCGCCCCGGCTCCTGGAGGAGCCCCGCCTGGGGGGGCGCCCGGATGGCTTGCACCTGCCCCTGCCGCGCGGAGGCCTCCGGGGGCGCGGGCTGGGGAGGTGGGGCTGCCCCGGCTTGGGGTTCCCACGCCGCCCCGGCGACCTGGGGACCCTGGCCCCAGCCCCACCACGGACTCCCCTGGGACGCGGGTGGCGCAAGCCCACCTTGGCCCTGTGGCCCCGCTTGAGCCGGCCCAGGCTGTCCCACCGCGCAAGGGCCCGGCAGGCCGTCGCGCTGCGGGTCCCGGTCCTCCCGGCCTTTGCTCGGGTGCGCAGGCCACCGAGGAGCCTGAGGGTGGGAGAGCGCCCCGTCCGCGGGAGCCAGGGCAGCGTAGGCAAAATCCGCGCGTGCCGGGGCCGCTTGGGAGATCCCTCGTGCCGGCGCGGCCTGGCTGGGCTGGAGCACGGGGACGGCCCTCGCTCCCTGGCTCACGAAAGCCCCCTGGGGGAGAGCCCCAGGCGCGCAGGGCACGCGGGGTGCGGGAAGCGCCGTTCCCCACGCCCCGGCGTGGGCGAAGGTGACCCACGAGGGAGCAGGGTGACACCCACCGGGGGCCGCGTTGCACAGGCCGCCTGCGTGCGCGGGCGCCCTGCCACCCTGTCCCGGGTGCCTGGCCCGTCGATTCTGAAACCAGATCTGAATCCTGGACTCCGGGAGGCCCGTCTCTCTGGCCAGTTCTTCCCTGGCGGCGATGCCTGGAAAGCGATCCTTCTCAAAGGCGCGGAGGAGCAGGGCGGTCTGGGATCCGGTGACGGCGGTCCGCTTTCGCCTGCCTTCTTGCGGGCTGCGTCTCCCGGGCCAGGGCCGAGATTCCCGCCGGTGCTGCCTCAGCTGGCGTGACCTCTCATTCTGAAACCAAATCTGGACCCTGGGCTCCGGAACGCCGATGGCCTGGGCCAGCCCTTCTCTGGTGGCGATGCCCGGGTACGGGTTCCGCTCAAAGCAGGCTCGCAGGGCCTCGCTTTGGCTCGGGGTCCAGACGAGTCTCCTTCGCCGTCCTCGTCCTCGGGCTTCCGCGGGGAGGGGGCCGTCCGAAGGTGTCGGGAGAGCCATCGCGGGGAGCCCCGGCCGGAATTTCACGGACGGACACGGGCAGAGAGAGGCCCGCGGGCTCCCGGGCACCTCAGCCGGCCTGTGCACTGGGCGCAGGTGCAGCCAGGAGACCGGCCCGGACAGCCAGCCAGCCGCTCTTATAAAGACCAACAGGCAGGCAGGCTCCACCCCTTCATGAATGGCGGTGAGCCCTGGGACAGCCCGCCCTCCGGAAGGGTCCCAGGGCGTGGGGGCCCCCTGGGGCCGGGGGGAGGGGGGGCGGTGGTGGTGGTGGTGGTGGTGGTGACGCTGGTGGTGGGGGCGGGGGTGGCGGTGGGGGCGGGAGGGACGAAGCGGAAGGGGGAGAGGGGGAAGGGGTGAGGGGGGCGGGTTTCGGGGTCTGGCTCTCCGGACCTCTCCAGGAATCCCGCGGGAACTGGAGGCCGCTCTCTGGGCTCCCACGCGCCTTCAGCAGGGAGAATCCAGCCTGGAAGGCTGGAGGGGAGTGTGGAACTGAACCTCCGTGGGAGTCTTGAGTTTTCCAGGCCCTCTCTCCGTGAAGGAGGCAATGCCTGTGGGTGTCGCCGTGGCCGTGACAGTCTCACACACGCACAGGCGTGTGGCTCTCGTTCATTCCCACGCAGAAGACCAGAGCGAGACCCCAGGGAAAGGATGCATCCCCGGCGTGATGGCCTGACGATGGATTCCTGTGTCCCGCAACATGGGGAGTCTGCAGTGTGGCCGGTTTGGAAACTGGCAAGGGGAGCGAAGAGACACCATGCCAGTCTTCCACCCTTCCCTGGATGCCTGTGGGTGCCCGCAGAGCTCCGGAAGCAAACAGTCAACATGCTCAGCCTTTCAGGGGCCGGAGAGACGTGAGCAACAGGCCCCCTTGCAGAGGGCACAGCAGCGTGGAATCCCAAATCACGCTTCAGTCGTCCTGAGTGTGGCTCCTCTGTGGTCGGGGCTGTCGGCCTGGCGCTCCGTTGCGAGGCTCAGCCTGGGGATGTGCGGTCTGTGAACCACGCGGTTGAAAACCCGACGGGAACCCGGGTCCCGGTCTTTTGTCTCTGAGGAAGCCGCCCTTTCCTTGGGCCACGGAATCGGGGCGAATGGGTGCCCCGCCGGCCCGACGTGGTGGCCGTGGGCCCAGCCCTCAGCCCGCGCCGGGCGCTTACCCTTTTCCCGGAGCGCGGGGGTCCCGTTGCTCCCGGAGGCCAGAGACCGTTTATTCTCTCTGCCTTCCTCCCTCTGTCCCTGGCTCCCTCCCGCCCGCCCTCTGTCCCTGAGTCGCTCTGTCTCTCCCTCCGTTCCTCACTGCCTCCCTCTCTCTCCCTCCCTCCCTCCCTCCCTGCCTCCCTCCCTCCCAACTTCCCTCCGCCCATCCTTCGGCCCCTCTGGGTCTCCCGTTCGTCTCTCCATCGCTGCCCGCCTTCCCTCCCGCCTGGAACGGTCGGCATCGCCAGCGTGCGCGGGGCCTGGGGTCTGCGTTCAGCCGCCAGGCGCTCCACGGTGGCAGCTGGGAGGCTGCAGGGGCAAGGGCGGGCGGGCGGGCGGGCGGGCGACGGTGGAGCGGAGGCGAAGAGGAGGCGAGCCGCCGCTGGAGGGATGGCGGGCCCGGACGCTGCGCGGGCCCGGTGTTTCGCGGGACGGGGTTCCCCACCCAGCCCAGGGGAGGACGCATTGTCCGGGGTGGGGGGTGTGGGTGGCGAGGGGTTGGTCAGGCCGGGGTGGGGTGGCGGAAAGGCAAGAGAGCTCTGCCCGGGCTGCTCCCAGAGCCTAGGCGGCTGCCCGCGAACCCGCGCGTGCGCAGTAGACGGCCCACCTGCTGGTACCTGGGCCGGCGCTGGGATCCCCGGGATGCCCAGGAAAGAATGGCAACTCTCCGCTCTGTGGAGTCTCTCACCGGGCCTAGACCTGGAAGGCAGGAATCCCAGGCGGGTCGGCCCGGAGGGAACACACGCCCCTCCACGCCGAGCCAGGTGTTCCCCGCGAAAGAGAGGCCACCGGCAACCGCCCTGCCCCGACCCCGTCCCAGCCCCGCGTCCTTTTAAAGCTCCTCCAGCAGAGCCCGGTATTCTTCCTCGCTGAGGGGTGGTTCCAGCCAGGCGGCCTCTTCCGAGGCCTCCAGCTCCCCCGGGGCCTCCGTTTCTAGGAAAGGTTGCGCCCGCTGCAGAAACTCCGGGCTCGCCAGGAGCTCATCCAGCAGGCCGGAGGGGAGGGCAGACGAGCGCCCCGGCTCCTGGAGGAGCCCCGCCTGGGGGGGCGCCCGGATGGCTTGCACCTGCCCCTGCCGCGCGGAGGCCTCAGGGGGCGCGGCCTGGGGAGGTGGGGCTGCCCCGGCTTGGGGTTCCCACGCCGCCCCGGCGACCTGGGGACCCTGGCCCCAGCCCCACCACGGACTCCCCTGGGACGCGAGGGGCGGGAAATGCAGGGGGTACTTCAGAATTCAGTCTTCCTCACAGAATCGCAAAGTTCACGTTTCACAACCAGAAAGAAACTATTTACGCTAAAAATGAGACTTTTTATGGAGTTGCACTTAGAAAACTTCAACGTCTGAGAAAAAAAATCTCTAACGCACAGGGAAACAGGTGGTTTATCCAATACTCTGAAAATAAAATGGGCCGGGTGAGGGGAATATGAAAATATTATTTCAATTTCATTTCATTTTATTTATTTATTGATGTACTTATTTATTTATTTTTGAGACCGTGTCTCCCTCTGTCCCCCAGGCTGGATTACAGTGGCCTGAGCTCAGCTCACTGCAGCCTCCGCATCCTAGGCTCAAGGCATTCTCCTGCCTCAGCCTCCAGACTAGCTGGGACTAAATGAGCACGCCACCACGCCAGGCAAATTTTTGTCTTTCGTTTAAAGTGTAGAGGAGGTTTCACCATTTGGGCCAGGGTGGTCTTCAACGGCCGACTTCAGGTGATCTGCCCCAACTTGCCTTCCCAAAGTGAAGGGACTATAGGCGTGAGCCACTGCGCCCAGACTATGATAGTATCACACCGAAGCCTGAAGCTGCTCTGCCTTAGGATTTTTCCTGAATTTTACTTTCTTGTCATGATGAGTTGCTAGCTCATATTTTCCGTTGGATCTTTTCGAAAGGCTTCACTGATGAGATTATGGCTTTCTCACAAAGAATACCACTTTGGTGAAACTATACTGAAATTAAGAGTACCTTAAGTTTCCGATACTTATCAAGCACACTATTTGAACACGGCGTGGTAGGTGAAAGTGTAAGAAGCAGAATTTGGCAAACCCCATTATTTTTCAATTTCGACGGTTTCAGGTTTTTTGGTTTCAGCCAAACTGAAGAGTGTCCTAATGAGCTGTCAATTGACAGGCCATTACAGACAATTTTTGAAACTACATCACAGTGTAATTTAAGGAGTACGATTCTAAAGAAATTTGAACAATCTGGTGGTATTGCTAACACCAAACAAGGTTGTTCAGCTCTTTCATCTTTAAAAACAAACAAACAAAAACATGATGTGGAATTCTCTCATTTTACCAAACAGCGGTACGCTCCCTTGAATACGTGACTGTGAAACCCAAGTAACTGGAAGACAAAAAATAAAGGAAACACCTCATCAGTCTCATTAATAGTTTTGTTGAGAATAATTTATCTTTCAAAAACTGCTGGCTATGTCTTGATATTTTTAGACACGGCTAAGATTGAAATTGCATGAATCCTCTCTCTAACATTCATGCTACTTAAGAAACTTTTCCCAAGATTTGACTGCATTCATTTCATAAAAGCCCTGTCCTCTTCTCCCCTATATATCTATATTAGCACTCTGCCTTCTACCCTCTTCCATAGGAAACACAAATCCGTCAATTGATCACTTAAGCCTTTCCAGTTTGGGTACAACATTTTCTGTAGTTGTACTCCTACGATTTGTCCTTTATACTTCTAAAGACTAGACCCTAGATTATGCATGCTTGGGAATAGTGGAGCTAGCTTGCTTAAACTTTATTTAGGCGTATGCTAATTACTTGTGGGGGGCAAAGGCAGGCAGTGAGGATGTTAAGCTTATCCCAAAATAGTCAATTTTGGAAAAGACACAAGTACAGGCCGGGCGCGGTGGCTCTGACCTGTAATCAAAGCACCTTGGGAGGTCTTCTCGCAGAAGACCAGAGCGAGACCCCAGGGAAAAGATGCATCCCCGGCGTGATGGCCTGACGATGGATTCCTGTGTCCCGCAACATGGGGAGTCTGCAGTGTGGCCGGTTTGGAAACTGGCAAGAAGAGCGAAGAGACACCATGCCGGTCTTCCACCCTTCCCTGGATGCCTGTGGGTGCCCGCAGAGCTCCGGAAGCAAACAGTCAACATGCTCAGCCTTTCAGGGGCCGGAGAGACGTGAGCAACAGGCCCCCTTGCAGAGGGCACAGCAGCGTGGAATCCCAAATCACGCTTCAGTCGTCCTGAGTGTGGCTCCTCTGTGGTCAGGGCTGTCGGCCTGGCGCTCCGTTGCGAGGCTCAGCCTGCGGATGTGCGGTCTGTGAACCACGCGGGTGAAAACCCGACGGCAACCCGGGTCCCGGTCTTTTGTCTCTGAGGAAGCTGCCCGTTCCTTGTTCCACGGAATCGGGGCGAATTGGTGCCCCGCCCTCCCGACGCGGCGGCTGTGGGCCCAGCCCTCAGCCCGCGCCGGGCACTTACCCTTTTCCCGGAGCGCGGAGGTCCCGTTGCTCCCGGAGGCCGGAGACCGTTTTTTCTCTCTGCCTTCCTCCCTCTGTCCCTGGCTCCCTCCCGCCCGCCCTCTGTCCCTGCGTCGCTCTGTCTCTCCCTCCGTTCCTCACTGCCTCCCTCTCTCTCCCTCCCTCCCCCCCTCCCTCCCTCCCTCCCAACTTCCCTCTGCCCATCCTTCGGCCCCTCTGGGTCTCCCGTTCGTCACTCCAACTCTGCCCGCCTTCCCTCCCGCCTGGAACGGTCGGCATCGCCGGCGCGGGGCCTGGGGTCTGCGTTCAGCCGCCAGGCACTACACGGTGGCAGCTGGGAGGCTGCAGGGACACGGGCGGGCGGGCGGGCGGGCGGGCGACGGTGGAGCGGAGGCGCAGAGGAGGCGAGCCGCTGCCGGAGGGATGGCGGGCCCGAACCCTGCGCGGGCCCGGTGTTTCGCGGGACCGGGGTCTCCACCCAGCCCAGGGGAGGACGCATTTTCCGTGGGTGGGGGTTGGGGGGTGCGGGGTGTGGGTGGCGAGGGGTTGGTCAGGCCGGGGTGGGGTGGCGGAAAGGCACGAGAGCTCTGCCCAGGCTGCTCCCAGAGCCTAGGCGGCTGCCCCCAGAGCCTAGGCGGCTGCCCGCGAACCCGCGCGTGCGCAGTACACGGCCCACCTGCTGGTACCTGGGCCGGCGCTGGGATCCCCGGGATGCCCAGGAAAGAATGGCAGCTCTCCGCTCTGTGGAGTCTCTCACCGGGCCTAGACCTGGAAGGCAGGAATCCCAGGCGGGTCGGCCCGGAGGGAACACACGCCCCTCCACGCCGAGCCAGGTGTTCCCCGCGAAAGAGAGGCCACCGGCCACCGCCCTGCCCCGACCCCGTCCCAGCCCCGTGTCCTTTTAAAGCTCCTCCAGCAGAGCCCGGTATTCTTCCTCGCTGAGGGGTGGTTCCAGCGAGGCGGCCTCTTCCGAGGCCTCCAGCTCCCCCGGGGCCTCCGTTTCTAGGAAAGGTTGCGCCCCCTGCAGAAACTCCGGGCTCGCCAGGAGCTCATCCAGCAGGCCGGAGGGGAGTGCAGACGAGCGCCCCGGCTCCTGGAGGAGCCCCGCCTGGGGGGGCGCCCGGATGGCTTGCACCTGCCCCTGCCGCGCGGAGGCCTCCGGGGGCGCGGGCTGGGGAGGTGGGGCTGCCCCGGCTTGGGGTTCCCACGCCGCCCCGGCGACCTGGGGACCCTGGCCCCAGCCCCACCACGGACTCCCCTGGGACGCGGGTGGCGCAAGCCCACCTTGGCCCTGTGGCCCCGCTTGAGCCGGCCCAGGCTGTCCCACCGCGCAAGGGCCCGGCAGGCCGTCGCGCTGCGGGTCCCGGTCCTCCCGGCCTTTGCTCGGGTGCGCAGGCCACCGAGGAGCCTGAGGGTGGGAGAGCGCCCCGTCCGCGGGAGCCAGGGCAGCGTAGGCAAAATCCGCGCGTGCCGGGGCCGCTTGGGAGATCCCTCGTGCCGGCGCGGCCTGGCTGGGCTGGAGCACGGGGACGGCCCTCGCTCCCTGGCTCACGAAAGCCCCCTGGGGGAGAGCCCCAGGCGCGCAGGGCACGCGGGGTGCGGAAGCGCCGTTCCCCACGCCCCGGCGTGGGCGAAGGTGACCCACGAGGGAGCAGGGTGACACCCACCGGGGGCCGCGTTGCACAGGCCGCCTGCGTGCGCGGGCGCCCTGCCACCCTGTCCCGGGTGCCTGGCCCGTCGATTCTGAAACCAGATCTGAATCCTGGACTCCGGGAGGCCCGTCTCTCTGGCCAGTTCTTCCCTGGCGGCGATGCCTGGAAAGCGATCCTTCTCAAAGGCGCGGAGGAGCAGGGCGGTCTGGGATCCGGTGACGGCGGTCCGCTTTCGCCTGCCTTCTTGCGGGCTGCGTCTCCCGGGCCAGGGCCGAGATTCCCGCCGGTGCTGCCTCAGCTGGCGTGACCTCTCATTCTGAAACCAAATCTGGACCCTGGGCTCCGGAACGCCGATGGCCTGGGCCAGCCCTTCTCTGGTGGCGATGCCCGGGTACGGGTTCCGCTCAAAGCAGGCTCGCAGGGCCTCGCTTTGGCTCGGGGTCCAGACGAGTCTCCTTCGCCGTCCTCGTCCTCGGGCTTCCGCGGGGAGGGGGCCGTCCGAAGGTGTCGGGAGAGCCATCGCGGGGAGCCCCGGCCGGAATTTCACGGACGGACACGGGCAGAGAGAGGCCCGCGGGCTCCCGGGCACCTCAGCCGGCCTGTGCACTGGGCGCAGGTGCAGCCAGGAGACCGGCCCGGACAGCCAGCCAGCCGCTCTTATAAAGACCAACAGGCAGGCAGGCTCCACCCCTTCATGAATGGCGGTGAGCCCTGGGACAGCCCGCCCTCCGGAAGGGTCCCAGGGCGTGGGGGCCCCCTGGGGCCGGGGGGAGGGGTGGCGGTGGTGGTGGTGGTGGTGGTGGTGACGCTGGTGGTGGGGGCGGGGGTGGCGGTGGGGGCGGGAGGGACGAAGCGGAAGGGGGAGAGGGGGAAGGGGTGAGGGGGGCGGGTTTCGGGGTCTGGCTCTCCGGACCTCTCCAGGAATCCCGCGGGAACTGGAGGCCGCTCTCTGGGCTCCCACGCGCCTTCAGCAGGGAGAATCCAGCCTGGAAGGCTGGAGGGGAGTGTGGAACTGAACCTCCGTGGGAGTCTTGAGTTTTCCAGGCCCTCTCTCCGTGAAGGAGGCAATGCCTGTGGGTGTCGCCGTGGCCGTGACAGTCTCACACACGCACAGGCGTGTGGCTCTCGTTCATTCCCACGCAGAAGACCAGAGCGAGACCCCAGGGAAAGGATGCATCCCCGGCGTGATGGCCTGACGATGGATTCCTGTGTCCCGCAACATGGGGAGTCTGCAGTGTGGCCGGTTTGGAAACTGGCAAGGGGAGCGAAGAGACACCATGCCAGTCTTCCACCCTTCCCTGGATGCCTGTGGGTGCCCGCAGAGCTCCGGAAGCAAACAGTCAACATGCTCAGCCTTTCAGGGGCCGGAGAGACGTGAGCAACAGGCCCCCTTGCAGAGGGCACAGCAGCGTGGAATCCCAAATCACGCTTCAGTCGTCCTGAGTGTGGCTCCTCTGTGGTCGGGGCTGTCGGCCTGGCGCTCCGTTGCGAGGCTCAGCCTGGGGATGTGCGGTCTGTGAACCACGCGGTTGAAAACCCGACGGGAACCCGGGTCCCGGTCTTTTGTCTCTGAGGAAGCCGCCCTTTCCTTGGGCCACGGAATCGGGGCGAATGGGTGCCCCGCCGGCCCGACGTGGTGGCCGTGGGCCCAGCCCTCAGCCCGCGCCGGGCGCTTACCCTTTTCCCGGAGCGCGGGGGTCCCGTTGCTCCCGGAGGCCAGAGACCGTTTATTCTCTCTGCCTTCCTCCCTCTGTCCCTGGCTCCCTCCCGCCCGCCCTCTGTCCCTGAGTCGCTCTGTCTCTCCCTCCGTTCCTCACTGCCTCCCTCTCTCTCCCTCCCTCCCTCCCTCCCTGCCTCCCTCCCTCCCAACTTCCCTCCGCCCATCCTTCGGCCCCTCTGGGTCTCCCGTTCGTCTCTCCATCGCTGCCCGCCTTCCCTCCCGCCTGGAACGGTCGGCATCGCCAGCGTGCGCGGGGCCTGGGGTCTGCGTTCAGCCGCCAGGCGCTCCACGGTGGCAGCTGGGAGGCTGCAGGGGCAAGGGCGGGCGGGCGGGCGGGCGGGCGACGGTGGAGCGGAGGCGAAGAGGAGGCGAGCCGCCGCTGGAGGGATGGCGGGCCCGGACGCTGCGCGGGCCCGGTGTTTCGCGGGACGGGGTTCCCCACCCAGCCCAGGGGAGGACGCATTGTCCGGGGTGGGGGGTGTGGGTGGCGAGGGGTTGGTCAGGCCGGGGTGGGGTGGCGGAAAGGCAAGAGAGCTCTGCCCGGGCTGCTCCCAGAGCCTAGGCGGCTGCCCGCGAACCCGCGCGTGCGCAGTAGACGGCCCACCTGCTGGTACCTGGGCCGGCGCTGGGATCCCCGGGATGCCCAGGAAAGAATGGCAACTCTCCGCTCTGTGGAGTCTCTCACCGGGCCTAGACCTGGAAGGCAGGAATCCCAGGCGGGTCGGCCCGGAGGGAACACACGCCCCTCCACGCCGAGCCAGGTGTTCCCCGCGAAAGAGAGGCCACCGGCAACCGCCCTGCCCCGACCCCGTCCCAGCCCCGCGTCCTTTTAAAGCTCCTCCAGCAGAGCCCGGTATTCTTCCTCGCTGAGGGGTGGTTCCAGCCAGGCGGCCTCTTCCGAGGCCTCCAGCTCCCCCGGGGCCTCCGTTTCTAGGAAAGGTTGCGCCCGCTGCAGAAACTCCGGGCTCGCCAGGAGCTCATCCAGCAGGCCGGAGGGGAGGGCAGACGAGCGCCCCGGCTCCTGGAGGAGCCCCGCCTGGGGGGGCGCCCGGATGGCTTGCACCTGCCCCTGCCGCGCGGAGGCCTCAGGGGGCGCGGCCTGGGGAGGTGGGGCTGCCCCGGCTTGGGGTTCCCACGCCGCCCCGGCGACCTGGGGACCCTGGCCCCAGCCCCACCACGGACTCCCCTGGGACGCGAGGGGCGGGAAATGCAGGGGGTACTTCAGAATTCAGTCTTCCTCACAGAATCGCAAAGTTCACGTTTCACAACCAGAAAGAAACTATTTACGCTAAAAATGAGACTTTTTATGGAGTTGCACTTAGAAAACTTCAACGTCTGAGAAAAAAAATCTCTAACGCACAGGGAAACAGGTGGTTTATCCAATACTCTGAAAATAAAATGGGCCGGGTGAGGGGAATATGAAAATATTATTTCAATTTCATTTCATTTTATTTATTTATTGATGTACTTATTTATTTATTTTTGAGACCGTGTCTCCCTCTGTCCCCCAGGCTGGATTACAGTGGCCTGAGCTCAGCTCACTGCAGCCTCCGCATCCTAGGCTCAAGGCATTCTCCTGCCTCAGCCTCCAGACTAGCTGGGACTAAATGAGCACGCCATCACGCCAGGCAAATTTTTGTCTTTCGTTTAAAGTGTAGAGGAGGTTTCACCATTTGGGCCAGGGTGGTCTTCAACGGCCGACTTCAGGTGATCTGCCCCAACTTGCCTTCCCAAAGTGAAGGGACTATAGGCGTGAGCCACTGCGCCCAGACTATGATAGTATCACACCGAAGCCTGAAGCTGCTCTGCCTTAGGATTTTTCCTGAATTTTACTTTCTTGTCATGATGAGTTGCTAGCTCATATTTTCCGTTGGATCTTTTCGAAAGGCTTCACTGATGAGATTATGGCTTTCTCACAAAGAATACCACTTTGGTGAAACTATACTGAAATTAAGAGTACCTTAAGTTTCCGATACTTATCAAGCACACTATTTGAACACGGCGTGGTAGGTGAAAGTGTAAGAAGCAGAATTTGGCAAACCCCATTATTTTTCAATTTCGACGGTTTCAGGTTTTTTGGTTTCAGCCAAACTGAAGAATGTCCTAATGAGCTGTCAATTGACAGGCCATTACAGACAATTTTTGAAACTACATCACAGTGTAATTTAAGGAGTACGATTCTAAAGAAATTTGAACAATCTGGTGGTATTGCTAACACCAAACAAGGTTGTTCAGCTCTTTCATCTTTAAAAACAAACAAACAAAAACATGATGTGGAATTCTCTCATTTTACCAAACAGCCGTACGCTCCCTTGAATACGTGACTGTGAAACCCAAGTAACTGGAAGACAAAAAATAAAGGAAACACCTCATCAGTCTCATTAATAGTTTTGTTGAGAATAATTTATCTTTCAAAAACTGCTGGCTATGTCTTGATATTTTTAGACACGGCTAAGATTGAAATTGCATGAATCCTCTCTCTAACATTCATGCTTCTTAAGAAACTTTTCCCAAGATTTGACTGCATTTATTTCATAAAAGCCCTGTCCTCTTCTCCCCTATATATCTATATTAGCACTCTGCCTTCTACCCTCTTCAATAGGAAACACAAATCCGTCAATTGATCACTTAAGCCTTTCCAGTTTGGGTACAACATTTTCTGTAGTTGTACTCCTACGATTTGTCCTTTATACTTCTAAAGACTAGACCCTAGATTATGCATGCTTGGGAATAGTGGCGCTAGCTTGCTTAAACTTTATTTAGGCGTATGCTAATTACTTGTGGGGGGCAAAGGCAGGCAGTGAGGATGTTAAGCTTATCCCAAAATAGTCAATTTTGGAAAAGACACAAGTACAGGCCGGGCGCGGTGGCTCTGACCTGTAATCAAAGCACCTTGGGAGGTCTTCTCGCAGAAGACCAGAGCGAGACCCCAGGGAAAAGATGCATCCCCGGCGTGATGGCCTGACGATGGATTCCTGTGTCCCGCAACATGGGGAGTCTGCAGTGTGGCCGGTTTGGAAACTGGCAAGAAGAGCGAAGAGACACCATGCCGGTCTTCCACCCTTCCCTGGATGCCTGTGGGTGCCCGCAGAGCTCCGGAAGCAAACAGTCAACATGCTCAGCCTTTCAGGGGCCGGAGAGACGTGAGCAACAGGCCCCCTTGCAGAGGGCACAGCAGCGTGGAATCCCAAATCACGCTTCAGTCGTCCTGAGTGTGGCTCCTCTGTGGTCGGGGCTGTCGGCCTGGCGCTCCGTTGCGAGGCTCAGCCTGCGGATGTGCGGTCTGTGAACCACGCGGGTGAAAACCCGACGGCAACCCGGGTCCCGGTCTTTTGTCTCTGAGGAAGCTGCCCGTTCCTTGTTCCACGGAATCGGGGCGAATTGGTGCCCCGCCCTCCCGACGCGGCGGCTGTGGGCCCAGCCCTCAGCCCGCGCCGGGCACTTACCCTTTTCCCGGAGCGCGGAGGTCCCGTTGCTCCCGGAGGCCGGAGACCGTTTTTTCTCTCTGCCTTCCTCCCTCTGTCCCTGGCTCCCTCCCGCCCGCCCTCTGTCCCTGCGTCGCTCTGTCTCTCCCTCCGTTCCTCACTGCCTCCCTCTCTCTCCCTCCCTCCCCCCCTCCCTCCCTCCCTCCCAACTTCCCTCTGCCCATCCTTCGGCCCCTCTGGGTCTCCCGTTCGTCACTCCAACTCTGCCCGCCTTCCCTCCCGCCTGGAACGGTCGGCATCGCCGGCGCGGGGCCTGGGGTCTGCGTTCAGCCGCCAGGCACTACACGGTGGCAGCTGGGAGGCTGCAGGGACACGGGCGGGCGGGCGGGCGGGCGGGCGACGGTGGAGCGGAGGCGCAGAGGAGGCGAGCCGCTGCCGGAGGGATGGCGGGCCCGAACCCTGCGCGGGCCCGGTGTTTCGCGGGACCGGGGTCTCCACCCAGCCCAGGGGAGGACGCATTTTCCGTGGGTGGGGGTTGGGGGGTGCGGGGTGTGGGTGGCGAGGGGTTGGTCAGGCCGGGGTGGGGTGGCGGAAAGGCACGAGAGCTCTGCCCAGGCTGCTCCCAGAGCCTAGGCGGCTGCCCCCAGAGCCTAGGCGGCTGCCCGCGAACCCGCGCGTGCGCAGTACACGGCCCACCTGCTGGTACCTGGGCCGGCGCTGGGATCCCCGGGATGCCCAGGAAAGAATGGCAGCTCTCCGCTCTGTGGAGTCTCTCACCGGGCCTAGACCTGGAAGGCAGGAATCCCAGGCGGGTCGGCCCGGAGGGAACACACGCCCCTCCACGCCGAGCCAGGTGTTCCCCGCGAAAGAGAGGCCACCGGCCACCGCCCTGCCCCGACCCCGTCCCAGCCCCGTGTCCTTTTAAAGCTCCTCCAGCAGAGCCCGGTATTCTTCCTCGCTGAGGGGTGGTTCCAGCGAGGCGGCCTCTTCCGAGGCCTCCAGCTCCCCCGGGGCCTCCGTTTCTAGGAAAGGTTGCGCCCCCTGCAGAAACTCCGGGCTCGCCAGGAGCTCATCCAGCAGGCCGGAGGGGAGTGCAGACGAGCGCCCCGGCTCCTGGAGGAGCCCCGCCTGGGGGGGCGCCCGGATGGCTTGCACCTGCCCCTGCCGCGCGGAGGCCTCCGGGGGCGCGGGCTGGGGAGGTGGGGCTGCCCCGGCTTGGGGTTCCCACGCCGCCCCGGCGACCTGGGGACCCTGGCCCCAGCCCCACCACGGACTCCCCTGGGACGCGGGTGGCGCAAGCCCACCTTGGCCCTGTGGCCCCGCTTGAGCCGGCCCAGGCTGTCCCACCGCGCAAGGGCCCGGCAGGCCGTCGCGCTGCGGGTCCCGGTCCTCCCGGCCTTTGCTCGGGTGCGCAGGCCACCGAGGAGCCTGAGGGTGGGAGAGCGCCCCGTCCGCGGGAGCCAGGGCAGCGTAGGCAAAATCCGCGCGTGCCGGGGCCGCTTGGGAGATCCCTCGTGCCGGCGCGGCCTGGCTGGGCTGGAGCACGGGGACGGCCCTCGCTCCCTGGCTCACGAAAGCCCCCTGGGGGAGAGCCCCAGGCGCGCAGGGCACGCGGGGTGCGGGAAGCGCCGTTCCCCACGCCCCGGCGTGGGCGAAGGTGACCCACGAGGGAGCAGGGTGACACCCACCGGGGGCCGCGTTGCACAGGCCGCCTGCGTGCGCGGGCGCCCTGCCACCCTGTCCCGGGTGCCTGGCCCGTCGATTCTGAAACCAGATCTGAATCCTGGACTCCGGGAGGCCCGTCTCTCTGGCCAGTTCTTCCCTGGCGGCGATGCCTGGAAAGCGATCCTTCTCAAAGGCGCGGAGGAGCAGGGCGGTCTGGGATCCGGTGACGGCGGTCCGCTTTCGCCTGCCTTCTTGCGGGCTGCGTCTCCCGGGCCAGGGCCGAGATTCCCGCCGGTGCTGCCTCAGCTGGCGTGACCTCTCATTCTGAAACCAAATCTGGACCCTGGGCTCCGGAACGCCGATGGCCTGGGCCAGCCCTTCTCTGGTGGCGATGCCCGGGTACGGGTTCCGCTCAAAGCAGGCTCGCAGGGCCTCGCTTTGGCTCGGGGTCCAGACGAGTCTCCTTCGCCGTCCTCGTCCTCGGGCTTCCGCGGGGAGGGGGCCGTCCGAAGGTGTCGGGAGAGCCATCGCGGGGAGCCCCGGCCGGAATTTCACGGACGGACACGGGCAGAGAGAGGCCCGCGGGCTCCCGGGCACCTCAGCCGGCCTGTGCACTGGGCGCAGGTGCAGCCAGGAGACCGGCCCGGACAGCCAGCCAGCCGCTCTTATAAAGACCAACAGGCAGGCAGGCTCCACCCCTTCATGAATGGCGGTGAGCCCTGGGACAGCCCGCCCTCCGGAAGGGTCCCAGGGCGTGGGGGCCCCCTGGGGCCGGGGGGAGGGGGGGCGGTGGTGGTGGTGGTGGTGGTGGTGACGCTGGTGGTGGGGGCGGGGGTGGCGGTGGGGGCGGGAGGGACGAAGCGGAAGGGGGAGAGGGGGAAGGGGTGAGGGGGGCGGGTTTCGGGGTCTGGCTCTCCGGACCTCTCCAGGAATCCCGCGGGAACTGGAGGCCGCTCTCTGGGCTCCCACGCGCCTTCAGCAGGGAGAATCCAGCCTGGAAGGCTGGAGGGGAGTGTGGAACTGAACCTCCGTGGGAGTCTTGAGTTTTCCAGGCCCTCTCTCCGTGAAGGAGGCAATGCCTGTGGGTGTCGCCGTGGCCGTGACAGTCTCACACACGCACAGGCGTGTGGCTCTCGTTCATTCCCACGCAGAAGACCAGAGCGAGACCCCAGGGAAAGGATGCATCCCCGGCGTGATGGCCTGACGATGGATTCCTGTGTCCCGCAACATGGGGAGTCTGCAGTGTGGCCGGTTTGGAAACTGGCAAGGGGAGCGAAGAGACACCATGCCAGTCTTCCACCCTTCCCTGGATGCCTGTGGGTGCCCGCAGAGCTCCGGAAGCAAACAGTCAACATGCTCAGCCTTTCCGGGGCCGGAGAGACGTGAGCAACAGGCCCCCTTGCAGAGGGCACAGCAGCGTGGAATCCCAAATCACGCTTCAGTCGTCCTGAGTGTGGCTCCTCTGTGGTCGGGGCTGTCGGCCTGGCGCTCCGTTGCGAGGCTCAGCCTGGGGATGTGCGGTCTGTGAACCACGCGGTTGAAAACCCGACGGGAACCCGGGTCCCGGTCTTTTGTCTCTGAGGAAGCCGCCCTTTCCTTGGGCCACGGAATCGGGGCGAATGGGTGCCCCGCCGGCCCGACGTGGTGGCCGTGGGCCCAGCCCTCAGCCCGCGCCGGGCGCTTACCCTTTTCCCGGAGCGCGGGGGTCCCGTTGCTCCCGGAGGCCAGAGACCGTTTATTCTCTCTGCCTTCCTCCCTCTGTCCCTGGCTCCCTCCCGCCCGCCCTCTGTCCCTGAGTCGCTCTGTCTCTCCCTCCGTTCCTCACTGCCTCCCTCTCTCTCCCTCCCTCCCTCCCTCCCTGCCTCCCTCCCTCCCAACTTCCCTCCGCCCATCCTTCGGCCCCTCTGGGTCTCCCGTTCGTCTCTCCATCGCTGCCCGCCTTCCCTCCCGCCTGGAACGGTCGGCATCGCCGGCGCGGGGCCTGGGGTCTGCGTTCAGCCGCCAGGCACTACACGGTGGCAGCTGGGAGGCTGCAGGGACACGGGCGGGCGGGCGGGCGGGCGGGCGACGGTGGAGCGGAGGCGCAGAGGAGGCGAGCCGCTGCCGGAGGGATGGCGGGCCCGAACCCTGCGCGGGCCCGGTGTTTCGCGGGACCGGGGTCTCCACCCAGCCCAGGGGAGGACGCATTTTCCGTGGGTGGGGGTTGGGGGGTGCGGGGTGTGGGTGGCGAGGGGTTGGTCAGGCCGGGGTGGGGTGGCGGAAAGGCACGAGAGCTCTGCCCAGGCTGCTCCCAGAGCCTAGGCGGCTGCCCCCAGAGCCTAGGCGGCTGCCCGCGAACCCGCGCGTGCGCAGTACACGGCCCACCTGCTGGTACCTGGGCCGGCGCTGGGATCCCCGGGATGCCCAGGAAAGAATGGCAGCTCTCCGCTCTGTGGAGTCTCTCACCGGGCCTAGACCTGGAAGGCAGGAATCCCAGGCGGGTCGGCCCGGAGGGAACACACGCCCCTCCACGCCGAGCCAGGTGTTCCCCGCGAAAGAGAGGCCACCGGCCACCGCCCTGCCCCGACCCCGTCCCAGCCCCGTGTCCTTTTAAAGCTCCTCCAGCAGAGCCCGGTATTCTTCCTCGCTGAGGGGTGGTTCCAGCGAGGCGGCCTCTTCCGAGGCCTCCAGCTCCCCCGGGGCCTCCGTTTCTAGGAAAGGTTGCGCCCCCTGCAGAAACTCCGGGCTCGCCAGGAGCTCATCCAGCAGGCCGGAGGGGAGTGCAGACGAGCGCCCCGGCTCCTGGAGGAGCCCCGCCTGGGGGGGCGCCCGGATGGCTTGCACCTGCCCCTGCCGCGCGGAGGCCTCCGGGGGCGCGGGCTGGGGAGGTGGGGCTGCCCCGGCTTGGGGTTCCCACGCCGCCCCGGCGACCTGGGGACCCTGGCCCCAGCCCCACCACGGACTCCCCTGGGACGCGGGTGGCGCAAGCCCACCTTGGCCCTGTGGCCCCGCTTGAGCCGGCCCAGGCTGTCCCACCGCGCAAGGGCCCGGCAGGCCGTCGCGCTGCGGGTCCCGGTCCTCCCGGCCTTTGCTCGGGTGCGCAGGCCACCGAGGAGCCTGAGGGTGGGAGAGCGCCCCGTCCGCGGGAGCCAGGGCAGCGTAGGCAAAATCCGCGCGTGCCGGGGCCGCTTGGGAGATCCCTCGTGCCGGCGCGGCCTGGCTGGGCTGGAGCACGGGGACGGCCCTCGCTCCCTGGCTCACGAAAGCCCCCTGGGGGAGAGCCCCAGGCGCGCAGGGCACGCGGGGTGCGGGAAGCGCCGTTCCCCACGCCCCGGCGTGGGCGAAGGTGACCCACGAGGGAGCAGGGTGACACCCACCGGGGGCCGCGTTGCACAGGCCGCCTGCGTGCGCGGGCGCCCTGCCACCCTGTCCCGGGTGCCTGGCCCGTCGATTCTGAAACCAGATCTGAATCCTGGACTCCGGGAGGCCCGTCTCTCTGGCCAGTTCTTCCCTGGCGGCGATGCCTGGAAAGCGATCCTTCTCAAAGGCGCGGAGGAGCAGGGCGGTCTGGGATCCGGTGACGGCGGTCCGCTTTCGCCTGCCTTCTTGCGGGCTGCGTCTCCCGGGCCAGGGCCGAGATTCCCGCCGGTGCTGCCTCAGCTGGCGTGACCTCTCATTCTGAAACCAAATCTGGACCCTGGGCTCCGGAACGCCGATGGCCTGGGCCAGCCCTTCTCTGGTGGCGATGCCCGGGTACGGGTTCCGCTCAAAGCAGGCTCGCAGGGCCTCGCTTTGGCTCGGGGTCCAGACGAGTCTCCTTCGCCGTCCTCGTCCTCGGGCTTCCGCGGGGAGGGGGCCGTCCGAAGGTGTCGGGAGAGCCATCGCGGGGAGCCCCGGCCGGAATTTCACGGACGGACACGGGCAGAGAGAGGCCCGCGGGCTCCCGGGCACCTCAGCCGGCCTGTGCACTGGGCGCAGGTGCAGCCAGGAGACCGGCCCGGACAGCCAGCCAGCCGCTCTTATAAAGACCAACAGGCAGGCAGGCTCCACCCCTTCATGAATGGCGGTGAGCCCTGGGACAGCCCGCCCTCCGGAAGGGTCCCAGGGCGTGGGGGCCCCCTGGGGCCGGGGGGAGGGGGGGCGGTGGTGGTGGTGGTGGTGGTGGTGACGCTGGTGGTGGGGGCGGGGGTGGCGGTGGGGGCGGGAGGGACGAAGCGGAAGGGGGAGAGGGGGAAGGGGTGAGGGGGGCGGGTTTCGGGGTCTGGCTCTCCGGACCTCTCCAGGAATCCCGCGGGAACTGGAGGCCGCTCTCTGGGCTCCCACGCGCCTTCAGCAGGGAGAATCCAGCCTGGAAGGCTGGAGGGGAGTGTGGAACTGAACCTCCGTGGGAGTCTTGAGTTTTCCAGGCCCTCTCTCCGTGAAGGAGGCAATGCCTGTGGGTGTCGCCGTGGCCGTGACAGTCTCACACACGCACAGGCGTGTGGCTCTCGTTCATTCCCACGCAGAAGACCAGAGCGAGACCCCAGGGAAAGGATGCATCCCCGGCGTGATGGCCTGACGATGGATTCCTGTGTCCCGCAACATGGGGAGTCTGCAGTGTGGCCGGTTTGGAAACTGGCAAGGGGAGCGAAGAGACACCATGCCAGTCTTCCACCCTTCCCTGGATGCCTGTGGGTGCCCGCAGAGCTCCGGAAGCAAACAGTCAACATGCTCAGCCTTTCAGGGGCCGGAGAGACGTGAGCAACAGGCCCCCTTGCAGAGGGCACAGCAGCGTGGAATCCCAAATCACGCTTCAGTCGTCCTGAGTGTGGCTCCTCTGTGGTCGGGGCTGTCGGCCTGGCGCTCCGTTGCGAGGCTCAGCCTGGGGATGTGCGGTCTGTGAACCACGCGGTTGAAAACCCGACGGGAACCCGGGTCCCGGTCTTTTGTCTCTGAGGAAGCCGCCCTTTCCTTGGGCCACGGAATCGGGGCGAATGGGTGCCCCGCCGGCCCGACGTGGTGGCCGTGGGCCCAGCCCTCAGCCCGCGCCGGGCGCTTACCCTTTTCCCGGAGCGCGGGGGTCCCGTTGCTCCCGGAGGCCAGAGACCGTTTATTCTCTCTGCCTTCCTCCCTCTGTCCCTGGCTCCCTCCCGCCCGCCCTCTGTCCCTGAGTCGCTCTGTCTCTCCCTCCGTTCCTCACTGCCTCCCTCTCTCTCCCTCCCTCCCTCCCTCCCTGCCTCCCTCCCTCCCAACTTCCCTCCGCCCATCCTTCGGCCCCTCTGGGTCTCCCGTTCGTCTCTCCATCGCTGCCCGCCTTCCCTCCCGCCTGGAACGGTCGGCATCGCCAGCGTGCGCGGGGCCTGGGGTCTGCGTTCAGCCGCCAGGCGCTCCACGGTGGCAGCTGGGAGGCTGCAGGGGCAAGGGCGGGCGGGCGGGCGGGCGGGCGACGGTGGAGCGGAGGCGAAGAGGAGGCGAGCCGCCGCTGGAGGGATGGCGGGCCCGGACGCTGCGCGGGCCCGGTGTTTCGCGGGACGGGGTTCCCCACCCAGCCCAGGGGAGGACGCATTGTCCGGGGTGGGGGGTGTGGGTGGCGAGGGGTTGGTCAGGCCGGGGTGGGGTGGCGGAAAGGCAAGAGAGCTCTGCCCGGGCTGCTCCCAGAGCCTAGGCGGCTGCCCGCGAACCCGCGCGTGCGCAGTAGACGGCCCACCTGCTGGTACCTGGGCCGGCGCTGGGATCCCCGGGATGCCCAGGAAAGAATGGCAACTCTCCGCTCTGTGGAGTCTCTCACCGGGCCTAGACCTGGAAGGCAGGAATCCCAGGCGGGTCGGCCCGGAGGGAACACACGCCCCTCCACGCCGAGCCAGGTGTTCCCCGCGAAAGAGAGGCCACCGGCAACCGCCCTGCCCCGACCCCGTCCCAGCCCCGCGTCCTTTTAAAGCTCCTCCAGCAGAGCCCGGTATTCTTCCTCGCTGAGGGGTGGTTCCAGCCAGGCGGCCTCTTCCGAGGCCTCCAGCTCCCCCGGGGCCTCCGTTTCTAGGAAAGGTTGCGCCCGCTGCAGAAACTCCGGGCTCGCCAGGAGCTCATCCAGCAGGCCGGAGGGGAGGGCAGACGAGCGCCCCGGCTCCTGGAGGAGCCCCGCCTGGGGGGGCGCCCGGATGGCTTGCACCTGCCCCTGCCGCGCGGAGGCCTCAGGGGGCGCGGCCTGGGGAGGTGGGGCTGCCCCGGCTTGGGGTTCCCACGCCGCCCCGGCGACCTGGGGACCCTGGCCCCAGCCCCACCACGGACTCCCCTGGGACGCGAGGGGCGGGAAATGCAGGGGGTACTTCAGAATTCAGTCTTCCTCACAGAATCGCAAAGTTCACGTTTCACAACCAGAAAGAAACTATTTACGCTAAAAATGAGACTTTTTATGGAGTTGCACTTAGAAAACTTCAACGTCTGAGAAAAAAAATCTCTAACGCACAGGGAAACAGGTGGTTTATCCAATACTCTGAAAATAAAATGGGCCGGGTGAGGGGAATATGAAAATATTATTTCAATTTCATTTCATTTTATTTATTTATTGATGTACTTATTTATTTATTTTTGAGACCGTGTCTCCCTCTGTCCCCCAGGCTGGATTACAGTGGCCTGAGCTCAGCTCACTGCAGCCTCCGCATCCTAGGCTCAAGGCATTCTCCTGCCTCAGCCTCCAGACTAGCTGGGACTAAATGAGCACGCCACCACGCCAGGCAAATTTTTGTCTTTCGTTTAAAGTGTAGAGGAGGTTTCACCATTTGGGCCAGGGTGGTCTTCAACGGCCGACTTCAGGTGATCTGCCCCAACTTGCCTTCCCAAAGTGAAGGGACTATAGGCGTGAGCCACTGCGCCCAGACTATGATAGTATCACACCGAAGCCTGAAGCTGCTCTGCCTTAGGATTTTTCCTGAATTTTACTTTCTTGTCATGATGAGTTGCTAGCTCATATTTTCCGTTGGATCTTTTCGAAAGGCTTCACTGATGAGATTATGGCTTTCTCACAAAGAATACCACTTTGGTGAAACTATACTGAAATTAAGAGTACCTTCAGTTTCCGATACTTATCAAGCACACTATTTGAACACGGCGTGGTAGGTGAAAGTGTAAGAAGCAGAATTTGGCAAACCCCATTATTTTTCAATTTCGACGGTTTCAGGTTTTTTGGTTTCAGCCAAACTGAAGAGTGTCCTAATGAGCTGTCAATTGACAGGCCATTACAGACAATTTTTGAAACTACATCACAGTGTAATTTAAGGAGTACGATTCTAAAGAAATTTGAACAATCTGGTGGTATTGCTAACACCAAACAAGGTTGTTCAGCTCTTTCATCTTTAAAAACAAACAAACAAAAACATGATGTGGAATTCTCTCATTTTACCAAACAGCCGTACGCTCCCTTGAATACGTGACTGTGAAACCCAAGTAACTGGAAGACAAAAAATAAAGGAAACACCTCATCAGTCTCATTAATAGTTTTGTTGAGAATAATTTATCTTTCAAAAACTGCTGGCTATGTCTTGATATTTTTAGACACGGCTAAGATTGAAATTGCATGAATCCTCTCTCTAACATTCATGCTACTTAAGAAACTTTTCCCAAGATTTGACTGCATTCATTTCATAAAAGCCCTGTCCTCTTCTCCCCTATATATCTATATTAGCACTCTGCCTTCTACCCTCTTCCATAGGAAACACAAATCCGTCAATTGATCACTTAAGCCTTTCCAGTTTGGGTACAACATTTTCTGTAGTTGTACTCGTACGATTTGTCCTTTATACTTCTAAAGACTAGACCCTAGATTATGCATGCTTGGGAATAGTGGAGCTAGCTTGCTTAAACTTTATTTAGGCGTATGCTAATTACTTGTGGGGGGCAAAGGCAGGCAGTGAGGATGTTAAGCTTATCCCAAAATAGTCAATTTTGGAAAAGACACAAGTACAGGCCGGGCGCGGTGGCTCTGACCTGTAATCAAAGCACCTTGGGAGGTCTTCTCGCAGAAGACCAGAGCGAGACCCCAGGGAAAAGATGCATCCCCGGCGTGATGGCCTGACGATGGATTCCTGTGTCCCGCAACATGGGGAGTCTGCAGTGTGGCCGGTTTGGAAACTGGCAAGAAGAGCGAAGAGACACCATGCCGGTCTTCCACCCTTCCCTGGATGCCTGTGGGTGCCCGCAGAGCTCCGGAAGCAAACAGTCAACATGCTCAGCCTTTCAGGGGCCGGAGAGACGTGAGCAACAGGCCCCCTTGCAGAGGGCACAGCAGCGTGGAATCCCAAATCACGCTTCAGTCGTCCTGAGTGTGGCTCCTCTGTGGTCGGGGCTGTCGGCCTGGCGCTCCGTTGCGAGGCTCAGCCTGCGGATGTGCGGTCTGTGAACCACGCGGGTGAAAACCCGACGGCAACCCGGGTCCCGGTCTTTTGTCTCTGAGGAAGCTGCCCGTTCCTTGTTCCACGGAATCGGGGCGAATTGGTGCCCCGCCCTCCCGACGCGGCGGCTGTGGGCCCAGCCCTCAGCCCGCGCCGGGCACTTACCCTTTTCCCGGAGCGCGGAGGTCCCGTTGCTCCCGGAGGCCGGAGACCGTTTTTTCTCTCTGCCTTCCTCCCTCTGTCCCTGGCTCCCTCCCGCCCGCCCTCTGTCCCTGCGTCGCTCTGTCTCTCCCTCCGTTCCTCACTGCCTCCCTCTCTCTCCCTCCCTCCCCCCCTCCCTCCCTCCCTCCCAACTTCCCTCTGCCCATCCTTCGGCCCCTCTGGGTCTCCCGTTCGTCACTCCAACTCTGCCCGCCTTCCCTCCCGCCTGGAACGGTCGGCATCGCCGGCGCGGGGCCTGGGGTCTGCGTTCAGCCGCCAGGCACTACACGGTGGCAGCTGGGAGGCTGCAGGGACACGGGCGGGCGGGCGGGCGGGCGGGCGACGGTGGAGCGGAGGCGCAGAGGAGGCGAGCCGCTGCCGGAGGGATGGCGGGCCCGAACCCTGCGCGGGCCCGGTGTTTCGCGGGACCGGGGTCTCCACCCAGCCCAGGGGAGGACGCATTTTCCGTGGGTGGGGGTTGGGGGGTGCGGGGTGTGGGTGGCGAGGGGTTGGTCAGGCCGGGGTGGGGTGGCGGAAAGGCACGAGAGCTCTGCCCAGGCTGCTCCCAGAGCCTAGGCGGCTGCCCCCAGAGCCTAGGCGGCTGCCCGCGAACCCGCGCGTGCGCAGTACACGGCCCACCTGCTGGTACCTGGGCCGGCGCTGGGATCCCCGGGATGCCCAGGAAAGAATGGCAGCTCTCCGCTCTGTGGAGTCTCTCACCGGGCCTAGACCTGGAAGGCAGGAATCCCAGGCGGGTCGGCCCGGAGGGAACACACGCCCCTCCACGCCGAGCCAGGTGTTCCCCGCGAAAGAGAGGCCACCGGCCACCGCCCTGCCCCGACCCCGTCCCAGCCCCGTGTCCTTTTAAAGCTCCTCCAGCAGAGCCCGGTATTCTTCCTCGCTGAGGGGTGGTTCCAGCGAGGCGGCCTCTTCCGAGGCCTCCAGCTCCCCCGGGGCCTCCGTTTCTAGGAAAGGTTGCGCCCCCTGCAGAAACTCCGGGCTCGCCAGGAGCTCATCCAGCAGGCCGGAGGGGAGTGCAGACGAGCGCCCCGGCTCCTGGAGGAGCCCCGCCTGGGGGGGCGCCCGGATGGCTTGCACCTGCCCCTGCCGCGCGGAGGCCTCCGGGGGCGCGGGCTGGGGAGGTGGGGCTGCCCCGGCTTGGGGTTCCCACGCCGCCCCGGCGACCTGGGGACCCTGGCCCCAGCCCCACCACGGACTCCCCTGGGACGCGGGTGGCGCAAGCCCACCTTGGCCCTGTGGCCCCGCTTGAGCCGGCCCAGGCTGTCCCACCGCGCAAGGGCCCGGCAGGCCGTCGCGCTGCGGGTCCCGGTCCTCCCGGCCTTTGCTCGGGTGCGCAGGCCACCGAGGAGCCTGAGGGTGGGAGAGCGCCCCGTCCGCGGGAGCCAGGGCAGCGTAGGCAAAATCCGCGCGTGCCGGGGCCGCTTGGGAGATCCCTCGTGCCGGCGCGGCCTGGCTGGGCTGGAGCACGGGGACGGCCCTCGCTCCCTGGCTCACGAAAGCCCCCTGGGGGAGAGCCCCAGGCGCGCAGGGCACGCGGGGTGCGGGAAGCGCCGTTCCCCACGCCCCGGCGTGGGCGAAGGTGACCCACGAGGGAGCAGGGTGACACCCACCGGGGGCCGCGTTGCACAGGCCGCCTGCGTGCGCGGGCGCCCTGCCACCCTGTCCCGGGTGCCTGGCCCGTCGATTCTGAAACCAGATCTGAATCCTGGACTCCGGGAGGCCCGTCTCTCTGGCCAGTTCTTCCCTGGCGGCGATGCCTGGAAAGCGATCCTTCTCAAAGGCGCGGAGGAGCAGGGCGGTCTGGGATCCGGTGACGGCGGTCCGCTTTCGCCTGCCTTCTTGCGGGCTGCGTCTCCCGGGCCAGGGCCGAGATTCCCGCCGGTGCTGCCTCAGCTGGCGTGACCTCTCATTCTGAAACCAAATCTGGACCCTGGGCTCCGGAACGCCGATGGCCTGGGCCAGCCCTTCTCTGGTGGCGATGCCCGGGTACGGGTTCCGCTCAAAGCAGGCTCGCAGGGCCTCGCTTTGGCTCGGGGTCCAGACGAGTCTCCTTCGCCGTCCTCGTCCTCGGGCTTCCGCGGGGAGGGGGCCGTCCGAAGGTGTCGGGAGAGCCATCGCGGGGAGCCCCGGCCGGAATTTCACGGACGGACACGGGCAGAGAGAGGCCCGCGGGCTCCCGGGCACCTCAGCCGGCCTGTGCACTGGGCGCAGGTGCAGCCAGGAGACCGGCCCGGACAGCCAGCCAGCCGCTCTTATAAAGACCAACAGGCAGGCAGGCTCCACCCCTTCATGAATGGCGGTGAGCCCTGGGACAGCCCGCCCTCCGGAAGGGTCCCAGGGCGTGGGGGCCCCCTGGGGCCGGGGGGAGGGGGGGCGGTGGTGGTGGTGGTGGTGGTGGTGACGCTGGTGGTGGGGGCGGGGGTGGCGGTGGGGGCGGGAGGGACGAAGCGGAAGGGGGAGAGGGGGAAGGGGTGAGGGGGGCGGGTTTCGGGGTCTGGCTCTCCGGACCTCTCCAGGAATCCCGCGGGAACTGGAGGCCGCTCTCTGGGCTCCCACGCGCCTTCAGCAGGGAGAATCCAGCCTGGAAGGCTGGAGGGGAGTGTGGAACTGAACCTCCGTGGGAGTCTTGAGTTTTCCAGGCCCTCTCTCCGTGAAGGAGGCAATGCCTGTGGGTGTCGCCGTGGCCGTGACAGTCTCACACACGCACAGGCGTGTGGCTCTCGTTCATTCCCACGCAGAAGACCAGAGCGAGACCCCAGGGAAAGGATGCATCCCCGGCGTGATGGCCTGACGATGGATTCCTGTGTCCCGCAACATGGGGAGTCTGCAGTGTGGCCGGTTTGGAAACTGGCAAGGGGAGCGAAGAGACACCATGCCAGTCTTCCACCCTTCCCTGGATGCCTGTGGGTGCCCGCAGAGCTCCGGAAGCAAACAGTCAACATGCTCAGCCTTTCAGGGGCCGGAGAGACGTGAGCAACAGGCCCCCTTGCAGAGGGCACAGCAGCGTGGAATCCCAAATCACGCTTCAGTCGTCCTGAGTGTGGCTCCTCTGTGGTCGGGGCTGTCGGCCTGGCGCTCCGTTGCGAGGCTCAGCCTGGGGATGTGCGGTCTGTGAACCACGCGGTTGAAAACCCGACGGGAACCCGGGTCCCGGTCTTTTGTCTCTGAGGAAGCCGCCCTTTCCTTGGGCCACGGAATCGGGGCGAATGGGTGCCCCGCCGGCCCGACGTGGTGGCCGTGGGCCCAGCCCTCAGCCCGCGCCGGGCGCTTACCCTTTTCCCGGAGCGCGGGGGTCCCGTTGCTCCCGGAGGCCAGAGACCGTTTATTCTCTCTGCCTTCCTCCCTCTGTCCCTGGCTCCCTCCCGCCCGCCCTCTGTCCCTGAGTCGCTCTGTCTCTCCCTCCGTTCCTCACTGCCTCCCTCTCTCTCCCTCCCTCCCTCCCTCCCTGCCTCCCTCCCTCCCAACTTCCCTCCGCCCATCCTTCGGCCCCTCTGGGTCTCCCGTTCGTCTCTCCATCGCTGCCCGCCTTCCCTCCCGCCTGGAACGGTCGGCATCGCCAGCGTGCGCGGGGCCTGGGGTCTGCGTTCAGCCGCCAGGCGCTCCACGGTGGCAGCTGGGAGGCTGCAGGGGCAAGGGCGGGCGGGCGGGCGGGCGGGCGACGGTGGAGCGGAGGCGAAGAGGAGGCGAGCCGCCGCTGGAGGGATGGCGGGCCCGGACGCTGCGCGGGCCCGGTGTTTCGCGGGACGGGGTTCCCCACCCAGCCCAGGGGAGGACGCATTGTCCGGGGTGGGGGGTGTGGGTGGCGAGGGGTTGGTCAGGCCGGGGTGGGGTGGCGGAAAGGCAAGAGAGCTCTGCCCGGGCTGCTCCCAGAGCCTAGGCGGCTGCCCGCGAACCCGCGCGTGCGCAGTAGACGGCCCACCTGCTGGTACCTGGGCCGGCGCTGGGATCCCCGGGATGCCCAGGAAAGAATGGCAACTCTCCGCTCTGTGGAGTCTCTCACCGGGCCTAGACCTGGAAGGCAGGAATCCCAGGCGGGTCGGCCCGGAGGGAACACACGCCCCTCCACGCCGAGCCAGGTGTTCCCCGCGAAAGAGAGGCCACCGGCAACCGCCCTGCCCCGACCCCGTCCCAGCCCCGCGTCCTTTTAAAGCTCCTCCAGCAGAGCCCGGTATTCTTCCTCGCTGAGGGGTGGTTCCAGCCAGGCGGCCTCTTCCGAGGCCTCCAGCTCCCCCGGGGCCTCCGTTTCTAGGAAAGGTTGCGCCCGCTGCAGAAACTCCGGGCTCGCCAGGAGCTCATCCAGCAGGCCGGAGGGGAGGGCAGACGAGCGCCCCGGCTCCTGGAGGAGCCCCGCCTGGGGGGGCGCCCGGATGGCTTGCACCTGCCCCTGCCGCGCGGAGGCCTCAGGGGGCGCGGCCTGGGGAGGTGGGGCTGCCCCGGCTTGGGGTTCCCACGCCGCCCCGGCGACCTGGGGACCCTGGCCCCAGCCCCACCACGGACTCCCCTGGGACGCGAGGGGCGGGAAATGCAGGGGGTACTTCAGAATTCAGTCTTCCTCACAGAATCGCAAAGTTCACGTTTCACAACCAGAAAGAAACTATTTACGCTAAAAATGAGACTTTTTATGGAGTTGCACTTAGAAAACTTCAACGTCTGAGAAAAAAAATCTCTAACGCACAGGGAAACAGGTGGTTTATCCAATACTCTGAAAATAAAATGGGCCGGGTGAGGGGAATATGAAAATATTATTTCAATTTCATTTCATTTTATTTATTTATTGATGTACTTATTTATTTATTTTTGAGACCGTGTCTCCCTCTGTCCCCCAGGCTGGATTACAGTGGCCTGAGCTCAGCTCACTGCAGCCTCCGCATCCTAGGCTCAAGGCATTCTCCTGCCTCAGCCTCCAGACTAGCTGGGACTAAATGAGCACGCCACCACGCCAGGCAAATTTTTGTCTTTCGTTTAAAGTGTAGAGGAGGTTTCACCATTTGGGCCAGGGTGGTCTTCAACGGCCGACTTCAGGTGATCTGCCCCAACTTGCCTTCCCAAAGTGAAGGGACTATAGGCGTGAGCCACTGCGCCCAGACTATGATAGTATCACACCGAAGCCTGAAGCTGCTCTGCCTTAGGATTTTTCCTGAATTTTACTTTCTTGTCATGATGAGTTGCTAGCTCATATTTTCCGTTGGATCTTTTCGAAAGGCTTCACTGATGAGATTATGGCTTTCTCACAAAGAATACCACTTTGGTGAAACTATACTGAAATTAAGAGTACCTTAAGTTTCCGATACTTATCAAGCACACTATTTGAACACGGCGTGGTAGGTGAAAGTGTAAGAAGCAGAATTTGGCAAACCCCATTATTTTTCAATTTCGACGGTTTCAGGTTTTTTGGTTTCAGCCAAACTGAAGAATGTCCTAATGAGCTGTCAATTGACAGGCCATTACAGACAATTTTTGAAACTACATCACAGTGTAATTTAAGGAGTACGATTCTAAAGAAATTTGAACAATCTGGTGGTATTGCTAACACCAAACAAGGTTGTTCAGCTCTTTCATCTTTAAAAACAAACAAACAAAAACATGATGTGGAATTCTCTCATTTTACCAAACAGCGGTACGCTCCCTTGAATACGTGACTGTGAAACCCAAGTAACTGGAAGACAAAAAATAAAGGAAACACCTCATCAGTCTCATTAATAGTTTTGTTGAGAATAATTTATCTTTCAAAAACTGCTGGCTATGTCTTGATATTTTTAGACACGGCTAAGATTGAAATTGCATGAATCCTCTCTCTAACATTCATGCTACTTAAGAAACTTTTCCCAAGATTTGACTGCATTCATTTCATAAAAGCCCTGTCCTCTTCTCCCCTATATATCTATATTAGCACTCTGCCTTCTACCCTCTTCCATAGGAAACACAAATCCGTCAATTGATCACTTAAGCCTTTCCAGTTTGGGTACAACATTTTCTGTAGTTGTACTCGTACGATTTGTCCTTTATACTTCTAAAGACTAGACCCTAGATTATGCATGCTTGGGAATAGTGGAGCTAGCTTGCTTAAACTTTATTTAGGCGTATGCTAATTACTTGTGGGGGGCAAAGGCAGGCAGTGAGGATGTTAAGCTTATCCCAAAATAGTCAATTTTGGAAAAGACACAAGTACAGGCCGGGCGCGGTGGCTCTGACCTGTAATCAAAGCACCTTGGGAGGTCTTCTCGCAGAAGACCAGAGCGAGACCCCAGGGAAAAGATGCATCCCCGGCGTGATGGCCTGACGATGGATTCCTGTGTCCCGCAACATGGGGAGTCTGCAGTGTGGCCGGTTTGGAAACTGGCAAGAAGAGCGAAGAGACACCATGCCGGTCTTCCACCCTTCCCTGGATGCCTGTGGGTGCCCGCAGAGCTCCGGAAGCAAACAGTCAACATGCTCAGCCTTTCAGGGGCCGGAGAGACGTGAGCAACAGGCCCCCTTGCAGAGGGCACAGCAGCGTGGAATCCCAAATCACGCTTCAGTCGTCCTGAGTGTGGCTCCTCTGTGGTCGGGGCTGTCGGCCTGGCGCTCCGTTGCGAGGCTCAGCCTGCGGATGTGCGGTCTGTGAACCACGCGGGTGAAAACCCGACGGCAACCCGGGTCCCGGTCTTTTGTCTCTGAGGAAGCTGCCCGTTCCTTGTTCCACGGAATCGGGGCGAATTGGTGCCCCGCCCTCCCGACGCGGCGGCTGTGGGCCCAGCCCTCAGCCCGCGCCGGGCACTTACCCTTTTCCCGGAGCGCGGAGGTCCCGTTGCTCCCGGAGGCCGGAGACCGTTTTTTCTCTCTGCCTTCCTCCCTCTGTCCCTGGCTCCCTCCCGCCCGCCCTCTGTCCCTGCGTCGCTCTGTCTCTCCCTCCGTTCCTCACTGCCTCCCTCTCTCTCCCTCCCTCCCCCCCTCCCTCCCTCCCTCCCAACTTCCCTCTGCCCATCCTTCGGCCCCTCTGGGTCTCCCGTTCGTCACTCCAACTCTGCCCGCCTTCCCTCCCGCCTGGAACGGTCGGCATCGCCGGCGCGGGGCCTGGGGTCTGCGTTCAGCCGCCAGGCACTACACGGTGGCAGCTGGGAGGCTGCAGGGACACGGGCGGGCGGGCGGGCGGGCGGGCGACGGTGGAGCGGAGGCGCAGAGGAGGCGAGCCGCTGCCGGAGGGATGGCGGGCCCGAACCCTGCGCGGGCCCGGTGTTTCGCGGGACCGGGGTCTCCACCCAGCCCAGGGGAGGACGCATTTTCCGTGGGTGGGGGTTGGGGGGTGCGGGGTGTGGGTGGCGAGGGGTTGGTCAGGCCGGGGTGGGGTGGCGGAAAGGCACGAGAGCTCTGCCCAGGCTGCTCCCAGAGCCTAGGCGGCTGCCCCCAGAGCCTAGGCGGCTGCCCGCGAACCCGCGCGTGCGCAGTACACGGCCCACCTGCTGGTACCTGGGCCGGCGCTGGGATCCCCGGGATGCCCAGGAAAGAATGGCAGCTCTCCGCTCTGTGGAGTCTCTCACCGGGCCTAGACCTGGAAGGCAGGAATCCCAGGCGGGTCGGCCCGGAGGGAACACACGCCCCTCCACGCCGAGCCAGGTGTTCCCCGCGAAAGAGAGGCCACCGGCCACCGCCCTGCCCCGACCCCGTCCCAGCCCCGTGTCCTTTTAAAGCTCCTCCAGCAGAGCCCGGTATTCTTCCTCGCTGAGGGGTGGTTCCAGCGAGGCGGCCTCTTCCGAGGCCTCCAGCTCCCCCGGGGCCTCCGTTTCTAGGAAAGGTTGCGCCCCCTGCAGAAACTCCGGGCTCGCCAGGAGCTCATCCAGCAGGCCGGAGGGGAGTGCAGACGAGCGCCCCGGCTCCTGGAGGAGCCCCGCCTGGGGGGGCGCCCGGATGGCTTGCACCTGCCCCTGCCGCGCGGAGGCCTCCGGGGGCGCGGGCTGGGGAGGTGGGGCTGCCCCGGCTTGGGGTTCCCACGCCGCCCCGGCGACCTGGGGACCCTGGCCCCAGCCCCACCACGGACTCCCCTGGGACGCGGGTGGCGCAAGCCCACCTTGGCCCTGTGGCCCCGCTTGAGCCGGCCCAGGCTGTCCCACCGCGCAAGGGCCCGGCAGGCCGTCGCGCTGCGGGTCCCGGTCCTCCCGGCCTTTGCTCGGGTGCGCAGGCCACCGAGGAGCCTGAGGGTGGGAGAGCGCCCCGTCCGCGGGAGCCAGGGCAGCGTAGGCAAAATCCGCGCGTGCCGGGGCCGCTTGGGAGATCCCTCGTGCCGGCGCGGCCTGGCTGGGCTGGAGCACGGGGACGGCCCTCGCTCCCTGGCTCACGAAAGCCCCCTGGGGGAGAGCCCCAGGCGCGCAGGGCACGCGGGGTGCGGAAGCGCCGTTCCCCACGCCCCGGCGTGGGCGAAGGTGACCCACGAGGGAGCAGGGTGACACCCACCGGGGGCCGCGTTGCACAGGCCGCCTGCGTGCGCGGGCGCCCTGCCACCCTGTCCCGGGTGCCTGGCCCGTCGATTCTGAAACCAGATCTGAATCCTGGACTCCGGGAGGCCCGTCTCTCTGGCCAGTTCTTCCCTGGCGGCGATGCCTGGAAAGCGATCCTTCTCAAAGGCGCGGAGGAGCAGGGCGGTCTGGGATCCGGTGACGGCGGTCCGCTTTCGCCTGCCTTCTTGCGGGCTGCGTCTCCCGGGCCAGGGCCGAGATTCCCGCCGGTGCTGCCTCAGCTGGCGTGACCTCTCATTCTGAAACCAAATCTGGACCCTGGGCTCCGGAACGCCGATGGCCTGGGCCAGCCCTTCTCTGGTGGCGATGCCCGGGTACGGGTTCCGCTCAAAGCAGGCTCGCAGGGCCTCGCTTTGGCTCGGGGTCCAGACGAGTCTCCTTCGCCGTCCTCGTCCTCGGGCTTCCGCGGGGAGGGGGCCGTCCGAAGGTGTCGGGAGAGCCATCGCGGGGAGCCCCGGCCGGAATTTCACGGACGGACACGGGCAGAGAGAGGCCCGCGGGCTCCCGGGCACCTCAGCCGGCCTGTGCACTGGGCGCAGGTGCAGCCAGGAGACCGGCCCGGACAGCCAGCCAGCCGCTCTTATAAAGACCAACAGGCAGGCAGGCTCCACCCCTTCATGAATGGCGGTGAGCCCTGGGACAGCCCGCCCTCCGGAAGGGTCCCAGGGCGTGGGGGCCCCCTGGGGCCGGGGGGAGGGGGGGCGGTGGTGGTGGTGGTGGTGGTGGTGACGCTGGTGGTGGGGGCGGGGGTGGCGGTGGGGGCGGGAGGGACGAAGCGGAAGGGGGAGAGGGGGAAGGGGTGAGGGGGGCGGGTTTCGGGGTCTGGCTCTCCGGACCTCTCCAGGAATCCCGCGGGAACTGGAGGCCGCTCTCTGGGCTCCCACGCGCCTTCAGCAGGGAGAATCCAGCCTGGAAGGCTGGAGGGGAGTGTGGAACTGAACCTCCGTGGGAGTCTTGAGTTTTCCAGGCCCTCTCTCCGTGAAGGAGGCAATGCCTGTGGGTGTCGCCGTGGCCGTGACAGTCTCACACACGCACAGGCGTGTGGCTCTCGTTCATTCCCACGCAGAAGACCAGAGCGAGACCCCAGGGAAAGGATGCATCCCCGGCGTGATGGCCTGACGATGGATTCCTGTGTCCCGCAACATGGGGAGTCTGCAGTGTGGCCGGTTTGGAAACTGGCAAGGGGAGCGAAGAGACACCATGCCAGTCTTCCACCCTTCCCTGGATGCCTGTGGGTGCCCGCAGAGCTCCGGAAGCAAACAGTCAACATGCTCAGCCTTTCAGGGGCCGGAGAGACGTGAGCAACAGGCCCCCTTGCAGAGGGCACAGCAGCGTGGAATCCCAAATCACGCTTCAGTCGTCCTGAGTGTGGCTCCTCTGTGGTCGGGGCTGTCGGCCTGGCGCTCCGTTGCGAGGCTCAGCCTGGGGATGTGCGGTCTGTGAACCACGCGGTTGAAAACCCGACGGGAACCCGGGTCCCGGTCTTTTGTCTCTGAGGAAGCCGCCCTTTCCTTGGGCCACGGAATCGGGGCGAATGGGTGCCCCGCCGGCCCGACGTGGTGGCCGTGGGCCCAGCCCTCAGCCCGCGCCGGGCGCTTACCCTTTTCCCGGAGCGCGGGGGTCCCGTTGCTCCCGGAGGCCAGAGACCGTTTATTCTCTCTGCCTTCCTCCCTCTGTCCCTGGCTCCCTCCCGCCCGCCCTCTGTCCCTGAGTCGCTCTGTCTCTCCCTCCGTTCCTCACTGCCTCCCTCTCTCTCCCTCCCTCCCTCCCTCCCTGCCTCCCTCCCTCCCAACTTCCCTCCGCCCATCCTTCGGCCCCTCTGGGTCTCCCGTTCGTCTCTCCATCGCTGCCCGCCTTCCCTCCCGCCTGGAACGGTCGGCATCGCCAGCGTGCGCGGGGCCTGGGGTCTGCGTTCAGCCGCCAGGCGCTCCACGGTGGCAGCTGGGAGGCTGCAGGGGCAAGGGCGGGCGGGCGGGCGGGCGGGCGACGGTGGAGCGGAGGCGAAGAGGAGGCGAGCCGCCGCTGGAGGGATGGCGGGCCCGGACGCTGCGCGGGCCCGGTGTTTCGCGGGACGGGGTTCCCCACCCAGCCCAGGGGAGGACGCATTGTCCGGGGTGGGGGGTGTGGGTGGCGAGGGGTTGGTCAGGCCGGGGTGGGGTGGCGGAAAGGCAAGAGAGCTCTGCCCGGGCTGCTCCCAGAGCCTAGGCGGCTGCCCGCGAACCCGCGCGTGCGCAGTAGACGGCCCACCTGCTGGTACCTGGGCCGGCGCTGGGATCCCCGGGATGCCCAGGAAAGAATGGCAACTCTCCGCTCTGTGGAGTCTCTCACCGGGCCTAGACCTGGAAGGCAGGAATCCCAGGCGGGTCGGCCCGGAGGGAACACACGCCCCTCCACGCCGAGCCAGGTGTTCCCCGCGAAAGAGAGGCCACCGGCAACCGCCCTGCCCCGACCCCGTCCCAGCCCCGCGTCCTTTTAAAGCTCCTCCAGCAGAGCCCGGTATTCTTCCTCGCTGAGGGGTGGTTCCAGCCAGGCGGCCTCTTCCGAGGCCTCCAGCTCCCCCGGGGCCTCCGTTTCTAGGAAAGGTTGCGCCCGCTGCAGAAACTCCGGGCTCGCCAGGAGCTCATCCAGCAGGCCGGAGGGGAGGGCAGACGAGCGCCCCGGCTCCTGGAGGAGCCCCGCCTGGGGGGGCGCCCGGATGGCTTGCACCTGCCCCTGCCGCGCGGAGGCCTCAGGGGGCGCGGCCTGGGGAGGTGGGGCTGCCCCGGCTTGGGGTTCCCACGCCGCCCCGGCGACCTGGGGACCCTGGCCCCAGCCCCACCACGGACTCCCCTGGGACGCGAGGGGCGGGAAATGCAGGGGGTACTTCAGAATTCAGTCTTCCTCACAGAATCGCAAAGTTCACGTTTCACAACCAGAAAGAAACTATTTACGCTAAAAATGAGACTTTTTATGGAGTTGCACTTAGAAAACTTCAACGTCTGAGAAAAAAAATCTCTAACGCACAGGGAAACAGGTGGTTTATCCAATACTCTGAAAATAAAATGGGCCGGGTGAGGGGAATATGAAAATATTATTTCAATTTCATTTCATTTTATTTATTTATTGATGTACTTATTTATTTATTTTTGAGACCGTGTCTCCCTCTGTCCCCCAGGCTGGATTACAGTGGCCTGAGCTCAGCTCACTGCAGCCTCCGCATCCTAGGCTCAAGGCATTCTCCTGCCTCAGCCTCCAGACTAGCTGGGACTAAATGAGCACGCCACCACGCCAGGCAAATTTTTGTCTTTCGTTTAAAGTGTAGAGGAGGTTTCACCATTTGGGCCAGGGTGGTCTTCAACGGCCGACTTCAGGTGATCTGCCCCAACTTGCCTTCCCAAAGTGAAGGGACTATAGGCGTGAGCCACTGCGCCCAGACTATGATAGTATCACACCGAAGCCTGAAGCTGCTCTGCCTTAGGATTTTTCCTGAATTTTACTTTCTTGTCATGATGAGTTGCTAGCTCATATTTTCCGTTGGATCTTTTCGAAAGGCTTCACTGATGAGATTATGGCTTTCTCACAAAGAATACCACTTTGGTGAAACTATACTGAAATTAAGAGTACCTTAAGTTTCCGATACTTATCAAGCACACTATTTGAACACGGCGTGGTAGGTGAAAGTGTAAGAAGCAGAATTTGGCAAACCCCATTATTTTTCAATTTCGACGGTTTCAGGTTTTTTGGTTTCAGCCAAACTGAAGAATGTCCTAATGAGCTGTCAATTGACAGGCCATTACAGACAATTTTTGAAACTACATCACAGTGTAATTTAAGGAGTACGATTCTAAAGAAATTTGAACAATCTGGTGGTATTGCTAACACCAAACAAGGTTGTTCAGCTCTTTCATCTTTAAAAACAAACAAACAAAAACATGATGTGGAATTCTCTCATTTTACCAAACAGCGGTACGCTCCCTTGAATACGTGACTGTGAAACCCAAGTAACTGGAAGACAAAAAATAAAGGAAACACCTCATCAGTCTCATTAATAGTTTTGTTGAGAATAATTTATCTTTCAAAAACTGCTGGCTATGTCTTGATATTTTTAGACACGGCTAAGATTGAAATTGCATGAATCCTCTCTCTAACATTCATGCTACTTAAGAAACTTTTCCCAAGATTTGACTGCATTCATTTCATAAAAGCCCTGTCCTCTTCTCCCCTATATATCTATATTAGCACTCTGCCTTCTACCCTCTTCCATAGGAAACACAAATCCGTCAATTGATCACTTAAGCCTTTCCAGTTTGGGTACAACATTTTCTGTAGTTGTACTCGTACGATTTGTCCTTTATACTTCTAAAGACTAGACCCTAGATTATGCATGCTTGGGAATAGTGGAGCTAGCTTGCTTAAACTTTATTTAGGCGTATGCTAATTACTTGTGGGGGGCAAAGGCAGGCAGTGAGGATGTTAAGCTTATCCCAAAATAGTCAATTTTGGAAAAGACACAAGTACAGGCCGGGCGCGGTGGCTCTGACCTGTAATCAAAGCACCTTGGGAGGTCTTCTCGCAGAAGACCAGAGCGAGACCCCAGGGAAAAGATGCATCCCCGGCGTGATGGCCTGACGATGGATTCCTGTGTCCCGCAACATGGGGAGTCTGCAGTGTGGCCGGTTTGGAAACTGGCAAGAAGAGCGAAGAGACACCATGCCGGTCTTCCACCCTTCCCTGGATGCCTGTGGGTGCCCGCAGAGCTCCGGAAGCAAACAGTCAACATGCTCAGCCTTTCAGGGGCCGGAGAGACGTGAGCAACAGGCCCCCTTGCAGAGGGCACAGCAGCGTGGAATCCCAAATCACGCTTCAGTCGTCCTGAGTGTGGCTCCTCTGTGGTCGGGGCTGTCGGCCTGGCGCTCCGTTGCGAGGCTCAGCCTGCGGATGTGCGGTCTGTGAACCACGCGGGTGAAAACCCGACGGCAACCCGGGTCCCGGTCTTTTGTCTCTGAGGAAGCTGCCCGTTCCTTGTTCCACGGAATCGGGGCGAATTGGTGCCCCGCCCTCCCGACGCGGCGGCTGTGGGCCCAGCCCTCAGCCCGCGCCGGGCACTTACCCTTTTCCCGGAGCGCGGAGGTCCCGTTGCTCCCGGAGGCCGGAGACCGTTTTTTCTCTCTGCCTTCCTCCCTCTGTCCCTGGCTCCCTCCCGCCCGCCCTCTGTCCCTGCGTCGCTCTGTCTCTCCCTCCGTTCCTCACTGCCTCCCTCTCTCTCCCTCCCTCCCCCCCTCCCTCCCTCCCTCCCAACTTCCCTCTGCCCATCCTTCGGCCCCTCTGGGTCTCCCGTTCGTCACTCCAACTCTGCCCGCCTTCCCTCCCGCCTGGAACGGTCGGCATCGCCGGCGCGGGGCCTGGGGTCTGCGTTCAGCCGCCAGGCACTACACGGTGGCAGCTGGGAGGCTGCAGGGACACGGGCGGGCGGGCGGGCGGGCGGGCGACGGTGGAGCGGAGGCGCAGAGGAGGCGAGCCGCTGCCGGAGGGATGGCGGGCCCGAACCCTGCGCGGGCCCGGTGTTTCGCGGGACCGGGGTCTCCACCCAGCCCAGGGGAGGACGCATTTTCCGTGGGTGGGGGTTGGGGGGTGCGGGGTGTGGGTGGCGAGGGGTTGGTCAGGCCGGGGTGGGGTGGCGGAAAGGCACGAGAGCTCTGCCCAGGCTGCTCCCAGAGCCTAGGCGGCTGCCCCCAGAGCCTAGGCGGCTGCCCGCGAACCCGCGCGTGCGCAGTACACGGCCCACCTGCTGGTACCTGGGCCGGCGCTGGGATCCCCGGGATGCCCAGGAAAGAATGGCAGCTCTCCGCTCTGTGGAGTCTCTCACCGGGCCTAGACCTGGAAGGCAGGAATCCCAGGCGGGTCGGCCCGGAGGGAACACACGCCCCTCCACGCCGAGCCAGGTGTTCCCCGCGAAAGAGAGGCCACCGGCCACCGCCCTGCCCCGACCCCGTCCCAGCCCCGTGTCCTTTTAAAGCTCCTCCAGCAGAGCCCGGTATTCTTCCTCGCTGAGGGGTGGTTCCAGCGAGGCGGCCTCTTCCGAGGCCTCCAGCTCCCCCGGGGCCTCCGTTTCTAGGAAAGGTTGCGCCCCCTGCAGAAACTCCGGGCTCGCCAGGAGCTCATCCAGCAGGCCGGAGGGGAGTGCAGACGAGCGCCCCGGCTCCTGGAGGAGCCCCGCCTGGGGGGGCGCCCGGATGGCTTGCACCTGCCCCTGCCGCGCGGAGGCCTCCGGGGGCGCGGGCTGGGGAGGTGGGGCTGCCCCGGCTTGGGGTTCCCACGCCGCCCCGGCGACCTGGGGACCCTGGCCCCAGCCCCACCACGGACTCCCCTGGGACGCGGGTGGCGCAAGCCCACCTTGGCCCTGTGGCCCCGCTTGAGCCGGCCCAGGCTGTCCCACCGCGCAAGGGCCCGGCAGGCCGTCGCGCTGCGGGTCCCGGTCCTCCCGGCCTTTGCTCGGGTGCGCAGGCCACCGAGGAGCCTGAGGGTGGGAGAGCGCCCCGTCCGCGGGAGCCAGGGCAGCGTAGGCAAAATCCGCGCGTGCCGGGGCCGCTTGGGAGATCCCTCGTGCCGGCGCGGCCTGGCTGGGCTGGAGCACGGGGACGGCCCTCGCTCCCTGGCTCACGAAAGCCCCCTGGGGGAGAGCCCCAGGCGCGCAGGGCACGCGGGGTGCGGAAGCGCCGTTCCCCACGCCCCGGCGTGGGCGAAGGTGACCCACGAGGGAGCAGGGTGACACCCACCGGGGGCCGCGTTGCACAGGCCGCCTGCGTGCGCGGGCGCCCTGCCACCCTGTCCCGGGTGCCTGGCCCGTCGATTCTGAAACCAGATCTGAATCCTGGACTCCGGGAGGCCCGTCTCTCTGGCCAGTTCTTCCCTGGCGGCGATGCCTGGAAAGCGATCCTTCTCAAAGGCGCGGAGGAGCAGGGCGGTCTGGGATCCGGTGACGGCGGTCCGCTTTCGCCTGCCTTCTTGCGGGCTGCGTCTCCCGGGCCAGGGCCGAGATTCCCGCCGGTGCTGCCTCAGCTGGCGTGACCTCTCATTCTGAAACCAAATCTGGACCCTGGGCTCCGGAACGCCGATGGCCTGGGCCAGCCCTTCTCTGGTGGCGATGCCCGGGTACGGGTTCCGCTCAAAGCAGGCTCGCAGGGCCTCGCTTTGGCTCGGGGTCCAGACGAGTCTCCTTCGCCGTCCTCGTCCTCGGGCTTCCGCGGGGAGGGGGCCGTCCGAAGGTGTCGGGAGAGCCATCGCGGGGAGCCCCGGCCGGAATTTCACGGACGGACACGGGCAGAGAGAGGCCCGCGGGCTCCCGGGCACCTCAGCCGGCCTGTGCACTGGGCGCAGGTGCAGCCAGGAGACCGGCCCGGACAGCCAGCCAGCCGCTCTTATAAAGACCAACAGGCAGGCAGGCTCCACCCCTTCATGAATGGCGGTGAGCCCTGGGACAGCCCGCCCTCCGGAAGGGTCCCAGGGCGTGGGGGCCCCCTGGGGCCGGGGGGAGGGGGGGCGGTGGTGGTGGTGGTGGTGGTGGTGACGCTGGTGGTGGGGGCGGGGGTGGCGGTGGGGGCGGGAGGGACGAAGCGGAAGGGGGAGAGGGGGAAGGGGTGAGGGGGGCGGGTTTCGGGGTCTGGCTCTCCGGACCTCTCCAGGAATCCCGCGGGAACTGGAGGCCGCTCTCTGGGCTCCCACGCGCCTTCAGCAGGGAGAATCCAGCCTGGAAGGCTGGAGGGGAGTGTGGAACTGAACCTCCGTGGGAGTCTTGAGTTTTCCAGGCCCTCTCTCCGTGAAGGAGGCAATGCCTGTGGGTGTCGCCGTGGCCGTGACAGTCTCACACACGCACAGGCGTGTGGCTCTCGTTCATTCCCACGCAGAAGACCAGAGCGAGACCCCAGGGAAAGGATGCATCCCCGGCGTGATGGCCTGACGATGGATTCCTGTGTCCCGCAACATGGGGAGTCTGCAGTGTGGCCGGTTTGGAAACTGGCAAGGGGAGCGAAGAGACACCATGCCAGTCTTCCACCCTTCCCTGGATGCCTGTGGGTGCCCGCAGAGCTCCGGAAGCAAACAGTCAACATGCTCAGCCTTTCAGGGGCCGGAGAGACGTGAGCAACAGGCCCCCTTGCAGAGGGCACAGCAGCGTGGAATCCCAAATCACGCTTCAGTCGTCCTGAGTGTGGCTCCTCTGTGGTCGGGGCTGTCGGCCTGGCGCTCCGTTGCGAGGCTCAGCCTGGGGATGTGCGGTCTGTGAACCACGCGGTTGAAAACCCGACGGGAACCCGGGTCCCGGTCTTTTGTCTCTGAGGAAGCCGCCCGTTCCTTGGGCCACGGAATCGGGGCGAATGGGTGCCCCGCCGGCCCGACGTGGTGGCCGTGGGCCCAGCCCTCAGCCCGCGCCGGGCGCTTACCCTTTTCCCGGAGCGCGGGGGTCCCGTTGCTCCCGGAGGCCAGAGACCGTTTATTCTCTCTGCCTTCCTCCCTCTGTCCCTGGCTCCCTTCCGCCCGCCCTCTGTCCCTGAGTCGCTCTGTCTCTCCCTCCGTTCCTCACTGCCTCCCTCTCTCTCCCTCCCTCCCTCCCTCCCTGCCTCCCTCCCTCCCAACTTCCCTCCGCCCATCCTTCGGCCCCTCTGGGTCTCCCGTTCGTCTCTCCATCGCTGCCCGCCTTCCCTCCCGCCTGGAACGGTCGGCATCGCCAGCGTGCGCGGGGCCTGGGGTCTGCGTTCAGCCGCCAGGCGCTCCACGGTGGCAGCTGGGAGGCTGCAGGGGCAAGGGCGGGCGGGCGGGCGGGCGGGCGACGGTGGAGCGGAGGCGAAGAGGAGGCGAGCCGCCGCTGGAGGGATGGCGGGCCCGGACGCTGCGCGGGCCCGGTGTTTCGCGGGACGGGGTTCCCCACCCAGCCCAGGGGAGGACGCATTGTCCGGGGTGGGGGGTGTGGGTGGCGAGGGGTTGGTCAGGCCGGGGTGGGGTGGCGGAAAGGCAAGAGAGCTCTGCCCGGGCTGCTCCCAGAGCCTAGGCGGCTGCCCGCGAACCCGCGCGTGCGCAGTAGACGGCCCACCTGCTGGTACCTGGGCCGGCGCTGGGATCCCCGGGATGCCCAGGAAAGAATGGCAACTCTCCGCTCTGTGGAGTCTCTCACCGGGCCTAGACCTGGAAGGCAGGAATCCCAGGCGGGTCGGCCCGGAGGGAACACACGCCCCTCCACGCCGAGCCAGGTGTTCCCCGCGAAAGAGAGGCCACCGGCAACCGCCCTGCCCCGACCCCGTCCCAGCCCCGCGTCCTTTTAAAGCTCCTCCAGCAGAGCCCGGTATTCTTCCTCGCTGAGGGGTGGTTCCAGCCAGGCGGCCTCTTCCGAGGCCTCCAGCTCCCCCGGGGCCTCCGTTTCTAGGAAAGGTTGCGCCCGCTGCAGAAACTCCGGGCTCGCCAGGAGCTCATCCAGCAGGCCGGAGGGGAGGGCAGACGAGCGCCCCGGCTCCTGGAGGAGCCCCGCCTGGGGGGGCGCCCGGATGGCTTGCACCTGCCCCTGCCGCGCGGAGGCCTCAGGGGGCGCGGCCTGGGGAGGTGGGGCTGCCCCGGCTTGGGGTTCCCACGCCGCCCCGGCGACCTGGGGACCCTGGCCCCAGCCCCACCACGGACTCCCCTGGGACGCGAGGGGCGGGAAATGCAGGGGGTACTTCAGAATTCAGTCTTCCTCACAGAATCGCAAAGTTCACGTTTCACAACCAGAAAGAAACTATTTACGCTAAAAATGAGACTTTTTATGGAGTTGCACTTAGAAAACTTCAACGTCTGAGAAAAAAAATCTCTAACGCACAGGGAAACAGGTGGTTTATCCAATACTCTGAAAATAAAATGGGCCGGGTGAGGGGAATATGAAAATATTATTTCAATTTCATTTCATTTTATTTATTTATTGATGTACTTATTTATTTATTTTTGAGACCGTGTCTCCCTCTGTCCCCCAGGCTGGATTACAGTGGCCTGAGCTCAGCTCACTGCAGCCTCCGCATCCTAGGCTCAAGGCATTCTCCTGCCTCAGCCTCCAGACTAGCTGGGACTAAATGAGCACGCCATCACGCCAGGCAAATTTTTGTCTTTCGTTTAAAGTGTAGAGGAGGTTTCACCATTTGGGCCAGGGTGGTCTTCAACGGCCGACTTCAGGTGATCTGCCCCAACTTGCCTTCCCAAAGTGAAGGGACTATAGGCGTGAGCCACTGCGCCCAGACTATGATAGTATCACACCGAAGCCTGAAGCTGCTCTGCCTTAGGATTTTTCCTGAATTTTACTTTCTTGTCATGATGAGTTGCTAGCTCATATTTTCCGTTGGATCTTTTCGAAAGGCTTCACTGATGAGATTATGGCTTTCTCACAAAGAATACCACTTTGGTGAAACTATACTGAAATTAAGAGTACCTTAAGTTTCCGATACTTATCAAGCACACTATTTGAACACGGCGTGGTAGGTGAAAGTGTAAGAAGCAGAATTTGGCAAACCCCATTATTTTTCAATTTCGACGGTTTCAGGTTTTTTGGTTTCAGCCAAACTGAAGAATGTCCTAATGAGCTGTCAATTGACAGGCCATTACAGACAATTTTTGAAACTACATCACAGTGTAATTTAAGGAGTACGATTCTAAAGAAATTTGAACAATCTGGTGGTATTGCTAACACCAAACAAGGTTGTTCAGCTCTTTCATCTTTAAAAACAAACAAACAAAAACATGATGTGGAATTCTCTCATTTTACCAAACAGCCGTACGCTCCCTTGAATACGTGACTGTGAAACCCAAGTAACTGGAAGACAAAAAATAAAGGAAACACCTCATCAGTCTCATTAATAGTTTTGTTGAGAATAATTTATCTTTCAAAAACTGCTGGCTATGTCTTGATATTTTTAGACACGGCTAAGATTGAAATTGCATGAATCCTCTCTCTAACATTCATGCTTCTTAAGAAACTTTTCCCAAGATTTGACTGCATTTATTTCATAAAAGCCCTGTCCTCTTCTCCCCTATATATCTATATTAGCACTCTGCCTTCTACCCTCTTCCATAGGAAACACAAATCCGTCAATTGATCACTTAAGCCTTTCCAGTTTGGGTACAACATTTTCTGTAGTTGTACTCCTACGATTTGTCCTTTATACTTCTAAAGACTAGACCCTAGATTATGCATGCTTGGGAATAGTGGCGCTAGCTTGCTTAAACTTTATTTAGGCGTATGCTAATTACTTGTGGGGGGCAAAGGCAGGCAGTGAGGATGTTAAGCTTATCCCAAAATAGTCAATTTTGGAAAAGACACAAGTACAGGCCGGGCGCGGTGGCTCTGACCTGTAATCAAAGCACCTTGGGAGGTCTTCTCGCAGAAGACCAGAGCGAGACCCCAGGGAAAAGATGCATCCCCGGCGTGATGGCCTGACGATGGATTCCTGTGTCCCGCAACATGGGGAGTCTGCAGTGTGGCCGGTTTGGAAACTGGCAAGAAGAGCGAAGAGACACCATGCCGGTCTTCCACCCTTCCCTGGATGCCTGTGGGTGCCCGCAGAGCTCCGGAAGCAAACAGTCAACATGCTCAGCCTTTCAGGGGCCGGAGAGACGTGAGCAACAGGCCCCCTTGCAGAGGGCACAGCAGCGTGGAATCCCAAATCACGCTTCAGTCGTCCTGAGTGTGGCTCCTCTGTGGTCGGGGCTGTCGGCCTGGCGCTCCGTTGCGAGGCTCAGCCTGCGGATGTGCGGTCTGTGAACCACGCGGGTGAAAACCCGACGGCAACCCGGGTCCCGGTCTTTTGTCTCTGAGGAAGCTGCCCGTTCCTTGTTCCACGGAATCGGGGCGAATTGGTGCCCCGCCCTCCCGACGCGGCGGCTGTGGGCCCAGCCCTCAGCCCGCGCCGGGCACTTACCCTTTTCCCGGAGCGCGGAGGTCCCGTTGCTCCCGGAGGCCGGAGACCGTTTTTTCTCTCTGCCTTCCTCCCTCTGTCCCTGGCTCCCTCCCGCCCGCCCTCTGTCCCTGCGTCGCTCTGTCTCTCCCTCCGTTCCTCACTGCCTCCCTCTCTCTCCCTCCCTCCCCCCCTCCCTCCCTCCCTCCCAACTTCCCTCTGCCCATCCTTCGGCCCCTCTGGGTCTCCCGTTCGTCACTCCAACTCTGCCCGCCTTCCCTCCCGCCTGGAACGGTCGGCATCGCCGGCGCGGGGCCTGGGGTCTGCGTTCAGCCGCCAGGCACTACACGGTGGCAGCTGGGAGGCTGCAGGGACACGGGCGGGCGGGCGGGCGGGCGGGCGACGGTGGAGCGGAGGCGCAGAGGAGGCGAGCCGCTGCCGGAGGGATGGCGGGCCCGAACCCTGCGCGGGCCCGGTGTTTCGCGGGACCGGGGTCTCCACCCAGCCCAGGGGAGGACGCATTTTCCGTGGGTGGGGGTTGGGGGGTGCGGGGTGTGGGTGGCGAGGGGTTGGTCAGGCCGGGGTGGGGTGGCGGAAAGGCACGAGAGCTCTGCCCAGGCTGCTCCCAGAGCCTAGGCGGCTGCCCCCAGAGCCTAGGCGGCTGCCCGCGAACCCGCGCGTGCGCAGTACACGGCCCACCTGCTGGTACCTGGGCCGGCGCTGGGATCCCCGGGATGCCCAGGAAAGAATGGCAGCTCTCCGCTCTGTGGAGTCTCTCACCGGGCCTAGACCTGGAAGGCAGGAATCCCAGGCGGGTCGGCCCGGAGGGAACACACGCCCCTCCACGCCGAGCCAGGTGTTCCCCGCGAAAGAGAGGCCACCGGCCACCGCCCTGCCCCGACCCCGTCCCAGCCCCGTGTCCTTTTAAAGCTCCTCCAGCAGAGCCCGGTATTCTTCCTCGCTGAGGGGTGGTTCCAGCGAGGCGGCCTCTTCCGAGGCCTCCAGCTCCCCCGGGGCCTCCGTTTCTAGGAAAGGTTGCGCCCCCTGCAGAAACTCCGGGCTCGCCAGGAGCTCATCCAGCAGGCCGGAGGGGAGTGCAGACGAGCGCCCCGGCTCCTGGAGGAGCCCCGCCTGGGGGGGCGCCCGGATGGCTTGCACCTGCCCCTGCCGCGCGGAGGCCTCCGGGGGCGCGGGCTGGGGAGGTGGGGCTGCCCCGGCTTGGGGTTCCCACGCCGCCCCGGCGACCTGGGGACCCTGGCCCCAGCCCCACCACGGACTCCCCTGGGACGCGGGTGGCGCAAGCCCACCTTGGCCCTGTGGCCCCGCTTGAGCCGGCCCAGGCTGTCCCACCGCGCAAGGGCCCGGCAGGCCGTCGCGCTGCGGGTCCCGGTCCTCCCGGCCTTTGCTCGGGTGCGCAGGCCACCGAGGAGCCTGAGGGTGGGAGAGCGCCCCGTCCGCGGGAGCCAGGGCAGCGTAGGCAAAATCCGCGCGTGCCGGGGCCGCTTGGGAGATCCCTCGTGCCGGCGCGGCCTGGCTGGGCTGGAGCACGGGGACGGCCCTCGCTCCCTGGCTCACGAAAGCCCCCTGGGGGAGAGCCCCAGGCGCGCAGGGCACGCGGGGTGCGGGAAGCGCCGTTCCCCACGCCCCGGCGTGGGCGAAGGTGACCCACGAGGGAGCAGGGTGACACCCACCGGGGGCCGCGTTGCACAGGCCGCCTGCGTGCGCGGGCGCCCTGCCACCCTGTCCCGGGTGCCTGGCCCGTCGATTCTGAAACCAGATCTGAATCCTGGACTCCGGGAGGCCCGTCTCTCTGGCCAGTTCTTCCCTGGCGGCGATGCCTGGAAAGCGATCCTTCTCAAAGGCGCGGAGGAGCAGGGCGGTCTGGGATCCGGTGACGGCGGTCCGCTTTCGCCTGCCTTCTTGCGGGCTGCGTCTCCCGGGCCAGGGCCGAGATTCCCGCCGGTGCTGCCTCAGCTGGCGTGACCTCTCATTCTGAAACCAAATCTGGACCCTGGGCTCCGGAACGCCGATGGCCTGGGCCAGCCCTTCTCTGGTGGCGATGCCCGGGTACGGGTTCCGCTCAAAGCAGGCTCGCAGGGCCTCGCTTTGGCTCGGGGTCCAGACGAGTCTCCTTCGCCGTCCTCGTCCTCGGGCTTCCGCGGGGAGGGGGCCGTCCGAAGGTGTCGGGAGAGCCATCGCGGGGAGCCCCGGCCGGAATTTCACGGACGGACACGGGCAGAGAGAGGCCCGCGGGCTCCCGGGCACCTCAGCCGGCCTGTGCACTGGGCGCAGGTGCAGCCAGGAGACCGGCCCGGACAGCCAGCCAGCCGCTCTTATAAAGACCAACAGGCAGGCAGGCTCCACCCCTTCATGAATGGCGGTGAGCCCTGGGACAGCCCGCCCTCCGGAAGGGTCCCAGGGCGTGGGGGCCCCCTGGGGCCGGGGGGAGGGGGGGCGGTGGTGGTGGTGGTGGTGGTGGTGACGCTGGTGGTGGGGGCGGGGGTGGCGGTGGGGGCGGGAGGGACGAAGCGGAAGGGGGAGAGGGGGAAGGGGTGAGGGGGGCGGGTTTCGGGGTCTGGCTCTCCGGACCTCTCCAGGAATCCCGCGGGAACTGGAGGCCGCTCTCTGGGCTCCCACGCGCCTTCAGCAGGGAGAATCCAGCCTGGAAGGCTGGAGGGGAGTGTGGAACTGAACCTCCGTGGGAGTCTTGAGTTTTCCAGGCCCTCTCTCCGTGAAGGAGGCAATGCCTGTGGGTGTCGCCGTGGCCGTGACAGTCTCACACACGCACAGGCGTGTGGCTCTCGTTCATTCCCACGCAGAAGACCAGAGCGAGACCCCAGGGAAAGGATGCATCCCCGGCGTGATGGCCTGACGATGGATTCCTGTGTCCCGCAACATGGGGAGTCTGCAGTGTGGCCGGTTTGGAAACTGGCAAGGGGAGCGAAGAGACACCATGCCAGTCTTCCACCCTTCCCTGGATGCCTGTGGGTGCCCGCAGAGCTCCGGAAGCAAACAGTCAACATGCTCAGCCTTTCAGGGGCCGGAGAGACGTGAGCAACAGGCCCCCTTGCAGAGGGCACAGCAGCGTGGAATCCCAAATCACGCTTCAGTCGTCCTGAGTGTGGCTCCTCTGTGGTCGGGGCTGTCGGCCTGGCGCTCCGTTGCGAGGCTCAGCCTGGGGATGTGCGGTCTGTGAACCACGCGGTTGAAAACCCGACGGGAACCCGGGTCCCGGTCTTTTGTCTCTGAGGAAGCCGCCCTTTCCTTGGGCCACGGAATCGGGGCGAATGGGTGCCCCGCCGGCCCGACGTGGTGGCCGTGGGCCCAGCCCTCAGCCCGCGCCGGGCGCTTACCCTTTTCCCGGAGCGCGGGGGTCCCGTTGCTCCCGGAGGCCAGAGACCGTTTATTCTCTCTGCCTTCCTCCCTCTGTCCCTGGCTCCCTCCCGCCCGCCCTCTGTCCCTGAGTCGCTCTGTCTCTCCCTCCGTTCCTCACTGCCTCCCTCTCTCTCCCTCCCTCCCTCCCTCCCTGCCTCCCTCCCTCCCAACTTCCCTCCGCCCATCCTTCGGCCCCTCTGGGTCTCCCGTTCGTCTCTCCATCGCTGCCCGCCTTCCCTCCCGCCTGGAACGGTCGGCATCGCCGGCGCGGGGCCTGGGGTCTGCGTTCAGCCGCCAGGCACTACACGGTGGCAGCTGGGAGGCTGCAGGGACACGGGCGGGCGGGCGGGCGGGCGGGCGACGGTGGAGCGGAGGCGCAGAGGAGGCGAGCCGCTGCCGGAGGGATGGCGGGCCCGAACCCTGCGCGGGCCCGGTGTTTCGCGGGACCGGGGTCTCCACCCAGCCCAGGGGAGGACGCATTTTCCGTGGGTGGGGGTTGGGGGGTGCGGGGTGTGGGTGGCGAGGGGTTGGTCAGGCCGGGGTGGGGTGGCGGAAAGGCACGAGAGCTCTGCCCAGGCTGCTCCCAGAGCCTAGGCGGCTGCCCCCAGAGCCTAGGCGGCTGCCCGCGAACCCGCGCGTGCGCAGTACACGGCCCACCTGCTGGTACCTGGGCCGGCGCTGGGATCCCCGGGATGCCCAGGAAAGAATGGCAGCTCTCCGCTCTGTGGAGTCTCTCACAGGGCCTAGACCTGGAAGGCAGGAATCCCAGGCGGGTCGGCCCGGAGGGAACACACGCCCCTCCACGCCGAGCCAGGTGTTCCCCGCGAAAGAGAGGCCACCGGCCACCGCCCTGCCCCGACCCCGTCCCAGCCCCGTGTCCTTTTAAAGCTCCTCCAGCAGAGCCCGGTATTCTTCCTCGCTGAGGGGTGGTTCCAGCGAGGCGGCCTCTTCCGAGGCCTCCAGCTCCCCCGGGGCCTCCGTTTCTAGGAAAGGTTGCGCCCCCTGCAGAAACTCCGGGCTCGCCAGGAGCTCATCCAGCAGGCCGGAGGGGAGTGCAGACGAGCGCCCCGGCTCCTGGAGGAGCCCCGCCTGGGGGGGCGCCCGGATGGCTTGCACCTGCCCCTGCCGCGCGGAGGCCTCCGGGGGCGCGGGCTGGGGAGGTGGGGCTGCCCCGGCTTGGGGTTCCCACGCCGCCCCGGCGACCTGGGGACCCTGGCCCCAGCCCCACCACGGACTCCCCTGGGACGCGGGTGGCGCAAGCCCACCTTGGCCCTGTGGCCCCGCTTGAGCCGGCCCAGGCTGTCCCACCGCGCAAGGGCCCGGCAGGCCGTCGCGCTGCGGGTCCCGGTCCTCCCGGCCTTTGCTCGGGTGCGCAGGCCACCGAGGAGCCTGAGGGTGGGAGAGCGCCCCGTCCGCGGGAGCCAGGGCAGCGTAGGCAAAATCCGCGCGTGCCGGGGCCGCTTGGGAGATCCCTCGTGCCGGCGCGGCCTGGCTGGGCTGGAGCACGGGGACGGCCCTCGCTCCCTGGCTCACGAAAGCCCCCTGGGGGAGAGCCCCAGGCGCGCAGGGCACGCGGGGTGCGGGAAGCGCCGTTCCCCACGCCCCGGCGTGGGCGAAGGTGACCCACGAGGGAGCAGGGTGACACCCACCGGGGGCCGCGTTGCACAGGCCGCCTGCGTGCGCGGGCGCCCTGCCACCCTGTCCCGGGTGCCTGGCCCGTCGATTCTGAAACCAGATCTGAATCCTGGACTCCGGGAGGCCCGTCTCTCTGGCCAGTTCTTCCCTGGCGGCGATGCCTGGAAAGCGATCCTTCTCAAAGGCGCGGAGGAGCAGGGCGGTCTGGGATCCGGTGACGGCGGTCCGCTTTCGCCTGCCTTCTTGCGGGCTGCGTCTCCCGGGCCAGGGCCGAGATTCCCGCCGGTGCTGCCTCAGCTGGCGTGACCTCTCATTCTGAAACCAAATCTGGACCCTGGGCTCCGGAACGCCGATGGCCTGGGCCAGCCCTTCTCTGGTGGCGATGCCCGGGTACGGGTTCCGCTCAAAGCAGGCTCGCAGGGCCTCGCTTTGGCTCGGGGTCCAGACGAGTCTCCTTCGCCGTCCTCGTCCTCGGGCTTCCGCGGGGAGGGGGCCGTCCGAAGGTGTCGGGAGAGCCATCGCGGGGAGCCCCGGCCGGAATTTCACGGACGGACACGGGCAGAGAGAGGCCCGCGGGCTCCCGGGCACCTCAGCCGGCCTGTGCACTGGGCGCAGGTGCAGCCAGGAGACCGGCCCGGACAGCCAGCCAGCCGCTCTTATAAAGACCAACAGGCAGGCAGGCTCCACCCCTTCATGAATGGCGGTGAGCCCTGGGACAGCCCGCCCTCCGGAAGGGTCCCAGGGCGTGGGGGCCCCCTGGGGCCGGGGGGAGGGGGGGCGGTGGTGGTGGTGGTGGTGGTGGTGACGCTGGTGGTGGGGGCGGGGGTGGCGGTGGGGGCGGGAGGGACGAAGCGGAAGGGGGAGAGGGGGAAGGGGTGAGGGGGGCGGGTTTCGGGGTCTGGCTCTCCGGACCTCTCCAGGAATCCCGCGGGAACTGGAGGCCGCTCTCTGGGCTCCCACGCGCCTTCAGCAGGGAGAATCCAGCCTGGAAGGCTGGAGGGGAGTGTGGAACTGAACCTCCGTGGGAGTCTTGAGTTTTCCAGGCCCTCTCTCCGTGAAGGAGGCAATGCCTGTGGGTGTCGCCGTGGCCGTGACAGTCTCACACACGCACAGGCGTGTGGCTCTCGTTCATTCCCACGCAGAAGACCAGAGCGAGACCCCAGGGAAAGGATGCATCCCCGGCGTGATGGCCTGACGATGGATTCCTGTGTCCCGCAACATGGGGAGTCTGCAGTGTGGCCGGTTTGGAAACTGGCAAGGGGAGCGAAGAGACACCATGCCAGTCTTCCACCCTTCCCTGGATGCCTGTGGGTGCCCGCAGAGCTCCGGAAGCAAACAGTCAACATGCTCAGCCTTTCAGGGGCCGGAGAGACGTGAGCAACAGGCCCCCTTGCAGAGGGCACAGCAGCGTGGAATCCCAAATCACGCTTCAGTCGTCCTGAGTGTGGCTCCTCTGTGGTCGGGGCTGTCGGCCTGGCGCTCCGTTGCGAGGCTCAGCCTGGGGATGTGCGGTCTGTGAACCACGCGGTTGAAAACCCGACGGGAACCCGGGTCCCGGTCTTTTGTCTCTGAGGAAGCCGCCCTTTCCTTGGGCCACGGAATCGGGGCGAATGGGTGCCCCGCCGGCCCGACGTGGTGGCCGTGGGCCCAGCCCTCAGCCCGCGCCGGGCGCTTACCCTTTTCCCGGAGCGCGGGGGTCCCGTTGCTCCCGGAGGCCAGAGACCGTTTATGCTCTCTGCCTTCCTCCCTCTGTCCCTGGCTCCCTCCCGCCCGCCCTCTGTCCCTGAGTCGCTCTGTCTCTCCCTCCGTTCCTCACTGCCTCCCTCTCTCTCCCTCCCTCCCTCCCTCCCTGCCTCCCTCCCTCCCAACTTCCCTCCGCCCATCCTTCGGCCCCTCTGGGTCTCCCGTTCGTCTCTCCATCGCTGCCCGCCTTCCCTCCCGCCTGGAACGGTCGGCATCGCCAGCGTGCGCGGGGCCTGGGGTCTGCGTTCAGCCGCCAGGCGCTCCACGGTGGCAGCTGGGAGGCTGCAGGGGCAAGGGCGGGCGGGCGGGCGGGCGGGCGACGGTGGAGCGGAGGCGAAGAGGAGGCGAGCCGCCGCTGGAGGGATGGCGGGCCCGGACGCTGCGCGGGCCCGGTGTTTCGCGGGACGGGGTTCCCCACCCAGCCCAGGGGAGGACGCATTGTCCGGGGTGGGGGGTGTGGGTGGCGAGGGGTTGGTCAGGCCGGGGTGGGGTGGCGGAAAGGCAAGAGAGCTCTGCCCGGGCTGCTCCCAGAGCCTAGGCGGCTGCCCGCGAACCCGCGCGTGCGCAGTAGACGGCCCACCTGCTGGTACCTGGGCCGGCGCTGGGATCCCCGGGATGCCCAGGAAAGAATGGCAACTCTCCGCTCTGTGGAGTCTCTCACCGGGCCTAGACCTGGAAGGCAGGAATCCCAGGCGGGTCGGCCCGGAGGGAACACACGCCCCTCCACGCCGAGCCAGGTGTTCCCCGCGAAAGAGAGGCCACCGGCAACCGCCCTGCCCCGACCCCGTCCCAGCCCCGCGTCCTTTTAAAGCTCCTCCAGCAGAGCCCGGTATTCTTCCTCGCTGAGGGGTGGTTCCAGCCAGGCGGCCTCTTCCGAGGCCTCCAGCTCCCCCGGGGCCTCCGTTTCTAGGAAAGGTTGCGCCCGCTGCAGAAACTCCGGGCTCGCCAGGAGCTCATCCAGCAGGCCGGAGGGGAGGGCAGACGAGCGCCCCGGCTCCTGGAGGAGCCCCGCCTGGGGGGGCGCCCGGATGGCTTGCACCTGCCCCTGCCGCGCGGAGGCCTCAGGGGGCGCGGCCTGGGGAGGTGGGGCTGCCCCGGCTTGGGGTTCCCACGCCGCCCCGGCGACCTGGGGACCCTGGCCCCAGCCCCACCACGGACTCCCCTGGGACGCGAGGGGCGGGAAATGCAGGGGGTACTTCAGAATTCAGTCTTCCTCACAGAATCGCAAAGTTCACGTTTCACAACCAGAAAGAAACTATTTACGCTAAAAATGAGACTTTTTATGGAGTTGCACTTAGAAAACTTCAACGTCTGAGAAAAAAAATCTCTAACGCACAGGGAAACAGGTGGTTTATCCAATACTCTGAAAATAAAATGGGCCGGGTGAGGGGAATATGAAAATATTATTTCAATTTCATTTCATTGTATTTATTTATTGATGTACTTATTTATTTATTTTTGAGACCGTGTCTCCCTCTGTCCCCCAGGCTGGATTACAGTGGCCTGAGCTCAGCTCACTGCAGCCTCCGCATCCTAGGCTCAAGGCATACTCCTGCCTCAGCCTCCAGACTAGCTGGGACTAAATGAGCACGCCACCACGCCAGGCAAATTTTTGTCTTTCGTTTAAAGTGTAGAGGAGGTTTCACCATTTGGGCCAGGGTGGTCTTCAACGGCCGACTTCAGGTGATCTGCCCCAACTTGCCTTCCCAAAGTGAAGGGACTATAGGCGTGAGCCACTGCGCCCAGACTATGATAGTATCACACCGAAGCCTGAAGCTGCTCTGCCTTAGGATTTTTCCTGAATTTTACTTTCTTGTCATGATGAGTTGCTAGCTCATATTTTCCGTTGGATCTTTTCGAAAGGCTTCACTGATGAGATTATGGCTTTCTCACAAAGAATACCACTTTGGTGAAACTATACTGAAATTAAGAGTACCTTCAGTTTCCGATACTTATCAAGCACACTATTTGAACACGGCGTGGTAGGTGAAAGTGTAAGAAGCAGAATTTGGCAAACCCCATTATTTTTCAATTTCGACGGTTTCAGGTTTTTTGGTTTCAGCCAAACTGAAGAGTGTCCTAATGAGCTGTCAATTGACAGGCCATTACAGACAATTTTTGAAACTACATCACAGTGTAATTTAAGGAGTACGATTCTAAAGAAATTTGAACAATCTGGTGGTATTGCTAACACCAAACAAGGTTGTTCAGCTCTTTCATCTTTAAAAACAAACAAACAAAAACATGATGTGGAATTCTCTCATTTTACCAAACAGCCGTACGCTCCCTTGAATACGTGACTGTGAAACCCAAGTAACTGGAAGACAAAAAATAAAGGAAACACCTCATCAGTCTCATTAATAGTTTTGTTGAGAATAATTTATCTTTCAAAAACTGCTGGCTATGTCTTGATATTTTTAGACACGGCTAAGATTGAAATTGCATGAATCCTCTCTCTAACATTCATGCTACTTAAGAAACTTTTCCCAAGATTTGACTGCATTCATTTCATAAAAGCCCTGTCCTCTTCTCCCCTATATATCTATATTAGCACTCTGCCTTCTACCCTCTTCCATAGGAAACACAAATCCGTCAATTGATCACTTAAGCCTTTCCAGTTTGGGTACAACATTTTCTGTAGTTGTACTCGTACGATTTGTCCTTTATACTTCTAAAGACTAGACCCTAGATTATGCATGCTTGGGAATAGTGGAGCTAGCTTGCTTAAACTTTATTTAGGCGTATGCTAATTACTTGTGGGGGGCAAAGGCAGGCAGTGAGGATGTTAAGCTTATCCCAAAATAGTCAATTTTGGAAAAGACACAAGTACAGGCCGGGCGCGGTGGCTCTGACCTGTAATCAAAGCACCTTGGGAGGTCTTCTCGCAGAAGACCAGAGCGAGACCCCAGGGAAAAGATGCATCCCCGGCGTGATGGCCTGACGATGGATTCCTGTGTCCCGCAACATGGGGAGTCTGCAGTGTGGCCGGTTTGGAAACTGGCAAGAAGAGCGAAGAGACACCATGCCGGTCTTCCACCCTTCCCTGGATGCCTGTGGGTGCCCGCAGAGCTCCGGAAGCAAACAGTCAACATGCTCAGCCTTTCAGGGGCCGGAGAGACGTGAGCAACAGGCCCCCTTGCAGAGGGCACAGCAGCGTGGAATCCCAAATCACGCTTCAGTCGTCCTGAGTGTGGCTCCTCTGTGGTCGGGGCTGTCGGCCTGGCGCTCCGTTGCGAGGCTCAGCCTGCGGATGTGCGGTCTGTGAACCACGCGGGTGAAAACCCGACGGCAACCCGGGTCCCGGTCTTTTGTCTCTGAGGAAGCTGCCCGTTCCTTGTTCCACGGAATCGGGGCGAATTGGTGCCCCGCCCTCCCGACGCGGCGGCTGTGGGCCCAGCCCTCAGCCCGCGCCGGGCACTTACCCTTTTCCCGGAGCGCGGAGGTCCCGTTGCTCCCGGAGGCCGGAGACCGTTTTTTCTCTCTGCCTTCCTCCCTCTGTCCCTGGCTCCCTCCCGCCCGCCCTCTGTCCCTGCGTCGCTCTGTCTCTCCCTCCGTTCCTCACTGCCTCCCTCTCTCTCCCTCCCTCCCCCCCTCCCTCCCTCCCTCCCAACTTCCCTCTGCCCATCCTTCGGCCCCTCTGGGTCTCCCGTTCGTCACTCCAACTCTGCCCGCCTTCCCTCCCGCCTGGAACGGTCGGCATCGCCGGCGCGGGGCCTGGGGTCTGCGTTCAGCCGCCAGGCACTACACGGTGGCAGCTGGGAGGCTGCAGGGACACGGGCGGGCGGGCGGGCGGGCGGGCGACGGTGGAGCGGAGGCGCAGAGGAGGCGAGCCGCTGCCGGAGGGATGGCGGGCCCGAACCCTGCGCGGGCCCGGTGTTTCGCGGGACCGGGGTCTCCACCCAGCCCAGGGGAGGACGCATTTTCCGTGGGTGGGGGTTGGGGGGTGCGGGGTGTGGGTGGCGAGGGGTTGGTCAGGCCGGGGTGGGGTGGCGGAAAGGCACGAGAGCTCTGCCCAGGCTGCTCCCAGAGCCTAGGCGGCTGCCCCCAGAGCCTAGGCGGCTGCCCGCGAACCCGCGCGTGCGCAGTACACGGCCCACCTGCTGGTACCTGGGCCGGCGCTGGGATCCCCGGGATGCCCAGGAAAGAATGGCAGCTCTCCGCTCTGTGGAGTCTCTCACCGGGCCTAGACCTGGAAGGCAGGAATCCCAGGCGGGTCGGCCCGGAGGGAACACACGCCCCTCCACGCCGAGCCAGGTGTTCCCCGCGAAAGAGAGGCCACCGGCCACCGCCCTGCCCCGACCCCGTCCCAGCCCCGTGTCCTTTTAAAGCTCCTCCAGCAGAGCCCGGTATTCTTCCTCGCTGAGGGGTGGTTCCAGCGAGGCGGCCTCTTCCGAGGCCTCCAGCTCCCCCGGGGCCTCCGTTTCTAGGAAAGGTTGCGCCCCCTGCAGAAACTCCGGGCTCGCCAGGAGCTCATCCAGCAGGCCGGAGGGGAGTGCAGACGAGCGCCCCGGCTCCTGGAGGAGCCCCGCCTGGGGGGGCGCCCGGATGGCTTGCACCTGCCCCTGCCGCGCGGAGGCCTCCGGGGGCGCGGGCTGGGGAGGTGGGGCTGCCCCGGCTTGGGGTTCCCACGCCGCCCCGGCGACCTGGGGACCCTGGCCCCAGCCCCACCACGGACTCCCCTGGGACGCGGGTGGCGCAAGCCCACCTTGGCCCTGTGGCCCCGCTTGAGCCGGCCCAGGCTGTCCCACCGCGCAAGGGCCCGGCAGGCCGTCGCGCTGCGGGTCCCGGTCCTCCCGGCCTTTGCTCGGGTGCGCAGGCCACCGAGGAGCCTGAGGGTGGGAGAGCGCCCCGTCCGCGGGAGCCAGGGCAGCGTAGGCAAAATCCGCGCGTGCCGGGGCCGCTTGGGAGATCCCTCGTGCCGGCGCGGCCTGGCTGGGCTGGAGCACGGGGACGGCCCTCGCTCCCTGGCTCACGAAAGCCCCCTGGGGGAGAGCCCCAGGCGCGCAGGGCACGCGGGGTGCGGGAAGCGCCGTTCCCCACGCCCCGGCGTGGGCGAAGGTGACCCACGAGGGAGCAGGGTGACACCCACCGGGGGCCGCGTTGCACAGGCCGCCTGCGTGCGCGGGCGCCCTGCCACCCTGTCCCGGGTGCCTGGCCCGTCGATTCTGAAACCAGATCTGAATCCTGGACTCCGGGAGGCCCGTCTCTCTGGCCAGTTCTTCCCTGGCGGCGATGCCTGGAAAGCGATCCTTCTCAAAGGCGCGGAGGAGCAGGGCGGTCTGGGATCCGGTGACGGCGGTCCGCTTTCGCCTGCCTTCTTGCGGGCTGCGTCTCCCGGGCCAGGGCCGAGATTCCCGCCGGTGCTGCCTCAGCTGGCGTGACCTCTCATTCTGAAACCAAATCTGGACCCTGGGCTCCGGAACGCCGATGGCCTGGGCCAGCCCTTCTCTGGTGGCGATGCCCGGGTACGGGTTCCGCTCAAAGCAGGCTCGCAGGGCCTCGCTTTGGCTCGGGGTCCAGACGAGTCTCCTTCGCCGTCCTCGTCCTCGGGCTTCCGCGGGGAGGGGGCCGTCCGAAGGTGTCGGGAGAGCCATCGCGGGGAGCCCCGGCCGGAATTTCACGGACGGACACGGGCAGAGAGAGGCCCGCGGGCTCCCGGGCACCTCAGCCGGCCTGTGCACTGGGCGCAGGTGCAGCCAGGAGACCGGCCCGGACAGCCAGCCAGCCGCTCTTATAAAGACCAACAGGCAGGCAGGCTCCACCCCTTCATGAATGGCGGTGAGCCCTGGGACAGCCCGCCCTCCGGAAGGGTCCCAGGGCGTGGGGGCCCCCTGGGGCCGGGGGGAGGGGGGGCGGTGGTGGTGGTGGTGGTGGTGGTGACGCTGGTGGTGGGGGCGGGGGTGGCGGTGGGGGCGGGAGGGACGAAGCGGAAGGGGGAGAGGGGGAAGGGGTGAGGGGGGCGGGTTTCGGGGTCTGGCTCTCCGGACCTCTCCAGGAATCCCGCGGGAACTGGAGGCCGCTCTCTGGGCTCCCACGCGCCTTCAGCAGGGAGAATCCAGCCTGGAAGGCTGGAGGGGAGTGTGGAACTGAACCTCCGTGGGAGTCTTGAGTTTTCCAGGCCCTCTCTCCGTGAAGGAGGCAATGCCTGTGGGTGTCGCCGTGGCCGTGACAGTCTCACACACGCACAGGCGTGTGGCTCTCGTTCATTCCCACGCAGAAGACCAGAGCGAGACCCCAGGGAAAGGATGCATCCCCGGCGTGATGGCCTGACGATGGATTCCTGTGTCCCGCAACATGGGGAGTCTGCAGTGTGGCCGGTTTGGAAACTGGCAAGGGGAGCGAAGAGACACCATGCCAGTCTTCCACCCTTCCCTGGATGCCTGTGGGTGCCCGCAGAGCTCCGGAAGCAAACAGTCAACATGCTCAGCCTTTCAGGGGCCGGAGAGACGTGAGCAACAGGCCCCCTTGCAGAGGGCACAGCAGCGTGGAATCCCAAATCACGCTTCAGTCGTCCTGAGTGTGGCTCCTCTGTGGTCGGGGCTGTCGGCCTGGCGCTCCGTTGCGAGGCTCAGCCTGGGGATGTGCGGTCTGTGAACCACGCGGTTGAAAACCCGACGGGAACCCGGGTCCCGGTCTTTTGTCTCTGAGGAAGCCGCCCTTTCCTTGGGCCACGGAATCGGGGCGAATGGGTGCCCCGCCGGCCCGACGTGGTGGCCGTGGGCCCAGCCCTCAGCCCGCGCCGGGCGCTTACCCTTTTCCCGGAGCGCGGGGGTCCCGTTGCTCCCGGAGGCCAGAGACCGTTTATTCTCTCTGCCTTCCTCCCTCTGTCCCTGGCTCCCTCCCGCCCGCCCTCTGTCCCTGAGTCGCTCTGTCTCTCCCTCCGTTCCTCACTGCCTCCCTCTCTCTCCCTCCCTCCCTCCCTCCCTGCCTCCCTCCCTCCCAACTTCCCTCCGCCCATCCTTCGGCCCCTCTGGGTCTCCCGTTCGTCTCTCCATCGCTGCCCGCCTTCCCTCCCGCCTGGAACGGTCGGCATCGCCAGCGTGCGCGGGGCCTGGGGTCTGCGTTCAGCCGCCAGGCGCTCCACGGTGGCAGCTGGGAGGCTGCAGGGGCAAGGGCGGGCGGGCGGGCGGGCGGGCGACGGTGGAGCGGAGGCGAAGAGGAGGCGAGCCGCCGCTGGAGGGATGGCGGGCCCGGACGCTGCGCGGGCCCGGTGTTTCGCGGGACGGGGTTCCCCACCCAGCCCAGGGGAGGACGCATTGTCCGGGGTGGGGGGTGTGGGTGGCGAGGGGTTGGTCAGGCCGGGGTGGGGTGGCGGAAAGGCAAGAGAGCTCTGCCCGGGCTGCTCCCAGAGCCTAGGCGGCTGCCCGCGAACCCGCGCGTGCGCAGTAGACGGCCCACCTGCTGGTACCTGGGCCGGCGCTGGGATCCCCGGGATGCCCAGGAAAGAATGGCAACTCTCCGCTCTGTGGAGTCTCTCACCGGGCCTAGACCTGGAAGGCAGGAATCCCAGGCGGGTCGGCCCGGAGGGAACACACGCCCCTCCACGCCGAGCCAGGTGTTCCCCGCGAAAGAGAGGCCACCGGCAACCGCCCTGCCCCGACCCCGTCCCAGCCCCGCGTCCTTTTAAAGCTCCTCCAGCAGAGCCCGGTATTCTTCCTCGCTGAGGGGTGGTTCCAGCCAGGCGGCCTCTTCCGAGGCCTCCAGCTCCCCCGGGGCCTCCGTTTCTAGGAAAGGTTGCGCCCGCTGCAGAAACTCCGGGCTCGCCAGGAGCTCATCCAGCAGGCCGGAGGGGAGGGCAGACGAGCGCCCCGGCTCCTGGAGGAGCCCCGCCTGGGGGGGCGCCCGGATGGCTTGCACCTGCCCCTGCCGCGCGGAGGCCTCAGGGGGCGCGGCCTGGGGAGGTGGGGCTGCCCCGGCTTGGGGTTCCCACGCCGCCCCGGCGACCTGGGGACCCTGGCCCCAGCCCCACCACGGACTCCCCTGGGACGCGAGGGGCGGGAAATGCAGGGGGTACTTCAGAATTCAGTCTTCCTCACAGAATCGCAAAGTTCACGTTTCACAACCAGAAAGAAACTATTTACGCTAAAAATGAGACTTTTTATGGAGTTGCACTTAGAAAACTTCAACGTCTGAGAAAAAAAATCTCTAACGCACAGGGAAACAGGTGGTTTATCCAATACTCTGAAAATAAAATGGGCCGGGTGAGGGGAATATGAAAATATTATTTCAATTTCATTTCATTGTATTTATTTATTGATGTACTTATTTATTTATTTTTGAGACCGTGTCTCCCTCTGTCCCCCAGGCTGGATTACAGTGGCCTGAGCTCAGCTCACTGCAGCCTCCGCATCCTAGGCTCAAGGCATTCTCCTGCCTCAGCCTCCAGACTAGCTGGGACTAAATGAGCACGCCACCACGCCAGGCAAATTTTTGTCTTTCGTTTAAAGTGTAGAGGAGGTTTCACCATTTGGGCCAGGGTGGTCTTCAACGGCCGACTTCAGGTGATCTGCCCCAACTTGCCTTCCCAAAGTGAAGGGACTATAGGCGTGAGCCACTGCGCCCAGACTATGATAGTATCACACCGAAGCCTGAAGCTGCTCTGCCTTAGGATTTTTCCTGAATTTTACTTTCTTGTCATGATGAGTTGCTAGCTCATATTTTCCGTTGGATCTTTTCGAAAGGCTTTACTGATGAGATTATGGCTTTCTCACAAAGAATACCACTTTGGTGAAACTATACTGAAATTAAGAGTACCTTCAGTTTCCGATACTTATCAAGCACACTATTTGAACACGGCGTGGTAGGTGAAAGTGTAAGAAGCAGAATTTGGCAAACCCCATTATTTTTCAATTTCGACGGTTTCAGGTTTTTTGGTTTCAGCCAAACTGAAGAGTGTCCTAATGAGCTGTCAATTGACAGGCCATTACAGACAATTTTTGAAACTACATCACAGTGTAATTTAAGGAGTACGATTCTAAAGAAATTTGAACAATCTGGTGGTATTGCTAACACCAAACAAGGTTGTTCAGCTCTTTCATCTTTAAAAACAAACAAACAAAAACATGATGTGGAATTCTCTCATTTTACCAAACAGCCGTACGCTCCCTTGAATACGTGACTGTGAAACCCAAGTAACTGGAAGACAAAAAATAAAGGAAACACCTCATCAGTCTCATTAATAGTTTTGTTGAGAATAATTTATCTTTCAAAAACTGCTGGCTATGTCTTGATATTTTTAGACACGGCTAAGATTGAAATTGCATGAATCCTCTCTCTAACATTCATGCTACTTAAGAAACTTTTCCCAAGATTTGACTGCATTCATTTCATAAAAGCCCTGTCCTCTTCTCCCCTATATATCTATATTAGCACTCTGCCTTCTACCCTCTTCCATAGGAAACACAAATCCGTCAATTGATCACTTAAGCCTTTCCAGTTTGGGTACAACATTTTCTGTAGTTGTACTCGTACGATTTGTCCTTTATACTTCTAAAGACTAGACCCTAGATTATGCATGCTTGGGAATAGTGGAGCTAGCTTGCTTAAACTTTATTTAGGCGTATGCTAATTACTTGTGGGGGGCAAAGGCAGGCAGTGAGGATGTTAAGCTTATCCCAAAATAGTCAATTTTGGAAAAGACACAAGTACAGGCCGGGCGCGGTGGCTCTGACCTGTAATCAAAGCACCTTGGGAGGTCTTCTCGCAGAAGACCAGAGCGAGACCCCAGGGAAAAGATGCATCCCCGGCGTGATGGCCTGACGATGGATTCCTGTGTCCCGCAACATGGGGAGTCTGCAGTGTGGCCGGTTTGGAAACTGGCAAGAAGAGCGAAGAGACACCATGCCGGTCTTCCACCCTTCCCTGGATGCCTGTGGGTGCCCGCAGAGCTCCGGAAGCAAACAGTCAACATGCTCAGCCTTTCAGGGGCCGGAGAGACGTGAGCAACAGGCCCCCTTGCAGAGGGCACAGCAGCGTGGAATCCCAAATCACGCTTCAGTCGTCCTGAGTGTGGCTCCTCTGTGGTCGGGGCTGTCGGCCTGGCGCTCCGTTGCGAGGCTCAGCCTGCGGATGTGCGGTCTGTGAACCACGCGGGTGAAAACCCGACGGCAACCCGGGTCCCGGTCTTTTGTCTCTGAGGAAGCTGCCCGTTCCTTGTTCCACGGAATCGGGGCGAATTGGTGCCCCGCCCTCCCGACGCGGCGGCTGTGGGCCCAGCCCTCAGCCCGCGCCGGGCACTTACCCTTTTCCCGGAGCGCGGAGGTCCCGTTGCTCCCGGAGGCCGGAGACCGTTTTTTCTCTCTGCCTTCCTCCCTCTGTCCCTGGCTCCCTCCCGCCCGCCCTCTGTCCCTGCGTCGCTCTGTCTCTCCCTCCGTTCCTCACTGCCTCCCTCTCTCTCCCTCCCTCCCCCCCTCCCTCCCTCCCTCCCAACTTCCCTCTGCCCATCCTTCGGCCCCTCTGGGTCTCCCGTTCGTCACTCCAACTCTGCCCGCCTTCCCTCCCGCCTGGAACGGTCGGCATCGCCGGCGCGGGGCCTGGGGTCTGCGTTCAGCCGCCAGGCACTACACGGTGGCAGCTGGGAGGCTGCAGGGACACGGGCGGGCGGGCGGGCGGGCGGGCGACGGTGGAGCGGAGGCGCAGAGGAGGCGAGCCGCTGCCGGAGGGATGGCGGGCCCGAACCCTGCGCGGGCCCGGTGTTTCGCGGGACCGGGGTCTCCACCCAGCCCAGGGGAGGACGCATTTTCCGTGGGTGGGGGTTGGGGGGTGCGGGGTGTGGGTGGCGAGGGGTTGGTCAGGCCGGGGTGGGGTGGCGGAAAGGCACGAGAGCTCTGCCCAGGCTGCTCCCAGAGCCTAGGCGGCTGCCCCCAGAGCCTAGGCGGCTGCCCGCGAACCCGCGCGTGCGCAGTACACGGCCCACCTGCTGGTACCTGGGCCGGCGCTGGGATCCCCGGGATGCCCAGGAAAGAATGGCAGCTCTCCGCTCTGTGGAGTCTCTCACCGGGCCTAGACCTGGAAGGCAGGAATCCCAGGCGGGTCGGCCCGGAGGGAACACACGCCCCTCCACGCCGAGCCAGGTGTTCCCCGCGAAAGAGAGGCCACCGGCCACCGCCCTGCCCCGACCCCGTCCCAGCCCCGTGTCCTTTTAAAGCTCCTCCAGCAGAGCCCGGTATTCTTCCTCGCTGAGGGGTGGTTCCAGCGAGGCGGCCTCTTCCGAGGCCTCCAGCTCCCCCGGGGCCTCCGTTTCTAGGAAAGGTTGCGCCCCCTGCAGAAACTCCGGGCTCGCCAGGAGCTCATCCAGCAGGCCGGAGGGGAGTGCAGACGAGCGCCCCGGCTCCTGGAGGAGCCCCGCCTGGGGGGGCGCCCGGATGGCTTGCACCTGCCCCTGCCGCGCGGAGGCCTCCGGGGGCGCGGGCTGGGGAGGTGGGGCTGCCCCGGCTTGGGGTTCCCACGCCGCCCCGGCGACCTGGGGACCCTGGCCCCAGCCCCACCACGGACTCCCCTGGGACGCGGGTGGCGCAAGCCCACCTTGGCCCTGTGGCCCCGCTTGAGCCGGCCCAGGCTGTCCCACCGCGCAAGGGCCCGGCAGGCCGTCGCGCTGCGGGTCCCGGTCCTCCCGGCCTTTGCTCGGGTGCGCAGGCCACCGAGGAGCCTGAGGGTGGGAGAGCGCCCCGTCCGCGGGAGCCAGGGCAGCGTAGGCAAAATCCGCGCGTGCCGGGGCCGCTTGGGAGATCCCTCGTGCCGGCGCGGCCTGGCTGGGCTGGAGCACGGGGACGGCCCTCGCTCCCTGGCTCACGAAAGCCCCCTGGGGGAGAGCCCCAGGCGCGCAGGGCACGCGGGGTGCGGGAAGCGCCGTTCCCCACGCCCCGGCGTGGGCGAAGGTGACCCACGAGGGAGCAGGGTGACACCCACCGGGGGCCGCGTTGCACAGGCCGCCTGCGTGCGCGGGCGCCCTGCCACCCTGTCCCGGGTGCCTGGCCCGTCGATTCTGAAACCAGATCTGAATCCTGGACTCCGGGAGGCCCGTCTCTCTGGCCAGTTCTTCCCTGGCGGCGATGCCTGGAAAGCGATCCTTCTCAAAGGCGCGGAGGAGCAGGGCGGTCTGGGATCCGGTGACGGCGGTCCGCTTTCGCCTGCCTTCTTGCGGGCTGCGTCTCCCGGGCCAGGGCCGAGATTCCCGCCGGTGCTGCCTCAGCTGGCGTGACCTCTCATTCTGAAACCAAATCTGGACCCTGGGCTCCGGAACGCCGATGGCCTGGGCCAGCCCTTCTCTGGTGGCGATGCCCGGGTACGGGTTCCGCTCAAAGCAGGCTCGCAGGGCCTCGCTTTGGCTCGGGGTCCAGACGAGTCTCCTTCGCCGTCCTCGTCCTCGGGCTTCCGCGGGGAGGGGGCCGTCCGAAGGTGTCGGGAGAGCCATCGCGGGGAGCCCCGGCCGGAATTTCACGGACGGACACGGGCAGAGAGAGGCCCGCGGGCTCCCGGGCACCTCAGCCGGCCTGTGCACTGGGCGCAGGTGCAGCCAGGAGACCGGCCCGGACAGCCAGCCAGCCGCTCTTATAAAGACCAACAGGCAGGCAGGCTCCACCCCTTCATGAATGGCGGTGAGCCCTGGGACAGCCCGCCCTCCGGAAGGGTCCCAGGGCGTGGGGGCCCCCTGGGGCCGGGGGGAGGGGTGGCGGTGGTGGTGGTGGTGGTGGTGGTGACGCTGGTGGTGGGGGCGGGGGTGGCGGTGGGGGCGGGAGGGACGAAGCGGAAGGGGGAGAGGGGGAAGGGGTGAGGGGGGCGGGTTTCGGGGTCTGGCTCTCCGGACCTCTCCAGGAATCCCGCGGGAACTGGAGGCCGCTCTCTGGGCTCCCACGCGCCTTCAGCAGGGAGAATCCAGCCTGGAAGGCTGGAGGGGAGTGTGGAACTGAACCTCCGTGGGAGTCTTGAGTTTTCCAGGCCCTCTCTCCGTGAAGGAGGCAATGCCTGTGGGTGTCGCCGTGGCCGTGACAGTCTCACACACGCACAGGCGTGTGGCTCTCGTTCATTCCCACGCAGAAGACCAGAGCGAGACCCCAGGGAAAGGATGCATCCCCGGCGTGATGGCCTGACGATGGATTCCTGTGTCCCGCAACATGGGGAGTCTGCAGTGTGGCCGGTTTGGAAACTGGCAAGGGGAGCGAAGAGACACCATGCCAGTCTTCCACCCTTCCCTGGATGCCTGTGGGTGCCCGCAGAGCTCCGGAAGCAAACAGTCAACATGCTCAGCCTTTCAGGGGCCGGAGAGACGTGAGCAACAGGCCCCCTTGCAGAGGGCACAGCAGCGTGGAATCCCAAATCACGCTTCAGTCGTCCTGAGTGTGGCTCCTCTGTGGTCGGGGCTGTCGGCCTGGCGCTCCGTTGCGAGGCTCAGCCTGGGAATGTGCGGTCTGTGAACCACGCGGTTGAAAACCCGACGGGAACCCGGGTCCCGGTCTTTTGTCTCTGAGGAAGCCGCCCTTTCCTTGGGCCACGGAATCGGGGCGAATGGGTGCCCCGCCGGCCCGACGTGGTGGCCGTGGGCCCAGCCCTCAGCCCGCGCCGGGCGCTTACCCTTTTCCCGGAGCGCGGGGGTCCCGTTGCTCCCGGAGGCCAGAGACCGTTTATTCTCTCTGCCTTCCTCCCTCTGTCCCTGGCTCCCTCCCGCCCGCCCTCTGTCCCTGAGTCGCTCTGTCTCTCCCTCCGTTCCTCACTGCCTCCCTCTCTCTCCCTCCCTCCCTCCCTCCCTGCCTCCCTCCCTCCCAACTTCCCTCCGCCCATCCTTCGGCCCCTCTGGGTCTCCCGTTCGTCTCTCCATCGCTGCCCGCCTTCCCTCCCGCCTGGAACGGTCGGCATCGCCAGCGTGCGCGGGGCCTGGGGTCTGCGTTCAGCCGCCAGGCGCTCCACGGTGGCAGCTGGGAGGCTGCAGGGGCAAGGGCGGGCGGGCGGGCGGGCGGGCGACGGTGGAGCGGAGGCGAAGAGGAGGCGAGCCGCCGCTGGAGGGATGGCGGGCCCGGACGCTGCGCGGGCCCGGTGTTTCGCGGGACGGGGTTCCCCACCCAGCCCAGGGGAGGACGCATTGTCCGGGGTGGGGGGTGTGGGTGGCGAGGGGTTGGTCAGGCCGGGGTGGGGTGGCGGAAAGGCAAGAGAGCTCTGCCCGGGCTGCTCCCAGAGCCTAGGCGGCTGCCCGCGAACCCGCGCGTGCGCAGTAGACGGCCCACCTGCTGGTACCTGGGCCGGCGCTGGGATCCCCGGGATGCCCAGGAAAGAATGGCAACTCTCCGCTCTGTGGAGTCTCTCACCGGGCCTAGACCTGGAAGGCAGGAATCCCAGGCGGGTCGGCCCGGAGGGAACACACGCCCCTCCACGCCGAGCCAGGTGTTCCCCGCGAAAGAGAGGCCACCGGCAACCGCCCTGCCCCGACCCCGTCCCAGCCCCGCGTCCTTTTAAAGCTCCTCCAGCAGAGCCCGGTATTCTTCCTCGCTGAGGGGTGGTTCCAGCCAGGCGGCCTCTTCCGAGGCCTCCAGCTCCCCCGGGGCCTCCGTTTCTAGGAAAGGTTGCGCCCGCTGCAGAAACTCCGGGCTCGCCAGGAGCTCATCCAGCAGGCCGGAGGGGAGGGCAGACGAGCGCCCCGGCTCCTGGAGGAGCCCCGCCTGGGGGGGCGCCCGGATGGCTTGCACCTGCCCCTGCCGCGCGGAGGCCTCAGGGGGCGCGGCCTGGGGAGGTGGGGCTGCCCCGGCTTGGGGTTCCCACGCCGCCCCGGCGACCTGGGGACCCTGGCCCCAGCCCCACCACGGACTCCCCTGGGACGCGAGGGGCGGGAAATGCAGGGGGTACTTCAGAATTCAGTCTTCCTCACAGAATCGCAAAGTTCACGTTTCACAACCAGAAAGAAACTATTTACGCTAAAAATGAGACTTTTTATGGAGTTGCACTTAGAAAACTTCAACGTCTGAGAAAAAAAATCTCTAACGCACAGGGAAACAGGTGGTTTATCCAATACTCTGAAAATAAAATGGGCCGGGTGAGGGGAATATGAAAATATTATTTCAATTTCATTTCATTTTATTTATTTATTGATGTACTTATTTATTTATTTTTGAGACCGTGTCTCCCTCTGTCCCCCAGGCTGGATTACAGTGGCCTGAGCTCAGCTCACTGCAGCCTCCGCATCCTAGGCTCAAGGCATTCTCCTGCCTCAGCCTCCAGACTAGCTGGGACTAAATGAGCACGCCACCACGCCAGGCAAATTTTTGTCTTTCGTTTAAAGTGTAGAGGAGGTTTCACCATTTGGGCCAGGGTGGTCTTCAACGGCCGACTTCAGGTGATCTGCCCCAACTTGCCTTCCCAAAGTGAAGGGACTATAGGCGTGAGCCACTGCGCCCAGACTATGATAGTATCACACCGAAGCCTGAAGCTGCTCTGCCTTAGGATTTTTCCTGAATTTTACTTTCTTGTCATGATGAGTTGCTAGCTCATATTTTCCGTTGGATCTTTTCGAAAGGCTTCACTGATGAGATTATGGCTTTCTCACAAAGAATACCACTTTGGTGAAACTATACTGAAATTAAGAGTACCTTCAGTTTCCGATACTTATCAAGCACACTATTTGAACACGGCGTGGTAGGTGAAAGTGTAAGAAGCAGAATTTGGCAAACCCCATTATTTTTCAATTTCGACGGTTTCAGGTTTTTTGGTTTCAGCCAAACTGAAGAGTGTCCTAATGAGCTGTCAATTGACAGGCCATTACAGACAATTTTTGAAACTACATCACAGTGTAATTTAAGGAGTACGATTCTAAAGAAATTTGAACAATCTGGTGGTATTGCTAACACCAAACAAGGTTGTTCAGCTCTTTCATCTTTAAAAACAAACAAACAAAAACATGATGTGGAATTCTCTCATTTTACCAAACAGCGGTACGCTCCCTTGAATACGTGACTGTGAAACCCAAGTAACTGGAAGACAAAAAATAAAGGAAACACCTCATCAGTCTCATTAATAGTTTTGTTGAGAATAATTTATCTTTCAAAAACTGCTGGCTATGTCTTGATATTTTTAGACACGGCTAAGATTGAAATTGCATGAATCCTCTCTCTAACATTCATGCTACTTAAGAAACTTTTCCCAAGATTTGACTGCATTCATTTCATAAAAGCCCTGTCCTCTTCTCCCCTATATATCTATATTAGCACTCTGCCTTCTACCCTCTTCCATAGGAAACACAAATCCGTCAATTGATCACTTAAGCCTTTCCAGTTTGGGTACAACATTTTCTGTAGTTGTACTCGTACGATTTGTCCTTTATACTTCTAAAGACTAGACCCTAGATTATGCATGCTTGGGAATAGTGGAGCTAGCTTGCTTAAACTTTATTTAGGCGTATGCTAATTACTTGTGGGGGGCAAAGGCAGGCAGTGAGGATGTTAAGCTTATCCCAAAATAGTCAATTTTGGAAAAGACACAAGTACAGGCCGGGCGCGGTGGCTCTGACCTGTAATCAAAGCACCTTGGGAGGTCTTCTCGCAGAAGACCAGAGCGAGACCCCAGGGAAAAGATGCATCCCCGGCGTGATGGCCTGACGATGGATTCCTGTGTCCCGCAACATGGGGAGTCTGCAGTGTGGCCGGTTTGGAAACTGGCAAGAAGAGCGAAGAGACACCATGCCGGTCTTCCACCCTTCCCTGGATGCCTGTGGGTGCCCGCAGAGCTCCGGAAGCAAACAGTCAACATGCTCAGCCTTTCAGGGGCCGGAGAGACGTGAGCAACAGGCCCCCTTGCAGAGGGCACAGCAGCGTGGAATCCCAAATCACGCTTCAGTCGTCCTGAGTGTGGCTCCTCTGTGGTCGGGGCTGTCGGCCTGGCGCTCCGTTGCGAGGCTCAGCCTGCGGATGTGCGGTCTGTGAACCACGCGGGTGAAAACCCGACGGCAACCCGGGTCCCGGTCTTTTGTCTCTGAGGAAGCTGCCCGTTCCTTGTTCCACGGAATCGGGGCGAATTGGTGCCCCGCCCTCCCGACGCGGCGGCTGTGGGCCCAGCCCTCAGCCCGCGCCGGGCACTTACCCTTTTCCCGGAGCGCGGAGGTCCCGTTGCTCCCGGAGGCCGGAGACCGTTTTTTCTCTCTGCCTTCCTCCCTCTGTCCCTGGCTCCCTCCCGCCCGCCCTCTGTCCCTGCGTCGCTCTGTCTCTCCCTCCGTTCCTCACTGCCTCCCTCTCTCTCCCTCCCTCCCCCCCTCCCTCCCTCCCTCCCAACTTCCCTCTGCCCATCCTTCGGCCCCTCTGGGTCTCCCGTTCGTCACTCCAACTCTGCCCGCCTTACCTCCCGCCTGGAACGGTCGGCATCGCCGGCGCGGGGCCTGGGGTCTGCGTTCAGCCGCCAGGCACTACACGGTGGCAGCTGGGAGGCTGCAGGGACACGGGCGGGCGGGCGGGCGGGCGGGCGACGGTGGAGCGGAGGCGCAGAGGAGGCGAGCCGCTGCCGGAGGGATGGCGGGCCCGAACCCTGCGCGGGCCCGGTGTTTCGCGGGACCGGGGTCTCCACCCAGCCCAGGGGAGGACGCATTTTCCGTGGGTGGGGGTTGGGGGGTGCGGGGTGTGGGTGGCGAGGGGTTGGTCAGGCCGGGGTGGGGTGGCGGAAAGGCACGAGAGCTCTGCCCAGGCTGCTCCCAGAGCCTAGGCGGCTGCCCCCAGAGCCTAGGCGGCTGCCCGCGAACCCGCGCGTGCGCAGTACACGGCCCACCTGCTGGTACCTGGGCCGGCGCTGGGATCCCCGGGATGCCCAGGAAAGAATGGCAGCTCTCCGCTCTGTGGAGTCTCTCACCGGGCCTAGACCTGGAAGGCAGGAATCCCAGGCGGGTCGGCCCGGAGGGAACACACGCCCCTCCACGCCGAGCCAGGTGTTCCCCGCGAAAGAGAGGCCACCGGCCACCGCCCTGCCCCGACCCCGTCCCAGCCCCGTGTCCTTTTAAAGCTCCTCCAGCAGAGCCCGGTATTCTTCCTCGCTGAGGGGTGGTTCCAGCGAGGCGGCCTCTTCCGAGGCCTCCAGCTCCCCCGGGGCCTCCGTTTCTAGGAAAGGTTGCGCCCCCTGCAGAAACTCCGGGCTCGCCAGGAGCTCATCCAGCAGGCCGGAGGGGAGTGCAGACGAGCGCCCCGGCTCCTGGAGGAGCCCCGCCTGGGGGGGCGCCCGGATGGCTTGCACCTGCCCCTGCCGCGCGGAGGCCTCCGGGGGCGCGGGCTGGGGAGGTGGGGCTGCCCCGGCTTGGGGTTCCCACGCCGCCCCGGCGACCTGGGGACCCTGGCCCCAGCCCCACCACGGACTCCCCTGGGACGCGGGTGGCGCAAGCCCACCTTGGCCCTGTGGCCCCGCTTGAGCCGGCCCAGGCTGTCCCACCGCGCAAGGGCCCGGCAGGCCGTCGCGCTGCGGGTCCCGGTCCTCCCGGCCTTTGCTCGGGTGCGCAGGCCACCGAGGAGCCTGAGGGTGGGAGAGCGCCCCGTCCGCGGGAGCCAGGGCAGCGTAGGCAAAATCCGCGCGTGCCGGGGCCGCTTGGGAGATCCCTCGTGCCGGCGCGGCCTGGCTGGGCTGGAGCACGGGGACGGCCCTCGCTCCCTGGCTCACGAAAGCCCCCTGGGGGAGAGCCCCAGGCGCGCAGGGCACGCGGGGTGCGGGAAGCGCCGTTCCCCACGCCCCGGCGTGGGCGAAGGTGACCCACGAGGGAGCAGGGTGACACCCACCGGGGGCCGCGTTGCACAGGCCGCCTGCGTGCGCGGGCGCCCTGCCACCCTGTCCCGGGTGCCTGGCCCGTCGATTCTGAAACCAGATCTGAATCCTGGACTCCGGGAGGCCCGTCTCTCTGGCCAGTTCTTCCCTGGCGGCGATGCCTGGAAAGCGATCCTTCTCAAAGGCGCGGAGGAGCAGGGCGGTCTGGGATCCGGTGACGGCGGTCCGCTTTCGCCTGCCTTCTTGCGGGCTGCGTCTCCCGGGCCAGGGCCGAGATTCCCGCCGGTGCTGCCTCAGCTGGCGTGACCTCTCATTCTGAAACCAAATCTGGACCCTGGGCTCCGGAACGCCGATGGCCTGGGCCAGCCCTTCTCTGGTGGCGATGCCCGGGTACGGGTTCCGCTCAAAGCAGGCTCGCAGGGCCTCGCTTTGGCTCGGGGTCCAGACGAGTCTCCTTCGCCGTCCTCGTCCTCGGGCTTCCGCGGGGAGGGGGCCGTCCGAAGGTGTCGGGAGAGCCATCGCGGGGAGCCCCGGCCGGAATTTCACGGACGGACACGGGCAGAGAGAGGCCCGCGGGCTCCCGGGCACCTCAGCCGGCCTGTGCACTGGGCGCAGGTGCAGCCAGGAGACCGGCCCGGACAGCCAGCCAGCCGCTCTTATAAAGACCAACAGGCAGGCAGGCTCCACCCCTTCATGAATGGCGGTGAGCCCTGGGACAGCCCGCCCTCCGGAAGGGTCCCAGGGCGTGGGGGCCCCCTGGGGCCGGGGGGAGGGGGGGCGGTGGTGGTGGTGGTGGTGGTGGTGACGCTGGTGGTGGGGGCGGGGGTGGCGGTGGGGGCGGGAGGGACGAAGCGGAAGGGGGAGAGGGGGAAGGGGTGAGGGGGGCGGGTTTCGGGGTCTGGCTCTCCGGACCTCTCCAGGAATCCCGCGGGAACTGGAGGCCGCTCTCTGGGCTCCCACGCGCCTTCAGCAGGGAGAATCCAGCCTGGAAGGCTGGAGGGGAGTGTGGAACTGAACCTCCGTGGGAGTCTTGAGTTTTCCAGGCCCTCTCTCCGTGAAGGAGGCAATGCCTGTGGGTGTCGCCGTGGCCGTGACAGTCTCACACACGCACAGGCGTGTGGCTCTCGTTCATTCCCACGCAGAAGACCAGAGCGAGACCCCAGGGAAAGGATGCATCCCCGGCGTGATGGCCTGACGATGGATTCCTGTGTCCCGCAACATGGGGAGTCTGCAGTGTGGCCGGTTTGGAAACTGGCAAGGGGAGCGAAGAGACACCATGCCAGTCTTCCACCCTTCCCTGGATGCCTGTGGGTGCCCGCAGAGCTCCGGAAGCAAACAGTCAACATGCTCAGCCTTTCAGGGGCCGGAGAGACGTGAGCAACAGGCCCCCTTGCAGAGGGCACAGCAGCGTGGAATCCCAAATCACGCTTCAGTCGTCCTGAGTGTGGCTCCTCTGTGGTCGGGGCTGTCGGCCTGGCGCTCCGTTGCGAGGCTCAGCCTGGGAATGTGCGGTCTGTGAACCACGCGGTTGAAAACCCGACGGGAACCCGGGTCCCGGTCTTTTGTCTCTGAGGAAGCCGCCCTTTCCTTGGGCCACGGAATCGGGGCGAATGGGTGCCCCGCCGGCCCGACGTGGTGGCCGTGGGCCCAGCCCTCAGCCCGCGCCGGGCGCTTACCCTTTTCCCGGAGCGCGGGGGTCCCGTTGCTCCCGGAGGCCAGAGACCGTTTATTCTCTCTGCCTTCCTCCCTCTGTCCCTGGCTCCCTCCCGCCCGCCCTCTGTCCCTGAGTCGCTCTGTCTCTCCCTCCGTTCCTCACTGCCTCCCTCTCTCTCCCTCCCTCCCTCCCTCCCTGCCTCCCTCCCTCCCAACTTCCCTCCGCCCATCCTTCGGCCCCTCTGGGTCTCCCGTTCGTCTCTCCATCGCTGCCCGCCTTCCCTCCCGCCTGGAACGGTCGGCATCGCCAGCGTGCGCGGGGCCTGGGGTCTGCGTTCAGCCGCCAGGCGCTCCACGGTGGCAGCTGGGAGGCTGCAGGGGCAAGGGCGGGCGGGCGGGCGGGCGGGCGACGGTGGAGCGGAGGCGAAGAGGAGGCGAGCCGCCGCTGGAGGGATGGCGGGCCCGGACGCTGCGCGGGCCCGGTGTTTCGCGGGACGGGGTTCCCCACCCAGCCCAGGGGAGGACGCATTGTCCGGGGTGGGGGGTGTGGGTGGCGAGGGGTTGGTCAGGCCGGGGTGGGGTGGCGGAAAGGCAAGAGAGCTCTGCCCGGGCTGCTCCCAGAGCCTAGGCGGCTGCCCGCGAACCCGCGCGTGCGCAGTAGACGGCCCACCTGCTGGTACCTGGGCCGGCGCTGGGATCCCCGGGATGCCCAGGAAAGAATGGCAACTCTCCGCTCTGTGGAGTCTCTCACCGGGCCTAGACCTGGAAGGCAGGAATCCCAGGCGGGTCGGCCCGGAGGGAACACACGCCCCTCCACGCCGAGCCAGGTGTTCCCCGCGAAAGAGAGGCCACCGGCAACCGCCCTGCCCCGACCCCGTCCCAGCCCCGCGTCCTTTTAAAGCTCCTCCAGCAGAGCCCGGTATTCTTCCTCGCTGAGGGGTGGTTCCAGCCAGGCGGCCTCTTCCGAGGCCTCCAGCTCCCCCGGGGCCTCCGTTTCTAGGAAAGGTTGCGCCCGCTGCAGAAACTCCGGGCTCGCCAGGAGCTCATCCAGCAGGCCGGAGGGGAGGGCAGACGAGCGCCCCGGCTCCTGGAGGAGCCCCGCCTGGGGGGGCGCCCGGATGGCTTGCACCTGCCCCTGCCGCGCGGAGGCCTCAGGGGGCGCGGCCTGGGGAGGTGGGGCTGCCCCGGCTTGGGGTTCCCACGCCGCCCCGGCGACCTGGGGACCCTGGCCCCAGCCCCACCACGGACTCCCCTGGGACGCGAGGGGCGGGAAATGCAGGGGGTACTTCAGAATTCAGTCTTCCTCACAGAATCGCAAAGTTCACGTTTCACAACCAGAAAGAAACTATTTACGCTAAAAATGAGACTTTTTATGGAGTTGCACTTAGAAAACTTCAACGTCTGAGAAAAAAAATCTCTAACGCACAGGGAAACAGGTGGTTTATCCAATACTCTGAAAATAAAATGGGCCGGGTGAGGGGAATATGAAAATATTATTTCAATTTCATTTCATTTTATTTATTTATTGATGTACTTATTTATTTATTTTTGAGACCGTGTCTCCCTCTGTCCCCCAGGCTGGATTACAGTGGCCTGAGCTCAGCTCACTGCAGCCTCCGCATCCTAGGCTCAAGGCATTCTCCTGCCTCAGCCTCCAGACTAGCTGGGACTAAATGAGCACGCCACCACGCCAGGCAAATTTTTGTCTTTCGTTTAAAGTGTAGAGGAGGTTTCACCATTTGGGCCAGGGTGGTCTTCAACGGCCGACTTCAGGTGATCTGCCCCAACTTGCCTTCCCAAAGTGAAGGGACTATAGGCGTGAGCCACTGCGCCCAGACTATGATAGTATCACACCGAAGCCTGAAGCTGCTCTGCCTTAGGATTTTTCCTGAATTTTACTTTCTTGTCATGATGAGTTGCTAGCTCATATTTTCCGTTGGATCTTTTCGAAAGGCTTCACTGATGAGATTATGGCTTTCTCACAAAGAATACCACTTTGGTGAAACTATACTGAAATTAAGAGTACCTTCAGTTTCCGATACTTATCAAGCACACTATTTGAACACGGCGTGGTAGGTGAAAGTGTAAGAAGCAGAATTTGGCAAACCCCATTATTTTTCAATTTCGACGGTTTCAGGTTTTTTGGTTTCAGCCAAACTGAAGAGTGTCCTAATGAGCTGTCAATTGACAGGCCATTACAGACAATTTTTGAAACTACATCACAGTGTAATTTAAGGAGTACGATTCTAAAGAAATTTGAACAATCTGGTGGTATTGCTAACACCAAACAAGGTTGTTCAGCTCTTTCATCTTTAAAAACAAACAAACAAAAACATGATGTGGAATTCTCTCATTTTACCAAACAGCGGTACGCTCCCTTGAATACGTGACTGTGAAACCCAAGTAACTGGAAGACAAAAAATAAAGGAAACACCTCATCAGTCTCATTAATAGTTTTGTTGAGAATAATTTATCTTTCAAAAACTGCTGGCTATGTCTTGATATTTTTAGACACGGCTAAGATTGAAATTGCATGAATCCTCTCTCTAACATTCATGCTACTTAAGAAACTTTTCCCAAGATTTGACTGCATTCATTTCATAAAAGCCCTGTCCTCTTCTCCCCTATATATCTATATTAGCACTCTGCCTTCTACCCTCTTCCATAGGAAACACAAATCCGTCAATTGATCACTTAAGCCTTTCCAGTTTGGGTACAACATTTTCTGTAGTTGTACTCGTACGATTTGTCCTTTATACTTCTAAAGACTAGACCCTAGATTATGCATGCTTGGGAATAGTGGAGCTAGCTTGCTTAAACTTTATTTAGGCGTATGCTAATTACTTGTGGGGGGCAAAGGCAGGCAGTGAGGATGTTAAGCTTATCCCAAAATAGTCAATTTTGGAAAAGACACAAGTACAGGCCGGGCGCGGTGGCTCTGACCTGTAATCAAAGCACCTTGGGAGGTCTTCTCGCAGAAGACCAGAGCGAGACCCCAGGGAAAAGATGCATCCCCGGCGTGATGGCCTGACGATGGATTCCTGTGTCCCGCAACATGGGGAGTCTGCAGTGTGGCCGGTTTGGAAACTGGCAAGAAGAGCGAAGAGACACCATGCCGGTCTTCCACCCTTCCCTGGATGCCTGTGGGTGCCCGCAGAGCTCCGGAAGCAAACAGTCAACATGCTCAGCCTTTCAGGGGCCGGAGAGACGTGAGCAACAGGCCCCCTTGCAGAGGGCACAGCAGCGTGGAATCCCAAATCACGCTTCAGTCGTCCTGAGTGTGGCTCCTCTGTGGTCGGGGCTGTCGGCCTGGCGCTCCGTTGCGAGGCTCAGCCTGCGGATGTGCGGTCTGTGAACCACGCGGGTGAAAACCCGACGGCAACCCGGGTCCCGGTCTTTTGTCTCTGAGGAAGCTGCCCGTTCCTTGTTCCACGGAATCGGGGCGAATTGGTGCCCCGCCCTCCCGACGCGGCGGCTGTGGGCCCAGCCCTCAGCCCGCGCCGGGCACTTACCCTTTTCCCGGAGCGCGGAGGTCCCGTTGCTCCCGGAGGCCGGAGACCGTTTTTTCTCTCTGCCTTCCTCCCTCTGTCCCTGGCTCCCTCCCGCCCGCCCTCTGTCCCTGCGTCGCTCTGTCTCTCCCTCCGTTCCTCACTGCCTCCCTCTCTCTCCCTCCCTCCCCCCCTCCCTCCCTCCCTCCCAACTTCCCTCTGCCCATCCTTCGGCCCCTCTGGGTCTCCCGTTCGTCACTCCAACTCTGCCCGCCTTCCCTCCCGCCTGGAACGGTCGGCATCGCCGGCGCGGGGCCTGGGGTCTGCGTTCAGCCGCCAGGCACTACACGGTGGCAGCTGGGAGGCTGCAGGGACACGGGCGGGCGGGCGGGCGGGCGGGCGACGGTGGAGCGGAGGCGCAGAGGAGGCGAGCCGCTGCCGGAGGGATGGCGGGCCCGAACCCTGCGCGGGCCCGGTGTTTCGCGGGACCGGGGTCTCCACCCAGCCCAGGGGAGGACGCATTTTCCGTGGGTGGGGGTTGGGGGGTGCGGGGTGTGGGTGGCGAGGGGTTGGTCAGGCCGGGGTGGGGTGGCGGAAAGGCACGAGAGCTCTGCCCAGGCTGCTCCCAGAGCCTAGGCGGCTGCCCCCAGAGCCTAGGCGGCTGCCCGCGAACCCGCGCGTGCGCAGTACACGGCCCACCTGCTGGTACCTGGGCCGGCGCTGGGATCCCCGGGATGCCCAGGAAAGAATGGCAGCTCTCCGCTCTGTGGAGTCTCTCACCGGGCCTAGACCTGGAAGGCAGGAATCCCAGGCGGGTCGGCCCGGAGGGAACACACGCCCCTCCACGCCGAGCCAGGTGTTCCCCGCGAAAGAGAGGCCACCGGCCACCGCCCTGCCCCGACCCCGTCCCAGCCCCGTGTCCTTTTAAAGCTCCTCCAGCAGAGCCCGGTATTCTTCCTCGCTGAGGGGTGGTTCCAGCGAGGCGGCCTCTTCCGAGGCCTCCAGCTCCCCCGGGGCCTCCGTTTCTAGGAAAGGTTGCGCCCCCTGCAGAAACTCCGGGCTCGCCAGGAGCTCATCCAGCAGGCCGGAGGGGAGTGCAGACGAGCGCCCCGGCTCCTGGAGGAGCCCCGCCTGGGGGGGCGCCCGGATGGCTTGCACCTGCCCCTGCCGCGCGGAGGCCTCCGGGGGCGCGGGCTGGGGAGGTGGGGCTGCCCCGGCTTGGGGTTCCCACGCCGCCCCGGCGACCTGGGGACCCTGGCCCCAGCCCCACCACGGACTCCCCTGGGACGCGGGTGGCGCAAGCCCACCTTGGCCCTGTGGCCCCGCTTGAGCCGGCCCAGGCTGTCCCACCGCGCAAGGGCCCGGCAGGCCGTCGCGCTGCGGGTCCCGGTCCTCCCGGCCTTTGCTCGGGTGCGCAGGCCACCGAGGAGCCTGAGGGTGGGAGAGCGCCCCGTCCGCGGGAGCCAGGGCAGCGTAGGCAAAATCCGCGCGTGCCGGGGCCGCTTGGGAGATCCCTCGTGCCGGCGCGGCCTGGCTGGGCTGGAGCACGGGGACGGCCCTCGCTCCCTGGCTCACGAAAGCCCCCTGGGGGAGAGCCCCAGGCGCGCAGGGCACGCGGGGTGCGGAAGCGCCGTTCCCCACGCCCCGGCGTGGGCGAAGGTGACCCACGAGGGAGCAGGGTGACACCCACCGGGGGCCGCGTTGCACAGGCCGCCTGCGTGCGCGGGCGCCCTGCCACCCTGTCCCGGGTGCCTGGCCCGTCGATTCTGAAACCAGATCTGAATCCTGGACTCCGGGAGGCCCGTCTCTCTGGCCAGTTCTTCCCTGGCGGCGATGCCTGGAAAGCGATCCTTCTCAAAGGCGCGGAGGAGCAGGGCGGTCTGGGATCCGGTGACGGCGGTCCGCTTTCGCCTGCCTTCTTGCGGGCTGCGTCTCCCGGGCCAGGGCCGAGATTCCCGCCGGTGCTGCCTCAGCTGGCGTGACCTCTCATTCTGAAACCAAATCTGGACCCTGGGCTCCGGAACGCCGATGGCCTGGGCCAGCCCTTCTCTGGTGGCGATGCCCGGGTACGGGTTCCGCTCAAAGCAGGCTCGCAGGGCCTCGCTTTGGCTCGGGGTCCAGACGAGTCTCCTTCGCCGTCCTCGTCCTCGGGCTTCCGCGGGGAGGGGGCCGTCCGAAGGTGTCGGGAGAGCCATCGCGGGGAGCCCCGGCCGGAATTTCACGGACGGACACGGGCAGAGAGAGGCCCGCGGGCTCCCGGGCACCTCAGCCGGCCTGTGCACTGGGCGCAGGTGCAGCCAGGAGACCGGCCCGGACAGCCAGCCAGCCGCTCTTATAAAGACCAACAGGCAGGCAGGCTCCACCCCTTCATGAATGGCGGTGAGCCCTGGGACAGCCCGCCCTCCGGAAGGGTCCCAGGGCGTGGGGGCCCCCTGGGGCCGGGGGGAGGGGGGGCGGTGGTGGTGGTGGTGGTGGTGGTGACGCTGGTGGTGGGGGCGGGGGTGGCGGTGGGGGCGGGAGGGACGAAGCGGAAGGGGGAGAGGGGGAAGGGGTGAGGGGGGCGGGTTTCGGGGTCTGGCTCTCCGGACCTCTCCAGGAATCCCGCGGGAACTGGAGGCCGCTCTCTGGGCTCCCACGCGCCTTCAGCAGGGAGAATCCAGCCTGGAAGGCTGGAGGGGAGTGTGGAACTGAACCTCCGTGGGAGTCTTGAGTTTTCCAGGCCCTCTCTCCGTGAAGGAGGCAATGCCTGTGGGTGTCGCCGTGGCCGTGACAGTCTCACACACGCACAGGCGTGTGGCTCTCGTTCATTCCCACGCAGAAGACCAGAGCGAGACCCCAGGGAAAGGATGCATCCCCGGCGTGATGGCCTGACGATGGATTCCTGTGTCCCGCAACATGGGGAGTCTGCAGTGTGGCCGGTTTGGAAACTGGCAAGGGGAGCGAAGAGACACCATGCCAGTCTTCCACCCTTCCCTGGATGCCTGTGGGTGCCCGCAGAGCTCCGGAAGCAAACAGTCAACATGCTCAGCCTTTCAGGGGCCGGAGAGACGTGAGCAACAGGCCCCCTTGCAGAGGGCACAGCAGCGTGGAATCCCAAATCACGCTTCAGTCGTCCTGAGTGTGGCTCCTCTGTGGTCGGGGCTGTCGGCCTGGCGCTCCGTTGCGAGGCTCAGCCTGGGGATGTGCGGTCTGTGAACCACGCGGTTGAAAACCCGACGGGAACCCGGGTCCCGGTCTTTTGTCTCTGAGGAAGCCGCCCTTTCCTTGGGCCACGGAATCGGGGCGAATGGGTGCCCCGCCGGCCCGACGTGGTGGCCGTGGGCCCAGCCCTCAGCCCGCGCCGGGCGCTTACCCTTTTCCCGGAGCGCGGGGGTCCCGTTGCTCCCGGAGGCCAGAGACCGTTTATTCTCTCTGCCTTCCTCCCTCTGTCCCTGGCTCCCTTCCGCCCGCCCTCTGTCCCTGAGTCGCTCTGTCTCTCCCTCCGTTCCTCACTGCCTCCCTCTCTCTCCCTCCCTCCCTCCCTCCCTGCCTCCCTCCCTCCCAACTTCCCTCCGCCCATCCTTCGGCCCCTCTGGGTCTCCCGTTCGTCTCTCCATCGCTGCCCGCCTTCCCTCCCGCCTGGAACGGTCGGCATCGCCAGCGTGCGCGGGGCCTGGGGTCTGCGTTCAGCCGCCAGGCGCTCCACGGTGGCAGCTGGGAGGCTGCAGGGGCAAGGGCGGGCGGGCGGGCGGGCGGGCGACGGTGGAGCGGAGGCGAAGAGGAGGCGAGCCGCCGCTGGAGGGATGGCGGGCCCGGACGCTGCGCGGGCCCGGTGTTTCGCGGGACGGGGTTCCCCACCCAGCCCAGGGGAGGACGCATTGTCCGGGGTGGGGGGTGTGGGTGGCGAGGGGTTGGTCAGGCCGGGGTGGGGTGGCGGAAAGGCAAGAGAGCTCTGCCCGGGCTGCTCCCAGAGCCTAGGCGGCTGCCCGCGAACCCGCGCGTGCGCAGTAGACGGCCCACCTGCTGGTACCTGGGCCGGCGCTGGGATCCCCGGGATGCCCAGGAAAGAATGGCAACTCTCCGCTCTGTGGAGTCTCTCACCGGGCCTAGACCTGGAAGGCAGGAATCCCAGGCGGGTCGGCCCGGAGGGAACACACGCCCCTCCACGCCGAGCCAGGTGTTCCCCGCGAAAGAGAGGCCACCGGCAACCGCCCTGCCCCGACCCCGTCCCAGCCCCGCGTCCTTTTAAAGCTCCTCCAGCAGAGCCCGGTATTCTTCCTCGCTGAGGGGTGGTTCCAGCCAGGCGGCCTCTTCCGAGGCCTCCAGCTCCCCCGGGGCCTCCGTTTCTAGGAAAGGTTGCGCCCGCTGCAGAAACTCCGGGCTCGCCAGGAGCTCATCCAGCAGGCCGGAGGGGAGGGCAGACGAGCGCCCCGGCTCCTGGAGGAGCCCCGCCTGGGGGGGCGCCCGGATGGCTTGCACCTGCCCCTGCCGCGCGGAGGCCTCAGGGGGCGCGGCCTGGGGAGGTGGGGCTGCCCCGGCTTGGGGTTCCCACGCCGCCCCGGCGACCTGGGGACCCTGGCCCCAGCCCCACCACGGACTCCCCTGGGACGCGAGGGGCGGGAAATGCAGGGGGTACTTCAGAATTCAGTCTTCCTCACAGAATCGCAAAGTTCACGTTTCACAACCAGAAAGAAACTATTTACGCTAAAAATGAGACTTTTTATGGAGTTGCACTTAGAAAACTTCAACGTCTGAGAAAAAAAATCTCTAACGCACAGGGAAACAGGTGGTTTATCCAATACTCTGAAAATAAAATGGGCCGGGTGAGGGGAATATGAAAATATTATTTCAATTTCATTTCATTTTATTTATTTATTGATGTACTTATTTATTTATTTTTGAGACCGTGTCTCCCTCTGTCCCCCAGGCTGGATTACAGTGGCCTGAGCTCAGCTCACTGCAGCCTCCGCATCCTAGGCTCAAGGCATTCTCCTGCCTCAGCCTCCAGACTAGCTGGGACTAAATGAGCACGCCATCACGCCAGGCAAATTTTTGTCTTTCGTTTAAAGTGTAGAGGAGGTTTCACCATTTGGGCCAGGGTGGTCTTCAACGGCCGACTTCAGGTGATCTGCCCCAACTTGCCTTCCCAAAGTGAAGGGACTATAGGCGTGAGCCACTGCGCCCAGACTATGATAGTATCACACCGAAGCCTGAAGCTGCTCTGCCTTAGGATTTTTCCTGAATTTTACTTTCTTGTCATGATGAGTTGCTAGCTCATATTTTCCGTTGGATCTTTTCGAAAGGCTTCACTGATGAGATTATGGCTTTCTCACAAAGAATACCACTTTGGTGAAACTATACTGAAATTAAGAGTACCTTAAGTTTCCGATACTTATCAAGCACACTATTTGAACACGGCGTGGTAGGTGAAAGTGTGAGAAGCAGAATTTGGCAAACCCCATTATTTTTCAATTTCGACGGTTTCAGGTCTTTTGGTTTCAGCCAAACTGAAGAATGTCCTAATGAGCTGTCAATTGACAGGCCATTACAGACAATTTTTGAAACTACATCACAGTGTAATTTAAGGAGTACGATTCTAAAGAAATTTGAACAATCTGGTGGTATTGCTAACACCAAACAAGGTTGTTCAGCTCTTTCATCTTTAAAAACAAACAAACAAAAACATGATGTGGAATTCTCTCATTTTACCAAACAGCCGTACGCTCCCTTGAATATGTGACTGTGAAACCCAAGTAACTGGAAGACAAAAAATAAAGGAAACACCTCATCAGTCTCATTAATAGTTTTGTTGAGAATAATTTATTTTTCAAAAACTGCTGGCTATGTCTTGATATTTTTAGACACGGCTAAGATTGAAATTGCATGAATCCTCTCTCTAACATTCATGCTACTTAAGAAACTTTTCCCAAGATTTGACTGCATTCATTTCATAAAAGCCCTGTCCTCTTCTCCCCTATATATCTATATTAGCACTCTGCCTTCTACCCTCTTCCACAGGAAACACAAATCCGTCAATTGATCACTTAAGCCTTTCCAGTTTGGGTACAACATTTTCTGTAGTTGTACTCGTACGATTTGTCCTTTATACTTCTAAAGACTAGACCCTAGATTATGCATGCTTGGGAATAGTGGAGCTAGCTTGCTTAAACTTTATTTAGGCGTATGCTAATTACTTGTGGGGGGCAAAGGCAGGCAGTGAGGATGTTAAGCTTATCCCAAAATAGTCAATTTTGGAAAAGACACAAGTACAGGCCGGGCGCGGTGGCTCTGACCTGTAATCCCAGCACCTTGGGAGGTCTTCTCGCAGAAGACCAGAGCGAGACCCCAGGGAAAAGATGCATCCCCGGCGTGATGGCCTGACGATGGATTCCTGTGTACCGCAACATGGGGAGTCTGCAGTGTGGCCGGTTTGGAAACTGGCAAGGAGAGCGAAGAGACACCATGCCGGTCTTCCACCCTTCCCTGGATGCCTGTGGGTGCCCGCAGAGCTCCGGAAGCAAACAGTCAACATGCTCAGCCTTTCGGGGGCCGGAGAGACGTGAGCAACAGGCCCCCTTGCAGAGGGCACAGCAGCGTGGAATCCCAAATCACGCTTCAGTCGTCCTGAGTGTGGCTCCTCTGTGGTCGGGGCTGTCGGCCTGGCGCTCCTTTGCGAGGCTCAGCCTGGGGATGTGGGGTCTGTGAACCACGCGGGTGAAAACCCGACGGCAACCCCGGTCCCGGTCTTTTGTCTCTGAGGTAGCTGCCCGTTCCTTGTTCCACGGAATGGGGGCGAATGGGTGCCCCGCCCTCCCGACGCGGCGGCCGTGGGCCCAGCCCTCAGCCCGCGCCGGGCACTTACCCTTTTCCCGGAGCGCGGGGGTCCCGTTGCTCCCGGAGGCCGGAGACCGTTTTTTCTCTCTGCCTTCCTCCCTCTGTCCCTGGCTCCCTCCCGCCCGCCCTCTGTCCCTGCGTCGCTCTGTCTCTCCCTCCGTTCCTCACTGCCTCCCTCTCTCTCCCTCCCTCCCCCCCTCCCTCCCTCCCTCCCAACTTCCCTCTGCCCATCCTTCGGCCCCTCTGGGTCTCCCGTTCGTCACTCCAACTCTGCCCGCCTTCCCTCCCGCCTGGAACGGTCGGCATCGCCGGCGCGGGGCCTGGGGTCTGCGTTCAGCCGCCGGGCACTACGCGGTGGCAGCTGGGAGGCTGCAGGGACACGGGCGGGCGGGCGGGCGGGCGGGCGACGGTGGAGCGGAGGCGCAGAGGAGGCGAGCCGCTGCCGGAGGGATGGCGGGCGCGAACCCTGCGCGGGCCCGGTGTTTCGCGGGACCGGGGTCTCCACCCAGCCCAGGGGAGGACGCATTTTCCGTGGGTGGGGGTTGGGGGGTGCGGGGTGTGGGTGGCGAGGGGTTGGTCAGGCCGGGGTGGGGTGGCGGAAAAGCACGAGAGCTCTGCCCGGGCTGCTCCCAGAGCCTAGGCGGCTGCCCGCGAACCCGCGCGTGCGCAGTACACGGCCCACCTGCTGGTACCTGGGCCGGCGCTGGGATCCCCGGGATGCCCAGGAAAGAATGGCAGCTCTCCGCTCTGTGGAGTCTCTCACCGGGCCTAGACCTGGAAGGCAGGAATCCCAGGCGGGTCGGCCCGGAGGGAACACACGCCCCTCCACGCCGAGCCAGGTGTTCCCCGCGAAAGAGAGGCCACCGGCCACCGCCCTGCCCCGACCCCGTCCCAGCCCCACGTCCTTTTATAGCTCCTCCAGCAGAGCCCGGTATTCTTCCTCGCTGAGGGGTGGTTCCAGCGAGGCGGCCTCTTCCGAGGCCTCCAGCTCCCCCGGGGCCTCCGTTTCTAGGAAAGGTTGCGCCCCCTGCAGAAACTCCGGGCTCGCCAGGAGCTCATCCAGCAGGCCGGAGGGGAGTGCAGACGAGCGCCCCGGCTCCTGGAGGAGCCCCGCCTGGGGGGGCGCCCGGATGGCTTGCACCTGCCCCTGCCGCGCGGAGGCCTCCGGGGGCGCGGGCTGGGGAGGTGGGGCTGCCCCGGCTTGGGGTTCCCACGCCGCCCCGGCGACCTGGGGACCCTGGCCCCAGCCCCACCACGGACTCCCCTGGGACGCGGGTGGCGCAAGCCCACCTTGGCCCTGTGGCCCCGCTTGAGCCGGCCCAGGCTGTCCCACCGCGCAAGGGCCCGGCAGGCCGTCGCGCTGCGGGTCCCGGTCCTCCCGGCCTTTGCTCGGGTGCGCAGGCCACCGAGGAGCCTGAGGGTGGGAGAGCGCCCCGTCCGCGGGAGCCAGGGCAGCGTAGGCAAAATCCGCGCGTGCCGGGGCCGCTTGGGAGATCCCTCGTGCCGGCGCGGCCTGGCTGGGCTGGAGCACGGGGACGGCCCTCGCTCCCTGGCTCACGAAAGCCCCCTGGGGGAGAGCCCCAGGCGCGCAGGGCACGCGGGGTGCGGGAAGCGCCGTTCCCCACGCCCCGGCGTGGGCGAAGGTGACCCACGAGGGAGCAGGGTGACACCCACCGGGGGCCGCGTTGCACAGGCCGCCTGCGTGCGCGGGCGCCCTGCCACCCCGTCCCGGGTGCCTGGCCCGTCGATTCTGAAACCAGATCTGAATCCTGGACTCCGGGAGGCCCGTCTCTCTGGCCAGTTCTTCCCTGGCGGCGATGCCTGGAAAGCGATCCTTCTCAAAGGCGCGGAGGAGCAGGGCGGTCTGGGATCCGGTGACGGCGGTCCGCTTTCGCCTGCCTTCTTGCGGGCCGCGTCTCCCGGGCCAGGGCCGAGATTCCCGCCGGTGCTGCCTCAGCTGGCGTGACCTCTCATTCTGAAACCAAATCTGGACCCTGGGCTCCGGAACGCCGATGGCCTGGGCCAGCCCTTCTCTGGTGGCGATGCCCGGGTACGGGTTCCGCTCAAAGCAGGCTCGCAGGGCCTCGCTTTGGCTCGGGGTCCAGACGAGTCTCCTTCGCCGTCCTCGTCCTCGGGCTTCCGCGGGGAGGGGGCCGTCCGAAGGTGTCGGGAGAGCCATCGCGGGGAGCCCCGGCCGGAATTTCACGGACGGACACGGGCAGAGAGAGGCCCGCGGGCTCCCGGGCACCTCAGCCGGCCTGTGCACTGGGCGCAGGTGCAGCCAGGAGACCGGCCCGGACAGCCAGCCAGCCGCTCTTATAAAGACCAACAGGCAGGCAGGCTCCACCCCTTCATGAATGGCGGTGAGCCCTGGGACAGCCCGCCCTCCGGAAGGGTCCCAGGGCGTGGAGGCCCCCTGGGGCCGGGGGGAGGGGGGGCGGCGGTGGTGGTGGTGGTGGTGGTGGTGACGCTGGTGGTGGGGGCGGGGGTGGCGGTGGGGGCGGGAGGGACGAAGCGGAAGGGGGAGAGGGGGAAGGGGTGAGGGGGGCGGGTTTCGGGGTCTGGCTCTCCGGACCTCTCCAGGAATCCCGCGGGAACTGGAGGCCGCTCTCTGGGCTCCCACGCGCCTTCAGCAGGGAGAATCCAGCCTGGAAGGCTGGAGGGGAGTGTGGAACTGAACCTCCGTGGGAGTCTTGAGTTTTCCAGGCCCTCTCTCGGTGAAGGAGGCAATGCCTGTGGGTGTCGCCGTGGCCGTGACAGTCTCACACACGCACAGGGGTGTGGCTCTCGTTCATTCCCACGCAGAAGACCAGAGCGAGACCCCAGGGAAAGGATGCATCCCCGGCGTGATGGCCTGACGATGGATTCCTGTGTACCGCAACATGGGGAGTCTGCAGTGTGGCCGGTTTGGAAACTGGCAAGGAGAGCGAAGAGACACCATGCCGGTCTTCCACCCTTCCCTGGATGCCGGTGGGTGCCCGCAGAGCTCCGGAAGCAAACAGTCAACATGCTCAGCCTTTCGGGGGCCGGAGAGACGTGAGCAACAGGCCCCCTTGCAGAGGGCACAGCAGCGTGGAATCCCAAATCACGCTTCAGTCGTCCTGAGTGTGGCTCCTCTGTGGTCGGGGCTGTCGGCCTGGCGCTCCTTTGCGAGGCTCAGCCTGGGGATGTGCGGTCTGTGAACCACGCGGGTGAAAACCCGACGGCAACCCGGGTCCCGGTCTTTTTTCTCTGAGGTAGCTGCCCGTTCCTTGTTCCACGGAATCGAGGCGAATGGGTGCCCCGCCCTCCCGACGCGGCGGCCGTGGGCCCAGCCCTCAGCCCGCGCCGGGCGCTTACCCTTTTCCCGGAGCGCGGGGGTCCCGTTGCTCCCGGAGGCCAGAGACCGTTTATGCTCTCTGCCTTCCTCCCTCTGTCCCTGGCTCCCTCCCGCCCGCCCTCTGTCCCTGCGTCGCTCTGTCTCTCCCTCCGTTCCTCACTGCCTCCCTCTCTCTCCCTCCCTCCCTCCCTCCCTGCCTCCCTCCCTCCCAACTTCCCTCCGCCCATCCTTCGGCCCCTCTGGGTCTCCCGTTCGTCTCTCCATCGCTGCCCGCCTTCCCTCCCGCCTGGAACGGTCGGCATCGCCAGCGTGCGCGGGGCCTGGGGTCTGCGTTCAGCCGCCAGGCGCTCCACGGTGGCAGCTGGGAGGCTGCAGGGGCAAGGGCGGGCGGGCGGGCGGGCGACGGTGGAGCGGAGGCGAAGAGGAGGCGAGCCGCCGCTGGAGGGATGGCGGGCCCGGACGCTGCGCGGGCCCGGTGTTTCGCGGGACGGGGTTCTCCACCCAGCCCAGGGGAGGACGCATTGTCCGGGGTGGGGGGTGTGGGTGGCGAGGGGTTGGTCAGGCCGGGGTGGGGTGGCGGAAAGGCACGAGAGCTCTGCCCGGGCTGCTCCCAGAGCCTAGGCGGCTGCCCGCGAACCCGCGCGTGCGCAGTACACGGCCCACCTGCTGGTACCTGGGCCGGCGCTGGGATCCCCGGGATGCCCAGGAAAGAATGGCAGCTCTCCGCTCTGTGGAGTCTCTCACCGGGCCTAGACCTGGAAGGCAGGAATCCCAGGCGGGTCGGCCCGGAGGGAACACACGCCCCTCCACGCCGAGCCAGGTGTTCCCCGCGAAAGAGCGGCCACCGGCCACCGCCCTGCCCCGACCCCGTCCCAGCCCCGCGTCCTTTTAAAGCTCCTCCAGCAGAGCCCGGTATTCTTCCTCGCTGAGGGGTGGTTCCAGCGAGGCGGCCTCTTCCGAGGCCTCCAGCTCCCCCGGGGCCTCCGTTTCTAGGAAAGGTTGCGCCCGCTGCAGAAACTCCGGGCTCGCCAGGAGCTCATCCAGCAGGCCGGAGGGGAGTGCAGACGAGCGCCCCGGCTCCTGGAGGAGCCCCGCCTCGGGGGGCGCCCGGATGGCTTGCACCTGCCCCTGCCGCGCGGAGGCCTCCGGGGGCGCGGGCTGGGGAGGTGGGGCTGCCCCGGCTTGGGGTTCCCACGCCGCCCCGGCGACCTGGGGACCCTGGCCCCAGCCCCACCACGGAATCCCCTGGGACGCGAGGGGCGGGAAATGCAGGGGGTACTTCAGAGTTCAGTCTTCCTCACAGAATCGCAAAGTTCACGTTTCACAACCATAAAGAAACTATTTACGTTAAAAATGAGACATTTTATGGAGTTGCACTTAGAAAACTTCAATGTCTGAGAAAAAAAATCTCTAACGCACAGGGAAACAGGTGGTTTATCCAATACTCTGAAAATAAAATGGGCCGGGTGAGGGGAATATGAAAATATTATTTCAATTTCATTTCATTTTATTTATTTATTTATGTACTTATTTATTTATTTTTGAGACAGTGTCTCCCTCTGTCCCCCAGGCTGGATTACAGTGGCCTGAGCTCAGCTCACTGCAGCCTCCGCATCCTGGGCTCAAGGCATTCTCCTGCCTCAGCCTCCAGACTAGCTGGGACTAAATGAGCACGCCACCACGCCAGGCAAATTTTTGTCTTTTGTTTAAAGTGTAGAGGAGGTTTCACCATTTGGGCCAGGGTGGTCTTCAACGGCCGACTTCAGGTGATCTGCCCCAACTTGCCTTCCCAAAGTGAAGGGACTATAGGCGTGAGCCACTGCGCCCAGACTATGATAGTATCACACCGAAGCCTGAAGCTGCTCTGCCTTAGGATTTTTCCTGAATTTTACTTTCTTGTCATGATGAGTTGCTAGCTCATATTTTCCGTTGGATCTTTTCGAAAGGCTTTACTGATGAGATTATGGCTTTCTCACAAAGAATACCACTTTGGTGAAACTATACTGAAATTAAGAGTACCTTAAGTTTCCGATACTTATCAAGCACACTATTTGAACACGGCGTGGTAGGTGAAAGTGTGAGAAGCAGAATTTGGCAAACCCCATTATTTTTCAATTTCGACGGTTTCAGGTCTTTTGGTTTCAGCCAAACTGAAGAATGTCCTAATGAGCTGTCAATTCACAGGCCATTACAGACAATTTTTGAAACTACATCACAGTGTAATTTAAGGAGTACGATTCTAAAGAAATTTGAACAATCTGGTGGTATTGCTAACACCAAACAAGGTTGTTCAGCTCTTTCATCTTTAAAAACAAACAAACAAAAACATGATGTGGAATTCTCTCATTTTACCAAACAGCCGTACGCTCCCTTGAATATGTGACTGTGAAACCCAAGTAACTGGAAGACAAAAAATAAAGGAAACACCTCATCAGTCTCATTAATAGTTTTGTTGAGAATAATTTATTTTTCAAAAACTGCTGGCTATGTCTTGATATTTTTAGACACGGCTAAGATTGAAATTGCATGAATCCTCTCTCTAACATTCATGCTACTTAAGAAACTTTTCCCAAGATTTGACTGCATTCATTTCATAAAAGCCCTGTCCTCTTCTCCCCTATATATCTATATTAGCACTCTGCCTTCTACCCTCTTCCACAGGAAACACAAATCCGTCAATTGATCACTTAAGCCTTTCCAGTTTGGGTACAACATTTTCTGTAGTTGTACTCGTACGATTTGTCCTTTATACTTCTAAAGACTAGACCCTAGATTATGCATGCTTGGGAATAGTGGAGCTAGCTTGCTTAAACTTTATTTAGGCGTATGCTAATTACTTGTGGGGGGCAAAGGCAGGCAGTGAGGATGTTAAGCTTATCCCAAAATAGTCAATTTTGGAAAAGACACAAGTACAGGCCGGGCGCGGTGGCTCTGACCTGTAATCCCAGCACCTTGGGAGGTCTTCTCGCAGAAGACCAGAGCGAGACCCCAGGGAAAAGATGCATCCCCGGCGTGATGGCCTGACGATGGATTCCTGTGTACCGCAACATGGGGAGTCTGCAGTGTGGCCGGTTTGGAAACTGGCAAGGAGAGCGAAGAGACACCATGCCGGTCTTCCACCCTTCCCTGGATGCCTGTGGGTGCCCGCAGAGCTCCGGAAGCAAACAGTCAACATGCTCAGCCTTTCGGGGGCCGGAGAGACGTGAGCAACAGGCCCCCTTGCAGAGGGCACAGCAGCGTGGAATCCCAAATCACGCTTCAGTCGTCCTGAGTGTGGCTCCTCTGTGGTCGGGGCTGTCGGCCTGGCGCTCCTTTGCGAGGCTCAGCCTGGGGATGTGGGGTCTGTGAACCACGCGGGTGAAAACCCGACGGCAACCCGGGTCCCGGTCTTTTGTCTCTGAGGTAGCTGCCCGTTCCTTGTTCCACGGAATGGGGGCGAATGGGTGCCCCGCCCTCCCGACGCGGCGGCCGTGGGCCCAGCCCTCAGCCCGCGCCGGGCACTTACCCTTTTCCCGGAGCGCGGGGGTCCCGTTGCTCCCGGAGGCCGGAGACCGTTTTTTCTCTCTGCCTTCCTCCCTCTGTCCCTGGCTCCCTCCCGCCCGCCCTCTGTCCCTGCGTCGCTCTGTCTCTCCCTCCGTTCCTCACTGCCTCCCTCTCTCTCCCTCCCTCCCCCCCTCCCTCCCTCCCTCCCAACTTCCCTCTGCCCATCCTTCGGCCCCTCTGGGTCTCCCGTTCGTCACTCCAACTCTGCCCGCCTTCCCTCCCGCCTGGAACGGTCGGCATCGCCGGCGCGGGGCCTGGGGTCTGCGTTCAGCCGCCGGGCACTACGCGGTGGCAGCTGGGAGGCTGCAGGGACACGGGCGGGCGGGCGGGCGGGCGGGCGACGGTGGAGCGGAGGCGCAGAGGAGGCGAGCCGCTGCCGGAGGGATGGCGGGCGCGAACCCTGCGCGGGCCCGGTGTTTCGCGGGACCGGGGTCTCCACCCAGCCCAGGGGAGGACGCATTTTCCGTGGGTGGGGGTTGGGGGGTGCGGGGTGTGGGTGGCGAGGGGTTGGTCAGGCCGGGGTGGGGTGGCGGAAAAGCACGAGAGCTCTGCCCGGGCTGCTCCCAGAGCCTAGGCGGCTGCCCGCGAACCCGCGCGTGCGCAGTACACGGCCCACCTGCTGGTACCTGGGCCGGCGCTGGGATCCCCGGGATGCCCAGGAAAGAATGGCAGCTCTCCGCTCTGTGGAGTCTCTCACCGGGCCTAGACCTGGAAGGCAGGAATCCCAGGCGGGTCGGCCCGGAGGGAACACACGCCCCTCCACGCCGAGCCAGGTGTTCCCCGCGAAAGAGAGGCCACCGGCCACCGCCCTGCCCCGACCCCGTCCCAGCCCCACGTCCTTTTATAGCTCCTCCAGCAGAGCCCGGTATTCTTCCTCGCTGAGGGGTGGTTCCAGCGAGGCGGCCTCTTCCGAGGCCTCCAGCTCCCCCGGGGCCTCCGTTTCTAGGAAAGGTTGCGCCCCCTGCAGAAACTCCGGGCTCGCCAGGAGCTCATCCAGCAGGCCGGAGGGGAGTGCAGACGAGCGCCCCGGCTCCTGGAGGAGCCCCGCCTGGGGGGGCGCCCGGATGGCTTGCACCTGCCCCTGCCGCGCGGAGGCCTCCGGGGGCGCGGGCTGGGGAGGTGGGGCTGCCCCGGCTTGGGGTTCCCACGCCGCCCCGGCGACCTGGGGACCCTGGCCCCAGCCCCACCACGGACTCCCCTGGGACGCGGGTGGCGCAAGCCCACCTTGGCCCTGTGGCCCCGCTTGAGCCGGCCCAGGCTGTCCCACCGCGCAAGGGCCCGGCAGGCCGTCGCGCTGCGGGTCCCGGTCCTCCCGGCCTTTGCTCGGGTGCGCAGGCCACCGAGGAGCCTGAGGGTGGGAGAGCGCCCCGTCCGCGGGAGCCAGGGCAGCGTAGGCAAAATCCGCGCGTGCCGGGGCCGCTTGGGAGATCCCTCGTGCCGGCGCGGCCTGGCTGGGCTGGAGCACGGGGACGGCCCTCGCTCCCTGGCTCACGAAAGCCCCCTGGGGGAGAGCCCCAGGCGCGCAGGGCACGCGGGGTGCGGGAAGCGCCGTTCCCCACGCCCCGGCGTGGGCGAAGGTGACCCACGAGGGAGCAGGGTGACACCCACCGGGGGCCGCGTTGCACAGGCCGCCTGCGTGCGCGGGCGCCCTGCCACCCCGTCCCGGGTGCCTGGCCCGTCGATTCTGAAACCAGATCTGAATCCTGGACTCCGGGAGGCCCGTCTCTCTGGCCAGTTCTTCCCTGGCGGCGATGCCTGGAAAGCGATCCTTCTCAAAGGCGCGGAGGAGCAGGGCGGTCTGGGATCCGGTGACGGCGGTCCGCTTTCGCCTGCCTTCTTGCGGGCCGCGTCTCCCGGGCCAGGGCCGAGATTCCCGCCGGTGCTGCCTCAGCTGGCGTGACCTCTCATTCTGAAACCAAATCTGGACCCTGGGCTCCGGAACGCCGATGGCCTGGGCCAGCCCTTCTCTGGTGGCGATGCCCGGGTACGGGTTCCGCTCAAAGCAGGCTCGCAGGGCCTCGCTTTGGCTCGGGGTCCAGACGAGTCTCCTTCGCCGTCCTCGTCCTCGGGCTTCCGCGGGGAGGGGGCCGTCCGAAGGTGTCGGGAGAGCCATCGCGGGGAGCCCCGGCCGGAATTTCACGGACGGACACGGGCAGAGAGAGGCCCGCGGGCTCCCGGGCACCTCAGCCGGCCTGTGCACTGGGCGCAGGTGCAGCCAGGAGACCGGCCCGGACAGCCAGCCAGCCGCTCTTATAAAGACCAACAGGCAGGCAGGCTCCACCCCTTCATGAATGGCGGTGAGCCCTGGGACAGCCCGCCCTCCGGAAGGGTCCCAGGGCGTGGAGGCCCCCTGGGGCCGGGGGGAGGGGGGGCGGCGGTGGTGGTGGTGGTGGTGGTGGTGACGCTGGTGGTGGGGGCGGGGGTGGCGGTGGGGGCGGGAGGGACGAAGCGGAAGGGGGAGAGGGGGAAGGGGTGAGGGGGGCGGGTTTCGGGGTCTGGCTCTCCGGACCTCTCCAGGAATCCCGCGGGAACTGGAGGCCGCTCTCTGGGCTCCCACGCGCCTTCAGCAGGGAGAATCCAGCCTGGAAGGCTGGAGGGGAGTGTGGAACTGAACCTCCGTGGGAGTCTTGAGTTTTCCAGGCCCTCTCTCGGTGAAGGAGGCAATGCCTGTGGGTGTCGCCGTGGCCGTGACAGTCTCACACACGCACAGGGGTGTGGCTCTCGTTCATTCCCACGCAGAAGACCAGAGCGAGACCCCAGGGAAAGGATGCATCCCCGGCGTGATGGCCTGACGATGGATTCCTGTGTACCGCAACATGGGGAGTCTGCAGTGTGGCCGGTTTGGAAACTGGCAAGGAGAGCGAAGAGACACCATGCCGGTCTTCCACCCTTCCCTGGATGCCGGTGGGTGCCCGCAGAGCTCCGGAAGCAAACAGTCAACATGCTCAGCCTTTCGGGGGCCGGAGAGACGTGAGCAACAGGCCCCCTTGCAGAGGGCACAGCAGCGTGGAATCCCAAATCACGCTTCAGTCGTCCTGAGTGTGGCTCCTCTGTGGTCGGGGCTGTCGGCCTGGCGCTCCTTTGCGAGGCTCAGCCTGGGGATGTGCGGTCTGTGAACCACGCGGGTGAAAACCCGACGGCAACCCGGGTCCCGGTCTTTTTTCTCTGAGGTAGCTGCCCGTTCCTTGTTCCACGGAATCGAGGCGAATGGGTGCCCCGCCCTCCCGACGCGGCGGCCGTGGGCCCAGCCCTCAGCCCGCGCCGGGCGCTTACCCTTTTCCCGGAGCGCGGGGGTCCCGTTGCTCCCGGAGGCCAGAGACCGTTTATGCTCTCTGCCTTCCTCCCTCTGTCCCTGGCTCCCTCCCGCCCGCCCTCTGTCCCTGCGTCGCTCTGTCTCTCCCTCCGTTCCTCACTGCCTCCCTCTCTCTCCCTCCCTCCCTCCCTCCCTGCCTCCCTCCCTCCCAACTTCCCTCCGCCCATCCTTCGGCCCCTCTGGGTCTCCCGTTCGTCTCTCCATCGCTGCCCGCCTTCCCTCCCGCCTGGAACGGTCGGCATCGCCAGCGTGCGCGGGGCCTGGGGTCTGCGTTCAGCCGCCAGGCGCTCCACGGTGGCAGCTGGGAGGCTGCAGGGGCAAGGGCGGGCGGGCGGGCGGGCGACGGTGGAGCGGAGGCGAAGAGGAGGCGAGCCGCCGCTGGAGGGATGGCGGGCCCGGACGCTGCGCGGGCCCGGTGTTTCGCGGGACGGGGTTCTCCACCCAGCCCAGGGGAGGACGCATTGTCCGGGGTGGGGGGTGTGGGTGGCGAGGGGTTGGTCAGGCCGGGGTGGGGTGGCGGAAAGGCACGAGAGCTCTGCCCGGGCTGCTCCCAGAGCCTAGGCGGCTGCCCGCGAACCCGCGCGTGCGCAGTACACGGCCCACCTGCTGGTACCTGGGCCGGCGCTGGGATCCCCGGGATGCCCAGGAAAGAATGGCAGCTCTCCGCTCTGTGGAGTCTCTCACCGGGCCTAGACCTGGAAGGCAGGAATCCCAGGCGGGTCGGCCCGGAGGGAACACACGCCCCTCCACGCCGAGCCAGGTGTTCCCCGCGAAAGAGCGGCCACCGGCCACCGCCCTGCCCCGACCCCGTCCCAGCCCCGCGTCCTTTTAAAGCTCCTCCAGCAGAGCCCGGTATTCTTCCTCGCTGAGGGGTGGTTCCAGCGAGGCGGCCTCTTCCGAGGCCTCCAGCTCCCCCGGGGCCTCCGTTTCTAGGAAAGGTTGCGCCCGCTGCAGAAACTCCGGGCTCGCCAGGAGCTCATCCAGCAGGCCGGAGGGGAGTGCAGACGAGCGCCCCGGCTCCTGGAGGAGCCCCGCCTCGGGGGGCGCCCGGATGGCTTGCACCTGCCCCTGCCGCGCGGAGGCCTCCGGGGGCGCGGGCTGGGGAGGTGGGGCTGCCCCGGCTTGGGGTTCCCACGCCGCCCCGGCGACCTGGGGACCCTGGCCCCAGCCCCACCACGGAATCCCCTGGGACGCGAGGGGCGGGAAATGCAGGGGGTACTTCAGAGTTCAGTCTTCCTCACAGAATCGCAAAGTTCACGTTTCACAACCATAAAGAAACTATTTACGTTAAAAATGAGACATTTTATGGAGTTGCACTTAGAAAACTTCAATGTCTGAGAAAAAAAATCTCTAACGCACAGGGAAACAGGTGGTTTATCCAATACTCTGAAAATAAAATGGGCCGGGTGAGGGGAATATGAAAATATTATTTCAATTTCATTTCATTTTATTTATTTATTTATGTACTTATTTATTTATTTTTGAGACAGTGTCTCCCTCTGTCCCCCAGGCTGGATTACAGTGGCCTGAGCTCAGCTCACTGCAGCCTCCGCATCCTGGGCTCAAGGCATTCTCCTGCCTCAGCCTCCAGACTAGCTGGGACTAAATGAGCACGCCACCACGCCAGGCAAATTTTTGTCTTTTGTTTAAAGTGTAGAGGAGGTTTCACCATTTGGGCCAGGGTGGTCTTCAACGGCCGACTTCAGGTGATCTGCCCCAACTTGCCTTCCCAAAGTGAAGGGACTATAGGCGTGAGCCACTGCGCCCAGACTATGATAGTATCACACCGAAGCCTGAAGCTGCTCTGCCTTAGGATTTTTCCTGAATTTTACTTTCTTGTCATGATGAGTTGCTAGCTCATATTTTCCGTTGGATCTTTTCGAAAGGCTTTACTGATGAGATTATGGCTTTCTCACAAAGAATACCACTTTGGTGAAACTATACTGAAATTAAGAGTACCTTAAGTTTCCGATACTTATCAAGCACACTATTTGAACACGGCGTGGTAGGTGAAAGTGTGAGAAGCAGAATTTGGCAAACCCCATTATTTTTCAATTTCGACGGTTTCAGGTCTTTTGGTTTCAGCCAAACTGAAGAATGTCCTAATGAGCTGTCAATTCACAGGCCATTACAGACAATTTTTGAAACTACATCACAGTGTAATTTAAGGAGTACGATTCTAAAGAAATTTGAACAATCTGGTGGTATTGCTAACACCAAACAAGGTTGTTCAGCTCTTTCATCTTTAAAAACAAACAAACAAAAACATGATGTGGAATTCTCTCATTTTACCAAACAGCCGTACGCTCCCTTGAATATGTGACTGTGAAACCCAAGTAACTGGAAGACAAAAAATAAAGGAAACACCTCATCAGTCTCATTAATAGTTTTGTTGAGAATAATTTATTTTTCAAAAACTGCTGGCTATGTCTTGATATTTTTAGACACGGCTAAGATTGAAATTGCATGAATCCTCTCTCTAACATTCATGCTACTTAAGAAACTTTTCCCAAGATTTGACTGCATTCATTTCATAAAAGCCCTGTCCTCTTCTCCCCTATATATCTATATTAGCACTCTGCCTTCTACCCTCTTCCACAGGAAACACAAATCCGTCAATTGATCACTTAAGCCTTTCCAGTTTGGGTACAACATTTTCTGTAGTTGTACTCGTACGATTTGTCCTTTATACTTCTAAAGACTAGACCCTAGATTATGCATGCTTGGGAATAGTGGAGCTAGCTTGCTTAAACTTTATTTAGGCGTATGCTAATTACTTGTGGGGGGCAAAGGCAGGCAGTGAGGATGTTAAGCTTATCCCAAAATAGTCAATTTTGGAAAAGACACAAGTACAGGCCGGGCGCGGTGGCTCTGACCTGTAATCCCAGCACCTTGGGAGGTCTTCTCGCAGAAGACCAGAGCGAGACCCCAGGGAAAAGATGCATCCCCGGCGTGATGGCCTGACGATGGATTCCTGTGTACCGCAACATGGGGAGTCTGCAGTGTGGCCGGTTTGGAAACTGGCAAGGAGAGCGAAGAGACACCATGCCGGTCTTCCACCCTTCCCTGGATGCCTGTGGGTGCCCGCAGAGCTCCGGAAGCAAACAGTCAACATGCTCAGCCTTTCGGGGGCCGGAGAGACGTGAGCAACAGGCCCCCTTGCAGAGGGCACAGCAGCGTGGAATCCCAAATCACGCTTCAGTCGTCCTGAGTGTGGCTCCTCTGTGGTCGGGGCTGTCGGCCTGGCGCTCCTTTGCGAGGCTCAGCCTGGGGATGTGGGGTCTGTGAACCACGCGGGTGAAAACCCGACGGCAACCCGGGTCCCGGTCTTTTGTCTCTGAGGTAGCTGCCCGTTCCTTGTTCCACGGAATGGGGGCGAATGGGTGCCCCGCCCTCCCGACGCGGCGGCCGTGGGCCCAGCCCTCAGCCCGCGCCGGGCACTTACCCTTTTCCCGGAGCGCGGGGGTCCCGTTGCTCCCGGAGGCCGGAGACCGTTTTTTCTCTCTGCCTTCCTCCCTCTGTCCCTGGCTCCCTCCCGCCCGCCCTCTGTCCCTGCGTCGCTCTGTCTCTCCCTCCGTTCCTCACTGCCTCCCTCTCTCTCCCTCCCTCCCCCCCTCCCTCCCTCCCTCCCAACTTCCCTCTGCCCATCCTTCGGCCCCTCTGGGTCTCCCGTTCGTCACTCCAACTCTGCCCGCCTTCCCTCCCGCCTGGAACGGTCGGCATCGCCGGCGCGGGGCCTGGGGTCTGCGTTCAGCCGCCGGGCACTACGCGGTGGCAGCTGGGAGGCTGCAGGGACACGGGCGGGCGGGCGGGCGGGCGGGCGACGGTGGAGCGGAGGCGCAGAGGAGGCGAGCCGCTGCCGGAGGGATGGCGGGCGCGAACCCTGCGCGGGCCCGGTGTTTCGCGGGACCGGGGTCTCCACCCAGCCCAGGGGAGGACGCATTTTCCGTGGGTGGGGGTTGGGGGGTGCGGGGTGTGGGTGGCGAGGGGTTGGTCAGGCCGGGGTGGGGTGGCGGAAAAGCACGAGAGCTCTGCCCGTGCTGCTCCCAGAGCCTAGGCGGCTGCCCGCGAACCCGCGCGTGCGCAGTACACGGCCCACCTGCTGGTACCTGGGCCGGCGCTGGGATCCCCGGGATGCCCAGGAAAGAATGGCAGCTCTCCGCTCTGTGGAGTCTCTCACCGGGCCTAGACCTGGAAGGCAGGAATCCCAGGCGGGTCGGCCCGGAGGGAACACACGCCCCTCCACGCCGAGCCAGGTGTTCCCCGCGAAAGAGAGGCCACCGGCCACCGCCCTGCCCCGACCCCGTCCCAGCCCCACGTCCTTTTATAGCTCCTCCAGCAGAGCCCGGTATTCTTCCTCGCTGAGGGGTGGTTCCAGCGAGGCGGCCTCTTCCGAGGCCTCCAGCTCCCCCGGGGCCTCCGTTTCTAGGAAAGGTTGCGCCCCCTGCAGAAACTCCGGGCTCGCCAGGAGCTCATCCAGCAGGCCGGAGGGGAGTGCAGACGAGCGCCCCGGCTCCTGGAGGAGCCCCGCCTGGGGGGGCGCCCGGATGGCTTGCACCTGCCCCTGCCGCGCGGAGGCCTCCGGGGGCGCGGGCTGGGGAGGTGGGGCTGCCCCGGCTTGGGGTTCCCACGCCGCCCCGGCGACCTGGGGACCCTGGCCCCAGCCCCACCACGGACTCCCCTGGGACGCGGGTGGCGCAAGCCCACCTTGGCCCTGTGGCCCCGCTTGAGCCGGCCCAGGCTGTCCCACCGCGCAAGGGCCCGGCAGGCCGTCGCGCTGCGGGTCCCGGTCCTCCCGGCCTTTGCTCGGGTGCGCAGGCCACCGAGGAGCCTGAGGGTGGGAGAGCGCCCCGTCCGCGGGAGCCAGGGCAGCGTAGGCAAAATCCGCGCGTGCCGGGGCCGCTTGGGAGATCCCTCGTGCCGGCGCGGCCTGGCTGGGCTGGAGCACGGGGACGGCCCTCGCTCCCTGGCTCACGAAAGCCCCCTGGGGGAGAGCCCCAGGCGCGCAGGGCACGCGGGGTGCGGGAAGCGCCGTTCCCCACGCCCCGGCGTGGGCGAAGGTGACCCACGAGGGAGCAGGGTGACACCCACCGGGGGCCGCGTTGCACAGGCCGCCTGCGTGCGCGGGCGCCCTGCCACCCCGTCCCGGGTGCCTGGCCCGTCGATTCTGAAACCAGATCTGAATCCTGGACTCCGGGAGGCCCGTCTCTCTGGCCAGTTCTTCCCTGGCGGCGATGCCTGGAAAGCGATCCTTCTCAAAGGCGCGGAGGAGCAGGGCGGTCTGGGATCCGGTGACGGCGGTCCGCTTTCGCCTGCCTTCTTGCGGGCCGCGTCTCCCGGGCCAGGGCCGAGATTCCCGCCGGTGCTGCCTCAGCTGGCGTGACCTCTCATTCTGAAACCAAATCTGGACCCTGGGCTCCGGAACGCCGATGGCCTGGGCCAGCCCTTCTCTGGTGGCGATGCCCGGGTACGGGTTCCGCTCAAAGCAGGCTCGCAGGGCCTCGCTTTGGCTCGGGGTCCAGACGAGTCTCCTTCGCCGTCCTCGTCCTCGGGCTTCCGCGGGGAGGGGGCCGTCCGAAGGTGTCGGGAGAGCCATCGCGGGGAGCCCCGGCCGGAATTTCACGGACGGACACGGGCAGAGAGAGGCCCGCGGGCTCCCGGGCACCTCAGCCGGCCTGTGCACTGGGCGCAGGTGCAGCCAGGAGACCGGCCCGGACAGCCAGCCAGCCGCTCTTATAAAGACCAACAGGCAGGCAGGCTCCACCCCTTCATGAATGGCGGTGAGCCCTGGGACAGCCCGCCCTCCGGAAGGGTCCCAGGGCGTGGAGGCCCCCTGGGGCCGGGGGGAGGGGGGGCGGCGGTGGTGGTGGTGGTGGTGGTGGTGACGCTGGTGGTGGGGGCGGGGGTGGCGGTGGGGGCGGGAGGGACGAAGCGGAAGGGGGAGAGGGGGAAGGGGTGAGGGGGGCGGGTTTCGGGGTCTGGCTCTCCGGACCTCTCCAGGAATCCCGCGGGAACTGGAGGCCGCTCTCTGGGCTCCCACGCGCCTTCAGCAGGGAGAATCCAGCCTGGAAGGCTGGAGGGGAGTGTGGAACTGAACCTCCGTGGGAGTCTTGAGTTTTCCAGGCCCTCTCTCGGTGAAGGAGGCAATGCCTGTGGGTGTCGCCGTGGCCGTGACAGTCTCACACACGCACAGGGGTGTGGCTCTCGTTCATTCCCACGCAGAAGACCAGAGCGAGACCCCAGGGAAAGGATGCATCCCCGGCGTGATGGCCTGACGATGGATTCCTGTGTACCGCAACATGGGGAGTCTGCAGTGTGGCCGGTTTGGAAACTGGCAAGGAGAGCGAAGAGACACCATGCCGGTCTTCCACCCTTCCCTGGATGCCGGTGGGTGCCCGCAGAGCTCCGGAAGCAAACAGTCAACATGCTCAGCCTTTCGGGGGCCGGAGAGACGTGAGCAACAGGCCCCCTTGCAGAGGGCACAGCAGCGTGGAATCCCAAATCACGCTTCAGTCGTCCTGAGTGTGGCTCCTCTGTGGTCGGGGCTGTCGGCCTGGCGCTCCTTTGCGAGGCTCAGCCTGGGGATGTGCGGTCTGTGAACCACGCGGGTGAAAACCCGACGGCAACCCGGGTCCCGGTCTTTTTTCTCTGAGGTAGCTGCCCGTTCCTTGTTCCACGGAATCGAGGCGAATGGGTGCCCCGCCCTCCCGACGCGGCGGCCGTGGGCCCAGCCCTCAGCCCGCGCCGGGCGCTTACCCTTTTCCCGGAGCGCGGGGGTCCCGTTGCTCCCGGAGGCCAGAGACCGTTTATGCTCTCTGCCTTCCTCCCTCTGTCCCTGGCTCCCTCCCGCCCGCCCTCTGTCCCTGCGTCGCTCTGTCTCTCCCTCCATTCCTCACTGCCTCCCTCTCTCTCCCTCCCTCCCTCCCTCCCTGCCTCCCTCCCTCCCAACTTCCCTCCGCCCATCCTTCGGCCCCTCTGGGTCTCCCGTTCGTCTCTCCATCGCTGCCCGCCTTCCCTCCCGCCTGGAACGGTCGGCATCGCCAGCGTGCGCGGGGCCTGGGGTCTGCGTTCAGCCGCCAGGCGCTCCACGGTGGCAGCTGGGAGGCTGCAGGGGCAAGGGCGGGCGGGCGGGCGGGCGACGGTGGAGCGGAGGCGAAGAGGAGGCGAGCCGCCGCTGGAGGGATGGCGGGCCCGGACGCTGCGCGGGCCCGGTGTTTCGCGGGACGGGGTTCTCCACCCAGCCCAGGGGAGGACGCATTGTCCGGGGTGGGGGGTGTGGGTGGCGAGGGGTTGGTCAGGCCGGGGTGGGGTGGCGGAAAGGCACGAGAGCTCTGCCCGGGCTGCTCCCAGAGCCTAGGCGGCTGCCCGCGAACCCGCGCGTGCGCAGTACACGGCCCACCTGCTGGTACCTGGGCCGGCGCTGGGATCCCCGGGATGCCCAGGAAAGAATGGCAGCTCTCCGCTCTGTGGAGTCTCTCACCGGGCCTAGACCTGGAAGGCAGGAATCCCAGGCGGGTCGGCCCGGAGGGAACACACGCCCCTCCACGCCGAGCCAGGTGTTCCCCGCGAAAGAGCGGCCACCGGCCACCGCCCTGCCCCGACCCCGTCCCAGCCCCGCGTCCTTTTAAAGCTCCTCCAGCAGAGCCCGGTATTCTTCCTCGCTGAGGGGTGGTTCCAGCGAGGCGGCCTCTTCCGAGGCCTCCAGCTCCCCCGGGGCCTCCGTTTCTAGGAAAGGTTGCGCCCGCTGCAGAAACTCCGGGCTCGCCAGGAGCTCATCCAGCAGGCCGGAGGGGAGTGCAGACGAGCGCCCCGGCTCCTGGAGGAGCCCCGCCTCGGGGGGCGCCCGGATGGCTTGCACCTGCCCCTGCCGCGCGGAGGCCTCCGGGGGCGCGGGCTGGGGAGGTGGGGCTGCCCCGGCTTGGGGTTCCCACGCCGCCCCGGCGACCTGGGGACCCTGGCCCCAGCCCCACCACGGAATCCCCTGGGACGCGAGGGGCGGGAAATGCAGGGGGTACTTCAGAGTTCAGTCTTCCTCACAGAATCGCAAAGTTCACGTTTCACAACCATAAAGAAACTATTTACGTTAAAAATGAGACATTTTATGGAGTTGCACTTAGAAAACTTCAATGTCTGAGAAAAAAAATCTCTAACGCACAGGGAAACAGGTGGTTTATCCAATACTCTGAAAATAAAATGGGCCGGGTGAGGGGAATATGAAAATATTATTTCAATTTCATTTCATTTTATTTATTTATTTATGTACTTATTTATTTATTTTTGAGACAGTGTCTCCCTCTGTCCCCCAGGCTGGATTACAGTGGCCTGAGCTCAGCTCACTGCAGCCTCCGCATCCTGGGCTCAAGGCATTCTCCTGCCTCAGCCTCCAGACTAGCTGGGACTAAATGAGCACGCCACCACGCCAGGCAAATTTTTGTCTTTTGTTTAAAGTGTAGAGGAGGTTTCACCATTTGGGCCAGGGTGGTCTTCAACGGCCGACTTCAGGTGATCTGCCCCAACTTGCCTTCCCAAAGTGAAGGGACTATAGGCGTGAGCCACTGCGCCCAGACTATGATAGTATCACACCGAAGCCTGAAGCTGCTCTGCCTTAGGATTTTTCCTGAATTTTACTTTCTTGTCATGATGAGTTGCTAGCTCATATTTTCCGTTGGATCTTTTCGAAAGGCTTTACTGATGAGATTATGGCTTTCTCACAAAGAATACCACTTTGGTGAAACTATACTGAAATTAAGAGTACCTTAAGTTTCCGATACTTATCAAGCACACTATTTGAACACGGCGTGGTAGGTGAAAGTGTGAGAAGCAGAATTTGGCAAACCCCATTATTTTTCAATTTCGACGGTTTCAGGTCTTTTGGTTTCAGCCAAACTGAAGAATGTCCTAATGAGCTGTCAATTCACAGGCCATTACAGACAATTTTTGAAACTACATCACAGTGTAATTTAAGGAGTACGATTCTAAAGAAATTTGAACAATCTGGTGGTATTGCTAACACCAAACAAGGTTGTTCAGCTCTTTCATCTTTAAAAACAAACAAACAAAAACATGATGTGGAATTCTCTCATTTTACCAAACAGCCGTACGCTCCCTTGAATATGTGACTGTGAAACCCAAGTAACTGGAAGACAAAAAATAAAGGAAACACCTCATCAGTCTCATTAATAGTTTTGTTGAGAATAATTTATTTTTCAAAAACTGCTGGCTATGTCTTGATATTTTTAGACACGGCTAAGATTGAAATTGCATGAATCCTCTCTCTAACATTCATGCTACTTAAGAAACTTTTCCCAAGATTTGACTGCATTCATTTCATAAAAGCCCTGTCCTCTTCTCCCCTATATATCTATATTAGCACTCTGCCTTCTACCCTCTTCCACAGGAAACACAAATCCGTCAATTGATCACTTAAGCCTTTCCAGTTTGGGTACAACATTTTCTGTAGTTGTACTCGTACGATTTGTCCTTTATACTTCTAAAGACTAGACCCTAGATTATGCATGCTTGGGAATAGTGGAGCTAGCTTGCTTAAACTTTATTTAGGCGTATGCTAATTACTTGTGGGGGGCAAAGGCAGGCAGTGAGGATGTTAAGCTTATCCCAAAATAGTCAATTTTGGAAAAGACACAAGTACAGGCCGGGCGCGGTGGCTCTGACCTGTAATCCCAGCACCTTGGGAGGTCTTCTCGCAGAAGACCAGAGCGAGACCCCAGGGAAAAGATGCATCCCCGGCGTGATGGCCTGACGATGGATTCCTGTGTACCGCAACATGGGGAGTCTGCAGTGTGGCCGGTTTGGAAACTGGCAAGGAGAGCGAAGAGACACCATGCCGGTCTTCCACCCTTCCCTGGATGCCTGTGGGTGCCCGCAGAGCTCCGGAAGCAAACAGTCAACATGCTCAGCCTTTCGGGGGCCGGAGAGACGTGAGCAACAGGCCCCCTTGCAGAGGGCACAGCAGCGTGGAATCCCAAATCACGCTTCAGTCGTCCTGAGTGTGGCTCCTCTGTGGTCGGGGCTGTCGGCCTGGCGCTCCTTTGCGAGGCTCAGCCTGGGGATGTGGGGTCTGTGAACCACGCGGGTGAAAACCCGACGGCAACCCGGGTCCCGGTCTTTTGTCTCTGAGGTAGCTGCCCGTTCCTTGTTCCACGGAATGGGGGCGAATGGGTGCCCCGCCCTCCCGACGCGGCGGCCGTGGGCCCAGCCCTCAGCCCGCGCCGGGCACTTACCCTTTTCCCGGAGCGCGGGGGTCCCGTTGCTCCCGGAGGCCGGAGACCGTTTTTTCTCTCTGCCTTCCTCCCTCTGTCCCTGGCTCCCTCCCGCCCGCCCTCTGTCCCTGCGTCGCTCTGTCTCTCCCTCCGTTCCTCACTGCCTCCCTCTCTCTCCCTCCCTCCCCCCCTCCCTCCCTCCCTCCCAACTTCCCTCTGCCCATCCTTCGGCCCCTCTGGGTCTCCCGTTCGTCACTCCAACTCTGCCCGCCTTCCCTCCCGCCTGGAACGGTCGGCATCGCCGGCGCGGGGCCTGGGGTCTGCGTTCAGCCACCGGGCACTACGCGGTGGCAGCTGGGAGGCTGCAGGGACACGGGCGGGCGGGCGGGCGGGCGGGCGACGGTGGAGCGGAGGCGCAGAGGAGGCGAGCCGCTGCCGGAGGGATGGCGGGCGCGAACCCTGCGCGGGCCCGGTGTTTCGCGGGACCGGGGTCTCCACCCAGCCCAGGGGAGGACGCATTTTCCGTGGGTGGGGGTTGGGGGGTGCGGGGTGTGGGTGGCGAGGGGTTGGTCAGGCCGGGGTGGGGTGGCGGAAAAGCACGAGAGCTCTGCCCGGGCTGCTCCCAGAGCCTAGGCGGCTGCCCGCGAACCCGCGCGTGCGCAGTACACGGCCCACCTGCTGGTACCTGGGCCGGCGCTGGGATCCCCGGGATGCCCAGGAAAGAATGGCAGCTCTCCGCTCTGTGGAGTCTCTCACCGGGCCTAGACCTGGAAGGCAGGAATCCCAGGCGGGTCGGCCCGGAGGGAACACACGCCCCTCCACGCCGAGCCAGGTGTTCCCCGCGAAAGAGAGGCCACCGGCCACCGCCCTGCCCCGACCCCGTCCCAGCCCCACGTCCTTTTATAGCTCCTCCAGCAGAGCCCGGTATTCTTCCTCGCTGAGGGGTGGTTCCAGCGAGGCGGCCTCTTCCGAGGCCTCCAGCTCCCCCGGGGCCTCCGTTTCTAGGAAAGGTTGCGCCCCCTGCAGAAACTCCGGGCTCGCCAGGAGCTCATCCAGCAGGCCGGAGGGGAGTGCAGACGAGCGCCCCGGCTCCTGGAGGAGCCCCGCCTGGGGGGGCGCCCGGATGGCTTGCACCTGCCCCTGCCGCGCGGAGGCCTCCGGGGGCGCGGGCTGGGGAGGTGGGGCTGCCCCGGCTTGGGGTTCCCACGCCGCCCCGGCGACCTGGGGACCCTGGCCCCAGCCCCACCACGGACTCCCCTGGGACGCGGGTGGCGCAAGCCCACCTTGGCCCTGTGGCCCCGCTTGAGCCGGCCCAGGCTGTCCCACCGCGCAAGGGCCCGGCAGGCCGTCGCGCTGCGGGTCCCGGTCCTCCCGGCCTTTGCTCGGGTGCGCAGGCCACCGAGGAGCCTGAGGGTGGGAGAGCGCCCCGTCCGCGGGAGCCAGGGCAGCGTAGGCAAAATCCGCGCGTGCCGGGGCCGCTTGGGAGATCCCTCGTGCCGGCGCGGCCTGGCTGGGCTGGAGCACGGGGACGGCCCTCGCTCCCTGGCTCACGAAAGCCCCCTGGGGGAGAGCCCCAGGCGCGCAGGGCACGCGGGGTGCGGGAAGCGCCGTTCCCCACGCCCCGGCGTGGGCGAAGGTGACCCACGAGGGAGCAGGGTGACACCCACCGGGGGCCGCGTTGCACAGGCCGCCTGCGTGCGCGGGCGCCCTGCCACCCCGTCCCGGGTGCCTGGCCCGTCGATTCTGAAACCAGATCTGAATCCTGGACTCCGGGAGGCCCGTCTCTCTGGCCAGTTCTTCCCTGGCGGCGATGCCTGGAAAGCGATCCTTCTCAAAGGCGCGGAGGAGCAGGGCGGTCTGGGATCCGGTGACGGCGGTCCGCTTTCGCCTGCCTTCTTGCGGGCCGCGTCTCCCGGGCCAGGGCCGAGATTCCCGCCGGTGCTGCCTCAGCTGGCGTGACCTCTCATTCTGAAACCAAATCTGGACCCTGGGCTCCGGAACGCCGATGGCCTGGGCCAGCCCTTCTCTGGTGGCGATGCCCGGGTACGGGTTCCGCTCAAAGCAGGCTCGCAGGGCCTCGCTTTGGCTCGGGGTCCAGACGAGTCTCCTTCGCCGTCCTCGTCCTCGGGCTTCCGCGGGGAGGGGGCCGTCCGAAGGTGTCGGGAGAGCCATCGCGGGGAGCCCCGGCCGGAATTTCACGGACGGACACGGGCAGAGAGAGGCCCGCGGGCTCCCGGGCACCTCAGCCGGCCTGTGCACTGGGCGCAGGTGCAGCCAGGAGACCGGCCCGGACAGCCAGCCAGCCGCTCTTATAAAGACCAACAGGCAGGCAGGCTCCACCCCTTCATGAATGGCGGTGAGCCCTGGGACAGCCCGCCCTCCGGAAGGGTCCCAGGGCGTGGAGGCCCCCTGGGGCCGGGGGGAGGGGGGGCGGCGGTGGTGGTGGTGGTGGTGGTGGTGACGCTGGTGGTGGGGGCGGGGGTGGCGGTGGGGGCGGGAGGGACGAAGCGGAAGGGGGAGAGGGGGAAGGGGTGAGGGGGGCGGGTTTCGGGGTCTGGCTCTCCGGACCTCTCCAGGAATCCCGCGGGAACTGGAGGCCGCTCTCTGGGCTCCCACGCGCCTTCAGCAGGGAGAATCCAGCCTGGAAGGCTGGAGGGGAGTGTGGAACTGAACCTCCGTGGGAGTCTTGAGTTTTCCAGGCCCTCTCTCGGTGAAGGAGGCAATGCCTGTGGGTGTCGCCGTGGCCGTGACAGTCTCACACACGCACAGGGGTGTGGCTCTCGTTCATTCCCACGCAGAAGACCAGAGCGAGACCCCAGGGAAAGGATGCATCCCCGGCGTGATGGCCTGACGATGGATTCCTGTGTACCGCAACATGGGGAGTCTGCAGTGTGGCCGGTTTGGAAACTGGCAAGGAGAGCGAAGAGACACCATGCCGGTCTTCCACCCTTCCCTGGATGCCGGTGGGTGCCCGCAGAGCTCCGGAAGCAAACAGTCAACATGCTCAGCCTTTCGGGGGCCGGAGAGACGTGAGCAACAGGCCCCCTTGCAGAGGGCACAGCAGCGTGGAATCCCAAATCACGCTTCAGTCGTCCTGAGTGTGGCTCCTCTGTGGTCGGGGCTGTCGGCCTGGCGCTCCTTTGCGAGGCTCAGCCTGGGGATGTGCGGTCTGTGAACCACGCGGGTGAAAACCCGACGGCAACCCGGGTCCCGGTCTTTTTTCTCTGAGGTAGCTGCCCGTTCCTTGTTCCACGGAATCGAGGCGAATGGGTGCCCCGCCCTCCCGACGCGGCGGCCGTGGGCCCAGCCCTCAGCCCGCGCCGGGCGCTTACCCTTTTCCCGGAGCGCGGGGGTCCCGTTGCTCCCGGAGGCCAGAGACCGTTTATGCTCTCTGCCTTCCTCCCTCTGTCCCTGGCTCCCTCCCGCCCGCCCTCTGTCCCTGCGTCGCTCTGTCTCTCCCTCCATTCCTCACTGCCTCCCTCTCTCTCCCTCCCTCCCTCCCTCCCTGCCTCCCTCCCTCCCAACTTCCCTCCGCCCATCCTTCGGCCCCTCTGGGTCTCCCGTTCGTCTCTCCATCGCTGCCCGCCTTCCCTCCCGCCTGGAACGGTCGGCATCGCCAGCGTGCGCGGGGCCTGGGGTCTGCGTTCAGCCGCCAGGCGCTCCACGGTGGCAGCTGGGAGGCTGCAGGGGCAAGGGCGGGCGGGCGGGCGGGCGACGGTGGAGCGGAGGCGAAGAGGAGGCGAGCCGCCGCTGGAGGGATGGCGGGCCCGGACGCTGCGCGGGCCCGGTGTTTCGCGGGACGGGGTTCTCCACCCAGCCCAGGGGAGGACGCATTGTCCGGGGTGGGGGGTGTGGGTGGCGAGGGGTTGGTCAGGCCGGGGTGGGGTGGCGGAAAGGCACGAGAGCTCTGCCCGGGCTGCTCCCAGAGCCTAGGCGGCTGCCCGCGAACCCGCGCGTGCGCAGTACACGGCCCACCTGCTGGTACCTGGGCCGGCGCTGGGATCCCCGGGATGCCCAGGAAAGAATGGCAGCTCTCCGCTCTGTGGAGTCTCTCACCGGGCCTAGACCTGGAAGGCAGGAATCCCAGGCGGGTCGGCCCGGAGGGAACACACGCCCCTCCACGCCGAGCCAGGTGTTCCCCGCGAAAGAGCGGCCACCGGCCACCGCCCTGCCCCGACCCCGTCCCAGCCCCGCGTCCTTTTAAAGCTCCTCCAGCAGAGCCCGGTATTCTTCCTCGCTGAGGGGTGGTTCCAGCGAGGCGGCCTCTTCCGAGGCCTCCAGCTCCCCCGGGGCCTCCGTTTCTAGGAAAGGTTGCGCCCGCTGCAGAAACTCCGGGCTCGCCAGGAGCTCATCCAGCAGGCCGGAGGGGAGTGCAGACGAGCGCCCCGGCTCCTGGAGGAGCCCCGCCTCGGGGGGCGCCCGGATGGCTTGCACCTGCCCCTGCCGCGCGGAGGCCTCCGGGGGCGCGGGCTGGGGAGGTGGGGCTGCCCCGGCTTGGGGTTCCCACGCCGCCCCGGCGACCTGGGGACCCTGGCCCCAGCCCCACCACGGAATCCCCTGGGACGCGAGGGGCGGGAAATGCAGGGGGTACTTCAGAGTTCAGTCTTCCTCACAGAATCGCAAAGTTCACGTTTCACAACCATAAAGAAACTATTTACGTTAAAAATGAGACATTTTATGGAGTTGCACTTAGAAAACTTCAATGTCTGAGAAAAAAAATCTCTAACGCACAGGGAAACAGGTGGTTTATCCAATACTCTGAAAATAAAATGGGCCGGGTGAGGGGAATATGAAAATATTATTTCAATTTCATTTCATTTTATTTATTTATTTATGTACTTATTTATTTATTTTTGAGACAGTGTCTCCCTCTGTCCCCCAGGCTGGATTACAGTGGCCTGAGCTCAGCTCACTGCAGCCTCCGCATCCTGGGCTCAAGGCATTCTCCTGCCTCAGCCTCCAGACTAGCTGGGACTAAATGAGCACGCCACCACGCCAGGCAAATTTTTGTCTTTTGTTTAAAGTGTAGAGGAGGTTTCACCATTTGGGCCAGGGTGGTCTTCAACGGCCGACTTCAGGTGATCTGCCCCAACTTGCCTTCCCAAAGTGAAGGGACTATAGGCGTGAGCCACTGCGCCCAGACTATGATAGTATCACACCGAAGCCTGAAGCTGCTCTGCCTTAGGATTTTTCCTGAATTTTACTTTCTTGTCATGATGAGTTGCTAGCTCATATTTTCCGTTGGATCTTTTCGAAAGGCTTTACTGATGAGATTATGGCTTTCTCACAAAGAATACCACTTTGGTGAAACTATACTGAAATTAAGAGTACCTTAAGTTTCCGATACTTATCAAGCACACTATTTGAACACGGCGTGGTAGGTGAAAGTGTGAGAAGCAGAATTTGGCAAACCCCATTATTTTTCAATTTCGACGGTTTCAGGTCTTTTGGTTTCAGCCAAACTGAAGAATGTCCTAATGAGCTGTCAATTCACAGGCCATTACAGACAATTTTTGAAACTACATCACAGTGTAATTTAAGGAGTACGATTCTAAAGAAATTTGAACAATCTGGTGGTATTGCTAACACCAAACAAGGTTGTTCAGCTCTTTCATCTTTAAAAACAAACAAACAAAAACATGATGTGGAATTCTCTCATTTTACCAAACAGCCGTACGCTCCCTTGAATATGTGACTGTGAAACCCAAGTAACTGGAAGACAAAAAATAAAGGAAACACCTCATCAGTCTCATTAATAGTTTTGTTGAGAATAATTTATTTTTCAAAAACTGCTGGCTATGTCTTGATATTTTTAGACACGGCTAAGATTGAAATTGCATGAATCCTCTCTCTAACATTCATGCTACTTAAGAAACTTTTCCCAAGATTTGACTGCATTCATTTCATAAAAGCCCTGTCCTCTTCTCCCCTATATATCTATATTAGCACTCTGCCTTCTACCCTCTTCCACAGGAAACACAAATCCGTCAATTGATCACTTAAGCCTTTCCAGTTTGGGTACAACATTTTCTGTAGTTGTACTCGTACGATTTGTCCTTTATACTTCTAAAGACTAGACCCTAGATTATGCATGCTTGGGAATAGTGGAGCTAGCTTGCTTAAACTTTATTTAGGCGTATGCTAATTACTTGTGGGGGGCAAAGGCAGGCAGTGAGGATGTTAAGCTTATCCCAAAATAGTCAATTTTGGAAAAGACACAAGTACAGGCCGGACGCGGTGGCTCTGACCTGTAAACCCAGCACCTTGGGAGGTCTTCTCGCAGAAGACCAGAGCGAGACCCCAGGGAAAAGATGCATCCCCGGCGTGATGGCCTGACGATGGATTCCTGTGTACCGCAACATGGGGAGTCTGCAGTGTGGCCGGTTTGGAAACTGGCAAGGAGAGCGAAGAGACACCATGCCGGTCTTCCACCCTTCCCTGGATGCCTGTGGGTGCCCGCAGAGCTCCGGAAGCAAACAGTCAACATGCTCAGCCTTTCGGGGGCCGGAGAGACGTGAGCAACAGGCCCCCTTGCAGAGGGCACAGCAGCGTGGAATCCCAAATCACGCTTCAGTCGTCCTGAGTGTGGCTCCTCTGTGGTCGGGGCTGTCGGCCTGGCGCTCCTTTGCGAGGCTCAGCCTGGGGATGTGGGGTCTGTGAACCACGCGGGTGAAAACCCGACGGCAACCCGGGTCCCGGTCTTTTGTCTCTGAGGTAGCTGCCCGTTCCTTGTTCCACGGAATGGGGGCGAATGGGTGCCCCGCCCTCCCGACGCGGCGGCCGTGGGCCCAGCCCTCAGCCCGCGCCGGGCACTTACCCTTTTCCCGGAGCGCGGGGGTCCCGTTGCTCCCGGAGGCCGGAGACCGTTTTTTCTCTCTGCCTTCCTCCCTCTGTCCCTGGCTCCCTCCCGCCCGCCCTCTGTCCCTGCGTCGCTCTGTCTCTCCCTCCGTTCCTCACTGCCTCCCTCTCTCTCCCTCCCTCCCCCCCTCCCTCCCTCCCTCCCAACTTCCCTCTGCCCATCCTTCGGCCCCTCTGGGTCTCCCGTTCGTCACTCCAACTCTGCCCGCCTTCCCTCCCGCCTGGAACGGTCGGCATCGCCGGCGCGGGGCCTGGGGTCTGCGTTCAGCCGCCGGGCACTACGCGGTGGCAGCTGGGAGGCTGCAGGGACACGGGCGGGCGGGCGGGCGGGCGGGCGACGGTGGAGCGGAGGCGCAGAGGAGGCGAGCCGCTGCCGGAGGGATGGCGGGCGCGAACCCTGCGCGGGCCCGGTGTTTCGCGGGACCGGGGTCTCCACCCAGCCCAGGGGAGGACGCATTTTCCGTGGGTGGGGGTTGGGGGGTGCGGGGTGTGGGTGGCGAGGGGTTGGTCAGGCCGGGGTGGGGTGGCGGAAAAGCACGAGAGCTCTGCCCGTGCTGCTCCCAGAGCCTAGGCGGCTGCCCGCGAACCCGCGCGTGCGCAGTACACGGCCCACCTGCTGGTACCTGGGCCGGCGCTGGGATCCCCGGGATGCCCAGGAAAGAATGGCAGCTCTCCGCTCTGTGGAGTCTCTCACCGGGCCTAGACCTGGAAGGCAGGAATCCCAGGCGGGTCGGCCCAGAGGGAACACACGCCCCTCCACGCCGAGCCAGGTGTTCCCCGCGAAAGAGAGGCCACCGGCCACCGCCCTGCCCCGACCCCGTCCCAGCCCCACGTCCTTTTATAGCTCCTCCAGCAGAGCCCGGTATTCTTCCTCGCTGAGGGGTGGTTCCAGCGAGGCGGCCTCTTCCGAGGCCTCCAGCTCCCCCGGGGCCTCCGTTTCTAGGAAAGGTTGCGCCCCCTGCAGAAACTCCGGGCTCGCCAGGAGCTCATCCAGCAGGCCGGAGGGGAGTGCAGACGAGCGCCCCGGCTCCTGGAGGAGCCCCGCCTGGGGGGGCGCCCGGATGGCTTGCACCTGCCCCTGCCGCGCGGAGGCCTCCGGGGGCGCGGGCTGGGGAGGTGGGGCTGCCCCGGCTTGGGGTTCCCACGCCGCCCCGGCGACCTGGGGACCCTGGCCCCAGCCCCACCACGGACTCCCCTGGGACGCGGGTGGCGCAAGCCCACCTTGGCCCTGTGGCCCCGCTTGAGCCGGCCCAGGCTGTCCCACCGCGCAAGGGCCCGGCAGGCCGTCGCGCTGCGGGTCCCGGTCCTCCCGGCCTTTGCTCGGGTGCGCAGGCCACCGAGGAGCCTGAGGGTGGGAGAGCGCCCCGTCCGCGGGAGCCAGGGCAGCGTAGGCAAAATCCGCGCGTGCCGGGGCCGCTTGGGAGATCCCTCGTGCCGGCGCGGCCTGGCTGGGCTGGAGCACGGGGACGGCCCTCGCTCCCTGGCTCACGAAAGCCCCCTGGGGGAGAGCCCCAGGCGCGCAGGGCACGCGGGGTGCGGGAAGCGCCGTTCCCCACGCCCCGGCGTGGGCGAAGGTGACCCACGAGGGAGCAGGGTGACACCCACCGGGGGCCGCGTTGCACAGGCCGCCTGCGTGCGCGGGCGCCCTGCCACCCCGTCCCGGGTGCCTGGCCCGTCGATTCTGAAACCAGATCTGAATCCTGGACTCCGGGAGGCCCGTCTCTCTGGCCAGTTCTTCCCTGGCGGCGATGCCTGGAAAGCGATCCTTCTCAAAGGCGCGGAGGAGCAGGGCGGTCTGGGATCCGGTGACGGCGGTCCGCTTTCGCCTGCCTTCTTGCGGGCCGCGTCTCCCGGGCCAGGGCCGAGATTCCCGCCGGTGCTGCCTCAGCTGGCGTGACCTCTCATTCTGAAACCAAATCTGGACCCTGGGCTCCGGAACGCCGATGGCCTGGGCCAGCCCTTCTCTGGTGGCGATGCCCGGGTACGGGTTCCGCTCAAAGCAGGCTCGCAGGGCCTCGCTTTGGCTCGGGGTCCAGACGAGTCTCCTTCGCCGTCCTCGTCCTCGGGCTTCCGCGGGGAGGGGGCCGTCCGAAGGTGTCGGGAGAGCCATCGCGGGGAGCCCCGGCCGGAATTTCACGGACGGACACGGGCAGAGAGAGGCCCGCGGGCTCCCGGGCACCTCAGCCGGCCTGTGCACTGGGCGCAGGTGCAGCCAGGAGACCGGCCCGGACAGCCAGCCAGCCGCTCTTATAAAGACCAACAGGCAGGCAGGCTCCACCCCTTCATGAATGGCGGTGAGCCCTGGGACAGCCCGCCCTCCGGAAGGGTCCCAGGGCGTGGAGGCCCCCTGGGGCCGGGGGGAGGGGGGGCGGCGGTGGTGGTGGTGGTGGTGGTGGTGACGCTGGTGGTGGGGGCGGGGGTGGCGGTGGGGGCGGGAGGGACGAAGCGGAAGGGGGAGAGGGGGAAGGGGTGAGGGGGGCGGGTTTCGGGGTCTGGCTCTCCGGACCTCTCCAGGAATCCCGCGGGAACTGGAGGCCGCTCTCTGGGCTCCCACGCGCCTTCAGCAGGGAGAATCCAGCCTGGAAGGCTGGAGGGGAGTGTGGAACTGAACCTCCGTGGGAGTCTTGAGTTTTCCAGGCCCTCTCTCGGTGAAGGAGGCAATGCCTGTGGGTGTCGCCGTGGCCGTGACAGTCTCACACACGCACAGGGGTGTGGCTCTCGTTCATTCCCACGCAGAAGACCAGAGCGAGACCCCAGGGAAAGGATGCATCCCCGGCGTGATGGCCTGACGATGGATTCCTGTGTACCGCAACATGGGGAGTCTGCAGTGTGGCCGGTTTGGAAACTGGCAAGGAGAGCGAAGAGACACCATGCCGGTCTTCCACCCTTCCCTGGATGCCGGTGGGTGCCCGCAGAGCTCCGGAAGCAAACAGTCAACATGCTCAGCCTTTCGGGGGCCGGAGAGACGTGAGCAACAGGCCCCCTTGCAGAGGGCACAGCAGCGTGGAATCCCAAATCACGCTTCAGTCGTCCTGAGTGTGGCTCCTCTGTGGTCGGGGCTGTCGGCCTGGCGCTCCTTTGCGAGGCTCAGCCTGGGGATGTGCGGTCTGTGAACCACGCGGGTGAAAACCCGACGGCAACCCGGGTCCCGGTCTTTTTTCTCTGAGGTAGCTGCCCGTTCCTTGTTCCACGGAATCGAGGCGAATGGGTGCCCCGCCCTCCCGACGCGGCGGCCGTGGGCCCAGCCCTCAGCCCGCGCCGGGCGCTTACCCTTTTCCCGGAGCGCGGGGGTCCCGTTGCTCCCGGAGGCCAGAGACCGTTTATGCTCTCTGCCTTCCTCCCTCTGTCCCTGTCTCCCTCCCGCCCGCCCTCTGTCCCTGCGTCGCTCTGTCTCTCCCTCCGTTCCTCACTGCCTCCCTCTCTCTCCCTCCCTCCCTCCCTCCCTGCCTCCCTCCCTCCCAACTTCCCTCCGCCCATCCTTCGGCCCCTCTGGGTCTCCCGTTCGTCTCTCCATCGCTGCCCGCCTTCCCTCCCGCCTGGAACGGTCGGCATCGCCAGCGTGCGCGGGGCCTGGGGTCTGCGTTCAGCCGCCAGGCGCTCCACGGTGGCAGCTGGGAGGCTGCAGGGGCAAGGGCGGGCGGGCGGGCGGGCGACGGTGGAGCGGAGGCGAAGAGGAGGCGAGCCGCCGCTGGAGGGATGGCGGGCCCGGACGCTGCGCGGGCCCGGTGTTTCGCGGGACGGGGTTCTCCACCCAGCCCAGGGGAGGACGCATTGTCCGGGGTGGGGGGTGTGGGTGGCGAGGGGTTGGTCAGGCCGGGGTGGGGTGGCGGAAAGGCACGAGAGCTCTGCCCGGGCTGCTCCCAGAGCCTAGGCGGCTGCCCGCGAACCCGCGCGTGCGCAGTACACGGCCCACCTGCTGGTACCTGGGCCGGCGCTGGGATCCCCGGGATGCCCAGGAAAGAATGGCAGCTCTCCGCTCTGTGGAGTCTCTCACCGGGCCTAGACCTGGAAGGCAGGAATCCCAGGCGGGTCGGCCCGGAGGGAACACACGCCCCTCCACGCCGAGCCAGGTGTTCCCCGCGAAAGAGCGGCCACCGGCCACCGCCCTGCCCCGACCCCGTCCCAGCCCCGCGTCCTTTTAAAGCTCCTCCAGCAGAGCCCGGTATTCTTCCTCGCTGAGGGGTGGTTCCAGCGAGGCGGCCTCTTCCGAGGCCTCCAGCTCCCCCGGGGCCTCCGTTTCTAGGAAAGGTTGCGCCCGCTGCAGAAACTCCGGGCTCGCCAGGAGCTCATCCAGCAGGCCGGAGGGGAGTGCAGACGAGCGCCCCGGCTCCTGGAGGAGCCCCGCCTCGGGGGGCGCCCGGATGGCTTGCACCTGCCCCTGCCGCGCGGAGGCCTCCGGGGGCGCGGGCTGGGGAGGTGGGGCTGCCCCGGCTTGGGGTTCCCACGCCGCCCCGGCGACCTGGGGACCCTGGCCCCAGCCCCACCACGGAATCCCCTGGGACGCGAGGGGCGGGAAATGCAGGGGGTACTTCAGAGTTCAGTCTTCCTCACAGAATCGCAAAGTTCACGTTTCACAACCATAAAGAAACTATTTACGTTAAAAATGAGACATTTTATGGAGTTGCACTTAGAAAACTTCAATGTCTGAGAAAAAAAATCTCTAACGCACAGGGAAACAGGTGGTTTATCCAATACTCTGAAAATAAAATGGGCCGGGTGAGGGGAATATGAAAATATTATTTCAATTTCATTTCATTTTATTTATTTATTTATGTACTTATTTATTTATTTTTGAGACAGTGTCTCCCTCTGTCCCCCAGGCTGGATTACAGTGGCCTGAGCTCAGCTCACTGCAGCCTCCGCATCCTGGGCTCAAGGCATTCTCCTGCCTCAGCCTCCAGACTAGCTGGGACTAAATGAGCACGCCACCACGCCAGGCAAATTTTTGTCTTTTGTTTAAAGTGTAGAGGAGGTTTCACCATTTGGGCCAGGGTGGTCTTCAACGGCCGACTTCAGGTGATCTGCCCCAACTTGCCTTCCCAAAGTGAAGGGACTATAGGCGTGAGCCACTGCGCCCAGACTATGATAGTATCACACCGAAGCCTGAAGCTGCTCTGCCTTAGGATTTTTCCTGAATTTTACTTTCTTGTCATGATGAGTTGCTAGCTCATATTTTCCGTTGGATCTTTTCGAAAGGCTTTACTGATGAGATTATGGCTTTCTCACAAAGAATACCACTTTGGTGAAACTATACTGAAATTAAGAGTACCTTAAGTTTCCGATACTTATCAAGCACACTATTTGAACACGGCGTGGTAGGTGAAAGTGTGAGAAGCAGAATTTGGCAAACCCCATTATTTTTCAATTTCGACGGTTTCAGGTCTTTTGGTTTCAGCCAAACTGAAGAATGTCCTAATGAGCTGTCAATTCACAGGCCATTACAGACAATTTTTGAAACTACATCACAGTGTAATTTAAGGAGTACGATTCTAAAGAAATTTGAACAATCTGGTGGTATTGCTAACACCAAACAAGGTTGTTCAGCTCTTTCATCTTTAAAAACAAACAAACAAAAACATGATGTGGAATTCTCTCATTTTACCAAACAGCCGTACGCTCCCTTGAATATGTGACTGTGAAACCCAAGTAACTGGAAGACAAAAAATAAAGGAAACACCTCATCAGTCTCATTAATAGTTTTGTTGAGAATAATTTATTTTTCAAAAACTGCTGGCTATGTCTTGATATTTTTAGACACGGCTAAGATTGAAATTGCATGAATCCTCTCTCTAACATTCATGCTACTTAAGAAACTTTTCCCAAGATTTGACTGCATTCATTTCATAAAAGCCCTGTCCTCTTCTCCCCTATATATCTATATTAGCACTCTGCCTTCTACCCTCTTCCACAGGAAACACAAATCCGTCAATTGATCACTTAAGCCTTTCCAGTTTGGGTACAACATTTTCTGTAGTTGTACTCGTACGATTTGTCCTTTATACTTCTAAAGACTAGACCCTAGATTATGCATGCTTGGGAATAGTGGAGCTAGCTTGCTTAAACTTTATTTAGGCGTATGCTAATTACTTGTGGGGGGCAAAGGCAGGCAGTGAGGATGTTAAGCTTATCCCAAAATAGTCAATTTTGGAAAAGACACAAGTACAGGCCGGGCGCGGTGGCTCTGACCTGTAATCCCAGCACCTTGGGAGGTCTTCTCGCAGAAGACCAGAGCGAGACCCCAGGGAAAAGATGCATCCCCGGCGTGATGGCCTGACGATGGATTCCTGTGTACCGCAACATGGGGAGTCTGCAGTGTGGCCGGTTTGGAAACTGGCAAGGAGAGCGAAGAGACACCATGCCGGTCTTCCACCCTTCCCTGGATGCCTGTGGGTGCCCGCAGAGCTCCGGAAGCAAACAGTCAACATGCTCAGCCTTTCGGGGGCCGGAGAGACGTGAGCAACAGGCCCCCTTGCAGAGGGCACAGCAGCGTGGAATCCCAAATCACGCTTCAGTCGTCCTGAGTGTGGCTCCTCTGTGGTCGGGGCTGTCGGCCTGGCGCTCCTTTGCGAGGCTCAGCCTGGGGATGTGGGGTCTGTGAACCACGCGGGTGAAAACCCGACGGCAACCCGGGTCCCGGTCTTTTGTCTCTGAGGTAGCTGCCCGTTCCTTGTTCCACGGAATGGGGGCGAATGGGTGCCCCGCCCTCCCGACGCGGCGGCCGTGGGCCCAGCCCTCAGCCCGCGCCGGGCACTTACCCTTTTCCCGGAGCGCGGGGGTCCCGTTGCTCCCGGAGGCCGGAGACCGTTTTCTCTCTCTGCCTTCCTCCCTCTGTCCCTGGCTCCCTCCCGCCCGCCCTCTGTCCCTGCGTCGCTCTGTCTCTCCCTCCGTTCCTCACTGCCTCCCTCTCTCTCCCTCCCTCCCCCCCTCCCTCCCTCCCTCCCAACTTCCCTCTGCCCATCCTTCGGCCCCTCTGGGTCTCCCGTTCGTCACTCCAACTCTGCCCGCCTTCCCTCCCGCCTGGAACGGTCGGCATCGCCGGCGCGGGGCCTGGGGTCTGCGTTCAGCCGCCGGGCACTACGCGGTGGCAGCTGGGAGGCTGCAGGGACACGGGCGGGCGGGCGGGCGGGCGGGCGACGGTGGAGCGGAGGCGCAGAGGAGGCGAGCCGCTGCCGGAGGGATGGCGGGCGCGAACCCTGCGCGGGCCCGGTGTTTCGCGGGACCGGGGTCTCCACCCAGCCCAGGGGAGGACGCATTTTCCGTGGGTGGGGGTTGGGGGGTGCGGGGTGTGGGTGGCGAGGGGTTGGTCAGGCCGGGGTGGGGTGGCGGAAAAGCACGAGAGCTCTGCCCGGGCTGCTCCCAGAGCCTAGGCGGCTGCCCGCGAACCCGCGCGTGCGCAGTACACGGCCCACCTGCTGGTACCTGGGCCGGCGCTGGGATCCCCGGGATGCCCAGGAAAGAATGGCAGCTCTCCGCTCTGTGGAGTCTCTCACCGGGCCTAGACCTGGAAGGCAGGAATCCCAGGCGGGTCGGCCCGGAGGGAACACACGCCCCTCCACGCCGAGCCAGGTGTTCCCCGCGAAAGAGAGGCCACCGGCCACCGCCCTGCCCCGACCCCGTCCCAGCCCCACGTCCTTTTATAGCTCCTCCAGCAGAGCCCGGTATTCTTCCTCGCTGAGGGGTGGTTCCAGCGAGGCGGCCTCTTCCGAGGCCTCCAGCTCCCCCGGGGCCTCCGTTTCTAGGAAAGGTTGCGCCCCCTGCAGAAACTCCGGGCTCGCCAGGAGCTCATCCAGCAGGCCGGAGGGGAGTGCAGACGAGCGCCCCGGCTCCTGGAGGAGCCCCGCCTGGGGGGGCGCCCGGATGGCTTGCACCTGCCCCTGCCGCGCGGAGGCCTCCGGGGGCGCGGGCTGGGGAGGTGGGGCTGCCCCGGCTTGGGGTTCCCACGCCGCCCCGGCGACCTGGGGACCCTGGCCCCAGCCCCACCACGGACTCCCCTGGGACGCGGGTGGCGCAAGCCCACCTTGGCCCTGTGGCCCCGCTTGAGCCGGCCCAGGCTGTCCCACCGCGCAAGGGCCCGGCAGGCCGTCGCGCTGCGGGTCCCGGTCCTCCCGGCCTTTGCTCGGGTGCGCAGGCCACCGAGGAGCCTGAGGGTGGGAGAGCGCCCCGTCCGCGGGAGCCAGGGCAGCGTAGGCAAAATCCGCGCGTGCCGGGGCCGCTTGGGAGATCCCTCGTGCCGGCGCGGCCTGGCTGGGCTGGAGCACGGGGACGGCCCTCGCTCCCTGGCTCACGAAAGCCCCCTGGGGGAGAGCCCCAGGCGCGCAGGGCACGCGGGGTGCGGGAAGCGCCGTTCCCCACGCCCCGGCGTGGGCGAAGGTGACCCACGAGGGAGCAGGGTGACACCCACCGGGGGCCGCGTTGCACAGGCCGCCTGCGTGCGCGGGCGCCCTGCCACCCCGTCCCGGGTGCCTGGCCCGTCGATTCTGAAACCAGATCTGAATCCTGGACTCCGGGAGGCCCGTCTCTCTGGCCAGTTCTTCCCTGGCGGCGATGCCTGGAAAGCGATCCTTCTCAAAGGCGCGGAGGAGCAGGGCGGTCTGGGATCCGGTGACGGCGGTCCGCTTTCGCCTGCCTTCTTGCGGGCCGCGTCTCCCGGGCCAGGGCCGAGATTCCCGCCGGTGCTGCCTCAGCTGGCGTGACCTCTCATTCTGAAACCAAATCTGGACCCTGGGCTCCGGAACGCCGATGGCCTGGGCCAGCCCTTCTCTGGTGGCGATGCCCGGGTACGGGTTCCGCTCAAAGCAGGCTCGCAGGGCCTCGCTTTGGCTCGGGGTCCAGACGAGTCTCCTTCGCCGTCCTCGTCCTCGGGCTTCCGCGGGGAGGGGGCCGTCCGAAGGTGTCGGGAGAGCCATCGCGGGGAGCCCCGGCCGGAATTTCACGGACGGACACGGGCAGAGAGAGGCCCGCGGGCTCCCGGGCACCTCAGCCGGCCTGTGCACTGGGCGCAGGTGCAGCCAGGAGACCGGCCCGGACAGCCAGCCAGCCGCTCTTATAAAGACCAACAGGCAGGCAGGCTCCACCCCTTCATGAATGGCGGTGAGCCCTGGGACAGCCCGCCCTCCGGAAGGGTCCCAGGGCGTGGAGGCCCCCTGGGGCCGGGGGGAGGGGGGGCGGCGGTGGTGGTGGTGGTGGTGGTGGTGACGCTGGTGGTGGGGGCGGGGGTGGCGGTGGGGGCGGGAGGGACGAAGCGGAAGGGGGAGAGGGGGAAGGGGTGAGGGGGGCGGGTTTCGGGGTCTGGCTCTCCGGACCTCTCCAGGAATCCCGCGGGAACTGGAGGCCGCTCTCTGGGCTCCCACGCGCCTTCAGCAGGGAGAATCCAGCCTGGAAGGCTGGAGGGGAGTGTGGAACTGAACCTCCGTGGGAGTCTTGAGTTTTCCAGGCCCTCTCTCGGTGAAGGAGGCAATGCCTGTGGGTGTCGCCGTGGCCGTGACAGTCTCACACACGCACAGGGGTGTGGCTCTCGTTCATTCCCACGCAGAAGACCAGAGCGAGACCCCAGGGAAAGGATGCATCCCCGGCGTGATGGCCTGACGATGGATTCCTGTGTACCGCAACATGGGGAGTCTGCAGTGTGGCCGGTTTGGAAACTGGCAAGGAGAGCGAAGAGACACCATGCCGGTCTTCCACCCTTCCCTGGATGCCGGTGGGTGCCCGCAGAGCTCCGGAAGCAAACAGTCAACATGCTCAGCCTTTCGGGGGCCGGAGAGACGTGAGCAACAGGCCCCCTTGCAGAGGGCACAGCAGCGTGGAATCCCAAATCACGCTTCAGTCGTCCTGAGTGTGGCTCCTCTGTGGTCGGGGCTGTCGGCCTGGCGCTCCTTTGCGAGGCTCAGCCTGGGGATGTGCGGTCTGTGAACCACGCGGGTGAAAACCCGACGGCAACCCGGGTCCCGGTCTTTTTTCTCTGAGGTAGCTGCCCGTTCCTTGTTCCACGGAATCGAGGCGAATGGGTGCCCCGCCCTCCCGACGCGGCGGCCGTGGGCCCAGCCCTCAGCCCGCGCCGGGCGCTTACCCTTTTCCCGGAGCGCGGGGGTCCCGTTGCTCCCGGAGGCCAGAGACCGTTTATGCTCTCTGCCTTCCTCCCTCTGTCCCTGGCTCCCTCCCGCCCGCCCTCTGTCCCTGCGTCGCTCTGTCTCTCCCTCCATTCCTCACTGCCTCCCTCTCTCTCCCTCCCTCCCTCCCTCCCTGCCTCCCTCCCTCCCAACTTCCCTCCGCCCATCCTTCGGCCCCTCTGGGTCTCCCGTTCGTCTCTCCATCGCTGCCCGCCTTCCCTCCCGCCTGGAACGGTCGGCATCGCCAGCGTGCGCGGGGCCTGGGGTCTGCGTTCAGCCGCCAGGCGCTCCACGGTGGCAGCTGGGAGGCTGCAGGGGCAAGGGCGGGCGGGCGGGCGGGCGACGGTGGAGCGGAGGCGAAGAGGAGGCGAGCCGCCGCTGGAGGGATGGCGGGCCCGGACGCTGCGCGGGCCCGGTGTTTCGCGGGACGGGGTTCTCCACCCAGCCCAGGGGAGGACGCATTTTCCGGGGTGGGGGGTGTGGGTGGCGAGGGGTTGGTCAGGCCGGGGTGGGGTGGCGGAAAGGCACGAGAGCTCTGCCCGGGCTGCTCCCAGAGCCTAGGCGGCTGCCCGCGAACCCGCGCGTGCGCAGTACACGGCCCACCTGCTGGTACCTGGGCCGGCGCTGGGATCCCCGGGATGCCCAGGAAAGAATGGCAGCTCTCCGCTCTGTGGAGTCTCTCACCGGGCCTAGACCTGGAAGGCAGGAATCCCAGGCGGGTCGGCCCGGAGGGAACACACGCCCCTCCACGCCGAGCCAGGTGTTCCCCGCGAAAGAGCGGCCACCGGCCACCGCCCTGCCCCGACCCCGTCCCAGCCCCGCGTCCTTTTAAAGCTCCTCCAGCAGAGCCCGGTATTCTTCCTCGCTGAGGGGTGGTTCCAGCGAGGCGGCCTCTTCCGAGGCCTCCAGCTCCCCCGGGGCCTCCGTTTCTAGGAAAGGTTGCGCCCGCTGCAGAAACTCCGGGCTCGCCAGGAGCTCATCCAGCAGGCCGGAGGGGAGTGCAGACGAGCGCCCCGGCTCCTGGAGGAGCCCCGCCTCGGGGGGCGCCCGGATGGCTTGCACCTGCCCCTGCCGCGCGGAGGCCTCCGGGGGCGCGGGCTGGGGAGGTGGGGCTGCCCCGGCTTGGGGTTCCCACGCCGCCCCGGCGACCTGGGGACCCTGGCCCCAGCCCCACCACGGAATCCCCTGGGACGCGAGGGGCGGGAAATGCAGGGGGTACTTCAGAGTTCAGTCTTCCTCACAGAATCGCAAAGTTCACGTTTCACAACCATAAAGAAACTATTTACGTTAAAAATGAGACATTTTATGGAGTTGCACTTAGAAAACTTCAATGTCTGAGAAAAAAAATCTCTAACGCACAGGGAAACAGGTGGTTTATCCAATACTCTGAAAATAAAATGGGCCGGGTGAGGGGAATATGAAAATATTATTTCAATTTCATTTCATTTTATTTATTTATTTATGTACTTATTTATTTATTTTTGAGACAGTGTCTCCCTCTGTCCCCCAGGCTGGATTACAGTGGCCTGAGCTCAGCTCACTGCAGCCTCCGCATCCTGGGCTCAAGGCATTCTCCTGCCTCAGCCTCCAGACTAGCTGGGACTAAATGAGCACGCCACCACGCCAGGCAAATTTTTGTCTTTTGTTTAAAGTGTAGAGGAGGTTTCACCATTTGGGCCAGGGTGGTCTTCAACGGCCGACTTCAGGTGATCTGCCCCAACTTGCCTTCCCAAAGTGAAGGGACTATAGGCGTGAGCCACTGCGCCCAGACTATGATAGTATCACACCGAAGCCTGAAGCTGCTCTGCCTTAGGATTTTTCCTGAATTTTACTTTCTTGTCATGATGAGTTGCTAGCTCATATTTTCCGTTGGATCTTTTCGAAAGGCTTTACTGATGAGATTATGGCTTTCTCACAAAGAATACCACTTTGGTGAAACTATACTGAAATTAAGAGTACCTTAAGTTTCCGATACTTATCAAGCACACTATTTGAACACGGCGTGGTAGGTGAAAGTGTGAGAAGCAGAATTTGGCAAACCCCATTATTTTTCAATTTCGACGGTTTCAGGTCTTTTGGTTTCAGCCAAACTGAAGAATGTCCTAATGAGCTGTCAATTCACAGGCCATTACAGACAATTTTTGAAACTACATCACAGTGTAATTTAAGGAGTACGATTCTAAAGAAATTTGAACAATCTGGTGGTATTGCTAACACCAAACAAGGTTGTTCAGCTCTTTCATCTTTAAAAACAAACAAACAAAAACATGATGTGGAATTCTCTCATTTTACCAAACAGCCGTACGCTCCCTTGAATATGTGACTGTGAAACCCAAGTAACTGGAAGACAAAAAATAAAGGAAACACCTCATCAGTCTCATTAATAGTTTTGTTGAGAATAATTTATTTTTCAAAAACTGCTGGCTATGTCTTGATATTTTTAGACACGGCTAAGATTGAAATTGCATGAATCCTCTCTCTAACATTCATGCTACTTAAGAAACTTTTCCCAAGATTTGACTGCATTCATTTCATAAAAGCCCTGTCCTCTTCTCCCCTATATATCTATATTAGCACTCTGCCTTCTACCCTCTTCCACAGGAAACACAAATCCGTCAATTGATCACTTAAGCCTTTCCAGTTTGGGTACAACATTTTCTGTAGTTGTACTCGTACGATTTGTCCTTTATACTTCTAAAGACTAGACCCTAGATTATGCATGCTTGGGAATAGTGGAGCTAGCTTGCTTAAACTTTATTTAGGCGTATGCTAATTACTTGTGGGGGGCAAAGGCAGGCAGTGAGGATGTTAAGCTTATCCCAAAATAGTCAATTTTGGAAAAGACACAAGTACAGGCCGGGCGCGGTGGCTCTGACCTGTAATCCCAGCACCTTGGGAGGTCTTCTCGCAGAAGACCAGAGCGAGACCCCAGGGAAAAGATGCATCCCCGGCGTGATGGCCTGACGATGGATTCCTGTGTACCGCAACATGGGGAGTCTGCAGTGTGGCCGGTTTGGAAACTGGCAAGGAGAGCGAAGAGACACCATGCCGGTCTTCCACCCTTCCCTGGATGCCTGTGGGTGCCCGCAGAGCTCCGGAAGCAAACAGTCAACATGCTCAGCCTTTCGGGGGCCGGAGAGACGTGAGCAACAGGCCCCCTTGCAGAGGGCACAGCAGCGTGGAATCCCAAATCACGCTTCAGTCGTCCTGAGTGTGGCTCCTCTGTGGTCGGGGCTGTCGGCCTGGCGCTCCTTTGCGAGGCTCAGCCTGGGGATGTGGGGTCTGTGAACCACGCGGGTGAAAACCCGACGGCAACCCGGGTCCCGGTCTTTTGTCTCTGAGGTAGCTGCCCGTTCCTTGTTCCACGGAATGGGGGCGAATGGGTGCCCCGCCCTCCCGACGCGGCGGCCGTGGGCCCAGCCCTCAGCCCGCGCCGGGCACTTACCCTTTTCCCGGAGCGCGGGGGTCCCGTTGCTCCCGGAGGCCGGAGACCGTTTTTTCTCTCTGCCTTCCTCCCTCTGTCCCTGGCTCCCTCCCGCCCGCCCTCTGTCCCTGCGTCGCTCTGTCTCTCCCTCCGTTCCTCACTGCCTCCCTCTCTCTCCCTCCCTCCCCCCCTCCCTCCCTCCCTCCCAACTTCCCTCTGCCCATCCTTCGGCCCCTCTGGGTCTCCCGTTCGTCACTCCAACTCTGCCCGCCTTCCCTCCCGCCTGGAACGGTCGGCATCGCCGGCGCGGGGCCTGGGGTCTGCGTTCAGCCGCCGGGCACTACGCGGTGGCAGCTGGGAGGCTGCAGGGACACGGGCGGGCGGGCGGGCGGGCGGGCGACGGTGGAGCGGAGGCGCAGAGGAGGCGAGCCGCTGCCGGAGGGATGGCGGGCGCGAACCCTGCGCGGGCCCGGTGTTTCGCGGGACCGGGGTCTCCACCCAGCCCAGGGGAGGACGCATTTTCCGTGGGTGGGGGTTGGGGGGTGCGGGGTGTGGGTGGCGAGGGGTTGGTCAGGCCGGGGTGGGGTGGCGGAAAAGCACGAGAGCTCTGCCCGGGCTGCTCCCAGAGCCTAGGCGGCTGCCCGCGAACCCGCGCGTGCGCAGTACACGGCCCACCTGCTGGTACCTGGGCCGGCGCTGGGATCCCCGGGATGCCCAGGAAAGAATGGCAGCTCTCCGCTCTGTGGAGTCTCTCACCGGGCCTAGACCTGGAAGGCAGGAATCCCAGGCGGGTCGGCCCGGAGGGAACACACGCCCCTCCACGCCGAGCCAGGTGTTCCCCGCGAAAGAGAGGCCACCGGCCACCGCCCTGCCCCGACCCCGTCCCAGCCCCACGTCCTTTTATAGCTCCTCCAGCAGAGCCCGGTATTCTTCCTCGCTGAGGGGTGGTTCCAGCGAGGCGGCCTCTTCCGAGGCCTCCAGCTCCCCCGGGGCCTCCGTTTCTAGGAAAGGTTGCGCCCCCTGCAGAAACTCCGGGCTCGCCAGGAGCTCATCCAGCAGGCCGGAGGGGAGTGCAGACGAGCGCCCCGGCTCCTGGAGGAGCCCCGCCTGGGGGGGCGCCCGGATGGCTTGCACCTGCCCCTGCCGCGCGGAGGCCTCCGGGGGCGCGGGCTGGGGAGGTGGGGCTGCCCCGGCTTGGGGTTCCCACGCCGCCCCGGCGACCTGGGGACCCTGGCCCCAGCCCCACCACGGACTCCCCTGGGACGCGGGTGGCGCAAGCCCACCTTGGCCCTGTGGCCCCGCTTGAGCCGGCCCAGGCTGTCCCACCGCGCAAGGGCCCGGCAGGCCGTCGCGCTGCGGGTCCCGGTCCTCCCGGCCTTTGCTCGGGTGCGCAGGCCACCGAGGAGCCTGAGGGTGGGAGAGCGCCCCGTCCGCGGGAGCCAGGGCAGCGTAGGCAAAATCCGCGCGTGCCGGGGCCGCTTGGGAGATCCCTCGTGCCGGCGCGGCCTGGCTGGGCTGGAGCACGGGGACGGCCCTCGCTCCCTGGCTCACGAAAGCCCCCTGGGGGAGAGCCCCAGGCGCGCAGGGCACGCGGGGTGCGGGAAGCGCCGTTCCCCACGCCCCGGCGTGGGCGAAGGTGACCCACGAGGGAGCAGGGTGACACCCACCGGGGGCCGCGTTGCACAGGCCGCCTGCGTGCGCGGGCGCCCTGCCACCCCGTCCCGGGTGCCTGGCCCGTCGATTCTGAAACCAGATCTGAATCCTGGACTCCGGGAGGCCCGTCTCTCTGGCCAGTTCTTCCCTGGCGGCGATGCCTGGAAAGCGATCCTTCTCAAAGGCGCGGAGGAGCAGGGCGGTCTGGGATCCGGTGACGGCGGTCCGCTTTCGCCTGCCTTCTTGCGGGCCGCGTCTCCCGGGCCAGGGCCGAGATTCCCGCCGGTGCTGCCTCAGCTGGCGTGACCTCTCATTCTGAAACCAAATCTGGACCCTGGGCTCCGGAACGCCGATGGCCTGGGCCAGCCCTTCTCTGGTGGCGATGCCCGGGTACGGGTTCCGCTCAAAGCAGGCTCGCAGGGCCTCGCTTTGGCTCGGGGTCCAGACGAGTCTCCTTCGCCGTCCTCGTCCTCGGGCTTCCGCGGGGAGGGGGCCGTCCGAAGGTGTCGGGAGAGCCATCGCGGGGAGCCCCGGCCGGAATTTCACGGACGGACACGGGCAGAGAGAGGCCCGCGGGCTCCCGGGCACCTCAGCCGGCCTGTGCACTGGGCGCAGGTGCAGCCAGGAGACCGGCCCGGACAGCCAGCCAGCCGCTCTTATAAAGACCAACAGGCAGGCAGGCTCCACCCCTTCATGAATGGCGGTGAGCCCTGGGACAGCCCGCCCTCCGGAAGGGTCCCAGGGCGTGGAGGCCCCCTGGGGCCGGGGGGAGGGGGGGCGGCGGTGGTGGTGGTGGTGGTGGTGGTGACGCTGGTGGTGGGGGCGGGGGTGGCGGTGGGGGCGGGAGGGACGAAGCGGAAGGGGGAGAGGGGGAAGGGGTGAGGGGGGCGGGTTTCGGGGTCTGGCTCTCCGGACCTCTCCAGGAATCCCGCGGGAACTGGAGGCCGCTCTCTGGGCTCCCACGCGCCTTCAGCAGGGAGAATCCAGCCTGGAAGGCTGGAGGGGAGTGTGGAACTGAACCTCCGTGGGAGTCTTGAGTTTTCCAGGCCCTCTCTCGGTGAAGGAGGCAATGCCTGTGGGTGTCGCCGTGGCCGTGACAGTCTCACACACGCACAGGGGTGTGGCTCTCGTTCATTCCCACGCAGAAGACCAGAGCGAGACCCCAGGGAAAGGATGCATCCCCGGCGTGATGGCCTGACGATGGATTCCTGTGTACCGCAACATGGGGAGTCTGCAGTGTGGCCGGTTTGGAAACTGGCAAGGAGAGCGAAGAGACACCATGCCGGTCTTCCACCCTTCCCTGGATGCCGGTGGGTGCCCGCAGAGCTCCGGAAGCAAACAGTCAACATGCTCAGCCTTTCGGGGGCCGGAGAGACGTGAGCAACAGGCCCCCTTGCAGAGGGCACAGCAGCGTGGAATCCCAAATCACGCTTCAGTCGTCCTGAGTGTGGCTCCTCTGTGGTCGGGGCTGTCGGCCTGGCGCTCCTTTGCGAGGCTCAGCCTGGGGATGTGCGGTCTGTGAACCACGCGGGTGAAAACCCGACGGCAACCCGGGTCCCGGTCTTTTTTCTCTGAGGTAGCTGCCCGTTCCTTGTTCCACGGAATCGAGGCGAATGGGTGCCCCGCCCTCCCGACGCGGCGGCCGTGGGCCCAGCCCTCAGCCCGCGCCGGGCGCTTACCCTTTTCCCGGAGCGCGGGGGTCCCGTTGCTCCCGGAGGCCAGAGACCGTTTATGCTCTCTGCCTTCCTCCCTCTGTCCCTGGCTCCCTCCCGCCCGCCCTCTGTCCCTGCGTCGCTCTGTCTCTCCCTCCGTTCCTCACTGCCTCCCTCTCTCTCCCTCCCTCCCTCCCTCCCTGCCTCCCTCCCTCCCAACTTCCCTCCGCCCATCCTTCGGCCCCTCTGGGTCTCCCGTTCGTCTCTCCATCGCTGCCCGCCTTCCCTCCCGCCTGGAACGGTCGGCATCGCCAGCGTGCGCGGGGCCTGGGGTCTGCGTTCAGCCGCCAGGCGCTCCACGGTGGCAGCTGGGAGGCTGCAGGGGCAAGGGCGGGCGGGCGGGCGGGCGACGGTGGAGCGGAGGCGAAGAGGAGGCGAGCCGCCGCTGGAGGGATGGCGGGCCCGGACGCTGCGCGGGCCCGGTGTTTCGCGGGACGGGGTTCTCCACCCAGCCCAGGGGAGGACGCATTGTCCGGGGTGGGGGGTGTGGGTGGCGAGGGGTTGGTCAGGCCGGGGTGGGGTGGCGGAAAGGCACGAGAGCTCTGCCCGGGCTGCTCCCAGAGCCTAGGCGGCTGCCCGCGAACCCGCGCGTGCGCAGTACACGGCCCACCTGCTGGTACCTGGGCCGGCGCTGGGATCCCCGGGATGCCCAGGAAAGAATGGCAGCTCTCCGCTCTGTGGAGTCTCTCACCGGGCCTAGACCTGGAAGGCAGGAATCCCAGGCGGGTCGGCCCGGAGGGAACACACGCCCCTCCACGCCGAGCCAGGTGTTCCCCGCGAAAGAGCGGCCACCGGCCACCGCCCTGCCCCGACCCCGTCCCAGCCCCGCGTCCTTTTAAAGCTCCTCCAGCAGAGCCCGGTATTCTTCCTCGCTGAGGGGTGGTTCCAGCGAGGCGGCCTCTTCCGAGGCCTCCAGCTCCCCCGGGGCCTCCGTTTCTAGGAAAGGTTGCGCCCGCTGCAGAAACTCCGGGCTCGCCAGGAGCTCATCCAGCAGGCCGGAGGGGAGTGCAGACGAGCGCCCCGGCTCCTGGAGGAGCCCCGCCTCGGGGGGCGCCCGGATGGCTTGCACCTGCCCCTGCCGCGCGGAGGCCTCCGGGGGCGCGGGCTGGGGAGGTGGGGCTGCCCCGGCTTGGGGTTCCCACGCCGCCCCGGCGACCTGGGGACCCTGGCCCCAGCCCCACCACGGAATCCCCTGGGACGCGAGGGGCGGGAAATGCAGGGGGTACTTCAGAGTTCAGTCTTCCTCACAGAATCGCAAAGTTCACGTTTCACAACCATAAAGAAACTATTTACGTTAAAAATGAGACATTTTATGGAGTTGCACTTAGAAAACTTCAATGTCTGAGAAAAAAAATCTCTAACGCACAGGGAAACAGGTGGTTTATCCAATACTCTGAAAATAAAATGGGCCGGGTGAGGGGAATATGAAAATATTATTTCAATTTCATTTCATTTTATTTATTTATTTATGTACTTATTTATTTATTTTTGAGACAGTGTCTCCCTCTGTCCCCCAGGCTGGATTACAGTGGCCTGAGCTCAGCTCACTGCAGCCTCCGCATCCTGGGCTCAAGGCATTCTCCTGCCTCAGCCTCCAGACTAGCTGGGACTAAATGAGCACGCCACCACGCCAGGCAAATTTTTGTCTTTTGTTTAAAGTGTAGAGGAGGTTTCACCATTTGGGCCAGGGTGGTCTTCAACGGCCGACTTCAGGTGATCTGCCCCAACTTGCCTTCCCAAAGTGAAGGGACTATAGGCGTGAGCCACTGCGCCCAGACTATGATAGTATCACACCGAAGCCTGAAGCTGCTCTGCCTTAGGATTTTTCCTGAATTTTACTTTCTTGTCATGATGAGTTGCTAGCTCATATTTTCCGTTGGATCTTTTCGAAAGGCTTTACTGATGAGATTATGGCTTTCTCACAAAGAATACCACTTTGGTGAAACTATACTGAAATTAAGAGTACCTTAAGTTTCCGATACTTATCAAGCACACTATTTGAACACGGCGTGGTAGGTGAAAGTGTGAGAAGCAGAATTTGGCAAACCCCATTATTTTTCAATTTCGACGGTTTCAGGTCTTTTGGTTTCAGCCAAACTGAAGAATGTCCTAATGAGCTGTCAATTCACAGGCCATTACAGACAATTTTTGAAACTACATCACAGTGTAATTTAAGGAGTACGATTCTAAAGAAATTTGAACAATCTGGTGGTATTGCTAACACCAAACAAGGTTGTTCAGCTCTTTCATCTTTAAAAACAAACAAACAAAAACATGATGTGGAATTCTCTCATTTTACCAAACAGCCGTACGCTCCCTTGAATATGTGACTGTGAAACCCAAGTAACTGGAAGACAAAAAATAAAGGAAACACCTCATCAGTCTCATTAATAGTTTTGTTGAGAATAATTTATTTTTCAAAAACTGCTGGCTATGTCTTGATATTTTTAGACACGGCTAAGATTGAAATTGCATGAATCCTCTCTCTAACATTCATGCTACTTAAGAAACTTTTCCCAAGATTTGACTGCATTCATTTCATAAAAGCCCTGTCCTCTTCTCCCCTATATATCTATATTAGCACTCTGCCTTCTACCCTCTTCCACAGGAAACACAAATCCGTCAATTGATCACTTAAGCCTTTCCAGTTTGGGTACAACATTTTCTGTAGTTGTACTCGTACGATTTGTCCTTTATACTTCTAAAGACTAGACCCTAGATTATGCATGCTTGGGAATAGTGGAGCTAGCTTGCTTAAACTTTATTTAGGCGTATGCTAATTACTTGTGGGGGGCAAAGGCAGGCAGTGAGGATGTTAAGCTTATCCCAAAATAGTCAATTTTGGAAAAGACACAAGTACAGGCCGGGCGCGGTGGCTCTGACCTGTAATCCCAGCACCTTGGGAGGTCTTCTCGCAGAAGACCAGAGCGAGACCCCAGGGAAAAGATGCATCCCCGGCGTGATGGCCTGACGATGGATTCCTGTGTACCGCAACATGGGGAGTCTGCAGTGTGGCCGGTTTGGAAACTGGCAAGGAGAGCGAAGAGACACCATGCCGGTCTTCCACCCTTCCCTGGATGCCTGTGGGTGCCCGCAGAGCTCCGGAAGCAAACAGTCAACATGCTCAGCCTTTCGGGGGCCGGAGAGACGTGAGCAACAGGCCCCCTTGCAGAGGGCACAGCAGCGTGGAATCCCAAATCACGCTTCAGTCGTCCTGAGTGTGGCTCCTCTGTGGTCGGGGCTGTCGGCCTGGCGCTCCTTTGCGAGGCTCAGCCTGGGGATGTGGGGTCTGTGAACCACGCGGGTGAAAACCCGACGGCAACCCGGGTCCCGGTCTTTTGTCTCTGAGGTAGCTGCCCGTTCCTTGTTCCACGGAATGGGGGCGAATGGGTGCCCCGCCCTCCCGACGCGGCGGCCGTGGGCCCAGCCCTCAGCCCGCGCCGGGCACTTACCCTTTTCCCGGAGCGCGGGGGTCCCGTTGCTCCCGGAGGCCGGAGACCGTTTTTTCTCTCTGCCTTCCTCCCTCTGTCCCTGGCTCCCTCCCGCCCGCCCTCTGTCCCTGCGTCGCTCTGTCTCTCCCTCCGTTCCTCACTGCCTCCCTCTCTCTCCCTCCCTCCCCCCCTCCCTCCCTCCCTCCCAACTTCCCTCTGCCCATCCTTCGGCCCCTCTGGGTCTCCCGTTCGTCACTCCAACTCTGCCCGCCTTCCCTCCCGCCTGGAACGGTCGGCATCGCCGGCGCGGGGCCTGGGGTCTGCGTTCAGCCGCCGGGCACTACGCGGTGGCAGCTGGGAGGCTGCAGGGACACGGGCGGGCGGGCGGGCGGGCGGGCGACGGTGGAGCGGAGGCGCAGAGGAGGCGAGCCGCTGCCGGAGGGATGGCGGGCGCGAACCCTGCGCGGGCCCGGTGTTTCGCGGGACCGGGGTCTCCACCCAGCCCAGGGGAGGACGCATTTTCCGTGGGTGGGGGTTGGGGGGTGCGGGGTGTGGGTGGCGAGGGGTTGGTCAGGCCGGGGTGGGGTGGCGGAAAAGCACGAGAGCTCTGCCCGGGCTGCTCCCAGAGCCTAGGCGGCTGCCCGCGAACCCGCGCGTGCGCAGTACACGGCCCACCTGCTGGTACCTGGGCCGGCGCTGGGATCCCCGGGATGCCCAGGAAAGAATGGCAGCTCTCCGCTCTGTGGAGTCTCTCACCGGGCCTAGACCTGGAAGGCAGGAATCCCAGGCGGGTCGGCCCGGAGGGAACACACGCCCCTCCACGCCGAGCCAGGTGTTCCCCGCGAAAGAGAGGCCACCGGCCACCGCCCTGCCCCGACCCCGTCCCAGCCCCACGTCCTTTTATAGCTCCTCCAGCAGAGCCCGGTATTCTTCCTCGCTGAGGGGTGGTTCCAGCGAGGCGGCCTCTTCTGAGGCCTCCAGCTCCCCCGGGGCCTCCGTTTCTAGGAAAGGTTGCGCCCCCTGCAGAAACTCCGGGCTCGCCAGGAGCTCATCCAGCAGGCCGGAGGGGAGTGCAGACGAGCGCCCCGGCTCCTGGAGGAGCCCCGCCTGGGGGGGCGCCCGGATGGCTTGCACCTGCCCCTGCCGCGCGGAGGCCTCCGGGGGCGCGGGCTGGGGAGGTGGGGCTGCCCCGGCTTGGGGTTCCCACGCCGCCCCGGCGACCTGGGGACCCTGGCCCCAGCCCCACCACGGACTCCCCTGGGACGCGGGTGGCGCAAGCCCACCTTGGCCCTGTGGCCCCGCTTGAGCCGGCCCAGGCTGTCCCACCGCGCAAGGGCCCGGCAGGCCGTCGCGCTGCGGGTCCCGGTCCTCCCGGCCTTTGCTCGGGTGCGCAGGCCACCGAGGAGCCTGAGGGTGGGAGAGCGCCCCGTCCGCGGGAGCCAGGGCAGCGTAGGCAAAATCCGCGCGTGCCGGGGCCGCTTGGGAGATCCCTCGTGCCGGCGCGGCCTGGCTGGGCTGGAGCACGGGGACGGCCCTCGCTCCCTGGCTCACGAAAGCCCCCTGGGGGAGAGCCCCAGGCGCGCAGGGCACGCGGGGTGCGGGAAGCGCCGTTCCCCACGCCCCGGCGTGGGCGAAGGTGACCCACGAGGGAGCAGGGTGACACCCACCGGGGGCCGCGTTGCACAGGCCGCCTGCGTGCGCGGGCGCCCTGCCACCCCGTCCCGGGTGCCTGGCCCGTCGATTCTGAAACCAGATCTGAATCCTGGACTCCGGGAGGCCCGTCTCTCTGGCCAGTTCTTCCCTGGCGGCGATGCCTGGAAAGCGATCCTTCTCAAAGGCGCGGAGGAGCAGGGCGGTCTGGGATCCGGTGACGGCGGTCCGCTTTCGCCTGCCTTCTTGCGGGCCGCGTCTCCCGGGCCAGGGCCGAGATTCCCGCCGGTGCTGCCTCAGCTGGCGTGACCTCTCATTCTGAAACCAAATCTGGACCCTGGGCTCCGGAACGCCGATGGCCTGGGCCAGCCCTTCTCTGGTGGCGATGCCCGGGTACGGGTTCCGCTCAAAGCAGGCTCGCAGGGCCTCGCTTTGGCTCGGGGTCCAGACGAGTCTCCTTCGCCGTCCTCGTCCTCGGGCTTCCGCGGGGAGGGGGCCGTCCGAAGGTGTCGGGAGAGCCATCGCGGCGAGCCCCGGCCGGAATTTCACGGACGGACACGGGCAGAGAGAGGCCCGCGGGCTCCCGGGCACCTCAGCCGGCCTGTGCACTGGGCGCAGGTGCAGCCAGGAGACCGGCCCGGACAGCCAGCCAGCCGCTCTTATAAAGACCAACAGGCAGGCAGGCTCCACCCCTTCATGAATGGCGGTGAGCCCTGGGACAGCCCGCCCTCCGGAAGGGTCCCAGGGCGTGGAGGCCCCCTGGGGCCGGGGGGAGGGGGGGCGGCGGTGGTGGTGGTGGTGGTGGTGGTGACGCTGGTGGTGGGGGCGGGGGTGGCGGTGGGGGCGGGAGGGACGAAGCGGAAGGGGGAGAGGGGGAAGGGGTGAGGGGGGCGGGTTTCGGGGTCTGGCTCTCCGGACCTCTCCAGGAATCCCGCGGGAACTGGAGGCCGCTCTCTGGGCTCCCACGCGCCTTCAGCAGGGAGAATCCAGCCTGGAAGGCTGGAGGGGAGTGTGGAACTGAACCTCCGTGGGAGTCTTGAGTTTTCCAGGCCCTCTCTCGGTGAAGGAGGCAATGCCTGTGGGTGTCGCCGTGGCCGTGACAGTCTCACACACGCACAGGGGTGTGGCTCTCGTTCATTCCCACGCAGAAGACCAGAGCGAGACCCCAGGGAAAGGATGCATCCCCGGCGTGATGGCCTGACGATGGATTCCTGTGTACCGCAACATGGGGAGTCTGCAGTGTGGCCGGTTTGGAAACTGGCAAGGAGAGCGAAGAGACACCATGCCGGTCTTCCACCCTTCCCTGGATGCCGGTGGGTGCCCGCAGAGCTCCGGAAGCAAACAGTCAACATGCTCAGCCTTTCGGGGGCCGGAGAGACGTGAGCAACAGGCCCCCTTGCAGAGGGCACAGCAGCGTGGAATCCCAAATCACGCTTCAGTCGTCCTGAGTGTGGCTCCTCTGTGGTCGGGGCTGTCGGCCTGGCGCTCCTTTGCGAGGCTCAGCCTGGGGATGTGCGGTCTGTGAACCACGCGGGTGAAAACCCGAGGGCAACCCGGGTCCCGGTCTTTTTTCTCTGAGGTAGCTGCCCGTTCCTTGTTCCACGGAATCGAGGCGAATGGGTGCCCCGCCCTCCCGACGCGGCGGCCGTGGGCCCAGCCCTCAGCCCGCGCCGGGCGCTTACCCTTTTCCCGGAGCGCGGGGGTCCCGTTGCTCCCGGAGGCCAGAGACCGTTTATGCTCTCTGCCTTCCTCCCTCTGTCCCTGGCTCCCTCCCGCCCGCCCTCTGTCCCTGCGTCGCTCTGTCTCTCCCTCCGTTCCTCACTGCCTCCCTCTCTCTCCCTCCCTCCCTCCCTCCCTGCCTCCCTCCCTCCCAACTTCCCTCCGCCCATCCTTCGGCCCCTCTGGGTCTCCCGTTCGTCTCTCCATCGCTGCCCGCCTTCCCTCCCGCCTGGAACGGTCGGCATCGCCAGCGTGCGCGGGGCCTGGGGTCTGCGTTCAGCCGCCAGGCGCTCCACGGTGGCAGCTGGGAGGCTGCAGGGGCAAGGGCGGGCGGGCGGGCGGGCGACGGTGGAGCGGAGGCGAAGAGGAGGCGAGCCGCCGCTGGAGGGATGGCGGGCCCGGACGCTGCGCGGGCCCGGTGTTTCGCGGGACGGGGTTCTCCACCCAGCCCAGGGGAGGACGCATTGTCCGGGGTGGGGGGTGTGGGTGGCGAGGGGTTGGTCAGGCCGGGGTGGGGTGGCGGAAAGGCACGAGAGCTCTGCCCGGGCTGCTCCCAGAGCCTAGGCGGCTGCCCGCGAACCCGCGCGTGCGCAGTACACGGCCCACCTGCTGGTACCTGGGCCGGCGCTGGGATCCCCGGGATGCCCAGGAAAGAATGGCAGCTCTCCGCTCTGTGGAGTCTCTCACCGGGCCTAGACCTGGAAGGCAGGAATCCCAGGCGGGTCGGCCCGGAGGGAACACACGCCCCTCCACGCCGAGCCAGGTGTTCCCCGCGAAAGAGCGGCCACCGGCCACCGCCCTGCCCCGACCCCGTCCCAGCCCCGCGTCCTTTTAAAGCTCCTCCAGCAGAGCCCGGTATTCTTCCTCGCTGAGGGGTGGTTCCAGCGAGGCGGCCTCTTCCGAGGCCTCCAGCTCCCCCGGGGCCTCCGTTTCTAGGAAAGGTTGCGCCCGCTGCAGAAACTCCGGGCTCGCCAGGAGCTCATCCAGCAGGCCGGAGGGGAGTGCAGACGAGCGCCCCGGCTCCTGGAGGAGCCCCGCCTCGGGGGGCGCCCGGATGGCTTGCACCTGCCCCTGCCGCGCGGAGGCCTCCGGGGGCGCGGGCTGGGGAGGTGGGGCTGCCCCGGCTTGGGGTTCCCACGCCGCCCCGGCGACCTGGGGACCCTGGCCCCAGCCCCACCACGGAATCCCCTGGGACGCGAGGGGCGGGAAATGCAGGGGGTACTTCAGAGTTCAGTCTTCCTCACAGAATCGCAAAGTTCACGTTTCACAACCATAAAGAAACTATTTACGTTAAAAATGAGACATTTTATGGAGTTGCACTTAGAAAACTTCAATGTCTGAGAAAAAAAATCTCTAACGCACAGGGAAACAGGTGGTTTATCCAATACTCTGAAAATAAAATGGGCCGGGTGAGGGGAATATGAAAATATTATTTCAATTTCATTTCATTTTATTTATTTATTTATGTACTTATTTATTTATTTTTGAGACAGTGTCTCCCTCTGTCCCCCAGGCTGGATTACAGTGGCCTGAGCTCAGCTCACTGCAGCCTCCGCATCCTGGGCTCAAGGCATTCTCCTGCCTCAGCCTCCAGACTAGCTGGGACTAAATGAGCACGCCACCACGCCAGGCAAATTTTTGTCTTTTGTTTAAAGTGTAGAGGAGGTTTCACCATTTGGGCCAGGGTGGTCTTCAACGGCCGACTTCAGGTGATCTGCCCCAACTTGCCTTCCCAAAGTGAAGGGACTATAGGCGTGAGCCACTGCGCCCAGACTATGATAGTATCACACCGAAGCCTGAAGCTGCTCTGCCTTAGGATTTTTCCTGAATTTTACTTTCTTGTCATGATGAGTTGCTAGCTCATATTTTCCGTTGGATCTTTTCGAAAGGCTTTACTGATGAGATTATGGCTTTCTCACAAAGAATACCACTTTGGTGAAACTATACTGAAATTAAGAGTACCTTAAGTTTCCGATACTTATCAAGCACACTATTTGAACACGGCGTGGTAGGTGAAAGTGTGAGAAGCAGAATTTGGCAAACCCCATTATTTTTCAATTTCGACGGTTTCAGGTCTTTTGGTTTCAGCCAAACTGAAGAATGTCCTAATGAGCTGTCAATTCACAGGCCATTACAGACAATTTTTGAAACTACATCACAGTGTAATTTAAGGAGTACGATTCTAAAGAAATTTGAACAATCTGGTGGTATTGCTAACACCAAACAAGGTTGTTCAGCTCTTTCATCTTTAAAAACAAACAAACAAAAACATGATGTGGAATTCTCTCATTTTACCAAACAGCCGTACGCTCCCTTGAATATGTGACTGTGAAACCCAAGTAACTGGAAGACAAAAAATAAAGGAAACACCTCATCAGTCTCATTAATAGTTTTGTTGAGAATAATTTATTTTTCAAAAACTGCTGGCTATGTCTTGATATTTTTAGACACGGCTAAGATTGAAATTGCATGAATCCTCTCTCTAACATTCATGCTACTTAAGAAACTTTTCCCAAGATTTGACTGCATTCATTTCATAAAAGCCCTGTCCTCTTCTCCCCTATATATCTATATTAGCACTCTGCCTTCTACCCTCTTCCACAGGAAACACAAATCCGTCAATTGATCACTTAAGCCTTTCCAGTTTGGGTACAACATTTTCTGTAGTTGTACTCGTACGATTTGTCCTTTATACTTCTAAAGACTAGACCCTAGATTATGCATGCTTGGGAATAGTGGAGCTAGCTTGCTTAAACTTTATTTAGGCGTATGCTAATTACTTGTGGGGGGCAAAGGCAGGCAGTGAGGATGTTAAGCTTATCCCAAAATAGTCAATTTTGGAAAAGACACAAGTACAGGCCGGGCGCGGTGGCTCTGACCTGTAATCCCAGCACCTTGGGAGGTCTTCTCGCAGAAGACCAGAGCGAGACCCCAGGGAAAAGATGCATCCCCGGCGTGATGGCCTGACGATGGATTCCTGTGTACCGCAACATGGGGAGTCTGCAGTGTGGCCGGTTTGGAAACTGGCAAGGAGAGCGAAGAGACACCATGCCGGTCTTCCACCCTTCCCTGGATGCCTGTGGGTGCCCGCAGAGCTCCGGAAGCAAACAGTCAACATGCTCAGCCTTTCGGGGGCCGGAGAGACGTGAGCAACAGGCCCCCTTGCAGAGGGCACAGCAGCGTGGAATCCCAAATCACGCTTCAGTCGTCCTGAGTGTGGCTCCTCTGTGGTCGGGGCTGTCGGCCTGGCGCTCCTTTGCGAGGCTCAGCCTGGGGATGTGGGGTCTGTGAACCACGCGGGTGAAAACCCGACGGCAACCCGGGTCCCGGTCTTTTGTCTCTGAGGTAGCTGCCCGTTCCTTGTTCCACGGAATGGGGGCGAATGGGTGCCCCGCCCTCCCGACGCGGCGGCCGTGGGCCCAGCCCTCAGCCCGCGCCGGGCACTTACCCTTTTCCCGGAGCGCGGGGGTCCCGTTGCTCCCGGAGGCCGGAGACCGTTTTTTCTCTCTGCCTTCCTCCCTCTGTCCCTGGCTCCCTCCCGCCCGCCCTCTGTCCCTGCGTCGCTCTGTCTCTCCCTCCGTTCCTCACTGCCTACCTCTCTCTCCCTCCCTCCCCCCCTCCCTCCCTCCCTCCCAACTTCCCTCTGCCCATCCTTCGGCCCCTCTGGGTCTCCCGTTCGTCACTCCAACTCTGCCCGCCTTCCCTCCCGCCTGGAACGGTCGGCATCGCCGGCGCGGGGCCTGGGGTCTGCGTTCAGCCGCCGGGCACTACGCGGTGGCAGCTGGGAGGCTGCAGGGACACGGGCGGGCGGGCGGGCGGGCGGGCGACGGTGGAGCGGAGGCGCAGAGGAGGCGAGCCGCTGCCGGAGGGATGGCGGGCGCGAACCCTGCGCGGGCCCGGTGTTTCGCGGGACCGGGGTCTCCACCCAGCCCAGGGGAGGACGCATTTTCCGTGGGTGGGGGTTGGGGGGTGCGGGGTGTGGGTGGCGAGGGGTTGGTCAGGCCGGGGTGGGGTGGCGGAAAAGCACGAGAGCTCTGCCCGGGCTGCTCCCAGAGCCTAGGCGGCTGCCCGCGAACCCGCGCGTGCGCAGTACACGGCCCACCTGCTGGTACCTGGGCCGGCGCTGGGATCCCCGGGATGCCCAGGAAAGAATGGCAGCTCTCCGCTCTGTGGAGTCTCTCACCGGGCCTAGACCTGGAAGGCAGGAATCCCAGGCGGGTCGGCCCGGAGGGAACACACGCCCCTCCACGCCGAGCCAGGTGTTCCCCGCGAAAGAGAGGCCACCGGCCACCGCCCTGCCCCGACCCCGTCCCAGCCCCACGTCCTTTTATAGCTCCTCCAGCAGAGCCCGGTATTCTTCCTCGCTGAGGGGTGGTTCCAGCGAGGCGGCCTCTTCTGAGGCCTCCAGCTCCCCCGGGGCCTCCGTTTCTAGGAAAGGTTGCGCCCCCTGCAGAAACTCCGGGCTCGCCAGGAGCTCATCCAGCAGGCCGGAGGGGAGTGCAGACGAGCGCCCCGGCTCCTGGAGGAGCCCCGCCTGGGGGGGCGCCCGGATGGCTTGCACCTGCCCCTGCCGCGCGGAGGCCTCCGGGGGCGCGGGCTGGGGAGGTGGGGCTGCCCCGGCTTGGGGTTCCCACGCCGCCCCGGCGACCTGGGGACCCTGGCCCCAGCCCCACCACGGACTCCCCTGGGACGCGGGTGGCGCAAGCCCACCTTGGCCCTGTGGCCCCGCTTGAGCCGGCCCAGGCTGTCCCACCGCGCAAGGGCCCGGCAGGCCGTCGCGCTGCGGGTCCCGGTCCTCCCGGCCTTTGCTCGGGTGCGCAGGCCACCGAGGAGCCTGAGGGTGGGAGAGCGCCCCGTCCGCGGGAGCCAGGGCAGCGTAGGCAAAATCCGCGCGTGCCGGGGCCGCTTGGGAGATCCCTCGTGCCGGCGCGGCCTGGCTGGGCTGGAGCACGGGGACGGCCCTCGCTCCCTGGCTCACGAAAGCCCCCTGGGGGAGAGCCCCAGGCGCGCAGGGCACGCGGGGTGCGGGAAGCGCCGTTCCCCACGCCCCGGCGTGGGCGAAGGTGACCCACGAGGGAGCAGGGTGACACCCACCGGGGGCCGCGTTGCACAGGCCGCCTGCGTGCGCGGGCGCCCTGCCACCCCGTCCCGGGTGCCTGGCCCGTCGATTCTGAAACCAGATCTGAATCCTGGACTCCGGGAGGCCCGTCTCTCTGGCCAGTTCTTCCCTGGCGGCGATGCCTGGAAAGCGATCCTTCTCAAAGGCGCGGAGGAGCAGGGCGGTCTGGGATCCGGTGACGGCGGTCCGCTTTCGCCTGCCTTCTTGCGGGCCGCGTCTCCCGGGCCAGGGCCGAGATTCCCGCCGGTGCTGCCTCAGCTGGCGTGACCTCTCATTCTGAAACCAAATCTGGACCCTGGGCTCCGGAACGCCGATGGCCTGGGCCAGCCCTTCTCTGGTGGCGATGCCCGGGTACGGGTTCCGCTCAAAGCAGGCTCGCAGGGCCTCGCTTTGGCTCGGGGTCCAGACGAGTCTCCTTCGCCGTCCTCGTCCTCGGGCTTCCGCGGGGAGGGGGCCGTCCGAAGGTGTCGGGAGAGCCATCGCGGGGAGCCCCGGCCGGAATTTCACGGACGGACACGGGCAGAGAGAGGCCCGCGGGCTCCCGGGCACCTCAGCCGGCCTGTGCACTGGGCGCAGGTGCAGCCAGGAGACCGGCCCGGACAGCCAGCCAGCCGCTCTTATAAAGACCAACAGGCAGGCAGGCTCCACCCCTTCATGAATGGCGGTGAGCCCTGGGACAGCCCGCCCTCCGGAAGGGTCCCAGGGCGTGGAGGCCCCCTGGGGCCGGGGGGAGGGGGGGCGGCGGTGGTGGTGGTGGTGGTGGTGGTGACGCTGGTGGTGGGGGCGGGGGTGGCGGTGGGGGCGGGAGGGACGAAGCGGAAGGGGGAGAGGGGGAAGGGGTGAGGGGGGCGGGTTTCGGGGTCTGGCTCTCCGGACCTCTCCAGGAATCCCGCGGGAACTGGAGGCCGCTCTCTGGGCTCCCACGCGCCTTCAGCAGGGAGAATCCAGCCTGGAAGGCTGGAGGGGAGTGTGGAACTGAACCTCCGTGGGAGTCTTGAGTTTTCCAGGCCCTCTCTCGGTGAAGGAGGCAATGCCTGTGGGTGTCGCCGTGGCCGTGACAGTCTCACACACGCACAGGGGTGTGGCTCTCGTTCATTCCCACGCAGAAGACCAGAGCGAGACCCCAGGGAAAGGATGCATCCCCGGCGTGATGGCCTGACGATGGATTCCTGTGTACCGCAACATGGGGAGTCTGCAGTGTGGCCGGTTTGGAAACTGGCAAGGAGAGCGAAGAGACACCATGCCGGTCTTCCACCCTTCCCTGGATGCCGGTGGGTGCCCGCAGAGCTCCGGAAGCAAACAGTCAACATGCTCAGCCTTTCGGGGGCCGGAGAGACGTGAGCAACAGGCCCCCTTGCAGAGGGCACAGCAGCGTGGAATCCCAAATCACGCTTCAGTCGTCCTGAGTGTGGCTCCTCTGTGGTCGGGGCTGTCGGCCTGGCGCTCCTTTGCGAGGCTCAGCCTGGGGATGTGCGGTCTGTGAACCACGCGGGTGAAAACCCGACGGCAACCCGGGTCCCGGTCTTTTTTCTCTGAGGTAGCTGCCCGTTCCTTGTTCCACGGAATCGAGGCGAATGGGTGCCCCGCCCTCCCGACGCGGCGGCCGTGGGCCCAGCCCTCAGCCCGCGCCGGGCGCTTACCCTTTTCCCGGAGCGCGGGGGTCCCGTTGCTCCCGGAGGCCAGAGACCGTTTATGCTCTCTGCCTTCCTCCCTCTGTCCCTGTCTCCCTCCCGCCCGCCCTCTGTCCCTGCGTCGCTCTGTCTCTCCCTCCATTCCTCACTGCCTCCCTCTCTCTCCCTCCCTCCCTCCCTCCCTGCCTCCCTCCCTCCCAACTTCCCTCCGCCCATCCTTCGGCCCCTCTGGGTCTCCCGTTCGTCTCTCCATCGCTGCCCGCCTTCCCTCCCGCCTGGAACGGTCGGCATCGCCAGCGTGCGCGGGGCCTGGGGTCTGCGTTCAGCCGCCAGGCGCTCCACGGTGGCAGCTGGGAGGCTGCAGGGGCAAGGGCGGGCGGGCGGGCGGGCGACGGTGGAGCGGAGGCGAAGAGGAGGCGAGCCGCCGCTGGAGGGATGGCGGGCCCGGACGCTGCGCGGGCCCGGTGTTTCGCGGGACGGGGTTCTCCACCCAGCCCAGGGGAGGACGCATTGTCCGGGGTGGGGGGTGTGAGTGGCGAGGGGTTGGTCAGGCCGGGGTGGGGTGGCGGAAAGGCACGAGAGCTCTGCCCGGGCTGCTCCCAGAGCCTAGGCGGCTGCCCGCGAACCCGCGCGTGCGCAGTACACGGCCCACCTGCTGGTACCTGGGCCGGCGCTGGGATCCCCGGGATGCCCAGGAAAGAATGGCAGCTCTCCGCTCTGTGGAGTCTCTCACCGGGCCTAGACCTGGAAGGCAGGAATCCCAGGCGGGTCGGCCCGGAGGGAACACACGCCCCTCCACGCCGAGCCAGGTGTTCCCCGCGAAAGAGCGGCCACCGGCCACCGCCCTGCCCCGACCCCGTCCCAGCCCCGCGTCCTTTTAAAGCTCCTCCAGCAGAGCCCGGTATTCTTCCTCGCTGAGGGGTGGTTCCAGCGAGGCGGCCTCTTCCGAGGCCTCCAGCTCCCCCGGGGCCTCCGTTTCTAGGAAAGGTTGCACCCGCTGCAGAAACTCCGGGCTCGCCAGGAGCTCATCCAGCAGGCCGGAGGGGAGTGCAGACGAGCGCCCCGGCTCCTGGAGGAGCCCCACCTCGGGGGGCGCCCGGATGGCTTGCACCTGCCCCTGCCGCGCGGAGGCCTCCGGGGGCGCGGGCTGGGGAGGTGGGGCTGCCCCGGCTTGGGGTTCCCACGCCGCCCCGGCGACCTGGGGACCCTGGCCCCAGCCCCACCACGGAATCCCCTGGGACGCAAGGGGCGGGAAATGCAGGGGGTACTTCAGAGTTCAGTCTTCCTCACAGAATCGCAAAGTTCACGTTTCACAACCATAAAGAAACTATTTACGTTAAAAATGAGACATTTTATGGAGTTGCACTTAGAAAACTTCAATGTCTGAGAAAAAAAATCTCTAACGCACAGGGAAACAGGTGGTTTATCCAATACTCTGAAAATAAAATGGGCCGGGTGAGGGGAATATGAAAATATTATTTCAATTTCATTTCATTTTATTTATTTATTTATGTACTTATTTATTTATTTTTGAGACAGTGTCTCCCTCTGTCCCCCAGGCTGGATTACAGTGGCCTGAGCTCAGCTCACTGCAGCCTCCGCATCCTGGGCTCAAGGCATTCTCCTGCCTCAGCCTCCAGACTAGCTGGGACTAAATGAGCACGCCACCACGCCAGGCAAATTTTTGTCTTTTGTTTAAAGTGTAGAGGAGGTTTCACCATTTGGGCCAGGGTGGTCTTCAACGGCCGACTTCAGGTGATCTGCCCCAACTTGCCTTCCCAAAGTGAAGGGACTATAGGCGTGAGCCACTGCGCCCAGACTATGATAGTATCACACCGAAGCCTGAAGCTGCTCTGCCTTAGGATTTTTCCTGAATTTTACTTTCTTGTCATGATGAGTTGCTAGCTCATATTTTCCGTTGGATCTTTTCGAAAGGCTTTACTGATGAGATTATGGCTTTCTCACAAAGAATACCACTTTGGTGAAACTATACTGAAATTAAGAGTACCTTAAGTTTCCGATACTTATCAAGCACACTATTTGAACACGGCGTGGTAGGTGAAAGTGTAAGAAGCAGAATTTGGCAAACCCCATTATTTTTCAATTTCGACGGTTTCAGGTCTTTTGGTTTCAGCCAAACTGAAGAATGTCCTAATGAGCTGTCAATTGACAGGCCATTACAGACAATTTTTGAAACTACATCACAGTGTAATTTAAGGAGTACGATTCTAAAGAAATTTGAACAATCTGGTGGTATTGCTAACACCAAACAAGGTTGTTCAGCTCTTTCATCTTTAAAAACAAACAAACAAAAACATGATGTGGAATTCTCTCATTTTACCAAACAGCCGTACGCTCCCTTGAATATGTGACTGTGAAACCCAAGTAACTGGAAGACAAAAAATAAAGGAAACACCTCATCAGTCTCATTAATAGTTTTGTTGAGAATAATTTATTTTTCAAAAACTGCTGGCTATGTCTTGATATTTTTAGACACGGCTAAGATTGAAATTGCATGAATCCTCTCTCTAACATTCATGCTACTTAAGAAACTTTTCCCAAGATTTGACTGCATTCATTTCATAAAAGCCCTGTCCTCTTCTCCCCTATATATCTATATTAGCACTCTGCCTTCTACCCTCTTCCACAGGAAACACAAATCCGTCAATTGATCACTTAAGCCTTTCCAGTTTGGGTACAACATTTTCTGTAGTTGTACTCGTACGATTTGTCCTTTATACTTCTAAAGACTAGACCCTAGATTATGCATGCTTGGGAATAGTGGAGCTAGCTTGCTTAAACTTTATTTAGGCGTATGCTAATTACTTGTGGGGGGCAAAGGCAGGCAGTGAGGATGTTAAGCTTATCCCAAAATAGTCAATTTTGGAAAAGACACAAGTACAGGCCGGGCGCGGTGGCTCTGACCTGTAATCCCAGCACCTTGGGAGGTCTTCTCGCAGAAGACCAGAGCGAGACCCCAGGGAAAAGATGCATCCCCGGCGTGATGGCCTGACGATGGATTCCTGTGTACCGCAACATGGGGAGTCTGCAGTGTGGCCGGTTTGGAAACTGGCAAGGAGAGCGAAGAGACACCATGCCGGTCTTCCACCCTTCCCTGGATGCCTGTGGGTGCCCGCAGAGCTCCGGAAGCAAACAGTCAACATGCTCAGCCTTTCGGGGGCCGGAGAGACGTGAGCAACAGGCCCCCTTGCAGAGGGCACAGCAGCGTGGAATCCCAAATCACGCTTCAGTCGTCCTGAGTGTGGCTCCTCTGTGGTCGGGGCTGTCGGCCTGGCGCTCCTTTGCGAGGCTCAGCCTGGGGATGTGGGGTCTGTGAACCACGCGGGTGAAAACCCGACGGCAACCCGGGTCCCGGTCTTTTGTCTCTGAGGTAGCTGCCCGTTCCTTGTTCCACGGAATGGGGGCGAATGGGTGCCCCGCCCTCCCGACGCGGCGGCCGTGGGCCCAGCCCTCAGCCCGCGCCGGGCACTTACCCTTTTCCCGGAGCGCGGGGGTCCCGTTGCTCCCGGAGGCCGGAGACCGTTTTTTCTCTCTGCCTTCCTCCCTCTGTCCCTGGCTCCCTCCCGCCCGCCCTCTGTCCCTGCGTCGCTCTGTCTCTCCCTCCGTTCCTCACTGCCTCCCTCTCTCTCCCTCCCTCCCCCCCTCCCTCCCTCCCTCCCAACTTCCCTCTGCCCATCCTTCGGCCCCTCTGGGTCTCCCGTTCGTCACTCCAACTCTGCCCGCCTTCCCTCCCGCCTGGAACGGTCGGCATCGCCGGCGCGGGGCCTGGGGTCTGCGTTCAGCCGCCGGGCACTACGCGGTGGCAGCTGGGAGGCTGCAGGGACACGGGCGGGCGGGCGGGCGGGCGGGCGACGGTGGAGCGGAGGCGCAGAGGAGGCGAGCCGCTGCCGGAGGGATGGCGGGCGCGAACCCTGCGCGGGCCCGGTGTTTCGCGGGACCGGGGTCTCCACCCAGCCCAGGGGAGGACGCATTTTCCGTGGGTGGGGGTTGGGGGGTGCGGGGTGTGGGTGGCGAGGGGTTGGTCAGGCCGGGGTGGGGTGGCGGAAAAGAACGAGAGCTCTGCCCGGGCTGCTCCCAGAGCCTAGGCGGCTGCCCGCGAACCCGCGCGTGCGCAGTACACGGCCCACCTGCTGGTACCTGGGCCGGCGCTGGGATCCCCGGGATGCCCAGGAAAGAATGGCAGCTCTCCGCTCTGTGGAGTCTCTCACCGGGCCTAGACCTGGAAGGCAGGAATCCCAGGCGGGTCGGCCCGGAGGGAACACACGCCCCTCCACGCCGAGCCAGGTGTTCCCCGCGAAAGAGAGGCCACCGGCCACCGCCCTGCCCCGACCCCGTCCCAGCCCCACGTCCTTTTATAGCTCCTCCAGCAGAGCCCGGTATTCTTCCTCGCTGAGGGGTGGTTCCAGCGAGGCGGCCTCTTCCGAGGCCTCCAGCTCCCCCGGGGCCTCCGTTTCTAGGAAAGGTTGCGCCCCCTGCAGAAACTCCGGGCTCGCCAGGAGCTCATCCAGCAGGCCGGAGGGGAGTGCAGACGAGCGCCCCGGCTCCTGGAGGAGCCCCGCCTGGGGGGGCGCCCGGATGGCTTGCACCTGCCCCTGCCGCGCGGAGGCCTCCGGGGGCGCGGGCTGGGGAGGTGGGGCTGCCCCGGCTTGGGGTTCCCACGCCGCCCCGGCGACCTGGGGACCCTGGCCCCAGCCCCACCACGGACTCCCCTGGGACGCGGGTGGCGCAAGCCCACCTTGGCCCTGTGGCCCCGCTTGAGCCGGCCCAGGCTGTCCCACCGCGCAAGGGCCCGGCAGGCCGTCGCGCTGCGGGTCCCGGTCCTCCCGGCCTTTGCTCGGGTGCGCAGGCCACCGAGGAGCCTGAGGGTGGGAGAGCGCCCCGTCCGCGGGAGCCAGGGCAGCGTAGGCAAAATCCGCGCGTGCCGGGGCCGCTTGGGAGATCCCTCGTGCCGGCGCGGCCTGGCTGGGCTGGAGCACGGGGACGGCCCTCGCTCCCTGGCTCACGAAAGCCCCCTGGGGGAGAGCCCCAGGCGCGCAGGGCACGCGGGGTGCGGGAAGCGCCGTTCCCCACGCCCCGGCGTGGGCGAAGGTGACCCACGAGGGAGCAGGGTGACACCCACCGGGGGCCGCGTTGCACAGGCCGCCTGCGTGCGCGGGCGCCCTGCCACCCCGTCCCGGGTGCCTGGCCCGTCGATTCTGAAACCAGATCTGAATCCTGGACTCCGGGAGGCCCGTCTCTCTGGCCAGTTCTTCCCTGGCGGCGATGCCTGGAAAGCGATCCTTCTCAAAGGCGCGGAGGAGCAGGGCGGTCTGGGATCCGGTGACGGCGGTCCGCTTTCGCCTGCCTTCTTGCGGGCCGCGTCTCCCGGGCCAGGGCCGAGATTCCCGCCGGTGCTGCCTCAGCTGGCGTGACCTCTCATTCTGAAACCAAATCTGGACCCTGGGCTCCGGAACGCCGATGGCCTGGGCCAGCCCTTCTCTGGTGGCGATGCCCGGGTACGGGTTCCGCTCAAAGCAGGCTCGCAGGGCCTCGCTTTGGCTCGGGGTCCAGACGAGTCTCCTTCGCCGTCCTCGTCCTCGGGCTTCCGCGGGGAGGGGGCCGTCCGAAGGTGTCGGGAGAGCCATCGCGGGGAGCCCCGGCCGGAATTTCACGGACGGACACGGGCAGAGAGAGGCCCGCGGGCTCCCGGGCACCTCAGCCGGCCTGTGCACTGGGCGCAGGTGCAGCCAGGAGACCGGCCCGGACAGCCAGCCAGCCGCTCTTATAAAGACCAACAGGCAGGCAGGCTCCACCCCTTCATGAATGGCGGTGAGCCCTGGGACAGCCCGCCCTCCGGAAGGGTCCCAGGGCGTGGAGGCCCCCTGGGGCCGGGGGGAGGGGGGGCGGCGGTGGTGGTGGTGGTGGTGGTGGTGACGCTGGTGGTGGGGGCGGGGGTGGCGGTGGGGGCGGGAGGGACGAAGCGGAAGGGGGAGAGGGGGAAGGGGTGAGGGGGGCGGGTTTCGGGGTCTGGCTCTCCGGACCTCTCCAGGAATCCCGCGGGAACTGGAGGCCGCTCTCTGGGCTCCCACGCGCCTTCAGCAGGGAGAATCCAGCCTGGAAGGCTGGAGGGGAGTGTGGAACTGAACCTCCGTGGGAGTCTTGAGTTTTCCAGGCCCTCTCTCGGTGAAGGAGGCAATGCCTGTGGGTGTCGCCGTGGCCGTGACAGTCTCACACACGCACAGGGGTGTGGCTCTCGTTCATTCCCACGCAGAAGACCAGAGCGAGACCCCAGGGAAAGGATGCATCCCCGGCGTGATGGCCTGACGATGGATTCCTGTGTACCGCAACATGGGGAGTCTGCAGTGTGGCCGGTTTGGAAACTGGCAAGGAGAGCGAAGAGACACCATGCCGGTCTTCCACCCTTCCCTGGATGCCGGTGGGTGCCCGCAGAGCTCCGGAAGCAAACAGTCAACATGCTCAGCCTTTCGGGGGCCGGAGAGACGTGAGCAACAGGCCCCCTTGCAGAGGGCACAGCAGCGTGGAATCCCAAATCACGCTTCAGTCGTCCTGAGTGTGGCTCCTCTGTGGTCGGGGCTGTCGGCCTGGCGCTCCTTTGCGAGGCTCAGCCTGGGGATGTGCGGTCTGTGAACCACGCGGGTGAAAACCCGACGGCAACCCGGGTCCCGGTCTTTTTTCTCTGAGGTAGCTGCCCGTTCCTTGTTCCACGGAATCGAGGCGAATGGGTGCCCCGCCCTCCCGACGCGGCGGCCGTGGGCCCAGCCCTCAGCCCGCGCCGGGCGCTTACCCTTTTCCCGGAGCGCGGGGGTCCCGTTGCTCCCGGAGGCCAGAGACCGTTTATGCTCTCTGCCTTCCTCCCTCTGTCCCTGTCTCCCTCCCGCCCGCCCTCTGTCCCTGCGTCGCTCTGTCTCTCCCTCCATTCCTCACTGCCTCCCTCTCTCTCCCTCCCTCCCTCCCTCCCTGCCTCCCTCCCTCCCAACTTCCCTCCGCCCATCCTTCGGCCCCTCTGGGTCTCCCGTTCGTCTCTCCATCGCTGCCCGCCTTCCCTCCCGCCTGGAACGGTCGGCATCGCCAGCGTGCGCGGGGCCTGGGGTCTGCGTTCAGCCGCCAGGCGCTCCACGGTGGCAGCTGGGAGGCTGCAGGGGCAAGGGCGGGCGGGCGGGCGGGCGACGGTGGAGCGGAGGCGAAGAGGAGGCGAGCCGCCGCTGGAGGGATGGCGGGCCCGGACGCTGCGCGGGCCCGGTGTTTCGCGGGACGGGGTTCTCCACCCAGCCCAGGGGAGGACGCATTGTCCGGGGTGGGGGGTGTGGGTGGCGAGGGGTTGGTCAGGCCGGGGTGGGGTGGCGGAAAGGCACGAGAGCTCTGCCCGGGCTGCTCCCAGAGCCTAGGCGGCTGCCCGCGAACCCGCGCGTGCGCAGTACACGGCCCACCTGCTGGTACCTGGGCCGGCGCTGGGATCCCCGGGATGCCCAGGAAAGAATGGCAGCTCTCCGCTCTGTGGAGTCTCTCACCGGGCCTAGACCTGGAAGGCAGGAATCCCAGGCGGGTCGGCCCGGAGGGAACACACGCCCCTCCACGCCGAGCCAGGTGTTCCCCGCGAAAGAGCGGCCACCGGCCACCGCCCTGCCCCGACCCCGTCCCAGCCCCGCGTCCTTTTAAAGCTCCTCCAGCAGAGCCCGGTATTCTTCCTCGCTGAGGGGTGGTTCCAGCGAGGCGGCCTCTTCCGAGGCCTCCAGCTCCCCCGGGGCCTCCGTTTCTAGGAAAGGTTGCACCCGCTGCAGAAACTCCGGGCTCGCCAGGAGCTCATCCAGCAGGCCGGAGGGGAGTGCAGACGAGCGCCCCGGCTCCTGGAGGAGCCCCACCTCGGGGGGCGCCCGGATGGCTTGCACCTGCCCCTGCCGCGCGGAGGCCTCCGGGGGCGCGGGCTGGGGAGGTGGGGCTGCCCCGGCTTGGGGTTCCCACGCCGCCCCGGCGACCTGGGGACCCTGGCCCCAGCCCCACCACGGAATCCCCTGGGACGCAAGGGGCGGGAAATGCAGGGGGTACTTCAGAGTTCAGTCTTCCTCACAGAATCGCAAAGTTCACGTTTCACAACCATAAAGAAACTATTTACGTTAAAAATGAGACATTTTATGGAGTTGCACTTAGAAAACTTCAATGTCTGAGAAAAAAAATCTCTAACGCACAGGGAAACAGGTGGTTTATCCAATACTCTGAAAATAAAATGGGCCGGGTGAGGGGAATATGAAAATATTATTTCAATTTCATTTCATTTTATTTATTTATTTATGTACTTATTTATTTATTTTTGAGACAGTGTCTCCCTCTGTCCCCCAGGCTGGATTACAGTGGCCTGAGCTCAGCTCACTGCAGCCTCCGCATCCTGGGCTCAAGGCATTCTCCTGCCTCAGCCTCCAGACTAGCTGGGACTAAATGAGCACGCCACCACGCCAGGCAAATTTTTGTCTTTTGTTTAAAGTGTAGAGGAGGTTTCACCATTTGGGCCAGGGTGGTCTTCAACGGCCGACTTCAGGTGATCTGCCCCAACTTGCCTTCCCAAAGTGAAGGGACTATAGGCGTGAGCCACTGCGCCCAGACTATGATAGTATCACACCGAAGCCTGAAGCTGCTCTGCCTTAGGATTTTTCCTGAATTTTACTTTCTTGTCATGATGAGTTGCTAGCTCATATTTTCCGTTGGATCTTTTCGAAAGGCTTTACTGATGAGATTATGGCTTTCTCACAAAGAATACCACTTTGGTGAAACTATACTGAAATTAAGAGTACCTTAAGTTTCCGATACTTATCAAGCACACTATTTGAACACGGCGTGGTAGGTGAAAGTGTAAGAAGCAGAATTTGGCAAACCCCATTATTTTTCAATTTCGACGGTTTCAGGTCTTTTGGTTTCAGCCAAACTGAAGAATGTCCTAATGAGCTGTCAATTGACAGGCCATTACAGACAATTTTTGAAACTACATCACAGTGTAATTTAAGGAGTACGATTCTAAAGAAATTTGAACAATCTGGTGGTATTGCTAACACCAAACAAGGTTGTTCAGCTCTTTCATCTTTAAAAACAAACAAACAAAAACATGATGTGGAATTCTCTCATTTTACCAAACAGCCGTACGCTCCCTTGAATATGTGACTGTGAAACCCAAGTAACTGGAAGACAAAAAATAAAGGAAACACCTCATCAGTCTCATTAATAGTTTTGTTGAGAATAATTTATTTTTCAAAAACTGCTGGCTATGTCTTGATATTTTTAGACACGGCTAAGATTGAAATTGCATGAATCCTCTCTCTAACATTCATGCTACTTAAGAAACTTTTCCCAAGATTTGACTGCATTCATTTCATAAAAGCCCTGTCCTCTTCTCCCCTATATATCTATATTAGCACTCTGCCTTCTACCCTCTTCCACAGGAAACACAAATCCGTCAATTGATCACTTAAGCCTTTCCAGTTTGGGTACAACATTTTCTGTAGTTGTACTCGTACGATTTGTCCTTTATACTTCTAAAGACTAGACCCTAGATTATGCATGCTTGGGAATAGTGGAGCTAGCTTGCTTAAACTTTATTTAGGCGTATGCTAATTACTTGTGGGGGGCAAAGGCAGGCAGTGAGGATGTTAAGCTTATCCCAAAATAGTCAATTTTGGAAAAGACACAAGTACAGGCCGGGCGCGGTGGCTCTGACCTGTAATCCCAGCACCTTGGGAGGTCTTCTCGCAGAAGACCAGAGCGAGACCCCAGGGAAAAGATGCATCCCCGGCGTGATGGCCTGACGATGGATTCCTGTGTACCGCAACATGGGGAGTCTGCAGTGTGGCCGGTTTGGAAACTGGCAAGGAGAGCGAAGAGACACCATGCCGGTCTTCCACCCTTCCCTGGATGCCTGTGGGTGCCCGCAGAGCTCCGGAAGCAAACAGTCAACATGCTCAGCCTTTCGGGGGCCGGAGAGACGTGAGCAACAGGCCCCCTTGCAGAGGGCACAGCAGCGTGGAATCCCAAATCACGCTTCAGTCGTCCTGAGTGTGGCTCCTCTGTGGTCGGGGCTGTCGGCCTGGCGCTCCTTTGCGAGGCTCAGCCTGGGGATGTGGGGTCTGTGAACCACGCGGGTGAAAACCCGACGGCAACCCGGGTCCCGGTCTTTTGTCTCTGAGGTAGCTGCCCGTTCCTTGTTCCACGGAATGGGGGCGAATGGGTGCCCCGCCCTCCCGACGCGGCGGCCGTGGGCCCAGCCCTCAGCCCGCGCCGGGCACTTACCCTTTTCCCGGAGCGCGGGGGTCCCGTTGCTCCCGGAGGCCGGAGACCGTTTTTTCTCTCTGCCTTCCTCCCTCTGTCCCTGGCTCCCTCCCGCCCGCCCTCTGTCCCTGCGTCGCTCTGTCTCTCCCTCCGTTCCTCACTGCCTCCCTCTCTCTCCCTCCCTCCCCCCCTCCCTCCCTCCCTCCCAACTTCCCTCTGCCCATCCTTCGGCCCCTCTGGGTCTCCCGTTCGTCACTCCAACTCTGCCCGCCTTCCCTCCCGCCTGGAACGGTCGGCATCGCCGGCGCGGGGCCTGGGGTCTGCGTTCAGCCGCCGGGCACTACGCGGTGGCAGCTGGGAGGCTGCAGGGACACGGGCGGGCGGGCGGGCGGGCGGGCGACGGTGGAGCGGAGGCGCAGAGGAGGCGAGCCGCTGCCGGAGGGATGGCGGGCGCGAACCCTGCGCGGGCCCGGTGTTTCGCGGGACCGGGGTCTCCACCCAGCCCAGGGGAGGACGCATTTTCCGTGGGTGGGGGTTGGGGGGTGCGGGGTGTGGGTGGCGAGGGGTTGGTCAGGCCGGGGTGGGGTGGCGGAAAAGAACGAGAGCTCTGCCCGGGCTGCTCCCAGAGCCTAGGCGGCTGCCCGCGAACCCGCGCGTGCGCAGTACACGGCCCACCTGCTGGTACCTGGGCCGGCGCTGGGATCCCCGGGATGCCCAGGAAAGAATGGCAGCTCTCCGCTCTGTGGAGTCTCTCACCGGGCCTAGACCTGGAAGGCAGGAATCCCAGGCGGGTCGGCCCGGAGGGAACACACGCCCCTCCACGCCGAGCCAGGTGTTCCCCGCGAAAGAGAGGCCACCGGCCACCGCCCTGCCCCGACCCCGTCCCAGCCCCACGTCCTTTTATAGCTCCTCCAGCAGAGCCCGGTATTCTTCCTCGCTGAGGGGTGGTTCCAGCGAGGCGGCCTCTTCCGAGGCCTCCAGCTCCCCCGGGGCCTCCGTTTCTAGGAAAGGTTGCGCCCCCTGCAGAAACTCCGGGCTCGCCAGGAGCTCATCCAGCAGGCCGGAGGGGAGTGCAGACGAGCGCCCCGGCTCCTGGAGGAGCCCCGCCTGGGGGGGCGCCCGGATGGCTTGCACCTGCCCCTGCCGCGCGGAGGCCTCCGGGGGCGCGGGCTGGGGAGGTGGGGCTGCCCCGGCTTGGGGTTCCCACGCCGCCCCGGCGACCTGGGGACCCTGGCCCCAGCCCCACCACGGACTCCCCTGGGACGCGGGTGGCGCAAGCCCACCTTGGCCCTGTGGCCCCGCTTGAGCCGGCCCAGGCTGTCCCACCGCGCAAGGGCCCGGCAGGCCGTCGCGCTGCGGGTCCCGGTCCTCCCGGCCTTTGCTCGGGTGCGCAGGCCACCGAGGAGCCTGAGGGTGGGAGAGCGCCCCGTCCGCGGGAGCCAGGGCAGCGTAGGCAAAATCCGCGCGTGCCGGGGCCGCTTGGGAGATCCCTCGTGCCGGCGCGGCCTGGCTGGGCTGGAGCACGGGGACGGCCCTCGCTCCCTGGCTCACGAAAGCCCCCTGGGGGAGAGCCCCAGGCGCGCAGGGCACGCGGGGTGCGGGAAGCGCCGTTCCCCACGCCCCGGCGTGGGCGAAGGTGACCCACGAGGGAGCAGGGTGACACCCACCGGGGGCCGCGTTGCACAGGCCGCCTGCGTGCGCGGGCGCCCTGCCACCCCGTCCCGGGTGCCTGGCCCGTCGATTCTGAAACCAGATCTGAATCCTGGACTCCGGGAGGCCCGTCTCTCTGGCCAGTTCTTCCCTGGCGGCGATGCCTGGAAAGCGATCCTTCTCAAAGGCGCGGAGGAGCAGGGCGGTCTGGGATCCGGTGACGGCGGTCCGCTTTCGCCTGCCTTCTTGCGGGCCGCGTCTCCCGGGCCAGGGCCGAGATTCCCGCCGGTGCTGCCTCAGCTGGCGTGACCTCTCATTCTGAAACCAAATCTGGACCCTGGGCTCCGGAACGCCGATGGCCTGGGCCAGCCCTTCTCTGGTGGCGATGCCCGGGTACGGGTTCCGCTCAAAGCAGGCTCGCAGGGCCTCGCTTTGGCTCGGGGTCCAGACGAGTCTCCTTCGCCGTCCTCGTCCTCGGGCTTCCGCGGGGAGGGGGCCGTCCGAAGGTGTCGGGAGAGCCATCGCGGGGAGCCCCGGCCGGAATTTCACGGACGGACACGGGCAGAGAGAGGCCCGCGGGCTCCCGGGCACCTCAGCCGGCCTGTGCACTGGGCGCAGGTGCAGCCAGGAGACCGGCCCGGACAGCCAGCCAGCCGCTCTTATAAAGACCAACAGGCAGGCAGGCTCCACCCCTTCATGAATGGCGGTGAGCCCTGGGACAGCCCGCCCTCCGGAAGGGTCCCAGGGCGTGGAGGCCCCCTAGGGCCGGGGGGAGGGGGGGCGGCGGTGGTGGTGGTGGTGGTGGTGGTGACGCTGGTGGTGGGGGCGGGGGTGGCGGTGGGGGCGGGAGGGACGAAGCGGAAGGGGGAGAGGGGGAAGGGGTGAGGGGGGCGGGTTTCGGGGTCTGGCTCTCCGGACCTCTCCAGGAATCCCGCGGGAACTGGAGGCCGCTCTCTGGGCTCCCACGCGCCTTCAGCAGGGAGAATCCAGCCTGGAAGGCTGGAGGGGAGTGTGGAACTGAACCTCCGTGGGAGTCTTGAGTTTTCCAGGCCCTCTCTCGGTGAAGGAGGCAATGCCTGTGGGTGTCGCCGTGGCCGTGACAGTCTCACACACGCACAGGGGTGTGGCTCTCGTTCATTCCCACGCAGAAGACCAGAGCGAGACCCCAGGGAAAGGATGCATCCCCGGCGTGATGGCCTGACGATGGATTCCTGTGTACCGCAACATGGGGAGTCTGCAGTGTGGCCGGTTTGGAAACTGGCAAGGAGAGCGAAGAGACACCATGCCGGTCTTCCACCCTTCCCTGGATGCCGGTGGGTGCCCGCAGAGCTCCGGAAGCAAACAGTCAACATGCTCAGCCTTTCGGGGGCCGGAGAGACGTGAGCAACAGGCCCCCTTGCAGAGGGCACAGCAGCGTGGAATCCCAAATCACGCTTCAGTCGTCCTGAGTGTGGCTCCTCTGTGGTCGGGGCTGTCGGCCTGGCGCTCCTTTGCGAGGCTCAGCCTGGGGATGTGCGGTCTGTGAACCACGCGGGTGAAAACCCGACGGCAACCCGGGTCCCGGTCTTTTTTCTCTGAGGTAGCTGCCCGTTCCTTGTTCCACGGAATCGAGGCGAATGGGTGCCCCGCCCTCCCGACGCGGCGGCCGTGGGCCCAGCCCTCAGCCCGCGCCGGGCGCTTACCCTTTTCCCGGAGCGCGGGGGTCCCGTTGCTCCCGGAGGCCAGAGACCGTTTATGCTCTCTGCCTTCCTCCCTCTGTCCCTGTCTCCCTCCCGCCCGCCCTCTGTCCCTGCGTCGCTCTGTCTCTCCCTCCGTTCCTCACTGCCTCCCTCTCTCTCCCTCCCTCCCTCCCTCCCTGCCTCCCTCCCTCCCAACTTCCCTCCGCCCATCCTTCGGCCCCTCTGGGTCTCCCGTTCGTCTCTCCATCGCTGCCCGCCTTCCCTCCCGCCTGGAACGGTCGGCATCGCCAGCGTGCGCGGGGCCTGGGGTCTGCGTTCAGCCGCCAGGCGCTCCACGGTGGCAGCTGGGAGGCTGCAGGGGCAAGGGCGGGCGGGCGGGCGGGCGACGGTGGAGCGGAGGCGAAGAGGAGGCGAGCCGCCGCTGGAGGGATGGCGGGCCCGGACGCTGCGCGGGCCCGGTGTTTCGCGGGACGGGGTTCTCCACCCAGCCCAGGGGAGGACGCATTGTCCGGGGTGGGGGGTGTGGGTGGCGAGGGGTTGGTCAGGCCGGGGTGGGGTGGCGGAAAGGCACGAGAGCTCTGCCCGGGCTGCTCCCAGAGCCTAGGCGGCTGCCCGCGAACCCGCGCGTGCGCAGTACACGGCCCACCTGCTGGTACCTGGGCCGGCGCTGGGATCCCCGGGATGCCCAGGAAAGAATGGCAGCTCTCCGCTCTGTGGAGTCTCTCACCGGGCCTAGACCTGGAAGGCAGGAATCCCAGGCGGGTCGGCCCGGAGGGAACACACGCCCCTCCACGCCGAGCCAGGTGTTCCCCGCGAAAGAGCGGCCACCGGCCACCGCCCTGCCCCGACCCCGTCCCAGCCCCGCGTCCTTTTAAAGCTCCTCCAGCAGAGCCCGGTATTCTTCCTCGCTGAGGGGTGGTTCCAGCGAGGCGGCCTCTTCCGAGGCCTCCAGCTCCCCCGGGGCCTCCGTTTCTAGGAAAGGTTGCGCCCGCTGCAGAAACTCCGGGCTCGCCAGGAGCTCATCCAGCAGGCCGGAGGGGAGTGCAGACGAGCGCCCCGGCTCCTGGAGGAGCCCCACCTCGGGGGGCGCCCGGATGGCTTGCACCTGCCCCTGCCGCGCGGAGGCCTCCGGGGGCGCGGGCTGGGGAGGTGGGGCTGCCCCGGCTTGGGGTTCCCACGCCGCCCCGGCGACCTGGGGACCCTGGCCCCAGCCCCACCACGGAATCCCCTGGGACGCGAGGGGCGGGAAATGCAGGGGGTACTTCAGAGTTCAGTCTTCCTCACAGAATCGCAAAGTTCACGTTTCACAACCATAAAGAAACTATTTACGTTAAAAATGAGACATTTTATGGAGTTGCACTTAGAAAACTTCAATGTCTGAGAAAAAAAATCTCTAACGCACAGGGAAACAGGTGGTTTATCCAATACTCTGAAAATAAAATGGGCCGGGTGAGGGGAATATGAAAATATTATTTCAATTTCATTTCATTTTATTTATTTATTTATGTACTTATTTATTTATTTTTGAGACAGTGTCTCCCTCTGTCCCCCAGGCTGGATTACAGTGGCCTGAGCTCAGCTCACTGCAGCCTCCGCATCCTGGGCTCAAGGCATTCTCCTGCCTCAGCCTCCAGACTAGCTGGGACTAAATGAGCACGCCACCACGCCAGGCAAATTTTTGTCTTTTGTTTAAAGTGTAGAGGAGGTTTCACCATTTGGGCCAGGGTGGTCTTCAACGGCCGACTTCAGGTGATCTGCCCCAACTTGCCTTCCCAAAGTGAAGGGACTATAGGCGTGAGCCACTGCGCCCAGACTATGATAGTATCACACCGAAGCCTGAAGCTGCTCTGCCTTAGGATTTTTCCTGAATTTTACTTTCTTGTCATGATGAGTTGCTAGCTCATATTTTCCGTTGGATCTTTTCGAAAGGCTTTACTGATGAGATTATGGCTTTCTCACAAAGAATACCACTTTGGTGAAACTATACTGAAATTAAGAGTACCTTAAGTTTCCGATACTTATCAAGCACACTATTTGAACACGGCGTGGTAGGTGAAAGTGTAAGAAGCAGAATTTGGCAAACCCCATTATTTTTCAATTTCGACGGTTTCAGGTCTTTTGGTTTCAGCCAAACTGAAGAATGTCCTAATGAGCTGTCAATTGACAGGCCATTACAGACAATTTTTGAAACTACATCACAGTGTAATTTAAGGAGTACGATTCTAAAGAAATTTGAACAATCTGGTGGTATTGCTAACACCAAACAAGGTTGTTCAGCTCTTTCATCTTTAAAAACAAACAAACAAAAACATGATGTGGAATTCTCTCATTTTACCAAACAGCCGTACGCTCCCTTGAATATGTGACTGTGAAACCCAAGTAACTGGAAGACAAAAAATAAAGGAAACACCTCATCAGTCTCATTAATAGTTTTGTTGAGAATAATTTATTTTTCAAAAACTGCTGGCTATGTCTTGATATTTTTAGACACGGCTAAGATTGAAATTGCATGAATCCTCTCTCTAACATTCATGCTACTTAAGAAACTTTTCCCAAGATTTGACTGCATTCATTTCATAAAAGCCCTGTCCTCTTCTCCCCTATATATCTATATTAGCACTCTGCCTTCTACCCTCTTCCACAGGAAACACAAATCCGTCAATTGATCACTTAAGCCTTTCCAGTTTGGGTACAACATTTTCTGTAGTTGTACTCGTACGATTTGTCCTTTATACTTCTAAAGACTAGACCCTAGATTATGCATGCTTGGGAATAGTGGAGCTAGCTTGCTTAAACTTTATTTAGGCGTATGCTAATTACTTGTGGGGGGCAAAGGCAGGCAGTGAGGATGTTAAGCTTATCCCAAAATAGTCAATTTTGGAAAAGACACAAGTACAGGCCGGGCGCGGTGGCTCTGACCTGTAATCCCAGCACCTTGGGAGGTCTTCTCGCAGAAGACCAGAGCGAGACCCCAGGGAAAAGATGCATCCCCGGCGTGATGGCCTGACGATGGATTCCTGTGTACCGCAACATGGGGAGTCTGCAGTGTGGCCGGTTTGGAAACTGGCAAGGAGAGCGAAGAGACACCATGCCGGTCTTCCACCCTTCCCTGGATGCCTGTGGGTGCCCGCAGAGCTCCGGAAGCAAACAGTCAACATGCTCAGCCTTTCGGGGGCCGGAGAGACGTGAGCAACAGGCCCCCTTGCAGAGGGCACAGCAGCGTGGAATCCCAAATCACGCTTCAGTCGTCCTGAGTGTGGCTCCTCTGTGGTCGGGGCTGTCGGCCTGGCGCTCCTTTGCGAGGCTCAGCCTGGGGATGTGGGGTCTGTGAACCACGCGGGTGAAAACCCGACGGCAACCCGGGTCCCGGTCTTTTGTCTCTGAGGTAGCTGCCCGTTCCTTGTTCCACGGAATGGGGGCGAATGGGTGCCCCGCCCTCCCGACGCGGCGGCCGTGGGCCCAGCCCTCAGCCCGCGCCGGGCACTTACCCTTTTCCCGGAGCGCGGGGGTCCCGTTGCTCCCGGAGGCCGGAGACCGTTTTTTCTCTCTGCCTTCCTCCCTCTGTCCCTGGCTCCCTCCCGCCCGCCCTCTGTCCCTGCGTCGCTCTGTCTCTCCCTCCGTTCCTCACTGCCTCCCTCTCTCTCCCTCCCTCCCCCCCTCCCTCCCTCCCTCCCAACTTCCCTCTGCCCATCCTTCGGCCCCTCTGGGTCTCCCGTTCGTCACTCCAACTCTGCCCGCCTTCCCTCCCGCCTGGAACGGTCGGCATCGCCGGCGCGGGGCCTGGGGTCTGCGTTCAGCCGCCGGGCACTACGCGGTGGCAGCTGGGAGGCTGCAGGGACACGGGCGGGCGGGCGGGCGGGCGGGCGACGGTGGAGCGGAGGCGCAGAGGAGGCGAGCCGCTGCCGGAGGGATGGCGGGCGCGAACCCTGCGCGGGCCCGGTGTTTCGCGGGACCGGGGTCTCCACCCAGCCCAGGGGAGGACGCATTTTCCGTGGGTGGGGGTTGGGGGGTGCGGGGTGTGGGTGGCGAGGGGTTGGTCAGGCCGGGGTGGGGTGGCGGAAAAGAACGAGAGCTCTGCCCGGGCTGCTCCCAGAGCCTAGGCGGCTGCCCGCGAACCCGCGCGTGCGCAGTACACGGCCCACCTGCTGGTACCTGGGCCGGCGCTGGGATCCCCGGGATGCCCAGGAAAGAATGGCAGCTCTCCGCTCTGTGGAGTCTCTCACCGGGCCTAGACCTGGAAGGCAGGAATCCCAGGCGGGTCGGCCCGGAGGGAACACACGCCCCTCCACGCCGAGCCAGGTGTTCCCCGCGAAAGAGAGGCCACCGGCCACCGCCCTGCCCCGACCCCGTCCCAGCCCCACGTCCTTTTATAGCTCCTCCAGCAGAGCCCGGTATTCTTCCTCGCTGAGGGGTGGTTCCAGCGAGGCGGCCTCTTCCGAGGCCTCCAGCTCCCCCGGGGCCTCCGTTTCTAGGAAAGGTTGCGCCCCCTGCAGAAACTCCGGGCTCGCCAGGAGCTCATCCAGCAGGCCGGAGGGGAGTGCAGACGAGCGCCCCGGCTCCTGGAGGAGCCCCGCCTGGGGGGGCGCCCGGATGGCTTGCACCTGCCCCTGCCGCGCGGAGGCCTCCGGGGGCGCGGGCTGGGGAGGTGGGGCTGCCCCGGCTTGGGGTTCCCACGCCGCCCCGGCGACCTGGGGACCCTGGCCCCAGCCCCACCACGGACTCCCCTGGGACGCGGGTGGCGCAAGCCCACCTTGGCCCTGTGGCCCCGCTTGAGCCGGCCCAGGCTGTCCCACCGCGCAAGGGCCCGGCAGGCCGTCGCGCTGCGGGTCCCGGTCCTCCCGGCCTTTGCTCGGGTGCGCAGGCCACCGAGGAGCCTGAGGGTGGGAGAGCGCCCCGTCCGCGGGAGCCAGGGCAGCGTAGGCAAAATCCGCGCGTGCCGGGGCCGCTTGGGAGATCCCTCGTGCCGGCGCGGCCTGGCTGGGCTGGAGCACGGGGACGGCCCTCGCTCCCTGGCTCACGAAAGCCCCCTGGGGGAGAGCCCCAGGCGCGCAGGGCACGCGGGGTGCGGGAAGCGCCGTTCCCCACGCCCCGGCGTGGGCGAAGGTGACCCACGAGGGAGCAGGGTGACACCCACCGGGGGCCGCGTTGCACAGGCCGCCTGCGTGCGCGGGCGCCCTGCCACCCCGTCCCGGGTGCCTGGCCCGTCGATTCTGAAACCAGATCTGAATCCTGGACTCCGGGAGGCCCGTCTCTCTGGCCAGTTCTTCCCTGGCGGCGATGCCTGGAAAGCGATCCTTCTCAAAGGCGCGGAGGAGCAGGGCGGTCTGGGATCCGGTGACGGCGGTCCGCTTTCGCCTGCCTTCTTGCGGGCCGCGTCTCCCGGGCCAGGGCCGAGATTCCCGCCGGTGCTGCCTCAGCTGGCGTGACCTCTCATTCTGAAACCAAATCTGGACCCTGGGCTCCGGAACGCCGATGGCCTGGGCCAGCCCTTCTCTGGTGGCGATGCCCGGGTACGGGTTCCGCTCAAAGCAGGCTCGCAGGGCCTCGCTTTGGCTCGGGGTCCAGACGAGTCTCCTTCGCCGTCCTCGTCCTCGGGCTTCCGCGGGGAGGGGGCCGTCCGAAGGTGTCGGGAGAGCCATCGCGGGGAGCCCCGGCCGGAATTTCACGGACGGACACGGGCAGAGAGAGGCCCGCGGGCTCCCGGGCACCTCAGCCGGCCTGTGCACTGGGCGCAGGTGCAGCCAGGAGACCGGCCCGGACAGCCAGCCAGCCGCTCTTATAAAGACCAACAGGCAGGCAGGCTCCACCCCTTCATGAATGGCGGTGAGCCCTGGGACAGCCCGCCCTCCGGAAGGGTCCCAGGGCGTGGAGGCCCCCTAGGGCCGGGGGGAGGGGGGGCGGCGGTGGTGGTGGTGGTGGTGGTGGTGACGCTGGTGGTGGGGGCGGGGGTGGCGGTGGGGGCGGGAGGGACGAAGCGGAAGGGGGAGAGGGGGAAGGGGTGAGGGGGGCGGGTTTCGGGGTCTGGCTCTCCGGACCTCTCCAGGAATCCCGCGGGAACTGGAGGCCGCTCTCTGGGCTCCCACGCGCCTTCAGCAGGGAGAATCCAGCCTGGAAGGCTGGAGGGGAGTGTGGAACTGAACCTCCGTGGGAGTCTTGAGTTTTCCAGGCCCTCTCTCGGTGAAGGAGGCAATGCCTGTGGGTGTCGCCGTGGCCGTGACAGTCTCACACACGCACAGGGGTGTGGCTCTCGTTCATTCCCACGCAGAAGACCAGAGCGAGACCCCAGGGAAAGGATGCATCCCCGGCGTGATGGCCTGACGATGGATTCCTGTGTACCGCAACATGGGGAGTCTGCAGTGTGGCCGGTTTGGAAACTGGCAAGGAGAGCGAAGAGACACCATGCCGGTCTTCCACCCTTCCCTGGATGCCGGTGGGTGCCCGCAGAGCTCCGGAAGCAAACAGTCAACATGCTCAGCCTTTCGGGGGCCGGAGAGACGTGAGCAACAGGCCCCCTTGCAGAGGGCACAGCAGCGTGGAATCCCAAATCACGCTTCAGTCGTCCTGAGTGTGGCTCCTCTGTGGTCGGGGCTGTCGGCCTGGCGCTCCTTTGCGAGGCTCAGCCTGGGGATGTGCGGTCTGTGAACCACGCGGGTGAAAACCCGACGGCAACCCGGGTCCCGGTCTTTTTTCTCTGAGGTAGCTGCCCGTTCCTTGTTCCACGGAATCGAGGCGAATGGGTGCCCCGCCCTCCCGACGCGGCGGCCGTGGGCCCAGCCCTCAGCCCGCGCCGGGCGCTTACCCTTTTCCCGGAGCGCGGGGGTCCCGTTGCTCCCGGAGGCCAGAGACCGTTTATGCTCTCTGCCTTCCTCCCTCTGTCCCTGTCTCCCTCCCGCCCGCCCTCTGTCCCTGCGTCGCTCTGTCTCTCCCTCCGTTCCTCACTGCCTCCCTCTCTCTCCCTCCCTCCCTCCCTCCCTGCCTCCCTCCCTCCCAACTTCCCTCCGCCCATCCTTCGGCCCCTCTGGGTCTCCCGTTCGTCTCTCCATCGCTGCCCGCCTTCCCTCCCGCCTGGAACGGTCGGCATCGCCAGCGTGCGCGGGGCCTGGGGTCTGCGTTCAGCCGCCAGGCGCTCCACGGTGGCAGCTGGGAGGCTGCAGGGGCAAGGGCGGGCGGGCGGGCGGGCGACGGTGGAGCGGAGGCGAAGAGGAGGCGAGCCGCCGCTGGAGGGATGGCGGGCCCGGACGCTGCGCGGGCCCGGTGTTTCGCGGGACGGGGTTCTCCACCCAGCCCAGGGGAGGACGCATTGTCCGGGGTGGGGGGTGTGGGTGGCGAGGGGTTGGTCAGGCCGGGGTGGGGTGGCGGAAAGGCACGAGAGCTCTGCCCGGGCTGCTCCCAGAGCCTAGGCGGCTGCCCGCGAACCCGCGCGTGCGCAGTACACGGCCCACCTGCTGGTACCTGGGCCGGCGCTGGGATCCCCGGGATGCCCAGGAAAGAATGGCAGCTCTCCGCTCTGTGGAGTCTCTCACCGGGCCTAGACCTGGAAGGCAGGAATCCCAGGCGGGTCGGCCCGGAGGGAACACACGCCCCTCCACGCCGAGCCAGGTGTTCCCCGCGAAAGAGCGGCCACCGGCCACCGCCCTGCCCCGACCCCGTCCCAGCCCCGCGTCCTTTTAAAGCTCCTCCAGCAGAGCCCGGTATTCTTCCTCGCTGAGGGGTGGTTCCAGCGAGGCGGCCTCTTCCGAGGCCTCCAGCTCCCCCGGGGCCTCCGTTTCTAGGAAAGGTTGCGCCCGCTGCAGAAACTCCGGGCTCGCCAGGAGCTCATCCAGCAGGCCGGAGGGGAGTGCAGACGAGCGCCCCGGCTCCTGGAGGAGCCCCACCTCGGGGGGCGCCCGGATGGCTTGCACCTGCCCCTGCCGCGCGGAGGCCTCCGGGGGCGCGGGCTGGGGAGGTGGGGCTGCCCCGGCTTGGGGTTCCCACGCCGCCCCGGCGACCTGGGGACCCTGGCCCCAGCCCCACCACGGAATCCCCTGGGACGCGAGGGGCGGGAAATGCAGGGGGTACTTCAGAGTTCAGTCTTCCTCACAGAATCGCAAAGTTCACGTTTCACAACCATAAAGAAACTATTTACGTTAAAAATGAGACATTTTATGGAGTTGCACTTAGAAAACTTCAATGTCTGAGAAAAAAAATCTCTAACGCACAGGGAAACAGGTGGTTTATCCAATACTCTGAAAATAAAATGGGCCGGGTGAGGGGAATATGAAAATATTATTTCAATTTCATTTCATTTTATTTATTTATTTATGTACTTATTTATTTATTTTTGAGACAGTGTCTCCCTCTGTCCCCCAGGCTGGATTACAGTGGCCTGAGCTCAGCTCACTGCAGCCTCCGCATCCTGGGCTCAAGGCATTCTCCTGCCTCAGCCTCCAGACTAGCTGGGACTAAATGAGCACGCCACCACGCCAGGCAAATTTTTGTCTTTTGTTTAAAGTGTAGAGGAGGTTTCACCATTTGGGCCAGGGTGGTCTTCAACGGCCGACTTCAGGTGATCTGCCCCAACTTGCCTTCCCAAAGTGAAGGGACTATAGGCGTGAGCCACTGCGCCCAGACTATGATAGTATCACACCGAAGCCTGAAGCTGCTCTGCCTTAGGATTTTTCCTGAATTTTACTTTCTTGTCATGATGAGTTGCTAGCTCATATTTTCCGTTGGATCTTTTCGAAAGGCTTTACTGATGAGATTATGGCTTTCTCACAAAGAATACCACTTTGGTGAAACTATACTGAAATTAAGAGTACCTTAAGTTTCCGATACTTATCAAGCACACTATTTGAACACGGCGTGGTAGGTGAAAGTGTAAGAAGCAGAATTTGGCAAACCCCATTATTTTTCAATTTCGACGGTTTCAGGTCTTTTGGTTTCAGCCAAACTGAAGAATGTCCTAATGAGCTGTCAATTGACAGGCCATTACAGACAATTTTTGAAACTACATCACAGTGTAATTTAAGGAGTACGATTCTAAAGAAATTTGAACAATCTGGTGGTATTGCTAACACCAAACAAGGTTGTTCAGCTCTTTCATCTTTAAAAACAAACAAACAAAAACATGATGTGGAATTCTCTCATTTTACCAAACAGCCGTACGCTCCCTTGAATATGTGACTGTGAAACCCAAGTAACTGGAAGACAAAAAATAAAGGAAACACCTCATCAGTCTCATTAATAGTTTTGTTGAGAATAATTTATTTTTCAAAAACTGCTGGCTATGTCTTGATATTTTTAGACACGGCTAAGATTGAAATTGCATGAATCCTCTCTCTAACATTCATGCTACTTAAGAAACTTTTCCCAAGATTTGACTGCATTCATTTCATAAAAGCCCTGTCCTCTTCTCCCCTATATATCTATATTAGCACTCTGCCTTCTACCCTCTTCCACAGGAAACACAAATCCGTCAATTGATCACTTAAGCCTTTCCAGTTTGGGTACAACATTTTCTGTAGTTGTACTCGTACGATTTGTCCTTTATACTTCTAAAGACTAGACCCTAGATTATGCATGCTTGGGAATAGTGGAGCTAGCTTGCTTAAACTTTATTTAGGCGTATGCTAATTACTTGTGGGGGGCAAAGGCAGGCAGTGAGGATGTTAAGCTTATCCCAAAATAGTCAATTTTGGAAAAGACACAAGTACAGGCCGGGCGCGGTGGCTCTGACCTGTAATCCCAGCACCTTGGGAGGTCTTCTCGCAGAAGACCAGAGCGAGACCCCAGGGAAAAGATGCATCCCCGGCGTGATGGCCTGACGATGGATTCCTGTGTACCGCAACATGGGGAGTCTGCAGTGTGGCCGGTTTGGAAACTGGCAAGGAGAGCGAAGAGACACCATGCCGGTCTTCCACCCTTCCCTGGATGCCTGTGGGTGCCCGCAGAGCTCCGGAAGCAAACAGTCAACATGCTCAGCCTTTCGGGGGCCGGAGAGACGTGAGCAACAGGCCCCCTTGCAGAGGGCACAGCAGCGTGGAATCCCAAATCACGCTTCAGTCGTCCTGAGTGTGGCTCCTCTGTGGTCGGGGCTGTCGGCCTGGCGCTCCTTTGCGAGGCTCAGCCTGGGGATGTGGGGTCTGTGAACCACGCGGGTGAAAACCCGACGGCAACCCGGGTCCCGGTCTTTTGTCTCTGAGGTAGCTGCCCGTTCCTTGTTCCACGGAATGGGGGCGAATGGGTGCCCCGCCCTCCCGACGCGGCGGCCGTGGGCCCAGCCCTCAGCCCGCGCCGGGCACTTACCCTTTTCCCGGAGCGCGGGGGTCCCGTTGCTCCCGGAGGCCGGAGACCGTTTTTTCTCTCTGCCTTCCTCCCTCTGTCCCTGGCTCCCTCCCGCCCGCCCTCTGTCCCTGCGTCGCTCTGTCTCTCCCTCCGTTCCTCACTGCCTCCCTCTCTCTCCCTCCCTCCCCCCCTCCCTCCCTCCCTCCCAACTTCCCTCTGCCCATCCTTCGGCCCCTCTGGGTCTCCCGTTCGTCACTCCAACTCTGCCCGCCTTCCCTCCCGCCTGGAACGGTCGGCATCGCCGGCGCGGGGCCTGGGGTCTGCGTTCAGCCGCCGGGCACTACGCGGTGGCAGCTGGGAGGCTGCAGGGACACGGGCGGGCGGGCGGGCGGGCGGGCGACGGTGGAGCGGAGGCGCAGAGGAGGCGAGCCGCTGCCGGAGGGATGGCGGGCGCGAACCCTGCGCGGGCCCGGTGTTTCGCGGGACCGGGGTCTCCACCCAGCCCAGGGGAGGACGCATTTTCCGTGGGTGGGGGTTGGGGGGTGCGGGGTGTGGGTGGCGAGGGGTTGGTCAGGCCGGGGTGGGGTGGCGGAAAAGAACGAGAGCTCTGCCCGGGCTGCTCCCAGAGCCTAGGCGGCTGCCCGCGAACCCGCGCGTGCGCAGTACACGGCCCACCTGCTGGTACCTGGGCCGGCGCTGGGATCCCCGGGATGCCCAGGAAAGAATGGCAGCTCTCCGCTCTGTGGAGTCTCTCACCGGGCCTAGACCTGGAAGGCAGGAATCCCAGGCGGGTCGGCCCGGAGGGAACACACGCCCCTCCACGCCGAGCCAGGTGTTCCCCGCGAAAGAGAGGCCACCGGCCACCGCCCTGCCCCGACCCCGTCCCAGCCCCACGTCCTTTTATAGCTCCTCCAGCAGAGCCCGGTATTCTTCCTCGCTGAGGGGTGGTTCCAGCGAGGCGGCCTCTTCCGAGGCCTCCAGCTCCCCCGGGGCCTCCGTTTCTAGGAAAGGTTGCGCCCCCTGCAGAAACTCCGGGCTCGCCAGGAGCTCATCCAGCAGGCCGGAGGGGAGTGCAGACGAGCGCCCCGGCTCCTGGAGGAGCCCCGCCTGGGGGGGCGCCCGGATGGCTTGCACCTGCCCCTGCCGCGCGGAGGCCTCCGGGGGCGCGGGCTGGGGAGGTGGGGCTGCCCCGGCTTGGGGTTCCCACGCCGCCCCGGCGACCTGGGGACCCTGGCCCCAGCCCCACCACGGACTCCCCTGGGACGCGGGTGGCGCAAGCCCACCTTGGCCCTGTGGCCCCGCTTGAGCCGGCCCAGGCTGTCCCACCGCGCAAGGGCCCGGCAGGCCGTCGCGCTGCGGGTCCCGGTCCTCCCGGCCTTTGCTCGGGTGCGCAGGCCACCGAGGAGCCTGAGGGTGGGAGAGCGCCCCGTCCGCGGGAGCCAGGGCAGCGTAGGCAAAATCCGCGCGTGCCGGGGCCGCTTGGGAGATCCCTCGTGCCGGCGCGGCCTGGCTGGGCTGGAGCACGGGGACGGCCCTCGCTCCCTGGCTCACGAAAGCCCCCTGGGGGAGAGCCCCAGGCGCGCAGGGCACGCGGGGTGCGGGAAGCGCCGTTCCCCACGCCCCGGCGTGGGCGAAGGTGACCCACGAGGGAGCAGGGTGACACCCACCGGGGGCCGCGTTGCACAGGCCGCCTGCGTGCGCGGGCGCCCTGCCACCCCGTCCCGGGTGCCTGGCCCGTCGATTCTGAAACCAGATCTGAATCCTGGACTCCGGGAGGCCCGTCTCTCTGGCCAGTTCTTCCCTGGCGGCGATGCCTGGAAAGCGATCCTTCTCAAAGGCGCGGAGGAGCAGGGCGGTCTGGGATCCGGTGACGGCGGTCCGCTTTCGCCTGCCTTCTTGCGGGCCGCGTCTCCCGGGCCAGGGCCGAGATTCCCGCCGGTGCTGCCTCAGCTGGCGTGACCTCTCATTCTGAAACCAAATCTGGACCCTGGGCTCCGGAACGCCGATGGCCTGGGCCAGCCCTTCTCTGGTGGCGATGCCCGGGTACGGGTTCCGCTCAAAGCAGGCTCGCAGGGCCTCGCTTTGGCTCGGGGTCCAGACGAGTCTCCTTCGCCGTCCTCGTCCTCGGGCTTCCGCGGGGAGGGGGCCGTCCGAAGGTGTCGGGAGAGCCATCGCGGGGAGCCCCGGCCGGAATTTCACGGACGGACACGGGCAGAGAGAGGCCCGCGGGCTCCCGGGCACCTCAGCCGGCCTGTGCACTGGGCGCAGGTGCAGCCAGGAGACCGGCCCGGACAGCCAGCCAGCCGCTCTTATAAAGACCAACAGGCAGGCAGGCTCCACCCCTTCATGAATGGCGGTGAGCCCTGGGACAGCCCGCCCTCCGGAAGGGTCCCAGGGCGTGGAGGCCCCCTGGGGCCGGGGGGAGGGGGGGCGGCGGTGGTGGTGGTGGTGGTGGTGGTGACGCTGGTGGTGGGGGCGGGGGTGGCGGTGGGGGCGGGAGGGACGAAGCGGAAGGGGGAGAGGGGGAAGGGGTGAGGGGGGCGGGTTTCGGGGTCTGGCTCTCCGGACCTCTCCAGGAATCCCGCGGGAACTGGAGGCCGCTCTCTGGGCTCCCACGCGCCTTCAGCAGGGAGAATCCAGCCTGGAAGGCTGGAGGGGAGTGTGGAACTGAACCTCCGTGGGAGTCTTGAGTTTTCCAGGCCCTCTCTCGGTGAAGGAGGCAATGCCTGTGGGTGTCGCCGTGGCCGTGACAGTCTCACACACGCACAGGGGTGTGGCTCTCGTTCATTCCCACGCAGAAGACCAGAGCGAGACCCCAGGGAAAGGATGCATCCCCGGCGTGATGGCCTGACGATGGATTCCTGTGTACCGCAACATGGGGAGTCTGCAGTGTGGCCGGTTTGGAAACTGGCAAGGAGAGCGAAGAGACACCATGCCGGTCTTCCACCCTTCCCTGGATGCCGGTGGGTGCCCGCAGAGCTCCGGAAGCAAACAGTCAACATGCTCAGCCTTTCGGGGGCCGGAGAGACGTGAGCAACAGGCCCCCTTGCAGAGGGCACAGCAGCGTGGAATCCCAAATCACGCTTCAGTCGTCCTGAGTGTGGCTCCTCTGTGGTCGGGGCTGTCGGCCTGGCGCTCCTTTGCGAGGCTCAGCCTGGGGATGTGCGGTCTGTGAACCACGCGGGTGAAAACCCGAGGGCAACCCGGGTCCCGGTCTTTTTTCTCTGAGGTAGCTGCCCGTTCCTTGTTCCACGGAATCGAGGCGAATGGGTGCCCCGCCCTCCCGACGCGGCGGCCGTGGGCCCAGCCCTCAGCCCGCGCCGGGCGCTTACCCTTTTCCCGGAGCGCGGGGGTCCCGTTGCTCCCGGAGGCCAGAGACCGTTTATGCTCTCTGCCTTCCTCCCTCTGTCCCTGTCTCCCTCCCGCCCGCCCTCTGTCCCTGCGTCGCTCTGTCTCTCCCTCCGTTCCTCACTGCCTCCCTCTCTCTCCCTCCCTCCCTCCCTCCCTGCCTCCCTCCCTCCCAACTTCCCTCCGCCCATCCTTCGGCCCCTCTGGGTCTCCCGTTCGTCTCTCCATCGCTGCCCGCCTTCCCTCCCGCCTGGAACGGTCGGCATCGCCAGCGTGCGCGGGGCCTGGGGTCTGCGTTCAGCCGCCAGGCGCTCCACGGTGGCAGCTGGGAGGCTGCAGGGGCAAGGGCGGGCGGGCGGGCGGGCGACGGTGGAGCGGAGGCGAAGAGGAGGCGAGCCGCCGCTGGAGGGATGGCGGGCCCGGACGCTGCGCGGGCCCGGTGTTTCGCGGGACGGGGTTCTCCACCCAGCCCAGGGGAGGACGCATTGTCCGGGGTGGGGGGTGTGGGTGGCGAGGGGTTGGTCAGGCCGGGGTGGGGTGGCGGAAAGGCACGAGAGCTCTGCCCGGGCTGCTCCCAGAGCCTAGGCGGCTGCCCGCGAACCCGCGCGTGCGCAGTACACGGCCCACCTGCTGGTACCTGGGCCGGCGCTGGGATCCCCGGGATGCCCAGGAAAGAATGGCAGCTCTCCGCTCTGTGGAGTCTCTCACCGGGCCTAGACCTGGAAGGCAGGAATCCCAGGCGGGTCGGCCCGGAGGGAACACACGCCCCTCCACGCCGAGCCAGGTGTTCCCCGCGAAAGAGCGGCCACCGGCCACCGCCCTGCCCCGACCCCGTCCCAGCCCCGCGTCCTTTTAAAGCTCCTCCAGCAGAGCCCGGTATTCTTCCTCGCTGAGGGGTGGTTCCAGCGAGGCGGCCTCTTCCGAGGCCTCCAGCTCCCCCGGGGCCTCCGTTTCTAGGAAAGGTTGCGCCCGCTGCAGAAACTCCGGGCTCGCCAGGAGCTCATCCAGCAGGCCGGAGGGGAGTGCAGACGAGCGCCCCGGCTCCTGGAGGAGCCCCACCTCGGGGGGCGCCCGGATGGCTTGCACCTGCCCCTGCCGCGCGGAGGCCTCCGGGGGCGCGGGCTGGGGAGGTGGGGCTGCCCCGGCTTGGGGTTCCCACGCCGCCCCGGCGACCTGGGGACCCTGGCCCCAGCCCCACCACGGAATCCCCTGGGACGCGAGGGGCGGGAAATGCAGGGGGTACTTCAGAGTTCAGTCTTCCTCACAGAATCGCAAAGTTCACGTTTCACAACCATAAAGAAACTATTTACGTTAAAAATGAGACATTTTATGGAGTTGCACTTAGAAAACTTCAATGTCTGAGAAAAAAAATCTCTAACGCACAGGGAAACAGGTGGTTTATCCAATACTCTGAAAATAAAATGGGCCGGGTGAGGGGAATATGAAAATATTATTTCAATTTCATTTCATTTTATTTATTTATTTATGTACTTATTTATTTATTTTTGAGACAGTGTCTCCCTCTGTCCCCCAGGCTGGATTACAGTGGCCTGAGCTCAGCTCACTGCAGCCTCCGCATCCTGGGCTCAAGGCATTCTCCTGCCTCAGCCTCCAGACTAGCTGGGACTAAATGAGCACGCCACCACGCCAGGCAAATTTTTGTCTTTTGTTTAAAGTGTAGAGGAGGTTTCACCATTTGGGCCAGGGTGGTCTTCAACGGCCGACTTCAGGTGATCTGCCCCAACTTGCCTTCCCAAAGTGAAGGGACTATAGGCGTGAGCCACTGCGCCCAGACTATGATAGTATCACACCGAAGCCTGAAGCTGCTCTGCCTTAGGATTTTTCCTGAATTTTACTTTCTTGTCATGATGAGTTGCTAGCTCATATTTTCCGTTGGATCTTTTCGAAAGGCTTTACTGATGAGATTATGGCTTTCTCACAAAGAATACCACTTTGGTGAAACTATACTGAAATTAAGAGTACCTTAAGTTTCCGATACTTATCAAGCACACTATTTGAACACGGCGTGGTAGGTGAAAGTGTAAGAAGCAGAATTTGGCAAACCCCATTATTTTTCAATTTCGACGGTTTCAGGTCTTTTGGTTTCAGCCAAACTGAAGAATGTCCTAATGAGCTGTCAATTGACAGGCCATTACAGACAATTTTTGAAACTACATCACAGTGTAATTTAAGGAGTACGATTCTAAAGAAATTTGAACAATCTGGTGGTATTGCTAACACCAAACAAGGTTGTTCAGCTCTTTCATCTTTAAAAACAAACAAACAAAAACATGATGTGGAATTCTCTCATTTTACCAAACAGCCGTACGCTCCCTTGAATATGTGACTGTGAAACCCAAGTAACTGGAAGACAAAAAATAAAGGAAACACCTCATCAGTCTCATTAATAGTTTTGTTGAGAATAATTTATTTTTCAAAAACTGCTGGCTATGTCTTGATATTTTTAGACACGGCTAAGATTGAAATTGCATGAATCCTCTCTCTAACATTCATGCTACTTAAGAAACTTTTCCCAAGATTTGACTGCATTCATTTCATAAAAGCCCTGTCCTCTTCTCCCCTATATATCTATATTAGCACTCTGCCTTCTACCCTCTTCCACAGGAAACACAAATCCGTCAATTGATCACTTAAGCCTTTCCAGTTTGGGTACAACATTTTCTGTAGTTGTACTCGTACGATTTGTCCTTTATACTTCTAAAGACTAGACCCTAGATTATGCATGCTTGGGAATAGTGGAGCTAGCTTGCTTAAACTTTATTTAGGCGTATGCTAATTACTTGTGGGGGGCAAAGGCAGGCAGTGAGGATGTTAAGCTTATCCCAAAATAGTCAATTTTGGAAAAGACACAAGTACAGGCCGGGCGCGGTGGCTCTGACCTGTAATCCCAGCACCTTGGGAGGTCTTCTCGCAGAAGACCAGAGCGAGACCCCAGGGAAAAGATGCATCCCCGGCGTGATGGCCTGACGATGGATTCCTGTGTACCGCAACATGGGGAGTCTGCAGTGTGGCCGGTTTGGAAACTGGCAAGGAGAGCGAAGAGACACCATGCCGGTCTTCCACCCTTCCCTGGATGCCTGTGGGTGCCCGCAGAGCTCCGGAAGCAAACAGTCAACATGCTCAGCCTTTCGGGGGCCGGAGAGACGTGAGCAACAGGCCCCCTTGCAGAGGGCACAGCAGCGTGGAATCCCAAATCACGCTTCAGTCGTCCTGAGTGTGGCTCCTCTGTGGTCGGGGCTGTCGGCCTGGCGCTCCTTTGCGAGGCTCAGCCTGGGGATGTGGGGTCTGTGAACCACGCGGGTGAAAACCCGACGGCAACCCGGGTCCCGGTCTTTTGTCTCTGAGGTAGCTGCCCGTTCCTTGTTCCACGGAATGGGGGCGAATGGGTGCCCCGCCCTCCCGACGCGGCGGCCGTGGGCCCAGCCCTCAGCCCGCGCCGGGCACTTACCCTTTTCCCGGAGCGCGGGGGTCCCGTTGCTCCCGGAGGCCGGAGACCGTTTTTTCTCTCTGCCTTCCTCCCTCTGTCCCTGGCTCCCTCCCGCCCGCCCTCTGTCCCTGCGTCGCTCTGTCTCTCCCTCCGTTCCTCACTGCCTCCCTCTCTCTCCCTCCCTCCCCCCCTCCCTCCCTCCCTCCCAACTTCCCTCTGCCCATCCTTCGGCCCCTCTGGGTCTCCCGTTCGTCACTCCAACTCTGCCCGCCTTCCCTCCCGCCTGGAACGGTCGGCATCGCCGGCGCGGGGCCTGGGGTCTGCGTTCAGCCGCCGGGCACTACGCGGTGGCAGCTGGGAGGCTGCAGGGACACGGGCGGGCGGGCTGGCGGGCGGGCGACGGTGGAGCGGAGGCGCAGAGGAGGCGAGCCGCTGCCGGAGGGATGGCGGGCGCGAACCCTGCGCGGGCCCGGTGTTTCGCGGGACCGGGGTCTCCACCCAGCCCAGGGGAGGACGCATTTTCCGTGGGTGGGGGTTGGGGGGTGCGGGGTGTGGGTGGCGAGGGGTTGGTCAGGCCGGGGTGGGGTGGCGGAAAAGCACGAGAGCTCTGCCCGGGCTGCTCCCAGAGCCTAGGCGGCTGCCCGCGAACCCGCGCGTGCGCAGTACACGGCCCACCTGCTGGTACCTGGGCCGGCGCTGGGATCCCCGGGATGCCCAGGAAAGAATGGCAGCTCTCCGCTCTGTGGAGTCTCTCACCGGGCCTAGACCTGGAAGGCAGGAATCCCAGGCGGGTCGGCCCGGAGGGAACACACGCCCCTCCACGCCGAGCCAGGTGTTCCCCGCGAAAGAGAGGCCACCGGCCACCGCCCTGCCCCGACCCCGTCCCAGCCCCACGTCCTTTTATAGCTCCTCCAGCAGAGCCCGGTATTCTTCCTCGCTGAGGGGTGGTTCCAGCGAGGCGGCCTCTTCCGAGGCCTCCAGCTCCCCCGGGGCCTCCGTTTCTAGGAAAGGTTGCGCCCCCTGCAGAAACTCCGGGCTCGCCAGGAGCTCATCCAGCAGGCCGGAGGGGAGTGCAGACGAGCGCCCCGGCTCCTGGAGGAGCCCCGCCTGGGGGGGCGCCCGGATGGCTTGCACCTGCCCCTGCCGCGCGGAGGCCTCCGGGGGCGCGGGCTGGGGAGGTGGGGCTGCCCCGGCTTGGGGTTCCCACGCCGCCCCGGCGACCTGGGGACCCTGGCCCCAGCCCCACCACGGACTCCCCTGGGACGCGGGTGGCGCAAGCCCACCTTGGCCCTGTGGCCCCGCTTGAGCCGGCCCAGGCTGTCCCACCGCGCAAGGGCCCGGCAGGCCGTCGCGCTGCGGGTCCCGGTCCTCCCGGCCTTTGCTCGGGTGCGCAGGCCACCGAGGAGCCTGAGGGTGGGAGAGCGCCCCGTCCGCGGGAGCCAGGGCAGCGTAGGCAAAATCCGCGCGTGCCGGGGCCGCTTGGGAGATCCCTCGTGCCGGCGCGGCCTGGCTGGGCTGGAGCACGGGGACGGCCCTCGCTCCCTGGCTCACGAAAGCCCCCTGGGGGAGAGCCCCAGGCGCGCAGGGCACGCGGGGTGCGGGAAGCGCCGTTCCCCACGCCCCGGCGTGGGCGAAGGTGACCCACGAGGGAGCAGGGTGACACCCACCGGGGGCCGCGTTGCACAGGCCGCCTGCGTGCGCGGGCGCCCTGCCACCCCGTCCCGGGTGCCTGGCCCGTCGATTCTGAAACCAGATCTGAATCCTGGACTCCGGGAGGCCCGTCTCTCTGGCCAGTTCTTCCCTGGCGGCGATGCCTGGAAAGCGATCCTTCTCAAAGGCGCGGAGGAGCAGGGCGGTCTGGGATCCGGTGACGGCGGTCCGCTTTCGCCTGCCTTCTTGCGGGCCGCGTCTCCCGGGCCAGGGCCGAGATTCCCGCCGGTGCTGCCTCAGCTGGCGTGACCTCTCATTCTGAAACCAAATCTGGACCCTGGGCTCCGGAACGCCGATGGCCTGGGCCAGCCCTTCTCTGGTGGCGATGCCCGGGTACGGGTTCCGCTCAAAGCAGGCTCGCAGGGCCTCGCTTTGGCTCGGGGTCCAGACGAGTCTCCTTCGCCGTCCTCGTCCTCGGGCTTCCGCGGGGAGGGGGCCGTCCGAAGGTGTCGGGAGAGCCATCGCGGGGAGCCCCGGCCGGAATTTCACGGACGGACACGGGCAGAGAGAGGCCCGCGGGCTCCCGGGCACCTCAGCCGGCCTGTGCACTGGGCGCAGGTGCAGCCAGGAGACCGGCCCGGACAGCCAGCCAGCCGCTCTTATAAAGACCAACAGGCAGGCAGGCTCCACCCCTTCATGAATGGCGGTGAGCCCTGGGACAGCCCGCCCTCCGGAAGGGTCCCAGGGCGTGGAGGCCCCCTGGGGCCGGGGGGAGGGGGGGCGGCGGTGGTGGTGGTGGTGGTGGTGGTGACGCTGGTGGTGGGGGCGGGGGTGGCGGTGGGGGCGGGAGGGACGAAGCGGAAGGGGGAGAGGGGGAAGGGGTGAGGGGGGCGGGTTTCGGGGTCTGGCTCTCCGGACCTCTCCAGGAATCCCGCGGGAACTGGAGGCCGCTCTCTGGGCTCCCACGCGCCTTCAGCAGGGAGAATCCAGCCTGGAAGGCTGGAGGGGAGTGTGGAACTGAACCTCCGTGGGAGTCTTGAGTTTTCCAGGCCCTCTCTCGGTGAAGGAGGCAATGCCTGTGGGTGTCGCCGTGGCCGTGACAGTCTCACACACGCACAGGGGTGTGGCTCTCGTTCATTCCCACGCAGAAGACCAGAGCGAGACCCCAGGGAAAGGATGCATCCCCGGCGTGATGGCCTGACGATGGATTCCTGTGTACCGCAACATGGGGAGTCTGCAGTGTGGCCGGTTTGGAAACTGGCAAGGAGAGCGAAGAGACACCATGCCGGTCTTCCACCCTTCCCTGGATGCCGGTGGGTGCCCGCAGAGCTCCGGAAGCAAACAGTCAACATGCTCAGCCTTTCGGGGGCCGGAGAGACGTGAGCAACAGGCCCCCTTGCAGAGGGCACAGCAGCGTGGAATCCCAAATCACGCTTCAGTCGTCCTGAGTGTGGCTCCTCTGTGGTCGGGGCTGTCGGCCTGGCGCTCCTTTGCGAGGCTCAGCCTGGGGATGTGCGGTCTGTGAACCACGCGGGTGAAAACCCGACGGCAACCCGGGTCCCGGTCTTTTTTCTCTGAGGTAGCTGCCCGTTCCTTGTTCCACGGAATCGAGGCGAATGGGTGCCCCGCCCTCCCGACGCGGCGGCCGTGGGCCCAGCCCTCAGCCCGCGCCGGGCGCTTACCCTTTTCCCGGAGCGCGGGGGTCCCGTTGCTCCCGGAGGCCAGAGACCGTTTATGCTCTCTGCCTTCCTCCCTCTGTCCCTGGCTCCCTCCCGCCCGCCCTCTGTCCCTGCGTCGCTCTGTCTCTCCCTCCGTTCCTCACTGCCTCCCTCTCTCTCCCTCCCTCCCTCCCTCCCTGCCTCCCTCCCTCCCAACTTCCCTCCGCCCATCCTTCGGCCCCACTGGGTCTCCCGTTCGTCTCTCCATCGCTGCCCGCCTTCCCTCCCGCCTGGAACGGTCGGCATCGCCAGCGTGCGCGGGGCCTGGGGTCTGCGTTCAGCCGCCAGGCGCTCCACGGTGGCAGCTGGGAGGCTGCAGGGGCAAGGGCGGGCGGGCGGGCGGGCGACGGTGGAGCGGAGGCGAAGAGGAGGCGAGCCGCCGCTGGAGGGATGGCGGGCCCGGACGCTGCGCGGGCCCGGTGTTTCGCGGGACGGGGTTCTCCACCCAGCCCAGGGGAGGACGCATTGTCCGGGGTGGGGGGTGTGGGTGGCGAGGGGTTGGTCAGGCCGGGGTGGGGTGGCGGAAAGGCACGAGAGCTCTGCCCGGGCTGCTCCCAGAGCCTAGGCGGCTGCCCGCGAACCCGCGCGTGCGCAGTACACGGCCCACCTGCTGGTACCTGGGCCGGCGCTGGGATCCCCGGGATGCCCAGGAAAGAATGGCAGCTCTCCGCTCTGTGGAGTCTCTCACCGGGCCTAGACCTGGAAGGCAGGAATCCCAGGCGGGTCGGCCCGGAGGGAACACACGCCCCTCCACGCCGAGCCAGGTGTTCCCCGCGAAAGAGCGGCCACCGGCCACCGCCCTGCCCCGACCCCGTCCCAGCCCCGCGTCCTTTTAAAGCTCCTCCAGCAGAGCCCGGTATTCTTCCTCGCTGAGGGGTGGTTCCAGCGAGGCGGCCTCTTCCGAGGCCTCCAGCTCCCCCGGGGCCTCCGTTTCTAGGAAAGGTTGCGCCCGCTGCAGAAACTCCGGGCTCGCCAGGAGCTCATCCAGCAGGCCGGAGGGGAGTGCAGACGAGCGCCCCGGCTCCTGGAGGAGCCCCACCTCGGGGGGCGCCCGGATGGCTTGCACCTGCCCCTGCCGCGCGGAGGCCTCCGGGGGCGCGGGCTGGGGAGGTGGGGCTGCCCCGGCTTGGGGTTCCCACGCCGCCCCGGCGACCTGGGGACCCTGGCCCCAGCCCCACCACGGAATCCCCTGGGACGCGAGGGGCGGGAAATGCAGGGGGTACTTCAGAGTTCAGTCTTCCTCACAGAATCGCAAAGTTCACGTTTCACAACCATAAAGAAACTATTTACGTTAAAAATGAGACATTTTATGGAGTTGCACTTAGAAAACTTCAATGTCTGAGAAAAAAAATCTCTAACGCACAGGGAAACAGGTGGTTTATCCAATACTCTGAAAATAAAATGGGCCGGGTGAGGGGAATATGAAAATATTATTTCAATTTCATTTCATTTTATTTATTTATTTATGTACTTATTTATTTATTTTTGAGACAGTGTCTCCCTCTGTCCCCCAGGCTGGATTACAGTGGCCTGAGCTCAGCTCACTGCAGCCTCCGCATCCTGGGCTCAAGGCATTCTCCTGCCTCAGCCTCCAGACTAGCTGGGACTAAATGAGCACGCCACCACGCCAGGCAAATTTTTGTCTTTTGTTTAAAGTGTAGAGGAGGTTTCACCATTTGGGCCAGGGTGGTCTTCAACGGCCGACTTCAGGTGATCTGCCCCAACTTGCCTTCCCAAAGTGAAGGGACTATAGGCGTGAGCCACTGCGCCCAGACTATGATAGTATCACACCGAAGCCTGAAGCTGCTCTGCCTTAGGATTTTTCCTGAATTTTACTTTCTTGTCATGATGAGTTGCTAGCTCATATTTTCCGTTGGATCTTTTCGAAAGGCTTTACTGATGAGATTATGGCTTTCTCACAAAGAATACCACTTTGGTGAAACTATACTGAAATTAAGAGTACCTTAAGTTTCCGATACTTATCAAGCACACTATTTGAACACGGCGTGGTAGGTGAAAGTGTAAGAAGCAGAATTTGGCAAACCCCATTATTTTTCAATTTCGACGGTTTCAGGTCTTTTGGTTTCAGCCAAACTGAAGAATGTCCTAATGAGCTGTCAATTGACAGGCCATTACAGACAATTTTTGAAACTACATCACAGTGTAATTTAAGGAGTACGATTCTAAAGAAATTTGAACAATCTGGTGGTATTGCTAACACCAAACAAGGTTGTTCAGCTCTTTCATCTTTAAAAACAAACAAACAAAAACATGATGTGGAATTCTCTCATTTTACCAAACAGCCGTACGCTCCCTTGAATATGTGACTGTGAAACCCAAGTAACTGGAAGACAAAAAATAAAGGAAACACCTCATCAGTCTCATTAATAGTTTTGTTGAGAATAATTTATTTTTCAAAAACTGCTGGCTATGTCTTGATATTTTTAGACACGGCTAAGATTGAAATTGCATGAATCCTCTCTCTAACATTCATGCTACTTAAGAAACTTTTCCCAAGATTTGACTGCATTCATTTCATAAAAGCCCTGTCCTCTTCTCCCCTATATATCTATATTAGCACTCTGCCTTCTACCCTCTTCCACAGGAAACACAAATCCGTCAATTGATCACTTAAGCCTTTCCAGTTTGGGTACAACATTTTCTGTAGTTGTACTCGTACGATTTGTCCTTTATACTTCTAAAGACTAGACCCTAGATTATGCATGCTTGGGAATAGTGGAGCTAGCTTGCTTAAACTTTATTTAGGCGTATGCTAATTACTTGTGGGGGGCAAAGGCAGGCAGTGAGGATGTTAAGCTTATCCCAAAATAGTCAATTTTGGAAAAGACACAAGTACAGGCCGGGCGCGGTGGCTCTGACCTGTAATCCCAGCACCTTGGGAGGTCTTCTCGCAGAAGACCAGAGCGAGACCCCAGGGAAAAGATGCATCCCCGGCGTGATGGCCTGACGATGGATTCCTGTGTACCGCAACATGGGGAGTCTGCAGTGTGGCCGGTTTGGAAACTGGCAAGGAGAGCGAAGAGACACCATGCCGGTCTTCCACCCTTCCCTGGATGCCTGTGGGTGCCCGCAGAGCTCCGGAAGCAAACAGTCAACATGCTCAGCCTTTCGGGGGCCGGAGAGACGTGAGCAACAGGCCCCCTTGCAGAGGGCACAGCAGCGTGGAATCCCAAATCACGCTTCAGTCGTCCTGAGTGTGGCTCCTCTGTGGTCGGGGCTGTCGGCCTGGCGCTCCTTTGCGAGGCTCAGCCTGGGGATGTGGGGTCTGTGAACCACGCGGGTGAAAACCCGACGGCAACCCGGGTCCCGGTCTTTTGTCTCTGAGGTAGCTGCCCGTTCCTTGTTCCACGGAATGGGGGCGAATGGGTGCCCCGCCCTCCCGACGCGGCGGCCGTGGGCCCAGCCCTCAGCCCGCGCCGGGCACTTACCCTTTTCCCGGAGCGCGGGGGTCCCGTTGCTCCCGGAGGCCGGAGACCGTTTTTTCTCTCTGCCTTCCTCCCTCTGTCCCTGGCTCCCTCCCGCCCGCCCTCTGTCCCTGCGTCGCTCTGTCTCTCCCTCCGTTCCTCACTGCCTCCCTCTCTCTCCCTCCCTCCCCCCCTCCCTCCCTCCCTCCCAACTTCCCTCTGCCCATCCTTCGGCCCCTCTGGGTCTCCCGTTCGTCACTCCAACTCTGCCCGCCTTCCCTCCCGCCTGGAACGGTCGGCATCGCCGGCGCGGGGCCTGGGGTCTGCGTTCAGCCGCCGGGCACTACGCGGTGGCAGCTGGGAGGCTGCAGGGACACGGGCGGGCGGGCGGGCGGGCGGGCGACGGTGGAGCGGAGGCGCAGAGGAGGCGAGCCGCTGCCGGAGGGATGGCGGGCGCGAACCCTGCGCGGGCCCGGTGTTTCGCGGGACCGGGGTCTCCACCCAGCCCAGGGGAGGACGCATTTTCCGTGGGTGGGGGTTGGGGGGTGCGGGGTGTGGGTGGCGAGGGGTTGGTCAGGCCGGGGTGGGGTGGCGGAAAAGCACGAGAGCTCTGCCCGGGCTGCTCCCAGAGCCTAGGCGGCTGCCCGCGAACCCGCGCGTGCGCAGTACACGGCCCACCTGCTGGTACCTGGGCCGGCGCTGGGATCCCCGGGATGCCCAGGAAAGAATGGCAGCTCTCCGCTCTGTGGAGTCTCTCACCGGGCCTAGACCTGGAAGGCAGGAATCCCAGGCGGGTCGGCCCGGAGGGAACACACGCCCCTCCACGCCGAGCCAGGTGTTCCCCGCGAAAGAGAGGCCACCGGCCACCGCCCTGCCCCGACCCCGTCCCAGCCCCACGTCCTTTTATAGCTCCTCCAGCAGAGCCCGGTATTCTTCCTCGCTGAGGGGTGGTTCCAGCGAGGCGGCCTCTTCCGAGGCCTCCAGCTCCCCCGGGGCCTCCGTTTCTAGGAAAGGTTGCGCCCCCTGCAGAAACTCCGGGCTCGCCAGGAGCTCATCCAGCAGGCCGGAGGGGAGTGCAGACGAGCGCCCCGGCTCCTGGAGGAGCCCCGCCTGGGGGGGCGCCCGGATGGCTTGCACCTGCCCCTGCCGCGCGGAGGCCTCCGGGGGCGCGGGCTGGGGAGGTGGGGCTGCCCCGGCTTGGGGTTCCCACGCCGCCCCGGCGACCTGGGGACCCTGGCCCCAGCCCCACCACGGACTCCCCTGGGACGCGGGTGGCGCAAGCCCACCTTGGCCCTGTGGCCCCGCTTGAGCCGGCCCAGGCTGTCCCACCGCGCAAGGGCCCGGCAGGCCGTCGCGCTGCGGGTCCCGGTCCTCCCGGCCTTTGCTCGGGTGCGCAGGCCACCGAGGAGCCTGAGGGTGGGAGAGCGCCCCGTCCGCGGGAGCCAGGGCAGCGTAGGCAAAATCCGCGCGTGCCGGGGCCGCTTGGGAGATCCCTCGTGCCGGCGCGGCCTGGCTGGGCTGGAGCACGGGGACGGCCCTCGCTCCCTGGCTCACGAAAGCCCCCTGGGGGAGAGCCCCAGGCGCGCAGGGCACGCGGGGTGCGGGAAGCGCCGTTCCCCACGCCCCGGCGTGGGCGAAGGTGACCCACGAGGGAGCAGGGTGACACCCACCGGGGGCCGCGTTGCACAGGCCGCCTGCGTGCGCGGGCGCCCTGCCACCCCGTCCCGGGTGCCTGGCCCGTCGATTCTGAAACCAGATCTGAATCCTGGACTCCGGGAGGCCCGTCTCTCTGGCCAGTTCTTCCCTGGCGGCGATGCCTGGAAAGCGATCCTTCTCAAAGGCGCGGAGGAGCAGGGCGGTCTGGGATCCGGTGACGGCGGTCCGCTTTCGCCTGCCTTCTTGCGGGCCGCGTCTCCCGGGCCAGGGCCGAGATTCCCGCCGGTGCTGCCTCAGCTGGCGTGACCTCTCATTCTGAAACCAAATCTGGACCCTGGGCTCCGGAACGCCGATGGCCTGGGCCAGCCCTTCTCTGGTGGCGATGCCCGGGTACGGGTTCCGCTCAAAGCAGGCTCGCAGGGCCTCGCTTTGGCTCGGGGTCCAGACGAGTCTCCTTCGCCGTCCTCGTCCTCGGGCTTCCGCGGGGAGGGGGCCGTCCGAAGGTGTCGGGAGAGCCATCGCGGGGAGCCCCGGCCGGAATTTCACGGACGGACACGGGCAGAGAGAGGCCCGCGGGCTCCCGGGCACCTCAGCCGGCCTGTGCACTGGGCGCAGGTGCAGCCAGGAGACCGGCCCGGACAGCCAGCCAGCCGCTCTTATAAAGACCAACAGGCAGGCAGGCTCCACCCCTTCATGAATGGCGGTGAGCCCTGGGACAGCCCGCCCTCCGGAAGGGTCCCAGGGCGTGGAGGCCCCCTGGGGCCGGGGGGAGGGGGGGCGGCGGTGGTGGTGGTGGTGGTGGTGGTGACGCTGGTGGTGGGGGCGGGGGTGGCGGTGGGGGCGGGAGGGACGAAGCGGAAGGGGGAGAGGGGGAAGGGGTGAGGGGGGCGGGTTTCGGGGTCTGGCTCTCCGGACCTCTCCAGGAATCCCGCGGGAACTGGAGGCCGCTCTCTGGGCTCCCACGCGCCTTCAGCAGGGAGAATCCAGCCTGGAAGGCTGGAGGGGAGTGTGGAACTGAACCTCCGTGGGAGTCTTGAGTTTTCCAGGCCCTCTCTCGGTGAAGGAGGCAATGCCTGTGGGTGTCGCCGTGGCCGTGACAGTCTCACACACGCACAGGGGTGTGGCTCTCGTTCATTCCCACGCAGAAGACCAGAGCGAGACCCCAGGGAAAGGATGCATCCCCGGCGTGATGGCCTGACGATGGATTCCTGTGTACCGCAACATGGGGAGTCTGCAGTGTGGCCGGTTTGGAAACTGGCAAGGAGAGCGAAGAGACACCATGCCGGTCTTCCACCCTTCCCTGGATGCCGGTGGGTGCCCGCAGAGCTCCGGAAGCAAACAGTCAACATGCTCAGCCTTTCGGGGGCCGGAGAGACGTGAGCAACAGGCCCCCTTGCAGAGGGCACAGCAGCGTGGAATCCCAAATCACGCTTCAGTCGTCCTGAGTGTGGCTCCTCTGTGGTCGGGGCTGTCGGCCTGGCGCTCCTTTGCGAGGCTCAGCCTGGGGATGTGCGGTCTGTGAACCACGCGGGTGAAAACCCGACGGCAACCCGGGTCCCGGTCTTTTTTCTCTGAGGTAGCTGCCCGTTCCTTGTTCCACGGAATCGAGGCGAATGGGTGCCCCGCCCTCCCGACGCGGCGGCCGTGGGCCCAGCCCTCAGCCCGCGCCGGGCGCTTACCCTTTTCCCGGAGCGCGGGGGTCCCGTTGCTCCCGGAGGCCAGAGACCGTTTATGCTCTCTGCCTTCCTCCCTCTGTCCCTGGCTCCCTCCCGCCCGCCCTCTGTCCCTGCGTCGCTCTGTCTCTCCCTCCGTTCCTCACTGCCTCCCTCTCTCTCCCTCCCTCCCTCCCTCCCTGCCTCCCTCCCTCCCAACTTCCCTCCGCCCATCCTTCGGCCCCTCTGGGTCTCCCGTTCGTCTCTCCATCGCTGCCCGCCTTCCCTCCCGCCTGGAACGGTCGGCATCGCCAGCGTGCGCGGGGCCTGGGGTCTGCGTTCAGCCGCCAGGCGCTCCACGGTGGCAGCTGGGAGGCTGCAGGGGCAAGGGCGGGCGGGCGGGCGGGCGACGGTGGAGCGGAGGCGAAGAGGAGGCGAGCCGCCGCTGGAGGGATGGCGGGCCCGGACGCTGCGCGGGCCCGGTGTTTCGCGGGACGGGGTTCTCCACCCAGCCCAGGGGAGGACGCATTGTCCGGGGTGGGGGGTGTGGGTGGCGAGGGGTTGGTCAGGCCGGGGTGGGGTGGCGGAAAGGCACGAGAGCTCTGCCCGGGCTGCTCCCAGAGCCTAGGCGGCTGCCCGCGAACCCGCGCGTGCGCAGTACACGGCCCACCTGCTGGTACCTGGGCCGGCGCTGGGATCCCCGGGATGCCCAGGAAAGAATGGCAGCTCTCCGCTCTGTGGAGTCTCTCACCGGGCCTAGACCTGGAAGGCAGGAATCCCAGGCGGGTCGGCCCGGAGGGAACACACGCCCCTCCACGCCGAGCCAGGTGTTCCCCGCGAAAGAGCGGCCACCGGCCACCGCCCTGCCCCGACCCCGTCCCAGCCCCGCGTCCTTTTAAAGCTCCTCCAGCAGAGCCCGGTATTCTTCCTCGCTGAGGGGTGGTTCCAGCGAGGCGGCCTCTTCCGAGGCCTCCAGCTCCCCCGGGGCCTCCGTTTCTAGGAAAGGTTGCGCCCGCTGCAGAAACTCCGGGCTCGCCAGGAGCTCATCCAGCAGGCCGGAGGGGAGTGCAGACGAGCGCCCCGGCTCCTGGAGGAGCCCCACCTCGGGGGGCGCCCGGATGGCTTGCACCTGCCCCTGCCGCGCGGAGGCCTCCGGGGGCGCGGGCTGGGGAGGTGGGGCTGCCCCGGCTTGGGGTTCCCACGCCGCCCCGGCGACCTGGGGACCCTGGCCCCAGCCCCACCACGGAATCCCCTGGGACGCGAGGGGCGGGAAATGCAGGGGGTACTTCAGAGTTCAGTCTTCCTCACAGAATCGCAAAGTTCACGTTTCACAACCATAAAGAAACTATTTACGTTAAAAATGAGACATTTTATGGAGTTGCACTTAGAAAACTTCAATGTCTGAGAAAAAAAATCTCTAACGCACAGGGAAACAGGTGGTTTATCCAATACTCTGAAAATAAAATGGGCCGGGTGAGGGGAATATGAAAATATTATTTCAATTTCATTTCATTTTATTTATTTATTTATGTACTTATTTATTTATTTTTGAGACAGTGTCTCCCTCTGTCCCCCAGGCTGGATTACAGTGGCCTGAGCTCAGCTCACTGCAGCCTCCGCATCCTGGGCTCAAGGCATTCTCCTGCCTCAGCCTCCAGACTAGCTGGGACTAAATGAGCACGCCACCACGCCAGGCAAATTTTTGTCTTTTGTTTAAAGTGTAGAGGAGGTTTCACCATTTGGGCCAGGGTGGTCTTCAACGGCCGACTTCAGGTGATCTGCCCCAACTTGCCTTCCCAAAGTGAAGGGACTATAGGCGTGAGCCACTGCGCCCAGACTATGATAGTATCACACCGAAGCCTGAAGCTGCTCTGCCTTAGGATTTTTCCTGAATTTTACTTTCTTGTCATGATGAGTTGCTAGCTCATATTTTCCGTTGGATCTTTTCGAAAGGCTTTACTGATGAGATTATGGCTTTCTCACAAAGAATACCACTTTGGTGAAACTATACTGAAATTAAGAGTACCTTAAGTTTCCGATACTTATCAAGCACACTATTTGAACACGGCGTGGTAGGTGAAAGTGTGAGAAGCAGAATTTGGCAAACCCCATTATTTTTCAATTTCGACGGTTTCAGGTCTTTTGGTTTCAGCCAAACTGAAGAATGTCCTAATGAGCTGTCAATTGACAGGCCATTACAGACAATTTTTGAAACTACATCACAGTGTAATTTAAGGAGTACGATTCTAAAGAAATTTGAACAATCTGGTGGTATTGCTAACACCAAACAAGGTTGTTCAGCTCTTTCATCTTTAAAAACAAACAAACAAAAACATGATGTGGAATTCTCTCATTTTACCAAACAGCCGTACGCTCCCTTGAATATGTGACTGTGAAACCCAAGTAACTGGAAGACAAAAAATAAAGGAAACACCTCATCAGTCTCATTAATAGTTTTGTTGAGAATAATTTATTTTTCAAAAACTGCTGGCTATGTCTTGATATTTTTAGACACGGCTAAGATTGAAATTGCATGAATCCTCTCTCTAACATTCATGCTACTTAAGAAACTTTTCCCAAGATTTGACTGCATTCATTTCATAAAAGCCCTGTCCTCTTCTCCCCTATATATCTATATTAGCACTCTGCCTTCTACCCTCTTCCACAGGAAACACAAATCCGTCAATTGATCACTTAAGCCTTTCCAGTTTGGGTACAACATTTTCTGTAGTTGTACTCGTACGATTTGTCCTTTATACTTCTAAAGACTAGACCCTAGATTATGCATGCTTGGGAATAGTGGAGCTAGCTTGCTTAAACTTTATTTAGGCGTATGCTAATTACTTGTGGGGGGCAAAGGCAGGCAGTGAGGATGTTAAGCTTATCCCAAAATAGTCAATTTTGGAAAAGACACAAGTACAGGCCGGGCGCGGTGGCTCTGACCTGTAATCCCAGCACCTTGGGAGGTCTTCTCGCAGAAGACCAGAGCGAGACCCCAGGGAAAAGATGCATCCCCGGCGTGATGGCCTGACGATGGATTCCTGTGTACCGCAACATGGGGAGTCTGCAGTGTGGCCGGTTTGGAAACTGGCAAGGAGAGCGAAGAGACACCATGCCGGTCTTCCACCCTTCCCTGGATGCCTGTGGGTGCCCGCAGAGCTCCGGAAGCAAACAGTCAACATGCTCAGCCTTTCGGGGGCCGGAGAGACGTGAGCAACAGGCCCCCTTGCAGAGGGCACAGCAGCGTGGAATCCCAAATCACGCTTCAGTCGTCCTGAGTGTGGCTCCTCTGTGGTCGGGGCTGTCGGCCTGGCGCTCCTTTGCGAGGCTCAGCCTGGGGATGTGGGGTCTGTGAACCACGCGGGTGAAAACCCGACGGCAACCCGGGTCCCGGTCTTTTGTCTCTGAGGTAGCTGCCCGTTCCTTGTTCCACGGAATGGGGGCGAATGGGTGCCCCGCCCTCCCGACGCGGCGGCCGTGGGCCCAGCCCTCAGCCCGCGCCGGGCACTTACCCTTTTCCCGGAGCGCGGGGGTCCCGTTGCTCCCGGAGGCCGGAGACCGTTTTTTCTCTCTGCCTTCCTCCCTCTGTCCCTGGCTCCCTCCCGCCCGCCCTCTGTCCCTGCGTCGCTCTGTCTCTCCCTCCGTTCCTCACTGCCTCCCTCTCTCTCCCTCCCTCCCCCCCTCCCTCCCTCCCTCCCAACTTCCCTCTGCCCATCCTTCGGCCCCTCTGGGTCTCCCGTTCGTCACTCCAACTCTGCCCGCCTTCCCTCCCGCCTGGAACGGTCGGCATCGCCGGCGCGGGGCCTGGGGTCTGCGTTCAGCCGCCGGGCACTACGCGGTGGCAGCTGGGAGGCTGCAGGGACACGGGCGGGCGGGCGGGCGGGCGGGCGACGGTGGAGCGGAGGCGCAGAGGAGGCGAGCCGCTGCCGGAGGGATGGCGGGCGCGAACCCTGCGCGGGCCCGGTGTTTCGCGGGACCGGGGTCTCCACCCAGCCCAGGGGAGGACGCATTTTCCGTGGGTGGGGGTTGGGGGGTGCGGGGTGTGGGTGGCGAGGGGTTGGTCAGGCCGGGGTGGGGTGGCGGAAAAGAACGAGAGCTCTGCCCGGGCTGCTCCCAGAGCCTAGGCGGCTGCCCGCGAACCCGCGCGTGCGCAGTACACGGCCCACCTGCTGGTACCTGGGCCGGCGCTGGGATCCCCGGGATGCCCAGGAAAGAATGGCAGCTCTCCGCTCTGTGGAGTCTCTCACCGGGCCTAGACCTGGAAGGCAGGAATCCCAGGCGGGTCGGCCCGGAGGGAACACACGCCCCTCCACGCCGAGCCAGGTGTTCCCCGCGAAAGAGAGGCCACCGGCCACCGCCCTGCCCCGACCCCGTCCCAGCCCCACGTCCTTTTATAGCTCCTCCAGCAGAGCCCGGTATTCTTCCTCGCTGAGGGGTGGTTCCAGCGAGGCGGCCTCTTCCGAGGCCTCCAGCTCCCCCGGGGCCTCCGTTTCTAGGAAAGGTTGCGCCCCCTGCAGAAACTCCGGGCTCGCCAGGAGCTCATCCAGCAGGCCGGAGGGGAGTGCAGACGAGCGCCCCGGCTCCTGGAGGAGCCCCGCCTGGGGGGGCGCCCGGATGGCTTGCACCTGCCCCTGCCGCGCGGAGGCCTCCGGGGGCGCGGGCTGGGGAGGTGGGGCTGCCCCGGCTTGGGGTTCCCACGCCGCCCCGGCGACCTGGGGACCCTGGCCCCAGCCCCACCACGGACTCCCCTGGGACGCGGGTGGCGCAAGCCCACCTTGGCCCTGTGGCCCCGCTTGAGCCGGCCCAGGCTGTCCCACCGCGCAAGGGCCCGGCAGGCCGTCGCGCTGCAGGTCCCGGTCCTCCCGGCCTTTGCTCGGGTGCGCAGGCCACCGAGGAGCCTGAGGGTGGGAGAGCGCCCCGTCCGCGGGAGCCAGGGCAGCGTAGGCAAAATCCGCGCGTGCCGGGGCCGCTTGGGAGATCCCTCGTGCCGGCGCGGCCTGGCTGGGCTGGAGCACGGGGACGGCCCTCGCTCCCTGGCTCACGAAAGCCCCCTGGGGGAGAGCCCCAGGCGCGCAGGGCACGCGGGGTGCGGGAAGCGCCGTTCCCCACGCCCCGGCGTGGGCGAAGGTGACCCACGAGGGAGCAGGGTGACACCCACCGGGGGCCGCGTTGCACAGGCCGCCTGCGTGCGCGGGCGCCCTGCCACCCCGTCCCGGGTGCCTGGCCCGTCGATTCTGAAACCAGATCTGAATCCTGGACTCCGGGAGGCCCGTCTCTCTGGCCAGTTCTTCCCTGGCGGCGATGCCTGGAAAGCGATCCTTCTCAAAGGCGCGGAGGAGCAGGGCGGTCTGGGATCCGGTGACGGCGGTCCGCTTTCGCCTGCCTTCTTGCGGGCCGCGTCTCCCGGGCCAGGGCCGAGATTCCCGCCGGTGCTGCCTCAGCTGGCGTGACCTCTCATTCTGAAACCAAATCTGGACCCTGGGCTCCGGAACGCCGATGGCCTGGGCCAGCCCTTCTCTGGTGGCGATGCCCGGGTACGGGTTCCGCTCAAAGCAGGCTCGCAGGGCCTCGCTTTGGCTCGGGGTCCAGACGAGTCTCCTTCGCCGTCCTCGTCCTCGGGCTTCCGCGGGGAGGGGGCCGTCCGAAGGTGTCGGGAGAGCCATCGCGGGGAGCCCCGGCCGGAATTTCACGGACGGACACGGGCAGAGAGAGGCCCGCGGGCTCCCGGGCACCTCAGCCGGCCTGTGCACTGGGCGCAGGTGCAGCCAGGAGACCGGCCCGGACAGCCAGCCAGCCGCTCTTATAAAGACCAACAGGCAGGCAGGCTCCACCCCTTCATGAATGGCGGTGAGCCCTGGGACAGCCCGCCCTCCGGAAGGGTCCCAGGGCGTGGAGGCCCCCTGGGGCCGGGGGGAGGGGGGGCGGCGGTGGTGGTGGTGGTGGTGGTGGTGACGCTGGTGGTGGGGGCGGGGGTGGCGGTGGGGGCGGGAGGGACGAAGCGGAAGGGGGAGAGGGGGAAGGGGTGAGGGGGGCGGGTTTCGGGGTCTGGCTCTCCGGACCTCTCCAGGAATCCCGCGGGAACTGGAGGCCGCTCTCTGGGCTCCCACGCGCCTTCAGCAGGGAGAATCCAGCCTGGAAGGCTGGAGGGGAGTGTGGAACTGAACCTCCGTGGGAGTCTTGAGTTTTCCAGGCCCTCTCTCGGTGAAGGAGGCAATGCCTGTGGGTGTCGCCGTGGCCGTGACAGTCTCACACACGCACAGGGGTGTGGCTCTCGTTCATTCCCACGCAGAAGACCAGAGCGAGACCCCAGGGAAAGGATGCATCCCCGGCGTGATGGCCTGACGATGGATTCCTGTGTACCGCAACATGGGGAGTCTGCAGTGTGGCCGGTTTGGAAACTGGCAAGGAGAGCGAAGAGACACCATGCCGGTCTTCCACCCTTCCCTGGATGCCGGTGGGTGCCCGCAGAGCTCCGGAAGCAAACAGTCAACATGCTCAGCCTTTCGGGGGCCGGAGAGACGTGAGCAACAGGCCCCCTTGCAGAGGGCACAGCAGCGTGGAATCCCAAATCACGCTTCAGTCGTCCTGAGTGTGGCTCCTCTGTGGTCGGGGCTGTCGGCCTGGCGCTCCTTTGCGAGGCTCAGCCTGGGGATGTGCGGTCTGTGAACCACGCGGGTGAAAACCCGACGGCAACCCGGGTCCCGGTCTTTTTTCTCTGAGGTAGCTGCCCGTTCCTTGTTCCACGGAATCGAGGCGAATGGGTGCCCCGCCCTCCCGACGCGGCGGCCGTGGGCCCAGCCCTCAGCCCGCGCCGGGCGCTTACCCTTTTCCCGGAGCGCGGGGGTCCCGTTGCTCCCGGAGGCCAGAGACCGTTTATGCTCTCTGCCTTCCTCCCTCTGTCCCTGTCTCCCTCCCGCCCGCCCTCTGTCCCTGCGTCGCTCTGTCTCTCCCTCCGTTCCTCACTGCCTCCCTCTCTCTCCCTCCCTCCCTCCCTCCCTGCCTCCCTCCCTCCCAACTTCCCTCCGCCCATCCTTCGGCCCCTCTGGGTCTCCCGTTCGTCTCTCCATCGCTGCCCGCCTTCCCTCCCGCCTGGAACGGTCGGCATCGCCAGCGTGCGCGGGGCCTGGGGTCTGCGTTCAGCCGCCAGGCGCTCCACGGTGGCAGCTGGGAGGCTGCAGGGGCAAGGGCGGGCGGGCGGGCGGGCGACGGTGGAGCGGAGGCGAAGAGGAGGCGAGCCGCCGCTGGAGGGATGGCGGGCCCGGACGCTGCGCGGGCCCGGTGTTTCGCGGGACGGGGTTCTCCACCCAGCCCAGGGGAGGACGCATTGTCCGGGGTGGGGGGTGTGGGTGGCGAGGGGTTGGTCAGGCCGGGGTGGGGTGGCGGAAAGGCACGAGAGCTCTGCCCGGGCTGCTCCCAGAGCCTAGGCGGCTGCCCGCGAACCCGCGCGTGCGCAGTACACGGCCCACCTGCTGGTACCTGGGCCGGCGCTGGGATCCCCGGGATGCCCAGGAAAGAATGGCAGCTCTCCGCTCTGTGGAGTCTCTCACCGGGCCTAGACCTGGAAGGCAGGAATCCCAGGCGGGTCGGCCCGGAGGGAACACACGCCCCTCCACGCCGAGCCAGGTGTTCCCCGCGAAAGAGCGGCCACCGGCCACCGCCCTGCCCCGACCCCGTCCCAGCCCCGCGTCCTTTTAAAGCTCCTCCAGCAGAGCCCGGTATTCTTCCTCGCTGAGGGGTGGTTCCAGCGAGGCGGCCTCTTCCGAGGCCTCCAGCTCCCCCGGGGCCTCCGTTTCTAGGAAAGGTTGCGCCCGCTGCAGAAACTCCGGGCTCGCCAGGAGCTCATCCAGCAGGCCGGAGGGGAGTGCAGACGAGCGCCCCGGCTCCTGGAGGAGCCCCACCTCGGGGGGCGCCCGGATGGCTTGCACCTGCCCCTGCCGCGCGGAGGCCTCCGGGGGCGCGGGCTGGGGAGGTGGGGCTGCCCCGGCTTGGGGTTCCCACGCCGCCCCGGCGACCTGGGGACCCTGGCCCCAGCCCCACCACGGAATCCCCTGGGACGCGAGGGGCGGGAAATGCAGGGGGTACTTCAGAGTTCAGTCTTCCTCACAGAATCGCAAAGTTCACGTTTCACAACCATAAAGAAACTATTTACGTTAAAAATGAGACATTTTATGGAGTTGCACTTAGAAAACTTCAATGTCTGAGAAAAAAAATCTCTAACGCACAGGGAAACAGGTGGTTTATCCAATACTCTGAAAATAAAATGGGCCGGGTGAGGGGAATATGAAAATATTATTTCAATTTCATTTCATTTTATTTATTTATTTATGTACTTATTTATTTATTTTTGAGACAGTGTCTCCCTCTGTCCCCCAGGCTGGATTACAGTGGCCTGAGCTCAGCTCACTGCAGCCTCCGCATCCTGGGCTCAAGGCATTCTCCTGCCTCAGCCTCCAGACTAGCTGGGACTAAATGAGCACGCCACCACGCCAGGCAAATTTTTGTCTTTTGTTTAAAGTGTAGAGGAGGTTTCACCATTTGGGCCAGGGTGGTCTTCAACGGCCGACTTCAGGTGATCTGCCCCAACTTGCCTTCCCAAAGTGAAGGGACTATAGGCGTGAGCCACTGCGCCCAGACTATGATAGTATCACACCGAAGCCTGAAGCTGCTCTGCCTTAGGATTTTTCCTGAATTTTACTTTCTTGTCATGATGAGTTGCTAGCTCATATTTTCCGTTGGATCTTTTCGAAAGGCTTTACTGATGAGATTATGGCTTTCTCACAAAGAATACCACTTTGGTGAAACTATACTGAAATTAAGAGTACCTTAAGTTTCCGATACTTATCAAGCACACTATTTGAACACGGCGTGGTAGGTGAAAGTGTAAGAAGCAGAATTTGGCAAACCCCATTATTTTTCAATTTCGACGGTTTCAGGTCTTTTGGTTTCAGCCAAACTGAAGAATGTCCTAATGAGCTGTCAATTGACAGGCCATTACAGACAATTTTTGAAACTACATCACAGTGTAATTTAAGGAGTACGATTCTAAAGAAATTTGAACAATCTGGTGGTATTGCTAACACCAAACAAGGTTGTTCAGCTCTTTCATCTTTAAAAACAAACAAACAAAAACATGATGTGGAATTCTCTCATTTTACCAAACAGCCGTACGCTCCCTTGAATATGTGACTGTGAAACCCAAGTAACTGGAAGACAAAAAATAAAGGAAACACCTCATCAGTCTCATTAATAGTTTTGTTGAGAATAATTTATTTTTCAAAAACTGCTGGCTATGTCTTGATATTTTTAGACACGGCTAAGATTGAAATTGCATGAATCCTCTCTCTAACATTCATGCTACTTAAGAAACTTTTCCCAAGACTTGACTGCATTCATTTCATAAAAGCCCTGTCCTCTTCTCCCCTATATATCTATATTAGCACTCTGCCTTCTACCCTCTTCCACAGGAAACACAAATCCGTCAATTGATCACTTAAGCCTTTCCAGTTTGGGTACAACATTTTCTGTAGTTGTACTCGTACGATTTGTCCTTTATACTTCTAAAGACTAGACCCTAGATTATGCATGCTTGGGAATAGTGGAGCTAGCTTGCTTAAACTTTATTTAGGCGTATGCTAATTACTTGTGGGGGGCAAAGGCAGGCAGTGAGGATGTTAAGCTTATCCCAAAATAGTCAATTTTGGAAAAGACACAAGTACAGGCCGGGCGCGGTGGCTCTGACCTGTAATCCCAGCACCTTGGGAGGTCTTCTCGCAGAAGACCAGAGCGAGACCCCAGGGAAAAGATGCATCCCCGGCGTGATGGCCTGACGATGGATTCCTGTGTACCGCAACATGGGGAGTCTGCAGTGTGGCCGGTTTGGAAACTGGCAAGGAGAGCGAAGAGACACCATGCCGGTCTTCCACCCTTCCCTGGATGCCTGTGGGTGCCCGCAGAGCTCCGGAAGCAAACAGTCAACATGCTCAGCCTTTCGGGGGCCGGAGAGACGTGAGCAACAGGCCCCCTTGCAGAGGGCACAGCAGCGTGGAATCCCAAATCACGCTTCAGTCGTCCTGAGTGTGGCTCCTCTGTGGTCGGGGCTGTCGGCCTGGCGCTCCTTTGCGAGGCTCAGCCTGGGGATGTGGGGTCTGTGAACCACGCGGGTGAAAACCCGACGGCAACCCGGGTCCCGGTCTTTTGTCTCTGAGGTAGCTGCCCGTTCCTTGTTCCACGGAATGGGGGCGAATGGGTGCCCCGCCCTCCCGACGCGGCGGCCGTGGGCCCAGCCCTCAGCCCGCGCCGGGCACTTACCCTTTTCCCGGAGCGCGGGGGTCCCGTTGCTCCCGGAGGCCGGAGACCGTTTTTTCTCTCTGCCTTCCTCCCTCTGTCCCTGGCTCCCTCCCGCCCGCCCTCTGTCCCTGCGTCGCTCTGTCTCTCCCTCCGTTCCTCACTGCCTCCCTCTCTCTCCCTCCCTCCCCCCCTCCCTCCCTCCCTCCCAACTTCCCTCTGCCCATCCTTCGGCCCCTCTGGGTCTCCCGTTCGTCACTCCAACTCTGCCCGCCTTCCCTCCCGCCTGGAACGGTCGGCATCGCCGGCGCGGGGCCTGGGGTCTGCGTTCAGCCGCCGGGCACTACGCGGTGGCAGCTGGGAGGCTGCAGGGACACGGGCGGGCGGGCGGGCGGGCGGGCGACGGTGGAGCGGAGGCGCAGAGGAGGCGAGCCGCTGCCGGAGGGATGGCGGGCGCGAACCCTGCGCGGGCCCGGTGTTTCGCGGGACCGGGGTCTCCACCCAGCCCAGGGGAGGACGCATTTTCCGTGGGTGGGGGTTGGGGGGTGCGGGGTGTGGGTGGCGAGGGGTTGGTCAGGCCGGGGTGGGGTGGCGGAAAAGCACGAGAGCTCTGCCCGGGCTGCTCCCAGAGCCTAGGCGGCTGCCCGCGAACCCGCGCGTGCGCAGTACACGGCCCACCTGCTGGTACCTGGGCCGGCGCTGGGATCCCCGGGATGCCCAGGAAAGAATGGCAGCTCTCCGCTCTGTGGAGTCTCTCACCGGGCCTAGACCTGGAAGGCAGGAATCCCAGGCGGGTCGGCCCGGAGGGAACACACGCCCCTCCACGCCGAGCCAGGTGTTCCCCGCGAAAGAGAGGCCACCGGCCACCGCCCTGCCCCGACCCCGTCCCAGCCCCACGTCCTTTTATAGCTCCTCCAGCAGAGCCCGGTATTCTTCCTCGCTGAGGGGTGGTTCCAGCGAGGCGGCCTCTTCCGAGGCCTCCAGCTCCCCCGGGGCCTCCGTTTCTAGGAAAGGTTGCGCCCCCTGCAGAAACTCCGGGCTCGCCAGGAGCTCATCCAGCAGGCCGGAGGGGAGTGCAGACGAGCGCCCCGGCTCCTGGAGGAGCCCCGCCTGGGGGGGCGCCCGGATGGCTTGCACCTGCCCCTGCCGCGCGGAGGCCTCCGGGGGCGCGGGCTGGGGAGGTGGGGCTGCCCCGGCTTGGGGTTCCCACGCCGCCCCGGCGACCTGGGGACCCTGGCCCCAGCCCCACCACGGACTCCCCTGGGACGCGGGTGGCGCAAGCCCACCTTGGCCCTGTGGCCCCGCTTGAGCCGGCCCAGGCTGTCCCACCGCGCAAGGGCCCGGCAGGCCGTCGCGCTGCGGGTCCCGGTCCTCCCGGCCTTTGCTCGGGTGCGCAGGCCACCGAGGAGCCTGAGGGTGGGAGAGCGCCCCGTCCGCGGGAGCCAGGGCAGCGTAGGCAAAATCCGCGCGTGCCGGGGCCGCTTGGGAGATCCCTCGTGCCGGCGCGGCCTGGCTGGGCTGGAGCACGGGGACGGCCCTCGCTCCCTGGCTCACGAAAGCCCCCTGGGGGAGAGCCCCAGGCGCGCAGGGCACGCGGGGTGCGGGAAGCGCCGTTCCCCACGCCCCGGCGTGGGCGAAGGTGACCCACGAGGGAGCAGGGTGACACCCACCGGGGGCCGCGTTGCACAGGCCGCCTGCGTGTGCGGGCGCCCTGCCACCCTGTCCCGGGTGCCTGGCCCGTCGATTCTGAAACCAGATCTGAATCCTGGACTCCGGGAGGCCCGTCTCTCTGGCCAGTTCTTCCCTGGCGGCGATGCCTGGAAAGCGATCCTTCTCAAAGGCGCGGAGGAGCAGGGCGGTCTGGGATCCGGTGACGGCGGTCCGCTTTCGCCTGCCTTCTTGCGGGCCGCGTCTCCCGGGCCAGGGCCGAGATTCCCGCCGGTGCTGCCTCAGCTGGCGTGACCTCTCATTCTGAAACCAAATCTGGACCCTGGGCTCCGGAACGCCGATGGCCTGGGCCAGCCCTTCTCTGGTGGCGATGCCCGGGTACGGGTTCCGCTCAAAGCAGGCTCGCAGGGCCTCGCTTTGGCTCGGGGTCCAGACGAGTCTCCTTCGCCGTCCTCGTCCTCGGGCTTCCGCGGGGAGGGGGCCGTCCGAAGGTGTCGGGAGAGCCATCGCGGGGAGCCCCGGCCGGAATTTCACGGACGGACACGGGCAGAGAGAGGCCCGCGGGCTCCCGGGCACCTCAGCCGGCCTGTGCACTGGGCGCAGGTGCAGCCAGGAGACCGGCCCGGACAGCCAGCCAGCCGCTCTTATAAAGACCAACAGGCAGGCAGGCTCCACCCCTTCATGAATGGCGGTGAGCCCTGGGACAGCCCGCCCTCCGGAAGGGTCCCAGGGCGTGGAGGCCCCCTGGGGCCGGGGGGAGGGGGGGCGGCGGTGGTGGTGGTGGTGGTGGTGGTGACGCTGGTGGTGGGGGCGGGGGTGGCGGTGGGGGCGGGAGGGACGAAGCGGAAGGGGGAGAGGGGGAAGGGGTGAGGGGGGCGGGTTTCGGGGTCTGGCTCTCCGGACCTCTCCAGGAATCCCGCGGGAACTGGAGGCCGCTCTCTGGGCTCCCACGCGCCTTCAGCAGGGAGAATCCAGCCTGGAAGGCTGGAGGGGAGTGTGGAACTGAACCTCCGTGGGAGTCTTGAGTTTTCCAGGCCCTCTCTCGGTGAAGGAGGCAATGCCTGTGGGTGTCGCCGTGGCCGTGACAGTCTCACACACGCACAGGGGTGTGGCTCTCGTTCATTCCCACGCAGAAGACCAGAGCGAGACCCCAGGGAAAGGATGCATCCCCGGCGTGATGGCCTGACGATGGATTCCTGTGTACCGCAACATGGGGAGTCTGCAGTGTGGCCGGTTTGGAAACTGGCAAGGAGAGCGAAGAGACACCATGCCGGTCTTCCACCCTTCCCTGGATGCCGGTGGGTGCCCGCAGAGCTCCGGAAGCAAACAGTCAACATGCTCAGCCTTTCGGGGGCCGGAGAGACGTGAGCAACAGGCCCCCTTGCAGAGGGCACAGCAGCGTGGAATCCCAAATCACGCTTCAGTCGTCCTGAGTGTGGCTCCTCTGTGGTCGGGGCTGTCGGCCTGGCGCTCCTTTGCGAGGCTCAGCCTGGGGATGTGCGGTCTGTGAACCACGCGGGTGAAAACCCGACGGCAACCCGGGTCCCGGTCTTTTTTCTCTGAGGTAGCTGCCCGTTCCTTGTTCCACGGAATCGAGGCGAATGGGTGCCCCGCCCTCCCGACGCGGCGGCCGTGGGCCCAGCCCTCAGCCCGCGCCGGGCGCTTACCCTTTTCCCGGAGCGCGGGGGTCCCGTTGCTCCCGGAGGCCAGAGACCGTTTATGCTCTCTGCCTTCCTCCCTCTGTCCCTGGCTCCCTCCCGCCCGCCCTCTGTCCCTGCGTCGCTCTGTCTCTCCCTCCGTTCCTCACTGCCTCCCTCTCTCTCCCTCCCTCCCCCCCTCCCTCCCTCCCTCCCAACTTCCCTCTGCCCATCCTTCGGCCCCTCTGGGTCTCCCGTTCGTCACTCCAACTCTGCCCGCCTTCCCTCCCGCCTGGAACGGTCGGCATCGCCGGCGCGGGGCCTGGGGTCTGCGTTCAGCCGCCGGGCACTACGCGGTGGCAGCTGGGAGGCTGCAGGGACACGGGCGGGCGGGCGGGCGGGCGGGCGACGGTGGAGCGGAGGCGCAGAGGAGGCGAGCCGCTGCCGGAGGGATGGCGGGCGCGAACCCTGCGCGGGCCCGGTGTTTCGCGGGACCGGGGTCTCCACCCAGCCCAGGGGAGGACGCATTTTCCGTGGGTGGGGGTTGGGGGGTGCGGGGTGTGGGTGGCGAGGGGTTGGTCAGGCCGGGGTGGGGTGGCGGAAAAGCACGAGAGCTCTGCCCGGGCTGCTCCCAGAGCCTAGGCGGCTGCCCGCGAACCCGCGCGTGCGCAGTACACGGCCCACCTGCTGGTACCTGGGCCGGCGCTGGGATCCCCGGGATGCCCAGGAAAGAATGGCAGCTCTCCGCTCTGTGGAGTCTCTCACCGGGCCTAGACCTGGAAGGCAGGAATCCCAGGCGGGTCGGCCCGGAGGGAACACACGCCCCTCCACGCCGAGCCAGGTGTTCCCCGCGAAAGAGAGGCCACCGGCCACCGCCCTGCCCCGACCCCGTCCCAGCCCCACGTCCTTTTATAGCTCCTCCAGCAGAGCCCGGTATTCTTCCTCGCTGAGGGGTGGTTCCAGCGAGGCGGCCTCTTCCGAGGCCTCCAGCTCCCCCGGGGCCTCCGTTTCTAGGAAAGGTTGCGCCCCCTGCAGAAACTCCGGGCTCGCCAGGAGCTCATCCAGCAGGCCGGAGGGGAGTGCAGACGAGCGCCCCGGCTCCTGGAGGAGCCCCGCCTGGGGGGGCGCCCGGATGGCTTGCACCTGCCCCTGCCGCGCGGAGGCCTCCGGGGGCGCGGGCTGGGGAGGTGGGGCTGCCCCGGCTTGGGGTTCCCACGCCGCCCCGGCGACCTGGGGACCCTGGCCCCAGCCCCACCACGGACTCCCCTGGGACGCGGGTGGCGCAAGCCCACCTTGGCCCTGTGGCCCCGCTTGAGCCGGCCCAGGCTGTCCCACCGCGCAAGGGCCCGGCAGGCCGTCGCGCTGCGGGTCCCGGTCCTCCCGGCCTTTGCTCGGGTGCGCAGGCCACCGAGGAGCCTGAGGGTGGGAGAGCGCCCCGTCCGCGGGAGCCAGGGCAGCGTAGGCAAAATCCGCGCGTGCCGGGGCCGCTTGGGAGATCCCTCGTGCCGGCGCGGCCTGGCTGGGCTGGAGCACGGGGACGGCCCTCGCTCCCTGGCTCACGAAAGCCCCCTGGGGGAGAGCCCCAGGCGCGCAGGGCACGCGGGGTGCGGGAAGCGCCGTTCCCCACGCCCCGGCGTGGGCGAAGGTGACCCACGAGGGAGCAGGGTGACACCCACCGGGGGCCGCGTTGCACAGGCCGCCTGCGTGTGCGGGCGCCCTGCCACCCTGTCCCGGGTGCCTGGCCCGTCGATTCTGAAACCAGATCTGAATCCTGGACTCCGGGAGGCCCGTCTCTCTGGCCAGTTCTTCCCTGGCGGCGATGCCTGGAAAGCGATCCTTCTCAAAGGCGCGGAGGAGCAGGGCGGTCTGGGATCCGGTGACGGCGGTCCGCTTTCGCCTGCCTTCTTGCGGGCCGCGTCTCCCGGGCCAGGGCCGAGATTCCCGCCGGTGCTGCCTCAGCTGGCGTGACCTCTCATTCTGAAACCAAATCTGGACCCTGGGCTCCGGAACGCCGATGGCCTGGGCCAGCCCTTCTCTGGTGGCGATGCCCGGGTACGGGTTCCGCTCAAAGCAGGCTCGCAGGGCCTCGCTTTGGCTCGGGGTCCAGACGAGTCTCCTTCGCCGTCCTCGTCCTCGGGCTTCCGCGGGGAGGGGGCCGTCCGAAGGTGTCGGGAGAGCCATCGCGGGGAGCCCCGGCCGGAATTTCACGGACGGACACGGGCAGAGAGAGGCCCGCGGGCTCCCGGGCACCTCAGCCGGCCTGTGCACTGGGCGCAGGTGCAGCCAGGAGACCGGCCCGGACAGCCAGCCAGCCGCTCTTATAAAGACCAACAGGCAGGCAGGCTCCACCCCTTCATGAATGGCGGTGAGCCCTGGGACAGCCCGCCCTCCGGAAGGGTCCCAGGGCGTGGAGGCCCCCTGGGGCCGGGGGGAGGGGGGGCGGCGGTGGTGGTGGTGGTGGTGGTGGTGACGCTGGTGGTGGGGGCGGGGGTGGCGGTGGGGGCGGGAGGGACGAAGCGGAAGGGGGAGAGGGGGAAGGGGTGAGGGGGGCGGGTTTCGGGGTCTGGCTCTCCGGACCTCTCCAGGAATCCCGCGGGAACTGGAGGCCGCTCTCTGGGCTCCCACGCGCCTTCAGCAGGGAGAATCCAGCCTGGAAGGCTGGAGGGGAGTGTGGAACTGAACCTCCGTGGGAGTCTTGAGTTTTCCAGGCCCTCTCTCGGTGAAGGAGGCAATGCCTGTGGGTGTCGCCGTGGCCGTGACAGTCTCACACACGCACAGGGGTGTGGCTCTCGTTCATTCCCACGCAGAAGACCAGAGCGAGACCCCAGGGAAAGGATGCATCCCCGGCGTGATGGCCTGACGATGGATTCCTGTGTACCGCAACATGGGGAGTCTGCAGTGTGGCCGGTTTGGAAACTGGCAAGGAGAGCGAAGAGACACCATGCCGGTCTTCCACCCTTCCCTGGATGCCGGTGGGTGCCCGCAGAGCTCCGGAAGCAAACAGTCAACATGCTCAGCCTTTCGGGGGCCGGAGAGACGTGAGCAACAGGCCCCCTTGCAGAGGGCACAGCAGCGTGGAATCCCAAATCACGCTTCAGTCGTCCTGAGTGTGGCTCCTCTGTGGTCGGGGCTGTCGGCCTGGCGCTCCTTTGCGAGGCTCAGCCTGGGGATGTGCGGTCTGTGAACCACGCGGGTGAAAACCCGACGGCAACCCGGGTCCCGGTCTTTTTTCTCTGAGGTAGCTGCCCGTTCCTTGTTCCACGGAATCGAGGCGAATGGGTGCCCCGCCCTCCCGACGCGGCGGCCGTGGGCCCAGCCCTCAGCCCGCGCCGGGCGCTTACCCTTTTCCCGGAGCGCGGGGGTCCCGTTGCTCCCGGAGGCCAGAGACCGTTTATGCTCTCTGCCTTCCTCCCTCTGTCCCTGGCTCCCTCCCGCCCGCCCTCTGTCCCTGCGTCGCTCTGTCTCTCCCTCCGTTCCTCACTGCCTCCCTCTCTCTCCCTCCCTCCCTCCCTCCCTGCCTCCCTCCCTCCCAACTTCCCTCCGCCCATCCTTCGGCCCCTCTGGGTCTCCCGTTCGTCTCTCCATCGCTGCCCGCCTTCCCTCCCGCCTGGAACGGTCGGCATCGCCAGCGTGCGCGGGGCCTGGGGTCTGCGTTCAGCCGCCAGGCGCTCCACGGTGGCAGCTGGGAGGCTGCAGGGGCAAGGGCGGGCGGGCGGGCGGGCGACGGTGGAGCGGAGGCGAAGAGGAGGCGAGCCGCCGCTGGAGGGATGGCGGGCCCGGACGCTGCGCGGGCCCGGTGTTTCGCGGGACGGGGTTCTCCACCCAGCCCAGGGGAGGACGCATTGTCCGGGGTGGGGGGTGTGGGTGGCGAGGGGTTGGTCAGGCCGGGGTGGGGTGGCGGAAAGGCACGAGAGCTCTGCCCGGGCTGCTCCCAGAGCCTAGGCGGCTGCCCGCGAACCCGCGCGTGCGCAGTACACGGCCCACCTGCTGGTACCTGGGCCGGCGCTGGGATCCCCGGGATGCCCAGGAAAGAATGGCAGCTCTCCGCTCTGTGGAGTCTCTCACCGGGCCTAGACCTGGAAGGCAGGAATCCCAGGCGGGTCGGCCCGGAGGGAACACACGCCCCTCCACGCCGAGCCAGGTGTTCCCCGCGAAAGAGCGGCCACCGGCCACCGCCCTGCCCCGACCCCGTCCCAGCCCCGCGTCCTTTTAAAGCTCCTCCAGCAGAGCCCGGTATTCTTCCTCGCTGAGGGGTGGTTCCAGCGAGGCGGCCTCTTCCGAGGCCTCCAGCTCCCCCGGGGCCTCCGTTTCTAGGAAAGGTTGCGCCCGCTGCAGAAACTCCGGGCTCGCCAGGAGCTCATCCAGCAGGCCGGAGGGGAGTGCAGACGAGCGCCCCGGCTCCTGGAGGAGCCCAGCCTCGGGGGGCGCCCGGATGGCTTGCACCTGCCCCTGCCGCGCGGAGGCCTCCGGGGGCGCGGGCTGGGGAGGTGGGGCTGCCCCGGCTTGGGGTTCCCACGCCGCCCCGGCGACCTGGGGACCCTGGCCCCAGCCCCACCACGGAATCCCCTGGGACGCGAGGGGCGGGAAATGCAGGGGGTACTTCAGAGTTCAGTCTTCCTCACAGAATCGCAAAGTTCACGTTTCACAACCATAAAGAAACTATTTACGTTAAAAATGAGACATTTTATGGAGTTGCACTTAGAAAACTTCAATGTCTGAGAAAAAAAATCTCTAACGCACAGGGAAACAGGTGGTTTATCCAATACTCTGAAAATAAAATGGGCCGGGTGAGGGGAATATGAAAATATTATTTCAATTTCATTTCATTTTATTTATTTATTTATGTACTTATTTATTTATTTTTGAGACAGTGTCTCCCTCTGTCCCCCAGGCTGGATTACAGTGGCCTGAGCTCAGCTCACTGCAGCCTCCGCATCCTGGGCTCAAGGCATTCTCCTGCCTCAGCCTCCAGACTAGCTGGGACTAAATGAGCACGCCACCACGCCAGGCAAATTTTTGTCTTTTGTTTAAAGTGTAGAGGAGGTTTCACCATTTGGGCCAGGGTGGTCTTCAACGGCCGACTTCAGGTGATCTGCCCCAACTTGCCTTCCCAAAGTGAAGGGACTATAGGCGTGAGCCACTGCGCCCAGACTATGATAGTATCACACCGAAGCCTGAAGCTGCTCTGCCTTAGGATTTTTCCTGAATTTTACTTTCTTGTCATGATGAGTTGCTAGCTCATATTTTCCGTTGGATCTTTTCGAAAGGCTTTACTGATGAGATTATGGCTTTCTCACAAAGAATACCACTTTGGTGAAACTATACTGAAATTAAGAGTACCTTAAGTTTCCGATACTTATCAAGCACACTATTTGAACACGGCGTGGTAGGTGAAAGTGTGAGAAGCAGAATTTGGCAAACCCCATTATTTTTCAATTTCGACGGTTTCAGGTCTTTTGGTTTCAGCCAAACTGAAGAATGTCCTAATGAGCTGTCAATTCACAGGCCATTACAGACAATTTTTGAAACTACATCACAGTGTAATTTAAGGAGTACGATTCTAAAGAAATTTGAACAATCTGGTGGTATTGCTAACACCAAACAAGGTTGTTCAGCTCTTTCATCTTTAAAAACAAACAAACAAAAACATGATGTGGAATTCTCTCATTTTACCAAACAGCCGTACGCTCCCTTGAATATGTGACTGTGAAACCCAAGTAACTGGAAGACAAAAAATAAAGGAAACACCTCATCAGTCTCATTAATAGTTTTGTTGAGAATAATTTATTTTTCAAAAACTGCTGGCTATGTCTTGATATTTTTAGACACGGCTAAGATTGAAATTGCATGAATCCTCTCTCTAACATTCATGCTACTTAAGAAACTTTTCCCAAGATTTGACTGCATTCATTTCATAAAAGCCCTGTCCTCTTCTCCCCTATATATCTATATTAGCACTCTGCCTTCTACCCTCTTCCACAGGAAACACAAATCCGTCAATTGATCACTTAAGCCTTTCCAGTTTGGGTACAACATTTTCTGTAGTTGTACTCGTACGATTTGTCCTTTATACTTCTAAAGACTAGACCCTAGATTATGCATGCTTGGGAATAGTGGAGCTAGCTTGCTTAAACTTTATTTAGGCGTATGCTAATTACTTGTGGGGGGCAAAGGCAGGCAGTGAGGATGTTAAGCTTATCCCAAAATAGTCAATTTTGGAAAAGACACAAGTACAGGCCGGGCGCGGTGGCTCTGACCTGTAATCCCAGCACCTTGGGAGGTCTTCTCGCAGAAGACCAGAGCGAGACCCCAGGGAAAAGATGCATCCCCGGCGTGATGGCCTGACGATGGATTCCTGTGTACCGCAACATGGGGAGTCTGCAGTGTGGCCGGTTTGGAAACTGGCAAGGAGAGCGAAGAGACACCATGCCGGTCTTCCACCCTTCCCTGGATGCCTGTGGGTGCCCGCAGAGCTCCGGAAGCAAACAGTCAACATGCTCAGCCTTTCGGGGGCCGGAGAGACGTGAGCAACAGGCCCCCTTGCAGAGGGCACAGCAGCGTGGAATCCCAAATCACGCTTCAGTCGTCCTGAGTGTGGCTCCTCTGTGGTCGGGGCTGTCGGCCTGGCGCTCCTTTGCGAGGCTCAGCCTGGGGATGTGGGGTCTGTGAACCACGCGGGTGAAAACCCGACGGCAACCCGGGTCCCGGTCTTTTGTCTCTGAGGTAGCTGCCCGTTCCTTGTTCCACGGAATGGGGGCGAATGGGTGCCCCGCCCTCCCGACGCGGCGGCCGTGGGCCCAGCCCTCAGCCCGCGCCGGGCACTTACCCTTTTCCCGGAGCGCGGGGGTCCCGTTGCTCCCGGAGGCCGGAGACCGCTTTTTCTCTCTGCCTTCCTCCCTCTGTCCCTGGCTCCCTCCCGCCCGCCCTCTGTCCCTGCGTCGCTCTGTCTCTCCCTCCGTTCCTCACTGCCTCCCTCTCTCTCCCTCCCTCCCCCCCTCCCTCCCTCCCTCCCAACTTCCCTCTGCCCATCCTTCGGCCCCTCTGGGTCTCCCGTTCGTCACTCCAACTCTGCCCGCCTTCCCTCCCGCCTGGAACGGTCGGCATCGCCGGCGCGGGGCCTGGGGTCTGCGTTCAGCCGCCGGGCACTACGCGGTGGCAGCTGGGAGGCTGCAGGGACACGGGCGGGCGGGCGGGCGGGCGGGCGACGGTGGAGCGGAGGCGCAGAGGAGGCGAGCCGCTGCCGGAGGGATGGCGGGCGCGAACCCTGCGCGGGCCCGGTGTTTCGCGGGACCGGGGTCTCCACCCAGCCCAGGGGAGGACGCATTTTCCGTGGGTGGGGGTTGGGGGGTGCGGGGTGTGGGTGGCGAGGGGTTGGTCAGGCCGGGGTGGGGTGGCGGAAAAGCACGAGAGCTCTGCCCGGGCTGCTCCCAGAGCCTAGGCGGCTGCCCGCGAACCCGCGCGTGCGCAGTACACGGCCCACCTGCTGGTACCTGGGCCGGCGCTGGGATCCCCGGGATGCCCAGGAAAGAATGGCAGCTCTCCGCTCTGTGGAGTCTCTCACCGGGCCTAGACCTGGAAGGCAGGAATCCCAGGCGGGTCGGCCCGGAGGGAACACACGCCCCTCCACGCCGAGCCAGGTGTTCCCCGCGAAAGAGAGGCCACCGGCCACCGCCCTGCCCCGACCCCGTCCCAGCCCCACGTCCTTTTATAGCTCCTCCAGCAGAGCCCGGTATTCTTCCTCGCTGAGGGGTGGTTCCAGCGAGGCGGCCTCTTCCGAGGCCTCCAGCTCCCCCGGGGCCTCCGTTTCTAGGAAAGGTTGCGCCCCCTGCAGAAACTCCGGGCTCGCCAGGAGCTCATCCAGCAGGCCGGAGGGGAGTGCAGACGAGCGCCCCGGCTCCTGGAGGAGCCCCGCCTGGGGGGGCGCCCGGATGGCTTGCACCTGCCCCTGCCGCGCGGAGGCCTCCGGGGGCGCGGGCTGGGGAGGTGGGGCTGCCCCGGCTTGGGGTTCCCACGCCGCCCCGGCGACCTGGGGACCCTGGCCCCAGCCCCACCACGGACTCCCCTGGGACGCGGGTGGCGCAAGCCCACCTTGGCCCTGTGGCCCCGCTTGAGCCGGCCCAGGCTGTCCCACCGCGCAAGGGCCCGGCAGGCCGTCGCGCTGCGGGTCCCGGTCCTCCCGGCCTTTGCTCGGGTGCGCAGGCCACCGAGGAGCCTGAGGGTGGGAGAGCGCCCCGTCCGCGGGAGCCAGGGCAGCGTAGGCAAAATCCGCGCGTGCCGGGGCCGCTTGGGAGATCCCTCGTGCCGGCGCGGCCTGGCTGGGCTGGAGCACGGGGACGGCCCTCGCTCCCTGGCTCACGAAAGCCCCCTGGGGGAGAGCCCCAGGCGCGCAGGGCACGCGGGGTGCGGGAAGCGCCGTTCCCCACGCCCCGGCGTGGGCGAAGGTGACCCACGAGGGAGCAGGGTGACACCCACCGGGGGCCGCGTTGCACAGGCCGCCTGCGTGTGCGGGCGCCCTGCCACCCTGTCCCGGGTGCCTGGCCCGTCGATTCTGAAACCAGATCTGAATCCTGGACTCCGGGAGGCCCGTCTCTCTGGCCAGTTCTTCCCTGGCGGCGATGCCTGGAAAGCGATCCTTCTCAAAGGCGCGGAGGAGCAGGGCGGTCTGGGATCCGGTGACGGCGGTCCGCTTTCGCCTGCCTTCTTGCGGGCCGCGTCTCCCGGGCCAGGGCCGAGATTCCCGCCGGTGCTGCCTCAGCTGGCGTGACCTCTCATTCTGAAACCAAATCTGGACCCTGGGCTCCGGAACGCCGATGGCCTGGGCCAGCCCTTCTCTGGTGGCGATGCCCGGGTACGGGTTCCGCTCAAAGCAGGCTCGCAGGGCCTCGCTTTGGCTCGGGGTCCAGACGAGTCTCCTTCGCCGTCCTCGTCCTCGGGCTTCCGCGGGGAGGGGGCCGTCCGAAGGTGTCGGGAGAGCCATCGCGGGGAGCCCCGGCCGGAATTTCACGGACGGACACGGGCAGAGAGAGGCCCGCGGGCTCCCGGGCACCTCAGCCGGCCTGTGCACTGGGCGCAGGTGCAGCCAGGAGACCGGCCCGGACAGCCAGCCAGCCGCTCTTATAAAGACCAACAGGCAGGCAGGCTCCACCCCTTCATGAATGGCGGTGAGCCCTGGGACAGCCCGCCCTCCGGAAGGGTCCCAGGGCGTGGAGGCCCCCTGGGGCCGGGGGGAGGGGGGGCGGCGGTGGTGGTGGTGGTGGTGGTGGTGACGCTGGTGGTGGGGGCGGGGGTGGCGGTGGGGGCGGGAGGGACGAAGCGGAAGGGGGAGAGGGGGAAGGGGTGAGGGGGGCGGGTTTCGGGGTCTGGCTCTCCGGACCTCTCCAGGAATCCCGCGGGAACTGGAGGCCGCTCTCTGGGCTCCCACGCGCCTTCAGCAGGGAGAATCCAGCCTGGAAGGCTGGAGGGGAGTGTGGAACTGAACCTCCGTGGGAGTCTTGAGTTTTCCAGGCCCTCTCTCGGTGAAGGAGGCAATGCCTGTGGGTGTCGCCGTGGCCGTGACAGTCTCACACACGCACAGGGGTGTGGCTCTCGTTCATTCCCACGCAGAAGACCAGAGCGAGACCCCAGGGAAAGGATGCATCCCCGGCGTGATGGCCTGACGATGGATTCCTGTGTACCGCAACATGGGGAGTCTGCAGTGTGGCCGGTTTGGAAACTGGCAAGGAGAGCGAAGAGACACCATGCCGGTCTTCCACCCTTCCCTGGATGCCGGTGGGTGCCCGCAGAGCTCCGGAAGCAAACAGTCAACATGCTCAGCCTTTCGGGGGCCGGAGAGACGTGAGCAACAGGCCCCCTTGCAGAGGGCACAGCAGCGTGGAATCCCAAATCACGCTTCAGTCGTCCTGAGTGTGGCTCCTCTGTGGTCGGGGCTGTCGGCCTGGCGCTCCTTTGCGAGGCTCAGCCTGGGGATGTGCGGTCTGTGAACCACGCGGGTGAAAACCCGACGGCAACCCGGGTCCCGGTCTTTTTTCTCTGAGGTAGCTGCCCGTTCCTTGTTCCACGGAATCGAGGCGAATGGGTGCCCCGCCCTCCCGACGCGGCGGCCGTGGGCCCAGCCCTCAGCCCGCGCCGGGCGCTTACCCTTTTCCCGGAGCGCGGGGGTCCCGTTGCTCCCGGAGGCCAGAGACCGTTTATGCTCTCTGCCTTCCTCCCTCTGTCCCTGGCTCCCTCCCGCCCGCCCTCTGTCCCTGCGTCGCTCTGTCTCTCCCTCCGTTCCTCACTGCCTCCCTCTCTCTCCCTCCCTCCCCCCCTCCCTCCCTCCCTCCCAACTTCCCTCTGCCCATCCTTCGGCCCCTCTGGGTCTCCCGTTCGTCACTCCAACTCTGCCCGCCTTCCCTCCCGCCTGGAACGGTCGGCATCGCCGGCGCGGGGCCTGGGGTCTGCGTTCAGCCGCCGGGCACTACGCGGTGGCAGCTGGGAGGCTGCAGGGACACGGGCGGGCGGGCGGGCGGGCGGGCGACGGTGGAGCGGAGGCGCAGAGGAGGCGAGCCGCTGCCGGAGGGATGGCGGGCGCGAACCCTGCGCGGGCCCGGTGTTTCGCGGGACCGGGGTCTCCACCCAGCCCAGGGGAGGACGCATTTTCCGTGGGTGGGGGTTGGGGGGTGCGGGGTGTGGGTGGCGAGGGGTTGGTCAGGCCGGGGTGGGGTGGCGGAAAAGCACGAGAGCTCTGCCCGGGCTGCTCCCAGAGCCTAGGCGGCTGCCCGCGAACCCGCGCGTGCGCAGTACACGGCCCACCTGCTGGTACCTGGGCCGGCGCTGGGATCCCCGGGATGCCCAGGAAAGAATGGCAGCTCTCCGCTCTGTGGAGTCTCTCACCGGGCCTAGACCTGGAAGGCAGGAATCCCAGGCGGGTCGGCCCGGAGGGAACACACGCCCCTCCACGCCGAGCCAGGTGTTCCCCGCGAAAGAGAGGCCACCGGCCACCGCCCTGCCCCGACCCCGTCCCAGCCCCACGTCCTTTTATAGCTCCTCCAGCAGAGCCCGGTATTCTTCCTCGCTGAGGGGTGGTTCCAGCGAGGCGGCCTCTTCCGAGGCCTCCAGCTCCCCCGGGGCCTCCGTTTCTAGGAAAGGTTGCGCCCCCTGCAGAAACTCCGGGCTCGCCAGGAGCTCATCCAGCAGGCCGGAGGGGAGTGCAGACGAGCGCCCCGGCTCCTGGAGGAGCCCCGCCTGGGGGGGCGCCCGGATGGCTTGCACCTGCCCCTGCCGCGCGGAGGCCTCCGGGGGCGCGGGCTGGGGAGGTGGGGCTGCCCCGGCTTGGGGTTCCCACGCCGCCCCGGCGACCTGGGGACCCTGGCCCCAGCCCCACCACGGACTCCCCTGGGACGCGGGTGGCGCAAGCCCACCTTGGCCCTGTGGCCCCGCTTGAGCCGGCCCAGGCTGTCCCACCGCGCAAGGGCCCGGCAGGCCGTCGCGCTGCGGGTCCCGGTCCTCCCGGCCTTTGCTCGGGTGCGCAGGCCACCGAGGAGCCTGAGGGTGGGAGAGCGCCCCGTCCGCGGGAGCCAGGGCAGCGTAGGCAAAATCCGCGCGTGCCGGGGCCGCTTGGGAGATCCCTCGTGCCGGCGCGGCCTGGCTGGGCTGGAGCACGGGGACGGCCCTCGCTCCCTGGCTCACGAAAGCCCCCTGGGGGAGAGCCCCAGGCGCGCAGGGCACGCGGGGTGCGGGAAGCGCCGTTCCCCACGCCCCGGCGTGGGCGAAGGTGACCCACGAGGGAGCAGGGTGACACCCACCGGGGGCCGCGTTGCACAGGCCGCCTGCGTGCGCGGGCGCCCTGCCACCCCGTCCCGGGTGCCTGGCCCGTCGATTCTGAAACCAGATCTGAATCCTGGACTCCGGGAGGCCCGTCTCTCTGGCCAGTTCTTCCCTGGCGGCGATGCCTGGAAAGCGATCCTTCTCAAAGGCGCGGAGGAGCAGGGCGGTCTGGGATCCGGTGACGGCGGTCCGCTTTCGCCTGCCTTCTTGCGGGCCGCGTCTCCCGGGCCAGGGCCGAGATTCCCGCCGGTGCTGCCTCAGCTGGCGTGACCTCTCATTCTGAAACCAAATCTGGACCCTGGGCTCCGGAACGCCGATGGCCTGGGCCAGCCCTTCTCTGGTGGCGATGCCCGGGTACGGGTTCCGCTCAAAGCAGGCTCGCAGGGCCTCGCTTTGGCTCGGGGTCCAGACGAGTCTCCTTCGCCGTCCTCGTCCTCGGGCTTCCGCGGGGAGGGGGCCGTCCGAAGGTGTCGGGAGAGCCATCGCGGGGAGCCCCGGCCGGAATTTCACGGACGGACACGGGCAGAGAGAGGCCCGCGGGCTCCCGGGCACCTCAGCCGGCCTGTGCACTGGGCGCAGGTGCAGCCAGGAGACCGGCCCGGACAGCCAGCCAGCCGCTCTTATAAAGACCAACAGGCAGGCAGGCTCCACCCCTTCATGAATGGCGGTGAGCCCTGGGACAGCCCGCCCTCCGGAAGGGTCCCAGGGCGTGGAGGCCCCCTGGGGCCGGGGGGAGGGGGGGCGGCGGTGGTGGTGGTGGTGGTGGTGGTGACGCTGGTGGTGGGGGCGGGGGTGGCGGTGGGGGCGGGAGGGACGAAGCGGAAGGGGGAGAGGGGGAAGGGGTGAGGGGGGCGGGTTTCGGGGTCTGGCTCTCCGGACCTCTCCAGGAATCCCGCGGGAACTGGAGGCCGCTCTCTGGGCTCCCACGCGCCTTCAGCAGGGAGAATCCAGCCTGGAAGGCTGGAGGGGAGTGTGGAACTGAACCTCCGTGGGAGTCTTGAGTTTTCCAGGCCCTCTCTCGGTGAAGGAGGCAATGCCTGTGGGTGTCGCCGTGGCCGTGACAGTCTCACACACGCACAGGGGTGTGGCTCTCGTTCATTCCCACGCAGAAGACCAGAGCGAGACCCCAGGGAAAGGATGCATCCCCGGCGTGATGGCCTGACGATGGATTCCTGTGTACCGCAACATGGGGAGTCTGCAGTGTGGCCGGTTTGGAAACTGGCAAGGAGAGCGAAGAGACACCATGCCGGTCTTCCACCCTTCCCTGGATGCCGGTGGGTGCCCGCAGAGCTCCGGAAGCAAACAGTCAACATGCTCAGCCTTTCGGGGGCCGGAGAGACGTGAGCAACAGGCCCCCTTGCAGAGGGCACAGCAGCGTGGAATCCCAAATCACGCTTCAGTCGTCCTGAGTGTGGCTCCTCTGTGGTCGGGGCTGTCGGCCTGGCGCTCCTTTGCGAGGCTCAGCCTGGGGATGTGCGGTCTGTGAACCACGCGGGTGAAAACCCGACGGCAACCCGGGTCCCGGTCTTTTTTCTCTGAGGTAGCTGCCCGTTCCTTGTTCCACGGAATCGAGGCGAATGGGTGCCCCGCCCTCCCGACGCGGCGGCCGTGGGCCCAGCCCTCAGCCCGCGCCGGGCGCTTACCCTTTTCCCGGAGCGCGGGGGTCCCGTTGCTCCCGGAGGCCAGAGACCGTTTATGCTCTCTGCCTTCCTCCCTCTGTCCCTGGCTCCCTCCCGCCCGCCCTCTGTCCCTGCGTCGCTCTGTCTCTCCCTCCGTTCCTCACTGCCTCCCTCTCTCTCCCTCCCTCCCTCCCTCCCTGCCTCCCTCCCTCCCAACTTCCCTCCGCCCATCCTTCGGCCCCTCTGGGTCTCCCGTTCGTCTCTCCATCGCTGCCCGCCTTCCCTCCCGCCTGGAACGGTCGGCATCGCCAGCGTGCGCGGGGCCTGGGGTCTGCGTTCAGCCGCCAGGCGCTCCACGGTGGCAGCTGGGAGGCTGCAGGGGCAAGGGCGGGCGGGCGGGCGGGCGACGGTGGAGCGGAGGCGAAGAGGAGGCGAGCCGCCGCTGGAGGGATGGCGGGCCCGGACGCTGCGCGGGCCCGGTGTTTCGCGGGACGGGGTTCTCCACCCAGCCCAGGGGAGGACGCATTGTCCGGGGTGGGGGGTGTGGGTGGCGAGGGGTTGGTCAGGCCGGGGTGGGGTGGCGGAAAGGCACGAGAGCTCTGCCCGGGCTGCTCCCAGAGCCTAGGCGGCTGCCCGCGAACCCGCGCGTGCGCAGTACACGGCCCACCTGCTGGTACCTGGGCCGGCGCTGGGATCCCCGGGATGCCCAGGAAAGAATGGCAGCTCTCCGCTCTGTGGAGTCTCTCACCGGGCCTAGACCTGGAAGGCAGGAATCCCAGGCGGGTCGGCCCGGAGGGAACACACGCCCCTCCACGCCGAGCCAGGTGTTCCCCGCGAAAGAGCGGCCACCGGCCACCGCCCTGCCCCGACCCCGTCCCAGCCCCGCGTCCTTTTAAAGCTCCTCCAGCAGAGCCCGGTATTCTTCCTCGCTGAGGGGTGGTTCCAGCGAGGCGGCCTCTTCCGAGGCCTCCAGCTCCCCCGGGGCCTCCGTTTCTAGGAAAGGTTGCGCCCGCTGCAGAAACTCCGGGCTCGCCAGGAGCTCATCCAGCAGGCCGGAGGGGAGTGCAGACGAGCGCCCCGGCTCCTGGAGGAGCCCCGCCTCGGGGGGCGCCCGGATGGCTTGCACCTGCCCCTGCCGCGCGGAGGCCTCCGGGGGCGCGGGCTGGGGAGGTGGGGCTGCCCCGGCTTGGGGTTCCCACGCCGCCCCGGCGACCTGGGGACCCTGGCCCCAGCCCCACCACGGAATCCCCTGGGACGCGAGGGGCGGGAAATGCAGGGGGTACTTCAGAGTTCAGTCTTCCTCACAGAATCGCAAAGTTCACGTTTCACAACCATAAAGAAACTATTTACGTTAAAAATGAGACATTTTATGGAGTTGCACTTAGAAAACTTCAATGTCTGAGAAAAAAAATCTCTAACGCACAGGGAAACAGGTGGTTTATCCAATACTCTGAAAATAAAATGGGCCGGGTGAGGGGAATATGAAAATATTATTTCAATTTCATTTCATTTTATTTATTTATTTATGTACTTATTTATTTATTTTTGAGACAGTGTCTCCCTCTGTCCCCCAGGCTGGATTACAGTGGCCTGAGCTCAGCTCACTGCAGCCTCCGCATCCTGGGCTCAAGGCATTCTCCTGCCTCAGCCTCCAGACTAGCTGGGACTAAATGAGCACGCCACCACGCCAGGCAAATTTTTGTCTTTTGTTTAAAGTGTAGAGGAGGTTTCACCATTTGGGCCAGGGTGGTCTTCAACGGCCGACTTCAGGTGATCTGCCCCAACTTGCCTTCCCAAAGTGAAGGGACTATAGGCGTGAGCCACTGCGCCCAGACTATGATAGTATCACACCGAAGCCTGAAGCTGCTCTGCCTTAGGATTTTTCCTGAATTTTACTTTCTTGTCATGATGAGTTGCTAGCTCATATTTTCCGTTGGATCTTTTCGAAAGGCTTTACTGATGAGATTATGGCTTTCTCACAAAGAATACCACTTTGGTGAAACTATACTGAAATTAAGAGTACCTTAAGTTTCCGATACTTATCAAGCACACTATTTGAACACGGCGTGGTAGGTGAAAGTGTGAGAAGCAGAATTTGGCAAACCCCATTATTTTTCAATTTCGACGGTTTCAGGTCTTTTGGTTTCAGCCAAACTGAAGAATGTCCTAATGAGCTGTCAATTCACAGGCCATTACAGACAATTTTTGAAACTACATCACAGTGTAATTTAAGGAGTACGATTCTAAAGAAATTTGAACAATCTGGTGGTATTGCTAACACCAAACAAGGTTGTTCAGCTCTTTCATCTTTAAAAACAAACAAACAAAAACATGATGTGGAATTCTCTCATTTTACCAAACAGCCGTACGCTCCCTTGAATATGTGACTGTGAAACCCAAGTAACTGGAAGACAAAAAATAAAGGAAACACCTCATCAGTCTCATTAATAGTTTTGTTGAGAATAATTTATTTTTCAAAAACTGCTGGCTATGTCTTGATATTTTTAGACACGGCTAAGATTGAAATTGCATGAATCCTCTCTCTAACATTCATGCTACTTAAGAAACTTTTCCCAAGATTTGACTGCATTCATTTCATAAAAGCCCTGTCCTCTTCTCCCCTATATATCTATATTAGCACTCTGCCTTCTACCCTCTTCCACAGGAAACACAAATCCGTCAATTGATCACTTAAGCCTTTCCAGTTTGGGTACAACATTTTCTGTAGTTGTACTCGTACGATTTGTCCTTTATACTTCTAAAGACTAGACCCTAGATTATGCATGCTTGGGAATAGTGGAGCTAGCTTGCTTAAACTTTATTTAGGCGTATGCTAATTACTTGTGGGGGGCAAAGGCAGGCAGTGAGGATGTTAAGCTTATCCCAAAATAGTCAATTTTGGAAAAGACACAAGTACAGGCCGGGCGCGGTGGCTCTGACCTGTAATCCCAGCACCTTGGGAGGTCTTCTCGCAGAAGACCAGAGCGAGACCCCAGGGAAAAGATGCATCCCCGGCGTGATGGCCTGACGATGGATTCCTGTGTACCGCAACATGGGGAGTCTGCAGTGTGGCCGGTTTGGAAACTGGCAAGGAGAGCGAAGAGACACCATGCCGGTCTTCCACCCTTCCCTGGATGCCTGTGGGTGCCCGCAGAGCTCCGGAAGCAAACAGTCAACATGCTCAGCCTTTCGGGGGCCGGAGAGACGTGAGCAACAGGCCCCCTTGCAGAGGGCACAGCAGCGTGGAATCCCAAATCACGCTTCAGTCGTCCTGAGTGTGGCTCCTCTGTGGTCGGGGCTGTCGGCCTGGCGCTCCTTTGCGAGGCTCAGCCTGGGGATGTGGGGTCTGTGAACCACGCGGGTGAAAACCCGACGGCAACCCGGGTCCCGGTCTTTTGTCTCTGAGGTAGCTGCCCGTTCCTTGTTCCACGGAATGGGGGCGAATGGGTGCCCCGCCCTCCCGACGCGGCGGCCGTGGGCCCAGCCCTCAGCCCGCGCCGGGCACTTACCCTTTTCCCGGAGCGCGGGGGTCCCGTTGCTCCCGGAGGCCGGAGACCGTTTTTTCTCTCTGCCTTCCTCCCTCTGTCCCTGGCTCCCTCCCGCCCGCCCTCTGTCCCTGCGTCGCTCTGTCTCTCCCTCCGTTCCTCACTGCCTCCCTCTCTCTCCCTCCCTCCCCCCCTCCCTCCCTCCCTCCCAACTTCCCTCTGCCCATCCTTCGGCCCCTCTGGGTCTCCCGTTCGTCACTCCAACTCTGCCCGCCTTCCCTCCCGCCTGGAACGGTCGGCATCGCCGGCGCGGGGCCTGGGGTCTGCGTTCAGCCGCCGGGCACTACGCGGTGGCAGCTGGGAGGCTGCAGGGACACGGGCGGGCGGGCGGGCGGGCGGGCGACGGTGGAGCGGAGGCGCAGAGGAGGCGAGCCGCTGCCGGAGGGATGGCGGGCGCGAACCCTGCGCGGGCCCGGTGTTTCGCGGGACCGGGGTCTCCACCCAGCCCAGGGGAGGACGCATTTTCCGTGGGTGGGGGTTGGGGGGTGCGGGGTGTGGGTGGCGAGGGGTTGGTCAGGCCGGGGTGGGGTGGCGGAAAAGCACGAGAGCTCTGCCCGGGCTGCTCCCAGAGCCTAGGCGGCTGCCCGCGAACCCGCGCGTGCGCAGTACACGGCCCACCTGCTGGTACCTGGGCCGGCGCTGGGATCCCCGGGATGCCCAGGAAAGAATGGCAGCTCTCCGCTCTGTGGAGTCTCTCACCGGGCCTAGACCTGGAAGGCAGGAATCCCAGGCGGGTCGGCCCGGAGGGAACACACGCCCCTCCACGCCGAGCCAGGTGTTCCCCGCGAAAGAGAGGCCACCGGCCACCGCCCTGCCCCGACCCCGTCCCAGCCCCACGTCCTTTTATAGCTCCTCCAGCAGAGCCCGGTATTCTTCCTCGCTGAGGGGTGGTTCCAGCGAGGCGGCCTCTTCCGAGGCCTCCAGCTCCCCCGGGGCCTCCGTTTCTAGGAAAGGTTGCGCCCCCTGCAGAAACTCCGGGCTCGCCAGGAGCTCATCCAGCAGGCCGGAGGGGAGTGCAGACGAGCGCCCCGGCTCCTGGAGGAGCCCCGCCTGGGGGGGCGCCCGGATGGCTTGCACCTGCCCCTGCCGCGCGGAGGCCTCCGGGGGCGCGGGCTGGGGAGGTGGGGCTGCCCCGGCTTGGGGTTCCCACGCCGCCCCGGCGACCTGGGGACCCTGGCCCCAGCCCCACCACGGACTCCCCTGGGACGCGGGTGGCGCAAGCCCACCTTGGCCCTGTGGCCCCGCTTGAGCCGGCCCAGGCTGTCCCACCGCGCAAGGGCCCGGCAGGCCGTCGCGCTGCGGGTCCCGGTCCTCCCGGCCTTTGCTCGGGTGCGCAGGCCACCGAGGAGCCTGAGGGTGGGAGAGCGCCCCGTCCGCGGGAGCCAGGGCAGCGTAGGCAAAATCCGCGCGTGCCGGGGCCGCTTGGGAGATCCCTCGTGCCGGCGCGGCCTGGCTGGGCTGGAGCACGGGGACGGCCCTCGCTCCCTGGCTCACGAAAGCCCCCTGGGGGAGAGCCCCAGGCGCGCAGGGCACGCGGGGTGCGGGAAGCGCCGTTCCCCACGCCCCGGCGTGGGCGAAGGTGACCCACGAGGGAGCAGGGTGACACCCACCGGGGGCCGCGTTGCACAGGCCGCCTGCGTGCGCGGGCGCCCTGCCACCCCGTCCCGGGTGCCTGGCCCGTCGATTCTGAAACCAGATCTGAATCCTGGACTCCGGGAGGCCCGTCTCTCTGGCCAGTTCTTCCCTGGCGGCGATGCCTGGAAAGCGATCCTTCTCAAAGGCGCGGAGGAGCAGGGCGGTCTGGGATCCGGTGACGGCGGTCCGCTTTCGCCTGCCTTCTTGCGGGCCGCGTCTCCCGGGCCAGGGCCGAGATTCCCGCCGGTGCTGCCTCAGCTGGCGTGACCTCTCATTCTGAAACCAAATCTGGACCCTGGGCTCCGGAACGCCGATGGCCTGGGCCAGCCCTTCTCTGGTGGCGATGCCCGGGTACGGGTTCCGCTCAAAGCAGGCTCGCAGGGCCTCGCTTTGGCTCGGGGTCCAGACGAGTCTCCTTCGCCGTCCTCGTCCTCGGGCTTCCGCGGGGAGGGGGCCGTCCGAAGGTGTCGGGAGAGCCATCGCGGGGAGCCCCGGCCGGAATTTCACGGACGGACACGGGCAGAGAGAGGCCCGCGGGCTCCCGGGCACCTCAGCCGGCCTGTGCACTGGGCGCAGGTGCAGCCAGGAGACCGGCCCGGACAGCCAGCCAGCCGCTCTTATAAAGACCAACAGGCAGGCAGGCTCCACCCCTTCATGAATGGCGGTGAGCCCTGGGACAGCCCGCCCTCCGGAAGGGTCCCAGGGCGTGGAGGCCCCCTGGGGCCGGGGGGAGGGGGGGCGGCGGTGGTGGTGGTGGTGGTGGTGGTGACGCTGGTGGTGGGGGCGGGGGTGGCGGTGGGGGCGGGAGGGACGAAGCGGAAGGGGGAGAGGGGGAAGGGGTGAGGGGGGCGGGTTTCGGGGTCTGGCTCTCCGGACCTCTCCAGGAATCCCGCGGGAACTGGAGGCCGCTCTCTGGGCTCCCACGCGCCTTCAGCAGGGAGAATCCAGCCTGGAAGGCTGGAGGGGAGTGTGGAACTGAACCTCCGTGGGAGTCTTGAGTTTTCCAGGCCCTCTCTCGGTGAAGGAGGCAATGCCTGTGGGTGTCGCCGTGGCCGTGACAGTCTCACACACGCACAGGGGTGTGGCTCTCGTTCATTCCCACGCAGAAGACCAGAGCGAGACCCCAGGGAAAGGATGCATCCCCGGCGTGATGGCCTGACGATGGATTCCTGTGTACCGCAACATGGGGAGTCTGCAGTGTGGCCGGTTTGGAAACTGGCAAGGAGAGCGAAGAGACACCATGCCGGTCTTCCACCCTTCCCTGGATGCCGGTGGGTGCCCGCAGAGCTCCGGAAGCAAACAGTCAACATGCTCAGCCTTTCGGGGGCCGGAGAGACGTGAGCAACAGGCCCCCTTGCAGAGGGCACAGCAGCGTGGAATCCCAAATCACGCTTCAGTCGTCCTGAGTGTGGCTCCTCTGTGGTCGGGGCTGTCGGCCTGGCGCTCCTTTGCGAGGCTCAGCCTGGGGATGTGCGGTCTGTGAACCACGCGGGTGAAAACCCGAGGGCAACCCGGGTCCCGGTCTTTTTTCTCTGAGGTAGCTGCCCGTTCCTTGTTCCACGGAATCGAGGCGAATGGGTGCCCCGCCCTCCCGACGCGGCGGCCGTGGGCCCAGCCCTCAGCCCGCGCCGGGCGCTTACCCTTTTCCCGGAGCGCGGGGGTCCCGTTGCTCCCGGAGGCCAGAGACCGTTTATGCTCTCTGCCTTCCTCCCTCTGTCCCTGGCTCCCTCCCGCCCGCCCTCTGTCCCTGCGTCGCTCTGTCTCTCCCTCCGTTCCTCACTGCCTCCCTCTCTCTCCCTCCCTCCCTCCCTCCCTGCCTCCCTCCCTCCCAACTTCCCTCCGCCCATCCTTCGGCCCCTCTGGGTCTCCCGTTCGTCTCTCCATCGCTGCCCGCCTTCCCTCCCGCCTGGAACGGTCGGCATCGCCAGCGTGCGCGGGGCCTGGGGTCTGCGTTCAGCCGCCAGGCGCTCCACGGTGGCAGCTGGGAGGCTGCAGGGGCAAGGGCGGGCGGGCGGGCGGGCGACGGTGGAGCGGAGGCGAAGAGGAGGCGAGCCGCCGCTGGCTGGAGGGATGGCGGGCCCGGACGCTGCGCGGGCCCGGTGTTTCGCGGGACGGGGTTCTCCACCCAGCCCAGGGGAGGACGCATTGTCCGGGGTGGGGGGTGTGGGTGGCGAGGGGTTGGTCAGGCCGGGGTGGGGTGGCGGAAAGGCAGGAGAGCTCTGCCCGGGCTGCTCCCAGAGCCTAGGCGGCTGCCCGCGAACTCGCGCGTGCGCAGTACACGGCCCACCTGCTGGTACCTGGGCCGGCGCTGGGATCCCCGGGATGCCCAGGAAAGAATGGCAGCTCTCCGCTCTGTGGAGTCTCTCACCGGGCCTAGACCTGGAAGGCAGGAATCCCAGGCGGGTCGGCCCGGAGGGAACACACGCCCCTCCACGCCGAGCCAGGTGTTCCCCGCGAAAGAGCGGCCACCGGCCACCGCCCTGCCCCGACCCCGTCCCAGCCCCGCGTCCTTTTAAAGCTCCTCCAGCAGAGCCCGGTATTCTTCCTCGCTGAGGGGTGGTTCCAGCGAGGCGGCCTCTTCCGAGGCCTCCAGCTCCCCCGGGGCCTCCGTTTCTAGGAAAGGTTGCGCCCGCTGCAGAAACTCCGGGCTCGCCAGGAGCTCATCCAGCAGGCCGGAGGGGAGTGCAGACGAGCGCCCCGGCTCCTGGAGGAGCCCCGCCTCGGGGGGCGCCCGGATGGCTTGCACCTGCCCCTGCCGCGCGGAGGCCTCCGGGGGCGCGGGCTGGGGAGGTGGGGCTGCCCCGGCTTGGGGTTCCCACGCCGCCCCGGCGACCTGGGGACCCTGGCCCCAGCCCCACCACGGAATCCCCTGGGACGCGAGGGGCGGGAAATGCAGGGGGTACTTCAGAGTTCAGTCTTCCTCACAGAATCGCAAAGTTCACGTTTCACAACCATATAGAAACTATTTACGTTAAAAATGAGACATTTTATGGAGTTGCACTTAGAAAACTTCAATGTCTGAGAAAAAAAATCTCTAACGCACAGGGAAACAGGTGGTTTATCCAATACTCTGAAAATAAAATGGGCCGGGTGAGGGGAATATGAAAATATTATTTCAATTTCATTTCATTTTATTTATTTATTTATGTACTTATTTATTTATTTTTGAGACAGTGTCTCCCTCTGTCCCCCAGGCTGGATTACAGTGGCCTGAGCTCAGCTCACTGCAGCCTCCGCATCCTGGGCTCAAGGCATTCTCCTGCCTCAGCCTCCAGACTAGCTGGGACTAAATGAGCACGCCACCACGCCAGGCAAATTTTTGTCTTTTGTTTAAAGTGTAGAGGAGGTTTCACCATTTGGGCCAGGGTGGTCTTCAACGGCCGACTTCAGGTGATCTGCCCCAACTTGCCTTCCCAAAGTGAAGGGACTATAGGCGTGAGCCACTGCGCCCAGACTATGATAGTATCACACCGAAGCCTGAAGCTGCTCTGCCTTAGGATTTTTCCTGAATTTTACTTTCTTGTCATGATGAGTTGCTAGCTCATATTTTCCGTTGGATCTTTTCGAAAGGCTTTACTGATGAGATTATGGCTTTCTCACAAAGAATACCACTTTGGTGAAACTATACTGAAATTAAGAGTACCTTAAGTTTCCGATACTTATCAAGCACACTATTTGAACACGGCGTGGTAGGTGAAAGTGTGAGAAGCAGAATTTGGCAAACCCCATTATTTTTCAATTTCGACGGTTTCAGGTCTTTTGGTTTCAGCCAAACTGAAGAATGTCCTAATGAGCTGTCAATTCACAGGCCATTACAGACAATTTTTGAAACTACATCACAGTGTAATTTAAGGAGTACGATTCTAAAGAAATTTGAACAATCTGGTGGTATTGCTAACACCAAACAAGGTTGTTCAGCTCTTTCATCTTTAAAAACAAACAAACAAAAACATGATGTGGAATTCTCTCATTTTACCAAACAGCCGTACGCTCCCTTGAATATGTGACTGTGAAACCCAAGTAACTGGAAGACAAAAAATAAAGGAAACACCTCATCAGTCTCATTAATAGTTTTGTTGAGAATAATTTATTTTTCAAAAACTGCTGGCTATGTCTTGATATTTTTAGACACGGCTAAGATTGAAATTGCATGAATCCTCTCTCTAACATTCATGCTACTTAAGAAACTTTTCCCAAGATTTGACTGCATTCATTTCATAAAAGCCCTGTCCTCTTCTCCCCTATATATCTATATTAGCACTCTGCCTTCTACCCTCTTCCACAGGAAACACAAATCCGTCAATTGATCACTTAAGCCTTTCCAGTTTGGGTACAACATTTTCTGTAGTTGTACTCGTACGATTTGTCCTTTATACTTCTAAAGACTAGACCCTAGATTATGCATGCTTGGGAATAGTGGAGCTAGCTTGCTTAAACTTTATTTAGGCGTATGCTAATTACTTGTGGGGGGCAAAGGCAGGCAGTGAGGATGTTAAGCTTATCCCAAAATAGTCAATTTTGGAAAAGACACAAGTACAGGCCGGGCGCGGTGGCTCTGACCTGTAATCCCAGCACCTTGGGAGGTCTTCTCGCAGAAGACCAGAGCGAGACCCCAGGGAAAAGATGCATCCCCGGCGTGATGGCCTGACGATGGATTCCTGTGTACCGCAACATGGGGAGTCTGCAGTGTGGCCGGTTTGGAAACTGGCAAGGAGAGCGAAGAGACACCATGCCGGTCTTCCACCCTTCCCTGGATGCCTGTGGGTGCCCGCAGAGCTCCGGAAGCAAACAGTCAACATGCTCAGCCTTTCGGGGGCCGGAGAGACGTGAGCAACAGGCCCCCTTGCAGAGGGCACAGCAGCGTGGAATCCCAAATCACGCTTCAGTCGTCCTGAGTGTGGCTCCTCTGTGGTCGGGGCTGTCGGCCTGGCGCTCCTTTGCGAGGCTCAGCCTGGGGATGTGGGGTCTGTGAACCACGCGGGTGAAAACCCGACGGCAACCCGGGTCCCGGTCTTTTGTCTCTGAGGTAGCTGCCCGTTCCTTGTTCCACGGAATGGGGGCGAATGGGTGCCCCGCCCTCCCGACGCGGCGGCCGTGGGCCCAGCCCTCAGCCCGCGCCGGGCACTTACCCTTTTCCCGGAGCGCGGGGGTCCCGTTGCTCCCGGAGGCCGGAGACCGTTTTTTCTCTCTGCCTTCCTCCCTCTGTCCCTGGCTCCCTCCCGCCCGCCCTCTGTCCCTGCGTCGCTCTGTCTCTCCCTCCGTTCCTCACTGCCTCCCTCTCTCTCCCTCCCTCCCCCCCTCCCTCCCTCCCTCCCAACTTCCCTCTGCCCATCCTTCGGCCCCTCTGGGTCTCCCGTTCGTCACTCCAACTCTGCCCGCCTTCCCTCCCGCCTGGAACGGTCGGCATCGCCGGCGCGGGGCCTGGGGTCTGCGTTCAGCCGCCGGGCACTACGCGGTGGCAGCTGGGAGGCTGCAGGGACACGGGCGGGCGGGCGGGCGGGCGGGCGACGGTGGAGCGGAGGCGCAGAGGAGGCGAGCCGCTGCCGGAGGGATGGCGGGCGCGAACCCTGCGCGGGCCCGGTGTTTCGCGGGACCGGGGTCTCCACCCAGCCCAGGGGAGGACGCATTTTCCGTGGGTGGGGGTTGGGGGGTGCGGGGTGTGGGTGGCGAGGGGTTGGTCAGGCCGGGGTGGGGTGGCGGAAAAGCACGAGAGCTCTGCCCGGGCTGCTCCCAGAGCCTAGGCGGCTGCCCGCGAACCCGCGCGTGCGCAGTACACGGCCCACCTGCTGGTACCTGGGCCGGCGCTGGGATCCCCGGGATGCCCAGGAAAGAATGGCAGCTCTCCGCTCTGTGGAGTCTCTCACCGGGCCTAGACCTGGAAGGCAGGAATCCCAGGCGGGTCGGCCCGGAGGGAACACACGCCCCTCCACGCCGAGCCAGGTGTTCCCCGCGAAAGAGAGGCCACCGGCCACCGCCCTGCCCCGACCCCGTCCCAGCCCCACGTCCTTTTATAGCTCCTCCAGCAGAGCCCGGTATTCTTCCTCGCTGAGGGGTGGTTCCAGCGAGGCGGCCTCTTCCGAGGCCTCCAGCTCCCCCGGGGCCTCCGTTTCTAGGAAAGGTTGCGCCCCCTGCAGAAACTCCGGGCTCGCCAGGAGCTCATCCAGCAGGCCGGAGGGGAGTGCAGACGAGCGCCCCGGCTCCTGGAGGAGCCCCGCCTGGGGGGGCGCCCGGATGGCTTGCACCTGCCCCTGCCGCGCGGAGGCCTCCGGGGGCGCGGGCTGGGGAGGTGGGGCTGCCCCGGCTTGGGGTTCCCACGCCGCCCCGGCGACCTGGGGACCCTGGCCCCAGCCCCACCACGGACTCCCCTGGGACGCGGGTGGCGCAAGCCCACCTTGGCCCTGTGGCCCCGCTTGAGCCGGCCCAGGCTGTCCCACCGCGCAAGGGCCCGGCAGGCCGTCGCGCTGCGGGTCCCGGTCCTCCCGGCCTTTGCTCGGGTGCGCAGGCCACCGAGGAGCCTGAGGGTGGGAGAGCGCCCCGTCCGCGGGAGCCAGGGCAGCGTAGGCAAAATCCGCGCGTGCCGGGGCCGCTTGGGAGATCCCTCGTGCCGGCGCGGCCTGGCTGGGCTGGAGCACGGGGACGGCCCTCGCTCCCTGGCTCACGAAAGCCCCCTGGGGGAGAGCCCCAGGCGCGCAGGGCACGCGGGGTGCGGGAAGCGCCGTTCCCCACGCCCCGGCGTGGGCGAAGGTGACCCACGAGGGAGCAGGGTGACACCCACCGGGGGCCGCGTTGCACAGGCCGCCTGCGTGCGCGGGCGCCCTGCCACCCCGTCCCGGGTGCCTGGCCCGTCGATTCTGAAACCAGATCTGAATCCTGGACTCCGGGAGGCCCGTCTCTCTGGCCAGTTCTTCCCTGGCGGCGATGCCTGGAAAGCGATCCTTCTCAAAGGCGCGGAGGAGCAGGGCGGTCTGGGATCCGGTGACGGCGGTCCGCTTTCGCCTGCCTTCTTGCGGGCCGCGTCTCCCGGGCCAGGGCCGAGATTCCCGCCGGTGCTGCCTCAGCTGGCGTGACCTCTCATTCTGAAACCAAATCTGGACCCTGGGCTCCGGAACGCCGATGGCCTGGGCCAGCCCTTCTCTGGTGGCGATGCCCGGGTACGGGTTCCGCTCAAAGCAGGCTCGCAGGGCCTCGCTTTGGCTCGGGGTCCAGACGAGTCTCCTTCGCCGTCCTCGTCCTCGGGCTTCCGCGGGGAGGGGGCCGTCCGAAGGTGTCGGGAGAGCCATCGCGGGGAGCCCCGGCCGGAATTTCACGGACGGACACGGGCAGAGAGAGGCCCGCGGGCTCCCGGGCACCTCAGCCGGCCTGTGCACTGGGCGCAGGTGCAGCCAGGAGACCGGCCCGGACAGCCAGCCAGCCGCTCTTATAAAGACCAACAGGCAGGCAGGCTCCACCCCTTCATGAATGGCGGTGAGCCCTGGGACAGCCCGCCCTCCGGAAGGGTCCCAGGGCGTGGAGGCCCCCTGGGGCCGGGGGGAGGGGGGGCGGCGGTGGTGGTGGTGGTGGTGGTGGTGACGCTGGTGGTGGGGGCGGGGGTGGCGGTGGGGGCGGGAGGGACGAAGCGGAAGGGGGAGAGGGGGAAGGGGTGAGGGGGGCGGGTTTCGGGGTCTGGCTCTCCGGACCTCTCCAGGAATCCCGCGGGAACTGGAGGCCGCTCTCTGGGCTCCCACGCGCCTTCAGCAGGGAGAATCCAGCCTGGAAGGCTGGAGGGGAGTGTGGAACTGAACCTCCGTGGGAGTCTTGAGTTTTCCAGGCCCTCTCTCGGTGAAGGAGGCAATGCCTGTGGGTGTCGCCGTGGCCGTGACAGTCTCACACACGCACAGGGGTGTGGCTCTCGTTCATTCCCACGCAGAAGACCAGAGCGAGACCCCAGGGAAAGGATGCATCCCCGGCGTGATGGCCTGACGATGGATTCCTGTGTACCGCAACATGGGGAGTCTGCAGTGTGGCCGGTTTGGAAACTGGCAAGGAGAGCGAAGAGACACCATGCCGGTCTTCCACCCTTCCCTGGATGCCGGTGGGTGCCCGCAGAGCTCCGGAAGCAAACAGTCAACATGCTCAGCCTTTCGGGGGCCGGAGAGACGTGAGCAACAGGCCCCCTTGCAGAGGGCACAGCAGCGTGGAATCCCAAATCACGCTTCAGTCGTCCTGAGTGTGGCTCCTCTGTGGTCGGGGCTGTCGGCCTGGCGCTCCTTTGCGAGGCTCAGCCTGGGGATGTGCGGTCTGTGAACCACGCGGGTGAAAACCCGAGGGCAACCCGGGTCCCGGTCTTTTTTCTCTGAGGTAGCTGCCCGTTCCTTGTTCCACGGAATCGAGGCGAATGGGTGCCCCGCCCTCCCGACGCGGCGGCCGTGGGCCCAGCCCTCAGCCCGCGCCGGGCGCTTACCCTTTTCCCGGAGCGCGGGGGTCCCGTTGCTCCCGGAGGCCAGAGACCGTTTATGCTCTCTGCCTTCCTCCCTCTGTCCCTGGCTCCCTCCCGCCCGCCCTCTGTCCCTGCGTCGCTCTGTCTCTCCCTCCGTTCCTCACTGCCTCCCTCTCTCTCCCTCCCTCCCTCCCTCCCTGCCTCCCTCCCTCCCAACTTCCCTCCGCCCATCCTTCGGCCCCTCTGGGTCTCCCGTTCGTCTCTCCATCGCTGCCCGCCTTCCCTCCCGCCTGGAACGGTCGGCATCGCCAGCGTGCGCGGGGCCTGGGGTCTGCGTTCAGCCGCCAGGCGCTCCACGGTGGCAGCTGGGAGGCTGCAGGGGCAAGGGCGGGCGGGCGGGCGGGCGACGGTGGAGCGGAGGCGAAGAGGAGGCGAGCCGCCGCTGGAGGGATGGCGGGCCCGGACGCTGCGCGGGCCCGGTGTTTCGCGGGACGGGGTTCTCCACCCAGCCCAGGGGAGGACGCATTGTCCGGGGTGGGGGGTGTGGGTGGCGAGGGGTTGGTCAGGCCGGGGTGGGGTGGCGGAAAGGCACGAGAGCTCTGCCCGGGCTGCTCCCAGAGCCTAGGCGGCTGCCCGCGAACTCGCGCGTGCGCAGTACACGGCCCACCTGCTGGTACCTGGGCCGGCGCTGGGATCCCCGGGATGCCCAGGAAAGAATGGCAGCTCTCCGCTCTGTGGAGTCTCTCACCGGGCCTAGACCTGGAAGGCAGGAATCCCAGGCGGGTCGGCCCGGAGGGAACACACGCCCCTCCACGCCGAGCCAGGTGTTCCCCGCGAAAGAGCGGCCACCGGCCACCGCCCTGCCCCGACCCCGTCCCAGCCCCGCGTCCTTTTAAAGCTCCTCCAGCAGAGCCCGGTATTCTTCCTCGCTGAGGGGTGGTTCCAGCGAGGCGGCCTCTTCCGAGGCCTCCAGCTCCCCCGGGGCCTCCGTTTCTAGGAAAGGTTGCGCCCGCTGCAGAAACTCCGGGCTCGCCAGGAGCTCATCCAGCAGGCCGGAGGGGAGTGCAGACGAGCGCCCCGGCTCCTGGAGGAGCCCCGCCTCGGGGGGCGCCCGGATGGCTTGCACCTGCCCCTGCCGCGCGGAGGCCTCCGGGGGCGCGGGCTGGGGAGGTGGGGCTGCCCCGGCTTGGGGTTCCCACGCCGCCCCGGCGACCTGGGGACCCTGGCCCCAGCCCCACCACGGAATCCCCTGGGACGCGAGGGGCGGGAAATGCAGGGGGTACTTCAGAGTTCAGTCTTCCTCACAGAATCGCAAAGTTCACGTTTCACAACCATATAGAAACTATTTACGTTAAAAATGAGACATTTTATGGAGTTGCACTTAGAAAACTTCAATGTCTGAGAAAAAAAATCTCTAACGCACAGGGAAACAGGTGGTTTATCCAATACTCTGAAAATAAAATGGGCCGGGTGAGGGGAATATGAAAATATTATTTCAATTTCATTTCATTTTATTTATTTATTTATGTACTTATTTATTTATTTTTGAGACAGTGTCTCCCTCTGTCCCCCAGGCTGGATTACAGTGGCCTGAGCTCAGCTCACTGCAGCCTCCGCATCCTGGGCTCAAGGCATTCTCCTGCCTCAGCCTCCAGACTAGCTGGGACTAAATGAGCACGCCACCACGCCAGGCAAATTTTTGTCTTTTGTTTAAAGTGTAGAGGAGGTTTCACCATTTGGGCCAGGGTGGTCTTCAACGGCCGACTTCAGGTGATCTGCCCCAACTTGCCTTCCCAAAGTGAAGGGACTATAGGCGTGAGCCACTGCGCCCAGACTATGATAGTATCACACCGAAGCCTGAAGCTGCTCTGCCTTAGGATTTTTCCTGAATTTTACTTTCTTGTCATGATGAGTTGCTAGCTCATATTTTCCGTTGGATCTTTTCGAAAGGCTTTACTGATGAGATTATGGCTTTCTCACAAAGAATACCACTTTGGTGAAACTATACTGAAATTAAGAGTACCTTAAGTTTCCGATACTTATCAAGCACACTATTTGAACACGGCGTGGTAGGTGAAAGTGTGAGAAGCAGAATTTGGCAAACCCCATTATTTTTCAATTTCGACGGTTTCAGGTCTTTTGGTTTCAGCCAAACTGAAGAATGTCCTAATGAGCTGTCAATTCACAGGCCATTACAGACAATTTTTGAAACTACATCACAGTGTAATTTAAGGAGTACGATTCTAAAGAAATTTGAACAATCTGGTGGTATTGCTAACACCAAACAAGGTTGTTCAGCTCTTTCATCTTTAAAAACAAACAAACAAAAACATGATGTGGAATTCTCTCATTTTACCAAACAGCCGTACGCTCCCTTGAATATGTGACTGTGAAACCCAAGTAACTGGAAGACAAAAAATAAAGGAAACACCTCATCAGTCTCATTAATAGTTTTGTTGAGAATAATTTATTTTTCAAAAACTGCTGGCTATGTCTTGATATTTTTAGACACGGCTAAGATTGAAATTGCATGAATCCTCTCTCTAACATTCATGCTACTTAAGAAACTTTTCCCAAGATTTGACTGCATTCATTTCATAAAAGCCCTGTCCTCTTCTCCCCTATATATCTATATTAGCACTCTGCCTTCTACCCTCTTCCACAGGAAACACAAATCCGTCAATTGATCACTTAAGCCTTTCCAGTTTGGGTACAACATTTTCTGTAGTTGTACTCGTACGATTTGTCCTTTATACTTCTAAAGACTAGACCCTAGATTATGCATGCTTGGGAATAGTGGAGCTAGCTTGCTTAAACTTTATTTAGGCGTATGCTAATTACTTGTGGGGGGCAAAGGCAGGCAGTGAGGATGTTAAGCTTATCCCAAAATAGTCAATTTTGGAAAAGACACAAGTACAGGCCGGGCGCGGTGGCTCTGACCTGTAATCCCAGCACCTTGGGAGGTCTTCTCGCAGAAGACCAGAGCGAGACCCCAGGGAAAAGATGCATCCCCGGCGTGATGGCCTGACGATGGATTCCTGTGTACCGCAACATGGGGAGTCTGCAGTGTGGCCGGTTTGGAAACTGGCAAGGAGAGCGAAGAGACACCATGCCGGTCTTCCACCCTTCCCTGGATGCCTGTGGGTGCCCGCAGAGCTCCGGAAGCAAACAGTCAACATGCTCAGCCTTTCGGGGGCCGGAGAGACGTGAGCAACAGGCCCCCTTGCAGAGGGCACAGCAGCGTGGAATCCCAAATCACGCTTCAGTCGTCCTGAGTGTGGCTCCTCTGTGGTCGGGGCTGTCGGCCTGGCGCTCCTTTGCGAGGCTCAGCCTGGGGATGTGGGGTCTGTGAACCACGCGGGTGAAAACCCGACGGCAACCCGGGTCCCGGTCTTTTGTCTCTGAGGTAGCTGCCCGTTCCTTGTTCCACGGAATGGGGGCGAATGGGTGCCCCGCCCTCCCGACGCGGCGGCCGTGGGCCCAGCCCTCAGCCCGCGCCGGGCACTTACCCTTTTCCCGGAGCGCGGGGGTCCCGTTGCTCCCGGAGGCCGGAGACCGTTTTTTCTCTCTGCCTTCCTCCCTCTGTCCCTGGCTCCCTCCCGCCCGCCCTCTGTCCCTGCGTCGCTCTGTCTCTCCCTCCGTTCCTCACTGCCTCCCTCTCTCTCCCTCCCTCCCCCCCTCCCTCCCTCCCTCCCAACTTCCCTCTGCCCATCCTTCGGCCCCTCTGGGTCTCCCGTTCGTCACTCCAACTCTGCCCGCCTTCCCTCCCGCCTGGAACGGTCGGCATCGCCGGCGCGGGGCCTGGGGTCTGCGTTCAGCCGCCGGGCACTACGCGGTGGCAGCTGGGAGGCTGCAGGGACACGGGCGGGCGGGCGGGCGGGCGGGCGACGGTGGAGCGGAGGCGCAGAGGAGGCGAGCCGCTGCCGGAGGGATGGCGGGCGCGAACCCTGCGCGGGCCCGGTGTTTCGCGGGACCGGGGTCTCCACCCAGCCCAGGGGAGGACGCATTTTCCGTGGGTGGGGGTTGGGGGGTGCGGGGTGTGGGTGGCGAGGGGTTGGTCAGGCCGGGGTGGGGTGGCGGAAAAGCACGAGAGCTCTGCCCGGGCTGCTCCCAGAGCCTAGGCGGCTGCCCGCGAACCCGCGCGTGCGCAGTACACGGCCCACCTGCTGGTACCTGGGCCGGCGCTGGGATCCCCGGGATGCCCAGGAAAGAATGGCAGCTCTCCGCTCTGTGGAGTCTCTCACCGGGCCTAGACCTGGAAGGCAGGAATCCCAGGCGGGTCGGCCCGGAGGGAACACACGCCCCTCCACGCCGAGCCAGGTGTTCCCCGCGAAAGAGAGGCCACCGGCCACCGCCCTGCCCCGACCCCGTCCCAGCCCCACGTCCTTTTATAGCTCCTCCAGCAGAGCCCGGTATTCTTCCTCGCTGAGGGGTGGTTCCAGCGAGGCGGCCTCTTCCGAGGCCTCCAGCTCCCCCGGGGCCTCCGTTTCTAGGAAAGGTTGCGCCCCCTGCAGAAACTCCGGGCTCGCCAGGAGCTCATCCAGCAGGCCGGAGGGGAGTGCAGACGAGCGCCCCGGCTCCTGGAGGAGCCCCGCCTGGGGGGGCGCCCGGATGGCTTGCACCTGCCCCTGCCGCGCGGAGGCCTCCGGGGGCGCGGGCTGGGGAGGTGGGGCTGCCCCGGCTTGGGGTTCCCACGCCGCCCCGGCGACCTGGGGACCCTGGCCCCAGCCCCACCACGGACTCCCCTGGGACGCGGGTGGCGCAAGCCCACCTTGGCCCTGTGGCCCCGCTTGAGCCGGCCCAGGCTGTCCCACCGCGCAAGGGCCCGGCAGGCCGTCGCGCTGCGGGTCCCGGTCCTCCCGGCCTTTGCTCGGGTGCGCAGGCCACCGAGGAGCCTGAGGGTGGGAGAGCGCCCCGTCCGCGGGAGCCAGGGCAGCGTAGGCAAAATCCGCGCGTGCCGGGGCCGCTTGGGAGATCCCTCGTGCCGGCGCGGCCTGGCTGGGCTGGAGCACGGGGACGGCCCTCGCTCCCTGGCTCACGAAAGCCCCCTGGGGGAGAGCCCCAGGCGCGCAGGGCACGCGGGGTGCGGGAAGCGCCGTTCCCCACGCCCCGGCGTGGGCGAAGGTGACCCACGAGGGAGCAGGGTGACACCCACCGGGGGCCGCGTTGCACAGGCCGCCTGCGTGCGCGGGCGCCCTGCCACCCCGTCCCGGGTGCCTGGCCCGTCGATTCTGAAACCAGATCTGAATCCTGGACTCCGGGAGGCCCGTCTCTCTGGCCAGTTCTTCCCTGGCGGCGATGCCTGGAAAGCGATCCTTCTCAAAGGCGCGGAGGAGCAGGGCGGTCTGGGATCCGGTGACGGCGGTCCGCTTTCGCCTGCCTTCTTGCGGGCCGCGTCTCCCGGGCCAGGGCCGAGATTCCCGCCGGTGCTGCCTCAGCTGGCGTGACCTCTCATTCTGAAACCAAATCTGGACCCTGGGCTCCGGAACGCCGATGGCCTGGGCCAGCCCTTCTCTGGTGGCGATGCCCGGGTACGGGTTCCGCTCAAAGCAGGCTCGCAGGGCCTCGCTTTGGCTCGGGGTCCAGACGAGTCTCCTTCGCCGTCCTCGTCCTCGGGCTTCCGCGGGGAGGGGGCCGTCCGAAGGTGTCGGGAGAGCCATCGCGGGGAGCCCCGGCCGGAATTTCACGGACGGACACGGGCAGAGAGAGGCCCGCGGGCTCCCGGGCACCTCAGCCGGCCTGTGCACTGGGCGCAGGTGCAGCCAGGAGACCGGCCCGGACAGCCAGCCAGCCGCTCTTATAAAGACCAACAGGCAGGCAGGCTCCACCCCTTCATGAATGGCGGTGAGCCCTGGGACAGCCCGCCCTCCGGAAGGGTCCCAGGGCGTGGAGGCCCCCTGGGGCCGGGGGGAGGGGGGGCGGCGGTGGTGGTGGTGGTGGTGGTGGTGACGCTGGTGGTGGGGGCGGGGGTGGCGGTGGGGGCGGGAGGGACGAAGCGGAAGGGGGAGAGGGGGAAGGGGTGAGGGGGGCGGGTTTCGGGGTCTGGCTCTCCGGACCTCTCCAGGAATCCCGCGGGAACTGGAGGCCGCTCTCTGGGCTCCCACGCGCCTTCAGCAGGGAGAATCCAGCCTGGAAGGCTGGAGGGGAGTGTGGAACTGAACCTCCGTGGGAGTCTTGAGTTTTCCAGGCCCTCTCTCGGTGAAGGAGGCAATGCCTGTGGGTGTCGCCGTGGCCGTGACAGTCTCACACACGCACAGGGGTGTGGCTCTCGTTCATTCCCACGCAGAAGACCAGAGCGAGACCCCAGGGAAAGGATGCATCCCCGGCGTGATGGCCTGACGATGGATTCCTGTGTACCGCAACATGGGGAGTCTGCAGTGTGGCCGGTTTGGAAACTGGCAAGGAGAGCGAAGAGACACCATGCCGGTCTTCCACCCTTCCCTGGATGCCGGTGGGTGCCCGCAGAGCTCCGGAAGCAAACAGTCAACATGCTCAGCCTTTCGGGGGCCGGAGAGACGTGAGCAACAGGCCCCCTTGCAGAGGGCACAGCAGCGTGGAATCCCAAATCACGCTTCAGTCGTCCTGAGTGTGGCTCCTCTGTGGTCGGGGCTGTCGGCCTGGCGCTCCTTTGCGAGGCTCAGCCTGGGGATGTGCGGTCTGTGAACCACGCGGGTGAAAACCCGAGGGCAACCCGGGTCCCGGTCTTTTTTCTCTGAGGTAGCTGCCCGTTCCTTGTTCCACGGAATCGAGGCGAATGGGTGCCCCGCCCTCCCGACGCGGCGGCCGTGGGCCCAGCCCTCAGCCCGCGCCGGGCGCTTACCCTTTTCCCGGAGCGCGGGGGTCCCGTTGCTCCCGGAGGCCAGAGACCGTTTATGCTCTCTGCCTTCCTCCCTCTGTCCCTGGCTCCCTCCCGCCCGCCCTCTGTCCCTGCGTCGCTCTGTCTCTCCCTCCGTTCCTCACTGCCTCCCTCTCTCTCCCTCCCTCCCTCCCTCCCTGCCTCCCTCCCTCCCAACTTCCCTCCGCCCATCCTTCGGCCCCTCTGGGTCTCCCGTTCGTCTCTCCATCGCTGCCCGCCTTCCCTCCCGCCTGGAACGGTCGGCATCGCCAGCGTGCGCGGGGCCTGGGGTCTGCGTTCAGCCGCCAGGCGCTCCACGGTGGCAGCTGGGAGGCTGCAGGGGCAAGGGCGGGCGGGCGGGCGGGCGACGGTGGAGCGGAGGCGAAGAGGAGGCGAGCCGCCGCTGGAGGGATGGCGGGCCCGGACGCTGCGCGGGCCCGGTGTTTCGCGGGACGGGGTTCTCCACCCAGCCCAGGGGAGGACGCATTGTCCGGGGTGGGGGGTGTGGGTGGCGAGGGGTTGGTCAGGCCGGGGTGGGGTGGCGGAAAGGCACGAGAGCTCTGCCCGGGCTGCTCCCAGAGCCTAGGCGGCTGCCCGCGAACTCGCGCGTGCGCAGTACACGGCCCACCTGCTGGTACCTGGGCCGGCGCTGGGATCCCCGGGATGCCCAGGAAAGAATGGCAGCTCTCCGCTCTGTGGAGTCTCTCACCGGGCCTAGACCTGGAAGGCAGGAATCCCAGGCGGGTCGGCCCGGAGGGAACACACGCCCCTCCACGCCGAGCCAGGTGTTCCCCGCGAAAGAGCGGCCACCGGCCACCGCCCTGCCCCGACCCCGTCCCAGCCCCGCGTCCTTTTAAAGCTCCTCCAGCAGAGCCCGGTATTCTTCCTCGCTGAGGGGTGGTTCCAGCGAGGCGGCCTCTTCCGAGGCCTCCAGCTCCCCCGGGGCCTCCGTTTCTAGGAAAGGTTGCGCCCGCTGCAGAAACTCCGGGCTCGCCAGGAGCTCATCCAGCAGGCCGGAGGGGAGTGCAGACGAGCGCCCCGGCTCCTGGAGGAGCCCCGCCTCGGGGGGCGCCCGGATGGCTTGCACCTGCCCCTGCCGCGCGGAGGCCTCCGGGGGCGCGGGCTGGGGAGGTGGGGCTGCCCCGGCTTGGGGTTCCCACGCCGCCCCGGCGACCTGGGGACCCTGGCCCCAGCCCCACCACGGAATCCCCTGGGACGCGAGGGGCGGGAAATGCAGGGGGTACTTCAGAGTTCAGTCTTCCTCACAGAATCGCAAAGTTCACGTTTCACAACCATATAGAAACTATTTACGTTAAAAATGAGACATTTTATGGAGTTGCACTTAGAAAACTTCAATGTCTGAGAAAAAAAATCTCTAACGCACAGGGAAACAGGTGGTTTATCCAATACTCTGAAAATAAAATGGGCCGGGTGAGGGGAATATGAAAATATTATTTCAATTTCATTTCATTTTATTTATTTATTTATGTACTTATTTATTTATTTTTGAGACAGTGTCTCCCTCTGTCCCCCAGGCTGGATTACAGTGGCCTGAGCTCAGCTCACTGCAGCCTCCGCATCCTGGGCTCAAGGCATTCTCCTGCCTCAGCCTCCAGACTAGCTGGGACTAAATGAGCACGCCACCACGCCAGGCAAATTTTTGTCTTTTGTTTAAAGTGTAGAGGAGGTTTCACCATTTGGGCCAGGGTGGTCTTCAACGGCCGACTTCAGGTGATCTGCCCCAACTTGCCTTCCCAAAGTGAAGGGACTATAGGCGTGAGCCACTGCGCCCAGACTATGATAGTATCACACCGAAGCCTGAAGCTGCTCTGCCTTAGGATTTTTCCTGAATTTTACTTTCTTGTCATGATGAGTTGCTAGCTCATATTTTCCGTTGGATCTTTTCGAAAGGCTTTACTGATGAGATTATGGCTTTCTCACAAAGAATACCACTTTGGTGAAACTATACTGAAATTAAGAGTACCTTAAGTTTCCGATACTTATCAAGCACACTATTTGAACACGGCGTGGTAGGTGAAAGTGTGAGAAGCAGAATTTGGCAAACCCCATTATTTTTCAATTTCGACGGTTTCAGGTCTTTTGGTTTCAGCCAAACTGAAGAATGTCCTAATGAGCTGTCAATTCACAGGCCATTACAGACAATTTTTGAAACTACATCACAGTGTAATTTAAGGAGTACGATTCTAAAGAAATTTGAACAATCTGGTGGTATTGCTAACACCAAACAAGGTTGTTCAGCTCTTTCATCTTTAAAAACAAACAAACAAAAACATGATGTGGAATTCTCTCATTTTACCAAACAGCCGTACGCTCCCTTGAATATGTGACTGTGAAACCCAAGTAACTGGAAGACAAAAAATAAAGGAAACACCTCATCAGTCTCATTAATAGTTTTGTTGAGAATAATTTATTTTTCAAAAACTGCTGGCTATGTCTTGATATTTTTAGACACGGCTAAGATTGAAATTGCATGAATCCTCTCTCTAACATTCATGCTACTTAAGAAACTTTTCCCAAGATTTGACTGCATTCATTTCATAAAAGCCCTGTCCTCTTCTCCCCTATATATCTATATTAGCACTCTGCCTTCTACCCTCTTCCACAGGAAACACAAATCCGTCAATTGATCACTTAAGCCTTTCCAGTTTGGGTACAACATTTTCTGTAGTTGTACTCGTACGATTTGTCCTTTATACTTCTAAAGACTAGACCCTAGATTATGCATGCTTGGGAATAGTGGAGCTAGCTTGCTTAAACTTTATTTAGGCGTATGCTAATTACTTGTGGGGGGCAAAGGCAGGCAGTGAGGATGTTAAGCTTATCCCAAAATAGTCAATTTTGGAAAAGACACAAGTACAGGCCGGGCGCGGTGGCTCTGACCTGTAATCCCAGCACCTTGGGAGGTCTTCTCGCAGAAGACCAGAGCGAGACCCCAGGGAAAAGATGCATCCCCGGCGTGATGGCCTGACGATGGATTCCTGTGTACCGCAACATGGGGAGTCTGCAGTGTGGCCGGTTTGGAAACTGGCAAGGAGAGCGAAGAGACACCATGCCGGTCTTCCACCCTTCCCTGGATGCCTGTGGGTGCCCGCAGAGCTCCGGAAGCAAACAGTCAACATGCTCAGCCTTTCGGGGGCCGGAGAGACGTGAGCAACAGGCCCCCTTGCAGAGGGCACAGCAGCGTGGAATCCCAAATCACGCTTCAGTCGTCCTGAGTGTGGCTCCTCTGTGGTCGGGGCTGTCGGCCTGGCGCTCCTTTGCGAGGCTCAGCCTGGGGATGTGGGGTCTGTGAACCACGCGGGTGAAAACCCGACGGCAACCCGGGTCCCGGTCTTTTGTCTCTGAGGTAGCTGCCCGTTCCTTGTTCCACGGAATGGGGGCGAATGGGTGCCCCGCCCTCCCGACGCGGCGGCCGTGGGCCCAGCCCTCAGCCCGCGCCGGGCACTTACCCTTTTCCCGGAGCGCGGGGGTCCCGTTGCTCCCGGAGGCCGGAGACCGTTTTTTCTCTCTGCCTTCCTCCCTCTGTCCCTGGCTCCCTCCCGCCCGCCCTCTGTCCCTGCGTCGCTCTGTCTCTCCCTCCGTTCCTCACTGCCTCCCTCTCTCTCCCTCCCTCCCCCCCTCCCTCCCTCCCTCCCAACTTCCCTCTGCCCATCCTTCGGCCCCTCTGGGTCTCCCGTTCGTCACTCCAACTCTGCCCGCCTTCCCTCCCGCCTGGAACGGTCGGCATCGCCGGCGCGGGGCCTGGGGTCTGCGTTCAGCCGCCGGGCACTACGCGGTGGCAGCTGGGAGGCTGCAGGGACACGGGCGGGCGGGCGGGCGGGCGGGCGACGGTGGAGCGGAGGCGCAGAGGAGGCGAGCCGCTGCCGGAGGGATGGCGGGCGCGAACCCTGCGCGGGCCCGGTGTTTCGCGGGACCGGGGTCTCCACCCAGCCCAGGGGAGGACGCATTTTCCGTGGGTGGGGGTTGGGGGGTGCGGGGTGTGGGTGGCGAGGGGTTGGTCAGGCCGGGGTGGGGTGGCGGAAAAGCACGAGAGCTCTGCCCGGGCTGCTCCCAGAGCCTAGGCGGCTGCCCGCGAACCCGCGCGTGCGCAGTACACGGCCCACCTGCTGGTACCTGGGCCGGCGCTGGGATCCCCGGGATGCCCAGGAAAGAATGGCAGCTCTCCGCTCTGTGGAGTCTCTCACCGGGCCTAGACCTGGAAGGCAGGAATCCCAGGCGGGTCGGCCCGGAGGGAACACACGCCCCTCCACGCCGAGCCAGGTGTTCCCCGCGAAAGAGAGGCCACCGGCCACCGCCCTGCCCCGACCCCGTCCCAGCCCCACGTCCTTTTATAGCTCCTCCAGCAGAGCCCGGTATTCTTCCTCGCTGAGGGGTGGTTCCAGCGAGGCGGCCTCTTCCGAGGCCTCCAGCTCCCCCGGGGCCTCCGTTTCTAGGAAAGGTTGCGCCCCCTGCAGAAACTCCGGGCTCGCCAGGAGCTCATCCAGCAGGCCGGAGGGGAGTGCAGACGAGCGCCCCGGCTCCTGGAGGAGCCCCGCCTGGGGGGGCGCCCGGATGGCTTGCACCTGCCCCTGCCGCGCGGAGGCCTCCGGGGGCGCGGGCTGGGGAGGTGGGGCTGCCCCGGCTTGGGGTTCCCACGCCGCCCCGGCGACCTGGGGACCCTGGCCCCAGCCCCACCACGGACTCCCCTGGGACGCGGGTGGCGCAAGCCCACCTTGGCCCTGTGGCCCCGCTTGAGCCGGCCCAGGCTGTCCCACCGCGCAAGGGCCCGGCAGGCCGTCGCGCTGCGGGTCCCGGTCCTCCCGGCCTTTGCTCGGGTGCGCAGGCCACCGAGGAGCCTGAGGGTGGGAGAGCGCCCCGTCCGCGGGAGCCAGGGCAGCGTAGGCAAAATCCGCGCGTGCCGGGGCCGCTTGGGAGATCCCTCGTGCCGGCGCGGCCTGGCTGGGCTGGAGCACGGGGACGGCCCTCGCTCCCTGGCTCACGAAAGCCCCCTGGGGGAGAGCCCCAGGCGCGCAGGGCACGCGGGGTGCGGGAAGCGCCGTTCCCCACGCCCCGGCGTGGGCGAAGGTGACCCACGAGGGAGCAGGGTGACACCCACCGGGGGCCGCGTTGCACAGGCCGCCTGCGTGCGCGGGCGCCCTGCCACCCCGTCCCGGGTGCCTGGCCCGTCGATTCTGAAACCAGATCTGAATCCTGGACTCCGGGAGGCCCGTCTCTCTGGCCAGTTCTTCCCTGGCGGCGATGCCTGGAAAGCGATCCTTCTCAAAGGCGCGGAGGAGCAGGGCGGTCTGGGATCCGGTGACGGCGGTCCGCTTTCGCCTGCCTTCTTGCGGGCCGCGTCTCCCGGGCCAGGGCCGAGATTCCCGCCGGTGCTGCCTCAGCTGGCGTGACCTCTCATTCTGAAACCAAATCTGGACCCTGGGCTCCGGAACGCCGATGGCCTGGGCCAGCCCTTCTCTGGTGGCGATGCCCGGGTACGGGTTCCGCTCAAAGCAGGCTCGCAGGGCCTCGCTTTGGCTCGGGGTCCAGACGAGTCTCCTTCGCCGTCCTCGTCCTCGGGCTTCCGCGGGGAGGGGGCCGTCCGAAGGTGTCGGGAGAGCCATCGCGGGGAGCCCCGGCCGGAATTTCACGGACGGACACGGGCAGAGAGAGGCCCGCGGGCTCCCGGGCACCTCAGCCGGCCTGTGCACTGGGCGCAGGTGCAGCCAGGAGACCGGCCCGGACAGCCAGCCAGCCGCTCTTATAAAGACCAACAGGCAGGCAGGCTCCACCCCTTCATGAATGGCGGTGAGCCCTGGGACAGCCCGCCCTCCGGAAGGGTCCCAGGGCGTGGAGGCCCCCTGGGGCCGGGGGGAGGGGGGGCGGCGGTGGTGGTGGTGGTGGTGGTGGTGACGCTGGTGGTGGGGGCGGGGGTGGCGGTGGGGGCGGGAGGGACGAAGCGGAAGGGGGAGAGGGGGAAGGGGTGAGGGGGGCGGGTTTCGGGGTCTGGCTCTCCGGACCTCTCCAGGAATCCCGCGGGAACTGGAGGCCGCTCTCTGGGCTCCCACGCGCCTTCAGCAGGGAGAATCCAGCCTGGAAGGCTGGAGGGGAGTGTGGAACTGAACCTCCGTGGGAGTCTTGAGTTTTCCAGGCCCTCTCTCGGTGAAGGAGGCAATGCCTGTGGGTGTCGCCGTGGCCGTGACAGTCTCACACACGCACAGGGGTGTGGCTCTCGTTCATTCCCACGCAGAAGACCAGAGCGAGACCCCAGGGAAAGGATGCATCCCCGGCGTGATGGCCTGACGATGGATTCCTGTGTACCGCAACATGGGGAGTCTGCAGTGTGGCCGGTTTGGAAACTGGCAAGGAGAGCGAAGAGACACCATGCCGGTCTTCCACCCTTCCCTGGATGCCGGTGGGTGCCCGCAGAGCTCCGGAAGCAAACAGTCAACATGCTCAGCCTTTCGGGGGCCGGAGAGACGTGAGCAACAGGCCCCCTTGCAGAGGGCACAGCAGCGTGGAATCCCAAATCACGCTTCAGTCGTCCTGAGTGTGGCTCCTCTGTGGTCGGGGCTGTCGGCCTGGCGCTCCTTTGCGAGGCTCAGCCTGGGGATGTGCGGTCTGTGAACCACGCGGGTGAAAACCCGAGGGCAACCCGGGTCCCGGTCTTTTTTCTCTGAGGTAGCTGCCCGTTCCTTGTTCCACGGAATCGAGGCGAATGGGTGCCCCGCCCTCCCGACGCGGCGGCCGTGGGCCCAGCCCTCAGCCCGCGCCGGGCGCTTACCCTTTTCCCGGAGCGCGGGGGTCCCGTTGCTCCCGGAGGCCAGAGACCGTTTATGCTCTCTGCCTTCCTCCCTCTGTCCCTGGCTCCCTCCCGCCCGCCCTCTGTCCCTGCGTCGCTCTGTCTCTCCCTCCGTTCCTCACTGCCTCCCTCTCTCTCCCTCCCTCCCTCCCTCCCTGCCTCCCTCCCTCCCAACTTCCCTCCGCCCATCCTTCGGCCCCTCTGGGTCTCCCGTTCGTCTCTCCATCGCTGCCCGCCTTCCCTCCCGCCTGGAACGGTCGGCATCGCCAGCGTGCGCGGGGCCTGGGGTCTGCGTTCAGCCGCCAGGCGCTCCACGGTGGCAGCTGGGAGGCTGCAGGGGCAAGGGCGGGCGGGCGGGCGGGCGACGGTGGAGCGGAGGCGAAGAGGAGGCGAGCCGCCGCTGGAGGGATGGCGGGCCCGGACGCTGCGCGGGCCCGGTGTTTCGCGGGACGGGGTTCTCCACCCAGCCCAGGGGAGGACGCATTGTCCGGGGTGGGGGGTGTGGGTGGCGAGGGGTTGGTCAGGCCGGGGTGGGGTGGCGGAAAGGCACGAGAGCTCTGCCCGGGCTGCTCCCAGAGCCTAGGCGGCTGCCCGCGAACTCGCGCGTGCGCAGTACACGGCCCACCTGCTGGTACCTGGGCCGGCGCTGGGATCCCCGGGATGCCCAGGAAAGAATGGCAGCTCTCCGCTCTGTGGAGTCTCTCACCGGGCCTAGACCTGGAAGGCAGGAATCCCAGGCGGGTCGGCCCGGAGGGAACACACGCCCCTCCACGCCGAGCCAGGTGTTCCCCGCGAAAGAGCGGCCACCGGCCACCGCCCTGCCCCGACCCCGTCCCAGCCCCGCGTCCTTTTAAAGCTCCTCCAGCAGAGCCCGGTATTCTTCCTCGCTGAGGGGTGGTTCCAGCGAGGCGGCCTCTTCCGAGGCCTCCAGCTCCCCCGGGGCCTCCGTTTCTAGGAAAGGTTGCGCCCGCTGCAGAAACTCCGGGCTCGCCAGGAGCTCATCCAGCAGGCCGGAGGGGAGTGCAGACGAGCGCCCCGGCTCCTGGAGGAGCCCCGCCTCGGGGGGCGCCCGGATGGCTTGCACCTGCCCCTGCCGCGCGGAGGCCTCCGGGGGCGCGGGCTGGGGAGGTGGGGCTGCCCCGGCTTGGGGTTCCCACGCCGCCCCGGCGACCTGGGGACCCTGGCCCCAGCCCCACCACGGAATCCCCTGGGACGCGAGGGGCGGGAAATGCAGGGGGTACTTCAGAGTTCAGTCTTCCTCACAGAATCGCAAAGTTCACGTTTCACAACCATATAGAAACTATTTACGTTAAAAATGAGACATTTTATGGAGTTGCACTTAGAAAACTTCAATGTCTGAGAAAAAAAATCTCTAACGCACAGGGAAACAGGTGGTTTATCCAATACTCTGAAAATAAAATGGGCCGGGTGAGGGGAATATGAAAATATTATTTCAATTTCATTTCATTTTATTTATTTATTTATGTACTTATTTATTTATTTTTGAGACAGTGTCTCCCTCTGTCCCCCAGGCTGGATTACAGTGGCCTGAGCTCAGCTCACTGCAGCCTCCGCATCCTGGGCTCAAGGCATTCTCCTGCCTCAGCCTCCAGACTAGCTGGGACTAAATGAGCACGCCACCACGCCAGGCAAATTTTTGTCTTTTGTTTAAAGTGTAGAGGAGGTTTCACCATTTGGGCCAGGGTGGTCTTCAACGGCCGACTTCAGGTGATCTGCCCCAACTTGCCTTCCCAAAGTGAAGGGACTATAGGCGTGAGCCACTGCGCCCAGACTATGATAGTATCACACCGAAGCCTGAAGCTGCTCTGCCTTAGGATTTTTCCTGAATTTTACTTTCTTGTCATGATGAGTTGCTAGCTCATATTTTCCGTTGGATCTTTTCGAAAGGCTTTACTGATGAGATTATGGCTTTCTCACAAAGAATACCACTTTGGTGAAACTATACTGAAATTAAGAGTACCTTAAGTTTCCGATACTTATCAAGCACACTATTTGAACACGGCGTGGTAGGTGAAAGTGTGAGAAGCAGAATTTGGCAAACCCCATTATTTTTCAATTTCGACGGTTTCAGGTCTTTTGGTTTCAGCCAAACTGAAGAATGTCCTAATGAGCTGTCAATTCACAGGCCATTACAGACAATTTTTGAAACTACATCACAGTGTAATTTAAGGAGTACGATTCTAAAGAAATTTGAACAATCTGGTGGTATTGCTAACACCAAACAAGGTTGTTCAGCTCTTTCATCTTTAAAAACAAACAAACAAAAACATGATGTGGAATTCTCTCATTTTACCAAACAGCCGTACGCTCCCTTGAATATGTGACTGTGAAACCCAAGTAACTGGAAGACAAAAAATAAAGGAAACACCTCATCAGTCTCATTAATAGTTTTGTTGAGAATAATTTATTTTTCAAAAACTGCTGGCTATGTCTTGATATTTTTAGACACGGCTAAGATTGAAATTGCATGAATCCTCTCTCTAACATTCATGCTACTTAAGAAACTTTTCCCAAGATTTGACTGCATTCATTTCATAAAAGCCCTGTCCTCTTCTCCCCTATATATCTATATTAGCACTCTGCCTTCTACCCTCTTCCACAGGAAACACAAATCCGTCAATTGATCACTTAAGCCTTTCCAGTTTGGGTACAACATTTTCTGTAGTTGTACTCGTACGATTTGTCCTTTATACTTCTAAAGACTAGACCCTAGATTATGCATGCTTGGGAATAGTGGAGCTAGCTTGCTTAAACTTTATTTAGGCGTATGCTAATTACTTGTGGGGGGCAAAGGCAGGCAGTGAGGATGTTAAGCTTATCCCAAAATAGTCAATTTTGGAAAAGACACAAGTACAGGCCGGGCGCGGTGGCTCTGACCTGTAATCCCAGCACCTTGGGAGGTCTTCTCGCAGAAGACCAGAGCGAGACCCCAGGGAAAAGATGCATCCCCGGCGTGATGGCCTGACGATGGATTCCTGTGTACCGCAACATGGGGAGTCTGCAGTGTGGCCGGTTTGGAAACTGGCAAGGAGAGCGAAGAGACACCATGCCGGTCTTCCACCCTTCCCTGGATGCCTGTGGGTGCCCGCAGAGCTCCGGAAGCAAACAGTCAACATGCTCAGCCTTTCGGGGGCCGGAGAGACGTGAGCAACAGGCCCCCTTGCAGAGGGCACAGCAGCGTGGAATCCCAAATCACGCTTCAGTCGTCCTGAGTGTGGCTCCTCTGTGGTCGGGGCTGTCGGCCTGGCGCTCCTTTGCGAGGCTCAGCCTGGGGATGTGCGGTCTGTGAACCACGCGGGTGAAAACCCGACGGCAACCCGGGTCCCGGTCTTTTGTCTCTGAGGTAGCTGCCCGTTCCTTGTTCCACGGAATGGGGGCGAATGGGTGCCCCGCCCTCCCGACGCGGCGGCCGTGGGCCCAGCCCTCAGCCCGCGCCGGGCACTTACCCTTTTCCCGGAGCGCGGGGGTCCCGTTGCTCCCGGAGGCCGGAGACCGTTTTTTCTCTCTGCCTTCCTCCCTCTGTCCCTGGCTCCCTCCCGCCCGCCCTCTGTCCCTGCGTCGCTCTGTCTCTCCCTCCGTTCCTCACTGCCTCCCTCTCTCTCCCTCCCTCCCCCCCTCCCTCCCTCCCTCCCAACTTCCCTCTGCCCATCCTTCGGCCCCTCTGGGTCTCCGGTTCGTCACTCCAACTCTGCCCGCCTTCCCTCCCGCCTGGAACGGTCGGCATCGCCGGCGCGGGGCCTGGGGTCTGCGTTCAGCCGCCGGGCACTACGCGGTGGCAGCTGGGAGGCTGCAGGGACACGGGCGGGCGGGCGGGCGGGCGGGCGACGGTGGAGCGGAGGCGCAGAGGAGGCGAGCCGCTGCCGGAGGGATGGCGGGCGCGAACCCTGCGCGGGCCCGGTGTTTCGCGGGACCGGGGTCTCCACCCAGCCCAGGGGAGGACGCATTTTCCGTGGGTGGGGGTTGGGGGGTGCGGGGTGTGGGTGGCGAGGGGTTGGTCAGGCCGGGGTGGGGTGGCGGAAAAGCACGAGAGCTCTGCCCGGGCTGCTCCCAGAGCCTAGGCGGCTGCCCGCGAACCCGCGCGTGCGCAGTACACGGCCCACCTGCTGGTACCTGGGCCGGCGCTGGGATCCCCGGGATGCCCAGGAAAGAATGGCAGCTCTCCGCTCTGTGGAGTCTCTCACCGGGCCTAGACCTGGAAGGCAGGAATCCCAGGCGGGTCGGCCCGGAGGGAACACACGCCCCTCCACGCCGAGCCAGGTGTTCCCCGCGAAAGAGAGGCCACCGGCCACCGCCCTGCCCCGACCCCGTCCCAGCCCCACGTCCTTTTATAGCTCCTCCAGCAGAGCCCGGTATTCTTCCTCGCTGAGGGGTGGTTCCAGCGAGGCGGCCTCTTCCGAGGCCTCCAGCTCCCCCGGGGCCTCCGTTTCTAGGAAAGGTTGCGCCCCCTGCAGAAACTCCGGGCTCGCCAGGAGCTCATCCAGCAGGCCGGAGGGGAGTGCAGACGAGCGCCCCGGCTCCTGGAGGAGCCCCGCCTGGGGGGGCGCCCGGATGGCTTGCACCTGCCCCTGCCGCGCGGAGGCCTCCGGGGGCGCGGGCTGGGGAGGTGGGGCTGCCCCGGCTTGGGGTTCCCACGCCGCCCCGGCGACCTGGGGACCCTGGCCCCAGCCCCACCACGGACTCCCCTGGGACGCGGGTGGCGCAAGCCCACCTTGGCCCTGTGGCCCCGCTTGAGCCGGCCCAGGCTGTCCCACCGCGCAAGGGCCCGGCAGGCCGTCGCGCTGCGGGTCCCGGTCCTCCCGGCCTTTGCTCGGGTGCGCAGGCCACCGAGGAGCCTGAGGGTGGGAGAGCGCCCCGTCCGCGGGAGCCAGGGCAGCGTAGGCAAAATCCGCGCGTGCCGGGGCCGCTTGGGAGATCCCTCGTGCCGGCGCGGCCTGGCTGGGCTGGAGCACGGGGACGGCCCTCGCTCCCTGGCTCACGAAAGCCCCCTGGGGGAGAGCCCCAGGCGCGCAGGGCACGCGGGGTGCGGGAAGCGCCGTTCCCCACGCCCCGGCGTGGGCGAAGGTGACCCACGAGGGAGCAGGGTGACACCCACCGGGGGCCGCGTTGCACAGGCCGCCTGCGTGCGCGGGCGCCCTGCCACCCCGTCCCGGGTGCCTGGCCCGTCGATTCTGAAACCAGATCTGAATCCTGGACTCCGGGAGGCCCGTCTCTCTGGCCAGTTCTTCCCTGGCGGCGATGCCTGGAAAGCGATCCTTCTCAAAGGCGCGGAGGAGCAGGGCGGTCTGGGATCCGGTGACGGCGGTCCGCTTTCGCCTGCCTTCTTGCGGGCCGCGTCTCCCGGGCCAGGGCCGAGATTCCCGCCGGTGCTGCCTCAGCTGGCGTGACCTCTCATTCTGAAACCAAATCTGGACCCTGGGCTCCGGAACGCCGATGGCCTGGGCCAGCCCTTCTCTGGTGGCGATGCCCGGGTACGGGTTCCGCTCAAAGCAGGCTCGCAGGGCCTCGCTTTGGCTCGGGGTCCAGACGAGTCTCCTTCGCCGTCCTCGTCCTCGGGCTTCCGCGGGGAGGGGGCCGTCCGAAGGTGTCGGGAGAGCCATCGCGGGGAGCCCCGGCCGGAATTTCACGGACGGACACGGGCAGAGAGAGGCCCGCGGGCTCCCGGGCACCTCAGCCGGCCTGTGCACTGGGCGCAGGTGCAGCCAGGAGACCGGCCCGGACAGCCAGCCAGCCGCTCTTATAAAGACCAACAGGCAGGCAGGCTCCACCCCTTCATGAATGGCGGTGAGCCCTGGGACAGCCCGCCCTCCGGAAGGGTCCCAGGGCGTGGAGGCCCCCTGGGGCCGGGGGGAGGGGGGGCGGCGGTGGTGGTGGTGGTGGTGGTGGTGACGCTGGTGGTGGGGGCGGGGGTGGCGGTGGGGGCGGGAGGGACGAAGCGGAAGGGGGAGAGGGGGAAGGGGTGAGGGGGGCGGGTTTCGGGGTCTGGCTCTCCGGACCTCTCCAGGAATCCCGCGGGAACTGGAGGCCGCTCTCTGGGCTCCCACGCGCCTTCAGCAGGGAGAATCCAGCCTGGAAGGCTGGAGGGGAGTGTGGAACTGAACCTCCGTGGGAGTCTTGAGTTTTCCAGGCCCTCTCTCGGTGAAGGAGGCAATGCCTGTGGGTGTCGCCGTGGCCGTGACAGTCTCACACACGCACAGGGGTGTGGCTCTCGTTCATTCCCACGCAGAAGACCAGAGCGAGACCCCAGGGAAAGGATGCATCCCCGGCGTGATGGCCTGACGATGGATTCCTGTGTCCCGCAACATGGGGAGTCTGCAGTGTGGCCGGTTTGGAAACTGGCAAGGGGAGCGAAGAGACACCATGCCAGTCTTCCACCCTTCCCTGGATGCCTGTGGGTGCCCGCAGAGCTCCGGAAGCAAACAGTCAACATGCTCAGCCTTTCAGGGGCCGGAGAGACGTGAGCAACAGGCCCCCTTGCAGAGGGCACAGCAGCGTGGAATCCCAAATCACGCTTCAGTCGTCCTGAGTGTGGCTCCTCTGTGGTCGGGGCTGTCGGCCTGGTGCTCCGTTGCGAGGCTCAGCCTGGGGATGTGCGGTCTGTGAACCACGCGGTTGAAAACCCGACGGCAAACCGGGTCCCGGTCTTTTGTCTCTGAGGAAGCCGCCCGTTCCTTGGGCCACGGAATCGGGGCGAATGGGTGCCCCGCCGGCCCGACGCGGTGGCCGTGGGCCCAGCCCTCAGCCCGCGCCGGGCGCTTACCCTTTTCCCGGAGCGCGGGGGTCCCGTTGCTCCCGGAGGCCAGAGACCGTTTATTCTCTCTGCCTTCCTCCCTCTGTCCCTGGCTCCCTCCCGCCCGCCCTCTGTCCCTGCGTCGCTCTGTCTCTCCCTCCGTTCCTCACTGCCTCCCTCTCTCTCCCTCCCTCCCTCCCTCCCTGCCTCCCTCCCTCCCAACTTCCCTCCGCCCATCCTTCGGCCCCTCTGGGTCTCCCGTTCGTCTCTCCATCTCTGCCCGCCTTCCCTCCCGCCTGGAACGGTCGGCATCGCCAGCGTGCGCGGGGCCTGGGGTCTGCGTTCAGCCGCCAGGCGCTCCACGGTGGCAGCTGGGAGGCTGCAGGGGCAAGGGCGGGCGGGCGGGCGGGCGAAGGTGGAGCGGAGGCGAAGAGGAGGCGAGCCGCCGCTGGAGGGATGGCGGGCCCGGACGCTGCGCGGGCCCGGTGTTTCGCGGGACGGGGTTCTCCACCCAGCCCAGGGGAGGACGCATTGTCCGGGGTGGGGGGTGTGGGTGGCGAGGGGTTGGTCAGGACGGGGTGGGGTGGCGGAAAGGCACGAGAGCTCTGCCCGGGCTGCTCCCAGAGCCTAGGCGGCTGCGCGCAGACCCGCGCATGCGCAGTAGACGGCCCACCTGCTGGTACCTGGGCCGGCGCTGGGATCCCCGGGATGCCCAGGAAATAATGGCAGCTCTCCGCTCTGTGGAGTCTCTCACCGGGCCTAGACCTGGAAGGCAGGAATCCCAGGCGGGTCGGCCCGGAGGGAACACACGCCCCTCCACGCCGAGCCAGGTGTTCCCCGCGAAAGAGAGGCCACCGGCCACCACCCTGCCCCGACCCCGTCCCAGCCCCGCGTCCTTTTAAAGCTCCTCCAGCAGAGCCCGGTATTCTTCCTCGCTGAGGGGTGGTTCCAGCGAGGCGGCCTCTTCCGAGGCCTCCAGCTCCCCCGGGGCCTCCGTTTCTAGGAAAGGTTGCGCCCCCTGCAGAAACTCCGGGCTCGCCAGGAGCTCATCCAGCAGGCCGGAGGGGAGTGCAGACGAGCGCCCCGGCTCCTGGAGGAGCCCCACCTCGGGGGGCGCCCGGATGGCTTGCACCTGCCCCTGCCGCGCGGAGGCCTCCGGGGGCGCGGGCTGGGGAGGTGGGGCTGCCGCGGCTTGGGGATCCCACGCCGCCCCGGCGACCTGGGGACCCTGGCCCCAGCCCCACCACGGACTCCCCTGGGACGCGAGGGGCGGGAAATGCAGGGGGTACTTCAGAATTCAGTCTTCCTCACAGAATCGCAAAGTTCACGTTTCACAACCATAAAGAAACTATTTACGCTAAAAATGAGACTTTTTATGGAGTTGCACTTAGAAAACTTCAATGTCTGAGAAAAAAAATCTCTAACGCACAGGGAAACAGGTGGTTTATCCAATACTCTGAAAATAAAATGGGCCGGGTGAGGGGAATGTGAAAATATTATTTCAATTTCATTTCATTTTATTTATTTATTTATGTACTTATTTATTTATTTTTGAGACAGTGTCTCCCTCTGTCCCCCAGGCTGGATTACAGTGGCCTGAGCTCAGCTCACTGCAGCCTCCGCATCCTAGGCTCAAGGCATTCTCCTGCCTCAGCCTCCAGACTAGCTGGGACTAAATGAGCACGCCACCACGCCAGGCAAATTTTTGTCTTTTGTTTAAAGTGTAGAGGAGGTTTCACCATTTGGGCCAGGGTGGTCTTCAACGGCCGACTTCAGGTGACCTGCCCCAACTTGCCTTCCCAAAGTGAAGGGACTATAGGCGTGAGCCACTGCGCTCAGACTATGATAGTATCACACCGAAGCCTGAAGCTGCTCTGCCTTAGGATTTTTCCTGAATTTTACTTTCTTGTCATGATGAGTTGCTAGCTCATATTTTCCGTTGGATCTTTTCGAAAGGCTTTACTGATGAGATTATGGCTTTCTCACAAAGAATACCACTTTGGTGAAACTATACTGAAATTAAGAGTACCTTAAGTTTCCGATACTTATCAAGCACACTATTTGAACACGGCGTGGTAGGTGAAAGTGTAAGAAGCAGAATTTGGCAAACCCCATTATTTTTCAATTTCGACGGTTTCAGGTTTTTTGGTTTCAGCCAAACTGAAGAATGTCCTAATGAGCTGTCAATTCACAGGCCGTTACAGACAATTTTTGAAACTACATCACAGTGTAATTTAAGGAGTACGATTCTAAAGAAATTTGAACAATCTGGTGGTATTGCTAACACCAAACAAGGTTGTTCAGCTCTTTCATCTTTAAAAACAAACAAACAAAAACATGATGTGGAATTCTCTCATTTTACCAAACAGCCGTACGCTCCCTTGAATACGTGACTGTGAAACCCAAGTAACTGGAAGACAAAAAATAAAGGAAACACCTCATCAGTCTCATTAATAGTTTTGTTGAGAATAATTTATCTTTCAAAAACTGCTGGCTATGTCTTGATATTTTTAGACACGGCTAAGATTGAAATTGCATGAATCCTCTCTCTAACATTCATGCTACTTAAGAAACTTTTCCCAAGATTTGACTGCATTCATTTCATAAAAGCCCTGTCCTCTTCTCCCCTATATACCTATATTAACACTCTGCCTTCTACCCTCTTCCATAGGAAACACAAATCCGTCAATTGATCACTTAAGCCTTTCCAGTTTGGGTACAACATTTTCTGTAGTTGTACTCGTACGATTTGTCCTTTATACTTCTAAAGACTAGACCCTAGATTATGCATGCTTGGGAATAGTGGAGCTAGCTTGCTTAAACTTTATTTAGGCGTATGCTAATTACTTGTGGGGGGCAAAGGCAGGCAGTGAGGATGTTAAGCTTATCCCAAAATAGTCAATTTTGGAAAAGACACAAGTACAGGCCGGGCGCGGTGGCTCTGACCTGTAATCCCAGCACCTTGGGAGGTCTTCTCGCAGAAGACCAGAGCGAGACCCCAGGGAAAAGACGCATCCCCGGCGTGATGGCCTGACGATGGATTCCTGTGTCCCGCAACATGGGGAGTCTGCAGTGTGGCCGGTTTGGAAACTGGCAAGGAGAGTCAATATGCATTGCACCATGATCAAGTCGGCTTCATTCCTGGCATTCAAGGCTGTTTCTACATACACAAATCAATGAACGTAATCCATCTCATTAATAGATCCATCGATAAAAACCACATGAGTATCTCAGTGTATGCAGAAAAGGCCTTGGATAAAATTCAACAGTCTTTCATGCTAAAAAGTGTCAGTAAACTAGGTACTGATGAAACGTATCTCAAAATAATAAGAGCCGTTTATGATAAACCCATAGTCTGTATCATACTGTGTAGGTGAAACCCGGAAGCATTCCCTTTGTAAACGTACACAAGACAAGAATGCCTTCTCTGACCTCTGGTATTCAACAATGTGTTGGAAGTTCTGTCCAAGGCAATCTGTCAAGGGAAATAAAGAGTGGTTTTTCAATTAGGGAAAGAGAAATTCAAATTGTCTCTGTTTTCAAATGACATGATCGTATATTTAGGAAACCTCATCATCTAAGCGGTAAATCTCCTTAAGCTGATAAGCAACTTTAGCACATTCTCAGGATACAAAATCAATGTTCAAAATTCACAGCATTTCTATACACCAATAACAGACAAGCAGAGAGCCAAATCATGAGTGAATTCTCTTTCACAATTGCTACAAAGAGAATAAAATACCTAGGAATACAATTTACAAGGGAAGTGAAGGACCTCCTTAAGTAAAAGTACAAACCACTGCTCAATGAAATAAAAGAAGACACAACAAAATGGAAGAACTTTTCATGCTCATGGATAGGAAGAATCAGCACTGTGAAAATGGTCATAATGCCCTCAGTAATTTATAGATTCAATGCCATCCCCATCAAGCTACCAATGACTTTCTTCACAGAATTAGAAAAAACTACTTTAAAGTTCATATGGAACCAACAAAGAGCCCATAGTGCCAAGACAAACCTAAGCCAAAAGAACAAAGCTGGAGGCATCACACTAACTGTCTTCAAACTATACTACAAGTCTACAGTAACCAAAACAGCATGGTTCTTGCACCAAAACAGAGATATAGACTAGTGGAACAGAACAGATTCCTCAGAAATAACACCACACATCTGCAGCCATTTGATCTTTGACAAACTCAACAAAAACAAGCAATGTGGAAAGGATTTCCGATTTAATAAATGGTGCTGAGAAAACTGGCTAGCCATATTTAGAAAAATGAGACTGGATCACTTCCTTACACATTATACTCAAATTAATTCAAGATGGATTAAAGACTTAAATGTTAGACGTAAAACCATAAAAACCCTAGAAGAAAACCTAGGCAATACCATTCAGGACATAGGCATGGGCAAAGACTTCAAGAATAAAACACCAAAAAAGCAATGTCAACAAAAGCCAAAATAGACAAATCAGATCTAAATTAAACCAAAGAGCTTCTGTAGAACAAAATAAACTACTATCAGCATGAACAGGCAACCTATAGAATGGGAGAAAATTGTCTGCAGTCTACCCATCTGACAAAGGACTAATATCCAGAATCTATAAAGGACTAATATCCAGAATCCACAAAGAACTTAAACAAATTTACAAGAAAAAATCAAACAACCCCATCACAAATTGGGTGAAGGATATGAACAGACACTTCTCAAAAGAAGACATTTATGCAGCCAACGGACACAGGAAAAAATGCTCATCATCACTAGTCATCAGAGAAATGCAAATCAAAACCACAATGAGATACCATCTCATGCCAGTTAGAATGGCAATTATTAGAAAGCCAGGAAACAATAGATGCTGGAGAGGATGTGGAAAAATAGGAACGCTTTTACACTGTTGGTTGGAGTGTAAATTGGTTCCACCATTCCAGAAGACAGTGTGGCCATTGCTCTAGGATCTAGAACTAGAAATACCATTTGACCCAGTGATCCCATTACTGGGTATATACCCAAAGGATTATAAATCATGCCACTATAAAGACACATGCACACGTATGTTTATTGCAGCACTATTCACTATTTACAATAGCAAAGACTTGGAACCAACCCAAGTGTCCATCAATGATAGACTGGATTTAGAAAATGTGGCACATATACACCATGGAATACCATGCAGCCATAAAAAAAGAATGAATTTATGTCCTTGCAGGGAAATGGATGAAGCTTGAGACCATAGTTCTCAGCAAACTATCACAAAGACAGATAAGCAAACACCGCATGTTCTCACTCATAGGTGGGAATTGAACAATGAGAACACTTGGACACAGAGCGCGGAACGTCATACACCGGGGCCTGTAGGGGGGTGGGGGACTGGGGCAAGATCACAGTAGGAGAAATACCTAATGCAAATGACGAGTTGATGGACGCAGTAAACAGACATGGCACATGTAAACCTATGTAACAAACCTGCACGTTGTCCACATGTACCCTAGAACTTAAAAGTATAATAAAAAATAAAAAATAAATTGATTGATTTACGTGTGTTGAACAACACTTGTATTGGGGAGATAACTCCCCCTTTGTCATAGTGTATAATCCTTGCAATATGTTATTGAATTTGGTGTTCTAATGTTCTAAGGAGAATTTTTACATCAATAGTCATCAGGAAAATTGATCTGTAGTTGTATTTTCCTTTTAGTGTCTTTGTGGGGTTTGGTGTGTTAATGCTGGGATCATAAAATAAGTTGGAAATTGTTTTCTCTTTTTCATTTTTCTGAAGTAGCTTTAGAAGGGTTGGTGTTAACTCTAACATTTTCAAAGAAAAATTAATGAAGTAATCTGGGCCTGGGCTTTTTGAGGGGAGGTTGTTGTTACCATTATATGCCTATTCAGATATTTTTATTGTTTATCTTTAGTATAGTCTATATTTCTAGACATTTGTCTATTTCTTTTAGCTTATCACATTTTTTGGTATGTGCTTGGACTTAAACATTTATAATCTCTTCTTTTCCTACTTTTGTGGCATCAGTAGTAATAGCTCGTCTTTTATTTCCGAATTTAGTTATTTGAGATATCTTATTTTTTTCTTTTAATCTGTCAGTTTTCTTAACCTTTTCAATAAAACCAAACTGTATTGATTTTTCTATGGCTTTTAATTGATATTTATTTATAACTGTTGAAATTTTTATTCTTTACTTATGTTTGGGTAAATTTAGTAGTTGATTGAGACAGATTTTTTAAATGTACACATTTACTACTACAATTGAATACAAGGTTTAGATGCATTTAATAATTTTGTTATGCTTTTTGTCTCCAGTTACATTGAAATTTTCACTGTGATTTCTTCTTTAACCCATAATGTTGTTTAGGAGCGTGTTACTTGATTATTATGTATTTGCAAATTTTTAAATTTTTCTTCTGGTGTTCATTTCTAGTTCCATTCCATTTTAGTTGCAAATGATACTTTGTATGATTTTAATTTTCTTGAATTGATTTCTTTCTGATCCAATTTCTGATACAGTCTGAAGAATGTTCCATGTGCGCACCAGAAGCCTGTGCATTCTGTTGTTGAGAACACCGTTTCCATATGTCTGTTAGATTTGGTTTAATCACTCCTTGCTCAATCCTCTGTCTTCATGTTGGTCTGCCAGGTTGTCCTCTCCATTATTAAAGTCTCCTATCATTTTGGTGGTGGTTTCCATTCCTCCGTATACATATATTTATAGAGACAAAGTGTTGCTATCTTGCTCAGGTTAATCTCAACTCCTGGGCTCCAGTCATCCTCCTGCCTCAGCCCCCACCAAGGTGCAGGAATCACAAGCAGGCATGAGTCACTGTACTCAGCCTATTTCTCCTTTTAATTCTGTCATTATTTGTGTTATATGTTTGGAATAGTGGCTGATACATGTGCATATTTTAATTATGATATCTTCTTGGAGATTTATTTTTATTATATAATGTCCTTGTTTGTCTTTATTACAGTTTTTTGCTTAAAGTCTAAACATCTAATGTAAATATGACCAACTTTGTTCTATTCTGGCTTTTAGGATGATTTGGTTACCATATAGAATATGATTTTCCATCCCTTCACTTTCAGCCCATGTTTATCCTTAAATAAAAAGTGAGACTCTTATAAACAGAATTTGGTTACCATATAGAACATAATTTTCCATCCCAGCACTTTCAGGCCATGTTTATCCTTAAATAAAAGGTGAGCCTCTTATAAACATAATTTATTTGATTTTATATTTTTATTTTTTCCATGACCTTGTATCTGTTATTGGAGATTTTAACATTGTTACATATAAGGTTATTATTTGTAGTTAAGGAGTTACTATTGTCATTTTGTTAATTGTTTTGTGTTTCTGTTGTAGATCTTTTTATTTATTTTATTTCTTGCTGTCTTCCTTTCTGACTAATTAATTTTTGTACTAATATGTTTTTATGTTTTCTTTTGTGTATATTCTACATGTGTTATCTTTGTGATTACTATACAGATTACATGAAACATCTCAAAGTCATAACAATCTATTTTAATCTGATGTTATCTCCAGTAGCATATAAAACTCCAGTCTTTCATTTGACTGTCTTTCCCAGCATGCATTTTGTTGATGTTACAAGTTAGGCCTTTTTATATGGTGTATTCTTTAACATACATGTATAATATTTTTGTATATTTTTCTGTCAAATTCTGTAAGGGAATTAAAATTACTTACCAACATCACAGTAATACACGATGCTATATTTGTCTATATATTTACTTTACAACAGAGCTTTATAGTTCTGTATGGTTTTTCCAGTACTCTCATTTTTTAATCTCAAAGGACTTTGTAGCATTTCTTGAAGAACAAACCTCGTGGTCATAAACTCCTTCAGCTTTAGTTTATCTGAAAAAATCTTAATTTCACTTTCAGATTTCAAAGAAAGTTTTGCCATATTTTGCACTTGAATGTATCATCCCACACTCTGATCTGCAAAATATCTTTAAAGACATCTGTTAATAGTATTAGTGGGACTAAATTTTATGTGCTTAATCTTTTTTCTCTTGAAATTTTTGAATTTTTTTCTATGAGATATTTAAGTTTTATAATGTCTCACTTTGATTGTCTTTAAATTTATACTGTTCAAAGTCCATTGAAGTTCTTGAGTTTGTCCATTTCTTTTTTCAGTTTTGAGCAGTTTTTGTCCTATTTATTTATTTATTTATTTATTTTGAGATGGATTCTCACTCGGTTGCCCAGGCTAGAGTGCAATGTTGCGATCTCAGCTCATTGCAACCTGTCTCCTGGGCTAGAGTGATTCTCTTGCCTCAGCCTCCCAATTAGCTGGGACCAAAGGTGCGTGCCACCATGCTCGGCTAATTTTTGTATTTTCTTTCTTTTTTTTTTTTTTTGAGTAGAGACGGGGTTTCACTATATTGCCGGCTGATCTTGAACTCTTGACCTCAAGTGATGCACCTGCCTTGGCCTCCCAAATTGCTGGGATTACAGATATGAGCCACCCAACATAGCCTGCCTGTTTTTTTTTTTTAATAAGACACTTGGGACCTGTTATTTATTTCTTCTTTCCTGTTTCTCCCTTTTGAAACAGCAATGTCTGTCTTTTGCCTTTCCCACTGTTGCATTTCAAAAACACATAACATGTTAGATTTCATAGATTCACAGCTAAAGAAAAAATTGCATTAAAATGAATTATTCCTTGAATTTCACACATATGAGGTTTGGACAAGACTTTGAACTTAGATTTTAAAGTTGATTCTGGAGTGAGCTAAGAATTATAGAAGCTAGTAGATGGAATGATTGTGTTTTGTGTGGAAGAAAAAATAAATTGGGGACACGAGGCATGGTTTTCACGTTTTTGTTTCCCTTACAAATTTATGTTTAAACTTAATCCTCACAGCAACAGTATTGGGGGGTGTGGCCTTTCGGGATGTGTTTAGGTCAGGAGTGTTCTATCCTCATAAACAGATTACTGCTCTTATTAAAAAGTTTGGTGGGGCGGGCGCGGTGGCTCACGCTTGTAATCCCAGCACTTTGGCAGGCCGAAGCGGGTGCGTCACGAGGTCAGGAGATCGAGATCATCTTGGCTAACAGGGTGAAACCCCGTCTCTACTAAAAATACAAAAAATTAGCTGGGGGTGTTAGGGGCGCCCGTAGTCTCAGCTACTCGGGAGGCTGAGGCAGGAGAATGGCATGAAACCGGGAGGCGGAGCTTGCAGTGAGCCGAGATCACGCCACTGCACTCCAGCCTGGACCACAGAGCAAGACTCCGTCTCAAAAAAAAAGAAAAAAAGAAAAAAAAGTTTGATTAGGAAAGTTTGGTCAATTACACATTATAACTTCTCTCCACCTCATAATAATTAGTAGAGTAAAGAAAACTGACCAATGGGTTATCTGCTTATCTCCATTCACCTTTTTGAAAAACATTAGCCTAACACTGTAGCAAATGTGCAGACACAAATGTTCGTAAGTCATTGTCCATGATCTTGTGGAATTTAAGAGAAGATATACAAATAAACTAAAAACTTCCAGGACATACGGCACTTATAATTGTTCAGGAAATGTGAGATAATAAATGCACAAAAGGAGGAGCCTTCAGTGGCATCACTGCAGATTTGATGCTTATGGGAAGTGAAGGAAAGAGCAGGCTGAGGGACGGTGCCCATGGGGTTGCTAGGGATGACTCAGGAATTTTTGATTGATGTAACCATGATGGTTGACACTGAGGACAGTGGTGGTCCTGGTTGACATAATCAAAGAGATTTCCTAAGTAGAGATTTTGTTCTGTTTTTCCAGATATGCATTTACTTTTCTGATAAAGAGCACATCTTCAATCAATAGTGCTATAAAAGTGCTTTTTAATCCATAGCATTGGAATCTGTGTCATGTTCCTTCCTGTCTTCTGGATTTTTGTATGCTTTTTAGGTTGCAGGCCCAGGTCCTGTGACCAGAGCGTCAGAAACTTGGCCTTCATCTGCATAGTGATGCTCCTACCCTGGCAAACTTGTTCTCTACATAGATTGGGAAGATGTTCTCTAGAGTGGTCTCAAATAGAAGCCTGCTGTCTACCTTAACATGATAATGAGCATGCACCACCTGCTCTATGAGCACACTACAAGCCATTGCCATTAATCCCATAACCTACTGTTTGGCCAATTTCAAACTCACCCATTTTAATTATACACTATGTTTTGTCTTCCTCTCATGGATTCTCAACTTCTGTATTAGTAGTGACTGGCTCTACCCCACTAAAGTTAAATCAAATGTAACCTGGGCAAGAATTATTTTTCTTGTTTATTACTGTTTTTCTTCCTCCAGGGGCTACGTGAACATAAGCTTGTTTTTCACACTAGCAGCATTTAGAAATGTCTCTTCTGGAGGAGCATTGATATTCTCAAATGCACACATGGTAATTCTCTCCTCCAGGCACAAAAGGCAGTCTCAGCATCCCTATAGCAGTAGCCACTCTCTAAGAGTCTCTCCAGAGAAACAAGCTACCCAGACCATCCAGCTGCTGGTGAGTTGTTTTGTGGTCGTGTACTGGGTAGATACTTTTGTTGTTCCAGAAGCTGTGGTCAGTGGCTATGCAGCAGTCAGTCTTTAAGTGCTGATCTTTGCTGAGAAAATAATAGTATTGTTCAAACAAGATATAGGATTTGCACTCAATATTTAAGAATTTAGTGACAGAAATCTCTTAAATACACATTATATTGATATAAAATAAGTTACTCATCTATTAACAAATTTACTCTTTTATTTATTATAACCCTTGGGATAACATTTTCTTTTATGCTTCCATAAATGTGCTTCATATGGATATATCACACATTGGGTATAATTTGACACACTGTTAATATAGTTTAGATTTATTTAGATGTTTGCACATTTATTTTATCTCAATGTTTGTTTTCAGGAAGAGTATTTTTCTTCATAAACTAAATTTTCAGAAAATTTTAAATGCATTTTACTGAGGTAAATATACTCAATTTACATTTTTTTGTGTATTAAGTTACATTTTGTCCTCAATCCTGAAAATAACTTTTGAAATGTATGTAATTTTAAATTTACATGGTTTTTCCCTCAGACCTTTGAATACCATAATCTATTGGATTCTTGATTTCATTCACATATTGAGAAATAGGTTTGTTTTCATTGCTTTTTAATTAATTTGAATTTTATCTTAGACGGCTTTCATGATTTTCTCTGTTTTGGTATTATGCTTTTTACTATTGTTTTTCTTTGGATAAGCATGCCTTTAAGCTATTATAATTAATTATTTTAATAATTACATATTTTTCCTCCTCTGACATTCACTCCATTTTATTTATTTAAACTTATACTTAACACCACCACTTATTCTAGTTTTTATGTATTTTAATTTTTCATATTGTTTATTTGTTTTATCCCTATTGTGACTTCTAAATGTTCACTTCATCTTACTCTTCTAATTCATAATTTCTTTTCTCATCTAGGTAATTTTTCTATTTATTCTGTCCTTTACATTTTAAGTATTTTTTATATAGAAAATTTTCACCTAATTATTTTGATAATATGCTTTATTTTGATCTTGCTTTTAAACTTTTCCTCTAATATATTTAAACACTATAACTACTTATATTATTTCTACACTACGTATACAATTTTGGGATTTATTAAGATCTAATGGTACAGCTGTGTTTGATTATTATTTTATTTCTGAATAACTTTGATCTTGATGACTTTTACTTAGTATATTTTAAAAAGAATAGGATATTTTATTTGATTATAAATGACTGACCTCAATTGATGGAACCATTGAAGATTCTGGGTTGTGGTATTTTATTCCAGTAAAAAGTTATCTGTAATGTTAATAATGCTCCCTTTACAGACACCTGAAAATGATTAAGTCAATATATTTACCTAAATTGTCCTGATTAAAACACATAGTGTACATATGAACCAGAAACTAACATGAGGATTGGTGTTAATTCCCAAATCAAGCAAAGAGGAGAAATACCACCTCCACTAACTACTCTAACCTATTTTTTCTAAACTTTTGAAAATGTAAGGATTCTAGCTTTAGATAGCATAGTCAGATCCGAATACTCCTGCATCTATGCTGCTGTGACATTATAGTCACAAATCAGACATGTTAGATTCTAACAACCTGTGCTTCCATTATTAGCAATTCCCACAAGTAGCATCAACTTCTAGTCTAGTTTCACTCTACAGCTGTGCTTCTTTAGTTCTTTCCTGAAAAATTATTTGTGGATATACATGCCTTTCAAGATTCTCAGCATACATGATTTTTTGAAGTTGAAATGCTCACATGGAGATTTTCATTCCCAGTCCAGGCACCTAGATTCAGGGGCACCTTCCTGAGGGGCTTTTGGTGGAGGCCTTCCTCAGAAACTTTTTTTCAGATTCTTGTTTCTGGAGAAGGAATGAAACTTTGATAATGATTTTTATACGTTCTTACTCAATACTCAATACTTTTTTACTCTTGCTCATGCATTCTCCTCCACCCTCGCCTTCTCCTGCCCACGTTTCCACAAAATTACAGGCCTGTTTTTTATGAGGGGGCTACCTCGGAGTTGAGAATGTGCCCTATGTTTGTGCTGATCTATCTGACCCTTTCCTGGTGCTTTTCCATGAGGAAAAAATGGAAAGATGAGGAGTCGGTGCTTCATCTGATTTTGCCTGTTGCTTAACGCAATCACAGAGAGGAAGACAAAAAGGCTTAACTGTTACTTTGATGTGGGGCTCTTGCTTTAATTTAAAACTCTGATACCAAGCACTTTAGCTGCTCCCAGCTCAGCTCAGCTCTTGAAATTTCATGGAAGAAATTCTGTTTTTATTGGTCTAAATTCTGTGTCATTTACATAGAACAAATGGTAATAAAATTGCATCATATATTTAAAAATTGAATGTCTTCTGTTTTGCCATTTTACTGAAGAAAAAATTTGTGTAGCCTATTGGAATTATTAACAGTGAAGCTCCAAGTACTAATAATTCAGAAAAATTAGTGAATCAAAATCCAACTATTTCTCAATAACTTTTCCTTTTTTATAAACTTTCTATTTTATTATCTGTAATTTTAAAACTTCTGTAGAAAAGAGTTTAAAATTTTCAAAGTTAATATAAAATTATTTTTAGAATTTCTTTTTGAGTAACCATTTGTTGTAAATAGTTAATATTAATTAATTATAATCATCAACTATTATCTAAGCTGCATGGATAATATTTGCTGCTGCCTAAAATATAATAAATATTTACATAATCTCAGTTACTAAATATTTGCTGCTGCCTAAAATATAATAAATATTTACATAATCTCAGTTACTAAATATTTGCTGCTGCCTAAAATATAATAAATATTTACATAATCTCAGTTACTAAAAATAATATAATTTTGCATAATAATATACACACATATAAATAATCAACATACACAGGTCTTTTTTTTCTATTTCTTACTTACATTTTCTGTTTGATATTTATATCAGAACAAAGTGTTTATGTCCTACTATCATAGATGGAAATTTGCCTGTTTTGCATTTTGTTATATTAAATAATCAGACACATGCTTAGCTTCTCCTAAGTTAAATTTTTTACAAAATTATTATTAACATAAATAATCCAGGAATTGTTTAAAGTTTTTAAAAAACTTTGCCAGTGCCCTCACTGTTCATAATATAGATCTATTTGCCAAAGTGTTAGTGCTCTTTGCGTTATATAAAACAATATTTTAGTGATATCAACTAACTACATCCCTGTAGGCATGACTTACTTTTTCATTAGTATATATTTTTGGTTGTACTCTGCTATTTTTCTAAAAGGGCTTGCAAATCAGCTCTCGGCCACAGGACTTTGTCTTTAACAAAATAAGAATGTCTCAGAGACCCACAGAAATAACTGTGACAAGTACTCTTATAAACAGGCTTCTGGGAGTTTGGTTCTTTCTGCCACATAGTGCACAAGTTCTGGAGAGATTATAAGGGTGAAGAATAATAAAATACTTTATTTTTGAAACATCTTGCGTGGTTGCCCAGGTTGGAGGGCAGTAGCATGATCATAGCTCACTGCAGCCTAGAACTCCTGAGCTCAAGTGATCCTCTGCCTCAGCATCCCACGTATCTGGGACTATAGTTGGGAACCATCACACCTGGCTAAATTTTTTTAATGCTTAAAGTATTTTTGTATCAACGGGGTCTCACTATGTTGACAAGGCTGGTATCAAATTCCTGGCCTCAAGCAATTCTGTCTCCTCAGGCTATCAATATGCCAGGAATACAGGTATGAGCCACCGTGCCTGGCCAGGACCTTTTTAATGTTTCTGTCTCCCAAGTTCTTCTCAAAAAAGTCAACATGCACCAAGTATCAGCTGAGATTTGAACTTCAACCCTGTGCTGAGCTCAGTTGCAAAACTCTCCAATCCCAACAAGGGACAAAGGGAGAAAGAAATGGTGAGAGGGTGCAGCTTGATTCTGGCCATGCTAATTGGGCACCTATTGTGTGCTGGGAAGACCCACAGAGCTCATTCCAAGCTTCAGCTCTAGCCACAGCAGGACTCCCATGGTGTAGAAGGCCTAGCACAGAGGAGGGAGTCTTAGCATGTAGAGCACCCTTCCATGGAGTATTGACACTCAGTCAATTATTTCCATCAATGCTGGTTTCTTTCTGCACAAGGGAATACTTTTGGGCTGTCAGGAGGATCACATTAAATGTTCTGAAAACTAGCAGAAGGTATGAGATGTTTCACTGAACCACTGTGAGCAAGAAAATCCATTCAATCTTCTTTGATTTGGTTAAAACAAACCTTTACTAAAAGGCAGCATAGAGTAATGCTTGCCTGTAATACTTTAAAAACATCTTAGAAAACCATTCCTTTCTCGGTTTAGGAGGAAAGGCTATAGGCTTGTATGGGATAATCAGAAAAAAACATATTTATGTAATACTTTGAGTTTCCATTCCTCCTAACCACCATTGCTACATAATTATTCCAAAATATAGCTCTTATTTACCCACCCTACTGTTCAAAAGTACCTCACTGATTCTGTTACCCCCAACTAACCCACCCCATAGTCCCTAGATGACCACAGAGGCCTATTATTCTCTGCGTTTTACTGTCACTCTCCACAGTACAAACTCATTCCTCTTCCTGCATAAGCCTTCTGGGTTTCTGCCCTTTTTTTCTGCACTTTCTGCTGACACTCTTTTGTCTTCACCCATCCCAAACTTATCCATACTTCCAGTGCATTACCAGGGGTAATTATCCACCCAGCTTAATTTTTAATCTTAGCTTCCTGCCCCCACCTGCTCTCCACTCTGAACAAGTTTTTACTAGGTAGTTGTTAAGTTCTGGGGTTCAGAGAATCTGACTAGTGTGAGTTTCCCAAAATAAAGGTAATGCCTTAATAATTTTCACTTTAATTGCGCTTTGCACAGTGTTTTCATGTAATTTAACACAATAAATGCTCCCTGGGTAAATGCGTAAATCTTTGCAATGTCCTATTTGACTCCCTTAGAGTTTGGCTCTTTTCCCATACAAGCATCCAGAGTCCTGTCTAACCAGAGTGAAAATGCTTGTGGTTGTCACCTAACAGGGCTGAGAATTCCGCTAGGTTTCATCTAGACTAGTTTTCAAAATGAGGAAACGGGATGCATACAAGTACTTTATTCTGACTTTTTGGCCCTGGGACTTATTAACTAGATGAAATTGCACAGAAAAATACATTTGTTTAGCTAAAAAATCAAAAAATATATAGGTAACTGAGGGAAGGAATTGAAAATGCAATAAAAATAGAAAATGTTGAGGAATTCAATGTTACTGGCACATAGAAATGGTACTGATTTTTGTACATTGATTTTGTGTCCTAAAACTTTACTTGTTTATCCATTTCAGGAGGCCTTTCAAGTTTTCTCCAAAAGGAGTTTTGGAGAGGCTTTAGGATCTTCTATTTAGAGACTCATATTGCAAGTGGAGAGAGAGAATTCAACTTTTTTTTCCTATTGTCTGATTGCTCTGGCTAGGACTTTTAAATCTAATTAAATTGTGTTTCTGAGATTTTTATATATTTTAATATGTCTAATTAATTTTGTATCTGTATAATGTTCCCTTATAAAGAAACATATAGTTGTTTTATTTTTTATTTTATTATTGATGCAACTTTGATTTTTTTTCAGTTTGGAAAAGTACGAGGTAATGCTGCTTCGAGCACTTTTCTGCATTGCACAAGATGCTGGCATTTCTATTGGGTGTATATACCTAACAGTGGAGTTGCTGGGTTTTAGAGTGTGCTTACGTACATCGTGTATGTAAGGAGATACTACTCAAGAGGTTATAACAGGTTACATACGGAATGGTATAAGAAAGTTCCAGTTGCTTGACATCATCACTAGTACTTAATTTTGTCAGTTTTCAAAAATGATAACTATTGCATAGTGGTATTAAATTGTATTTGTAATATGCATTTTTCTGATGCATAAGGATGTGGATATGTTTATCTACTTTTTGGCCCTTTGGCTCTGTATGTGGAACTGCTAGTCACATGTTTGCCAATTTTGTTCAATGCATTGCATCTTTGTCTATTAATTGATGGGATTTAGTTAAATAATCTAAATATAAGGCTTTTGCCACATAAATACATGGCAAATGTTGATTTCCACTGTGTTCTCACCTTTCTATCTCCTGAAGGTTTTTTTTTTTTATGAAGAGAAGGCTTTAATCCTAATAAGGTCCAATTTGTCATATTTTTGTCTTGAAGGTTAATGCACTTTGTGTCCTAAGAAATCCTGGCCTGTGCCAAGGTCACGAACATATTTATCTATGTTATTTACTAGAAATATTGTTTTCAACTTCACCTTAAAATTTAAAATCTGCCTGTCATTGAAATCCGTTAAAAATGTAAGATAGGAGTATTTCTTTCTCACATAAATAACCAGTTGACCCAAGGCTATTTGCCGAGATGACTGTCTTCTCTCCACTGCTCTTCTGTGCCTCTTTTGTAATATACAAAATGTCCAAATGTGTGGGTGTGGGTTGGACTCGAGTTTTTCCAGTTTTCTTTGTGCTTATTTTTGCATTGCTACCATACATAGCTTTGATTACTATAGCTTTAATCTAAGTCTGAATATCTGACATTTTAAGCTCACAAACTTTGTTATTCTTCGGGATAGTTTTTACAGTTCTTGGCTTTTTTATGTGTTTATATTTTTAAATTGATTAGACAGTTTTCACAAGATTTCTGCCAAAATATTGTGTTGTGAAAATAGAAATCTGTAAATCAATTTGGGGAGAACTTACATAGAAACAAAGCAAAACAATACAACAATAACCTCCAAATCCAATTTGAAGAGAGCACCACAATAAGAAAAGAAGTTCAAAAATTGTAATAAATAGTTGCAATTCATGAAATTACAAAGGGGCTCACATTTCTGCTATATAAAGAGTTTTTGTTTTGTTTTGTTTTTTGTTTTTTTGATACAGTCTTGCTCTGTCACCCAGGCTGGAGTGCAGTGGCACGATCTTGGCTCACTGCAACCTCCGCCTCACGAGTTTCAGCAATTCTTCTGCCTGAGCCTCCTGAGTAGCTGGGACTACAGGCATGTGCCACCATACCCGTCTGATTTTTTTGTATTTTTAGTAGAGACGGGGTTTTACCATGTTGGCAAGGCTGGTCTTGAACTCCTGACCTCAAATGATCCACCTGCCTCAGCCTCTCAAACTGTTGAAGTTAAAGGCGTGAGCCACCATGCCCAACTTGTAAAGACCTCTTAAAAATTAGGAAAAAAAAAAAACACAGAAAAAGAGAAAAAAGAAACATCCAGTCAGTTAAAATTTGTAAAAAGGCAAAAGACATTATCCTATTGATCCAGTGTCCCATGCCCCTCTCTGTAATGGGGGTGGATATGGGCTTCACAGGACATGAAATTCATCAAACATGAAATTCATCAAACAGTTGGTGGCTGGACCTGGGCAAATCTTGTGGGACCAGCCTCAAGAGCAGAGCCCGTGGTGCATTGTTTTATCCCATAGCCCTGGAAAGAAAACTTGGCTGTGCCATGCTCTATGTTCACCTGCATTGGCCTGAGCACCCATGGGCACCTAAGTCTGCCCAAACTCACCCCATCCCAGTATTCTATCTGGTATTGAGCATGACACCATGTCTTCACTGAACATATGCTTACACAGTTTGTGTCCAACTCCTCATTTTACAACAGGGAGACTGAGGCCCCAAAAAAGCCAAAGACTTGTCCAGATCCCAGAAATTGGGCAGAGCACAGAGTATTAGGGAGGGAGCCAGCTTCCTAGGCCTTGCATGCACCCCATCCATCAGATTTGCTTTTGAAATGAGTGCTCCTAAGTCCTGGAAAACTCTGTGCTCTATTTTCTACCTGGGCTTTCTACTATTCCACATTCTCACATAGGTGATCATGCATGCACACACACACACACGCACACACACACCACACACACATGCGCACACACACGCACGTTTCTAAGGAGGAGATCATGGAGGGGAGGTTAGGGAAGAGGAAACCAGAGAAGTGACAAAAGGGGAAGAAATATTAGAGGCAGCTTTGCCATGAGGCAGAGGCATCCACTCCCCCAGCTACATGACAAGGAGCTGACAGCATGGGCTGAAGGATCCTCCAGGTTCCCTGGGTTTTGCCGGGCCTTGGGACCTCCCCAACTGTTTCAAGAGGACAGGACTGGGGTTGTGACTGCCACCTCTGTGGGCACCTGAAACTAAAATGAGCTCTGCCCTCCCCCCACCACCCCGCGTGATATAAAGGGAGGCTACGGGAAAGAAAGTCTCCGTTTTCTCCCTCATAAATAAGGGTACTCGAAGGGAAAAATATCAAGGATTCCAGATACTCTTAAGCGTCTGCTGCCCTTGGCTCTTCAGTGGTAACTCACTGCGCTTTCAGACTCTGGGAACAGGCTTTTCAATTTCGAGAGGTCCTTCAGAGAAGAGAGAGGCCTAGAGACTTGGGCAGATGAGGACTTGGAATGAAGCAGAATGTGACAATGCACTGGGCTATGGAGTATGGGACCCAGAAAAATATACTAGTTTTTTGGGGGGTTCCTTCAGGTCTTCATTTGGAAGTGGAAGAAAATAATGTGTCTGAATGCTGTGAAAATATTTCATGAATGCACAGCACACCCCAAGAGGCTGAGGAAAATAGGAATCACGGGAGGCTTCTGAGGTCGACTGTATGGCCCTTGGAGTCTTCAGATACTGCTCCTTTTCCCCAGGGGTCCGTGAAGAGCCACTGCCTTGAGAATCCCCCAATACAGGTACCTGTTCTGTGATGCTTCTGCCTGGGGCTGCAGTGCTCGTGATGGCCGCTAGGTGGCGGCAGACCCCAGTGTTTCTTGTGCCCATCGGGCTTGACTGGAGCAGCTGGAGCCAGGGGGAGAGTCACGCTGAGGTCCTGCACCTCCTGTTATCATTCACGATCTCCACATTCGGTGGCCAAAAGCAGGAAGAAGGGCTTTGTGATGTTCCATGTTATTTTACTCAGGGACTCTTCCCCTAGCACTCACCCTGCGGCCACTGCCTTGGTAGGCTCACAACGTGGTACCGAAAATGATTATGTCATCCCTGCCTCCCCGCGGGGAGCCCACCGTCTGAGGACTGCTGGACAAAAACACTAAAGCAAGTACATGTGAAAGAAAAGAGCATTTTATAATGGAAATAAAGTAGCATGTTGGGAGGCAGGGCTGTGGAGACATTGCATGGAGGGGACATGAATGCCTAGCTAAGGTGACATTATGTTGTGACCAGAATGAGAACAGAGAGCCAGTCCTGCGCAGGAGTGGAAAGTGTGTCAGGGAGAAGCCACTACTTGTGAAGAGACTCACAGGCACAGGTGAGTTCAGCAGATGAGGTTAGAAAGGGACCAGTGTGGCTGCAGGCAGCCTGAGAAAGAAAGGAACAGAGGGGAGGGAGGATCCTGGGGTCTGAAAGAGGAGGTTAGTCATTTGCTCCTCTCTAACAACATAGCCCTGAATTTTAGCACCTTTCGACAACAAATACTATCTCACAATTTTTGTGAACCAGAATCTGGACATAGCTTAGATGGGTGCCTCTGCCTCAAGGTTTCTTATGACGCTGGGGCTGTGATTTCAATTGAAGCTGGACCTGGAAAAGATCAGCCTCCAATCTGCCTCATGGAAATTGGCACAATTCAGTGTGAACTGAGAGCCCGAGTTTCTTCCTCTCGATTGGCCTGGGCATCTCCTCAGTTCTCTGTCATGTGGGTATGTACCTAGAGCATCTTAGGACACTGGAGATCGCTTCTTCAGCTTGAGGAATAAAATAGAGGGATGGAAAATGAAAGAGATAGAAGTGTGCACAGAAAAAGAGAGAAAGGAAGACAGATTGAGAGAGGAAGCATTAGACAGAGCAAGTAGGAGGAAAATAATAGCTTTGAAAAAATTATAACCTTGGAAGTTGCAATAGACTATGTGATTCCTGCCCATATTCACATGCCAGAACCTTAATCCCCAGTGTAATGGCCTTAGGAGGTGAGAGGTAATTAAGTCCTAAGAATGAGTCCCTCATGATAGAGATTACTGGCTTTTTAGAAGAAACCACAGAAGACAGTCTCTCCCTCTCTCTGCTAAATGAGAATACAACCTGAAGTCTGGAGTTTGAAACAGAAGAGAGTCCTTACCAGACCCCAACCATGCTGGAACCCCAATCTCAAATTTCTAGCTTCCAGAACTAAAGTCTTTTGTTTATAAGTTACCTAGTCTATGCTTTTTGGTATAGAAGCCTGAACTAAGACAAAAGTGTTACCCTATCATTTTTGTTGTATTCTCTTTGACAGGAGCTAGAACCTTGTCCCCAAAGAGGTAAACCAATGACTAGCAGAAATTCTTTAGTTTTCAGAATGACAGATAAGAAAAGATACAACTTGTTGAAAGACTGAAATTTCTTCCACTTAGGAGATTTTTAAAAACTGGCTAAAGTTGGTCAGAACCCATATGGTCAACTGGAGCCTATGTGAAATAAGCTCACTGATGTCAGAGCCTAACTTTCCATCACATATTTTATATTAACTCTCCCCAAATTTGCACAGGAGACCTGTGAGTAAGCAAGAAAAGATGGATGTTCATGCCCGATGACTTTCCATACACTTTTTCTTTCAGCAATTCCCTACTAATCCAGAACTCACCTCCTAAACCTTTTCTAAGAATATTACTACTTTAAGCAGTATGGCCATTTTCACTATATTGATTCTTCCTATCCATGAGCATGGAATGTTCTTCCATTTGTTCGTGCCCTCTTTTATTTCCTTGAGCAGTGGTTTGTAGCTCTCCTTGAAGAGGTCCTTCACATCCCTTGTAAGTTGGATTCCTAGGTATTTTATTCTCTTTGAAGCAATTGTGAATGGGAGTCCACTCATGATTTGGCTCTCTGTTTGTCTGTTATTGGTGTATAAGAATGCTTGTGATTTTTGCACATTGATTTTGTATCCTGAGACTTTGCTGAAGTTGCCTATCAGCTTAAGGAGATTTTGGGCTGAGACGATGGGGTTTTCTAGATATACAATCGTGTCATCTGCAAACAGGGACAATTTGACTTCCTCTTTTCCTAATTGAATACCCTTTATTTCTTTCTCCTGACTGACTGCCCTGGACAGAACTTCCAACGCTATGTTGAAAAGGAATGGTGAGAGAGGGCAACCCTGTCTTGTGCCAGTTTTCAAAGGGAATGCTTCCAGTTTTTGCCTATTCAGTATGATATTGGCTGTGGGTTTGTCATAGATAGCTCTTATTATTTTGAGATACGTCCCATCAATACCTAATTTATTGAGAGTTTTCAGCATGAAGTGCTGTTGAATTTTGTCAAAGGCCTTTTCTGCATCTATTGAGATAATCATGTGGTTTTTGTCTTTGGTTCTGTTTATGTGATGGATTACGTTTATTGATTTGCGTATGTTGAACCAGCCTTGCATCCCAGGGATGAAGCCCACTTGATCATGGTGAATAAGCTTTTTGATGTGCTGCTGGATTCGGTTTGCCAGTATTTTATTGAGGATTTTTGCATCAATGTTCATCAGGGATATTGGTCTACAATTCTCTTTTTTTACTGTGTCTTTGCCAGGCTTTGGTATCAGGATGATGCTGGCCTCATAAAATGAGTTAGGGAGGATTCCCTCTTTTTCTATTGATTGGAATAGTTTCAGAAGGAATGGTACCAGCTCCTCCTTGTACCTCTGGTAGAATTTGGCTGTGAATCCATCTGGTCCTGGACTTTTTTTGGTTGGTAAGCTATTAATTATTGCCTCAATTTCAGAGCCTGTTATTGGCGTATTAAGAGATTCAACTTCTTCCTGGTTTAGTCTTGGGAGGGTGTATGTGTTGAAGAATTTATCCATTTCTTCTAGATTTTCTAATTTATTTGCATAGAGATGTTTAGAGTATTCTCTATGGTAATTTGTATTTCTGTGGGATTGGTGGTGATATCCCCTTTTTCATTTTTTATTGTGTCTATTTGTTTCTTCCCACTTTTCTTCTTTACTAGTCTTGCTAGCGGTCTATCAATTTTGTTGATATTTTCAAAAAACCAGCTCCTGGATTCATTGATTTTTTGAAGGGTTTTTTGTGTCTTTATTTCCCTCAGTTCTGCTCTGATCCATCAAGCTACCAATAACTTTCTTCACAGAATTGGAAAAAAATACTTTAAAGTTCATATGGAACCAAAAAAGAGCCTGCATTGCCAAGTCAATCCTAAGCAAAAAGAACAAAGCTGGAGGCATCACACTACCTGACTTCAAACTATACTACAAGTTTACAGTAACCAAAACAGCATGGTACTGGTACCAAAACGGAGATATAGATCAATGGAACAGAACAGAGCCATCAGAAATAATACCACACATCTACAACTATCTTATCTTTGACAAACCTGACAAAAACAAGAAATGGGGGAAGGATTCCCTATTTAATAAATGGTGCTGGGAAAACTGGCTAGCCATATGGAGAAAGCTGAAACTGGATCCCTTCCTTACACCTTATACAAAAATTAATTCAAGATGGATTAAAGACTTAAATATTAGACCTAAAACCATGAAAACCCTAGAAGAAAACCTAGGCAATACCATTTAGGACATAGGCATGGGCAAGTACTTCATGTCTAAAATACCAAAAGCAATGGCAACAAAAGCCAAAATTGACAAATGGGATCTAATTAAACTAAAGAGCTTCTGCACAGCAAAAGAAACTACCATCAGAGGTGAGTAGGCAACCTACAGAATGGCAGAAAATTTTTGCAATCTACTCATCTGACAAATATCCAGAATCTACAAAGAACTCAAATAAATTTACAAGAGAAACACAAACAACCCCATCACAAAGTGGGCAAAGGATATGAACAGACACCTCTCAAAAGAAGACATTTATGCAGCCAACAGACACATGAAAAAATGCTCATCCTCACTGGCCATCAGATAAATACTAATCAAAACCACAATGAGATATCATCTCACACCAGTTAGAATGACGATCATTAAAAAGTCAGGAAACAACAAGTGCTGGAGAGGATGTGGAGAAATAGGAACACTTTTACACTGTTGGTGGGACTGTAAACTAGTTCAACCATTGTGGAAGTCAGTGTGGTGATTCCTCAGGGATCTAGAACTAGAAATACCATTTGACCCAGGCATCCCATTACTGGGTATATACCCAAAGGAATATAAATCACGCTGTTATAAAGACACACGCACATGTATGTTTATTGTGGCACTATTCACAATAGCAAAGACTTGGAACAAACCAAAATGTCCAACAATGATAGACTGGATTAAGAAAACGTGGCACATATACACCATGGAATACTATGCAGCCATAAAAAGTGATGAGTTCATGTCCTTTGTAGGGACACGGATGAAGCTGGAAACCATCATTCTCAGCAAACTATCGCAAGGACAAAAAACCAGACACTGCATGTTCTCACTCATAGGTGGGAATTGAACAATGAGAACACTTGGACACAGGAAGGGGAACATCACACACCGAGGCCTGTTGTGGGGTGCGCGGAAGGGTGAGGGATAGCATTAGGAGATATACCTAATGTAAATGACAAGCTAATGGGTGCAGCACACCAACATGGCACATGCATACATATGTAACAAACCTGCATATATATATATATATATATATATATATATATATATATTTGCTCAAAAACCCAGTGTTATAATACTGGCTTCTGAGGCACTGAGCTTTGAGCCACTTTTTAAAATAACAAACTGATTCACTCACAACTTAGTGTTGTTGTGAGACTTTGTGGGGGCGCCCACCACATTGGCTGAGATAAGGCATGTAGACATGATTCTAAATATAATGAACAGGTACTGGAATATTTAATGCCAGAGGACAGTATCTAATTTTCTTTTAATTTCAACCTCTTTCTGGTGTAGAATGGAAAAGTAAGGCCAGTGGGGAAATGTCTTTCCCAAGATCACACTGCTGGACCCCAGGCCTGTTTGAGTTGCAGGCCATGTTTCCTTCACCCCTCCCTGTAATGCTTCTATCTCTAAGTTTATGCATTATTTTATTATTTATGCATTATTTTATTATTTCAATAGGACATTATTTTATTATTTCAATAGGACATTATTTTATTATTTAAATAGGACGCCAGGCCATGATTTTTATGTATATATACATATATACACACATATATATATGTGTGTATATAGACACATATATTTGTCTATATATACATATATGTGTCTATATATACATATATACACATATATACATATAGGTATCTATATGTACATATACACACATATATACATATATGTATCTATGTATACATATGTACACATATATACATATATGTATGTGTGTATATACATATACACATATATTTATGTATCTATATATACATATGTGTCTATATATGTGTCTATACATATATATGTGTCTATATATACATATATATGCGTATATGTGTGTGTGTGTGTGTGTATATATATATATATATATATATATTTATTTATTTATTTTTGAGATGGAGTCTCGCTCTGTCACCCAGGCTGCAGTACAGTGGCGCGATCTCGGCTCACTGTAAGCTCCACCTCCCGAGTTCACGCCATTCTCCTGCCTCAGCCTCCGGAGTAGCTGGGACTACAGGCGCCCGCCACCACACCCAGCTAATTTTTTTGTATTTTTCGTAGAGACAGGGTTTCACCATTTTAGCCAGGATGGTCTCGATCTCCTGACTTCGTGATCCACCCACCTTGGCCTCCCAAAGTGCTGGGATTACAGGCGTGAGCCACCGTGCCCAGCCTATATATATATTTTTTCTAGACAGCATCTCGCTCTGTCATCCAGGCTGGAGTGCAGTGGCACAATCATGGCTCAATGCAATCTCTGCCTCCTGGGTTCAAGTGATTCTTACACCTCAGCCTCCTGAGTGGCTGGGATTACAGGGATGCATCACCATATCTGGCTATTTTTTGCATTTTTAGTAGAGAAGTGTTTTTGCCATGTTGGCCATGGCTGGTTTCAAACTCCTGGCCTTAAGTGATTCACCTGCCTTGGCCTCCCAGTGCGCTAAGATTACAGGCATGAGCCACTGCACCCAACCGATTTTTATTCATTCTATCTCATATGTCTCCAATGAATGGCTTTGGGAGTTGATGCTGGCATAATCCCATTATGCATACTTCAGGTATGGGGAGACCTGAAGCACACAATGACTTTTTATATGGTCACAGAAATGAAAAAAAAAAAGAAGGTTTTAACCCAAATCTGTTTCCTCAAACCTGGGGCCCTGGCTGCATTTAGATCTTTTTGAGGAGTAAGGAGTATAATTGTGTTTGCATAACTGTGTACAGGTAAAGAGTGAACATGGGAGGGGAGGGTGAGCAATCAGCAGCCCAGCAGGGCCTTTGTGTAGATTTGTGGAAGAAAAGGGCTCAAGGGATGGAAGCTTGAAGAAGTTAACAGGCTTCCCTTGTGACAGAACCTGACAGAATTTAGAACTTTGGGAACCAGTCACCCACATGCTAGAGACAGCCCTGTATGTAGCTCATTTCATGGGAGATGCTTAAGAGAGCACTGTGTTCTCATTGTATGCTACATTCCTAAGCTGTTGCCTGAGAAAGGCTCAAAGTGAGAGCCTTTTCTGATAATATACACATTGGCTCAAACCGCATCCTTGATACCTCTGATCATTTGGCAAGAGGCACCCACAGATAACACACTGTAGCGTGGGGCAGGTCCGTCCATGCCAGGCCTCCCTTGTCATCTCATCTGGGCAACCCCATGCTGCCCACCATTACCATGTATTGCAGGGGGAGCAGGAAAGGAGGAAGCTCTTTTTGACAGGGGCAAGTTTTCAGGTGTTGGAACCCTGGTGGGTCTGTCATGTTCATACCCAGGTCATGTCTGGTAGAATAAAAAGTTGAGCATTGAGGACCAAGTGTGTCTACTCAGATGTGAATCCCAGGCCTTAAGCTGTCCTCTAGTTTCCTCATTGGCTGGGGGTCTATGAGGATGCTCCTATGTTCCTGATCTAGGAAGCAGAATTTCTAATGGGGATGTCACCTGGTGGTAAAAACAAAGCTGACTATTAACTTGCTCTTTTTTTTTTTTTTTTTTGACGGAGTCTTACTCTGCCACACAGGCTGGAGTGCAGTGGTGCGATCTTGGCTCACTGTAACCTCTGCCTCGTGGGTTCACGCCATTCTCTTGCCTCACCCTCCCGAGTAGCTGGGACTAGAGGTGCCCCACCATGCCCAGCTAATTATTTGTACTTTTAGTAGAGACAGGGTTTCACCGTGTTAGTCAAGATAGCCTCGATCTCCTGACCTCGTGATCTATCCGCCTCGGCCTACCAAAGTGCTGGGATTACAGGCATGAGCCACCGCGCCTGGTCGGGAACTCTCTTTATAGAGCTGCATTAAAATCAGTGAGCAGCTATTTGATGGGTTCAACTCTCCCATCTCCTTGGACAAGGGGCAGGTTCACCACACCCCCAAGCATGGCATACAGTGCTCTATGGTGAGAGCAGGCACATGGGAGTCTCTACCGACAGGGGCCTGACAAAACCAAGATGGGCCCAGGACCCAGACCAAAATGTGGAATTTCTCTGGGCTCTCTCTTAAGGCTTTTCCATGAGTGACTCAAAGTTCTCCCCCCCAAAAATCTGGCCTTCATTAGTCCCAATGGCAACTTGGTTAGATGTAAAGTCCCTTTTTACACACTTGTAGAAATATCAGAGAAGGCCTTTGTGTTGTTTTTACTCTACACTAGGCTGTATTTATTCATGCTGCTACAGTTTGTATTGTTTTAATTATTCACCACCGGTACCATCTGTAGCAGACAGCTTCAGTGTACTACCAGACCTTCTCCAAGACTTAAAAGCCACCACTATCACTATTACTCTACAAAAATAGGGAAGAGGTTACATGAAAAAGGGGTTACATTGTTCCCTGCATTTGTCTGCAATGTGTCATCTCAGAGAGCTCATCCCTGCAGCCCATCAGGGCAGAAGCAGTGCCCTCACATGTCTTTTTAATGTTCTATAATATAGGTCACTTCCCAGAGTGGTTTAGCCTTTCGATAACTATTATTTCTGATCAAAATGGAATAAAACTAGAAATCAATAACAGAAGAAAACAAAAATATCAACACATGTATGGAAATTAACTCACTTTTGAGCATGCTCATGTTTAAGGGTTGTAAGACTTAGTATTGTAAAGATGTTCATGATGCCTAAAGCAAGCTACAGATTCAATGCAATCCCTTTGAAATTAACAATTTAAAAAAAAATAGAAAAAAAACCCAAAAAATTATATGGAATCTCAAGCGACCATAAAGAGCCCAAAAATGTTTTAAAAAACAACTATGTTAATGACCTAACCTTTTCTGATTTCAAAGCACATTGCAAAGCAACAGTAATGAAAACAGTTTGTTTCTGGCATAAAAGACAGACAATTTCCCGCCAAAAAAAAAAAAGGTAGCACAGATGTAAATCTCGCACATATGATCAAATAGTTATTTACACACCCATATTCATTGCAGCGTTATTCACAAAGGCCAATAGGTGAAAGCAACACAAACTTTCCTCACAGAATGAATAAATAAATACAATTTGTAATATAAAAGTAATGGAATATTACTCAGCTTTTAAAGGCAGAAAATCTTGTTAACATCCACAATAAAGATAAATCTTGAGAACATGATGCTAAGTACAATTAGTCACAATAAAACAGATACTCTATGATTCTACTTATATGTAATATCTAAAGTATTAAAACTCTTAGAAACAGACAATAGAATGATTTTTATCAGGAGCCAGGTGGTAAGGAAAATGAGTAGTTGTCATTTCATGTGTATTGAGTTTTAGTTTTGCAAGAGAAAAAAGTTTTACAAATATGTTGCATAACAATGTAAATACACTTACCATGATTGAATTGTATAAGAAAAAATATTAAAGATTCTAAATTTTATGTTATATATTTTTACCACAATCAAAATCGAAAATGACACCCAAGGGCCAAGAGCGATGGCTCATGCCTGTAATCCCAGCACTCTGGAAAGCTGAGGCGTGCAGATCACTTGGGGCCATGAGTTCAAGACCCGCCTGGCCAACATGGGGAAACCCCAACTCTGCGAAAAATACAGAAATTAGCCAGGCGTGGTGGTGCACACCTTTAATGCCAGCTACTCAGGAGGCAGCAGCAGGAGAATTGCTTTAACCTGGGAGGTGGAGGGTGCAGTGATTCAAGATTGTGCCACTGCACTTTGGGTGACAGGGTGAGATTCTGTCAAAAAAAAAAAAAAAGACACCTGAAAGAGAATTACAAAGTTTTGAAAAATTGCCTTAAAATCACATAAGTCTTTCTTTCACACGAAGATAATATAAACAACAGATGTTGAAATTAAGACAATTTCCATGAATAGTCACTTAGAATCAATTATTGGCCATCAACCAAGAAGAAAATATACAAGTCATAAACAAAACAGGGGCAATATTTATACAAACAGACAAACAGATCATTATATTCACAAAAGACATAGGGCTGGTTCATATTTGACTTTTGCCCCACACTGTCTTAAGGTGTACAGAGTTGAATATTGTCATACAAAATTATATTATATAAATTAAAACTAAAAGCAATAAACTGATGTAAGGTGCCCTACCCTAAAAAAGGGAACAGAAATATAAAATTGCAAAACAAAGTTAAAAGAAACATTAACCCCCAGAATTCTGATTAGAATACTGTAATTCAAAATCATAATAAATAGGTAGAAAGTAAAAACACAATTGACTGATGTGAGACAGCCTACTCTAAAAAAAATGCAGAAACATAAAATTATAAAACATAATTAAGAGAAATTTTAATCCATAAAATCCCGAATAAACACAGTGTCCTACTGAAAAAGAATCCTAGGTAACTACAATTTTCAACTCTTCCTGTGAATCCATGAAAAGTGTAAATTTTGAATCATTTGGATACAGTTAGGGCAAAGACATTTTAGAGAAAACAGATTATAATTATCATAAAGAGCTGTGATGAGAAAGTTTTAAAGAACAAGTATTTAAGTAATACTAGAGAAACTTTTTGTATTTATTTATTTATTTATTTATTTAGAGACGGCGTCTCGCTCTGTCGCCCAGGCTGGAGTGCAGTGGTGCGATCTCAGCTCACTGCAAGCTCCACCTCCCGGGTTCCCGCCATTCTCCTGCCTCAGCCTCCCGAGTAGCTGGGACTACAGGCGCCCGCCACCATGCCCGGATAATTTTTTGTATTTTTAGTAGAGACGGGGTTTCACCGTGTTAGCCAGGATGGTCTCGATCTCCACCTCGTGATCCACCCGTCTTGGCCTCCCAAAGTGCTGGGATTACAGGCGTGAGCCACCGCACCCAGCCGAAACTTTTAAATTATGCTACTGATGCATTGCTGCTTTTCTAACACAAAATGGTAAGGCTGTAATCTAGCCTTTAGGAGAAAAGTCTTACATTTTTAAATACAGTAACAATATAAATATTGTAAATACAGTATAAAACATTGATATATAAAATAAAAATTGGGAATAAATTGTACTATTATTTAAATAAAAGTTGAGGAAACTGAAAGAAAATGCTAATAGTAACACTGTGTCTACAGTCAACTAAACACACAAGCCAAATATTTTAATAAATTATTAATTATATAATTTATACATAACATCTACATTGGAGCATGCTATTTTAGAACCTCTGAAACTGAAATTACAGACAATTGTGACATACAACAATTCAGAAAGTGAAAACACAGTCATAGTAATCTTCATATTAAAGAAGACAGAATCATTAAATAATAAGTGAGAAATAAGGTAACAATTGGGAATTCAATATATGTTGAACAACATTCTAATTTCCCTTACAGAAAAAGTTTTTGTAAGAAATCTGTAAAATGAGTACATACAATAAGCCACCCTACAGTAGAGGCTGTTGGCATATAGAGTTTAAATTTCTATGATTAGGTCCCACTAAGAAAAAGAAAATTTTAAAATAAAATAATTAGATTTTCCTATTTAATAAGATACTTTTTGCCTGTAAAGTTTTTCTGTCTAATTTTTTTGTAGAATTATGTTTTAGCCTTCATAGGACTTGACATTATAAAGCAGAAAACAGGTGTCATCTGTCTCTGGTGTTCCTGGAATTTCTAAAACAAATCCCAATGCCTCCACATCTCCCCTCACACACTTCTGATTTGAGGCACAACAGATTTATAAAAAATGGCATAACAAGGGTCTCCAGAAGTGTGCACAGATTTTCCCATATCCGCAAAAGCCATGACAAACTAGTCAGATGATTTAGGTTCTCACAAGATTCTGGGAGGACTTTGGCTCTCAGTGCGAATTCACTGGAAGATTCTGGGAGGGAGAGAAAAAGCCTTAGAGGATTGCAGAGTAGAATAAGCATAAGACAAGAAATGTTCCTCTGTAACAGCAAGAAAAATAAAAGTAGGCTTTTCCAAAACAATTTCCACTGGAGCAGAGATGACCACACCATATTCAAACTCTGGCATTGTCCGTGACCTTTAATAGGGTTTTTTGTTTTTCTCTTGTAAATTTTTTTCATTGCTGCAGAAAGGTGATCAATTCTGGCTTACAGACTGTCCACTACAGTTTCTTTTTTTACCCAGAATAGCAATTGGGCTAATCAGAAAATGCCCAACTCCCAGTATCTCCTTCAGGAGAGAATTAAAACAGTAGAATATGTGTTGAAATGTTTGGCTTTTTGATAAATGGTCTAATGACTAGATTCTCTCTTTCCTGATGTGGAGTGCTCAAGGACATGATGGAGTCATATGGATGACAGTTTGTGTCTGCTGCGAAGAAAGATGAGTGCTTGTTACAGCACTAGAGAAACTGCAATACCACATACAGTCAACTGGGGAAGAAAATAGACAATAGAATCTAGCATACATTGAGAAAAAAATTCTCTTTAACTTGGAAACACACCCAAGTTCACAGAAAATATATTTGGGAATGTGTTTGTGAAGCACCTAGAATCTATAGCCTGAACTATTGCTGTCAGTATCCCTCTTTACTGAGCCAGTCTTTAAATGCTAGATTTGATGAGTGCTGTATAGATCCCCAGATCTCATGAAAAAAAAATCACAAGGCACACAGAGAAGGCAGGAAATATTCCCCATTGGAAGAAAAACATAAATAGCCAGAAACTGAATCTTAACAAATAAAGATTTTTGCATATCTGATAGAGAACTTAAAATAATCATCTTAAGCATTCTCAATGAACAAAAATATAACAAAAAGAGACAACTGAGTGAAATTTAAAAATAATGAATGAGCAAAATAAGATATCAACAAAGAGATAAAACCTATTTTTAAAAACCCAACAGAAATCATAGAGTTGAAGAATATAATAACTGAGTTTTATAAATTCACTACAGAGCCACAAGAGCAAACAATGGAGCAGAAAAAAGAAAACTGAACATATATTATTCACAAATATTGAGTCCTGGAAACTAATATTTTAAAGAATGGGAAAAATACGGGTGAAATATAAGACTTACTGGACACCATCAAGTAGACCAATACATTCAGAGATAGAGTCTTTTAAAAAGAATAGAGGGAGAAAATGGCATAAACATTATTTCGGAGAAAAAGCGGGGATGCTAAGAACTTTCTACATTTCAAAGCGATGAAACAAAAAATACTAGCAACCAAGAATAGTTGATCTGGGAAATATTGTATTTCAAACATTAGAAAAAAATAAAGACATTCAAAGATTAAAATAAAAAAGCTAAGGTTGTTAACTACTAGAATAACCCTAGGAAAAAAAATTGCTAAAGAGTTAATTATGTTGAAAAATTAAATTATGCTGGACAGCATCATAAAACCACATGAAAATATAAAGCTCTCTGTTCAATGTAAATATATACACAGATATACAATTTTCTACTATAATGGTGCATTAAATTCTTAAATTTCTGTGAAAATACACATCATATATAAAGATACAATTTGTAACATTAAGAAAGTGAGGGAAGTAAAAATGAATATATTTTGTATGTTTTTAAGGTGAAGTTGAAGGCAAAAGCCATTTGCCCTGGGGACCTTAGCGCTGGGCAAGGGAGGAGGCAAGGCTGCCATTTTCTCTCCCTCATTTCTTCCATCTCCTCTTACTCTGCATAGGGATTTTTCTTGGTCTACAGGAATGGTCAATGGGCCAGGCTCTGTCCTGCACACACACACACACACACACACACACACGTGCAGGTGGGCATGGCATGTATACAGGGAACCTTGGATTTTAATTTTTAAATTTTCAAAAAGTGGGAAACCAAGGATTTTTGGCATGATTCTCAGGACTTTGGGCTGGGGAAAGGGTAAATCTTTGCTTTCTGCCATGTGGTGTGCCATCAGTTGTTGAGGCTTTCTCCCTGAAGGTGTCCCCCAAGGAGATGGTGCGGGAGATTTACCCGGTGCTCATGGTCCGTGAATACATGTGTCACTGCACCTGCTTCTCACTGCCCCTGGACAGCAACATGCTGGACCACTTCTCAGAGATGTGCAACACTGAGGAGCTGCCGGAGGGCTCAGGGCTGTGCGTGAGGGAAGGCTGGTTTGGAAGTTGGGTGGACTGCCTTGGGGAGGGCCCCCAGAAGCAGGGCCAGGCAGCACTTCCCCACTCCTCTGAGGGCTCTGCGTCACAGATGAGCACATGAAGTGGGATTGGAGCGCAGCTCTGCTTCTCAGGCTGTCACACGAGCACCTTCTAACTTCACAACCCGTGAGTTAAAGAACAGGGTTCTGATTCTAAAAAAAATCAGGCAGTACCAAGCCAGGCTTGATATCAGCCCAATCAAATTCTATAAAGAAAAATAATGTATTAAAAAAAGAAAGAAAAGCTTCACAGCCTTTGAGTAGGGAAGTCTGCCCAGTGCAGCACTGCCAACTGCTGAGGTGAGATTGGCATGGTTGTAAAGCAAAAGTTCTCATGCACTCAAGTTACCTGCAGGGAAGCTACTCATGTTCTCAGGGCCTACCTGCTTGTTAAGAGCAATTGTAAAAAAGATCTGTAGCTCAATGTGTCCCAGAATTGATCACAGAACCTTCCGTTTTTCCCAAAAGAACCACCATTAAAATATCGTGAAACACACATTGGAAGACAGTGATGAACTTGGGGGTCCTGAAAAGTTCTTAGGACACCCCTGCATGAGGGCTGTCCCTGGACAGCAGGTCAAGGTTGTGGAGGCCCCAAAGCTCTGAAGGCTATGCCTACCGAAGACACTAGTGCACAAAGGGGAAGTGGCCTTGTGGCTCCCCAAGACCTGTCTGTGCTTCAGAGGCATTTGGCAGAAGGTTTCTTGTTAACAAGGATCCTTGCCCACTAGCAGGAAGGAGAGAGAGAGAGACAGAAAGAGACATACAGAGAGAGAGAGAATGGGTGTGTGTGTGTTTGTGTGTGTGTGTTGAAACCAGAACCCCACCTTATGTGTTTATTGTGGAATTTGAAAATGAAAGCCTAAAGTTGAAAACTAAAATCACACACGACCGCACTCTGCCAACTATTTACTGTCTGAGAAGGGTCGTTCCAGGGTGTAGGACCCTGGTAACACCCTTTTCCCTTCCTTCCTGAAAGAGCTACACACACTGCTCAGAGCCTGCATCCACATGTACCATGTCCAAGACGAGCTCAAGAGCCTGGACCCATCTGCCACCTTCAGCAGGGTTAACTGCAGCTGCTTGTTCTTCATGAGCATCTTCTCCAATGGTGACCTGAGAGTTGAGGGAGGCATTGGGGTCAGGATTGAACAGAGGAAAAGGGAGCACGGAGGCCAGGTGGTGAGGACCAGGCCATCTCACCTGGAGGGTTCTGGCCCTGAGACATCCAGACAAGCATCACATTTAGGTGCAGACAGCTGGCCTTCGGTGGCTCAGTGCTTGTCACCTGCCTTGGGTCCCTCAAACAGTGGGAAATGCAAGAACGGCTTGGAAATGGGCCCCATCGACTGTGTGTCACCTAAGCACATTCTCCCAGGGGTCCAGGAGGGGCCATCATGTCTCCAGAACCAGAATTGGAAGGTCAAACTTCCAGGGGGAGGAAGGAAGAGTGTCCTTAGTGAAGTGGAGGGTCTCACAGCAAGATGCCTGGCTTAATCAAGCTTGGACATAACTGAAGCACGTTCAGTGACTAAAAGTGCCTATCATGAACAGCTGGAACCCACTCCCTGAGAGCTTCAAGATGCATGGGTACCTCATGTACCTGTTTGTAATTACAGCCAATTACCAGCAGGCAGCATTACTGCATCCACATGGAGCTTTTACTGGAATCAGTGTCTCTGCCAGCCCCTCACAGGCTCCTGGGATGCCACTCATTCTGGGTCTGTGGACAGATAATGCAGGACACTTGCTCAGTGCCCACCCACTCCTTGTGGCCCACAGCCCATCACTCAACCCCAGCCCCACCATCCCCTGCTTCCTAAGCCATTCCTCATGCCAGAAGAAAAGGCAATGCCTTTGTCCCACAGCCTCTGCCTTGTGTCATGTCATGTGGGGGTATGGAATGAACTGGCCAGCCTAAACTCCAGAGCTTCTGCCTGAAGAATCTGTCCCCGCTGTCTGAGTCCCCTTCTAGGGAGCTGTCAGTGGGGGAGAGAGCAGCCCTGGAAGAGAGGCCCACCTGCTTCTGTTTGACTTCAGGGCAGCCTCTCAGGGCAAGAACCCAGAGCAGATGGAGGCCTCACAGAAGGCTGTGGCAGGGCTCTGGGCTTGGTGGCTGAGCATCTCCCTCTCTGCTGCCAGCCATGGGGCCCAGAACCACCCATTCAAAAGGTTCACCACCACATTGCAGGTGTGCAGCTGGACGGCTCCCCAGGCAGAGCCTGCCATGGACTCCATGCACACAGAGGACGCACACCTTGAGGCTGGACTATGAGGAGAACATTCATGAAGAGGTGCATGCAGCCTGGTCCTGCCCTCACTGGGAACCCCCTTCCCTCTGGGTACCAGACAGAATTCTATGCACTTTCCTGGAGGCTCCATGCTGGTCTGTTCATTTGGAAGTTTGAGGCTGTCCATGAGGAAGTAACAAAAGAGATATCTCAGAGCAGCTTGTGGGTCACAGGCTGAGCCCTTACCTAGTCCCTCCCTAGTCCTTTTGCAGAGCCGGGGCTGGAACAAGGACCTGTGGATAATGAGGGAACTGCTCTGCAATAACCGGCCTGAGCAGCTGCTTCAAGAAACAGCCACAATCAAGGCGCCTATAGCCCCTGGTGAGTGACTGGCAGCCTCAGGCCCACCTGCCATCTGTGAGCAGGTTTTCTTGCTAACAGGATGAAAGCAAAGAAAGCTGGAATAAGCCCAGCCCTCTCAGGTACCTTGAAGGCTGTTGGGATTCCTTGCAAAGCCTTCTAGCCTTCTGCTTCTTGGCAGCCCACCCAAGCACTTTTTTCCGGCCTCTAAGACTTTGATGCTCTGGAAGGAGAGGGCCCTACTTTTCACTAGGCTATGGGGCCAGGCCCATCCAGCTCCCTACTTCCACTACCTACTTCCACTAACAACCATAGGGCACACACTGCCCAACCATGGCCCTTCTAAGGCAGAAGATCATTTGTCTTGCAGTTTCACCTTGCTAGGGCTTAAAAGTTATCAGTGCTGTTATTAAGATAGAGAAGTGAGATCATCAGCACAGGTGACAGCACAGGCCGGGCTGCTGGGGAGGCTGAGGGAGAGTGTCCAGCCTATTCTGCCAGCGGGGCCTTGCCAGAGGTGTCTCGTGACCCAGTCCCTCAGAGAAGCATGCAGACTTCTCAGCAAGGAGCTGGAAGGTGCAGATCAGGGCAGCCCAGCACCACTGATGGTGGAGTGGTGCTACCTCCCATCAAGCTGTGTCTCCACAGCTGACCCGTGGAGTCAGGAAGTGATTTAAAACACCTGCAAGGCAGTCAGCTCTGTCATCTGTATACCCTTCAACGTTCACTTCAACTCAAACATCCCACCGGAAAGCAGTGGGGACTGGCCAATGCAGAAGCCCAGCAAAGTGGAATAGAGCATCCTGGGGTGGGGGATCTGGGGCCTGCCTGCTCATCTGAGCGCTGCTCCCTGGGATTGTGCTCTGCAGGCTCACTGAAGGACGGCCGTGAGCTCATCAGGGAGACCCTGAGCCTGTGGAACATGCCTGAGGCCATGCCCAGGGGGATTTGTGCCTTCTTGCACCGGCTTGCTCATCTCACTACGCAATTGGTGACTGTGCTGAGGTGGGCCTCGAGAATCTCCTGGGCTGTGTCAGCACAGGGCTCTGGGCCTGGCCTGGCATTGAGGGATGGCAAATAAGGGGCCTGGGTTTGCATTGTCACCTGCTATGGTTCCAGAAAATATGGAAGTCCAGACCTGCAGGACTGGAACCCTATCAAAGGGGTTAGGAGGCTGCTCACTTTCCCTCAGGGCCCCATGTGGAAGAGCTGAGGGAGGTTAAGGAGACCCTGGGGACTCACTTGTTCTGTCTGGGCTTCCCCCAGCTCCACCCTTTGAAAACCATTTTCTGGGAAGAGCTCAGGAACCTCTTGTGCTCTAGTGAGGTGGGGCCTTCCCTCACAGGGTATTGGTGAGGAGGCATTCTGAGACTCTGTGAGTGAGAAGCTAACACAGTGCCTGAGAATACTCATGGGAGCTGTCATCCTCTGTGACCATCAGGTGACCTTGTAGTGTTCAGACTGCCTGGCCTGGCCTTGGGCTTGGTGAGGCTGTTTTGGGGTCAGCTGCTTTAGACTCCCACTTTCTCTGCATTCAAACAGTGACTGTTTTAGTGTTTGTTTATGGGTTTAAAAAATCCTAATATTTCATTTATAATAGTTTCAGCTTGTATGTGTGTATTTGTATAAATTTTATTAGAAGAAAGAGGGCTTAAGACAACAGCATTTTAAGGAGGTCTTAATGGGGCATAGACTTTTATGTCACAACAGCTAATACTGATCTCTTTTTCTACCTTTGCATAAAGTATACATAGAAAGTGTAGCCAGAGGTGGTGAGGCCAAGTGTCTGGAGCTGAGCTGCTTGGGCTTGCTTGCTGGCCTGCAGTCAGGTGGACTCTGGCTGCGAGGCGGTGCCCACCCTGGATGTATACCCCCCACCCCCTCTCCTTAGTTCCTGAGTAACCAACACAAGGCAGTGCTAATGAGCAGGGGAGTGATGGGCATCGGGAACCCCAATACTATCCGGGAAGATCTGAATGCCATCTGGGCTGGGGCTGTTGGGGGTAGGGGCTGTGACTGCCTTGGCTTGTCATGGTGCCACCCACAGATGTGCTTGCCCTGTGCTGCTTCTCCAGCAGCTGGCTGCCTATGGCCCTGAGCCTGTCACACCATGCTTGCTACCTCATGCTACTTGTGTTCGAAAAACCATCCCAAGATGGTGCTGCTGGATGTGAGTGCTGAAAAGGGGGCAGCACCTTTGTCCTGGGGGATTAGAAGCTGACCAGATTCCTCCTGACTCCCTCCCAAAACAAGTGGGGCTGGTGATGCCATTAATGATGCCCCCCAGAAGATGTGTTTGCACTGGCTGAACAAATACACGATGCACAGCCCTAAATGAAGACACATGAATGGGGTTTGTGGACATCAGTCAGCAGCTGGGAAACAGGTGCCTCTCAGGCCTCTCATTCTTCAGCAAGTGTGGAATGTGCCCATGCCCTTGAGTGTATACATCTGGAGTGTATACATCTGGAGTGTAGACATCTGGAGTGTAGACATCTGGAGTGTAGACTTCTGCCTGTTGATATTGCTGCCACTATCCCCAGGCCCAATCTGGCTTAAAGTCCAGGTTTTAAGTAAAAAAGATAAGAGGCTTTTCTGTGTTCTGGGATAGGAAGCCAGGGATCTGTGTAGGGCTGGGGTTGTGTGCACATTAGTTTTGTGACAGGATGAGAGCTGCAGTGGTTTTATTAATCGTGAGAGCCTGGCCTGGTTGTAGCTCCTGGTGAGGGGGAGGGAGTCAGCAGTGTTGGTCCGGGAGACATCCATGTGCCCAGCCCTGGCCTTCCTGCCCTCAGGCACAGCAAAAGGCACCGCCACAGGCCCCGACTTCCTTCCCTACTCTCTGCAGCCCAGATAGGAATAATTGGAGGCTACAATCTCAATGTATTTTTCTCCCATTTTAACCCAAGCTGCCTAACACACAGTGGGGGTAGGGTGGGTGAAGGGCCTGGGGGAAAGCAGGGCTGGATCATGGATCCTGGGTGAAATTTCGAGATACAGAAGTGGTTGTCACCTCTCTGTGGAACCCAGTTCCATACCTGGTCCTTGTCACACAGCCCTTTCTACAGAGAATAGCTCTGGGGCATTTGGGGATCCCTATGGCCCCGGGTGGCTTCCTGGCCCCCGCTGCCTGTGCTCCTTCCCTTGTCTGCTGTCAGAGCCCAACATAGAGGAGGAGGTTGCTGCCCTGGGAGCCTGAGGGAGCTCTTCCCTTGCCTGCTGGCAGAGCCCAACATGGAGGAGGAGGTTGCCGCCCTGTAAGCCTGAGGGAGCTGTGTCTGACTGGGGCTTCTGCCTGGGGTTTTGCAAAGAGCTACCAATGAATATAGTCTTTCCAGATACCTTGTTTCAAAGGAAGTGAGCATGAGCTAGCAAGTGTAGCAATCCCACAGCTGATAAACAACTTTGTCTTGGTTTTAAACCATCACATCTTCATTTCACATTGGAATAAAGTAAGTGAAACGTGCTACCCCTGCCTCGCCCGTGTGTTCTGTAACCCAGTCTCCTTTGGTTGTGAGGGCTGTTGTCAGAAATGTTATAAGAAAAGATTATGCATAAATTAAATCAAATGTAAAATTATGCTTATAATGTCACTTGAGTGAAAGGTAAGAGGGTAGAGTCACAGGCACTCAGCTGGGGTTTACCCACCCATCACTTACCAGGCTCATGAGAGTGTGGCACAGGTGAATGTCACCTGACATTGGTGACAGAAGAGAAAAGGCCGGCATGAAGGCTAGGTAGGGGAGAGGTGCCAGGCTGTGGGGCCAGGCCCTGAGCATGCTGGACCTGTGAGGTCACTGAACATCTAACTGCCCAGGCACCGGCCCTTTTCACATCAGTTGAGGTAAGAGGATGGGGGAGCACTCTCTGGAAGTCACACTGCGCTGGGAGAATGAAGGAGAGTCTACAACTCACCATCCTAGGGTAGGTTTTAGAGTGAGATGGACTGTCTTGGAGAGCTAATGAGACGGGAGGAAGGCAGTCCCCCAGGTGCATCTGAGGGCCACAGCCTATGAAGTAACCGGTGTGTGTGGGAGTGGCCTGTCCCTGTGAGAGGAGAAGTTTAAAGCTATTACAGCTGGTGGCTGCTGCTCAGCCTTCCCTCTGCAGAGCAGGCAGGTCTCAGCTGCATGTGTATCTGAATGTCTTTTGGAGTGTTTAGAGAGTCCTCTATGTCTTAGAAATTTTGAAAAGAAAAACAAATTTCAATTCTAATGTTTATTAGTTTCCCTGAGCTAATTGGAAAAAAAAAAGTCCTTCACCTCGAAGTTTTAAGTGACACCCAAGGGTAGCCACCAGTGTCTCGGCCACTGAAGCCTTGTGCATGCTCCCACTACCAGTTTGATTTGCAGCCTCATGGTTGCGTTGTGCTACATGTTCTTTCCTCTGGCCTTGTCCAGTGAAAACGGTTCACGTGGCTAACACCACTTCTTGAGATACGGGCACCATGTAAAGCTGAGAATGGATTGGGTTTAGTTACTATTGTGCCTCCTCCTCACCCGAGAGGCCCATTTTTCCTGGTTGATTCATTAAGTGTATTAGTGCTGTCAGTCGCCTTTGGACAACTCAAATGACAAGAGGCTGTTGTTTCATAAAGAAAATGAAGGCTTTATATGTGAAACCCTCCTTTTCTCTTCTGCTTCTCTTAGGTGAAAGATTTTATTTTTTTAAAAAGGGTACATAGTGGTATCCCAGAAGGTGTAGTGTGATAACTGGCATGTGCTAGGCTATGGTTTCGGTGTGGATGGGCAATTCTTCAAGATGGAAAACCAAGTTTCACTGAGTTGCTGGAGCCGCACTCACCTTTCTCCACATCCCCCAGCATGGGCTTTCACTTTTCTCCCGGGCTTGAATTTTTTTCACATCCATATTGTTTACACACACACACACACACACTCACACACACATCTGTCTGTCAGTGCAGTGGCTGAATCAGGGGTCAGTGCAGCCTCAAACTCTTAGGCTCAACTGATCCTTTCACATCAGCTTCTCAAAGAGCTAGGATTACACTACAGGCATGCAATGCTACACCCAGCCAATTTTAAAATTTTTTTGTAGAGGCTGAGCCTACTTATGTTGCCCAAACTGGTCTTGACTCATAGGATCCAGCGATCATCCCACCTTGGCTTCCCAAATTGTTTACATTCCAGGTGTGAGCTACCAAACTCAGCCAAAAATATTTTTTAAAGAACAGTTACAACCAAATTATGAGTTATGATTGTGCCACTGCCCTACAGCCTGGGCACCAGAGCAAGACCTTGTATCCAAAAACAAAGCAAAACAAAACAAGAACAAAAAACCTTATAACCAAATTAAACTTCGAAGATTGTGTCATCTGTGTCCCTCTCTGCCCTCCAGTTATCACTGTTAAATATAATGGTTATTGAGAAAACAGTTAGATATTATTAAGAAATTTCTATATCTACTCCAGCTGAGAATAGGTATTCTGATGTGGCCGAAACACTTTCTCACTGCTACCTTCAGGGTCTGAACTAGCAAATCAAATCAGGACACCTGCAGAGGACAGTTGGCCATTTTCAAATAGAAAGAGAAATACCCCCATTAATGAGAGTAATCCAGTGATTTTCAAAAAGACAAGTCAGACTGAGACGCAGCACAGTCAGGGCACAATTACCCTGGAATAATCACTTCGCACAGAATGGTTGTGGAGCCTTTCTAAGATGAGCAAATTTGGGCAACATCATTCTTGCTTATTTATTCCCAGCCCCCGCTGCCCACCTGATTCCTAACGGCCACCCCACAATGTGGTCAGCAGTGAGGTGCAGCGTGGTGAGAGAGGGGCTCAGAGATGGGATGAGGGTCTTTCCTGCATCATGAAAATGCCTAATAAGTTGTTTAAAAGATGTCCAAATGTTCTACTTCCTGCCCTTAAATAGCTGTTAAGATGCATGACACAACAGATCCTGGTAAGGGAAAGAGCATGCGCATTTCAAGTCTCAGCTCACTTCTTAATTAGCTGTGATACTCTGGGAATGTGACCCCAACTATTCGAGCCTGTTTGTCTGTCCACCCAAGACAATCCTAAGCAAAAACAACAAATCTGGAGGCATCATGCTACCAGACTTCTAACTATACTTCAAGGCAACAGTAACCGAAACACCATGGTATTGGTACCAAAACAGATATATAGACGAATGGAACAAAACAAAGACCTCAGAAATAACACCACACATCTACAACCATCTGATCTTCGACAAACCTGACAAAAACAAGCAATGGGGAAAGATTTTCTATTTAACAAATTGTGCTGGAAAAACTGGCTAGCCATATGCAGAAAACAGAAAGTGCACGCCTTCCTTACACCTTATACAAACATTATCTCAAGATGGATTAAAGTCTTAAATGTAAAACCCCAAACCATAAAAACCCTAGAAGAAAACCTAGGCAATACCATTCAGGACATATGCATGAGCAAAGAATTCATGACTAAAATACCAAAAGCAATTGCAACAAAAGCCAAAATTGACAAATGAGATCTAATTAAAGAGCTTCTGCACAGCAAAAGAAGCTATCATCAGAGTGAAAGCAACCTACAGAATGAGAAAATTTTTGCAATCTATCCATCTGACAAAGATCTAACATCCGGAATCTACAAGGAACTTAAACAAATTCACAGGAAAAAAAAAACATCAAAAAGTGGGCAGAGGATATGAACAGACTCTTCTCAAAAGAAGATATTTGACTGAGTGTGGTGGCTCATGCCTGTAATCCCAGCACTTTGGAACGTGGAGGCAGGTGGATCACGAAGTCAGGAGTTTGAGACCAGCCTGGCCAACATGGTGAAATCCTGTCTCTACTGAAAACACAAAAAATTAGCCAGGCATATTGGCAGGTGCCTGTAATCCCAGCTTCTCGGGAGGCTCAAGCAGGAGAATCACTTGAACCCGGGAAGCAGATGTTGCAGCTAGCCAAGATCCTGCCACTGCATTCCAGCCTGGAGCAGAAATACCATTTGACCCAGCAATCCCATTACTGGGTATATACCCAAAGGAATATAAATTTTTCTACTATAAAGACACATGCACATTTACGTTTATTGCAGCACTGTTTACAATAGCAAAGACTTGGAACCAACCCAAATGCCCATCAATGATAGACTGGAAAAAGAAAATGTGGCACATATACATCATGGAATACTATGCAGCCATAAAAAAGAATGAGTTCATGTCCTTTTCAGGGACGTGTGTGAAGCTGGAAACCATTATCCTCAGCAAACTAACACAGGAACAGGAAACCAAACACCATATGTTCTCACTCATATGTGGGAGTTGAACAATGAGAACACATGTACACCGGGAAGGAAACATCACACACCAGGGCCTGTTAGGGGGTTGGGGTCAAGGGGAGCGAGAGCATTAGGACAAATATCCAATGCATGTGGGGCTTAAAACCTAGATGGCAGGTTGATAGGTGCAGAAAACCACCATGGCACATGTAAACCTATGTAACAAACCTGCACGTTCTGCACATGTATCCCAAAACTTAAAGTAAAACAAAGAAACAAACAAAAATGCACTAACGCTCAGGGTGAGTGGGGGTAGGGGCTGGGGTGGGGCACGGGTGGGTGGGTCCTGGTGTTTTATTCAATCAGTGGCGCTGATGTGGGAACCACCAAATCAGGCGCGCAGTTTGAGAGGAGAGGAGGGCGTGGCTTCTGCCGTTTGGCGGGGCCTTTGTCTCTCGCTGGTGCTGGTGCAGGAGCTTGGGATGCATCTCCTCTTTTGGCTCCTTCACCTTGGGAAATCCGGACAACTCCCTCACAGCCCCTGTTGCCCTGTGATCTGTAGGTCCTTGGGGACGCATAGTTAAGGTGCTGTTACCATGGGGTGGTCCTTGCTCCCAGAGCTCCCAAGATGGTGGCGGGTGGCTTCCATAATTTCAGCAGGCCACTTCCAACATGGTGGCAAGCCTCCTGTTCTCTGACCTGGGGCTCTTGGCCTCACGGATGCCAAGGAATGGAATCTTGAGCCATGCGGTGAGTGCTATAGCTCTATTAGAAGCTGTGGGTCACGGAAGAGAACCGTGGAACCCAGTGACTAGTGTTCAGCTTGATTAGGATGAACCGAGGCACTTAGCTGTGCAGGAACAATGGCAAGCCTTTAGCCCTATTGGGAGTGGCAATGGGTGCCTTGCTGGATCAGGAGCACAGCGGACACCTTGCTAGCCAGGATGGTCTTGATCTCCTGATCTCGTGATCCGCCCGCCTCAGCCTCCCAAAGTGCTGGGATTACAGGCGTGAGCCATCGTGCCCAGCCAAGAACTGTCTTCACAACAATTGGTGCTGGGGAAATTGGGTACCCACATGTAAAAGAATGAACCTGGGCCCTTCACTTATACTGTAAGAAAAAATTAACTAACTGGATCAAATACCTAAATGTAAGAGCTAAAACTACAAAATTCTTAGAATAAAATATAGGAGAAACACATCATAACACTGGATTTGGCAGTTTTTTTTTTTAAACAGGGCACCCAAAACACAATAAACAAAAGAAAAATAGATGAATAGGACTCTATCCAGAATATGCAAAGAACAATTCAGCAACAATAAAACAAACTACTTGTTACATAGGCATGGGCAAGGACTTCATGTCTAAAACACCAAAAGCAACGGCAACAAAAGACAAAATTGACAAATGGGATCTAATTAAACTCAAGAGCTTCTGCACAGCAAAAGAAACTACCATCAGAGTGAACAGGCAACCTACAAAATGGGAGAAAATTTTCGCAACCTACTCATCTGACAAAGGGCTAATATCCAGAATCTACAATGAACTCCAACAAATTTACAAGAAAAAAACAAACAACCCCATCAAAAAGTGGGGGAAGGATATGAACAGACACTTCTCAAAAGAAAACATTTATGCAGCCAACAGACACATGAAAAAATGCTCACCATCACTGGCCATCAGAGAAATGCAAATCAAAACCACAATGAGATACCATCTCACACAAGTGAGAATGGTGATCATTAAAAAGTCAGGAAACAACAGGTGCTGGAGAGGATGTGGAGAAATAGGAACACTTTTACACTGTTGGTGGGACTGTAAACTAGTTCAACCATTGTGGAAGTCAGTGTGGTGATTCCTCAGGGATCTAGAACTAGAAATACCATTTGACCCAGCCATCCCATTACTGGGTATATACCCAAAGGACTATAAATCATACTGCTATAAAGACACATGCACACGTATGTTTATTGCAGCATTATTCACAATAGCAAAGACTTGGAACCAACCCAAATGTCCAACAATGATAGACTGGATTAAGAAAACGTGGCACATATACACCATGGAATACTATGCAGCCATAAAAAATGATGAGTTCATGTCCTTTGTAGGGACATGGATGAAATTGGAAATCATCATTCTCAGTAAACTATCACAAAAACAAAAAACCAAACACCGTATATTCTCACTCATATGTGGGAATTGAACAATGAGAAGACATGGACACAGGAAGGGGAACATCACACTCTGGGGACTGTTGTGGGATGGCAGGAGGGGGGAAGGATAGCTCTAGGAGATATAACCAATGCTAAGTGACGAGTTAATGGGTGCAGGACACCAGCATGGCACATGTATACATATGTAACTAACCTGCAGATTGTGCACATGTACCTAAAACTTAAAGTATAATAATAATAAAATAAAATATTGGCAAAAACTTAAGTAGACATTTCTCTAAAAATTATGTAAAGCGGCTAATAAGCACATGAAAAGATGCTCAACAAAACTCATCATTAGTGAAATGCAAATCTAACCCCAAATGACATATCATTTAATACCCATCAGCATAGCTACTACCAAAAGAAAAAAACAAAACAGAAAATCACAAGGGTTGGTGAGGAAGTGGAGCAATTAGAATCCTTGTACACTGTTGGTGGAAATGTAAAATGCTGCAGCTGCTATAAAATAACAACACAGTAACTAAAAAATTTACACATAAAATCACCATACGATCCAGCAATTTCACATCTGGGTATGCAGCAAAAGATATGAAAGCAAAGACACAAAATAATACACATACACCTATGTTCATAGCAGCATTACTCACATCACCAAAAAGGTGTTTGAATTACTCAAGTGTTGTTTGAATTACCATCAATGAATAAATAGATAAAATGTGATGTATACATACAGTGGAATGTTATTCAGCTATGTAAAATAAGGAAATTCTGAGACATGGTACGTCATGCATGAACCTTAAGGACATTGTGCAAAGTAACATAAGCCAGTCATAAAAGGACAAATACTGAATCATTCCACTTATGAGATACTTAGAGTAGTTAAATTCTAGAAACCCAAATAGAAGAGTGGTTCCTAGGAGCTAGAGGGGGAGTAACAAGGAGCTTATTTAATGGGTATAGAGTTTTGTTTCTGCAAGTTGAAAGAAGGTCCCTATGAATGGTAATGACAGTTGCAAAACAATGTGAAAGTAGTTAATTTTTCTGAGCTGCACACTTAAAATAGCTAAAATGGTTAATTTTATGTATACTTTACCACAATGTAAAAAATAATTTTTAAATAAACTATAGCTATCTGCAATATCATGAATTAATATCATAAATATAATGTTGCATAGAAGAAAGTAGATGTAAAAGTACACATATTACACAATCTCACTTATATAAAATCCAAAAAGTGAACAGAACTGAGGTTGTGGCTTCCAGTAACAACGAAGTAAAGTAGCTTGTTGAATACTTCACAGATAACTGTAACAAAGCTCTTTGGTCACAGGGCTGCAGCACTGCAATCCCAGCATGCACCAGGCACAGGGAGACTGCGCTAATCACTGGAGGAAGGGACGAGGCTCCGCGCGCCTCGCTGGTCTTGCTGGGAGTTGCAGTCTCAGCCCTTTGGTCACAGGGCTGCAGCACTACAGTTCTAGCATGCACGGGACTCCGGGAAAGTGCGCGTCACTGGAGGAAGAGGCAGGGCTGTGCGCGCCTCCCTAGAATTGTTGGAAGATGTATTCTCATAAACACTCCCAACCCTTTGGTCAAAGGGCTACAGGACTACAATCCCAGCATGCACCAGGCTCCAGGGCGAGGCGCAGCCTTGGAAGAAGGGGCAGAGTTGTACCCGCCCCACCTAATATGCTGGGAGCTGTAGTCCGTTAACTACTCTCAGCCTGTTTGTCGGTAGGCTTCAGAACTATAATCCGAGCATGCACCGGGATCCGGAGTGCATAGCCCTGGAGGGAGGGGCAGAGCGGTGTGGACTTCCCGGTGTCCAAAGCACTGCTGAGTTCTGATGCTATGCCCACTCTTTGCAAAGAGAGTGAGTACAGAGGTGCACATGGAGGACAGGTCTGCACTGAGCATTGAGGAGGGTGTTACCCTACGAAGACACCTTCCGTTTTCCCAAATCGGGCAGGTTGTCCTCACCTGATTGGCCCTATCCTTCTCAGGTTCCTCTTTCAGTTGCACTCAGCGTTCTTTCCAGAGCATTACCTCCTCTGCAGCCCAGGGCGCTGCCTTCTTTCCTAAACTGCTGTGGAAACTTTCCTGATGCCCAAGACACTGTCCATTGTGCCGCAGCCCTCTTTTTTCTCTAGCCAGAGCACGCACTCAACCGTTTTTGAGAGAAATCTTCCACCTGGCCTGCTTGTGAGCAGCTTCAGAGCTGTGCAGGGGTGACAAGGGCTGTGGCTTCCTGGAAATGTCACTCTCAATGGCGCCTTTTTCACGAATGTGAAAGTCTAGGCATCAGAAAGGTTAATTATTGGGTTGCACAAAATCAGCTAAGAGCAAAGGAAAAAAACCCATTTCCGAGGCGTGAGTCTTATGAGCCATTTTCATCAACCCATTTAAGTGGACAAGCTCCAAAATGCAACCTGAAGCTGCGGACTATTTAGGCATTTTACACTTGAAATCATTGGTCTCATCTCAAGTCAGGCCTGGCTTGCCAGTGTCTCAGAGACACAAATGGGACCTGATACCTCAGGAACAGATAGTGTTCCAGCTTTATGGGAGCAACTTTTAAGATGTGGAGCACTTGGGGTCATTTGAAACCCGCTGTCCTCAGTAGGGACTTTTACTTCTAGAGAGCATGTGCATTTTGATTTTATCTGTCCTCAAGCTGACCCTTTGTTCATTTTAATAGTAAAAAACACATTCCTGGGTGGAGATTTAAGATGCTAATGAGACATGCAATGTATGCGCAAATATGTACAGCTACTGTACATGTGTACCCAGAAGACGAGTCAGAACATGCTTACTGTAACACTTCTTTCCACCTTCTTATGAAATAATCATGCAAAACTCCCATAAAGAGGGTTTCTCCAGCAATAATTAATGCTGTCTCACTTTTATGAGCAGGCTGCCCTGGAATCTCTTTCTCAGACTGTACCGTCTATTCTGCACTTAATTTTCAAAATACTCTCTTTTTTTTTTTTTGCAATAAATTATGATGTACTTCTTTTGTTGTGTGTCTCGTTTAAATTCTTTTAAACTGAGAAGATAAGAACCAAGGTATGACATCAGCCATCAACATTTCTGGTGCCATGACCTGGGGAGAGGTTTGTCTGCTTCATTAATTTCAGTTTCCCTTTACTTGCAGTGAATACTATGGCAGTTCCAGACTACCTGGTTAACTATCGCTGCTTGTTCCAGCGCTGTTTCAGTAAAGTTCTGGGGAAACGTTTTTAAGTCGCCTGTATTCTTTAGAGAGAGAATATATGTCCGCTCTCCTTTTGGCTGCTGCTTCTGTAGTATCGGTAAATACGCTAACCACATGGGTTGCCCTCAACATTTCATATTTGGGCTATTTGCCGCTTAGTTTCACATCTTTCTGGCCACAGTTTAGACTCGGCTTATCGTTTGTTGTCCGTTCAGCAATACTCGATCGCCACCTAGTGGCTATTGTAATTTATTTTCTGGTCAGGTTTTCTGTTTACAAAATTTTTGTTTTGTTTTGAGCAGCACATTAAGAGAACCCTGTCCCTTCAGGCATTATGCATTTCCCAGCTCCTTGAAATCGTTCTCCAACAGGCTTTCTTTGCTGAACAAAAGATGCACAGTCATGTAGATGCCCAGTCGTAGGGATTGAATCTGAGCATTCCAGGTGTTGTAATTGGGCATCACAAATGGCAAACCAGTGAATTAGGGCAAGGCTTGTCAGCCACACATCTGCCCCCCAGCCAGCAGTGCGGGTCATCTCGGTAGGGCTGGAGATGTCCACCGCTGGGGGGAGCTAGGACGGTGTATGGCAAATGCCTATGACCTCCTAAAGCTTCAGTTAATGGGGTTTCCAGGGGATGCGCTGGACACCTTGGTGTTTCCACTTGGCTCATGAGGATGCCCACAGCCTCCTGGATTTCAGTAAATGTTCTGTCGTTGCAGGATTCTCTCGGCACCGTGGGAGCCGCTTCCTCTACTGTCACTGAAACACCCCTGGGATGTATATCTAAAAATTAGAACAGCTTTTGGCTAAATGAACTTAGAAAAAAGAAAACCTTATCTTCTTTTGTAACACTATTTAGCCTGCCTACAGATTAGCTGACAAAACATGGCTGGAGAATGAGACTGTGAACTTTGACTCCATCCTACAGCTAGATCTTTTCTGTAGTAATCAGGGAAAATGGTCTGAAGTATCCTATGTGCAAGCCTTTCTGGCCTGACATCAAAACCCTGCTCTATGCAGCACCTGTGGGCTAAAGCCTAGTAAGCCAGAAAGTCCCTCAGAACCATTAGAAGACCATCTCTTATTAAGGGGAAGGGACCCCAGACCCCACAGCCCAACACCAGCTCCAGACAGGGGCCCTCAGGGGCCCACACCTCCTTTAGAATCCCCAGCATCCCCACACTATCAGAGTCTTCTGTAGAATCTAAGCTTGTTTCACTTCCTCCTTATGCTCCTTTCTATTGGCCTTTGCCGGATACAATAGAGACCAGCCTAGCTGCAGTTACTCACAGTGGGACTTCACACCATTCAGGGCCAGAGAAATTGCTCCCCTTACAGAAAGTCCCAAATGGAGAGAGGACCATCAGAGTGCTTGTTCTACTCTCCATAAATGATCTAATCCAATATAAGCAACAACTCTGATGGCCCTCAGACAACTTCAGCGCATTTACTGAAGGCTTCCAGGCTCTAACTTTGACCACCATTCAACTGCACCATCCATAAATGGACCGAATGACTGCTGCCAACTTAGCTGCACAAAATTTTGCTTATTAGCAAAAAATAGAAAACACTTAAAACATTTGTTGCTTTCACCATTTTAATGCAAAATACTTTTGCAGCATAAATGTCACCATAAGGTGGAGCCTTGGGAATCCAGTATAAACTATCTCAGGAAACCTCAATGGTTCCGCAACAAGCAGCAGAAGGCCTCAATAGACTTCAACAATGTCTGGACTCCATGGCCACTGTAGTCCGAGAAAAGCAAAGAGCCTGGGATCTTCTCCCAGCCGGGCAAAGAGGAGCATGTTTATATCTAAAAGAAGAATGCTGTTTTTGAGATCAATCAGCCTGGTCTAGTCCAAGAAAATATTAATAATATCATCACCCAGGCAGACAAAATTGAATCTCTAGGAACTTCCATGGGAATATGAAAGCAATGTCTATTAACTGCCTTACTCTCTTTAATAGTAACAGTCACTACTATACTCTCAGCTTTTACTTTTGTTCCAATTTTGTTTAAAATGTTTACTGATTTCTTGCTCTCTTGCTTATGGCAACTCCATGTTTGCATGATGGTTTTGCAAGGCTTTCAACCTTTGGCTGCCAACATCTTGCCCACTGGTTCCACGAATGACATGGTTTACACCCGGTTAGATCACACAGGAAGAAACTTTAGGGCCCAGACTAGGCAGAAATTACACCCACTCAGCAGGAAACAGCTCCAGAAAAAATGACCTAGCCCCTCAACCTCCAATATGATTATGACCCTAAGATCTCTTAGGGGGAAACTGAGGCAGAATAGATCAGAATAGGTATTCAAGAAAATGACCATGATCTTGGGATACAGAAATGTGGGGAAAAGAGAGATCAGACTGTTACTGTGTCTATGTAGAAAGAAGTAGACATAAGAGACTCCATTTTGCTCTGTACTAAGAAAAATCCTTCTGCCTTGAGATGCTGTTAATCTGTAACCCTAGCCCCAACCCTGTGCTCACAGAGACTTGTGCTGTGTTGACTCAAGGTTTAATGGATTTAGGGCTATGCAGGATGTGGTTTGTTAAAAAAGTGCTTGAAGCAGTATGCTTGTTAAAATTCATCACCACTCTCTAATCTCAAATACCCAGGGACACAATACACTGCGGAAGGCCACAGGGACCCCTGCCTAGGAAAGCCAGGTATTGTCCAAGGTTTCTCCCCATGTGATAGTCTGAAATATGGCCTCCTGGGAAGGTAAAGACTTGACCATCCTCCAGCCCAACACCCATAAAAGGTCTGTGCTGAGGAAGATTAGTAAAAGAGGGAGGCCTATTTGCAGTTGAGATAAGAGGAAGGCATCTGTCTCCTGCTTATCCCCGGGGAATGGAATGTCTCAGTGTAAAACCCAATTGTATGTTCTATTTACTGAGATAGGAGAAAACCGCCTTAGGGCTGGAGTTGAGACATGCTGGTGGCAATACTGTTCTTTAATGCACCGAGATATTTGTATACACGCACATCAAGGCACAGCAACTTTTCTAACCTTGTTTATGACACAGAGACATTTGTTCACGTTTTCCTGCTGACCCTCTCCCCACTATTACCCTATTGTCCTGCCACATCCCCCTTTCCAAGATGGTAGAAATAGTGATCAATAAATACTGGGGGAATTCAGAGACCAGTGCCGGCGTGGGTCCTCTGTATGCTGAGCGCCAGTCCCCTGGGCTCACTTTTCTTTCTCTATACTTTGTCTCTGTGTCTCTTTCTTTTCTCAGTCTCTCATTCCACCTGATGAGAAACACCCACAGGTGTGGAGGGGTAGGCCACCCCTTCATTGAAACTGTGGTGACTGTACAGCCAACACAATGAGCCTTAGCATTCGCATTGTAATTGGGCTCATTCAAGCTAAGCTATCTTCATTAAGGACTTTCTGTTCTAAAGAGCATGTGCATTTTGATTTTCCCTGTCCTCAAACTTAACTTTTGCTTATTTTAATAGCAAAAAATACACCCCCCAGCTGGGCATGGTGGCTCACACCTGTACTCCCAGCAATTTGGGAGGCTGAGAAGAATGGATCACTTGAAACCAGAAGCTCAAGACTAGACTGGCCAACATAGTGAAACCCCATCTCAACTGAAAATACAAAAATTAGCCAGGTATGGTGGTGCATGCCTGTAATCCCAGCTACTCAGGAGGCCGAGGCATGAGAATGGCTTGAATTCGGGAGGCAGAGGTTGCAGTGAGCAGAGATTGCACCACCACACTCCAGCCTGGGCAACAGAGCGAGACTCTGTCTCAAGCAAACAAACAAAAATACACTACTGGCTAGAGGTCTAAGATGCCAATGAGACATGCAAAATATGAATAAGCATGTACAGCTACTGCACATGTGCACTCAGAAGACCACTCAGAACAGGCTTACTAGCAGCTCCTCTTCCCCCTCCTTATTAATAATAATGTAAAACTCCCATAAGGGGGTTTCTCCAGCGACAATCCACGCTGTCTCACTCTTATGAGCAGCCCGCCCTGGAATACCTCTCTCATGGTGTACTGTATCCTGCACTTAACTTTCAAAATTTTTTTTCTTTTCCAATAAATTATGCTGTAATTCTTTTCTGTGTGTCTCTTGTTTACATTATTACAAACCAAGAAGACAAAGATCGAGGTATTACATCAGCTCTCAACACAGCAATAAATCAGCCTCCTTCTTGTGGGCGTAGTCCATGCACAAAAGGAGTCACATCACCTAGGTGCTGGACCCAGAGATACAGCACAATTTATCCTATGCACAAAGTTAAGGTAATAGAGGAGAGTCATATTAAATAGTTTCTGGGCCCAGGGATATGTCACAATGGCTCCTGTGAGCAGAGATCAGGCAGAAGAATCACATAACTGGTGTGCTGGACACAGCGATAAGCCACCCTTTCATCTGTGGGAATGACCCAGGCAAGAAAGAAGAGTCACAGCATTTAGGTGCTTGCTGCTGAGGTACGTAACAATCTCTCTTATGGGCAAAGCCCAGGTAAGAGAGGAGAGTCACATCTCCAAGGTGATTAATGTAGAAATATGTCACAAGAAACTTTTTAGGCAGGGCCCATGCTGGATCTTCTTATCTTCCAGATGTTAGGTCCGGGGATATGTCAGAATACCCAAAATACACAGGGCTCAGTCAAAAAAGGAGAGCCACGTCACCTCGGTGCTGGGTCTAGACATATGTCACATCTCTTTTATGGGGAAAGCTCAGGTGAAAAAGCAGGTCACATCAAATAGTTGTTACGCAAAGAGATATGTCACAATGCCTCCTGCTTGAGTTGTCTAGGCCAAAGACTCACAACATCTTGGTGCTAGGCCCATGTTCATATATAAACATTCAACCAGAGTTAAAATGGTGGCTTATTTCTAAACCCAGCTTATAGGCAAGGGAGGACTGTCCTATCCTGACCTTAGTTAATTGTAATGACGTTGTCTCTCAAACCCGGGCTTAATGCCACAGGTACGACCATGGGTCCCTACCAGCAGGAAGGTCTCAAAGTTGATTGCAACTGTCATTCAGACTGTATAGTGCCATTGGGTAGTACACAGAGATTGCTAACTGCGCCGAGCACACAGGTGAGATTGTGGCACTCATATGCACACCCAGCCAACAGTAAATATTCTCATCCTCTCACATGAACACAGGTCACTGTTGAGGTTCTGAATTTCACACCTGTAGTCAGTCAAAGGTGGGAAAAATTGACATATATGGATACTCATGGGTTGGTGACTCTCAGGCCAAGATTCAGCACAACTGTGAGGCTGTGACTTCACTAAGGTGACATAGTCTGCAGAGGAATTGAGGCTCTCATGCACAAATCCAGTCTGGTGTTGAGATGGTTACTCATGGGCTTAGACCCAACATACAAGAGGTGTTGAATGTCATGCCTACAACTGTGACAGTTGTGGGATTGTTAATCTCATTCCCGGACCATTCTGCAGGTTTCATGGTGAAATTTCCCGGTGCCTAGCACCTGAGTGACTTGACGCATTTGCATGGACCCAGCCCACAGATGGGATACTAACATGTTGCTGGATCCAGCACCTTGAGGGTGTAACTCTATTCTCCTTCCTTGGCACTGCCCACAGTGAGCATTTTGACATATCACTAGACCTTGCACCCAGGTGATGTGAGTCTCCTCTTCCGCCTTGGCGCTGCCCACAGGAAGCATTGTTCTATATAGCTTGGCCTGGCACCCAAGTTATGTGACTCTCAGGCTTGTGCCCATATGGGACACTGTGGTATATTGCTGGGTCCACTACCCAGGTGATGTAACTCCTCTGCCTGGGCCCTGCCTACAAGGGGCATTGTGACAGATCTCTGTGCTCATTGGCCAGGTAATGTGATTCTCTTTTCCTGTCTGGTCCCTTTACACAGAAGGGATTGTGACATGTTGCTGGGCTTAGCACCAAGTTGATGTGAATCTTCTGCCTGGATCAAGTTCACAGAAGGCCTTGTGACATACCTCTGGGTCCATTACCTATTTGATGTGACTCTCCTCTCTTACCTGAGCATTGCCAATAAGAGAGATTGTGACATATCTTTGGGCCAAGCACCGGGATGATGTGACTCTTCTCCCTGCCTCGGTCATGCCCACAGAGGGAAGTGTGACTTATAACCAGGCACAGCACACGGGTGAAGTGATTCTTCTGCCCAGTCCCTACCTACAGTAGTCATTGTCAAATACCTCTGGGCCCATCATCTAGACTATGTGACTCTCTACTTCTTCCTAGGGCCTACTCACAGTAAGGATTGTGACATATTACTTTGCCCAGTACCTACATGATGTGACTTTTCTCTCATGTCTGGGCTCCGTCTTGGAGATGAATGTGACACACAGCTAGGCCTGGCCCCTAGGTTATGTAACTTCTCCTTTTTCAAAATCCTACTCACCAGGGGCATTGAAACATCTCTCTGGGCATGTCACTTAGGTAATGTTACCCTGTTGCCTGGAGCCTCCCCTCAGCAGGTATTGCGACACATTGCTGGACCCAGTATCTATGTCATATGCTCTCCTTTCTTGCCTGGGCCTTGTATACATTGTGTATTGTAATATATGGCTGGGTTCAATGACTAGGTGATGCAATTCTTATGCGTAGGCCCTACCCACAGGGACATTGTGACATTTCTTTAGCTCTGACTCTCCTCTTCTACCTTAGCCCTGCCAAAAATGGAGGTGGTGAAATATAACTGGACCTAGCAACCAGCTAATATGACTCTCCTCTTTTGCCTGCACCCAGCATATTTTGGGTATTGTGACATATCACTTATCTCAACACCTACAGGATGAGAGGCTCCTGCCTGAGCCCAGCCATCAGTAAAAATTGACATTTTCCCACATGAACACAGCCCACAATTGAGGTTCTGAATTTCACACCCAGAGGCAGTCAAAAGTTGGAAAGTTGGCTCTCATAAGTGGATGTTGTCCACAAGCGGGTTTGTGACTCCCTGACCAAGATCCAAAACACTTGTGAGGCTGTGACTCCACTAAGATAACTCAATTTTCAAAAGGCATTAAGCCTCTCATGGAAAAATCCATTCCACCATTGAGATTGTGACTTATGTACATAGATCCAACATACAGGAGGCTTTGGCTCTCATACCCAGAACTGGGACTTATGTGGGATTGTTAATCTCACCCAGGGACCTTCCTGAAGGTGTGATTCTGACATACACCTCTATGTGGGATTGTTAATCTCAGCCAGGGACTTTCCTGCAGGTGTGATTCTGAAGTATACCTCTATGTACATTGCAGCGAGCCGAGATTGTACCACTGCACTCCAGCCTGGGTGATAGAGTGAGATTCTCTCTCAAAGAAAAAAAAGAGGCAATGACCTTGCTTCCTGCCTCTGCCTGAAGTTAGGGGTCCCTGACCTCTGCTGGCACCTAGTAGTCAAAGTGGATGTGGTCAGGGGTCAACTCTCAGCCGAGCACAGGGCCCTTCCCCTCTCGCTACCCCACACAGGTGAAGCTGCTGGTCATGGCTAATCTGGAGCTGCTCTGTGTCCCACAGTTTCCTGCTGAACCAGTAATATTTATGGGGTACAGTGTGATGTTTCACTGCAGCATACTACACGGTACAGTGAGATGCAGTGTAACATCACATTGTACTCCATAAACATATATAACTATCACGTGTTAATTACATGATGCTTCACTGCATCATACTACATGGTACAGTGTGATGCAGTGAAACATAACACTGTACTCCGTAAACATATATAACTATCATGTGTTAATTATGTGATGCTTCACTGCATCATACTACACGGTACAGTGTGATGCAGTGAAACATCACACTGTACTCTGCAAACATGTATAATTATGTTAATTATGTTTCACTGCATCACATTGTACCATATACACTGTACAGTGATCCAACCAGAGTAATTAGCATATTTAACACTTTAAACATTTATTTCCTTGTGCTAGTAAAGTTCAAAATCCTCGCTTCAAGCTATTATAGAATAAACGGTACATTATTATTAGCTATAGTCATCGTGCTGTGTAACAGAACACCAGGATTTATTCTTCCTAACTGTAACTTTGTACCCAGTGACAAAGCTCTCCCCACTCCCTCATCCTTCTGCCATCGCTAACCTCTGGTAACCACCATCCTACTGTCTACTTCTATGAGATGGACTTCTTCAGATTTCACGTGAGTGAGAGCACGTGGTCTTTTTCTTTCTGTGCCTGGCTTATTCCACTTAACATAATGTCCTCTAGGCTCATCCATGTTGACACAAATGACAGAACTTCATTCTATTTTATGACTGAACATTATTCCTGTGTGTGTGTGCCTGTGTGTGCGTGTGTGTGTATAACATTTTCTTTATTCATTCTGTGGATGGGCACTTATACACTGTTGGTAGGAATGTAAGTTAGTACAATCATTTCCCATTTCTATAGGGAGAACAGTATGGATGTTTTTCAATAAATTCTAAATAGAACTACCATATGATCCAGCAATCTCATTGCTGGGTTTATATCAAAAGGAAACAAAATAAGCATGTCAAAAAAGATAACTGCACTCTCACGTTTATTAAGCAGTATTCACAAGAACCCAAACCACTATTTCTTCTAAGTATGTCTTAATTTACCTTTTTTTCATATATTACACCCTAAACTTTTAAAGGATTCATGTCTGGTTTCCAATTTCTGAAACTTACGAGTCACTGATTCTTTGACTGTTGCCTTCCTATTTAGAGAGTCTGGTAAAACAATTAAATTCTTTTTATTTCTTCTCAATCTAATCTTCATATATAAATATATTTATATTTTCTATTAATTTGCCTTCTATAACATATATGACTACATTAATTGTGATCAGCATTTCACTTTACTAGTCCTCTTTTTGGCTCAGCCTATTTTAATATGTAATCTGTATGTTGTACATTAAATTGTTTTACAACACTTTCAATACTTTATTTTTCATTTGCCTCTTTTCCAGAGATAGCTTGACAAGCTCGTAGTTTCTTTCCACATTATGTTGCTTTTTTGTTTTTCCATTATATTGACTTAAACATTTAAATATAAATTCAATATATGAGATTTATGTGCCATATAATTTCTTCTGATGCTTCACCCCAGTAGCTCATCTCCTTGTGTGCAACATAATTTATAATTTAATCCTCACATATGGGAGACACCACATTCCAATGCCTGCAGGCAGTGTCTCTTTGTTTATTCCATTTGCCTTGTCAGAAGGGAACAACCCACATGGACCTGACATTCTTGTAATCAGATGCATCTGAGTGGAGCCCTGGCCTCTTAGGTTGATTACTACTCTGGATCATTACCTTTATTTACTTCCAGTCCTGGGAAGTTTTCTTAATTTCCTTTCAACTATATTAGGCATTCTGTGAATTCTTGTAACTTCTTGGTGATTTTAATTGTCTGCATTAAGTGTTTATATTATTTTTCTGAAAAGCAGAAATATCAATAATTGCATATATGAGTGAAATATTTTACATAGATTTTCTATGGCATCTATCACCATGAGAAATTCCAAGTTTTTTTTCATTTGAAACACACCTCTCATCAATAGACCATATTGTAATAATTTGTAGAGTGTGATTACTTTATATTATTAAAAAATTAACTATATATTATGTACATATTTTTGAAATACTCCACTGCAATAAATAGTATATGGTCAGAAGTATTGTTTTCTCTAACATAAAACTAATATGAGTAAAATTATTTTCCTGAATTCAGACCTTTTGGCTTCAATGGCTATTCTGTCTCATTAGGACTTCCCTGATCCATAAAAGACATTTGTATTTTTTGTTAATTCATAATTTATTGAAATGAATAATTTAACGTTATAATGTTTTATGGCAATTTAGGACATTTTCAATAAATATATTGAGCTTGAGGCCCTTGCAAAGTATTCCTTTTGTGCTCGAAATCAGATTTTTCTGGCACAACTTCATTGCCTGCAATGGTATTTATAAGAAGTATGAATGCCAGCACATGGACTATTTCAATACTGTACTCATTTGTTCATGTATAAACATTTCATTAGCCATGAAACAAACCAAATGCAAATGCTGAATGTACAGTATATATCAACATATTCAGATTCTTCACCGCAGAAAACAATAAAAGACGAATTTTCTGTGACATGTCACCTGTTCATTAGTTCTTTAATATGATTTAGGCTATTCCAAATATAAGAAAATGTATGCATCACTATTCATGTTGTCTCAACATTTTTTATCTAGGTCCTGAAGGGCATAAAAAAGAATGTATATTGTCAGATTTATTTTTATAGATTTTAGATGTTTCTTTTGCTGTATTTTCTGTGCATACTAGTATGAATATATGGAGACAAGGACAAATAAACATTTAAGTGGTTATATGAATTTTGCTTATATGGCTAATTGCTTATATGGATGTTGTAAATGACAAGATAAAATAGTAAAGTTTGATAAACTTATCTGTGCCCTGTGAACTTTAGTTCACTTACTGTATAATTTAATTCAGTCACTAATAATTAGTTTAAAAAGTGTTTTTTAACAGCTGCAAACCACATTTTATTACACATTTCTGAATCAGGAAGGGGTAAACTGTGACACAGCTTTCTTGTGGCACTGACTTTTTTGGGGAGAAACATTCTGCAATAAAATAAGAGTTTCCAAACTCTATTTATAAAAAAGCTTGAGTTTTCTTCTGTGATTAGCCTTCACTCCTCAGTCCCTTTTACCCAAGGAATGGTTCCTAGGTCATCTTTTGGAAGTTTAGTTTCTGGAAAGTTTTCAGCAAACCTCTCCTGTGCTTTGTCCCAGTTGTTGTTGTTGTTGTTGTTGTTGTTCTTGTTTTGGAGAAGGTGAGTCTCTTTAATTGAGGATGGTTTGTCTGTCTCCAATCCTGCATATGTTTGCCAAAGCTGAAGCTGTATTGGAATTTTTATTCTCCCACCATCCCTCCTCAGGCCTTCTCCTGTTTTCAACGCATCTTTTTCAACATCTTCTGACCTTTGTCGCTATCAGTAATTTCAGAACGAACAGATGCAGGAGCATCATCTCTTTGGAAATTTCCTTCACTTCCAATCTGCTCCCTATGTTTTCCAACTCTATCTTTATATTTTTGATTCTCCAGTATCTTATCATTTTTGTAGTCTGTATTCTCTAAACCATATTTTACTCGTATATTTTTAAAATCCTTTTCTTATTTCCAACTCGTTTCCTTCTTAGTTAATGATGTACCAACAAATGATTCATCTTTCTTATCAAGGAAAAGGTGAGCTCTAACCTGCCCTGGTTCACATCCAACACAGCTATTACTGCCAGGGTGAATGTAATAAGATAACACAGTGTCTACAACTTTCACTTTATCTCCATGCTCAGGTTCATAAGGGTCACATTTAGTTTTCAGCTGAACAATCCATTTTCCATTAACAATTGTTCCATTTTGACTGCCTGATCCAAAAGGACATAACTTTGTAAGTCATGGTCAAAATAGATTTCTGCATGAAACTTACACCAACTTCAGGGATTTGAAGAGTATGCTCCATATCATTTTCTCTTCCAATTGTAGCAGGTTTTACAGCAGTAATGATGAAGAATGAGCCTGTCTGTAACACAGGTGATCTAACGACAATTACTGTCATATATGAGGGCCACACTTTTTCCTAATCTTCCTCCTCAGTATCTTTTGCAGTTGCATTGCCTTTACTGGTAATGCCTTCATCATAACTACCCTCGGTCTGAGAGTCGTAATTTCACCTTCTTCTGGTTCACTATCAGACTCTGTGATTTTCTCAACCTTAAAGATGAATTGAGATGTTTTCATTAAGAGGAGATTCCATAGCATTTCCACTAAATGGAACAGTGAATTTTGGGGGATTATTTTTGTGATGAATGCCTATTTTGGCTTTTTTTTCACATTTGTGAAATTGTTTTTCCCGTTGCAGCTTGTATAACACTGAAGGCTTCTTGATCCTCTGAATTCAAATCCTTTTCCTCACTTTTTTTTTTTGTAGAAGAATCTGGATCCTTTCTTTTCTCAATTTTTCATTTTTGTTTTGTGCTATAAGTCTGAAAATGTTGCAAATCTACTCGAGAATGAAATCCATAGCGACAACTTCCCACATCACAGTAGTAATAAATTAAATCATAATATATTTCATTCTCAGAATCTTAATAGAAACCAGTGCTGTGGTCAAAATACAGTCCAGTATTTTCATCATAACTTAATCCAGTCTGTGACAAAGCCGCTTCTGCTGCAGCTCTCAAACTTCCATCTAATGACGAACCTTCTAAGGACGTATCTTGTGCTGCTAATGCAGATGCTGGCTCCTGTGAATTTGAGGCAAATGACCCTCTTGTCTACATTTAACATTTGGTGTCTTATCAGTACCAGGGTGAGCATCATTTTCTATTTATAACTGGTCGTTAGAATTCAAAGCAAGAGTTTCAATATCCTGATCTTGCTGATTTGACAGTTCAGTCACTCACTTTGTTTGGAAGACTAACATCATTAGAGTAGGTCTGATAATAATAATCTGAGATTGACCAAGGAGCATGGTTCTCTGCGAGTACTTCTACATCAGACTTTTATTATCTCAATTTCTCCCACAGCGGAGTACGTGACTGAGTTCTTCCAGCTGCGTGCGGAGCTCCTGGCGGTTGCTCGTGTCGCTCTGAGCAGCCGTCCTGTGCGAAGCCATAGCGTCTCCCGTTCCCGCACCTGCCGCCTGCAGCTCCGCGTTCGGGTTCCAGCTTCTCCGCCCTCCTTCTCCGCTGGGCCAGCTCGGGCTCGGAGAGTGGGAGGAGCGGCCACAGCCAAGGCGCTGGCGGCGGGTACGGGCCCGAGGCCGTGAGTTCGGGCGCCCGACGGCTGCGGCCCCGGAGGGGCTGCGCGGGGCCGAAGCGGGGACCGGCGGAGCCACAGTCACGGGGACCGCGGGAGGAGCGTCGAAGTCCAGGGGCCAGAAGCGCTCCGGCTGTTCCCGAGTTGAGCTGTAAACAGTGGCCAAGCGTGTTTTAAATCGAGTTTCCCTGTGGTTAGATATGACCTGCTGCTTACTCTTAATTTTTTTCTCCATTCGTTGAGCTATGATTGACAAATTGAAAAGTGTGTATTTTTAGGGTGTACAATAGAGCGTTGGGAGATGTCAGTAGTCTTTACATTACCTCAGTTAAGCTAGTTAGCATATCTATCCCCTCACACAGTTAATACGTTTCTGTGTGTGTGGTGAGAGCACCTGAGATCTACTCTTGTAGCAAATTTCAAGTACACAGTGTTGTTAACTATAGTCACTATTCTGTACATTAGGTCCCAGCAGTTACTCACCTTGTAACAGAAGGTGCCCCCTTGCATGGAAATCTCCCCACTTTCCCCACTTCCTAGCCCGTGGGAACCACCGTTCTACTGTTTCCATAGCTTTTTATTCTTTTATTTTTATTTACTTTTTTAGATTTTACATACAAACGAGATCACGCAGTAGTTGTCCTGTATTCCGCTTATTTCACTTAGCATAATGTCTTCAAGATTCATCAATATTGTAGTAGATGAAAGAGTTTCATTTTTATTAAAGCTGAAATTATGTATCAGTTTATTTATCTGTATCAGAGGAATGCAGATACCCTTGATGATCCTGATTTTATGTCCTTTGGCTATATACTCCAAATTGGGATTAATGGTAGTTCTAGTTTAAAAATTTTAAGGAACCTCCATACTGTTTTTCATAATAGCTGCACCAATTGACATCCTCAGCAACAGTGGACAAGTGTTCTCTTTTTCGACACCCTAACACTTTTTATCTTTTGACTGTTTGATAATAGGCATCCAAACACCATGATAAGGTGATACCTCATTGTGATTTTGATTTTAATTACTCTTATAATTAGTGATGTTGAGCATTTTTTATATACCTGCTGGCCATTTGTATATCTTTGGAAAAATTGCTATTTATATATTTTGCTCAATTATTAATCAAGAAATTGCTTTTAATTCTGCTGTGGGTTCTTTTTTTGTATTGATTAGTATGACATATATTTTAGGTAGTAACATATTATCCTATATATGGTTTACAAATATTTTCTCCCATTTCCTATAATGCCTTTATATTTTGTTGATTGTTTCCTTTATTGTGCAGAAAATTTTTAATTTGACATAGTTCCACTTGTTCATTTTTGCTTTTGTTGACAGTGTTCTTGGTGTCATATCCAAAACATCATTGCCATGACCAGTGTCAAGGAGGTTTTTCCCCATTTTTTTTTAGAGGATTCATGATTACAGTTCTTATGTTTAAGTCTTTATTTCATTTCAAATTCATTTTGTGATGATATGAGAGAAAGGTTCACTTTTTTCTGTGCATATCTAGTTTTTCCTACACCACTCCTTGATGTGTTTATCCTTTCTCCATTCTGTGGGATTGGTTGACTGTATATCCTTGAGTTTATTTCTGGGTCCTCTATTCTGTTCTATTGGTTTTTATGTAGGTACTATACTATATTAATGACTACAGCTTTGTAATAGAGTTTGAAATCAGGAAGTGTGAGGCTTTCAGCCTTTTTGTTCTTCTCAGTATTTGGCTATCTGAGGTCTTTTGTGGTTCCATACTAATTTTAAAATTGTTGTTCTACATTTTAATAAAATGGCATTAAAATTTTGATAGAAATTTAACTCTGTAGGTCACTTTGTGTAGTATGGATATTTTAATAATATTAATTTTTAGAATCCATGAACACATATTTCTCATTTTGTATTCTTCATTTTCTTTCCTCAACATTTCATACTTTTCAGTACACAGATCTTTCATATTCTTTGTTAACTCATTCCTAAGTATTTCATTCTATTTGATAATATTGTAAATGGAACTATCTTTATTCCTGTTTCAGATATTTTGTTGTTACTGTAAAAAAATGCAACTGATGTTCATATGTTAATATTGTATCCTGAGAATTTACTGACTTGGTTAGTTATAACAGGTTTTTTTTTTTCTGGTAAAATGGTGGTTATTCTGAATTCTGGTTAAACTTTAAATTGATAATTGCTATTATCATTTCACAATTATTTAAAATATGACCAGATAGATTCCTGCTTTCATGAATTCAATGGAATTCAAACCTTCCCATTTAAAATAATTTTGTCTGGTTGACCTAGGCCCCAGGGATTGGGGGAACCCTGTGGGAGCCCGGAGATTCACTTGGGGGTGGGAGGGAGAAGCCGTCAGAGAGGCGGCTGAGCTGGGGAAGCAGAGAGGGGCTCTGGGGACAGCCGGGAGGAGAGAGGGTCTTGTCGGAGACCCAGTGGGGAGAGAGAATGGGCCAGAAAAGGAGGAAGGGTGAGAGTGGGCAACAGGACGGCTTCCCGGCGTGGCAGGGAACTTTGCTGAAACTGCGGGCCCCGGGGAACAGCGCGGGCAGAGTGGGAGGGAGTGGAGAGGACCCGGCACACCCCAAGGTCAGTGTGGAGAAAGGGACATTTCCCGGTTCCTTCGCCTCTGCCCAGCGTTCTGCGGGCATGGCCCCCCCCAGGGGCAGGGCAGGGGAGGAGGTGGCTCCCGGCGGGCTCGGAGAACTAAGGGGCGCACACCCGCTTCGCAGGGCCGGGGTGACAGGGGAAGCCTGAGACGGCTGTGGATCTCGCTGGCCCCGTGGGTGGGCGCGGGGGGCGCGCGGGGTGCCGAGCACAAGGGGCCAGCGCCGGGGCCTGCAGGTGGCCCTGGAGGAATCTGCTGCAAGCACCCGCCCGTGCAGCGGGCCTTCCGGGAGACCAGTGTGAACAGCGCCCTGGACACGCCCTTCCCAGCTGGAACATTTGTGAGGCTGGAATTTAAGCTCCGGCAGACAGAGAAGCGGCGGGAGGAAGGACTGGAAGAAACCCAAGTGCAAAGACCTGCCCGAGAGGAGGAAGCAGAAATGCCTGACCTGCGTCAAACTGGACTGTGAGGATAAGGTTCTGGGCACGATGGTTCGCTGCCCTCCAGAGACGCAGACTCGGCGGGAGCCTGAGGAGCACCAGGAGGCCCGGTGCAGCCGGGCGGAGCGGGCGGTGAGGACCCCACAGCTGCTGGTTCCCCGCACAGTTCGCCTTCTCCAAGGCCCGGCCCCCAGCGGAGCCCAGCACTGAATCGCATGGCGCCCCCTGGAGCCCTGGCGGGGGTAACCAGTGGAAGACCCACCTCCCAGGGAAAGGACCCCACCGTATCCCCAGATAATAAAACTGTTCTCTCCCCCCAAAAAATAAATAAATAATTTTGTCTGGTCTTTGAAAATGTGTGTCCTCTGTGTACTGGTCAAAATACTGCCAATTTATCTATATGCCTAATTAGTCAAACTTTTTAATGAAGTTATTTAACATTCTTTTTTATTATGAAACAAAACAGTAAATTTGTTAATGGTTTTAATATCATCTAATATGATTGGAAGTATGTCAGTTTGTCATTGCCAATGAATCTTTGTGTTATTTATTTTACTCTGTTACATATTCTGTCCATAAAGGTCTAAGTGGCTTAGAATCTTGCCTAACATATTGTATGTGCTAAGTACTAACTACTCGAATTCATCAAATTATCTTTCTATACCATTCTTAAAATACAATATTATTTTTTATTTATTTTTATTAAAATTTTTTGTCTAATATAATTATTTATGAAAATTATGAGGTCTATTCAGTTTGTCCTCTTGATAAAAGCCAAAGTTTTTTTTTTCTCTTTTTTTTTTTTTTGAGACGGAGTCTCCCTCTGTTCCCAGGCTGGAATGCAGTGACACAATCTCGGCTCACCACAACCTCCGCTTCCCGGGTTCAAGTGATTCTCCTGCCTCAGCCTCCCGAGTAGCTAGGACTACAGGCATGTGCCACCACGCCCAGCTAATTTTTGTATTTTTAGTAGAGATGGGATTTCACTATATTGGCCAGGCTGCTCTTGAACTCCTGGACCAAGTGATCTGCCCACCTCAGCCTCCCAAAGTGCTGGGATTATAGGCTTGAGCCACTGCACCAGGCCTTTTTTTTTTTTAATCTCTTTATTAATATGTTAGAGAGTACAAATGCAGCTCTCTCACAGGAGCATGTTGCATAGTGATGAAACATGGGCTTTTGGTGTGACAATCATCTGAATGTTGTTTATTGTCCCAATTAGTTATTTTCTCATTCCTAAACCCTCTCCAACCTCCAATCTTTCTGAGTTTCCAGTGTTTATTTTTCCAGTCTGTATATCCAAGTGTATGCGTAATTGAGTTCCCACTTACAAGTGAGAAAATACAGAATTTGATTTTCTGTTTCTGAGTTTTTTCACTTACAATAATGGCCTCCGGTTTTATTCATGTTGTTGCAAAAGACATGATTTTATTCTTCTTCATGGCTGAGTAGCATTCCATGGTATACTTGTAGAGCACATTTTCTTTATTCAATTGTTGATTGATAAATTTAAGTTGATTTCATATATCAGCTATTATGAATAGTGCTGTGATAAACATGTGAGCATGGGTATTTTCTTTATGTAACAAATTGTTTTCCTTTGGGTAGATACCAAGTAGTGGGAGTGCTGAATCAAACGGAAGTTCTATTTTTAGTCTATTTTGAAATCTCCATACTGTTTTCCATAGAGGTTGTAGAAAGTTACTTTCCCACAAACAATGTATAAGTGTTCCCTTTTCTCTGTATCCTTGCCGATAGCTCATTTTTCTGCTTTTTAGTAATAGCCATTCTGCATGGTGTAAGTTGGTATCTCATTGTGGTTTTTAAATGGTATTTCTCTGATCATTGACAAGGTTGAGCATCTTTTATGTGCTTGTTGACCATTGACCATCAGTGTCTTTTTTTTTTTTTTAATGTTCATGTTCTTTGCTTGCTTTTTAATGAGTTTACTTGTTTTATTTTTGTTGAGCTGTTTGAGTTCCTTGCATATTCTTGACACTAGATCTTTGTCACATGCAAAACTCATAAACATTTATCTCATTCCATAGGTTTTCTGTTCACTGTGTTAATTAGAATGCTCATTTTCAGGAGCTTTTTAGTTCAATTGAGTTCCTTTTGTCTATTTTTTGTTATTGGTACATCTGCTTTTGAGATATTAGTCATAAATCCTTTGTCCAAGTAAATGTCTAGAAGAGTTTATCCTAGAGTTTCTTCTAGCATTTTTATAGTTTCAGGTCTTACATTTTAGTCTTTTAATCCATATTGAGTTGATTTTTGTATATGGTGGGACATAGGGGTCCCATTCCATTCTTCTGCATATGGCAATATAATTTTTTCAGCACAATTTGTTGAATAGGATGTCATTTCTCCAGTGTGTGTTTTTGTTGACTTTGTAAAATATCAGTTGTTTGTAGGTATGTGGCTTTATTTCTAGGTTCTCTATTCTCTACCATTGATCTATGTGTCGATTTATATCAGTACCATGCTGTTTTGGTTACTACAGCCTTCTAGCACAATTTTAAGTCAAATAATGTAATATCTCCAGCTTTATTCTCTTTGCTTAGATTTGCTTTGACTATTCAGGCTCTTTTTGTGGTTCCATGTGAATTTTAGTGTTTTTTTTTCTAATTTTATAAAAAGTAACATTGGCATTTTTGTAGGAATTGCATTTAATATGTAGATTGCTTTGGGCAGTAGAGTCATTTTATTGATCATAATTCTTCCAATCCATGAGCATGGGATGTTTTTCTCTTTTGTGTCATGTACAATTTCTTTCATCAGTGTTTTGGAGTTTTTCTTGCAGGGATCGTTCATCTCTTTGACTAATTGTATTTCTAAGCATTTTACCTTTTTTGGTAGCTATTGTAAAAGGAAGTGACTTTTCAATTCAGTTCTCAGCTTGATCATCATTAGTGTATAAAAATGCTACCAATTTTTGTACACTGATTTTTGCATCCTGAAACATTATTAAATTTATTTATCAAACCTAAGAGTTTTTACGGTGGTCTTTAGAATTTTTGTATATATCATATTATATAATCAACAAAGAGGGACAATTTGACTTTCTAATTACAACCACTTAGATGCTTCCACCGAGATCAATAGACAGAGTCTCTGGGGAGGGCACAGGTGATGGTATTTCTTTAAACTGGCCATGTGATTATGGCTGGAAGCATGGGCTGAGAGTCACTTAGCTAAGCATTGCCTCTCAAGTCTTTTTCTTTCTTTCTTTCTTTCTTTGTTTCTTTCTTTCTTTTCTTTCTTTCTTTCTTTCTTTCTTTCTTTCTTTCTTTCTTCTTTCTTTCTTTCTTCCTTTCTTCCTTTCTTCCTTTCTTCCTTCTTTCTTTCTTTCTTTCTTTCTTTCTTTCTTTTCTTTCGACAGAGTTTTCACTCATTGTCCAGGCAGGAGTGCAGTGGCGCCATCTTGGCCCATTGCAACTTCCACCTCCCAGGTTCGAGTGATTCTGCAGTCTTAGTCACCCGAGTAGCTAGGATTACAGGCACCAGCCACCACACCTGGCTAATTTTTGTATGTTTTAGTAGAGACATGGTTTGGCCATGTTGCCCAGGCTGGTCTTGAACTCCTGACCTCAGGTGATCTGCCCACTTCGGCCTCTCAAAGTGTTGGGATTACAGGCATGAGTCACCGTGCCCAGCTGCCTCTCAAGTTTCAATGTGCATATGAATTATTTCCGATTCCAGGCTCTCTCTTAGTGATGTGATACTGCAGGTTTGGAAGGGGTCCATGAATTGGCTTCTTTAAAAAGTCTCCTCTTAATGCTGATGTTTCTTCCACTACATCCAATATAGTAGCACTCAGCTAGAGAAAGTAAGCACAGCACAGACCTCCTGACACCCAACACTGTTACCACAACACAAATACTTTTGGCCCAAAGTGGAAGCCACCAATCACCATTTTCAAACATGTCATTTTCTGCTGGCTCTTTACAGTTTAGAAAGCCTAGAGAAGGCATCAATGTTTGAATAAGTCTGCATTTGGAAAACATGTACACATGAGTTCATACAATGTTTATTGAGCACATACTATGTGTTCAGAAGTCTGTTACAGAGCACTGTTCAGGAAACATTACATGATGTGAGTTAATCCTCATAGTACCCTGGGAGTTGGGTGCTAAGTTTTCTGTAATTTTCAGGATTTAAATGAAGGGCCTAGCGTTTCTATTTTTTCTTCCATTTTAAAAATTATTTACCTGGAAAATAAAATGTGCAGAATAAAAGCTATATCGACAGATGAAAGGGATAGAGAAAAAACGGTGAACTGTTCAGAGAGATGTTTTATATTTATACTTACCTTCTTGTGCCTTGTGGAGCAGCTACTGAATTTGCAGGAATGGAAAACAAGTTGCTAGGTGGGGTGTCTCTAGAAGCACTGGCTTCAATGAAAAAGAAATTATAACCCCCAAATATAGAATTATTTGCTTCCACTTATCTGTTTTTCCATTTTAGGAAATTGTGGGCACCAGCTCAGGAGAGGCAGCAGGAGCCCCCGCCCGAATCTCTGGTCTCCTTTAATCAGTTCTGTGAGAGAAGATTCTAGGGTGAGGCCAGACCTGGATGAGGCCTTAGAAAAGGGTGGATCTGGGCAGGGCTGGAACAGAAAGTGGACCTCATGTTTCTGATGTTCATACTGGTGGAGTATTTCCAGTTCTGCCTTTTCTAAGCCTGCCCAACAGAGACTTGACTCTTAGAGCTTGTGTAATTTTAATCTGTTTTAGTCACTTCCCTGTCAATGTTTATAACACATGATAACAAGAAACTTAAGCAAAACTCTTAGGGTTTTTTAGGACAATTATATGAGAAGCTAAAAACTTATTTTTACCAAGATAAAAGAAATAGAAATAATCACAACAATAACAATAAATCTTCTCTCCATGAATAGCCCTTCAGGTGGTGACATCGGAACTCAAGGAACAGCATAAGGGAAATGGAGCAAATGCAGCCAAGGCCCCCTGTGCAGCTCCCTTCTCCCTTCCAACTACAGGATGCTGAATTCAGCCATTAATCCGTTTGCTCTAGATGAAAAGTTTCTGGACAGTAGAAACCATGAATTCTTCATCTGTTTTTCTGATGGTCATGTGATATAGTTTAGATGTCCCCTCCAAATCTCATATTGAATTTTAATCCTCAATGTGGCAGGTGGGGCCTGGGGAGGAGGTGGTTGAACCACCAGGTGAGTCCCTCATGGCTCTGTGCTGTCCTTGTGACAGTGAGTATTCTCAAGATCTGGTTGTTTAGAAGTGTGGCCCATCCCTTCCCCATCTTTCTTGCTTCTGCTTCTACCATGTGAGATGCCTGCTTCTCTTTCACCATGATTGTAAGCTTCCCCAGGCCTTCCCAGAAGCAGACCCTGGTGCTATGCTTCCTGTACAGCCTGCAGAACCATGAGCCAATCAAACTCTTTTCTTATAAATTACCCAGTCTCAGGTTTTTTAAATAGCAATGCAAAATAGCTTAATACATCATATGAAAAGAAAGCAATTGATATATTTACCAGTTTGAGTATTTACCAGTTTCAGTCTCCAGACCTCTGCCTTGCTTCAACGCAAAGAACAGGAAGGGAGCAACCCCCATCTGCTGCTCCTGATTATGGGAGAATCTTCAGTTCATCTTAAAACATTTCAGTCAAAAGCCTCGTGTTTTATGTAGAAGAATGAGGGTGTCTGAAAGAATGGGTCTCTTTAATCGTTTATTTTTTCTGAGACAGGATCTCTTTCCCTGTCATTCTGGCTGGGGTGCAGTGGCTCACTGCAGCTTTGACATTCTGTGCTCCAGCAATTCTCCCACCTCAGCCTCCCAAGTAGCTGGGACCACACGTGCACACTACCACAACCAGATAATATTTGTATTTTTGGCAGAGATGAGGTTTTGTTATGTTGAGCAGGCTGGTCTTGAGCTCCTGAGCTCAAGTGATCCTCCAGCCTCTGCCTTTCAAAGTGCTGGGATTACAGGTGTGAGCCACCACACCGGGCAGATGGGTCTTAACTGATTTTAATCAGGATACCTGAGCATGGAAGACATGCCCTTAATTTTTTTCCTAATACAATATTTGACAGTTATATAACTATGATTTTTTTATTCCTGTGATTCATAAGGATATGATAGTAAAAGGCCTTGAAAGCCTGTAGGAAAAAAGTGCTATATTGTGCTTGAAACCATCTTTTACTCTGAAAGCAAGTGCCATCCAGATACACCTGTTGAGAAGATATTTTCTCCTGCTGCATTTTAGTCAAACAGCTGAGTGTGTCTTGAAGTTGTTTTTTGATTTTTAACAGGACAAGTGTATTTTCTAAGACCCCAAACTCAGGAGTGGCCATCGGGTAAATCACCGCTGCACACAAGGAATGCATGCGCAGCAAATACATTTCTCACCCTGAACCAGGGGTTGTTTCCCCTGGGTGCACACGGGAATCACCAGGGAGGCTTTTAAAATTACCTAAACTCAAAAGGCAATAGATAAATGAATTCAGAATCCCTGCGGTGGGACCTGAGCCACAGTGCTGTTTAAAGCTCTCTGGGTGACTATGGGGTACAACCAAGCCCCCAAACTGCTGCTTTAAATCAGCCTCTTCGGGTGAACTAGTGGCAAATGGTTTCCTGAAATGAATGGTTTAAATCAGCCTCTTCCGGTGAACTAGTGGCAAATGGGTTCCTGAAATAAATGGAAAGATTTGCTGCTGGGTTGTGCTCTTCTGATCTTACCTGCATTACCTACTTTTCCTTGCCAAACTGACCTCTGCTACATATTTTATTCCTGATTCAATCCAGTTCTACTCATACCAAATGCATAGTATGCACTAGGTGCCCTTGCATTGCTGAACCTCACTCTGGGGAGAGGACTTTGCTGAACAATAATTGCATCCTAAAAAAACTCAAAATACTGGACTCGAATGATCCTCCTGCCTTGGCCTCCCAAAGAGCTGAGACTGTAGGCATGAGCCAGCATGCTTGGCCTATACTCTAAAAACTTAAAACTATCTTACTTACTAAATTGATGTAAACATGGGAAGACCTAGAAGATCACTGAAGTGTTACAACATAAGTAAATACCTTGGAATATTAATATCCATCTGATGATGCCCTGAACAAACATGTCCCACTTTAAAACAATACAAAACAGTGCTATTATTCTGAGATATAAAGTTAAAATTTTGTGCAAATAGGTAATATTTAAATTTTTATATATGTATAATATTCATGCAGAAAGACGTATACAAAGAAATCACGTAAAGTTCAATGAATTATTACAAGTGAACACGTGTGTAACCTAGAAATAGAACCAGCTTCACTGATGTCCTGGCAACCACTTTCTCTCTTTTTGCTCCCCCAAAGTCAGTAAGATCTTAAGAGCTAACATTGTAGATCAACTTTGTATTATTATACATGTTTTATTACAGAAAATTTAAAACATACACAAAATAAAAGAAACAGTACAATAGGCCTGTTACCCAGGCTCAACAACAACTAATAACATGTCAATTTTGTATTATCTACACTTCAACTCATTTCTCACATAGATTTTGTTATTTATTATTATTTTTTGTGGTATAAAATGTGTGCTTATTGAAGGTAAAATCTTGGCTGAGCACAATGGCTTAAGCCTGTGTAATCCCATCACTTTGGAATGACAAGGCAGGAGGATCATTTGAGGTCAGGAGTTTGAGAGCAGCCTGGGCTGCATAGTGAGACCACATCTTTATTAATTTTTTTTAAATTAATCAGGGGCAGTGGTGCATGCCTGTAGTTCCAGCTACTTGGGATGTTGACATAGCAGGATCCCTTGATTCTACGAGTTTGAGGCTACAGTAAGTTGTGATTGTGCCACTGCACATCAGCCTGGATGACAGAGTGAGACTCTGTCTCAAAAAAATAAATAAATAAAGGTTCGACCTTAACTAGCTTTTTACACATAAACACACCCATATAAACAATCCCTCTTTTAACAATAGAATTACCAAATTAAAAATCATTAATGTGAACCCATTTTTAACGCAGACTTTATCTTTTAATAAGTTTCTTTTTTTTTTTTTTTTTTGAGGTAAGATGTGCACTCATTGAAAGGTCTAATCTTGGCTGGGCACGGTGGCTCACATTCATAACCTCATCACTTTGGAAGCCAGAGCTCAGGAGTTTGAGACCAGCCTAGGCAACATAACAGGACCTCACTGGGACAAGATAGTGAGACCTCATCTCTACAACAATTTTTTAAAAGTTAGTTGGGCATAGTGGTGCACACTTGTAGTCACAGCTATTTGGGAGGCTGACTTGGGAGGATAACTGGAGTCTGGGAGGTCAAGGCTGCAGTGAGCTGTGATTGCACCACTGCACTCCATCCAGAGGAACAGAGTGAGGGTCTGTCAAAAAAAGGTACAATTTTAACTGTACGTGTTTGACACATCAACACATCCATATAAACAATCCCTCTCTTAAAAATAAAAGTACCCAATTTAACAGTTATTAATATTCATGGGAATTACCTAGAAATTTTTTGTTTGTTTTGGTTTGGATTTTTATTGAAAGGGGACACCTAGAAATGTTTCTTAAAATCTAGATTTTGATAAAAATAAGCCTGAGTTTTTTCTTTTTTTGAGAAGGAGTTTTGCTCTGGCACCCAGCTGGAGTGCAGTGGCGTGATCTCGGCTCACCAAAACCTCTGCCTCCTGGGTTCAAGCAATCCTCCTGCCTCCCAGGTAGCTGGGATTACAGGCGTGAACCACCACATTCAGTTTTTTTTTTATTTTTTGTATTTTTAGTACAGATGGGGTTTCCTTATGTTGGCTAGGCTAGCCTTGAGCTCCTGACCTAAGGTGATCCACCCGCCTTGGCCTCTCAAAGTGCTGGGATTACAGGCATGAGCCACCATGCCCAGCCAAGCCTCAGTTTTGCCTGATAATTTCTCTTTCTAAGAAAGTACATCATATGGCAGTTACAAGGTCTCTTTTATCTAAAATAAATAGAATTTAATAAATAAAAATTTCAAAAATTTACCTGAGATTAAAGGACAAATCAAAACACATGTGTAATATGCTGTCTGTAGGAGTATATTTTAACAATGACATAAATTATTGATAATCACTAAATGTTATAATAATTTATTAACTAAAATGAACAAAATTTCTATTACGATATCTATGAAAATACTTTCTTAGAGTAAAATATTCTCATATCTTGAGAGGTTAAAAGCAGCAAAGATGTGGAAGCCGATGTCTTATCAAGTACTTACTTATCAAGTAAGTAGCAGACCCCTCTTCATACCTTTTACAGAGTTATCCAACAAGCAGTCATTTACATAGAGCAGACAATTTTCCTAGCTTTCTATTGAGTTTATGTGTCAATGTTGTTACAAAATTTAACTCAATTTTCTTATAAAATTACCTGACCAAATTTTATATATCATAATATATAAAAAGGTATTCAGATGTCAAATAAATTTTATAACATAATATTATAATATATAATGATATCATATTATGATAAGTTCCATTTACATTCAGACAATTTCACTAGGCAGTGTCTACCACTAATTCTTTTTTCGTTCCACTATTTGCACAGGCAGCACAGCTGGGAAAACACAGACTCACCCAACACAGTCTCTTCCCCGTGTCTTTCTCCTCCTCAAGGAATCAGTTCATCAGTCAATCAAGTCATTTGGGACTGGAGGCTGTGTACTCCCTAACATAGAAGGTCTCATTCCTGCATGCTTTCCTCAGCAAAGGGGGAGACAAGAAGGTCCTTTTAGGGGACACTTGCTTGGACATAGACTAGGCTAGTTGGAGGGCTCTGACCAGCAGAGACAGACTCCGCCGCAGTAGGAAGGGATGAGGAAGCTGTTCTGAACCTGGAGCTCTGCCACATCTTGTTCCGTCTCACTGAAGCAATTTTGAGAGGCTGCCCTGGAATGCGTCTTGCTGGTGGATGTTGAGAAACAACGTGGGCTTTGATGGGATTCAGGTGGTGTCTGCGGTGTGAAGACAGGAGCTGATGTTCAGAATCTAGGCTGTTTTTCTTGTGATCAGTTGATGGTTTACCTGTTTGAAACCAAGTCCATTTTCAGTAGGGAGCTTGAATAAATTCCACAGAACACAATGGCGCTCCCAGGATGACTGAGGAAGTGTGAGAAAGGGGGAAAGTTTTTCCACCTAGACTTTTTGCTGCCTCAGGAATCAGGGGCTGATTAGGTTAGCACTGGCTCAACCTAATCAATTCAATTTTATTGCATTTGATCTAATTATCTTCCCATTTTTAAGGTAGGAAGGGCCATTTCATTTGGTATTTATTTTTTCTCTGCATTTTTATTTCATCATGTAGGTGTGGATCTAATACAATCAACCATAATTTAACATTTGTTGTTTCCAAGCATTTAAGAAGTTATAATATCTATGCATACAATGTTAACACTATGTATAATAAATTCTTCTTCTGGGCAAAATATATAACATATGTCAATATAGGCATGTTTAATTGTGCATCTTGAAAGGTGAACAGGATCATAAAACCTTCCAGGTAGGAACTGAAACAGAAATTGGAAGAAAAGATTCCCCGATCTTCCGATCCCTGTGCTCCCAGTTCTTTGTTTTCTTGACACTGTAAGAGGACCCTGAAAATGTCTCCCCTTAACTGTGTCTAGGTCCCCAGTAGAACTACAGCAAGAAACTTCTGATTGAGGCTCTAAGAAGCGGCAGAAATGAGAAAACTCTTCAGCCAATAAGAGTAAGCCACGCCCAGCCGAGGGAGGTATAAAAGGCAGGTCTTTCAGAATAACCCACACTCTGCCTTTGGACGTGTGAGAGAGCGCACCTTTGACTTGAGCTTCAACATGGGAAAGGGAAATGAAGACGCCGATCTCCACTGCTCCTCCATCCAGTGCTCCACTGACCAGCCCCCTTTCCAGCAGATCTCCTTTACAGAAAAGGGCTCAGATGAGAAGAAACCATTCAAAGGAAAAGGCAAGACCGCCTTCTCCCATTCCAGTGAGAAGCACACACAAAGGCAAGGTAAGGCCTTGGGCTGCTCCTGTGGAGGCTGGAAGGAGGGTTGGAATCAGGGATACTGAGTTATATGTCTTTAGTAGGGTTTTATTTTGAGATTTGGGGATTAGAAATGGCTTGGTGCTCTCAGGGGACTTTGAGAAATGTGTTCACTCGTGACACTGGCAGAAGAGCTTCACATGAAAGACTGATCTGCAAAAATGCATCAGAGATAGACTATGGGACTCTTCCTAGGGAGAGGTGACTCATCCAAACTTTCTTTTGCAGCAGGATCAGAGCCCAATCCAAACAAGGAGAATTCTGAGGAAACCAAGCTCAAGGCCGGGAACAGCACTGCTGGATCAGGTAAGATTTGGCTCTTTCAAGGTGAGAAGGGACAGGGTAGCAACACAGGCTCCCCTGGCAAGGAAACTGGGAGCTCCTTGGCAGCCAGGGCCGTACAGATCCTTGACACTGGAGAACAGAAGAGAGCTGGAGTTTGCTGGTAACCTCAGCTCCTGTGTGTCCAGGATAGACTAGGAATTTCAGGGTGTTCAGTTGGAGGCACTTTCTCAAACTTTCATTGTGTTCACAGAACCAGAGTCCAGCTCATACCGGGAAAACTGCAGGAAAAGAAAAATCAGTTCCAAGGACAGCTGCCAAGACAGAGCAGGTAGAATCTTGGTGTTTGTTGTTGTTGTTGTTGGTGGTGGTTTTTTTGTTTTTGGTTTGCCCCAAAAAGCAAATAATCAGGAAACTTTTATATGAGGCTGGAGCGGAAAGGGAGTTACTTATTGACAAGTAAATTTTTGAGATCTTGGCACTCTGAGAATATCTGGGGACTCACAAGCGGTTCAGCCTCACTTCATTCCAGTGCTGAGATGGACAGGAAGAAGTGGGAGAAACAAGTGGGGTTCACCTGGGTGCACAAGGGGTTCTGGAAATGAGGGTCTGTGGGGACTGCTCTGATGAGTCTCTCACATGCTTTCTTTGCAGGGAACTGTCCAGAAGAGGAGTGCAGCTTGACGTTGAATAAAAAATCAAGATCCTCCACCGCTGTGCACAACAGTGAAATCCAGGAGACCTGTGATGTCCACCATAGGGGACGTTCCAGGGTTCGCACTGGGCGCAGCGAGCGGCATAGATCTCGGGCCCTAGGAGTCCAAACACCGTCACTTCGAAAAAGCTTGGTGACCTCTGTGCGAGCTATGTCAGAGGCTGTTTATCAAGACCTAGCCCAGGTGTGGGCACAGCAGATCCATTCTCCACTGACCTGTGAGCAGCGGATACTGCTCACTCAGCTCCGGGGGCCTCTGTGTGCCCAGGTGCAGACCTTGTATTCCATGGCCACCCAGGCAGCTTATGTCTTCCCTGCTGAGAGCTGGCTTGTCCCAGCCACACTGCCTGGTCCTGGGGATTCAGCCTTGGAGAGAGAAACCCATCCCTTCCCTGGGCAGGAGATAACTGAGCCTGTCAGTGGATCAGATAAGGCTAAGCTGGGAGCACCCTGACCCTATTCAGCAGAGATGCAGCTCTAGGAATGAGAACAAGGACCTGCTTCTTCTCAGATTCTTCCAGATGACCAGCAGTGACAATTTTAGACACACTGTGTTAACAAATGACAGAACCTGAAGAAGTCATAGGAAAGAAACTTGAGCGGTATACTCAGAATGCTGAGCCCTGCATTTTGCAGACCGCTAAGGCTATAGACAAATTTTATATTTCATGTTAGACATTTGATGCCTTTTGGATGTCTGATGACAGTCGTGCATTTCTATATAATCAGAAAAATATTAGATTGTAATTGTGAATTTGCATATTTTAGATTGTAGAAAAGTAAATATAAAATTATATGCTCTTTTTTTTTTTTTTGAGACAGTCTTGCTATGTCACTCAGGCTGGAGTGCAGTGGTACAATCTTAGCCTACTGCAACCTCTGCTTCCTAGGTTCAAACAATTCTCATGCCTCAGCCTCCCAAGTAGCTGGGACTACAGGCATGTACCGCCATGCCTGGCTAATTTTTTTTTCTTGTATTGTTAGTAGAGTTTTGTCACGTTGGCCAGGTTGGCCTCGGACTCAAGTGATCTGCCAGCCTCCGCCTCCCAACGTGCTGGGGTTACAGGCATGAGCCGCTTTACCAAGAAATTGCTTCTCTTTTAATCCAGAAAATGTTGTAGGCTCTCACTCTTCCAGCCTGAACCCATGGAGTACTAATATCCACAAACCATTAGTAGCACTCCCTGTGGGAAAATGTCTATACATTTTTACAGTTTGATATAATTATAGTAAAATTACTATGCAATGTTTACTTTTAATATTTCTACATAAAATTTAAGTCAAGATATATTAAATGGTAAATGATTGTACTTATTTATTGACCTGTCTCATGTTTTATTTCATTTTAAACATCCTGAATTTATATTTTATTGTATTTTATACATTTCAATTGATTGTACTGTATTGCAGCATATGACTACAACACAGTGTATTTGTTATATTTGATGTATATTCTACTTGTATTTTGTACTGAGATCATACAATCTTTCATTATCTAAGTGTATTAATGACTTGTTTGGTTGCTTTATAATTTTCATTTTATGTAATGAAATAAACATTAATGTTGTTTGGAATTTTAAATTTATTTCATATGGAATTTGTATTTAATAAAGATGTGAAAAAGAGAATGTCTTATCTTCACTTCTGCATCATCCTAACCCTGACCTCCCCACAGTCCGCAGCTCTTGTCATAGTCCGGGAATAGTGTTCTGTCACTACAGGAAATGGGGCCAATTCAATGGCAATACACAGATACAAATTGGAGATATAGAGAATTTATTCTCAAGCACTGCAATAGAAAAGAATCACAGTAACGCGAGTCACACAATTTTTGGGTTGACACGGCTTATGAGTTATGCTTACACTACGCTGTAGAATAACTCTGAAATAAATTTATGTCTATTAAACAAATGCACATACATAAATAACATGTCTAAATAACAATATACATATCTTAATGAAAATGAACTTCATTGCTAAAAATGTTAACACACAGATACACACAGTGGGATCATATAATGTTGAAAAATAGAGATGGGGAGAGGAACAGAAACAGAGAGAAAAGGAGGAATGGAGCGAGAAAAGGACAGATGGACAGAGGGACATTGGAAAGGAGAAAGTGGGGAGGGGGGAGGAAGGGAGGTAGGGAGGGGGGAGGGAGGAAGGGAAGGACAGAGAGAGAAAGGGAGCAAGAGACAGAGAGAGCAAGGCAGAGAGAAAAGCGGTCTTCTGCCTCCAGGACCAGCAGGACCTCGCACTCCCGGAAAATGTTGGGTGCCCAGTGCAGGCTAAGTGCTTGGCCCACAGCCGCGTCTGCCTGCGGGGCGCTCACGGGCCCTCCGGATGGCCCGCCTGGGTCACTTCATCCCGGAGCGATTCGGACGAATTCCGCCTCCCGAGGAATGAGCGAATTGCCCAGAGAGCAATGAGCCGAGACTCGGGTGATTGTCCGTTTTCATCCACATGGTTCACAGATGACATATCCCCACCTTGAGCCTGCAACAGACCGCGAGGGGGATAGTCCCGTCCACACAGGAGTCACACTCAGGCCCACCCCTTTGCCTTCTGCAAGGGGGCCTGTTGCTCAGGTGTCTCTGGCCCCCGAAAGCGTGACCTCATTGACTGTTTGTTTCCCGAGCTCTGTGGGGACCCAGAAACCTCCAGCGAAGCGTGGAAAAGCAGCATCCTGTCTTCGCTCTCCTTTCCAGTTTCCAAACAGTTCACAGTGGAGACTCCCCTTGTTGCAGGAAACAGGAATCCGTCGTCAGGCCGTGATGCACGGGACGTTTCTTTTCTCTGTAGTTTCGCTCTCGTTTTCTACATGAAAATGAACGAGATCCACACCCTTGCGTGTGTGAGACTATCACGGCAACGGCGACATCCACAGGCATTGCCGCCTTCACGGAGAGGGCCTGGAAAACTCAAAACTGTCATGGAAGTTCAGTTCCACACTCCACCCTTCAGGGTGGTTTCTGCCTGAAAACTGGGAGTCAAGACAGCGGCATCCAGTTTCCATAGAATTACTGGAGAACCTCAGAGAGCCAGCCCCCGAGACCCCTTTTTTCCCCTCCAATCTGGCCCTACACCCACCCACCCCACAAGGCCCTGGTCCCTGTGGTTTTCAGCTTCGGAGGGCGGGCTACCCCGGGACCTTGGGCCCCGAGCTCATGCATGTTCATAACGGGGTGGAGGTGGCAGGTCTTTCTAAGGGCCTCCTGGCTGCACCTGCGTCCAGTGCACAGGCCGGCTGAGGTGCCCGGGAGCCCGCGGGCCTCTCTCTGCCCGTGTCCGTCCGTGAAATTGCGGCCGGGGCTCCCCGCGATGGCTCTCCCGACACCTTCGGACGGCACCCTCCCCGCGGAAGCCCGAGGACGAGGACGGCGAAGGAGACTCGTCTGGACCCCGAGCCAAAGCGAGGCCCTGCGAGCCTGCTTTGAGCGGAACCCGTACCCGGGCATCGCCACCAGAGAAGGGCTGGCCCAGGCCATCGGCGTTCCGGAGCCCAGGGTCCAGATTTGGTTTCAGAATGAGAGGTCACGCCAGCTGAGGCAGCACCGGAGGGAATCTCGGCCCTGGCCCGGGAGACGCGGCCCGCAAGAAGGCAGGCGAAATCGGACCGCCCTCACCGGATCCCAGACCGCCCTGCTCCTCCGCGCCTTTGAGAAGGATCGCTTTCCAGGCATCGCCGCCAGGGAAGAACTGGCCAGAGAGACGGGCCTCCCGGAGTCCAGGATTCAGATCTGGTTTCAGAATCGACGGGCCAGGCACCCGGGACAGGGTGGCAGGGCGCCCGCGCACGCAGCCGGCCTGTGCAACGCGGCCCCCGGCGGGTGTCACCCTGCTCCCTCGTGGGTCGCCTTCGCCCACGCCGGGGCGTGGGGACGGGGCTTCCGGCACCCCACGTGCCCTGCGCGCCTGGGGCTCTCCCCCAGGGAGCTTTCGTGAGCCAGGGAGCGAGGGCCGTCCCCGTGCTCCAGCCCAGCCAGGCCGCGCCGGCAGGAGGGATCTCCCAAGCGGCCCTGGCACGCGCGGATTTTGCCTACGCTGCCCTGGCTCCCCCGGACGGGGCGCTCTCCCACCCTCAGACTCCTCGGTGGCCTCCGCACCCCAACAAATGCCAGGAGGACCGGGACCCGCAGCGTGACGGCCTGCTGGGCGCGTGCTCAGTGGGACAGCCTAGGCCCCCTCAAGCTGAGTCACAGGGGCAAGGTGTGCTTGGGCCACCCATGTCCCACCGGAGTCCGCGGTGGGGCTGCAGCCCCAGGTCGCCAGGGCCGCGTGGGAACCCGAAGACGGGGCTCCTCCACCTCCGAAGCTCGCGACCCTGGAGGCCTCCTCGTCAAGCACAGATGCCAGCCAAGCAGGCGCCTCCCAACCGCTCCAGGAGCCGGGGCGCTCGTCTGCACTCACCTCCAGCCTGTTAGATGAGCTCCTGTCAACCCCAGAGTTTCAGCAAAAGGCACAACCTTTCCTAGGTCCGGTGTCACTGGGGGAGCTGAAGGAGGTGGAAGAGCCCGCTCTGCTGGAACCACTCCTCAGCCAGGAAGAACACCGGGCTCTGCTGGAGGAGCTTTAGGACGCGGGGTTGGGGCGGGGGCGGGGGCAGAGCGGCGGCCTCTCTTTCGCGGTGAACCTCTGGCTCGGTATGGAGAGGCGTGTCTTCCCTTCCAGCTGACCTGTCTAGGATCCCTAAGTTCCAGGTCCCGCGAGAGACTCCACACAGAGGAGGGCTGTCATTCTTTCCTGAGCATCCCGGGGATCCCAGGGCCCTTCCAGGTACCGGGAGGTGGACTGTCTACTGCACACGCGCGGGTTTGCAGGCAGCAGCCTAGGTTTTCTAACTAGCCCAGGAGGAGCTCTCATCCCTTTTTCCCCCGCGTTCTTCAGTCGGGTTGGCGGAGACCTCAGTCCTCGAAACACTGGGCCGGGACAGAAGCCAGGCGAGTTCTTTCCGCGGCTCGACTCCTCTGCCCCTTCGCTCACTATCACTTGCCAACCCGTGTCCCGCCAGCCTCCTCGCCAGCACCATGGAGCGCCTTGCAACTAAATAAAGACCCGAGACCCCGCGCAAACCGGGGTGCTGCCATTTCCAGGCAAGAGAGAAGGCAGGCAGAGATGAGGACAGGAACGGAGACAGAGTGGGACGGAAGGATGGAGCTAGGAAAGCATGGATGGACGGAGGGACCCTGGAAGGGAGAGAAAGAGGGAGGGAGGGAGAAAGGGAGGAAAAAATCGGGGGAGGGAGGGAAGAACAGAGGGAAGGATGGACCGAGGGACAAAAGGAGCAAGAAACAGATAAAGGAAGGCAGACAGAAAAACGGTCTTCTTCCTCCAGAACCAACAGGACCCAGCACTCCGGGAAAACGCTCGGTGACCAGTGCAGGTTGAGTGCTGGGCCCACAGCACCGTTGGCCGGCGGGGCGCTCAGCGGCCCTCCGGATCGCCAGCCTGGGTTACTTCATCCCGGAGCGATTCAGATGAATTCGAATTCCGTTTCCGAAGGAATGAGCGAATTCCCCAGAGAGCAATGAGCCGAGACTCAGGTGGTTGTCTGTTTTTCATCCACATGGTTCACAGATGACAAATCCCCACGTTGAGCCCTGCAACAGAGCGCGAGGCGGATAGTCCCATCCACACGGGAGTCACACTCAGGCCGACTGAAGCGTGATTCTGGATTCTACGTTTCTTTGCCCTCGGCGGAGGTGCCTGTTGCTCAAGTCTCTGCCCGCCCCCCCCCTCCCCGAAAGCGTGACCATTTTGACTGTTTCCCGAGCTCTGTGGGGACCCAGAAATTTCCAGGAATGCGTGGAAGGCCAGCATCGTGTCGGTGCTCTCCTTTCCAGTTTACAAACAGGCTATATTGGAGACTTCCCATTTTGCAGGAAACAAGAATCCATAGTCAGGCCTTGATGCACGGGACGTTTCTTTTCTCTGTGGTTTCACTCTCTTTGTCTACATGAAAATGAACGAGATCCACACACCTGCGTGTGTGAGACTATCATGGCAACTGTGACACCCACGCGCTGGCAATAGAGTTGGCAGCCTGATCCCGGGACAAAGGTACTGACGGACATCCAGACACACCCCATCACAATCACTAGCAAATCCACTCCCAAACAGACACACACGGGGGCACGCGCGGGAACACAAGCATACACACAGACACACAAAGACACAGACAGCTTGAAGAAGAGCAAGGGACAAAGAGATGGAAAGATAGAAACAGAAGGAGAGAGAGAAACAGCGATAGAGCGAGAGACAGAGAGGGACCGGGGAAACTGCGAGAGAGAGAGAGAGAGAGAGAGAGAGAGAGCGCGAGCGGGCAAGGTGGAGAGGTAAGTAGAGAAAGGGAGACGGTGAGGGAGCTAGAGAGGGAGAGCAACAGAGCCTTGGAGAGGGAGGCTCTGCTCTGGTAGACAGGGGCCCCTTTGGCCAGGGTAGGGTGGAGGGTGCCTGGGCCGGGCTAGAACAGGGGGGCAGGGCCGCCCACGCGGGAAAACCAAGGGAGCCCTGAGACGTGTTTTTACTTGGTTGGTTGCTTTGGGGGTGCATTTCGTAGCGTCATTCCTTTGCTGGCTCCTCCCTGTCCTCTTCGTGCTGTGGACCCTGAGAGTTGTCGAGTGCGCCCGTTCCCGTGGCGGGAGCAGTGGCGCTGAGCGTGCCCACGGGCCGAGGCCTGAGTCTCTCTCATGTTCAGAGTGGTATGGCCGTAGACAATGGCAGTGGTGCCTGGCTGGTCCAAGAGCCGGGTCCAGCTATGCCCGCCTGATTCCAGGCGTCACCACCAACCCGGGGCCACGAGGCTGCGATCAGGCACCCCAGAGCCGCTTGCCTGCGGCCGGGCTGCTCTCCCCCTCTATACGCCCAAGCACCACCAGTCGCTGCGCTGCGCTTTCCGCCGGCCTCCCAGAGCGTCCCGCTGTCGCCCGAGGCCAGACCACGCGCGGGACCGCCGAGGCGCCAGAGGCCTCCATCGCCTGCCAGGGCTCTGGACTCTCCAGGCGGCCTCCCTTTAGCTGACACTCCAGGCCTTCCCCTGGCTCTCGAGCTCCGAAGCTTCTAACAGTTGGGGCCTGCTCAGGACGGGGTGTGCTCCCAGGCGTCAGGGCCCAGGGCCGAGGGCCCACGGTCCTGGGATCCCCTCTGGTCCTCCGCCTTGCCGCGGAGAAATTATTTTGATTCCTCGCCGCCCCTCCTGCAAGGCCCCCTCTTGCCCCACACACCCAGATAAGCCAGGATTGCCCAGGGGCAAACAGCCGGCCCAGCCCCGCTGGCCCTTTTTCTCACAACGCCCACACCATTGTCGCTTGTCCTGAGGAAGATCCAGCCCGTGGCCAACGGGGCAGGAAGGCCCTGCTTTGTCCCGCGCTGGCACTAGAGCCCCGGCAGCCTGATCCCGGGAAAGAGGGGCTGATGGACACCCAGACACACCCCACTACCACCACGAGCAAACCCGCCCCCCCCCACACACACACATACGCACGGGCGAACGCACGCGCGCCGGCACGCACGCACACGGACACGCACGGACACACACACAAAGACAGACAGCTTCAAGGACAACAAGGGAGAGAGATGGAGAGATAGAAACAAAGGGTGAGACAGAGATAGAGATAGAGACAGAGAGGGTGGGGAGAGACGGAGAGAATGTGACAGAAGAGCTAGAGGTGGAGGGGAAGAAGAGAAAGAGAGAGGGTGAGGGAGCTGGAGAGTGACAGCGATAGAGCCTTGGAGAAAGAGGCTCTGCTCTGGTACACAGGGAGCCTTTGAGCAGGCCGGGGTGGGGTGGAGGGTGCTTGGGCTGGGCCAGAACAGGGGGGCAGGGCCGTCCAAGGGAGAGGACTAACTGAGCCCTGAGATGTGTTTACTTTTGGATTAGTTGGTTACTTCAGGGGTGCGTTTGGTAGGGTCCTTCCGTCGTCTGATCCTTTCTGTCTTCTTGATGCAGTAGGCTCCGAGAGTTGTAGAGTGCGCCTGTCCATCTGGCGGGAACCAGAACGCCGAGCGTGCTCACAGGGCACAAGACCTGGGTCTCTCTCGTGTCCCCGAGACTGGATTTTACACGAAGTCGGTGGCAATGAAAATCCAAGTGCACAGGGACGGTTTTCCTGGTGGCTGATGAAGGCAATGTCCTTTCCCGGTGGAAAGCAGCCCATGCGTTGTGGAGCGCAGGCGTGCGGAAAAGTCGGAGTAGAGTCAGGGGGCGGTTGGGAATCACGGCGACAAAAGGGGGAAAGAGGGAGGGAGCGGGGAGCCAAAAGCCTTCAGCACCCAGTATTCCCAGGGGGTCTTGCATCCCAAGTACTAACCAGGCCCAACTCTGCTTAGCTTTCAAGATCAGTCGAGATCCCGTGCGTTCAGGGTGGTGTGGCCATAAAGGCCGGTAGTGGTGCCTGGCTGCCACAAGAGCCCGGCCCAGTCACGCCTGCTCAACTCCAGGCTTCACCGCCACCCCGGGGCCGCGGGGCTCAGATCCGGGGCCCCAGAGCCGCTCCCCCGCGGCCGGGCTGCTCTCCCCATCAAGGCCCCAGCACCGCCGGCAGCCGCGCTGCGCCTTCCGCCGGCCTCCCAGAGACACCCCCTTCGCCTATGGCCAGACCACGCGCCGGACCGCCGTGGCACCGCCCTGCTGCAGCGCGGGAAAGCCAGAGACCTCAGCCCCCTGCCCAGGCTCCAGGCACACCAGGTGGCCTCCCTTTTCGCAGACGCTCCAGGCCTTTCCCTGCTCGGGAGCTCCCAAGTTTCCAACACATAGGGCCCGCTCAGGACGGGGTGTGCTCCGAGGTGTCAGGGCCCAGAGCCAACGGTCCTGGGTTCCCCTCTGGTCCTCCGCCTTGCCGCGGAAAAATTATTTTGGATCCCTCGCCGCCCCTCCTGCAAGACCCCCTTTTGCCCCACACACCCAGAGCTGTCAGGGCCCTCCAGGGGCAAACAGCCGGCCCAGCCTCGTGGGCCCTTTTTCTCACAACTCCCACACAATTGTCGCTTGTCCCAACGAGGACCCGCCCCGTTGGCCAAGGCCCTGCTTTGCCCCGCGCTGGCACTAGAGCCCCGGCAGCCTGATCCCGGGAGAAAGGGGCTGATGGGACACCCAGACACACCCCACCACCACGAGCAAACCCACCCCGACACACACACAGATACACACGGGAGCACGCGCGCGGGCACACACACACGGAGACACACACGGGCACACACACACGGACACACAAAGACACAGACAAAGATAGCTTGAAGTAAGGGATGAGACCACCCCTCATATTGTCTTATGCCCAGTTTCTGCGTACTGAGAGTATCACAGCAACTGTGACACCCACGCGCTGGCAATAGAGTCAGCAGCCTGATCCCAGGACAAAGGTACTGACGTACATCCAGACACACCCCACCACAATCACGAGCAAACCCATTCCCAAACAGACACACATGGGCGCACCCCTTTTAGTAAAAACTAAAAGGCAGAAATGAAATCCACAGGCAGACAGCCCGGTGCCACACCCTGGGCCTGGTAGTTAAAGATATAACCCTGACCTAATCGGTTATGTTATCTATAGATTACAGACATTGTATAGAAAAGCACTGTGAAAATCCCTGTCCTGTTTTGTTCTGATCTAATTACCGCTGCATGCAGCCCCCAGTCAGTACCCTCTGCTTCCTCAATGGATCACGACCCTCTCACGCAGACCCCCTTAGAGTTGTAAGCCCTTAAGAGGGACAGGAATTACTCAGTCTGGGAGCTCGGTTTTTGGAGAAGTGAGTCTGCCGATGATCCCAGCTGAATAAAGCCCTTCCTTCTACAACTCGGTGTCTGAGGGGTTTTGTCTGCGGCTCTTCCTGTTACAGAAGGAGAGCAAGGGAGAGCGGAATGGAGAGCTAGAACCAGAGGGAGAGAGAGAGACAGCGATAGAGAGAGAGACAGAGAGTGGGGGAGGAGAGAGAGAGGGAAAGAGGGAAAGAGAGCACGACAGAAGAGCGCGAGGTGGAGGGGGAAATAGAGAAAGGGAGAGGGTGAGGGAGTTGTAGAGCGAGAGCGACAGAGCCTTGGAGAGGGAGGCTCTGCTCAGGTAGACAGGGCCCCTTTGAGCAGGCCGGGGTGCGGTGGAGGGTGCTTAGGCCCGGCTACAACAGGGGGTCAGGGCCCCCCATGTGGGAAAACCAAGCCCTGAGACGTCTTTTATTTTCTTGGATTTGTTGGTTGCTTTGGGGGTGTGTTTCATGGGGTCCTTCCTTTGTTTGCTTCTTTCTGTCTTCTCGGTGCGGTGGCCCCCAGATTTGGAGAGTACGCCCAATCCGGCAGGCAAGAGCCGTGGCTCTGAGCCTGTCCACGGGGCCAGGCCTGGGTCTCTCTTGTGTCCTGGGGACTGGAGTTTACACGAAGCCGGTGGCAAAGTGCACAGGGACGGATTTCCTCGTGGCTGGCGAAGGCAATGTCCTTCCCCCGGGGTAAAGCAGCCCACGGGTTCCGGAGCGGAGGTCTTGGCTGGCTTCTGTGGGACCCGCTGCCCTTGCCCGCCCCTTCCCCCGGCTTGGACGGTTGTGTCGGCGCTGGATGAATTAATTGAATTGCCTGGGAGTCCGGGGAGCGGGAAAGACACCCGGGACCTCAGGAAACCCGCGCCTGCGCCCTCGGGGTCGGTCCCGTCCGCCCGGGTTGGAGCCGGGCTCCTGGTGGGGCTGCAGCGAGTGGGAAGAGGTGGGATGCTGCTGCCTGGTGGTGCTGCAGTGGCGGACCCTCAGGGGGAGGTCCTGGGCTTAGGCTGGGGCGCAGGGGCGGACAAGGTGGAGGGAGGGGGGCGGTTGGGAAGCACGGAGGCAAAAGGGGGAAAGAGGGAGGGAGCGGGAAGCCAAAAGCCTAGGGTACCCGCTATTCCCAGGCGGACTCCATCCAAGTACTAACCGGGCCCGACCCTGCTTAGCTTCACGAGATCAGAGGAGATGCGGCGCGTTCAGGGTGGTGTGTCCTAGACGCCCGCAGCGGCGCCTGGCTGCCCCAAGAGCCCGGCCCAGCCACGCCCGCCCGACTCCAGGCGTCACCGCCACCCCGGGGCAGCGGGGCTCGGATCCCAGACCCCCGAGCCGCTCGCCCGTGCCCCCGGGCAGCTGTCTCCCTCTACGCCCGAGCACCGCCGGCCTCCCAGAGCGTCCCGCCGTCGCCAGCGGCCAGGCCTCGCGCAGGACCAATGTGGCGCCGCCCTGCTGTTGCTGGGGGGCGCAGGAGGCCTCGGTCCCCTGCCCAGGCTTCCGGCTCTCGGGGCGGCCTCCCTTCCGCCCGCGCTCCTGGCCTTCCCCCGCTCCCCAGCTCCCAGCTTCCACCACGTCGGCCGGCTCAGGACGGGTGTGCTCATCCCTTCACTTTTTAACTTTTTGTTGTTTCTATTTATATTTTATTGTGCTATGTATTGAAATGTTGTTGTAGTTATTACTTTTGATTGGATATTATTTAGTATTCCTGCTTTGAATAAGAGTAGTTTGCAGACCGCACAGCTATAGTTTTATAAGATTCTGTTTTGTTTTGTATCCTATTAGCAGTGAGCATTTTTTTTTACCTTTAGGTGATCATTTATTGCTCATTAATGTCCTTTTCTTCCTGATTGAAGTACTCTCTTTAGCATTTCTTTAGGACAGATATGGTATTCATGAAATACTTCAGCTTTTGTTTGTCTGGAAAAGTCAGTATTTCTTCTTTTTATTTGAAGAACATTTTCACTGTATATGCTAATCTAAGGTAAAAGTATTTTTTTCCTTTAGTACTTTAAATATTTATTGCTTCTCTCTCCTGGCCGGTAGGGTTTCCACTGTAAAGTCTCCTGCCAGGGGTGTTGGAGCTCACCGGTATGTTATTTGTTTCTTTTCTCTTTCTTCCTTTAGAACTTTTCTTTATCTTTGACTTTTGGAAGATCTATTGAATGCTTTGAAGTAGTCTTTTTTGGGTTAAATCTGCTTAATGTCCTATAACATTTTTGTAGTTGGTTATGGATATCTTTCTCTAGGTTTGGAAAGTTTTCTGTTATTATCCCTTTGAATAAATTTTTCTACCCCTGCCTCTTTCTCTACATCTTCTTTAAAACCAATAACTTAGATCTGTCTTTGTGAGGCTATTTTTCTAGATCCTGTAGGCATGATTTTTTGTTTTTATTCTTTTTCTTTAGTCTCTTCTGACTATGTATTTTCAAATAGCCTGTCTTCAAGCTCGCTATTTCTTCTGCTTAATCCATTCTACTATTAAATGGTATTAAATGGCTCTAATGCATTCTTCAGCATGCCAATTGCATTTTTCAGCTCCAGAATTTCTGCTGAATTTGTTGTAACTATTTCAATCTCTTTGTTGAGTTTAGCTGATAAAATTTGGCATTTCTTTACTTTGTTATTTTAAATTTCTTTCAGTTTTTTTTTTTTAATACAGCTATGTTGAATTCTCTGTCCAAAAGGTCACATATCTCTTTTTCTCCAGGATTTGTCCCCGGTGCCTTATTTAGTTCACTTGGTGAGGTCATGTTTTCCTGGTTGGTGTTGATGCTAGTAGATGTTCTTCAGTGTCTGGACATTAAAATCTTGGCCATGCAGCACCATATGAGAGGTTTAAAAAATAAAATTAAAAAAGAGAAAAGGTGAGTATTTATTGTAGTCTTCACTGTCTGGGCTTATTTGTAGCTGTCTTTCTTGGGAAGACTTTTCACATATTTGAAAAGACTTCGGTGTTGTGATCTAAGCCATATCTGCTTTATGGGTACTTTGTACCCAATAATGCTGTAATTCTTCCAGACTCAGAGAAGTCCCACCTTGAAAGCCTTCAACAAGATCCAGGAGAATTTTCTGGATTACTAGCCAGAGACTCTTTTTCTCTACCGTTATTTTCTCACAGAGATACAGAGTCTTTCTCTCTGTTCTAAGCCACCTAAAGCTGGGAGAAGAAAGACACAAGCACCCCTGGCCACCACACTATGACTGCCCTGGATCAGACCTGAAGCTAGCACAGCACCGGGTCTTGCTCAAGTCTTGCGGCATGAACTTTCTGACGACTGCCTATGTTCACTCAAGGCCTTTGGTCTCTACAATTAGCAGGTGGCAAAGCCAGCCAGGCCTGTGTTCTTTCCTTTAGGGCAGTGAGTGCCCTCAGTCCCTGGCTGGGTCCAGAAGTGCCATTCAGAAGTCAGGGAGTAGAGTCAAAAATTTTAGAAGTCCACTTGGCATTCTATTGCATTGCAGCTGATCTGGCACTCAAACCATAAGACATAGTCCTTCCTATTCCTCCCTTCATTTCCTAAAGGCAGAGTAGCCACCGCCACTTCAGGCCACAATGAGTACTGCCAGGCTACCACCAATGTTCCCAGAAGGCCCAAAGCCTCTTGTCAGCTTGCGATGAATGCTGCCTGGCCTGGGTCTTGCTGTTTTCAGGGCAATGGGCTCCCTACTGGCCCTGGGCAGCTTCATAAATGCCAACCAAGAATCAAGCCCTGGAATCAGGGATTCTGAAATTTTGCTTGGTGCTCTACCCACCTCTGGCCTTGCTGGTACCTAAGGGGCAAGACAAAGTCCCCTTTAATTTTCCCTCTACTTTTCCCAAGAAGAAGGAGTTTTGCCTTTTAGCCACCACAGCTGGTAATGTGCTGAGTTCACCTAAGTCTAGCAAGTCTCTGAGGGTCATCCAAGGCCCTTGATGTAGTACCTGGGTATGGCTGCTGGTTATTCAGAGCCCAAAGGTTTTCAAGTTTGCAGGCGATAAATCCTGCCAGCACATGGTTCTTTTGTTCAAGGCAGCAGGTTTGCTTCTGGCCCAGGGTGTGTCTAGGAATGTCTAGGAGCCAGAGACTGGAAAGGAGGCCTCAGGATTCTGATCAGTGCACTATCTTGCTGTGATTGAGCTGGTGTCCAGGATGAAAGACAAAGTACTCCCTACTCTTTTCCCTCCTCTCCTCAAGCAGAAGGATGGTGTCCCTTTTGGAACCATGAGCCGTGCAGTCTGGTGTTAGCGGAGTGATAATGTCAGAACTCCTTTGGCTGCCCCAGCTGGTGTCTCAGTATGTTGCATGCCCTCCCCACCCCAGTCCACTGTCCCTGGGCCCAGTTCAGCCCTAGGCCTCACCTAAGAGTTGCAGTCCTGATGGCCTAGGCTGCCTTTCAAGTTTTCTTAGACACACAGAGTGCAGGAGCACTTAGTTGCCAGGTTTCCAAACACTCAAGTTCCAACCACTGGAATCTGATTCCCCTCTGGCTAGGGCTGGTTTAATTGATCCCTCTGTGGATGGGCATTAACTGCATTTGGTCTGGTTTTCCTGTCTGCTCTAACAGGACAGCACTGAGTTCAGTGCCTCACAATTGCTGTCTCCCTCCCGCAGAACCCAGAGTTGATCTCTGCACCATGCCATCACTGCTGGGGATGAGGAAATGGTGATTTCAGGACTGTTTTTTCTGTCTCTTCAGTGCCTCTTTCAGTGATCTGAGGTTAAAACCAGGTACTTCGAGTACTCAGCTGATTTTTGATTCTTATGAATGTATTTTCTATGTAGATATTAATAGTTGTTCATCTGGTGTCCTTGCAGGAGGGATTATCAGTGGAGCCTTCTTTCTGCCATCTTGCTTTACTCTTACACCCAAGAATCAGAATGCAGAACTTTTAATAAGAAAAGCTTTCAGAACTCAGGAAGGAGAAGGAAGACATTCTCGTTCTACATGCTTAACATTGGACTGTTTCTTCAACTTAGGTGCTTAGTACTGACTAATCAGGGATTATCATAGATAATTTGACTTGAACTATGCCGTTCGTTCAAATTCTTTATCTAGACAATTTAAGTACTAGCTGATTTGGCATGAAAATCTGGCAAAGTGTTTTCTTGGTATTCAATTGATTTTTATTCTGCTTGCGTTAGCAGTTTTATTAACCAGTCAGTCTCTTCATTAAAGTTCTAGGAATTCTTACCCAGTTCAAATAATGTAATTCTAAAGTTCTCAAAAACCTGTATTCAAGAGTGCTTCTCAGGGCCTTCTCCATCCTTTCATTAACCTCCTTAAAGATACAATATTCCAGGATTTTGCAGGCTTGTAAAGTTTTCAGAAACTGCCTCAGAATTAAGCAATTTACAATGGAAATGACTTTAAACTATCAGAGTTAGACATAATTGGCAAGATAATTTTATTATTTACAGGTGTGCGCCACCACGCCCAGCCTCTAAAGTTAATTTAATAAAACTTTATAAATAAATTTATCAAATGTTGTCTTTTAATCCCAGATTTTTGTGAACCTATGCTGTGCATTTTCCCCCAACTTTCTATATTTATCTAGTTTTATCTACTTTTTTTTTTACTTCTTCAATTTGAAATCTTTAAGTAACTTCAAACCAAAAAAAAATTAAAACACATTTTTATGTCTTTATAAGTTTTATCATCAAAAGCATATGTTCACAAGCCTGTAATCCCAGCACTTTGGGAGGCCGAGGCAGGTGCATCACTTGAGGTCAGGGGTTCAAGATCAGCCTGGCCAACATGGTAAAACTCTGTCTCTACTAAAAATACAAAAATTAGCCGAGTGTGGTTGCAAGCACCTGTAATCCCATCTACTCGGGAGGCTGAGGCAGGTGAATCCCTTGAACTGGGGAGGTTGCAGTGAGCTGAGATCATGCCACTGCATGCCAGCCTGGGCAACAGAACAAGACTCATTCTCAAAAAAGAAAAAAAAAAGCATATCTTGCTTTTTATACACTCTGTATGCAGAATTGTTTCTCTCATATCTAGTAATTAAGTCTTAGGAGCCCCAATTTTCAGTGAAAACCCTAAAAAGTGATATTCAACTGTCTTGTATCAGTATTTTTAGATAAAAACCATTTTATAACTTTTAAGAAATATAGTTCTTCAAATTACTGTTTATTAACAGAACTAAAGATATTTAGGTTTTCTATACCATATACAAGTAACATGTCATGGTATATAGACCTAAACTAATTTTTAATGGTTAATATTTCACTATTTTAGCTTACAAATGACTCAAGATATTTTCTGGTTATGTATTACTTAATTTAACGTGATTTTAAGATTTTAAATTAATGAACAGAATTTTGAAACTATGACACAGGTAGCATCCGTAATGTCTTCCCTCAGTAATTCTAGGTCCCAAGTAGCCACATGGCACCCAGGAAAACTATGATGATCAGGGCCTGCCTGAGTCCATTAGGACTAAAGACAGAGCTGTGAAGGCTGTAAGTGGAGGATCCAACCCCGCCTAAAATAGCCAGGAGGCAAAACAGGAAAAGCACAGAAAGAAGGGGCCGATTGCTTGATTCTGGCTTGTAGCTGCTGGTCTAGGCACTGAGAACATGTCTCCATACTTCATCATGGTCACCTATCAAGACCCATGAATCTAGAAACTTTCAACAAAAGACATAAGCTCACAGTTAAGTCAAGCAAGTATCTAATTATTTTTAATGGATAATTGTAAAGCCGTTTCTATTTAACTAACGATTTAAGAATGAGCTTTATTTACAAAATATTATCATATAACATGTAACACATATAGACATACAAACACACAGGAGCAGATCTTACAGCTTTCATAAAGGATTTAAAAAATTTTTTATTTTAGGTTTGGGGGTACATGTGAAGGTTTGTTACATAGATAAACTCATAACACAGGGGCTTGTTATACAGATTATTTCATAACACAAGTATTAAGCCCAGTACCCCATAGTTATCTTTTCTGTTCCTCTCCCTTCTCCCACCTTCTCTGCTCAAGTAGACCCCAGTGTCTGTTGTCTGTTGTTTCCTTCTTTGTGTTCATAAGTTCTCATTATTTAGCTCCTACTTACAAGTGAGAACATGTAGCTGCATAGTATTCCATGGTGCATATGTTTGTTCTGTGTGGGAAATGTGTGAAGAAAGAAAAGAAACACACAATACTTTTAAAGGTAAATAGACTTTATCCCGAGTATATGGCAATATAGATATAATAAGCAAATGATACAATAAAAAAATTTTAATGGGAACGGGAGAAGGGAAAAGGTATATACATACATATATATATATTTACACTCACCAGACTATGGAGGATTCATCACCAGACTGGGAAGCAACAGCCTGGGATTCAGAATTGGCCACTAGTCCATGCACAGATGAGGAGGGGTCCCATGAAGCTTCAGCACAGTCTGGGAACCGAGCTCTTTTTGTAACAGGTTGTTTGTCATGAAGCCCAGTCATGAGGGCCCTTCGCAACTGAGCTCAGGGAACACAAAAAGGTTAACTTGTTTTTGCAATTGCCTGTTGTTTTTCAATAACTGTTTTTCAATAACTGTGGTTTTTCAATAACTGTTTCTCCGAAGCAGCACTGGATGAATGCCTCAAGGGGCTCACACAACTCGTTCCAGGACTTAGTGACCATTGTTTGTGTCCCTGTTCAATTGAGTTCAAATTTAATATTTAACTTTTCCTCCACAGTGCGCCATATTATCTGCATCCAATCGGTCATCGTTGGGCATTTAGGTTGATTCCATGTCTTTACTATTGTGAATAGTCCTGCAATAAACATTTATGTGCTTGTGTCCTTATGACAGAACAATTTATATACCTCTGGGTATATACCCAGTAGTGAGATTGCTGGGTCAAGTGATAGTTCTGCTTTTATCACTTTCGAGGAAAGCACTGTTGTGCTTTCCACAATGGTGGGACCAATGTACACTCCCACCAACTGTGTATGTGTTCTCTTTCTCCACAACCTTGCCAGCATCTGTTATTTTTTGACTTTTTCATAATAGCCATTCTGACTGGTGTGAGATGGTGTCTCAGTGTGCCTTTGATTTGCATTTCTCTAATGATCAGTGATATTGAGCCTTGTATTCTATGGTTGTTGGTCACATGTATGTATTCTTTTGAAAAGTATTCATGTCCTTTGCCCACTTTTGAAACATTTTATTTCCATAGGTTTTAGGACAACAGGGGGCATTTGGTTACATTAGTAAGTTATTTATTGATTTGTAAGATTTTGGTGCTTCCATCACCTCATCTGTATACACTGAACCCAATTTCTAGCTTTTATCCCTCACCACCTTCTCCCCTTTCTCCCTGAGTCCCTAAAGTCCATTGTGTCATTCTTATGCTTCTGCATCCTTATAGCTTAGCTCCCAATTACAAGTGAGAATATATGATGTTTGGTTTTCCATTCCTGAGTTACTTCACTTAGAATAATAGTCTTCAATCCCATCCAGGTTGCTGCAACTGCCATTAATTCATTCCTTTTTATGGCTGAGTGGTATCCCATCGTACATATGTACCACAGTTTCCTCATCCACTCCTTGATTGATGGGCACTTGGATTGGTTCCACATTTTTGCAATTGCAAATTGTGCTGCTATAAATATGTGTGTGCAAGTATATTCTTTGTATAATGACTATTTTTTCCTCTGGGTGCATAGCCAGTAGTGGGATTGGTGGATCAAATGGTACTTCTACTTTTAGTTCTTTAAGGAATCGCCACACTATTGTCCATAGTGATTGTATTAGCTTGCATTCCCACCAGCAGTGCAGAAGTGTTCCCTTTTCACAACATTCACACCAACATCTATTGTTTTTTTCTTATGTCCATTCTTGTGGGAGTAGGGTGGCACTGCATTGTGGTTGTAATTTGCCTTTCCCTGATCATTAGTGATGCTGAGCATTTTTTCATATGTTTGTTGGCCATTTGTTCATCTTCTGAGAATCGTCTGTGACCATACTGCCAAAAGCAATCTACAAATTCAATGCAATTGCCATCAAAATACCATCATCATTCTTCACAGAACTAGAAAAAACAATCCTAAAATTCATATGGAACCAAAAAGGAGCCTGCATAGCCAAAGCAATATTAAACAAAAAGAACAAATCAGAAGACACCACATTACCTGATTTCAAACTATATCATGGGACCATAGTCACCAAAACAGCATGGTTCTGGTATAAAAACAGGCACATAGACAAATGGAACATAATGGAGAACCCAGAAATTAACCCAAATATTTACAGCCATCTGATCTTTGACAAAGCAAACAAAAACAAAGTGGGGAAAGAACACCATACCCAACAAATGGTACTGGGATAATTGGCAAGCCACAAGTAGGAGAATGAAATTGGATCTTTATCTCTCACCTTATACAAAAATCAACTCAAGATGGATCAAGAACTTAAATCTAGGACCTGAAAGTATAAAAATTCTAGATGACTACATCAAAAAAACCCTTCTAGACATTGGCTTAGGAAAAGATTTCATGACCAAGAACCCAACAGCAAATGCAAGAAAAACAAAGATAAATAGGTGGGATTTAGTTAAACTAAAGAGTTTTTTCACAGCAAAAGGAACAGTCAGCAGAATAAACAGACAATCCACAGAATGGGAGAAAATCTTCACAATCTGTATATCTGACAACTAATATCCAGAATATACAAAGAGCTCAAACAAATTAGCAAGAAAAAAACAAACAATCCCATCTAAAAGTAGGCTAAGGACATGAATAGACAATTCTTTGGCCACTTTTTAATAGGGTTGTTTGTTTTTCTCTTGTAAATTTAAGTTCCTTATATTGAATATTAGCTCTTTGTCAGAGACATAGTTTGTAAATACTTTTTCTCATTCTATAGATTGTCTGTTCACTCTATCGATAATTTCTTTTGCTGAGCAGAAGCTTTTAAGTTTAATTAGATCCTGCTTGTCAATAGTTGCATTTGTTTTAATTGTTTTTGGTGTCTTTATCATGAAATCTTTGCCTGTTTCTATGTCCAGGATGGTATTGCCTAGGTTGTCTTCCAGGGCTTTTATAGTTTTGGGTTTTACATTTAAGTCTTTAATCCATCTCGGGTTGATTTTTGTGTGTGGTATAAGGAAGAAGTCCAACTTCAATCTTCTGCATATGGTTAGCCAGTTATTCCAGCACCATTTATTGAATAGGGAATCTTTTCCCCATTGCTTGTTTTTGCCAGCTTTGTCAAAGATTAGATAGTTGTAGGTATGTGATCTTATTTCTGGGCTCTCTGTTCTGTTCCATTGGTGTATGTGTCTGTTTTTACACCAGTACCATGCTGTTTTGGTTACTGTAGTGCTGTAGTATAGTTTGAAGTCAAGTAATGTGATGCCTCAAGCTTTGTGGATTGCCTTGGCTACTTAGGTTCTTTGTTGTTGTATGTGAATTTTTAAATAGCTTTTTGTACTTCTGTGAAGCATGTCATTGGTAGTTTAATATAGCTTTGGGCAGTAAAACCATTTAAATGATATTACTTCTTTCTCTCCATTAACATGGAATGATTTTTCATTTGTTTGTGTTTTTTCTGACTTCTTTGAGCAGTGTTTTGTAATTTTCATTATAAAGATTTTTCACCACCCTGGTTAGCTGTATTCCTATGTATTTTATTCTTTTTGTGGAAATTGTGGATAAAATTGCCTCTCTGATTTGGTTTTTAGTTTGGCTCTTCTTGGTGTGTAGGAATGTTAGCAAATTTTGTACATTGATTTTGTATCCTGAAACTGTGTGGAAGTTGTATCAGCTTAAGGAGCTTTTGGGTCACAACTATAGGGTTCAGATTGAGAATTATGTTGTCTACAAACAGAAGTAGTTGGACTTCTCTTTCTATTTAAATACACTTTATTTCTTTCTCTTGTCTGATTGCTCCAGCAAGGACTTCTAATACTGTGTTGAATAGGAGTGGTGAGAGAGGGCATCCTTGTCTTGTGCCAGTTTTCAAGGAGAATGCTTCCAGACTTTGCCCATTTAGCATAATGTTGGCTGTGAGTTTATCATAGGTGGCCTTTATTATTTTGAGGTATATTCCTTCAATACCTCATTTATTGAGACTTTTTAACATGAAGCATTGCTGAATTTTATTGAAGCATTTTCTGCGTCTATTGAGACAATCATGTGGTTCTTGTCTTAAGTTTTATTTATGTTATGAATCACATTTTATTGATCTGCCCATGATGGACCAGCCTTCCATTCCAGGGAAGAAGCCTACTTCACTGTGGTGAATTAGCCTTTTGATGTGTTGCTGGCTTCGGTTTGCAAGGATTTTGTTGTGGATTATTGAATGGATGTTCATCAACGATACTGGCCTGAAGGTTTCATTTTGTTGTGTCACTGCCAGGCTTTGGTATCAGGATGATGCTGGCCTCGTAGAACAAGCTGGGGAGGAGTCCCTCCTCCTCTATTTCTTGAAATAGTTTTAGTAGGAATGGTACTGGCTCTTCTTCGTATATCTGTTAAAATTTGACTATTAATCTATCAGGTCCTAGGCTTTTTTTTTTTTTTTTTGGATGGTAGGCTATTTACTACTGATTCAATTTTTGGAGCTCATTATTGGTCTGTTCAGGGACTCAGTTTCTTCCTGGTTGAGTCTTCAGACTGTGTATGTGGCCAGGAATTTATCCATCTCTTCTAGGGTTTCTAGTTTGTGTGTGTAGATGTGTTCATAGTAGTTGCTGGTTGTTATTTTTACTTCTCTGGGGTCAGTGGTAACATTCACTTCATCATTTCTAATTTTGTTTATTTGAATCTTCTCTCTTTTCTTCTTTATTCATCTAGCTAGTACCCTATCTTATTAATTTTTTCAAAAAACTTTGATTAAGTGATTTTTTGAACAGTTTTTCATGTCTCTATTTCTTTCAATTCCGCTCTGATTTTAGTTATTTCTTGTCTTCTATAAGCTTTGTGGTTGAATTCTTCTTGCTTCTCTAATTCTTTCAATTGTGATGTTAGGTTTTTAATTTGAGATCTTTCTAACTTTTTGGTGTGGGCATTACTTCTTATGCCCTACCATAACTTTTCTCCTTCTCCTAGAAAACACAGAACTATGCTTTCTAAACCAATTCAAATTTTCTCAGTGAATCAACCTGGTCTCCCTGAGGCAAGGCTAACAATTTTCCATTACACATGGTCCTCTTTCTCTCTAAGAATATCTAATGCAACAATGCAAGTGTTTCATCCCTCCTGGGTATGCGAGGAATTCCTTTTGGCTGAGACCAAGACTTAAAACCTCATTCTTTCAACATTAATGAAGATCTATTTAGAAAGCCTCCATTTTTTTATAGCAGCATGATTTATAATCCTTGGGGTATATACCCAGTAATGGGATGGCTGGGTCAAATGGTATTTCTAGTTCTAGATCCTTGAGGAATCGCCACACTGTCTTCCACAATGGTTGAACTAGTTTAAGTCCCACCAACAATGTAAAAGTGTTCCTATTTCTCCACATCCTCTCCAGCACCTGTTGTTTCCTGACTTTTTAATGATCACCATTCTAACTGGTGTGAGATGGTATCTCATTGTGGTTTTGATTTGCATTTCTCTGATGATCAGTGATGATGAACCTTTTTTCATGTGTCTGTTGGCTGCATAAATGTCTTCTTTTGAGGAGTGTCTGTTCATATCCTTCACCCACTGGGGTTGTTTGTTTTTTTCGTGTAAATTTGTTTGAGTTCTTTGCAGAAATAGCTATACTTATACCAGATAAAAATAGATTTCAACAAAATACTGTAAGACTGTAGAAAGAGATTAAAAAGGTCATTATATAATAATAAAGAGATAAATTCATCAAGAGGATATAATAATTGAAAATATATATGCACCCAACACTAAAACACCTAGATAAATGAAGCAAATATTATAAGATCTAAAGAAAAAGACCTCAATACAATAATGGCTGGACACTTCAACACCCCACTTTAGTCATTGGATAGACTTTTCAGACGGAAAATCAGCAAAGAAACATCAGACAATCTGCACTATAGAACAAATGAACCTAATAGATATTTACAGAAAATTTCATGCAACAGCTGCAGAATAAACATTATTCTCCTCAGTGCATGGGTTATTCTCAAGGATAGACCATATGTTAAGTAACGTGTCTAAAAACATTCCAAAAAATTGAAGTAATATCAAGCATTTTCTCTGACTACAGGGAATAAAACTAGAAATCAAATAAAAAAAGAATTTCAGAAACTATACACACACGGACATTAAACAATAGGCTCCTGAATGATTAGTAGGTCAATAAGAAAGTTAAGAAGAAAAGAGAAAAATTTCTTGAAACAAATGATAATGGAAACATAGCATAGCAAAACCTATGAATATAGTAAAAGAGGTACTATTAAAAAAGGAAAATTTGTAACTGTAAGTGCCTACATAAAAAACAGAAAAGCTTCAAATAAATAACCTAATAATACATCTTAATTAACTAGAATAAAAAGGCCAAACCAAACCCAAAATTAGAGGAAAATAATAAAGATTACAGTGGAAGTAAATAAAGATAAAATGAAGAAAATGCAAAAGATTAATGAAACAAAAAGTTGATTTTTTGAAAAGTAAAACAATTGAAAAATATTTAGACAGGCTAACTAAAAAACAGAGAAGATACAAATTAGTAAAATCAGAGGTGAAAAGGAGACATTACAACTAATGCTTCAGAAAATCAAAAGATCATTAGTGGCTACTATCAGCAATTGTATGCCAACAAATTAGAAAATCTAGAGGAAATTAATTCTTACACACACACAGCTTACCAAGATTGAAGTAGGAAAAAATCTAAAACCTGAACAGACCAATAACAATTAACAAAATTAAAGCCTTAATAAAAAAGTCAGTAGGACCAGACTGAAAAATAGAGAAGGAAAGAACATTTCCAAACTCATTCTTTGAGGCTAGTATTACTCTGATATCAAAACCAGACAAAGACACATTAAAAAAGGAAACTACAGGCCCATATCTGAGAATATTGGTGCAAAAATTTGCAAAACACCTAGCAAACTCAATTAAACAATACATAAATAGGTAATTCATAATGACCAAGTGGGATTTATCCCAGGGATGCAAGGATGGTTCAACATTCAAATCAATCAATGTGATACATCACAGAAACACAATGAAGGGGTCGGGCAGAGTGGCTCACACCTGTAATCCCAGCACTTTGGGAAGCCGAGGTGGACAGATCACCTGAGTTCAGGAGTTTGAAACCAGTCTGGTCAACATGGCAAAACCCCATCTCTACTAAAAATACAAAAATTAACCAGGCACGGTGGTGGGCTCCTGTAATCCCAGCTACTCGGGAGGCTGAAGAAGGAGAATCACTTGAACCTGGGAGGAGAGGTTACAGTGAGCTGAGATCACGCCATTGCACTCCAGCCTGTGTGACAGAGGGAGACTTCACCTCAAAAAATAAATAAATAAAAGGACAAAATCCATATAATCTTTTCAATTATGCTAAAAAATTATTTGATAAAATTTAATATTCATTAATTATAAAAAGCTCTTTGAAAACTGGGTATGGAATGAACATACCTCAACATAATAAAAGTCATATATGACAGACCCACAGCTAGTATCATGCTAAGTGGGGAAAAACTAAAAGCCTTTCCTCTAAAATCTGGAAGATGACAAGAATGTCCACTTTTACCACTGTTATTCAACATAATTCTGAAAGTCCTATCTGGAACAGTTGGACAAGAGAAAGCAATAAAAGGCATCCCCATTGGAAAAGAAGTCAAATTATCTTTTTTTGCCAATGATATAATCTTATATTTGAAAAAACATAAAGACTCCTCTGATAGGGTTTGAATGTATGTCCCCTCCCAAATCTCATATTTAAATGTAATTCTCAATGTTGGAGGTGGGCCTGGTGAAAGGTGATTTAACCATCGGGGTGGATTACTCAGAAATGGCTTAGCACCATCCTATTTGGTACTATACTCATAACAGTGAGTGAGTTCCTATAAGATCTGGTTATTTAAAAGTGTGTAACAACTTGCCCCTCTGTTTTTTGCTCCGGCTTTTTGCCCTTTGATGTGCAAGATTCTGCTTCAACTTCTGCCATGACTGGAAACTTCCAGAGGCCTCCCCAGAAGCAGATGCCAGTGCTGTGTCTTCTATACAGCCTGTAGAACCATGAGCCACTTAAATCTCCTTTTTTAAAAATAAATTGTCCAGTCCCACTCTTATAGTGATGCAAAAATAGCTTAATACAGAAAATTGGCACCAAGGAGTGAAAAATTCTTATAAGAATACCTGAAAATGTGAAATTAGCTTTATAATTGGGTAAACAGGCAGAGGTTGGAAGAGTTTGTAGGATTCAGAGGAAGACAGAAAAATGAGGGAAAGTTGAGATTTTCTCAGAGACTGGTTGAATGGCTGTGTCCAAAATGCTGATAGTGATCTGGACAGTGAAGGCCAGGCTAAGGAGGTCTCAGATAAAATTAGAAACTTAATTAGGACCGAAACAAAGGTCATGCATGTTGTCTTAGCAAAGTAGTTGGCTGAATTTCTGTCATGCCCTAGGGATATATAAAACTTTGATTTGGAAATTGATGATTTAGGGTTTCTGTTGGAAAAATGTCTAAGCAGCAAAGCATTTGAGATGTTGCCTGGCTGCTTCTAAAAACCTATGCTCACATGATCTAGCAAAAAAAATATATAAGTTGTAACTTACAAGGGAAGCATAGTGTAAAAGCTTGAAAACTTTGCAGCCTAGTCATGTCGCTAAAAAATAAAAAGATTTTATAAGACAGGAACTGAAGCAGGCTATGGAGCAACGACTTGTTAGAGATATTTGTATAACCTAAAAAAAAGCAAGGGTTGATAGCCAATACAATGGGGAAGAGGAATTGAAGGCATTTTAGAAATCTAAAAGGCAGCCCCCCCATCAGAGGCCTTGAGGCCTAAAAGAAGTGAATAGTTTCTGGGATCAGGCCCAAGACCTGCTGCCTTGGGTAGCTTTGGAACGTGGCTCCCTGCATCCTGGCCACTGCTTCAGCTCCAGGTGTAGGTCAAATTGACCCAGTTTCAACTCCAGTCACTGCTTCAGAGGGTGCAAGCCATAAGCCTTGGTAGCTTCCATGTGGTGTTAGGCCTGTGGGTGTACAAAATGCAAGAATTGAGACTTGGGAGCCTCCACCTTTGTTTCAAAGGATGTGTGAACAAGCCAGGGTGTGCAGGCAGAATCATGCTGCAGGGGTGGAGCCCTCATGGAGAACCTCTACTAAAACAATGAAGAAAATAAATGTGGGGTGACAGTCTTCATGCAGGCTCCCCACTGGGGCATGGCCTAGTAGATCTGTGAGGAGAGGATCACTGTCCTCCAGACCCCAGAATGGTAGATATAGCTACAGCTTTCACCTTGCACCTTGAAAAGCCAGAGACACACAATACCAGCCAGAGGCACACAATGCCAGCCCATGAGAGCAGCTATGAGGGCTGAACCATGCAAAGTCACAAGGTTGAACCTTCCCAAGGCATTAGTGTGCCCTGGAAACGGGACACCGAGTCAAAAATAATTATTTTGGAGCCTTACAATTCAATAACTTCTCTTCTGGGTTTCAGACTTTTGTGGGTCCTGTGGCCCCTTTCTTTTGGCTGATTTCTTCCTTTTAGAATGGGACTATTTACCCATTGCCTCTGCCCCATTTTTATCTTGAAAGTGCCTAACTTTTTTTTTTATTTTACAGGCTTATAGGAGGAATAAACTAGCTTTGTCTTAGATGAGACTTTTGACTTTTAAGTTAAGGCTGAAATGAGTTAAGACTTTGGGAATTATTGGAAAGTCATGATTATATTTTGAAATATGAGAAGGATATGAGATTTGGAAAGGCCGGGGGCAAAATGATACAGTTTGGGTGTGTATTCTCACCAAAATCTTATACTGAAATGTAATCCTCAATGTTGGAAGTGGGCCTAGTGGGGAGGTGATTGAATCAAGAGGGCAGGATTTCCATGAACAGTTTGGCATCATTTCCTTTGGTGCCATTCCCACAATAGTAAGTTTTCATGAGAGCTGGTTATCTACAAGTGTGTAGCACTTACCCTCTGCCCTAGCACTTACCATGTGATGTGCAAGCACCGGATTTATTTTTCACCTTGTCAGTTGCCAGAGGCTTCCCCAGAAGCAGAAGCCAGTGCTATGCTTTCTGTACAGCCTGTAGAACCATGAACAAATTAAATCTATTTTCTTTATAAATTCACCAGTCACTGATTATTTTTTATAGCAATGTGATAATAGCCTAATACATCCACCAAAAAACTATTCGAAGTAATAACTTGAGTAAATTTGCAGAATACACAATCAACATATACAAATCAGTAGGATTTCTATATGCCAACAGTCAACAAACTGAAAAAGAATTCAAAAATATAATACTATTTGCAATAGTCACAAATAAAACAGAATGTGTGGGAATTTACCAAAGAAATAAAAGTTCTCAACAATTAAAACTGTAAAATACTGATAAAAGAAATGAAAGAGGACCCAAAAATTGGAAAGATATTTTTATGTTCACAGATTGGAAGAATCAGTATTTTTCTAAAATGTCCATACAATCCAAAGCAATGTATACATTTCATGCCATCTCTGTCAAAGTAACAGGCCAGGGGCAGTGGCTCATGCCTGTAATCCCAGCACTTTGGGAGGCCAAGATTGGTGGATCACGAGGTCAGGAGTTCAAGACCAGCCTGGCCAACTTGGTGAAACCCCATCTCTACTAAAAATACAAAAAAATTAGCTGGGCGTGGTGGCGGGTGCCTTCCCAGCTACTCAGGAGGCTGAGGCAGATAATTGCTTGAACCCAGGAGGCAGAGGTTGCAGTGAGCTGAGATCACATCAGTGCACTCCAACCTAGGTGACACAGTGAGATGCCATCTAAAAAAAAAAAAAAAGACATTCCTCACAGAAATAGAAAAAAAATTCTGAAATTTATATGGAACTGTCACAAAACACCACAATAGTCAAAGCTATGCTGAGTATATAAAAAAACTGGAGGAATTCCATTACCTGGTTTTAAATTACACTACTAAGTTATTGTAATTAAAACAGCATGACAGTAGCATAAAAACAGACATAAAGACAAATGGAATGAAGTAGAGACTTTAGAAACAAACTCATACAGCTAAACTAAACTTATTTTCAACAAAAGTGCCAAGAACATACAATAAAAAATAAGACAGTTTTTGTAATAAATAGGGCTGGGAAAACTGGCAAGCCATAGGCAGAAGAATAAAACTAGAACCCTATTTCTTGACACATACAAAAATCAAATTAAAATAAATTAAAGACTTAAACCTAATGCCTCAAAGTATCACACTTTTACTATAAAACATTGAGGAAACTCTTTAGGGCATTGGTTTGGGCAAAAATTTCTTAAATAATGCCCCATAAGCACAGACAACCAAAACAAACACGGGCAAATGGGATTACAGAAAGTCAGAAAGCCGTTTTAAAGTGAAGGAAACAATAAACAAAGTGAAGAGAAAATCCACAGAATTGGAGAAAATATTTGTAAATTATCCATCTGAAAAGCAATTAATAGCTGCATGATATGGTTAGGGTTTGTGTCCCCATCCAAATCTCATATTGAATTGTAATCCCCAGGTTTTGAGGGAGAGGCCTGGTAGAAGGTGATTGGATCATGGGGGTGGTTTCCCCCATGCTGTTCTTCTGATAATGAGTGAGTTCTCATGAGATCTGATGGTTTTATAAAGGACTCTTCCCCCTTTGCTTCACATACATGCTGTCTCGCCTGCTGTCATGTAAGAGCTGCCTGCTTCCCCATCTGCCATGAGTGTAAGTTTCCTGAGGCCTGCCAAGCCATGTGGAACTGTGAGTCAATTAAACCCATTTCCTTTATAAATTACCCAGTCTTGCCAGGTGCGGTGGTTCATGCCTGTAATCTCACCATTTTGGGAGGCCGAGGCAGGTAGATCACGAAGTCAGGAGTTCAAGACCAGCCTGGTCAAGATGGTGAAACCCCGTCTCTACTAAAAACACAAAAATTAGCCAGGCATGGTGGCAGGTGCCTGTAATCCCAGCTACTCAGGAGGCTGAGGCAGAGAGTTGCTTGAACCAGGAGGCGGAGGTTGCAGTGAGCCGAGACTGCACCACTGCACTTCAGCCTGGGCAACAGATCAAGACTTCATCTCACTAAATAAATAGATAACCCAGTCTTGATTTTTTTTTATACCAGTGCTGAAACAGAATAATACACTACAATATATTGAATTCAAAAATTATATAAAAAATATAATAATCCAATTAAAGGGTGGACAAAAAATGTAAATAGACATTTATGAAAAGAAGACATACAAATGTCAAACAGGCAAATGAAATGGTGCTACACATTACTGATCATCATAGAAATGCAAATCAAACCCAAAATGAGATATCATTTCACCCCAGTTAATGTGGCTTTTATGCAGAAGTCAGTAAAAAACCAATGCTGGTAAGTACGTGGAGTGAAGGGAATCCTTGTACACTGCTGTTGGGAGCACATTTAAGGACAGTTTGGATGTTCTTGATATAACTAAAAATAGAGCTACTATATGATCCAGCAATCCCACTGCTCAGTATATGTCTAAAAGAAATAAAATTGGTAAATCAAAGACATATTGGCACTCTCATATTTGCTACAGCAGGGTTTATAATAGCCAAGATTTGGAAGGAACTTAAATGTCCCTCAACAGCTGACTGGATGGAGAAAATGTGGTGCATATACCCAATGGAGTACTATTCAGCTATAAGAAATAATGAGAGGCTGCCATTTGCAATAACATAAATGGAACTGAAAGTCTTTATGTTAAGTGAAATAAGTCAGGCACAGAAAGACAAATGTCACATGTTCTCACTTATTTGTGTGTGCTAAAATTCGAAACAATTGGTGTCATAGAGATGGAGAGTATAAGGATGGTTACCAGAGGCTGGGAAGGGCAGTGAGGGAACAGGCGGTTAGTGGGGATGCGAAATGGGTACAAAAATTTGTTAGAAAGAATGAATAAGACAGTATTTGATAGCACAACAAGGTGATTATAGTAAAAAATAATTTAACTATACATTTTAAAAAACTAAAAGAGTATAATTAGATTGTTTATAACACAACCTAAAAATGCTTGAGGGGATGGACACCCCATTTTTTATTATGCATTACTCTTTGCATGCCTGTATCAAAGTATGTCATGTACCCCCATAAATATATACACCAACTATGTACCCACAAAAATAAATTAAAAATTGAAATTAAAATTAAAACCAAAGGGAGGAGAGTATAATGAGGCATGTGTGACCCATGGCTTGAACTAGCTGTTCAGGTTAACTTTGGAATGTCCTTATCCAAGAAGAGGGGTCCATTTAGTCAATAGGGGCTTAGAAATTTATTTTTAGTTTATTTATTTTTAGTTTAGTTTATAGCAATAACCTCTCCATCATTATGACTAGAAGTTGAAATGTGGTATTTAACAACCCTACATGATAAGATCAGATATGCCTGTTTAGTGACAGCCTCTTTTATGACAAAATTTATTTTTAGTTTATAAGTGGAAAAAAGGATTTTTAATCCTGAGCTATATCTTTCAGTCAATCAATCCCTGCAGGGAACCCTGTTCTTTTCCACTGAATAACACCACATTTCAAAGTGAGGGGAAACGTCTTGAAACTAAAAGGTACAGCCTTATTAAATTTTATTTGGTTTCAATTGTAATTAATTTAATCACATGTGTTCTAGAGTTTGTCCTCAGTCTTCTCCTACTTTAGGCCCACGATCTGTTGAATTTACTCAGCTCCCTGCTCAACAGCAGGAAATCAGTTAGAATTATTTAGAAATCTCACTGTGGCTGGGAGCAGTGGCTCATGCCTGTAATCCCAGAAATTTGGGAGGCCAAGGTGGGCAGATCACTTGTTGTCAGGGGTTTGAGACCAGCCCAGCCAACAGAGTGAAACCCCATCTATACTAAAGATACAAAAATTAGCTGCGTGTGTTGATGCATGCCTGTAATCGCAGCTACTTGGGAAGCTGATGCAGGAGAATTGCTTGAACCTGGGAGGCAGAGGTTTCAGTGAGCCAAGATGGTGCACTACACTCCAGCCTGGGCAACAGAGAAGACTCTGTCTCAAAATAATAATAATAATAAATAGGTAAAAATAAAAATCTCATTGTGTTTCAAACAAAATTTCTTTTGAATATCAACTGTATCAACTTGCATATTACCTATAATCATTTTGTTTACTTTATATCCAATCTTGAGAAATCTTTGAGGACTAATTTCACTCTTCTCTGCCATTTTGGTAAACATACCAAATTCCATCAAACAAAATGCACAGAATTCCTGAGAAATACATTTTCTCCTTGAGGAGTAGACTTGTTGTGTTAGAGGAGCTCATGGTTACCAAGCTTCTAGTTTAATAAACATGACTAGAATACTCTATCTTAATATGAGTAGCTACGTACTCACAAGGCATCTAGAAGGTTAATACTCATGGTCTGAAAATAGCCACATTTTTTAGCTGGCCACAAATTACAATTGCAGAATATTTGTGGTCATACAAGGCATCTTCCACTAAGCCTGAAAAATGTATAAATGTCCTAGGAGTGCAGCATTTTTTCTGTAAGGATAATATTAATGAGCTAGCTTAGGTCAACAGGTTAATGATCATTGTTAAAACCAATAGCCCCAACTTTAGTGAGTACATCTGCACCTTCCAAGTTTAATTATAACTCTTTCTCTTTATGGTTACTTATAAGTAGAGACACTAACAAAAGACAATGCATTCCTGCTCTTGTTTTCCGAGGATGTCCAACTCTAATGAAGTCATTTCTGGTAAACTTGCTTCTTTCACTGTGCTCTTTGACTCACCTGAAATTTTTTCCTGCACAAGGTCTAAGAATCCTACTTTGTGGTCTGTATCAGGACCCTCTTTTCCAGCAACATCTTTCAGCAACACCATGAAGGGACACCAAGACAAGACCCCCACTCCAAGGAAAACAATCCACACGGAATCAATCAGCTAACACCTGGCAAGTGGGCCATCTTTTAGAGTTGTGAAGCCATTCTGGTGGGCAAGAATGATTATCGACTACTACTTAAGTGAGAGGCCCTAGGGCATAATGTTAGGGTGAGAGACTCAGCCCAAAGTTAGAGGCCCGGGGGAGTCATACTCAGATTAGAGGCCAAGCCCACAGGGTTAGAGGCCCTTGGGAATATTGAGAAGAATGGATTTGGCTAAAAAAGATGTTTACCACTTTCTCTTTTTGGACTGTGCACCTTGTGCTCTCTGTCCCTCACCTGAGTGCTCTGCATCTTGTCACCGTTCTGCTCACCTCCTCTGTTTTGCAGTAGCCTGGAGGCTGCCCCAGGAAAGAGGCCCCAAACAGTTTAGCTTTTCCTTTCCTCAGTGATCGTCTGACTTCTAGCTGATTGCTTACTTAATTTGTCACTGGTCCAAGTGACACTGAAAAAAAGAGATATCTTGGAACCTAGTATTTTTGTACCTTAATTATCAGAAAAAATCAGCAATAACCTCTCCATCATTATGACTAGAAATTGAAATGTGGTATTTAACAGCCCTACATGATAGAATCAGATATGCCTGTTTAGTGACAGCCTCTTTTATGACAACCCTCTGCAAACAATTAGCCTCAAGATGGAGAACATGAGACTTTTTCTTAACAGTTTTCTCTCATTTCTTAACCATAAGGTCATCTTCGATGAGCTGGTATAGGGCAGCAGGACCCTACTTTCTAAACCCAGCATGCAACTTTTTTCCTGAAAGAGTTTTGTCAGTTTTGTCATAGCAGTGTGAAAATGGACTAATACATTACAATATACAAGTTACAGCCTTCCCATTTCCCCTGTTCAGTCTAACTCCTTTTTTTGCAGCTTAATTTGTTTTATAGAAGAGAAACTAAGTGGGAGGGAATACTTTACATGTAGCTTTCTCTGATGCTTGGTCAGGATAAAAATTAAAATGGGCTTCTATATGTTTGATGGAGGAAAAGACAAAATAGGGATGGCACATAATTGATTACCCTTTTAATGCAAGTGCCTCTTAATATTAGGCTTTCCTTAGCTGGGGCTGAACTCCTCCTGCCAGTCCGACAATCCCATAAGAACGCAGTCAGACTCCTTCCAGTTCTGGTGAGGTATGCAACATGTTATTAATTTCTTCTAGTTTTCCAGGGTTATCTAGTGTCCAGTTATCATCTTCTCCCTGCCCTTCGGGTCCTGTCTTACATACATACCCCACTGTTTGAACACCCGAGCTTCACCAGAACAACATGCAGTGGGGCCTCTTATCAGCTGGCAAAGTTGAATGTTTGCCCTCTCTGGGAAATGATAAATGATAATAGGGACATTATATAGATATAAGTACCCTTTTCTATGTCTGAATTAGCCATATGCAAGGAAAAACTAAAACAGTTTTCAGAGGTGCCTGGAAAATACATAGACAAATTTAAGAGGCTAATCTTGATGTGTGATCTGACCAGACAAGATTTACATATATTTATGTTTACCTGCTGCATGGTAGAAAAGCAGTGTGTTATTCTCTTTGAAGCAATTGTGAATGGGAGTTCACTCATGATTTGGTTCTCTGTCTGTTATTGGTGTATAAGAATGCTTGTGGCTGCATAGTATTCCATGGTGTATATGTGCCACATTTTCTTAATCCAGTCTGTCATTGTTGGACATTTGGGTTGGTTCCAAGTCTTTGCTATTGTGAATAATGCCGCAATAAACATACGTGTGCATGTGTCTTTATAGCAGCATGATTTATAGTACTTTGGGTATATACCCAGTAATGGGATGGTCCTTTGTAGGGACATGGATGAAATTGGAAATCATCATTCTTAGTAAACTATCACAAGAACAAAAAACCAAACATCGCATATTCTCACTCATACGTGGGAATTGAAAAATGAGAACACATGGACACAGGAAGGGGATCATCACACTTCGGAGACTGTTGTGGGGTGGAGGAAGGGGGGAGGGATAGCATTGGGAGATATACCTAATGCTAGATGACGAGTTAGTGGGTGCAGTGCACCAGCATGGCACATGTATACATATGTAACTTACCTGCACGTTGCGCACATGTACCATAGAACCTAAAGTATAATAATAATAATAATAATAATAATAAAGAATACTTGTGATATTTGCACATTGATTTTGTATCCTGAGACTTTGCTTAAGTTGCTTATCAGCTTAAGGAGATTTTGGGCTGAGAAGATGGGGTTTTCTAGATACACAATCATGTCATCTGCAAACAGGGACAATTTGACTTCCCCTTTCCCTAATTGAATACCGTTTATTTCCTTCTCCTGCATGATTGCCCTGGTCAGAACTTCCAACACTATGTTGAATAGGAGTGGTGAGAGAAGGCATCCCTGTCTTGTGCCAGTTTTCAAAGGGAATGCTTCCAGTTTTTGCCCATTCAGTGTGATATTGGCTGTGGGTTTGTCATAGACAGCTCTTATTATTTTGAGATATGTCAATACCTAATTTATTGAGAGTTTTTAGCATTAACCATTGTTGAATTTTGTCAAAGGCCTTTTCTGCATCTATTGAGATAATCATGTGGTTTTTGTCTTTGGTTCCGTTTATATGCTGGATTACATTTATTGATTTGCATATGTTGAGGCAGCCTTGCATCCCAGGGATGAAGCCCACTAGATCATGGTGGATAAGATTTCTGATGTGCTGCTGGATTCAGTTTGCCAGTATTTTATTGAGGATTTTTGCATCGATGTTCATCAGGGATATTGGTCTAAAATTCTCATTTCTTGTTGTGTCTCTGCCAGGCTTTGGTATCAGGATGATGCTGGCCTCATAAAATGAGTTAGGGAGGATTCCCTCTTTTTCTATTGATTGGAATAGTTTCAGAAGGAATGGTACCAGCTCCTCCTTGGACCTCTGGTAGAATTAGGCTGTGAATCCATCTGGTCATGGACTTTTTTTGGTTGATAAAATACCTAGGAATCCAACTTACAAAGGATGTGAAGAATCTCTTCAAAGAGAACTACAAACAACTGCTCAATGAAATAAAAGAGGATACAAACAAATGGAAGAACATTCCATGCTCATGGGTAGGAAGAATCAATATTGTGAAAATGGCCATTCTGCCCAAGGTAATTTATAGATTCAATGCCATCTCCATCCAGCTACTGATGACTTTCTTCACCGAATTGGAAAAAACTACTTTAAAGTTCATATGGAAACAAAAAAGAGCCCACATTGCCAAGTCAATCCTAAGCCAAAAGAACAAAGCTGGAGGCATCACGCTACCTGACTTCAAACTGACAAGGCTACAGTAACCAAAACAGCATGGTACTGATACCAAAACAGAGGTATAGACCAATGGAACAGAACAGAGCCCTCAGAAATAATGCCACATATCTACAACTATCTGATCTTTGACAAACCTGACAAAAAACAAGAAATGGGGAAAAGATTCCCTATTTAATAAATGGTGCTAGGAAAACTGGCCAGACATATGTAGAAAGCTGAAACTGGATCCCTTCCTTACACCTTATACAAAAGTTAATTCAAGATGGATTAAAGACTTAAATGTTAGACTTAAAACCATAAAAACCATAGAAGAAAACCTAGGCAATACCATTCAGGACATAGGCATGGGCAAGGACTTCATGTCTAAAACACCAAAAGCAATGGCAACAAAAGCCAAAATTGACAAATGGGATCTAATTAAACTAAAGAGCTTCTGCACAGCAAAAGAAACTACCATCAGAGTGAACAGGCAACCTACAGAATGGGAGAAAATTTTTGCAATCTACTCATCTGACAAAGGGCTAATATCCAGAATCTACAATGAACTGAAACGAATTTGCCAGAAAAAAACAAACGAACCCATCAAAAAGTGGGTGAAGGATATGAACAGACACTTCTCAAAAGAAGACATTTATGCAGCCAACAGGCACATGAAAAAATGCGCATCATCACTGGCCATCAGAGAAATGCAAATCAAAACCACAGTGAGATACCATCTCACACCAGTTAGAATGGTGATCATTAAAAAGTCAGGAAACAACAAGTGCTGGAGAGGATGTGGAGAAATAGGAACACTTTTACACTGTTGGTGGGACTGTAAACTAGTTCAACCATTGTGGAAGTCAGTGTGGTGATTCTTCAGGGATCTACATCTAGAAATACCATTTGACCCAGCCATCCCATTACTGGGTATATACCCAAAGGATTATAAATCACGCTGCTATAAAGACACATCCACACGTATGTTTATTGCGGCACTATTCACAATAGCAAAGACTTCAAACCAACCCACGTGCCTATCAATGATAGACTGGATTAAGAAAATACGGCACATATACACCATGGAATACTATGCAGCCATAAAAAATGATGAGTTCATGTCATTTGTAGGGACACGGATGAAGCTGGAAAGCATCATTCTCAGCAAACTACCACAAGGACAAAAAACCAAACACAGCATGTTCTCACTCACAGGTGAGAATTGAACAATGAGAACACATGGACACAGGAAGGGGAACATCATGCACCGGGGCCTGTTGTGGAGTGGGGGGAGGGGGAAGGGATAGCATTAGGAGATATACCTAATGCTAAATGACGAGTTAATGGGTGTAGCACACCAACATGTCACATGTATACATATGTAACAAACCTGCACGTGGTGCACATATACCCTAAAACTTAAAGTATAATAAAAAAAAAAAAGAGAAAGAAAAGCAGTGTGTGATGGGAGTGGTAGAGCAGATGCTAATAGGGTGGCAGCCTGCAACCAGGGACATGACACCTATCAAGTAGGAGGCACAGCAGTGCCTGACTAGGACCCAAAAGAGAACTAGAATCTAGAAAAGACAAATGAATTAGGAAGAAAGTGGGATATAGAGAGAAAAAATTATGATCATTTGACTCCTTGAAGGAATAAAAAAAAGTGTGATAAAGCTTTTTAATTTTTATAAAGTCTGGAAAATTACTCGGAAAAGATGAAAACCTAGCCTTATTACAAGGGTGGATAATTTAGACCTTGAGAAAATACACTAACGCTGACCCTTACTCCAAGAAGGGACAGGCTTTGCTAGGAGTTTACTTTATAGACCAGCCTGCTTCTGATATCTGCAGGAAGCTGCCAAAAGCAGCCGTTGGCTTCCAGACTCCCATGGATCAGATTTTAGATTTGGATTTTGCAGTTTTCCATCACAGGAATAGGGCAGAGAAAACATAAAATAAACCAAATCTGTCAAGAGGCCCAGCTTCTAGCTGCAGCCTTGTGCTCTCCACCACTTCAGAGGCAGCCCCTTAACCCTGGCCCTCACAGAGGAAGTGAGAAGGTGAAAGTCCCAGTCTGTGCCTCTGGGCCACTGTGCCATGGATATAAATCAATGTGCCTTCTGTAAGAAGGTCGGCCACTGCCGAAGGAAACGCACCGTGCTTCCAAGGGAGCCATCCTCAGAGCCCAGCAGACTCGCAAGTGGGAGGGCCTGATACTTCCTGCCACTCCTATTGGACTATTAGCTATCGAGAGATGGAGGAGCCTCAGGTGACTCTTGAAGTGGCAGGTAGGAGTATTAACTTCTTATTAGGTATGGGAGCAGATGACTCTGTCCTGATTCAGTACAATGGGCTCCTGTCTTCTTATGATGGACAAGCCCAAAATAACTGCTTTTGGTATCTTCTAAGTTGTCCTCCAGGGCCTCTGGGCTTCTCACCTACCTTTTTTAGTACTGTCTGAATGCCTGACCTCTTACTAGGGAGAGGTTTATTGACTCAGGAGACCAAGTCATGGTCACCTTCACAGATCATAAAGCATAGCAAGGGTTACTTTTGTTCCTGACCCCTCGGGGAAAAAAAAGAAGCTAAGAATGAGCTGTCACATTTACCACCTGAGATAATGTCTCAAGTAAATCTTGAGGTTTGGGCCACACAGGCTCTGGGAAATGCACTAAACACCTCCCCCATTCAAATCCAACTTCAGCCTAGTTCTCCTGCCCTCAGAAGTGACAATACATTTTAAGGCAAGAAGCATGAGGGGAAATTCAACACCTTATTGCCAAATTCTTGCCATATGAGTTATGAAGGCCATGAGAGTCTCCTTACAATACTCGCATATTACCAGATAAAAAGCCTAATGGCAAGTACAGATTTGTTAGAACCCTTAGAGCATTAAGAAATGCAGTTGTCTCCATACACCTCATTGTCCCCAAAACTTACCAAGTCACAGTGGATGCAAGCTGGTTTACATTCTTAAATCTGAAAGATGCATTTTTCTGCATCTCAATGCATCCAGATTCATAATATGTTTGCCTTTGAATGGACTGATCCAGATATGGATTCAGCCTCAAAACTAACCTGGACAGTCATCCCTGAAGGGTTCTGGGATAGCCCCCACTTATTTGAAAATGCTCTAGCTAAGGACTTAAGAAATCTACAATTGGAAAGGGACACAATTATTCAGTATGTAGGTGACTTGCTCATTGCTAGCCCAACTAAAGAAGACTCAAATAATAATACTGTTAAGTTGGTAAATTTCCTGGGAACTTGCAGATATATGGTATCACCATACAGGGCTCAGATTTTGACTCAAAGACTTAAATATTTGGAATCTATCTTAACCTCTGGAACTGATCAACATCCCTAGAAGTTAAAAAAGTTATTTTAGTCATCTAAGGGTGCTAGTCCGACGAATGACTGTGGGCTTTTTTAGGAGATGGCTGGGTACTGCTGCTTATGGGTGCCCAGATTTGGATATGTAGCCAACCCGTTATATGATACACTGAAGCGAAAGATTTAGGGCTCCTAGAATGTAAGTAGAACTGCAAGCAAACCTTCAATACTCTCAAGGAGAAATTGGGCTCTGCTGCAGCCGTGGGAGTCCCCAGGTTGGATGAACCATTTTTTCTTTATCTGACCAAAAAGCAAGTCATAGGCCTTGGGTAATCTTGTCCCAACACTGGGGGACATTCCAAGGCCAGTAGCCTAATTTTCTAAGCAGATAGTCCAGGTGGCCTCAGGATGGCCTTGATGTCTTAGAGCTATTGCTGCTACCTCTTTTCTAGTAGGCAAAGCTAATAAACTAACATTAGAACAGCACCTACAGGTTTTTGACTCCACACCAAGGGAAGAAGGTCTTAGAAACTAAAGGGCACAAGTGGTTAATAGGAGAACATTTATGAAAGTGTCAGGCCTTATTGCTAGACACTCCAGACATAACCCTTAAAGCCTGCCAAACCACAAACCCAGCTACTTATCTGCCAGAGTCCGAAGGTGCTCCTAGCCTTTCTGGCATACAGATTGTATTAGTCTGTTCTCATGCTGCTAATAAAGACATATCTGAGGCTGGGTAACTTATAAAGAAAAGAGGTTTAATTGACTCACAGTTCTACATGGTCGGGGAGGCCTCACACTCTTGGCAGAAGGCAAGTGAGGAACAAAGTCACATCTCTTACATGGCAGCAGTCAAAAGAGCTTGTGTAGGGAAACTCCCCTTTATAAAACCATCAGCTGTAATCCCAGCACTTTGGGAGACCAAGGCAGTGGATGACCTGAGGTGAGGAGATGGAGGCCAGCCTGGCCAACATGGCGAAACCCCGTCTATACTAAAAGTACAAAAATTAAACAGGCATGGTAGTGGGCACCGGTAATCCCAGCTACTCAGGAAGCTGAGAAAGGAGAATCACTTGAACCCAGGAGTCAGAGGTTGCAGTGAGCCAAGATCATGACAATGGACTCCAACCTGAGCAACAGAGCAAGACTATCTCAAAAATAAATAAATAAATAAACCATCAGATCTCATGAGGCTTATTCTCTGTCACGAGAACAGCATGGGAAAGACCCATCCCCTGATTCGATTACCTCCCACTGGGTCCCTCCCATGATATATGGGAATTATGGGAGCTACAATTCAAGATAAGACTTGACTGGGGACACAGCCAAAGCATGTCACAGGTTATGAAACAAATGTATTCTAGCAGGCCAGACTTGACCATCCTAAGGAAGAGTGGTTAACAGATGCAAGTTGTTTTATGCATCAGGAAAACAGAGGGCTAGATATGCTACTATTAGTCAGCACAAGAGAATCAAGGCACAAGCCTTGCTGGCCTCGACCTCAGCTCAAAAAGCTGAGTTAATTGAACTTACTAGGCCCCTGCAGTTGGAAAGGATTTAAAAATTAACATTTACACTGATTCCAAGTATGATTTTTTTTTTGCTTCATGCTTATGCTGCAATTTGGAATGGGTAGGGACTCCTGACCCCCAAGGGCTTTCCCATACAACATCATTCAGATTTTGAGTTTGTTAGAATGCTGCTTTGCTGCCAGAAAGTGACTATAATTAATTGCAGTGGACTTCAAAAGAGAGACTGACCACGTAAAAGGAAATGCCCTTGTAGATGCTGCAGCCAAGGCCCCTGCACTGAAAGGGCCAGTGAAGCTTATGGGCGTGCTGGTCAGCATACATAGAACTGGGCCGGAATACCCTGAAGAAGAAGAAAAATGGGCCAGGGATTGCATTTCATTCCAGGGCCCCTCTGGCTGACTGAATGATGGTAATAAATTATTAATGTCAAGTACCAATCACAGGAACATAACTCAGCACTTTCATGATTCTTTTCACCCTAGAAGGGATTGTTTCTGTTAATGTCTCATTTGTTTATAGGGGTAAATCTTTTCAAGACACTAAAACAGGTGACTCAGCACTGTGAGCTCTGTGCCTGACATGACCCAAACGGCCAGCAATTTTCTCCTTCTCCAGTTAAACATGTCCAAAGTTGAGGAACCTATCCAGGTGAGAACTGGCAACTCTAATGTGCCCCAATGCCTTTCTGCAGGAGATTCAAATATTTGCTAATGCTTACTGATACCTTCACTGGTTAGATCGAGGCATTCCCCACCCCATCTGAAAAATGTTTACCGGAAGAAATAACTCCTCAGTTTGGGTAATCTAAAAGCCTGCAAAGTGACAATGGCCCATCTTTCACAGCAGGCGTATCCCAACACCTATCCTCAGCTTTAAGAATCCAATATTACCTTCACTCTGCTGGAGACTGCAGTCCTCTGGAAAGGTGAAAGGGCTAATCCTACTCTAAAGAAGACTCTAGCTAAATCAGAGGCCTGACTATCTCTAACACCCATAGCTTACTGCGGGTTTGAACTGCTCCAAAGTAAAACGTATAATTAAGTCTGTTGAGTTAACATACGGAAGGCCTTTCCTAACCACAGATCTCCTAATAGATGAAAGGACGCATCCATTACAAAAATATGTCATCAATCTAGGACACTTGCAAAGGCACTCTGTGAATATGGAAACAAGTGTCTTCCCCTCCCACATGGGAGGAAAATTCAGTTTCAGCTCAGCTAGGGATTTAGTCTTACTAAAGAAGCGTGAGGAAGTTCTCCAGCTGAGCAGCTTTCCCCAACGTGGAAAGGACCACGCAAGGACACCTGAGCTTTCCAACAGACGTTCAACGCCAAGGGATTCACAGGTGGGTGCACCTGTGTGGAAGCAAAGCTGTTGCTTATTCTGGGAGCCCAATCCGAGGCTGGGGGAGGTGAGCGCAGGGCTATTTAAGCTTTGGCGGAGGGCAGGCTGGGTCGCTGCGCGTCTGCTCCTCCTTCTCGCCTTTCTCCTACAGCCCTGATCCCGCCTTGGCCATGAGGGAAATCGTGCTCACGCAGACCGGGCAGTGCGGGAACCAGCTCGGCGCCAAGTTGGCAGCGGGGGCTCTGAGGGCCCAGCCCGGGCCTGCCGGGGGAGCCAGGGAAGATGTTGGCAGTGGCGGGGGCGGAGTCCCTGCATTGCGGCCCTTGGGATCCCTGCCGGGGACGCGGTGGAACTAGGTGCTGGCGAGATGGCCGGGGTGGACCCCAGGGACATGGCGGCCTAGGGATGAGGGTGCGGGTGGGAGAGGGGCTGGGGCGCCCTCATGACTCTGCCCTGGTCTGTCTGGCCCCTCCCGTCTCTGGCAGTTCTGGAAGGTGATCTCTGATGAACACGCCATGGACTTCGCTGGCACCTACCACGGGGACAGCCACCTGCAGCTGGAGAACATCAACGTGTACTACAACGAGGCCAGCGGTGAGATGCCCTCCTGGGAACGCGGCCCTCCCCTCCTGATGCGCTCCCGCCCCACGCTGGTGGCAGGTACGTGCCCCGCGCTGTGCTCGTGGATATGGAGCCCCGCACCATGGACTCTGTGCACTCAGGGCCCTTCGGTCAGGTCTTCAGGCCAGACAACTTCATCTTCGATGAGCTGCGGGAGAGGGCTGGGGCCAGGGCAGCTCAAAATCTAGGAGTGGCCCAAGGTCATCCTGTGGGAACTGTGGAACCAGGGCCCCTGAACATCCTCCTGTCCTCCCAGTCGAGTCGCTCAGTCCATCTCTCCTAAACGGGCTTTGGGAGGAAGGCCCGGGTGTCTCCTCAAGGTGAGGAGCTACTGATGTAAACTCCCTGCAGGGAGCTGAGTTGGGGCCATGGCTGCTGCCTTCCCTGAAAATGGGCAGGAGCTACCTGCAGCAAGGTCTGTTAGCCCCTCTCAGGTTTGACTCCTGACTTAATTCCTAACAGGGGAAGCTGCTGTCCTGTAACTCCGGGGGAGGGGGTTTCTTTTGCTCCACCTGCAGGGCGAATGGTGCTTTCACCTCACGCGTGACACTTGGCCCTTTTTGCATTATGGTGGTGACCATTGATGACCGTAAACCTGGCCATCGAGTGACTGGTTGTACTGTCTTACAGGTCAGAGTGGGGCTGGATACAATTGGGCCAAGGGACACTACACAGAAGGCGCGGAGCTGATGGAGTCAGTGATGGACGTCGTCAGAAAGGAGGCTGAGAGCTGTGACTGCCTGCAGGGTTTCCAGCTGACCCACTCCCTGGGTGGGGGGACTGGGTCTGGGATGGGTACCCTTCTGCTCAGTAAGATCCGGGAGGAGTACCCAGACAGGATCATAAACACATTCAGCATCCTGCTCTCACCCAAGGTGTCGGACACCGTGGTGGAGCCCTACAACGCCACCCTCTCAGTCCACCAGCTCATAGAAAACGCGGATGAGACCTTCTGCGTAGATAACGAAGCGCTGTATGACATATGTTCCAGGACCCTAAAGCTGCCCACACCCACCTATGGTGACCTGAACCACCTGGTGTCTGCGACCATGAGTGGGGTCACCACGTGCCTGCGCTTCCCAGGCCAGCTGAATGCCGACCTGAGGAGGCTGCCCGTGAACATGGTCCCGTTTCCCCGGCTGCATTTCTTCATGCCCGGCTTCGCCCCACTGACCAGCCGGGGCAGCCAGCAGTACCGGGCCTTGACCGTGGCTGAGCTCACCCGGCAGATGTTTGATGCTAAGAACATGATGGCGGCCTGCGACCCCCGTCACGGCCGCTACCTGACGGCGGCCCCATTTTCAGGGGTCAAAGCCCATGAGGGAGGTGGATGAACAGATGTTCAACATTCAAGATAAGAACAGCAGCTACTTTGCTGACTGGCTCCCCAACGTAAAAACAGCCGCCTGTGACATCCCACCCCGGGGGCTGAAAATGTCGGCCACCTTCATTGGGAACAACGCAGCCATCCAGGAACTCTTCAGGCGTGTCTCAGAGCAGTTTACAGCAATGTTCAGGCGCAAGGCCTTCCTCCACTGGTACACGGGCGAGGGCATGGATGAGATGGAATTCACTGAGGCCGAGAGCAACATGAACGACCTGGTGTCTGAATATCAGCAATATCAGGATGCCACTGCCGAGGAGGAGGTGGCCTAGAACTCTCCTTTCCTAGGTAAAGGGGGGAAGCAGTGTGGATCCTTCACTGTGTTCTGACAGCCATGTGTCACTACGCACTTGTTCATTTGTGTCTTCACGTCTCCTCCTGCTGCATTTTAAAGCACTTTTATAGTATGTGGTTTTGCCTAACAAAGTATTCTCACAGCATCTGGTTTCATCTCCAATTTCTTTCTATGGGCCCTCTGGCCACTGCTGCCAGATGCGCATAGTTGTCCTGCAAGGCTGAAGCTGTCTGGAGTTATCACATGCGCAGGAACAAGCATTCCAGTGGCTTCAGGAGGGGTCGGCATGGGCTGTGGACATGGCAGGCAGGCTTCACACGAACTTGGGGATGCCCTGAGCCTTTGAGCAGCGACGTGGTGGAGAACCTGTTCCTGAAGGAAGCCTTGGCTTATCCTATGTACCAAACTTCTAGGAGACCCAGCATGTCTGCAGTTCTTAAAACAAAAATGGCCAGGCGTGGTGTCTGACGCCTGTAATCCCAGCACATTGGGAGGCCAAGGCAGGTGGATCACGAGGTCAGGAGATCGAGAGCAGCCTGGCCAAGATGGTGAACCCAGTCTCTACTAAAAATTAGCCAGGCATAGTTGTGGACATCTGTAGTCCCAGCTACTCGGGAAGCTGAGGCAGACTTGCTTGAACCCGGGAGGCGGAGATTGCAGTGAGCCAAGATAGTGCCACTGCACTCCTGCCTGGAGACAGAGCAAGACTCCATAAAAAAAAAAAAAAAAAACATAATTTAAAGGATTAAAAGATTTTGAAAAATGTATATATCTACCATTATAGTATCATACAGAATGGTTTTACTGCCGTGAAGATTCTCTATGCTCTGTGTCCATCTCTTCCTTCCCCTTGGTCCATGGCAACCACTGATCTTTCTACTGTTCCCATAGTTTCACCGTTTCCAGAACGTCACATAATTGGAATCGAACAGTATGTAGACTTTTCGGATTGGCTGCTTCTTTTAGCAATATGCATTTAAGTTTCCTCCATGTATTTTTTTTGTGGCTTGTTAGATCATCTCCTGTTAGCAGTGAATAATATCCCATTGCCATTATAGTTTTGTCAAGACTCAGAAAGTACAATGTGAAGAGTAAACATGAATGTGCACTGTAAGCTTTGAATGATAATGAAGGGTCAAGGTAGGTTCCTGGTTGTCACAGGTGTGCTCCTGTGAGGCAGGAAGCTGTAGTGGGGAGGCTGTGTGTGGGGAAAGGGACATAAGAGAAGTCTGTACTCTGCTCCATTTAGCTGTGAACCTGCACTTTTCTAAAAAAATTAGTTAAAATTAAAAGCAAAAAATTAGAAAAATTAAAACATTACAATGTGCCATATACTTTTCAAATCACAAGACAGAAAAAGACATAACAAAAGAAACTATAGAAAACAAGGATAGCAATAAAACATCAGTGATAGAAGGCAGAAGACAGAAACGTGGAGCCAAACACATTAATTTATTTTAATCATTAGTTATACTCATTTATACTAATTTATATTGATTTAACATATTAATTTTGACTAAATGGCATTAAAGGAGGTTTGAGGAATTTGCATGTCACATTCTGGATGAGAGGACTCAATATTAAATCTTTAGTTTGCTGTAAATCATTTTCCAATAAAAATTCTAAAAAATATTTTTGAACAAGAAAATGTGATTTTAAATCCATATATTGAACACACACACGAGACCCAATATTATAAAACTTACTATATTTAAGATTGCTATTACTATTGAAAATTAAACAAATTTGAAATGGTACAAAAATAAACACATTAATGAAAGAGAATTAAAAACACAGAAATTGAGTATAATTTCCTTTAGTAACAGGGTAACATTTTAAACCCACAAAACAGCGATTTTTCCATTTATGATATTAAAATATTGGGTAATGATTTGAGAATATAAAATGATAGAATTGAATCATGGTCCCACACCTTACATAAAAGTTACAGTATTAAATGTAAAAAAAAAAAAATTAGATGTGTGTGTGTTTTACGACCTTGAGAATGAATGTCTTCTGAAATCAAAATTTCAAACAGAAACCATATAAAAAGGAATAAACCTAACATACCTAAAACATAAATTCTTACACATTTCAACACCAGGTAAATAGCACGAAACAAACTGGGGACATTTTTACAACAATTATGTTACATGAAAGTTAAAATCCTTATGACATATACAATGTATAAAACAGTATTATTACCACTATTATTAATACCATTATGATTACCTTGTCTTCCCACACACCAGTCCTCTTCTGCTTCCCTGTGGTTAAACAGAGCCCTCCCTCTCTGGCCACAGTGAGGGATCCAGCAGGAACCCTGCCTAAACCCACAGAGGGTGTGAACCAAGCCAGGACATCACATTCCCTCCTGCAATGACGCAGATACCCACTCACGACAGAGATTTGGTCCCTCTCGGGAAAAGTTGTGTAACAATAATTGCAGAAACTTGTTTCTTATGTTCCCAGACACACGGAGAAAGCTGGTCTGGAAGACTGATGTCCACATACTAAGAGAAGCAGTCACTCATAACACACAATGCACACACCACACCATGTGCACATGTGCACACACACCCCACACAGACACCACACAAACAGCACACACACCATGTGCACACGTGAAGAGGTGGCCTGCCCCTCCACACTTGTGGACGTTTCTCATTGGATGGAATGAGAGACTTGAGAAAAGAAAGATACACAGAGACAAAGTATAGAGAAAGAAAAGTGGGCCCAGGGGAACGGCGCTCAGCATATGGAGGACCGGCACCGGCACCAGTCTCTGAGTTCCCTTAGTATTTATTGATCATTATCGGGAGTTTCTCAGAGAGGGAGATGTGGCAGGACAATAGGGTAATAGTGGAGAGAAGGTTAGCAGGAAAACATATGAACAAATGTCTCTGCATCATAAACAAGGTAAAGAAAAAAGTGCTGTGCTTTTTATGTTCATATACATAAACATCTCAATTTCTTAAAGAGCAGTATTGCTGCCAGCATGTCCTACCTCCAGCCCTAAGGCGGTTTTCCCTGATCTCAGTAGATGGAATATACAATCGGCCTTTACACGGAGACATGCCATTTCCCAGGGACGAGCAGGAGACAGATGCCTTCCTCTTACCTCAACTGCAAAGAGGCCTTCCTCTTTTACTAATCCTCCTCAGCACAGACCCTTTATGGGTGTCAGGCTGGGGGACAGTTAAGTCTTTCCCTTCCCATGAGGCCATATTTCAGACTATCACATGGGGAGAAACCTTGGACAATACCTGGCTTTCCTAGGCAGAGGTCCCTGTGGCCGGCCTTCCGCAGTGTTTTGTGTCTCTGGGTACTTGAGAGTAGGGAGTGGTGGTGACTTAACAAGCATGCGGGCTTCAAGCATTTGTTTAACAAAGCACATCCTGCACAGCCCTTAATCCATTTAACCTTGACTTGACACATTACATGTCTCAGGGAGCACAGGGTTGGGGGTAGGGTTACAGATTAACAGCCTCTCAAGGCAGAAGAATTTTTCTTAGTACAGAACAAAATGGAGTCTCTTATGTCTACTTCTTTCTACATAGACACAGTAACAGTCTGATCTCTTTCTTTTCCCCACACACACGCATACACACCCCACACGCAGACACCACACACTGCACACACACCATGTGCACACACACACACCCCAGACACCACACCCACACCCCAGACACCACACACACACCCGACACCACACCCACTGCACACACACCATGTGCACACACACACACCCCAGACACCACACACACACACCCCAGACACCACACACACACCCGACACCACACCCACTGCACACACACCATGTGCACACACACACACCCCAGACACCACACACACACCCCAGACACCACACCCACTGCACACACACCATGTGCACACGCACACACACGCCCCCCCGCACTGCACACAAACCACAGCCACTGCACACACACCATGTACACACGCACACACCCCAGACACCACACACTGCACACACACCATGTGCACATGCACACCCCACACACCCACACCCACTCCACACACCATGTGCACATGCACACGCACCCCAGACATCACACTGCACACACACCGTGTGCACACACCCCAGACACCACACACACTGCACATAACCATCTGCACATGCACACACCCTAGATACACACACACTGCACACACGTGCACACGCACACACCAGACACCACACCACACACTGCACACACACCATGTGCACATTCACACCCCACACACACACCACACACACTCCACACACCATGTGCACATGCACACACACCCCAGACACCACTGCACACACACCATGTGCACACGCACACACCCCAGACACCACACACTGCACACACACCATGTGCACATGCACACCCCACACACACACCACACCCACTCCACACACCATGTGCACATGCACACGCACCCCAGACACCACTGCACACACACCATGTGCACACACACCAGACACCACACACGCTGCACACAACCATCTGCACATGCACACACCCTAGACACACACACACACTGCACACACATGTGCACATGCACACACCAGACACCACACACTGCACACACACCATGTGCACACACACACCACACACACACCATGTGCACGCATACACACCCCAGACACCACATGCACACACACGTGCACACACTCCACAGACAACACACACTGCACACACATGTGCACACACACCCCACACAGACACCACACACTGCACACACACCCACTTCACACGCCACACCATGTGTACATACACACACCACACACACTGCATACACACCATGTATGCAAACACATACGCCCCACACATACACCACACACAGACACCACACACACTGCACGCAGCACACCATGTATACATGCACACACCCCCCCACACACACCATGTACACACGCACACACACCCCACAGACACCACACACCCTGCACACACACCATGTATACATGCACACCCCCCCCCACATACTGCACACACACCACGTGCACATGTACACACACCACATACAGACACCACACATTGCATACACACCATGTGCACACGCACACCCCCCCACACACACCACACACACCGCACACACACCAGGTGCACACACGCACACCCCTGATACACCACACACACACCATGTGCACACACACACACCCACACACCACACACACTGCACACACACCATGTGCACACGTGCACACATCCCCACACACACCGCACAATGTGCACACACCCATACCCCCCCACACACGGCACACACACAACACACACGAATCTGCTACACACACAACATACACATACAGCACCACACACATCCCATACTCCCCACACACGTCAAACACACACTCCACACATACTCCCCACACACTGCACACGTATATATAGCATCACACACACACAGAGCACACACACCACACACAGTGTGCACACACACAAACCACACATTCTACACACATCACACATCAAACACTACACACAGAGCACACACACCCAGCACCACACACACACATCACATACACCACACACTGCACACACATATCACACGCACACCACACATAGTACACATACACACCACACACACATACATCACAAACAGCACATATACACACCATGCACCACCCGCAAACTACACACAGTATACACACATAACACCCACAATACACACCATACACACATATACATACCCCATGAACCTACTACACACACAGACACACACACACCATACATACACATCACACGCATACACCTGCGCACACCTCACAGCATACATACAATCCTCACTTTTAGAAATTAATTTGGCTTTTAAGGGGCCTGGATAGTAAAGTATTTTATTGGCGTTTGAATGAGCCAAGAAAATGCGTATAAATACACATGCGTAACTATAAGGGCACAAGTAGTACTTTCGAAATCACAACATTAGATTAAACCATGTAAATTTTTTATTGTTTTTAAAAAATCAAGTCTTTCTCATTTTACTAGAAACTATTTACCAGAGTAAATAAGATTCTTACTGAGGTCAAAAGACTTTCTGGAAAAACTTCTCCTTGATGAAATTGCACTTAAAACATCACTTCCATAGTGAAGTATTTAAGATGTTCTTGGTCCTTTTCCTGTTATGTGGAATCATCAATTCAAATTTTAAAAGTGACTTTGAGATGTTTTTCATCTATTATTTTAAAAATGTTGAAGGCGTTTTTAATTCTGCCTTCAACAGAGATCGACATACCTCTGATTATGATGTAAAACTGAATACGTTATTCTGACAGGCTTTCTTTTCTGCAGTGCAGCTACCATCATTATTAAGGATTGAATGCTTTTAATCCATGCACAATCTGTATTCCCTGCTTTATAAAGAATAGAAATCTAATTCTCACTATGAAGGCAGATAAAAGTAATCCCTTCAACCTATAGATGAATCATTTACCAAAGCACTCAGACTTTAAATAGCATTCATCAAATGTGTCTATATTTCTATGCAGATTCATAGAAAGAACATGTAGTTTAAATCATTGCACATTTTATGCTTTTAAATGAGTTGTGATGTTCATTAGTATTTTTATCACATTTCCCCAAAGGTAGGCTAATTACTGTTATTATTTTCGGCTAGAAATATAAAATGTATTTTCTATTTTTGAAGACTTTGAAACATAACACTTGGAATATAATATCTGTGTATAATATCTGCAGAAAGCATGAAAGTAATATTTAAACAGTATGCATTTTTTCCAGAATGAAAATTTCCTCTACAATAACATTCACCTTTTTTTCCTGATGGGCTCATAGAAGTCAACATTTCTAACATTGCTGGACGTTATTTACATTAAACTTGCATCAGCTTCGGGTGTTGCAGAAACTGGGCGAGGCCACAAGCTACACAATACACACAAACACACACAAAACTTGTATTATTATACTTACCTAAGTGTCTAAAGAGGTGAATAAATATATTAGATTGCTCCAGAACAAGGATTTTTATGGGGCCTATTGGAAAGTATGACTGCAGTTTGAGTGAGATGCCTGTAAGAGATTCAATATGGCCACTAATAGAGAATCCAATTTTAAAAACACTGACAGAAGGCTCATGAGATAGAAATTTTCACCTAAATCTATTGGAAATGTGCTACTAGATGCTGTAGTAAAAAGACTGGTGTGGTAATTGTAAAACACATCTGATATCTAAACCTTTGTTTTTTACCTGAAATCCTTATGGGGGTGATTGTGTATGTCAATTTGAATTTTCCCATCAACAAGATAAATAAATACACAAATAAATAGCCAGCCTGCCAGGATAAATTAGTTCACCTTTTCTATATTTTGAGGGCAGTGCTTCTCCTCCTTTGACAGCCACAAGATTCACCCGGGGATCCCTTAAAATGCAAAACCATAGACCACACTTTGACTAGCCTGGATAAGGGGCCAGAGCATTGAAATGAGTGTGTAGGTGACTGTGCTAAGATTCTCCTGCTCATTTGGGCACTGGCTTACCATATAAACAAACCTTAGGACCTCTAGTCCTTGCTGGAAAAGAAATACACATACATAGGATGTGACTATGGATATGGAATATCTGTTGTGTTCTGGACATTGTGCTACACAACAGAGATAAGAAGTCAAAAAATCCCCTGTCTCTATCTGAAAGATAGAGAAATAATCAAATTTATTATTTATTTCAAATGTTGAAATAATCTTATTTCAATTAAAATGTTGAAATAATCTTAATTCAAATATTGAAATAATCTTCTCTTATTGAAAGATAGAGAAGTCAGATAATCCCTTGTCTCTATCTGAAAGGAGCTTCCTACACAGTGGCTTCTGAGGTCTTTGAAACTAGATTCACTTTCAGATTTGATTATTATATTTATGATTTGATATTTTCATTGAACCCCATGATATGATGAAGTTTTCTAGAACCTGCTAGAATAATTGACTTTGCTCTCAGCATTATGAAGCCACTGGGGCACATAAGTAGTTCATTTATGTTTGTGTTTAACCAGACAGGAACAACTTGAGCTACTTTTCTAGCCACCTTCGTTTAGAGCTGTTTTTGTTTGTTATTTTTGTTTGTTTGTTTTTGAGACGGGTCTCACTCTGTCACCTAGGCAGTGGCGTGATCAGAGCTCACTGCAGCCTCTGCCTTCTGGGCTCAAGCAATCCTCTCACGTCAGCCTCCTGAAAAGCTGGGACCACAGGCTCATATCACCATACCCAGCTAATTAAAAATAATTTTTTTTTTTTGTAGAGACGGTTTTTCCATGTTTCCTGGACTTGTCTGCAATTCTTGAACTTAAGCAATCTGCTGCCTCAGCCTCCTAATGTGTAGAGCTGTGTTTTCAGTCTTTTTTGAGCTATTTTACAATCCAGTTTTGAACTGGTAAGTTTGGATTCATTCTGATATTTACAGATTTAACATCCTACTTCACAAGATGCTCATAGCCTTAATCCATTACAGCCGCTGCCTCATCCATCTCTGCTCATAGCCTTGATCCATTACAGTAGCCACCTCGTCCATCTCTGCTCATAGCCTTGATCCATTGCAGTAGCCACCTCGTCCATCTCTGCTCATAGCCTTGATCCATTGCAGTAGCCACCTCGTCCATCTCTGCTCATAGCCTTGATCCACTGCAGTAGCCACCTCGTCCATCTCTGCTCATAGCCTTGATCCACTGCAGTAGCCACCTCGTCCATCTCTGCTCATAGCCTTGATCCACTGCAGTAGCCACCTCGTCCATCTCTGCTCATAGCCTTGATCCACTGCAGTAGCCACCTCGTCCATCTCTGCTCATAGCCTTGATCCATTGCAGTAGCCACCTCGTCCATCTCTGCTCATAGTCTTGATCCAATGCAGTAGCCACCTCGTCCATCTCTGCTCATAGCCTTGATCCACTGCAGTAGCCACCTCGTCCATCTCTGCTCATAGCCTTGATCCATTGCAGTAGCCACCTCGTCCATCTCTGCTCATAGCCTTGATCCATTTCAGTAGCCACCTCGTCCATCTCTGCTCATAGCCTTGATCCATTGCAGTAGCCACCTCGTCCATCTCTGCTCATAGCCTTGATCCATTGCAGTAGCCACCTCGTCCATCTCTGCTCATAGTCTTGATCCAATGCAGTAGCCACCTCGTCCATCTCTGCTCATAGCCTTGATCCATTGCAGTAGCCACCTCGTCCATCTCTGCTCATAGCCTTGATCCATTGCAGTAGCCACCTCGTCCATCTCTGCTCATAGCCTTGATCCATTGCAGTAGTCACCTCGTCCATCTCTGCTCATAGCCTAAACTAATAGAAGCCAGAGGGAAGAAATGGAAGCCAACGTGAGTCCAGAACACACATTTTATGAGTATAAGAAATTTAAAAACAGCAAAGTATATCATGAAGTTTGTAATAGATGTGCATGGCTAACATTTATTCTTAATCAATATATTCTATAAATTGGGAGAAAATATTAAACACATGAAAAGTAAGGAACTTGGGCTGGGTGCGGTGGCTCATGCCTGTAATCCCAGCACTTTGGGAGGCCGAGGCTGGTGGATCACAAGGTCAGGAGATCAAGACCATCCTGGCTAACATGGTGAAACCCCGTCTCTACTAAAAATACAAAAAAATTAGCCAGGTGTGGTGGTAGGTGCCTGTAGTCCCAGCTACTTGGGAGGCTGAGGCAGGAGAATGGCATAAACCTGGGAGGCGGAGCCTGCAGGGAACCGAGATTGCGCCACTGCACTCCAGCCTGGGGACAGAGTGAGACTCCGTCGCAAGAAACAAAAAAGAAATAAAAGGAACTTTCATCATTTATAACTAATATGATGAGAATGTGGTTTATGTTTTTATCTTTGCAAGATTTAGGAACATTTGGTGCAAGGAGGAAGAATTTATAATAATGGGGAGCATGTATGATACTGGAGGGAGCCTTTCGACAAGGGGGAAATGGCAACATGAGACATGCTATGGTCATAGCTATGTGGTAGCACAGCCAGCTATGGTCTCCCCCGTCAAACCCACTAGGCAGTGTTCAGTTACCAACGTTGAGATAGAGCTCACCCACCCAGGACAGAAGAGAAAATATACACAGCAGTCAGAAGCCACTGTGTAGGAAGCTCCTTTCAGATACAGGCAAGGGATATTTGACTTTTTATCTCTAGTGTCTAGTACAATGTCGAGAACATAACAGATATTCCATATGCACAGTCACATCCTATGTATCTGTATTTCTTTTCCAGCATGGACTGGAGGTCCTAAGCTTCATTAATATGGTGAGCCAGTGCCCACATGAACAGTAGGATCTTAGCACTGTCACCTGGACATCCATTTAAATGCTCTTGTCTTAGCTAGTCAAAGTGTGGTCTATGAATTTGCATTTTAATAAGATCCCCGGGTGAATCTTTTGTGTGTTACAGGGAAGCAATGTCCTACATCATATGTGACAGGCTCTCATAGTCACCATCATCACGGGAATCTTGCACACGTTACAGGGAAGCACTGTCCTACATCATATGTGACAGGCTCTCATAGTCGCCATCATCATGGGAATCTTGTGCATGTTACAGGGAAGCACTGTCTTACATCGTATCTGACAGGTTCTCATAGTCACCATCATCACGGGAATCTTGCACACATTACAGGGAAGCACTGTCCTACATCATATGTGACAGGCTCTCATAGTCACCATCATCATGGGAATCTTGTGCATGTTACAGGGAAACACTGTCCTACATCATATGTGACAGGCTCAGTCACCATCATCACAGGAATCCTGGACATGTTACAGGGAAGCACTGTCCTACATCGTATGTGACAGGCTCTCATAGTCACCATCATCACGGGAATCTTGTGCATGTTACAGGAAAGCACTGTCCTACATCGTATCTGACAGGCTCTCATAGTCACCATCAACACGGGAATCCTGTGCACGTTACAGGGAAGCACTGTCCTACATCATATGTGGCAGGCTCTAATAGTCATCATCACCATGGGAAGCTGCATTTAGAGCATTTAACTATATGGGCTCTGAAATCAGATGACTTAAGTTTAGACTTCCTTCTACTTCTTACTAAGCAGAGAACTCTGGGGTGAAAATTTTATGAGACCCAGTTTTAACATGTCCAAATTGGAGGCACGGGGAAATTATAGCATTTTGCATAGAATATCGTTTTAAGTATAAAATGAAGTAGTACATAGTAAGCTTCTGCCATACACTAACTGCACAATAAATATTAGTTAATAGTAACTCATTTAATCCTAAGGTCTATAAATTTGTACACAATAATTTTTTGTGACTACACAAATTTTCATAATTAGTCTAGATTTAAAATCAAGGAATGTTCTTACTTGTAGTTGGCAATCAATATGACATGCCAAAATTATATGTAAGTATCTTATTGTTGGTGGGGATATAAGAAGTTTGCCATCAAAAGAGAGACGATAATCTATGTTTGCAGACTCCAGAAAGCTGTCTCTCACATAAGAATTTGCAATTTCTGGGGGAAAAGAAAAAGTTGATTGTGCGAATAAACATTACCATGGAGTCTTCTCTATGGCAACATCAAAAATGAAAGCTGATTCTCACCTTCCTAACAATCTGCAAAGATGAGTGAAATGCAACTTACTGAGCATCAAGTTAAAGAAGGAGATAACTTGAGTGGCACAGGAGGAAACCATGTCACTGCTGGAGAAATCAATATGACCAGTGTTCCTCTGCCCTCCTCCGAGGCTAAGGATGGATTAAATATCAGTGGCTGACCTCAGGTAATGGAATGAGAAAAAAAGCTATAAAAATGCATGCATTACATAATTAAGAGGGTGGGAAGTGATTTTTTTAAAAAAGGCAATTCCTAGTTGGGTTCCTTCCTGTTCACCCCATTGGTGAAGAAGCTACTCTTGCCCTAGAAGTCTGGGAATGGCTGCAGACACAACAAACACCGAGCAGACGAAATTCACAGTAATTTACTCATCACACATACTCAGCCCAGCGGGGGATGACACTGCATTTATGCAGGTCTACCCAGGGTTTGCACTCTGGAATAGTGGGTGTGGGAGGCAGACTTGGTAGAAATCAGAGGGTGGGGTAAACCCTGGTCCCTTCAGGGATCTGCTTGACTAATTGAGTTTTGCAGTCTGGTGGGGGCATGAAGCCATTAGGCTGAGGACATGGTGGGGTGCTGCATGAAATTTTAGGTGCCAAAATACAATTGACCCCGATGTTTTAACATCAGACATTTATTTTCATGATGACTAATATTTTGAGAGGCTGAGAGAAAGCTGTTGAGACATTGTAATAAGTGCTTAGGGACATGAGAGATTAGGAAGGCCACAGTTATGAGTAATGTAATGTGGAAGCCAATGCAAAGCTACTGCCCCCATTTATTTAGCAGGACACAGGAAAAGTGATCTGGGGTCCATGGCAGCACAAGTGTGTTGGTAAATATTTGGGTGATGTCATGCATTCCCCATGCATTGGTTTAGAGATCTGGGGCCTCTGGCAGCACAAGCGTGTTCATAAATATTTGGGTGACGTCACGCATTCCCCATGCATTGGTTTTCATGTCTCCAGTGAGTTGTTGGGCAAGTCTGATATTACTGATTCACAAGCAGCAGGCAGCTTCCTGTGTGGAGCTACCTCCACCCCTGGACAGTCCAGGACTGAATGGTTGTCAAAAATGTGAACTCCTTGATGTCCAGTAAAGGCAACTGAGGGAACTGTGTAGCATTGGTGTAAAAAGTGCACTTTCCTAAGAAGCATGAACTTAGAGTAATCAAAGCCTGGGACAACAGTGGAACCCAGCAGGGCATCCACTCACTGCTTTGTAACTTAAATAGGAATTCTTTGAGGAGCTCAGTCTATCTCTCAACTAAAGCAGCTGCCTGCAGCCTATAGGGGCAGTGGAAGCTCTAGTGGACACTTTCACAAGCCCAGCACTGTGTTTTCTGATGAAATGTTGCCTTGGTCACCATCAGTAGTGTCTGGAACTCTGCAGGGGATAAGGAGTGTCCCTGTGAGATCCGTACTATGTCCTTGGTTAAAAAAAAGGCATGTTACCTTGATTGTATTCTGAGTATCCATTAGACAAGAAGTTTCTTCAATTCAATGAGGAGGGAAGGTGGACAATTCTTGGCAATTGCCAAAAAGTTTGTAAAAATTTACAAATGGGGCTAATTGTTGGCCCAGCATCAGTGCTGAGATGACCACCTCAAGTTTGGCCGGTCATGCTGAGGCTTGGGTGTCATCCTTTATCAGGGACATCCTAGCTAAGGGAGGGAAGGCAGCAGCATCCCACTGAGCTCCATAATGTCTGATGATGGCATTCATTCAGAAGGTGGATGAACTTCACTGCTGGTCACTCAGTCGATCCCGAGGGGCCTCAGAGACGGGTGACTTCCAGCACCACAGCCTGAGGATGAAGCAGGCCAGGGTTTCCTGCAGATGAGATGGTAGGGGGTCCAGGTTTGACTCCATCCTGAGGCAAGGAGGTCTCTGCAGCTGTGCCAAGGTTGTGGGGTGCTACTTCCCAAGGCCTGATGACCAGATAGGCATGAAGACTCGTGGACATGGATGCAGAGCCCTCTGTTTCCAGAGTGTCCAGTATGTGGTCAGCAATCACTGCCCTGATGCTGTACAGCACAGGGTCAAAAGGGGCAGGTTTGTTTTTTACATCAGAAGCCAATGGACTACTTATGGCCACCATATGCAACCCAGATACTTCAGGAAGCATGAGAAGAGGTTGCTAAAGCATCCACAGTGTGTTCTCTGAGGATATTCATAGGGGCACCTGTTAATTTAAATTTGGACAGATTCCAGACTTGTTGAAGGAGGCTTCTTTCAAGGTGGGTCAGTTTGCCAATGACAGCATCAGTGAGATTAAGTAAGATTTGTAAATAAGAAATATGTTGTCACCTGAACCCCAAGTGAAGAATTAAAGGGCTGGGCACAGTGGCTCACACCTATAACCCCAGAACTTTGGGAGGCCGAGGCAAGAGGATCGCTTCAGCCCAGGAGTTTGAGACCAGCCTGGGTAACATAGCAAGATCTTTTCTCTACCAAAAAAAAAAAAAAAAAAAAAAATTAGCTGAGTGTCGTGGCACACACCTGCAGTCTTAGCTACTTGGAAGGCCGAGATGGGAGAATTGCTTGAGCTCAGGAGGTCGAGGCTGCAGTGAGATGAAATCGTGCCACTTCACACCAGTCTGGGTGACAGAGCAAGACTGTGCCTCCAAAAAACAAAACACAAATTAAACACTGTTGGGCTTGTATTAACATTGTGGATGCTGAGAGGATCAATAACTATTTTTTGAAAGTCTCAGGAATAGGGCAGCCCCATGTTTACCAAGGAATTTTCAGGAATTGAAGCAAAGTGGCAGGGCCTTGCACCAGTGTGTTAGGGAAAGGTCCATTCCCTTTGTGTAAGCCTCCTTGTATCTGTGTGTCCTTAGTGTGTAAAATGAATTTTCTCTGAGAATGATGTCATCAGTATAATGTCACAACTGTGCTCCTGTAGAAAGGTGGTTGCAGTGAGATCTTGTCTGTGAAGATTGCATGCAATGACAAGGCTGCCGAGGCACTCCGTGGGTCGCCTGGTCCCTTCAGAGATGAAGGCAGGCTATGACTGAGACTCTGTTAAAATAGGCACAAAAAGAACATGGTAGCCAAATCTGTAACAACAAAGTATTTATCAGTTGCATGAATATATATAGGTTTATTGTAAGGAATTGGCTAATGTGGTTATGGAGGCGAAGAAGTCCCAGGACCTGCAGTCAGCAAGCTGAAGAACCAGGACTGCCAATGTTGGAGTCCCAGTCAAAGCCTAAAGTCTTGAGAACCAGGAAAGCTGATGGCATAAGTTACAGTCCACGTCTGACTTCAATCTATGTCTCAGCTCTGAAATCATCAGACAAAGAGAGTGAATTCTCTCTTCCTCTACCTTTGTGTTTTATTTGGGTTTTTAATGGATTGGATGAGGCCCACTCACATTGAGGAGGGCAACTACTTTACTAAGTCTACATATTCAAATGTTCATCTCATCAAGGAACACCCTCACAGACACATTCAGAGTGTTTAGGCAACCCAACTTGGCAAATAAAATTTACCATCAAAGGCGAAAGATGTATACGATCTGAAGAGAAACCAGAGATGCAGGATGGTTAAACATCTGCAAGTCAATAAATGTGATACACCATATAAACAGAATTAAAAACAAAAATCACATGATCATCTCAATACCTGCAGAAAAAGGATTTGACAAAATCCAGCATCACTTTATGCTTAAAACCCTCAGGAATACTGACATAGGAAAAGCATTTGACAAAATCCAGAATCCCTTTATGTTTAAAACCCTCAGGAAAATCGACATAGAAGGGACATACCTTAAGGTAATAAAAGCCATATATGACAAACACACAACCAACATTATACTGAATGGGGAAAAGTTGAAAGCATTCCCCCTGAGAACTGGAAAAAGACGATGATGCCCACTTTCACCACTTCTATTCAACCCAGTACTAGAAGTCCTCACCAGAGCAATCAGATAAGAGAAATAAACGGCATCCAAATCGGTAAAGATGTCGAACTGTCACTCTTTGCTGATGACATGATCATATACCTAGAAAACCCTAGACTCATCCCAAAAGCTACTAGAATTGGTAAATGAATTCAGCAGTTTCAGGATACAAAATTAATGTTCACAAGTCAGTGGCTCTGCTATACACTAACAATAACCATGCTGAGAATCAAATCAAGAACTCACCCCCTTTTACAATAGCTGCAATAAAAACCTTAGGAATATTATAATTCCTATAATTATAATAGTATATTCCTATAATTGTCAATTGTGTGCAATATTTGCAGACAAAATCTTAATTACATCTGGAATACTTAAAGAAGCAAAAGATCTCTACAAGGAAAACTACAAAACACTGCTGACAGAAATTACAGACACAAACAAATGGAAACACATCCCATGCTAATGGATAGGTAAAATCAATATTGTGAAAATACCATACTGCCAAAAGCAATCTACAAACTCAATGCAATCCCCATCAAAGTACCAACATCAGTTTTCACAGAACCAGAAAAATTCATATGGAAACAAAAAAGACATAGAAGGGACATACCTTAATGTAATAAAAGCCTAGAACCAAAAAAGAGTCTGATAGCCAAAGCAAGACTAAGCAAAAAGAACAAATCTAGAAGCCCACTTCAAACTATACTATAAGGCCATAGTCACCAAAACAGCATGGTACTGTTATAAAAATGGGCACATAGATCAATGGAAGATAATAGAGAACCCAGAAATAAAGCCAAATACTTAACAGTCATCTAATCTTCAACAAAGCAAATGAAAACATAAAGCAGGGAAAGAAAATCCTATTCAACAAATGGTGCTGGGATAAATGGCAAAACCACACATAGAAGAATGAAAGTGGATCCTCATTTCTCACCCTATAAAAAAATCAACTCAAGATGGATCAAGGACTTTAATACTTGAAACCACAAAAATTCTAGAAGATGACATTGGAAAAACCCTTCTAGACATTGGCTTAGGCAAAGACTTCACGACCAATAACCCAAAAAGCAAATTCAACTAAAACAAAGATAAATAGATGGGACTTAATTAAACTAAAAAGCTTCTTCACAGTAAAAGAAATAATCAGCAAAGTAAACAGATAACCTACAGAGTGGGAGAAAATCTTCACAATCTATACTTCTGATTAAAGGACTAATATGTAGAATCTGCAAGGAACTCAAACAAACCAGCAAGAAAAAAAAAAACCCATCAAAAAGTAGGCTAAGGACATGAATAGACAATTCTCAAAATAAGATATACAACTAGCAAACAAACACATGTAAAAATGCTCAACATAACTAATTATCAGGGAAATGCAAATCAAAACCACAATACAATACAATAGCACCTAACTCCTACAAGAATGGTCATAATCAAAAAATCAACAAATAATAGCTGTTGGCATGGATGTAGTAAAAAGGGAACACTTTTACACTTTTTGGAGGGAATGTAAACTAGTACAACAGCTATGGAAAACAGTGAAGAGATTTTGGAAAGAACTAAAAGCAGATCTATCATTTGATCCAGGAATCCCACTCCTGGGTATCTACCCAGAGGAAAAGAAGTCATTATATGAAAAAGATACTTGCACATGCATGTTTATAGCAGCACAATATGCAACTGCAAGTATTTGAAACGAGCCTAAATGCCCATCAATCAATAAATGGATAAAGAATATGTGGTATATATATTTAACATGGAATACTACTCAGCCATAAGATGGAATGAAAGAATGCATTCACAACAACCTGGATGAAACTGGACACCATTATTCTAAGTGAAGTAACTTAGGAATGGAAAACCAAACATTGTATGTTCTCACTCATAAGTGGGAGCTAAGGTATGAGGATGCAAAGGCATAAGAATGATACAATAGTCTTCGGGGACTTAGGGGAAAGGCTAGGAGTGGTGGGGTGGGTGCAGTGAGGGATAAAACACTACATCTTGGGTATAGTGTACACTGCTTGGGTGATGGGTGCACCAAAAATCTCAGAAATCGCCACTAAAGAACTTATTCATGTAACCAAACAGCACCTGTTCCCCAAAAACCTGTTGAAATAAAAAAAGAACCATTGTATTCCCCAAAAACCTACCGAAATAAAAAAAATTAACCACAGTAATATCAGGCACTGGGTATGGGGGCCTTAATGGATGGGAGCACTTCACTCACAATACAGCAACCCACTATGAAACACCATTTATTATTTGTAGGTTTAAGAACAGACCAAATTCTACTGCTAACTGTTGAAGCAATGAGGATAATCACCCCTTCACTAATTAATTAGGACTTATATAATAAGTTTTATTTATTTGAAGTAATGTGGTAATTTATTTGGACCATATATGCCAATTTTTCAAGATGGGGAGGCTAGGCATCATGGCTCACGACTGTAATCCCACACCTGTAACCCTAACCTTAACCACAACAACAACCCTAACCTTTACCCCTAACCCCTAATCCTAAGACCTAACTCTAAACCTAACCCTTACCAATAGCCCTAGCCCTAACACCTAACCCCTAAAGTTAACCACTAACCCTAACCCTAACCCTACCCTGACCCCAACCCTAAACCTCACCCCAACCCTTAACCCTAGCCCTAACCCCTAACCACAACCCTATCCCCATAACCCCCAACCCTAACCCCAGCCCCAAACTCTACCACCAACCCCTAACCCTACCGCCAACCCCTAACCCAAACCACTAACCCCTAATCCTAACCCTCTAACCTCTAACCCCCAAACCCTAACCCTACCCTAACCCTAACCCCAACCCCAATGCCAAACCCAACCCCTAACCCTACCCTAACCCCTAAACTTAACCCTTAACCCTAACCCTACCCTTAACCCTAACCCAACTCTATACCTAACCCTTACCCCTAACCATGACCCTGACCCCAGAACCAGCCCTGAACCTAACACCTAACCCCAACCCTAACCCTAGCATTAACCCTAACTCTAACCCCTAAACCATAACCCTAACCCTAACTCCAACCCCCAACCCTAAACCTTAACCCTAACCCCTATCCATAACCTGAACCTGAACCCACATCCCTAACCCACTAACCCTCATCCTAATTCTAAACCTTAACCCTAACCCCTAACCCTTACCATAACACAAACCCACTAATGGTAGCCCATAACCCTAGCCCAAACCCTAAACCCTGACCTTAATCTGACTGCAACCCCTCACCATAACCACTAATGCTAACCCCAAACATTAACCCTACCCCTCAAATCCTAACCCCCTAACCTTAAAATGTAACCACAACCCAAATCCCAAAGCTGACATATCCTAATCCATAACCCCTAACCCTAATTCTAATCCTAATCACAACCCCTAAACCCTTATGCTAATGCTGTCCCCAACCCCAACATCATACCCTAATCCTAACCCTCACACTGATAGTAACCCTAATTCTCACCATAACAATCATAAACCTATCTTTGGATTCTAAGCCGTAACCCTGAGTGACCCTAAACCCCCTCCCTTGTTAAACATTCCCATTTCACCATGCTGCATTTGGAATTGAGGTGTGTCACTCCACCACTGCAAAATCCTATTCGTCAAGATCCTGTATATGTTACCTTGCCTCAGCAGGTGTCTGTTTCTGTTTTTGACATGTTCTTCAATACTGTTCTTCCCCATTAAACTACTGTACTCGGAAAAAACGCTGCCACACTTGTGTGCGCCACTTGCCATGGATTAACACATGTCCTAAAGGAGTAAGCCAAGGATAGACAATCAGTTCAATGTTTTTATTTTTAATTTTTGTTGGGACATAGTAGGTGTATGTAATTCCTTCAGTCTTAAAGCAGTCACCTTTTCCCACCTATGTCTCTCAAGGCCATCATAGGGGTCATCAGTACTTCGGTACCACAGGATCTGAGAAAATGTGGAAGGCTTTATGTCACTCTGTGTGAGAGCCAGGCCCGTAAGGATCATCACTCACATGCTTTTTTTTTTTTTTTTTTTTTGAGATGGAGTGTTGCTCTGTCACCCAGGCTGGAGTGCAATGGGACGATTTCAGCTCACTGCAACCTCTGCCTCCTGGGTTCACACCATTCTCCCGCGTCAGCCTCCAGAGTAGCTGGGATTACAGGTGCACACCACCATGACTGGCTATTTATTTTTATATCTTTTAGTAGAAACAGGGTTTCACGATGTTGGTCAGGCTGGTCTCAAACTCCTGACCTCGTGATGTGCCCACCTCAGCCTCCCAAAGTGCTGGGATTACAGTCGTGAGCTACTGTGCCTGGCTACTTGCATACATATTCTACTACAGAGCTGTTATATAATGCACCCACAATAACAGGAGGCTGAGAAATGCAGTCTGTGTGTCCAACAGATAAAAGGGTGAATTTTGTAGAACACACAGCCAGTCTCTGACACACAGGATTTCTCTCTTGTGTGAATTCCCTAATACCTGCTGAGGTGTTACCTCAGACAAAAGGATTTTGCACACTCATTACACTCTTTTTTTTTTTTGAGATTGGAGACTCACTTTGTCACTGGAGCGCAGTGGCATGATCTTGGCTCACTGCAATCTCCGCCTCCCAGATTCATGCCATTCTCCTGCCTCAGCCTCCTGAGTAGCAGGGGCTACAGGCACCCACCACCATGCCCAGCTAATTTTTTTGTATTTTTATTAGAGACACGGTTTCACCATCTTAGCCAGGATGGTCTCGATCTCCTGACCTCATGATCCAACCGCCTTGGCCTCCCAAAGAGCTGGGATTACAGGCGTGAGCCACTGCACCCAGCCCACATTCATTATACTCTTAAGCTTTCTCCCTTGTATGAATTTCTTGATGCCTCCTGAAGTCTGACTTCTACTAAAAGCTGTTTCCAACACTCATACAGTCATAGGGCTTTCCTTGTGTGATTTCTCTGATGGACAGTAAGGCTTGACTTGTAACTGAAGGATTTCTCACACTGGTTACATGCACAGGGTTTATTTCCTGTATGCATCCACTGATAGGCTGTAGGATTTCATTTGCTAATAAGGCTTTTCACACCTTCAGTATGTTAACAGGCCTCTTCACCTGAGTGAGTTCTGTAATGTACAGTGAGCGCTGACTTCTGGTAGAAAGCTTGCCTACACTCTTTGCATTCATATGGTTTCTCACCTGTGTGAGTTCTCTCACGTCTACTGAGGGTTGACTTCTGGCAAAAGCTTTTCCCACATTCTTTACACTGATATGGTTTCTCCCCTGTGTGTATTCTTTCATGTATCATGAGGGATTACTTCTGGTAGAATGTTTTCCCACATTCATTACATTCATGGGATTTCTTCCCTGTGTGAATTCTTTCAGGTACAGGAAGAAGGTTTCCCTACATCCATTACATTTATAAGGCTTCTGTCCCATGTGAGTTTTCTGATGCCTGCTGTAGTTTGCCCTCTGATGAAAGGTTTTTCCACATTCGTTACAAACATAGGGTTTTTCTCCTGTGTGAGTTCTCTGATGCGTAGTGAGCACTGTCTTCTGGTAGAAGGATTTTCCACATTCACTACATTTGTAGGGTTTCTCCCCTGTGTGAGTACTCTGATACATCCTCAGGTTTGACTTCTGGCTAAAAGTTCTCCCACATTCATTACACTCATAGGGTTTTTCCCCTGTGTGAGTCCTCTGATGTTTAGTGAGTACTGCCTTCTGGTAGAAGGTTTTCCCACATTCATTACACTCATAGGGTTTTTCCCCTGTGTGAGTACCCTGATGCATCCTGAGATTTGACTTCTGGCTAAAGGTTTTTCCACATTTATTACATTCATATGGTTTCTCACCTGAGTGAGTTCTTTGATGTATAATGAGAATTGAATTCAGGCAAAATGTTTTTCCACATTCATTACATTCATAGGGTTTTTCCCCTGTGTGAGTTCTCTGATATACAGAAAGTTTTGACTTCTGAGCAGAAGTTTTCCTGCATTCTTTACATTCATATGGGTTCTCATCTGTGTGAGTTCTCTGATGTACCGTGAGGGCTGACTTATGGTAGAAAGTTTTCCTACATTCTTTACATTCATATGGTTTCTCACCTGTGTGAATTCTCTGATGTACAGTGAGGACTGACTTCTGAAAAAAGTTTCCCTACATTCATTACACTTACATGGTTTCTCTCCTGTGTGAATTCTCTGATGTACATTGAGGGCTGACCTCTGGTAGAAGGTTTTCCCAAATTCCATACATTTATAGGGTTTTTCTCTTGTGTGTATTCGGTGATGATAAATAATGGCTAACATTTGGCAGAAGGTTTCCCCACATTCATGACACTCATAGGGCTTTTCCCCTGTGTGGATTCTCTGATGAACAATTAGATTTGACTTCTGACAGAAGGATTTCTCACATTTGGTACATGCAAAGGGTTTCTCCTGTGTATGTGTTCTCTGATGATTTGCAAGGTATGATTTCCTAATGAAGGATTTCTCACATTGTATACATTTATAGGGTTTGTCTCCTGTGTGTATTTTCTGATGTTTGGTAAGTTTAGACTTTTTACTGAACATTTTCCCACATACATTACATTCAACATTTATCTTCTGGGAAGAGAGTGCTGACTTATCACAGGATTTCCCATATTCATTATAAGTACATGCAGTCTCTCTACCATGAACCTTCTCTGCCTCAGTGCTGAAAGCTTTCCTTGTCCACTATATTCAAAAAGCTGCTGTCCCATATGAATCTTGTTATGGTGACTAAGATACTCATGACACATGAGAGATTTCCCAGTTATACTTCAATCATCAAGTTTTCCTCCTGCCTGCATTTCATAAGGCTCAATAGAGATAAATATGTTCTGACTTACATTTAACTCCTCAGCCCTCATTCCTGAATAGCTTGCATTATTTACCATCATATTTGGAATACGGTTTAAGCTCAAATTAAGTATTTTTGCTAATTCAACTGTTTCCTCAGTTGATGTTTTGCTGTTGGTGATTGCAACCTGCCATATATGTCTCTGATGAACTTCCTGGCTTCTTTCAATTATGTCAACTGTCTGGACATCTGAAATGAAAAAACAAAACAAAACAAAGCAAAACAAAAATCCATGAACCACACGTAAGCATTTGTTATGGAATGCTTATGTAAAGACTCAATGAAGTTACTTTCTCTCCTAGTGGCATAAGGTTCTTTAAAAATCAATAATCAGTACTGGTTTTATAAGCACATGGCTGTTCCTACTAACTTAATATAAGAAATTACATTAATAGATTTTCTAATGTGAAATCATGTCTTTCACTGTTTTTTGTTTCATCAAATATATTTGGTAAAAAATATTCACCTACACCTAGTTGTAATTTTCACCTAAGTGCTTATCACCTGCCAACTGTTTTCTCTATTGTTTTTCTCCATTTCATTCTTGTAACAACAGGAGGTATCTTGTGCTGCTATTTTTCTCATTCTGCCTTGAAGATGATAAGGTATTCCTGGATCAGCTACCTGCAGGTGCCCATGATGGCCACGTGTCTTCAGGACCAGATTTTATACCAGTGTTTCTTTAGTTTTCATGCTTCCCTGGGAATGTCTATAGGCATCTGGGCATTTTTCAAATACAAAGTCTCTCCTCCAAACTACATGAAGACTGCTTCTTTCAAATTTCTAATTTAAACTGACTTGCTTCACTTCTCAGAACTGTAATAGGTACAAGAAGTGCCACTCCACCACTGTGGGCATCCCCTCCCTGCTGGTCCTAAGGATTCAGTTCTGGAACTCGGGTGGTGTTCACCATCTTTGAAAAGTCATTTATGGGTTCCTTCCGAGATGAACAGCCCTGATATTCTCCCCCCAAATTCCTGGCACATCCATCCCTGCTTCATAATTCAATGCCTCTGAAGGCTTTTATTTTGTGTGTTCAAGTTTCAGCTGTCTCCTAGTTTCAGAGAAAAATGGGGTCTCTTGTACACTTCTCACTGTCTACTGCCAAACAGAAATCTCAGCCCTTCAACATCAAACCTTTGCTTCAATAGGCTTTGGAATCCAGAACCTCCTGGTTCTCTTCCAAAGTCCAGGCCTATCCTGTTCCATGCTCTTATGCTGGGTCTTCCTCACTGTAAGGATTTCTGGTGTCATTATAAAAAAAGCCTCACTCTTAGATTGCTCTTATTTTTTGTTCAACTCCCTAGGTGACCTCCTCTATAATTATGATTCTAAACACCAGCTGTGACTTACCAATTTTTAAGTTGGTATCTCCAATTGTGATGTCCACTCTTACATATATATTTATATTCACCTACTATGTGCCATAATTGGAAAAGAGTGAAATTGAACTGGAGCTATGCCAAAGTTAACAATGCCTCTGACACTGCATTGTCTTAACATCTTTCCTAAATTATATCTTTTTTTCTCACTCTGGTTAAATATTCCACATGGTTCTTTTACAACTACTTAACATATATTATTTTGTTTTTCTCTTATCACAATGTACACTTTATGAAAAAGACATTATTTTGACCATTGCTCTTATAAATGCAAGTATAAAGTTACCACGGCTTACAAGCTCCTCAATTAAGATGTGTTGAAAGAATAAATAGATGTATGAATAAATGTCTGGGGGAAAAAAGCAGTCCATGAAAATGCAGGAAAAGAAGACAACTGAGAAAATGAACAGCAAAGAAAAATGTCTAAGAAGAGCAAGGTAGGGACTAGATTGAGGAAATATTTTTAAATATTCAGCAAAATAAAATTCAGGGATATATGCATGAAAGCCCTCCTTGGAGATGATATAATTCACATGTTTGATGCACAAAGACCAGCTGTCTTCAGGTATGGGACCTGGGAGAAAAACTGGTGAAAACAAGTCAACAATGCAGATATCTGCTGGGCTTTGCTCTTCCTGGCTTCCCTGCCCAGGATGCAGTGACCAACCTGAGAGACACTGATTCACCCATTCTTCTCCTAACCATGGCTCTGCTCCTTGCTCCAACTTGAAGATCACCTCAGGTTTGGTAATGCAATGGCCTGGTAATGGGAAATAATGGAGGACTTAGCCAAACTGCAAAGTAAGGTCCTTTTCAGAATGATAACAGCTCGGTTTCAGAAGCTGGATAATGAAGGAGCCTATTTGAATCTTTTGTTAGAGAGGGTTGACACATTCTTCACATGGAATAGCATTAAACCTTATAAATGTGGGGCTGGGCATGGTGGTTCACACCTGTAATCCCAGCACTTTGGGAGGCCGAGGTGGGTGGATCATGAGATCAGGAGATCGAGACCATCCTGGCTAACACAGTCAAACCCCGTCTCTACTAAAAATACAAAAAATTAGCTGGGTGTGGTGGTGGACAACTGTAGTCCCAGCTACTCTGGAGGCTGAGGCAGGAGAACGGCATGAACCCAGGAGGCGGAGCTTGCAGTGAGCTGAGATCATGCCACTGCACTCCAGCCTGGGCGATGGAGTGAGACTCCATCTCAATAAAAAAAAAGAAACCTTATAAATGCTTCCTATATTTACCAACGTGGAAGTAAGTGTTGCTTCTGGGGGTTACTGGGAAGCTTCACTCACTCAATGATACCAGGCTGCTGTAGGTCTCCAGCATCATGTCCCTGTACAGGGTCCTCTGAGCATCATCCAGGTCCTGTCACTCCTCCCAGGTGAAGTGCATGGCTACCTCCTCAAAGGACCCCAACCCCTGTAATAGCACATTTCTCCTCAAGTCATCAGCCCAGGATCACAAGAATAGGAATGTCAGAGTTCATTCTTCTGTAGCTGCATGTCTCTTATGTGTATCTTACATAAACTGTAGCTTCTCTGTACTCTATATGGAGAAAGGACAAGCACAGTAGAAGTATCCTGCCACTATAATGTTTTGTTAATAAAATAGATTACAGAGTTTACCTTGTAGATGTAGAATCATCCTTATTGTGAAAGATAAAAGTAGGAATAAAATTCTGCTGTAATCTGGTATGATGAAAAAAATTATAAATACATACCTGGAACAATATGGTAGATGAACTAGTAGAGACATAAGTTTAATGTTGACTGTAGTAAGAAAAGAGAAAATATAGTTCTATATTGTATTAGAAGGTTGCACTTCATTGAAAAACCAAAGATGCTTAGTACTTCCATGTGAACCGTGTGTTCTCATGACTATGAGGCAACACCGGAGCCTAGTCGTAAGGACAGGAAGAACACATACCACATTAACGGAACTGCACCCAGCACCCTGTCTAGGTGAATGACACTGGGCTGTGATGAGAGAGAACACAACACTGAAGGAACTGATTATGGAGTGAGTCTGCATGTAAATATCTGACCTAACTCCAAACCTTATTTTTAAATTATTTATAAATTAAAATAATGTACACAAGCATCTGAACATTTCCTTCCTCATGCCCAATGACTGCTTGTGTCCACCCTAGGATGAACACTCCTATTTCCCTAACCACCTGGTATAAATAATGTGTAAATCTGTGTAAAATTTACACTCATTTGTGAGTATAATGTGTGTAATACATACCTGTAAGAACAAGTATGTTACGTAACCAAATATGCATTTTAACAGTCACCCAGAGGGAGAATGGGTAAGGACTTTGGGGAGACTCAGAGGGGAAGAAAATAGAGTGATAGATGATCACATTCATCCTATCACAGAGCAGTAAGAATACAGAACAGGGAAGTAACCCTTAAAAAGGAAAAGGGGAAAAGAAAAAGAATTTGGTGCTAATTTGCTGTGCAGAGGGTAAAGTGGGGAGTTTCACTTCCAGATGATGCAGAATCATGTCTAGTGAGGTACTGGTACTGCAAATTTAGAAAATTAAAAATATGATTACCAGAAGTGACACAGACTTAGATCATATTGGAAACATCTGAGGTACCGTACGTGGGGATGTCCAACTAGCAACTGGGTATACAATTCAAGTTCAGAAAAGATATCTAAGCAGAAGATAAATATGTGGAAAGTATCAGAATTTGTAAGGTACTTGTAGTCATCACAGTTTAAGAGATTGAAAGAAAAAAGTAACAAATGCAGAATCTACAGAAACACTGACCAAGAGAAACTTTCTAAGACTATTCTACAAATAAAGCTCAGTGTTAATAAGTATACTAATGTAATCATATTCATAGTTCTATAAAGAAAAATTCAATTTTGCACATAGACATACACAAGGTACTTTTAGAACCACATTCCAGGTTTCCATTTCTGCATGTAAGAAGCTTGAAAGTCATCATTCCATCTTAACAACAAACGAAAAGCAGAAGAAACGGAAAAATTAGCAACTCTTCTTGGATCTGTAAGGGAGGGAGAACACAGGACAATCCACTGCCCCAGGATTCGAGATATAGACAGGGAAAAAGAAGAACAGAGATTCACTAGCAAAAACCACCATGGGAACCAGTGCAGGAGTAGGAAATTCTGAATTGTAACTGACAAATTGTGAGAGGTTCAGTGTGAACAACTCCAAAAGTTAAAAACTCTGGGAGGACCCAGTCATAGGGGTAACTCCACAGTATTGTGAAATTTACCTCTAGGAGCTTAAACAGGCTCCTACAGTAAATATTGGAGGTAACTCCCCTCCTGCTTCCACCTGCCCTCCTGCTTCCACGTGCAGGCAGGAGCGGAAAAGGCAAATCATTCTGAAATACGAAAGAGCACTGCATTGTTTCTTACCAGGCCTGCCCTGGGGAGAGACTACTTTACCAGAGCCCAGGCCTGCCCTGGGGAGAGACTACTTCACCAGAGCTCAGGCCTGCCCTCGGGAGAGATTACTTCACCAGAGCCCAGGCCTGCCCTCAGGAGAGACTACTTCATCAGAGCCAAGGCCTGCCCTGGGTAGAGACTACTTCACCAGAGCCAGGCCTGCCTTCAGAGAAACTACTTAACCAGAGCCTAGCCTGGTGTGCTATTGACAGCTTCAACGACCTAGGTGAAGGGAAACACCCAACTCCAACCCACTCTAGCCATCATGTCCCACCTAAAATAGAAGGAAAAAAAAAGAGCAACACTTGTGAAGTTCACAGTTCAAAAGGAAGAAGAGCTCATGAAAAGAATAAGCCCTATTGATGGGACTACAGCCCACTTTGGCTATGGTCTACAAGTTTTTGTCGTCCAAAATCATTATTTGGAAGCCTGACCTCTAATTTTACTGCAAGATTTGGAAGATACAAATTCAAGTGATTGCCATGGTTGGACTATTGGGAGATACCTGTTTTGATGACAAACACTGAGACCACACAATCAACCAGGCCAAAGTTATCTAGAAAAATGAGCTCACACACGGAAAAGTTTGGAACCTAGCTGTTCCTACTGTGTTTTCCAAAACTGAGTGATGTCTGCCTTATAGGTCTCATGCTGCTCTCAAGTACACACATGGTAATCCTTTCGTTTAAGTAGAGACACTTCCAGCACCAAACTCACCCCAGAGAAAAGGGCCACCCAGACCATCCTGCTGCTGGATCTCACTCTGTCACTCAGGATGGAGTATAGTGGCAAAATCATAGACCACTGTAACCTCATGGGCTCAAGTAAATCCTCCCTCTTCAGCCTCCTGGGAAGCTAGGACTACAGAAGTGTACCACTATCCCAGCTAATATTTTGGTTGTTGTTTTGTAGACATGAGGTCTCACTGTGTTACCCAGGCTGGTCTTGAACTCCTGGCCTAAGGCAGTCTTTCTGCCTCAGCCTCCCAAAGTGTTGGGATTGAAGACATGACCTACAGTGTGCAACTATATAACATTTTCTATATTCACTTATATTTCTATGGACATTTAGGTTGTTTTAATATCTTGCCATAATTCATTTTCAATTTACTTTTGTGTATGGTGTAAAATATGGGTCCAATTTTTTGCAGGTAGATAACCAGATTTACTGAAGGGTTTGTTTTCTTGTGTGTATTTGTATGTATTTGTTGAAAATTAGTTCACTCAGGCCGGGTTGACTGATATATTTCTGACCTCTCTATTCTGTTCCATTGGTCTATGTGTCTATTTTTATGCTAGTATCATTCTGTTTTGATGACTACAGCTTTGGTAGGTAGTTTAAAATCAGGAAGTATAACGCCTCCAGCTTTGCCTTTTTACTCAAAATTGCTTTACTCTTTCATGATTCTAAACGAGAATTTTTTTCTATTTTTGTGAAATATGCTGTTGAAATTTTGATAGAGACTGATTTGAAACTGTATATCACTTTGGGCAGTATGGATGTTTAAACAAACCTTTTTCAAGAACACAACATATTTTTGTTTTATTTGTGTCTCCTATAATTGCTTTCATTAATATTTTACAGTTTTTGATGTAAAGATCCTTCACTTTCTTGGTTATATTTATTCCTAAATACTTTGACATTTGTTAAATGGATTTATTTCAGGATTTTTGTCAGATATATTGTTAGGGTACAGAAATGCAAGTGGTACTTTTGGTACATTGATACAATATCCTGAAATGTTACTTAATTAGTTTATTAGTTCAAAAAGTTATTTGGTGTAATGAGGAGCACAATGGACTGTCATTACACATTAAATGATAGCCTCTGTTAGTATATCACAGTGCCCCAAAATGTGATCTGCTGTATTTTTGCTGTTACAAAGTCAGTCGCATTTTTTAGTCCTAGTATTTTTTCTTCTAAAATATTTTTGTCTGTCATTTGCTAATAATGTGTATCCTCTGCTTACTGTTCAATTGTGCTACCCATTTATCTTCAAGCCCAGTTAGTCCAACTTTCTAATAAAATTTCTAACAATGGTATGTTCATTTATTGTAAACCTAAATAGTAAATTTGTATGATAGTTTTACAGTTACCAAATAGGATTTAAAACATGTCAATCTGTCACTACTAATGAATCTCTGGGTCCCTAATTTTAAACTCTTATGTATCATGTCCATTAAATATGTATGTACAATGGCTTAGAATCATGCCTAATATATTGTATGCACTAAGTATCAATCAAACCAATTTTTAAAATTATCATCTTCATACTATTAAAAATGATTTAGAGAGAAGAAAAAGATACAGGTCATATACCTGGATCTACATAAAGGAAGAGCAGTAAAGAAACAATAAATGGGGGTATCTTAACCAATCTACATATTATTGTGTACAAATATATACAATTACATACACATGCATGATTATGTGTGCTTATATATAGTTGAAATGAATGATGACAGCGACACAAGGGACAGGAAGATGGAAGAGAAAAATTATGTTAGAAGACAGTCACACTATTTGTGAAGTGGTATAGTATTATTTGAAACTGGACTTGTAAGTGCATATTGAAACCCTAGGGCAACTAGTATAAAAAGTTTAAAAATATACAGCTATAAAGAAAATACATGCTAAGAAAGAAGAGAAAATGGAATCATAAAATGCTCAGTTAACATCACAAAAGGCAGAAAGAGTGGAAGACAAAACAATATGGGAATAATAACAATAACAAATATGGCAGATATTAATTCAACTATATCAATAATCACTTTGAATGTCAATGGTCTAAATGCACCAATTAAAACAGATTGTCAGAGTGGATCAAAATACAAGACCCAACTATATGTTGTCTACAAGAAGCCAATTTTAAATATAAAACCACACATTAATTAAAAGTAAATAGAGAAAAATATACAATGCTAACAATAATCAAAAGAAAGCAGGAGTGGCCAGGTGTGGTGGCTCATGCCTGTAATCCCAGAACTTTGGGAGGCTGAGGTGGGTGGATCACTTGAGGTCAGGAGTTCGAAACCTGCCTGGCCAACATGGTGAAACCCCATCTGTATTAAAAAAAAAAAGTACAAAAATTATCTGGACATGGTGACAGGCACCTGTAATCCCAACTACTTGGGAGGGTGAGGCAGGAGAATCGCTTGAACCCAGGAGGCAGAGGTTGCAGTGAGCTGAGATTGCACCATTGCACTCCAGCCTGGGCAACAAGAGTGAAATTCAGTCTCAAAATAAAAAAGAGTAACTACATTTCACACAAAGTAGACTTCAAAGAAAGAAAGTTATCATGGATAAAGAATGGTACTTCATCATGACATAGCAGTTAACCCTCCAAAAAGATGACGATCCTTAATGTCCATGCACCTGACAACAGATTGTCAAACGACATGAGGCAAAAACAGAACTAGAAGGAGAAATAGATGGATCCACTGTCACAATTTGAGACATCAGCACCCTCCATCAGAAACAGATCTAGCAGGCAGAAATTAGTAACAATATAGTTGAATTCAATATCAATATACATCAACTGGATACTGACAGAGCAGAAGCACCCATCACCTCAGACAATCACTACCACTTTAAGTTCCAGCTCCCTTCTTAGCCTCATGAATTTCAAGGAAATCACTTCTCTTCTAACTACAAGCAGCCAGAAAGAGCAGACAGTAAAACACCGATAAGACAGCTCGGGCCCAGACAGAGGTGGGGGGAAAGTCTCTTGGGTAAAGTTTAACTGCCAAACTTCACCCTCATACAATAGGCCCAGTAAAATGTGGGCCTTAGTAAGCACATTCCTTTCCCTGCAGGTGCACTAAGATAGAAAAGCTAAAAGCAGACTCAGGGGACATGCCTGCAGCTGCAGAAAGATGTATGGGGACAGACACACAACTCTCCCTCCCAGATAAGTGCAACACAGACACAGAAGCAGTCCAAGGCTTAATCAACTCTCCCACCCTGAATCCTTAAAAACTCTTAGTCTGTAAGAGAGTGTGCCTCTGACCTCACTTGTCCAGAAGGCGTCTCTCAGGTTTGTTTTCTCTAAAATAAATCTGTCTTAACTGGCAAGACACCTTTCATGTTTCTCTCCTCTTTCTTTAATTCTTACAAATACAATTCTATTTATAGACTTCATCCAACCACAGTAAAATATACATTCTTTTCAGGCTCAATAATCACCAAGATATATCACATTGTGGACCATAAAATACCCTTTAACCAATTTAAAATAACAAATCTTGCCATTTGCACTCTTAGACCACAATGAAATCAAACTTAAAATTAGCAATAGACAGAGAAGTGGAAAATCTCTAAATACAGTAAAATAAAAGAACCTCTTCTAAATAATGAATGGATCAAAGAAGAAATCTCAAGAGAAATTAATATTTTATTTTATTATTTATATATATTTTTAGAGACAGGGTCTCACTGTCACCACGGCTGGAGTGCAGTGGCATGATCAAAGCTCACTGCAGGCTTGAACTCCTGGGCTTAAGCAATCCTCTCACCTCAGCCTCACAAGTGGCTGAAAATACAGGGACATGTCTCCCTGCTAACTTTTTAAAATTTTCTTGTAGAGACAGGGTCTTGCTATAGCTGCTCAAGCTGGTCTCAAACTCCTGACCTCAAGTAATCCTCCTGCCTTGGCCTCCCAAATCTCAGCCTCCCTGGCTGAGATTACAAGTGTGAGCCACGCCTGGCCTAATAAGTATTTTCACTAAAAATGAAAATAAAAACACAACTTATCAGAATTTGTAGAATACAGCAAAAGCATGGCTTAGAAGAAAATTTATAGCATCAAATGCATATGTTAGAAAATAATTATGATATAAAATAAAGGAAAAAATGAGCAGATTAAACTCAAAGTAAGAAGAAAATAAATTATTGCAGAAATCAATGAAATTGAAAACAGAAAAATCAAGAGAATATTATTAAAGACAAAGCTGGTTCTTTTAAAAGGTCAATAAAATTAAAAACCCTATAGCCAGGCTAAGAAAAAAAAGACAGAAACTAATAATATCAGAAATGAAAGAGGGTTTACCACCACACATCCTGTGGACATTAAACAGATAATAAGGAAATACTATGAACAATTCTGTGCACACATCTGATCATCTAGTTCAAATGGATTGCTTCCTTGACAGACACAATTTACTGAAACTCACACAAGAAGAAACACACAATCCGAATAACCTATTATTTTAATAACCTTCAAAACAGAAGTACCTGACCCAGATATATTCACTGGTAAATTGACCAAATATTTCAGGAAGAAATTATACCCATTTCCCATAATCTATTTCAGAGGATAGAGGCTGTTGAAATACTTCCTAGTTCATTATGTGAGGCCAGCATTATTCCAATGACATTTCAAAATAGAAAATCACAGACCATGATCTCCCATGAAAATATATACAAAAATCCTCAAAAACACTAGCACATCAAATCCAACAATATATAGAAAGAATCATACACCATCGCCAAGTGGGATTTATTCTGGAGATACCAGGCTGGTTCAACATTTGCAAATCAATTAATGTAATTCATTACACCAAGAGACTGAAAAGGAAAAATCACATGATCAAGCTAAGAGGGGAACTTCCTGAAATTAATAAAGAATATCTGCAGAAAACTACAGGGAACATCATACTTAATAATGAGAAACTCAAAGCTTTTCCACAATATCAGGAGGAAGAAAAGGATGTACTCTCTCATCACCCCTTTCAATATCATACTGAAAATACTAGCTAAAGCAATTAGGCAAGAAAACACAATTAAAGGCATACAGCTTGGGAAGGAATAAATAAAACTTTGTTCACAGATGACAGGATTGTCTATACAGAAAATCTAAAAAATTAAAAAAAAAAAAGAAAAAAGAAAAAAGACCAAACCGAAAAAAAAAAAAAACCCTCCTGGAACTGAAAAGCAAGATTACAGAATACAAGGTTAAAAGAGAAAGTCAATCACTTTCTAATGCACCAGCAACAACCAAGTGCAATTTGCTATGAAAACACAGTACTACTTATATTTAGCACCCAAAAGATGAAATACTTATGTATAAATTTAACAAATGTAACAGGATCTATATGAGGAATACTATAAAACCTTAATAAATAAAATAAAAGTAAACCTGATTCTAAAGTTCACATGGAGAAGCAGAAGACCAAGAATAGTCAATTACTGAAGCACAAAGTTGGAAAACTAACACTACCTAACTTTAAGCCTTATTCATTAATCAAAATGCTGTGGTATTACCCAAAAGTAGGCAAACATAACAATGGAACAGGATAAAGAGCCCAGAAATACACCCACCTAAATACACCAAACTGATACAATAAAGCAAAGTTGCTGTTTTCAACAAATGGCATGGGGACAGCTAGAAATCTACATTTAAAAAAACAAGAAACCAGAATCTAGACATAGCTCTTATGCCATCACAAAAATTAACTCAAAATGGATCATAGACTTCAATGTAAAATACAAAAGTATAAAACTAGAAAATAACAAAGGAAAAAACCTAGACAATCCTGGGAGAGGAAATGACTTTTTAGATATAATAACAATGTCAAGATCCATTTTAAAATGATTCATAAACAAGACTTCATTAAAATTGAAAACTTCTGTTCTGCAAAAGCCAATGTCACAAAAATGAGAAGAAAAGCCACAGATTTGGAGGAAATATCTGCAAAAGACACATCTGAGAAAGAGAATGTTCTACAAAACATCGGATAGACTGTTACACAAAACATCTGAGAAAGAGACTGTTCTACAAAACGTCTGATAAAGAGACTGTTACTCAAAACATCTGAGAAAGAGACTGTTATACAAAACATCTGATAGAGACTGTTACACAAATCATCTGAGAAAGAGACTGTTCTACAAAACATCTGAGAAAGAGACTGTTACACAAAACATCTGAGAGACTGTTACACAAAACATCTGAGAGACTGTTAATACCAAACATCTGATAAAGAGACTTACACAAAACATCTGAGAAAGAGACTGTTATACAAAACATCTGATAAAGAGACTGTTACACAAAACATCTGATAAAGAGACCGTTACACAAAACATCTGATAAAGAGACTGTTACACAAAACTTCTTAGAAAGAGACTGTTCTACAAAACATCTGAGAAAGAGACTGTTACACAAAACATCTGAGAAAGAGACTGTTACACAAAACATCTGAGAAAGAGACTGTTACACAAAACATCTGAGAAAGAGACCGTTACACAAAACATCTGAGAAAGAGACCATTACACAAAACATCTGAGAAAGAGACCATTACACAAAACATCTGATAAAGAGACTGTTACACAAAACATCTGAGAAATAGACTGTTCTACAAAACATCTGAGAAAGAGACTTTTAAAAAAACATCTGAGAAAGAGGCCATTACACAAAACATCTGATAAAGAGACTGTTACACAAAACATCTGAGAAATAGACTGTTCTACAAAACATCTGAGAAAGAGACTTTTAAACAAAACATCTGATAAAGAGACCATTACACAAAACATCTGATAAAGAGACTGTTCTACAAAATATCTGATAAAGAGACTGTTATGCAAAACACTCCAAAGACTCTTAAAATTCACATCTGATAAAGAGACTGTTATGCAAAACACTCCAAAGAGTCTTAAAACTCACATCTGATAAAGAGACTTTCACAAAACACTCCAAAAACTCTTAAAACTCACATCTGATAAAGAAACTGTTACACAAAACATTCCAAAAACTCTTAAAACTCACATCTGATAAAGAGACTGTTATGCAAAACATTCCAAAAACTCTTAAAACTCACATCTGATATAGAGACTGTTATGCAAAACATTCCAAAAACTCTTAAAACTCTACAGTAAGAAAACCACCTAATAAAATAGACCAAAGACCTTAACAGATACCTCACCAATGATGAGAAACATATAGGAAATAAATATATAAAATAATGCATTATCTTGTGTAACATTAAGATAACATATTAAAATAATGAGATACCGCTACATACCTAGTAGAATGGCCAAAATTGGGAGCACTGACAACAATTGACAGTGAGAATGCACAGCAACCAGAAGTCTCATTCAGATTGTGGAAATGCAAAATGGTACAGTCACTCAGTTGGAGGACAATTTGGTTGTTCTTACAAAAGTAAACATATTCTTACCATATGATCCAGCAACTGCACTCCTTGGTATTTACCCAAAGGAGGTGAAAATAAATGCTAGCATAAAAACCTGTAAACAGGGATTTATAGCAGCTTTATTCAAAATAACTAGAATTTGGAAGCAACCAAGATGCCCTTCAGTAAGTGAATGGATAAACTATGGTACACACAATGGAACATAATTCAGCACTAAAAAGAAATGGGCTATCTTGTCCTCAAAAGATGAGGAAACTTAAATGCATATTACTAAGTAAAAGAAGGCAGTCTGAAAAGGCTGCTTACTATACAACTGCAACTATGTAACATTCTGCAAAATGATGGAGATGGTTTGCAGGGTTAAGGGGATGATATGTAATAAACAGGAAGAGCAGGGATGACTTTTAGAACAAAGTGTTCTGTGAGGTACTATAAGGCTGGATACATGTCATTATACATTTACTCAAACCCATAGCATGTAAAACCACAAGAGTAAACCCTAATGTAAACTATGGCCTTTGGACAACTATGATGTCTCAATGTTGGTTCCTCATTTTAACAAAGGTACTACTATGGTGGGGGGAGGAGTTGAAAAGGGTGAAGGCTACATATATATGTGGATCAGGGTATATGGGAAATCTATGTACTTCTTAATTCTGCTGTGAAATTAAAACTGCCTTAATAAAGTATATTTATTTTTAAAAAGAATCTAACCATCTAAAAACGTTTTTAATAATAAAAATTAAATGAATATTAAAAACCACTTCCCCATTTGTAATAAGAACTCTCAATAATAATGAATGCATAAAGAAAATGTGGTCTATACATGCAATATTACTCAGCCTTAAAAAGGAAGAAAACCTTGCCATCTGCAAAAACATGCACATACCAGAAAGATATTGTGCTAAGACATAAGCCAAACAGGAACAAAGTATTACATAATCCCATCTGCAATAGTCTACATGTATGTATTCCCCTCAAATTCCTATGTTGAAATCTAATCACCAAGGTGATAATATTAGAAGGTGAGGCCTCAGGGGAGTGATGAGGTGAGGGCTCTTCCCTCTCGAATGGACATGGAGTGCATTCATTCTCTGCCACTCTTTTGCCTTCCACCATGTAAGGATGCAGGAAGAAGTCTCTCACCAGGCACCAGATGATGGTGCCTTGATCTTGGACTTCCCAGCCTTCAGAACTGTTAAGAATAAATTTCTGTTCTTTATTAATTTCCAAGTCTGAAGCATGTTGTTGTTCCAGCACAAATGAAGCCATGCTTCCTGTACAGCCTGTGGAACTCCACGTATATAAAAATGTAAAACAGTTAAACTTACGAAAGCCTAGAGCTGAATCATGGTTACCAAGGGCTGATGGGGAAGGGTAACTGGGGAAGTATTGGTCACAGGGTATAAGTTTTAGTTATGCAATGAGTAAGTTCAAAATATCGAATCTACAGATCAAAGCATATAGTTAATACGGAATTGCATACTTAAAAATGTGTTAAGAGGATGGTATTGTTTCGATTTGTTTACTTGCCCAAATCTCATGTCAAATTGTAAGCCTCAAGGCTGGCTGGAGGAGGGGCCTGGTGGGAGGTGACTGGATCAGGGGGCAGACTTGCCCCTTGCTGTTCTCGTGTTAGTAAATTTTCATGAGGTCTGGTTGTTAAAAATGTACACCACCTTCCCCTTCACCACCCACTTCCTCCTGCTCCAGACACATAGGACGTGCCTGCTTCCCCTTCATCTTACACCATAACTGTAAGTTTCCTGAGGCCTCCCCAGCCATGCTTCCTGTACAGCCTGTGGAACTGTGAGTCAATTAAACCTCTTTTCTTTATAAATTACCCAGTCCCAGGTAGTTTTTTATAGCAATGGGAGAACAGACTTATACAGAGAATATATCATATGTCAAATGGTTGTATCCCAAAAGGGGCAGGGAGCAGGGGGAGAAACTCGTGGAGGCAAAGGTTGTTTATCGCACTGTTTGTGGTGACGGTTCCATGGGTGAATACTTATCTCTACAGGTAGGTATATTTTGCATGTGGAAGGAATGTAAATAATTTGTAGCCCGAGGGAAAACTGTGTTTTATTAAAGACTGCTACAGATTCTCACTATTCCTCTTATTGAGAGGTAGAAGCTAATTAGTCTCTAATCTAATACCGTGTGTAAAGGAAGAGAGAAGGATGTAATTTTATTTTGGATTTGTTAAGCTTGAGGTGCCTTCCGGATAGCTACAAAGAATCATTCAATGGAGAGTTGAACCTGTGGTCTAGAGCAGTGATCCCCAACCTTTTTGGCACCAGGTTTTGTGAAAGACAATTTTTCCATATACCAGGGTGTGAGGGGGATGGTTTTGGGATGAAGCTATTAATCAGGCATTAGATTCTCATAAGGAGCAGGCAACCTAGATCCCTCACATGCATAGTTCACAATAGGGTTCCTGCTCCTATGAGAATTTAATGCTGTCATTCATCTGAGAGGAGGCAGAGTGCAGGCAGTAATGCTTGCTTGCCTGCCACTCATCTCCTGCCGTGCAGCCCAGTTCCTCACAGGCCACAGACAGGACCGGTCCATGGCCTGGGGGTTGGGGATCCCTGGTCTAAAGTCCGGAGAAGTCCATGCTGGAGAGAAACACAACTGCTACACCACAGAGAGCAGAACTGGTAAAAAACGAACAACCAACAACAAAAAAAGAACTGCACAGTGGGATGGATGGGGAATTGGATGAAACAATTGGATAAGCTATGTAAAGGAGAAGGAGAAGAATTCAGGAAAAAAAGACAAGCAGCATCAGTGAGATCATGATAGAAACTAACACAGAAGAATTTCCAGGAGAAGATAATGAACAATAATTTGAAATGCAGGAATCCCCCCTTATCCATGGGGGATACATTCCAGGTCCCCTAGCAGATCCCTGAAACTGTTTATAGTACCAAACCTTATATACACTATGTTTTTTCTTATATATACATACCCTTGACAGTTTAATTTATAAATCAGGCACAGCATGATATTAACAACAATAAAATGGAACAATTATTACAACATACTATACTAAAAGTTATAGGAATGTGGTCTCTCAAAATATCTTATTCTACTGTATTCAACATATTCAAAATATCAAAATATTTAAGATATTCAAAATATCTTATTGTCTTTTCTGTCTGCAGTTGACTACGGGGAACTGAAACCACAGAAAGCAAAACTGTGGATAAGGGGGATTACTGTACAGCACAAGATTCAAGTAAGGCAGACTACAGAACAGCCATTGGGGTTGCATATAATTTAGGTTAATGGTGAGCATTAGAATAAACCAATTAAGACTACACTGAATGAAAATGCAAGTGAGCAGTGGAAATATTTGTCAGAAAATACAATTGTGAACAATCTGCTACAAATTCTTCATGTACAGATGAATTGACAGAAACGTATGGGGGGTTAGTTAAGGACCTGTGGTCAACTCAATCCTCCAGATGTTCTAAGTTTTAGCCATGAATCAAGTAGGGCCTTCCAAAAGCCGTCTGGGACCGCACTGTTTTAGCAACTCCAGAAAAACCTCATTACGGGAGTTATGCTTTAGCACTAAGTGACTGTTTCTACTGCAAAATGCTAAAAGTGTTTATTTCCAGGTTGGTAGTAAAAAAACTTTTCACTACATCATCTCTGTGACCAATGCAGTCAGTGTTCCAGACTTTGGTGACAGCAAGTCTTCCTTTCCCACAAGAATGCAGCATGCACTCCTTACAGGTTCCATTCCAATCATGCAACAAATGTAACTGCCTTTTTGTTGCAGCATCAGAAAGACCAGAGACACATTTGTACTCAAGTTCCATGGCTTATAACCTGCATATGTCTACATGCCAGCATTATTTGATTTATGTGCATTTCCTTTAACCTGAATTTTACTTATTTCTATTTTTTCATTTTAATCCGTGGGTGGACTCCATAAAGGCAAAAAATACAATGTAAAACAAAGTGAGGAATATATAAACAAATGACTCACCAGAGATTTATTCATCGTTTGTTGATTGTGGAAATGCACAGAGCACTCTGGAAGCATAGCTGGGAGAACAATCGAATGGAGTGGGTTAAGCAGAGAACCGATGTGTCTTGGTCCTAGATTCTCTTGCCCAAAACGCTCTACACAATAGCTGGAAAAGACTAAAACAACAACAAAACCTCCCTGTGACAGAATAGTCATTCATGCCTCAGTAAAGGACAACAAATATCCCACTGAAGATGTACCCACAAGAACGTTAATTAGTAGAGATACATACAATTTATTTTGGGATTAATGAAAACATGTATTACCTACTGATTAAGAGACAATTAATTTATCCAAAGAAACAATGTAATAATTTAAACTAAAGAAATATACATTTAGTCTTCAATGAAATTAATATTGTAGAAATATAATTCAGCTGCATTATCTATTTCACTACTAATATGGAGATTCTACACGATTCCATATAGGTGTTTCCACTAGAATACATCTTGCTTTTATACCTTCGCATCATTGAAAGGATTCATGTTTTATATATCTATGCATCATTGAAAGGATGCATCTTTTATATACCTAGGCATCATTGAAAGGATGCATCTTTTATATATCTACGCATCATTGAAAGGATGTATGTTTTATATACCTAAGCATCACTGAAAGGATGCATTTTATATACCTACTCATCACTGAAAGGATGCATCTTTTATATACCTACGCATCATTGAAAGGATGCATTTTTTATATACCTAAGCATCATTGAAAGAATGCATCTTGCAACCCAACATTTTTTGCCCACAATTATATAGGGGGAAAGATGTACATATTGTATATTTCTTGGGATATACTGTTTTAGTAATGTTTCCTAGTGACAAGTCTCCCTGTATCTAAGACCTCATAGAGTGTGCTCTCATAATGAATGGGGCTCTGCCATTTGACTTGCTTTGGCCAATGGGACATAGAAAATATGATGAAAATATATGTTGGAAAAGTACTTGCCCACTGGTGCTTGCCTTCTTGGACAAGTGTCAGCATGAACCACCAGACATATGAGTGGAGGCACCAGATGACTAAAGCCTCATTTGTGATCCAGACAATATTAGCAAAGGAAATGCCCAGGAGAACACACGCCAAAATGTGAATCAACAGAACTTCTATCAAATAAAGCGGTCACTTCTTTTTAAGCCATTGAGTTTCGTTGGTTCTTTACACAGAAAACAGTAACTGATACACCTAAGCCACCAGAACTCAATGTTTTTAAGAAAATCATGTGAAGGAGATAATGTGAAATTACTTGTCAAATACAATCACTAGAACATCACAACCTCATGTAGAAGTTTTGCAAATCACAATAAATGCCAACTTGATGGAAATCAGTGAGACTGCTGGTGCTAAATCATAAAAAGCAACTCTTTGCATATTAGTAAATTGTGTTTTAAGGTTCTTTACATCATAAAAATGTCTGTTGACTTTTAAAAAAATACACAAAAAGGATCTCTTACAAAGTGAGCATTGTACTGTATTTTACTTACATTTTAAGATACTGGTTGGAATAGAAGTGAGACACTGTCTAATCTTCCCTTTTTAAGTATGTAAAATATACTATTGTTTTCCTACAGAATTTATAATTTCCAAGAACAGATTACTGACACTGAGCAGGAAACACTTGTGTTATTTGTCCGCGAGGTCACATAATTCAAAGAAAGAGTTGGGGATAAAAAGGAAAAGAGATGGTTACGGAAATGTTTCTGCTTGGTTGATCGGTTGGTTGGTTGGTTTTGAGACAGAGTCTCATTCTGTCACCCAGGCTGGAGTGCAGTGGCACAACCACAGCTCACTGTAACTTCGCCCTCCTGGGCTCAAGTGATCTTCCCACCTCAGCCCCCCAAGTAGTTGGGGCCACAAGTGGATGCCACCACAACCAGCTAAATTTTTTTTTTTTTTTTTTGTGAACACATAGGGTCTCCCTATGTGGCCAAGGACAGTCTCAAACTCCTGGGCGCAAGCGATCCTCCTGTCTGGCCTCCCAAAGTGCTATGATTATAGCTGTGAGATACTACACCCGGCAAGGGAATGTACTTTATTATTATTTTTTCCAGTGGGAGGGGTGAACAGGCAGGGAGGGGCTGAGGAAGTACTTTAAAGCAATGTTTGTTCTTAGTTGACTTCAGTGTCAGCAAAAATCTAAAAAAAAAAAAAAAAAAAAACTTTTGACTTAATTGGGGCAAAATGAGTAACACTAGCCAAAAAGTCAGGATGCATAACATCTGTATATCATGTGACCCTGGCAAGTCACAGCTCCTCAAAGCCAGATTTTTTTCATGTTTCTCATAAGGTAGAAATAGTTTGGCTAACCCTTACTGAACTACCAGGAAGAGCTACCAGGATAGAGGGAGCTTCGGCATATCACTGGAAGCTGAATTTCATGACAGGCCTTTTTTTTTTTTTTTTTTTTTGAGAAACAGAGTCTCTCTCTGTTGCCCAGGCTAGACTAGGGTGGCACAATCTCGGCTCACTACAACCTCCGCCTCCCCAGTACAAGTCATTCTCTTGCTTCCGTTTCCCAAGTAGCTGGGACTATACAGGTGTGCACCACCACGCCCAGCTAATTTTTGTATTTTTTAGTAGAGACAAGGTTTCACTATATGTTGGCCAGGCTGGTGTCGAACTCCTGACCTCAGGTGATCCTCCTGCCTTGGCCTAGGCTACTTTTAAGAAAGTTCAGCCACTGGAAACAATGAGAAAAGATTGAAGGAATGAAAGTGTCTTTACAGAGTACTCGAGACAGATCCTCTCAGGTATAACAGGATATTTTTCCACCGAAGGCCACACTATTAAGTCCTCTCCAATAAGTAACATCTCTTTGGCCCCTGCCTGTCATTCGCAGCCAAACTCCCCTCTTCCTTCTGAATGTTGGTCCAAACCTTCCGCTACCACCCAGTGTTTGAGAGCTATTGGATAAGGTCTTATCAACCAAATCTGGGCCATTCCGGGGAGTGGGAAAATAACTGCTTAGGTCATACAAACTGGAATCTTCACCTGTGACACTTCCTCTGCTTTGAAGTACCAGTGAGAGGGTTAGTCCAAAGAGGTGTTCTTTTAGGTGGGATTCCTAAAAGGCGCCCTCCTCCAAACTTTGTAACACCTACTTTATTACAAAGAAAACAGGACCATCATCTGGGACCCCCAACTTCCCTAGAAACCAGATCTTGTATAAACTCCTATAAACTAAAGCCGGGATGGGATGCGTAGGAAGGGGACACAAGCAGAATCTTCACTTGCTGAAAAGACACCGGGAAACCCTACTAATACACTCGCCAAGTAGTAGGACGGTCGGTGTGCACGCGCTTCATACTCCTCTTCTGGGAATGAGGGGCATCTCCCTAGAACTTCCCTATGCTGACCTTACAAGGGCGTGCATGGAACGCCGCACAAGGTTCATGCAGTGCGGGAGCGCAGCCTCCCCGCAGACCTCCCAGGCTCGGGTGGCCTGCAGACCCCGTCCCCGCGCCACTGGCTTCGTCCACCCGCTCCAGCGTCTCTGGAACTGGCTTCAGTACCGGGATCCCACGCCCGCCCTCCCAGCAGCGCCGCCCTTTCAGCCCCAGCCTGGGTCCGCGGGCCGCACCTGCGCATCAGGCCCCGCCCCCCTGAGATGTGCCCACGCCTCTGCTCCCACCAACTGTGGCACGTCAGCCCCGCCTCCCTATGGTGCCTCCAAGCCCGCTGTCTCCTGTTTCATCCTACCACCGACCTGCAGGGACGAAGAGACTCCAACCCCAGAGCTTCCAGAGCACCCTCTCCATTGCGGCAGGAGCCGGAATTCTCTAGCGGAAGATGGCGGGCGTGGGCGGGATGGCGCATGCGCAAAGAGCCCTTCCCGCCGTCCTGTGCTGGTGACGTCATTGAAAGCCAAGACTGCATTTCCCACAGACATTGCGGTATTGAAGCGGGAAATTCTGTTCCAAGCGGGAGCCGAGGATGGATCAGGATTGGTGTCTATCCGCCTGACAGACGTGGAATCTGGTTATTAAATCCTGGTTTGACAACCAGGCACATTGCAGGAATATTGGGAAAATTCGAATGCGGACCAACTAGTCAATTATATTAGCAAGTAATCTTACTTTTTTTTTAGTTCTAAATGTTGCTGTCACAGAAAAAACTTTTTTTTTTTCTTTTTAAACGGATTCTCCCTCTGTCTCCCAGGCTGGAGTGCAGTGGCAGGATCTCAGCTCACTGCAGCCTCCACCTCCCAGGTTCAAGTGATTCTCCTGCCTCAGCCTCCAGAGGAGCTGGGACTACAGAAATGCGCCACCGCACCCAGATAATGTTTGTATTTTTAATAGAGATAGGGTTTCCACATGTTGGCTAGGCTGGTCTTGAATTCGTGGCCTCAAGTGATCTGCCCACCTTGGCCTTCAAAAGTGCTGGACTAGAGGACTAGAGAGACTAGGGAGACCAACATGAAATAGAGGACTCCAGAGACTGGAGAGACCAATATGGAGAACAGGACGATTGTTTATTTTAGGGTATGTAGGGTATTCTGCCTGAAGAGACAAGTTTTCTTCTTTAGGCACAGGCTGATATTTATATAGCTCCATTAGCTGAGTGTTAGTTTGCCTAGCTACTGTTGCCTCTATAGCTGACTGAGTGCTTCTAACAAGGAGGGGTAAGAGGCAAGGGACTACTGGGCAAACTCTTAGTATGGCCAGGACTATTCTTATTAAAGTCTTGAATCCACTGAAGGAAGAAAACCAGCCTCCAAAGAGGGAATCTGGAGACTACCTTTTCCAAGTTTGAACTGGAACATGGGGTAATTCTCTCATTCTTGCCGTTATTTCTACAATTGCCTTTCCATTGTCATCAATTTCCAGGCAGAAATGAGTTAGATTGAACTTTCCACATACTCCTCCTTCCTGGGCTGGGAGGTAGTCTAAAGCTAATCTGTTCTGATAAATAGCAATTTTCATTTTGTGGCTTGCTGGGCCAGTAAATCTAATGCATTTGCTGTTTCATTAGTGATCATTTCAAGTACTGCCTGCAAACTTATGATGCGGCTAAGCATGTAAATAGGAGTGCAGTACCCTCACGACCTATCTTGTGCCTAGGTAGCTGGCCTATAGTATTAAATTATTCTTTCAGGGGGCCGATCTGTGTCTTTCTAATTTCCTATTTCTATATCTCTTTTTATGTCTGCATCTCTTTTGCTTCTTCTAACTCCATCATAGATGGGAAACCTTAAAGTTTGTCCCTGTTGCAGCGGGAGTAGGAAGAAACATGGTCTAATTGTTTCAAACACACAGGACTTTGTCCATTTAGCTGGCAACTGTCGATATGCCTGTGGCTTACAGATGCCAATAAAGACCAAGGGGTGCTTGCCAAGTGTTTGGAGCTTCAAGCTGATACCAGGTGTGGTTTAGAGGAGAGAAACAGGAGAACTGATTTGGATGAGGTGCTTTGGAGTCATCTCTGCCTCGCCACAAAATTTTCTTTAGTGTTTCATTATAATATTGCTGTCCAAAGCAGGTTAGTTCTACTGCGTCTGTAAAAGCCTTTCTTCAGGGAGCAACACAGTATCTCCTGATAATAGAAGTCTTTAAGAGCTAGACACTTGAACTTGTGGGCATCCGTTCAGGGGAAGAGTCTATTAGAGTTAAATTATCTTGTGGCATTAACTCTTTTGCTTCCTAAGGCCATTGGTCTCCTACGTTAGTCTTTCTACAAACGTAATGAAATGCCTAGGCTGCCGGCAGTGTTTTCAGCCAGCTGAGCAAACAGGTTTTTGGCTAAAGGAGTAGGCTCTGGTAACTTCTGGTCTACATGCTTATAGAATGATTTAAAGAGTTGGAACTGTTGCTGGGCTGGATGGGTCCGGGTTCTTTTTTGATAACATATAGGTAGATTGCTGGGTATGTGTGTATATACATATGTATGGGGTAACCTGCAGTGTACATGGGTAAGTCTAGCTTTAGAATGGTGAAATTTATAGGATTACAGGTTTTTGCTTCACAATCTGGTTTCACCAGCATTTTGGTAAGCATAATTGACCTTTGTTGTGTGCTAGGGTGCTACGATATGCAATGCCAACAATATTTTTCTGGGGTCCTAGGGGAACAAGGTGGAGTTACTCTTGGCATGCATACGTATTTGTAGTCATTTCTATAGTATCTTTCTAAAGGTAGGTTACCACAGACAGGGGAGTCTTGGTCTGCTGCCTGACAAGCATCAAAATACAGAGAAATAGGCCTTTGGTAAAAGGGAGGGACCCTGGTTTGGTTTAAGAGAGGACCTTCCTTTGATCTCTCATGATGAGTCTCTTGGCAATATTTCTTCAGTAGCTGCTTGAGTGTCTGGTTCATGCGTTCTACTTTTCTTGAACTTTGCGGCCGATAGGCTGTGTTTAACTTCTATTTTATTTTTAACAGTCTTGTTAAATCTCACACTATTTCAGCTACAAATGCTGGCCTATTGTCTGACTTTAAAGTTAGAGGCTGTCAAAACCTAGGGATAATGTCTTTTAGTAGTACTTTAGTCACTTCTCGTGCTTTTTCTGTCCTGATGGGGAAAGCCTCAACCTATCCTGAAAAAGTGCAAATAAACGCTAGCATAGACTGATAGCCTCTGCCATGGGGCATTTTGATAAAGTCCATAAGCAAGTTTTCACAAGGCATGAAGGCATGGCTCCTTCTCCTGTTCAGTTTCTTAGAGGAGGGGTTCTTTTTTCTCTCTCTCTCTCTTTTTTTTTTTGTAATTTCATATAATGGCTTAGCCATCAGTGAGAAATTTATAATCTAGATACAGCAGAATCTTGCTGCTTTCAACTTCTAATATGACGATGGGCTCTTGGAGGCCTAATGAGAAGGAGTGTGGTCTGTTTTAGTCCTCACATCTTTCAGCTCCTGCTAGCCTGATCAGATCAATATCTGGTTCCTCTAAGGTGCGGCAGCCTTTGGCCAATGGCCTCTTTGTCTCATGGCCTTGGCCATTTCTTTCATTGCCTTCTGGACATTCATCTTTCTAGTGTCCTTTCTTTTTGCATCTCGCACACCGATACTTCTCTAGCCTTGGTCAACTTTCAAATCCTTGTCTGACTTGACTTCTTCTACATCCACGTCTGCGTCCACGTCATGTTACATTGGTAATCTCTTTTTCTATAAGGGCTGCTGCCAACAGATCTTAAGCCTCCAGTCTGCTTCTTTCTTTGCCTCCTGGTCACAGTTAACATACACTTTGGTGGCTACTTCTACAAGCTGGATGACATTCATACCTGCAAAACTTTCTAACTTCTTCTTCTTCTTCTTTTTTTTTTTTTTTGGACAGAGTTTCACTCTGTCGCCCAGGCTGGAGTAGAGTGGCACGATCTTGGCTCACTGCAACCTCTGCCTCCTGGGTTCAAGCAATTCTCTGCCTCTGCCTCCCAAGTAGTTGGGATTACAGGTGCCCACAACCACACCCAGCTAATTTTTTGTATTTTTAGTAGAGACGGGATTTCACCATCTTGGCCATGCTGATCTTGAACTCCTGACCTCGTGATCCACCTACCTTGGCCTCTCAAAGTGCTGGGATTACAGGCGTGAGCCACCGTGCCCAGCCAAAACTTTCTAACTTCTTAAGCTTTCGTTTAAGAAATCACTTGGGCCTGTCCTACAAATGATGTATTCACTATACACTGATTTTCAGTGGCCTCAGGGTCAAACGGGGTGAAAGCCGGTATGTCTCATAGAATCTTTCATAAAACTGGCTAGGGCTCTCATCACTTCCTTGAAGCACTTCTGAAATCTTCTTTATCTTAATGGCTTTCTTTCCATCATCTCAGCCTTTGCAGAAGTGCCTCTTGGTACCTCTGCAAATGCTGAAACTGAGTTGCATCCTCTGGGTCCTAGTTAGGATCTTGGTCTGGGAACTGACCTTGAGTGTATGCCTGAGCATGCACTGCGTTTGCTGATGCCTGGGCTCCTAGCCAGCATCTGGGAACTGACCTTGAGTATATGCCTGAGCATGCACTGTGTCTGCATCATGTCTGAGCATGCACTGCGGCTGATGCCTGGGCTCCTAGCCAGCATCTGGGAACTGACCTTGCGTGTGTGCCTGAGCATGCACTCCGTCTGCTGATGCCTGGGCTTCTAGCCAGTGGAGAGCTTCCTGGGTTACTCTCCTGCGTTCCTCTGTGTTAAATAATGTGAGGAGGAGCTGCTGGCAGTCTGGCCGGGTTGGATTGTGTGTCAGAAAGATGGACTGTATCAGATCTATAAGAGCTTGAGGCTTCTCCATGTATGAGGGAGTATGGTGTTTCCAGTTTAAAAGATCAGTGGTTGAAAAGGGCTGACTGATGAAAGTCCATTGCCTTCTTTGGACTTGGCCTTGGTCATCATAATAAATGGGTCCTCGTGTCTCCTAGAGAGGCATTTGCAGAGCTTGAGCACCACCAGGTCTGAGACAGCCTGCTTGACTATCTTGACTTCCTTCCCTGGCCTTTCAAGGTTCTGATCCTCCCCTTTGGGGTGAAACTTGGGGCATGCTGGCTCTTCAGTCTGGCTCCCGGGGGGATGTTGGACTCAGTAAAGGGGGGTAGGCTGGGACATGTGGAAGAAGAATCTCTGTTCTTTCTGGCAGCTCCTGCAAAACTGACTTTTCTTGCTCTCTTTGGGACTTCTTTAACTCTGTGTCTGCCAGTGAAGCTGCTCTTACTTTCACTCTTGTCTGGGCTCAGGCCACACTTGTTTCACAATAAGCTGCTAAACAGGGCTGGATCCAGATTGGTCTTGTCTATGCTATATTTAACCGTGAATCAATATAAGGAAATTGATCTGGATGCCTTGGGTGTCCTCTGACTCTTGTCACCACCTTAAATACACAGCCAATTATTTCCTTATCTATAGTTCCTTCGGTCAGCCATCTAACACTAAAAGAAGGCCATTCTAATTCACAGAGAGTTCTCAACCTCTGTGGGGTTAGCTTAACTCCATAATCCTCTGCAAAACCTTTCTTAAAGTTCTGTAACATGCACTCTAACGCGGTAAGTTTTGATGACTTTCTTCCTATTCTTTCTTTTATGGCACAGCACACTCTTTCTTCTCATTTCGGCCTACTATACCATCTCCTATTAGGGGAGTTTTCAGAGGCTGCTTGGCTTTGGAGAGTTCCTTATTCCTGCTACAACTCTGAGCTTTAGGGCAGTTCTTATTAGTCATATGCAGATCGCTACTGTTCGTAGTCGGCCTTACACTTTTCTCGGAGCGCACAGTCCACGCTAAGAGATCTGTGACTCCTTACTTCACGGCTGATGAGCTTAATTAGGCCTTTTCATTCACACACTTTCACACACTTCTCTACTCCTAGTTCCTGTGTACCTAACTGGGGTGGCAAGCCACTCTCACCATCTGTAGTTTCTTTTTCTTAACAGACTTAGCAAGACAGTCTCACATCTTGTGTTTTTTGGTGTGTGAGTTTCATCTGAATTGGTGAGCCTTTCTCACCGCCTTTAGCCTCTCTGGGTTGGACTATTAGGCACACCTCGGGAGGTGATCAGCCTCCTTTTCCGCCCTTATGGGATGGGTCCTGCCTTGGGCCTTAAAACTTTACCGCAGTTCTTGAAGCACACTGTTTCTGGAATCATCCTGGAGCCTTTCTTTAGGTTCTGTTGCACTGCTCGGTAGGGGTGCCGCGTCACGTAAAAGTCGATCTGCTCTCTGGGCTGAAGCTCTCCTGGTGGTGCCTGGGGTCACAGGTCTCCTGAGGCCGGGGCTGTAGCCCCTAGAGGCAAAGGAGACAGTAAACTTTCCATCTCTGCTCCCTTCATGGTTGCCAAAAATGTTGCAGGAAACTGAGGATGAGAGAGGCTGATATGCAGAACAGGAGGGTTGTTTATTTAAGGTACGCACCAGCTCAGCTTTTTTTTTTCTTTTTTGAGATGGAGTCTGGCTGTGTTGCTCAGGCTGGAGCACAGTGGTGCAGTCTCAGCTTACTGCAACCTCCGCCTCCTGGGTTCAAGTGATCCTTGTGCCTCAGCCTCCTAAGTAGCTGGGTTTACAGGCATGCACCATCACACCTGGCTAATTTTTGTGTTTTTGGTAGAGACGAGTTCTCACCATGTTGGCCATGTTGGTTTCGAGCTCCTGACCTCAGGTGATCCACCCACCTTGGCCTCCCAAAGTGCTGGGATTACAGACATGTGCCACCATGCCTGGCCCACTTCTCCTTTTCTAATCTAGATGGCTTACATTTATTTCTGTTGCCAAATTGTCCTGGCTAGCACCTCCAGCACAATGATGAATGGATGTAGTGAGAGTGGATTTATCTGTCTTGTTCCTGATCTTAGCATATAAGTATACAGGCCTTCAACATTAAGTATGCTGTTGGCTGTGGTTTTTCATATGTCCTTTATTAGTTTAAAGATGTTCCCTTCTTTCCATCTTTGTTGAATATTTCATCATGAAAGGATGTTGGATTTTGTTTCTGCAACTATTGAGATGACTGTGGTTTTGCTTATTGTGTTGGTATAGTGTATTATATTAAATAATTTTTGGCTGCTATCCAACCTTCTATACTTGGGATGAATCCAACTTGGTCACGAGGTATTATTATTTTTACATGTTGCTGTATTCTGTTTGCTTGTATTTTATTTATTTTATTTAATTTTATTTATTTTATTTTTTGAGACAGAGTCTTGCTGTGTCACCAAGGCTGGGATGCAGTGGCACAATCTTGGCTCACTGCAAGCTCCACCTCCTGGGTTCATGCCATTCTCTCTCCTGCCTCAGCCTCCCGAGTAGCTGGGACTACAGGTGCCACCACCATGCCTGGCTAATTTTTTGTATTTTTAGTGGAGACAGGGTTTCACTGTGTCAGCCAGGATGGTTTCGATCTCCTGACCTTGTGATGCCCCCGCCTCAGCCTCCCAAAGTGGTGGGATTACAGGCATGAGCCACCATGACTGGCCTCTCCATTTGCTTGTATTTTATTGAAGAGTTTAGCATCTGTATCCATAAGATATATAGGTCTGAATTTTTCTTTCCTCGTGATGTCTTTGTATGGCTTTGCTATCATGGTAATACTGGCCTCATAGAATGAGTTGGGACATGTCTCTATCACTTCTATTTTTTGGAGAGTTTAAAAGAATTGATCCTAAATCTTCTTCAAATATTAGACAAAATTCACCAGTGAACTTTCTGGGCTAGGGCTTTTCTTGGTGTGGAGTTGTTTCTTTATTAATAATTCAATCTCTTTGCTTATTATGTCTAGTGAGAGCATTTTTTATTGCATCAGTGTCACTGGTTTGTGTCTAGGAATTTTTCCATTGTATCTAAATTATCTAATATTTTGGCATACCATTGTTCATATTATTTTTCCTTAAATGTTCTTTTCTTTTTGCAATGCTGCTAGTAATATATCCTCTTTCATTGCTGATTTTAGTTACTTGAGTCTTCTATTTTTCCTAGTCAGTCTAGAAAAATGTTAGGAAAACTCCCTGCCAGAACTGAGCTATCCTACATAATGGAGAGGAAGCTCTCAGACCAAAGAAATAGATAGACCACTCCAGGCTGGTAGATAGTCAAAGATTTATTCAGGAGGAACTCACTGGGATAGTCTTGGCAGCAGAAAGATGACACAGGTCTCCACATTTGCAGTTCAGGCCTGTCTAACCTTTTATATCATGAAAATAACAAGGGAAAAAAGAAAAAAAAGCCATCTAAATTGCTTTCTTAATTTATTTGCTTTCTACTTAAAGGAATTGTTCGGGTTTCCTACAATCTGGTCAACATTTTTAGGTGAGGGGATGCAGGGGGATGTTCCTAGCAACAGCAGTTATCTTGGACCTCCAGTTCCTGTGTCCTACAACTCACTACTTCTTGGTCGTATACTCAGAATACATTTTCATGACAATGAGGTTTGTCAATTGTGTTAAGCTTGTTTGAATGTGCTTCTGGTTTCATTGTTTCTCTCTATTGCTTTTCTATTCTCTGTTTCATTGGTTTCTGCTATGATCTTTATTATTTCCTTCCTTCTGCTTACTTTAGCTTCCATTTTCTCTTCTTTTCCCGGTGTCCTTATGTCAAAAGTTATGTTATTGATTTGAAATTGTTCTCTTTTTTGTTATCTGTATTTACAAGCAATAAATTTATTTACAAGCAATAAATTTCCTTGTAAGCATGTCTGTAATTGTCTTTTATTAAGTTTTGTATGTTGTGACTTCATTTTCATTCCTCTAAGTATATTTTCAAATTTCTGTTTTGATTTCTTCTTTGATTAGTAATTTGGATGTGTTGTGTAATATCCACGTATTTGAGTTTCCCTATTTTTTTCTTATTAATTTCTACTTTCACTCTATTGTGATTGGAGTACATGTTGTTTAGTTCCTTTAATGGCCTAGTGTAGAGTCTATGATGGACAATGTTGATGAGCCCTTGAGAAGAATGTAGCTTCTCTTGTTGTATGGAATGTTTGGCGCGTGTTTTTCAGGTCTAGTTGGACTATGAAGTTGTTTGAGTCTTCTGTTTCCTTGTTGCTCTTCTGCGTAGTTTTTCTATCCGTTAGTTAAATTGCAGTATTGAAGTCTCCAGTCATCATCAATTTCGACTGTCATTTCTGTCAGTTTTTGTTTCATGTACTTTGGTGATGTTTAATTGGATGCATATACGTTTATACTTGTGCTTTCTTTCTTACTGATGGATTGGCCTTTTTATTGTTGTAAAATATCTCAGATTATCTCTAAAAACAATTTTTTTTTTTTAAGACAGAGTTTCTCTCTTGTCACCCAGGCTGGCATGCAATGGCATGATCTCAGCTCACTGAGGAAATAACATAACTTTCACTCAACCTCCGCCTCCCAGTTTCAAGCAATTCTCCTGCCTCAGCCTCCTGAGTAGCTGGGATTATAGTCACATGCCACCACAACCAACTAATTTTTGTATTTTTAGTAGAGACGGGGTTCCACCATCTTGGCCAGGCTGGTCTAGAACTCCTGACCTCAGGTGATCTGCCCACCTTGGCCTCTCAAAGTCCTGGGATTACAGGCATGAGCCACTGCACCTGGTCAGGTTTTTTTTGTTTGTTTTAAAATTCATTGTGTCTGATATTAGTATAGCTACTTTGGAATAGCTTTCTCAGGGTTTCTGTTTGCATGATATGTGTATTTCCATCCTTTTACCCTATTTATATCTTTGAATCTAAAATGTTACTCTGGTACATGGCATAGAGGATCTTATTTTTTATTGTCTGACAAGAATTAACTTTTGATTAGTTTGTTTAATCAAGTTATATTTAATATTATTATTGATATAGTTGGATCATATCATACACTTAATTTTTGTTTTTTATTCCTCATATGTCCTTTTAATTCCTCAGTCCTGTTTTCTGCTTCCTTTTGCAAAAAGTGAATATTTCCTTTTCTTTTTTCGAGACAGAATCTCACTCTGTTGCCAGGCTGGAGTGCAGTGGCGCAATCTCGGCTCACTGCAACCTCTGCCTCCCAGGTTCAAGGGATTCTCCTGCCTCAGCCTCCTGAGTAGCTGAGACTGAAGGTGCCTGCCACCAAGCCTGGATAATTTTTGTATTTTTCATAGAGATGGGGTTTCACCATATTGGCCAGGATGGTTTCAATCTCTTGATCTCATGATCCACCCGCCTTGGCCTCCCAAAGTGCTGGGATTACAGGTGTGAGCCACCGCGCCTGGCAACGGTGAATATTTTCTAAAATGACAATTATATTTCTTTAATGATTTTAGTACTCTATTTTTGGCTTATTATCCTAATCAGTGTTCTTGGGCTTACATTATACATCTTAACCTATCAGAATCAGCTTCAGATTCATGCTAATTCAGAATAGTTTCAGTTAGACACAAAAACATTACCCCTACTTTGCTCCACACCCTTCTGCACATAGCTTTGTACCCTATGTACTTCTATACTCTTCTTACTGTACTTTTTAAGGTATTATTCTTATTTATGTTACATCTATAAATACTAAAAACTCAACAATACATTGTTACAATTATTACGTCATATAACCATGTCTTTTAAGAAGCTGAGAGGAAAAAGTAAAGCACATAAATATATAAAATTTTAAGTTAACCTTAATTATCGTTTACGGTTCTCTTCATTTGTTTTTATAGACTTGAGTTGTCTGTAGTGTGATATATGGAGTTGTTGTCTTAACCCAATACAGCTTTGTTCCCACTCATCTCGGTCAGACTGTTATTGGCAAACATATTAAATTTTGTATGTCACAGAACAAACAATACATTCAATAGACATTGTTTTATAAATTGCTTTCTAAATCCAGAGAAAAAATAGAAAAATGTGCATTTATACTGCCTTTTATTATTTTCATAATATAAAATATATTCGTTTTAGAGTTTCATATTTACCTTTACTGGTGCGTGTGTGTGTGTGTGTGTGTAAATTTTGATTATTGTCTTGGATTATGATTTTCAGCCGAATAACTTCTTTTAATGTTTCTTGTAAGATAGGTCTGGTAGCAGTGAATTATCTCAGTTTTGTTAATCTAGGTATGTCTTTGTTTCACCATCATTTTTTAACCATAGCCATGGTGAATACAGGATATTTTCTTCAGACATTGTATATGTTATTCCCCTTCTTCCTGGCCTCTATTGTTTCTGGTGAGAAATCAGCTGTTAGTCTCCTTGGGATTCCTCCTACTCATAACAGTTTTAGAGGATCCCTTTTAAGCTCAATGGCTCCTCTTTCTTTATCTCACTTCTGCTTTCAGTGTTTCCTATGTGTCTTTAGCTTTCAGCGTCATTACTATGATGTGTCTGTGGATCTCTTTATGTTTGTCTAATTAGAAGTTCCTTGAGCTTCTGCATGTGAGTAAAACTTTATTAGCTGTATGCTCTTGGGACCATTTCCAGAGACTGTGAATGGTTATTTTTGTTTTGTATAGTTTTTAAAATTTTCGCTAATTTTCAGAAAATAACTTGTTTCTCACTCACCTTCCTATGCAGGTCGGTGAGGGGTATGTGGTACTCCGCAGATGCAGGTCGGTGAGAGGTATGTGGTACTCCACAGATGCAGGTCGGTGAGGGGTATGTGGTACTCCGCAGATGCATGTCAGTGAGGGGTATGTGGTACTCAGCAGATGCAGTTCAGTGAGGGGTATGTGGTACTTCACAGAGTGCCTCAGGGACTAGGCTGTTACTAGCTCTGACATCTTACAGCTGCTGCACCTTGAGCACATTGCAGGTTGCACAGCTGTAAGTGGACCATCTAAGAGTAAGTTCTCCCTGCAACTTCATCAGGAGCTAGGCAGACTTAGGGGTAGGCCGATGCAACTGAGCTCGGTTCACATGCCATGAGGTGACCCGTTTTCCAGCTGCCAGGGTATCTCCTGGGTCCACAGAGAATTTTCTTCGTTCTGCCTCCTTGCTGGTTGGACGTTGTTATTTAACCTGGCTCAGTCTTGCCTTCCAAATAGCTTTCCTTAAAAGTTCCCATAATATTTCCCACAATCAGAGGTCAAAGCAGTCAATAACGGAAATTACTACCAACCTTGAAATAGAGGAAGATGAGTTAGTTTCCCTGAGGCAAGATTCCAGTGGGGTTCTTGGGGCCTCAGACTTGGTGGTAGTGGGGCGCCAGTTGTGTGGAATTTGAAGCTAATCTGTAAGTTGGGAAAAATTTTGGATTTGGGGGCTAGTCATACTTCACTGGGATTTAGACAGGTAGAGGCCACCCTTCAACTGGTGGATAGGAAAGTTTGTGTCCAACAAAAACACTTGGTGGAACATGACACAGCTTTCGATCATCACTTGGCCCATGCTGGGGGCTTGTATGTGGTGCTGAACAAAACTAAATATTCCACATATCTTTCCCCTGATTTTACTACTATGGAGAACTTAATTTAAAAGGTGGCCAGTAATACTGTTTCTCTAAATACTGCCATTGAATACATTAAGGGAATTTCTCAGGGGAAACAAACACATGACGTGCTTTTGGGAGCAGCATATGGCTGATTTGTAGGCTCCCTGAATGATGGGTGGCATCATTCCAAGGTTTTCTAATTTTTATGTTTCATTTAGTCCAGTTTTGGACTTGACTATTCCAACGTTTTCTGATTTTTATGTTTCATTTAGCCCAGGTTACTATGACTTGTGTTATCCCACAGATATGCTTTGGATGTTTTCTCCCGTCCAAATGTCACGTTGAAATGTGACCTCCAATGTTGGAGGTGGGCCCACTGGGAGGTATTTGGGTCATGGGGACAGATCCCTCATGAATGCTTGGTGCTGTCCTCATTGTCACGAGCGGGTTCTTACTCTGAGTTCACATAAGATCTGTTTTTATTTTTTTCTTTTTTTTGAGACAGAGTCTCACTCTGTCACCCAGGCTGGAGTGCAGTGGCATGACCTCAACTCACCACAAGCCCCACCTCCCTGGTTTATGCCATTGTCCTGCCTCAGCCTCCTGAACAGCTGGGACTACAGGTCCCTGCCACCACACCTGGCTAATTTTTTTGTTTTTTAATAGAGATGGGGTTTCACTGTGTTAGCCAGGATGGTCTCAAACTCCTGACCCCGTGATCCGCCCGCCTCAGCCTCCCAAAGTTCTGGGATGACAGGTGTGAGCCACCACACCCAGCCAAGGTCTGGTGATTTAAAGAGGCTGGCATCTCCCTACTCTCTCTCTTGCTCACTCTCACCATGTGACGGCCACCTCCCTCTTGGCCTTCTGCCATGATTGTAAGTTTCCTGAGCTTCCTTAGAAGCAGATGCCAGCACCATGCTGCTTGTATAACCTGCAGAACTGTGAGCCAAATAAACCTCTTTTCTTTCTAAATTACCCAGCCTCAAGTATTTATTTATAACAATACAAATGGAGTAAAACACAGACCAACTGAAAGCATGAATACCTCTTTGAATCAGGCCACTTCACTGTGAACAATGGCTCGTAATCATCATCATACCCCAACAAAGACTGTGACCAATAGGACTTGAATACTGTAGTGCTCTCTTTATTGCCTGAATTTAGAATTATTTGATTTTAATGTTTTCTTTGCTGAAATTCCTGTTAAGGAGTGAATTGCAGTTTCTTGGTATTATCCTTCTGATAACCATCATGATGTCATCACTAACGTGTTGTACTCACTTAAAAGTCTTACATATTAGTATGCAGCCCATTCTTTGTACATCAACTAGTCTCATTATTATTGGAGTAACAAAACCTTGAAGAAAACATGAGAATCATGTAATTATTTTGACATTGTGAATTGTGAATACCATACTGGGATCAAACAAATTCATCATGATGATGACAGAAGGTAGTGTCATTGCTCATGCCTTTGGTCAGTTTCACAAAGCTCCCTCTCCAAAGCAGGTAATTGTTAAATCAAGTTGGGCATAAAGCTGACTCTGTACATGGTGAACTGTAACATGACTGAATGTGAACACAAACTATAAGCCAAGAGTATACATTCTTGTGTCAAGGAGCCAAGTCTTGGCTGAAGGTTCAAGCAGCCAGTCTCAGGCTGAAAGCTGCGAAAGCATGACCAAATAAGGCAAATGCTGACTGCAGCCAACAAAGGCTCTCTGTATGTCATTATTTTCTGGCTATAAATATAGCTTGCACCCCCGTGTGGGGTGGAGGATTCTGAACCACTTTTTTCCTGAGTGCTACCCAGTTTATGAACCTTTTTCTGCCCAACTAAACTCTGTTAAATTGAACTTGTCTAAGGCTTTTATTTTAACACCCCAATCCCTAACCCAGAACCAGACTCTAACACTAACTTGAATCAGGCCACTTCACTGTGAACTATGGCTCTTAGTCATCATCATACCCCCAACAAAGACTATAACCAATAGGACTTGAATACTGTAGTACTGAGTGGCCACGGGAGGACAGAGCATCCAGGAGAGAGAGCTGAGTGTGGCTGGATACTACCCAGGGTCTGTGAGGGAGCTGAAGATGGAAGTGAACCGCCAAGGGTCTCAGTGAGGTTGGAGGGGCAGCAATGAGCTGAGGGCTTGAGGAGACTGAGGAGAAGCAACCCTGAGGACTGGAAATGACTGGGAGGACCACAGGCGGCAGTGGTGGAGAACAAGCTGGCAGCCAGCAGGACAGGCCAGGGGTCTCCTTGTGGCAGCAGGGCCCTGGGTAATACCACAGGAGGCACCCCCTGTGTGCAGGTCCATGGTTTCCCAGTACCATTGCCTCTCACCAAGCATGTTAAAAATTCCAAGGGGTGTTGGACTGGTGCCATGGTTCACACCTGTAATCCCAGCACTTTGGGAGGCCAAGGAGGGCAGATCACAAGGTCAAGAGATCGAGAACATCCTGGCCAACATGGTGAAACCCCATCTCTACTGAAAATACAAAAATTAGCTGGGCATGGTGGTGTGCACCTGTAGTCCCAGCTACTCAGGGGGCTGAGGCAGGAGAATCACTTGAACCCGGGAGGTGGAGGGTGCAGTGAGCTGAAGATCATGCCACTGTACTCCTGCCTGGAGACAGAGTGAGACTCCATCTCAAAAAAAAAAAAAATTCCATGGGGTGTTTTAAGGACCCCCAGATCAGACCCACCCAGGACCTTAAGTCAGGCCTCAGACATGGGCCCAGGCAAGAGGTGCATGGCCTGGGGTCCTTGCAAGGGTTGGCACCTGGGTTCCCAACAGGCCTAAGAGCACAGCTTTGGCCAGAAGAGATTGACAATTTCAGCCCTGGGTCATTTCAGGTGGCATCTGCAGCTGTGGCCACACCGGTGACACAGAACCAGGTTTGCTGTGCCCTTCACACAGACACACAATGACTGAGATGAGGGGCTTTGCAGTAAAGATTTATTCACTAAGATAAAATCCACTGTTTGCATCCAATTATTTTTGTTACTGTTTTGCAAACCTAAGTGTCTGTATCAATATATCATGGTTAGAGTTTTGAAGCAAAAGCTATAGGATCTTTGTTTGTACGAGTGTGTATGTGTGTATTTATGTGTATGTACATGTATTTTGTTACATGTTTTGACCACAAGGCAACAAATTTGGCTTAAAGGGTACTCATGAATTAAATATTCGCCCAAATGTTTTTCAAGTTCACATGACTTATTGATCAAGCAATTTCATACTTATCTCTGCCACATACTATAAGGTGTCAGAATTTGGCATAAAATTTATAAAAATGGCCAGGCGCAGTGGCTCATGCCTGCAATTCCAACACTTTGGGAGGCCGAGGTGGTTGGATCACGAAGTCAGTTCGAGACCAGCCTGGCCAATATGGTGAAACCCATCTCTACTAAAAATACAAAAACTAGCTGTGGTGGCGGGCACGTGTAGTCCCAGCTACTCAGGAGGCTGAGGCAGGAGAATCTCTTGAACCTAGGGGGCAGAGGTTGTAGTGAGCCAAGTGGTGCCACTGCACTCCAGCCTGGGTGGCTGAGTGAGACTCTGTCTCAAAAAAAAAAAGTTATAAAACTATAAACCCAGCCACCAAATAGCATTATCTCTGCTTGTGTAGCTTTTAAACCAATTAGATGTTAATATTGTGGGTTTAATGAAAACAGTTAAATCTTGAATTATTGGTAAAATAATCATGTATCTTAAGGTTCTTAGGTAATCACCTGAAACTCGCAGGCTATAAAAATAGGGTGAACGTGAAATAGGCAGCTACGCCACCCTAGCAACACTACAGGACAAAATAAAATTTGGGTGGCCACTGACTTGGCCAGAAGGAGAGCAGTGTTAACCCAAAGTGGAATTCTAAGGCCCCCCAACAGCCATCTGAATGGACCCCTCCTCTTGGCCGAGGCCATTCCGGAGTTAACCTGAAACTCTAGTTCAGGCCATGATGAAAGAGGGGGTTGGAGATGCCTCATTGTAGCCCTCCAGCATTAACATCAATACAGACCTCAAGTGTAATAGGAAATATTTACAATCTATGTTCTCTGAGGCCTGCGACCTGGTGGCTTCATCTGCATGAAAAAACCTTGGTCTTCATAACTGCCTATTGTAACACAGGCATTCGTTTCTACTAATAATAACTTTTACAACCAATGTTTAAATTTACCTATGACCTGGAAGCTCCCCACCCTACCAGATCAAACCAATGAAAATCTTACATATATTAATTGATGTCTCATTTCTCCCCAAAATGTATAAAAGTGGCTGTGCACGGTGGCTCACGTCTGTAAACCTAGCACTTTGGGAGGCCGAGGCGGGTGGATCACGACGTCAGAGTTCGAGGACAGTCTGGCCAACATGGTGAAATCTCATCTCTGATAAAAATACAAAAGTTAGCTGGCCGTGATGGCAGTCCCCTGTAATCCCAGCTACTCCGGAGGCTGAGGCAGGAGAATTGCTTGGACCTGGGAGGCGGAGGAGGTTGCAGTGAGCCGAGATTGAGCTACTGCCCTCCAGCCTGGGTGACACAGTGAGACTCTGTCTCCAAAAAAAAAAATGTGTAAAAGCAAGCTGTATCCCAACCACCTTGGGCACATGTCATAAGAACCTCCTGAGGCTGTGTCATGGGTATGTTCTTAACCTTGGCAAAATTAAGTTTCTGAACTAAGACCTGTCTCAGATATTTTGGGTTCACGTAGGAAACGAAAATATGATCATCATCTACATGCGGTTTCATAACATGTTTTACTCATTTAAGGACATGTCATCAATACTGACTAATTTTCACTGAATTCTTGCTATGTCCCAAGTACACTGTGTCCTGGGTACTTTACATGAAAATCCACTTAGTCTTCCTAAAAATCCGTTTTACAGATGGGAGATGTGGGGCTCAGAGCCCTGGATAATTTACCCAAGGCTACACAGACAGTAAGTATAGAGCTCAGATGTGAGTCCAGGTGAGGTTGCTCCCCAGCTGGAACTGTCAGCCATCGCTCTACACTGCCTCTCTGAGAGAGAAGATCCTTGAAATCCATTTTTATTCTAAAGGTTGTGGAGTTGTCATTTGAATGTATGTGAATGAATTTAAATAATTAATTTCTTACCGATAGACATCCAGATAATTACAGATGAATAACTGCATGCATCTGTGTGCATTCCAAATATTTCCTTTTGATAAGTTCCTGGTAGTGGGATTGCTGCATGAAAATTTATCTTAAGTGCAACAAGAAGTTAGAGCTTCCCAGAGATGCCTGAAGGAGGATCTGTGTTCCTAGCCTGCTTTACGGAGTTAGCACTGATCTCGTGGTTTGATAAGAGTGTGGACTGCAGATGCAACCTCGTAAGCCACAGCTCTGTTCAGAGTGCTCCTCTGCCGTGGTTATTGCATCCCATGGGAGGGTGTGAAAGCACTGGCAATGGTGGTGGGAGTGCATCCCAGTTCTTACAGTGCACCCCAGTTCTTACAGACTCTGGCTGCCACTATTGGCTCAACCTGCATCTGGGGTTGCCCTTCAAGCAGCAGTGAAGAAAGTGGTAAAGAAAGAAAAATCTTTAGAAGAAAGGAGCTCCTATGTGGATTATGAGATTAGGGCTAATGAAAAGCATGTCCCCAAAGAAGAAAGGGGTATCCCAGCCCCTCTTCAATCATGAGTAAACTTTTGAATGGTTACCTCATTTCTTGTAATTTCAGGTATATGTTTAATATCTATGAAAGGATTTGGAGCCCAATATTCAAACTGATCTGTGTACATACCTCCATATTTCTAATTCTAATTCAGATTTTCTCTAGCTGGTTGTGTTCCTGGACCAAACCAAGAGTCAGGCCGCTTGTTCTCATGGTCCAGTAATGAGATGTAGACAAACTTGGAAAGAAGAGATTTTATTTCTGTAACCAGGTATAGGGAGAAGGCTGGGGAAAACATCACCAGACCAACTAAAAGTTACCAAGTTTTTCCAGTGCTTATATACATTCTAAGCTGTATGTCTATGTGTAAGTGTACATTTTCCTAAGGACAAAAGTGACAGATTCCACCTAATCTACAACTAAGGTCTGGGTCCTGGAGACCTTCCTCCAGAGCCTCAATAAGTTTACCTAATCTAGATGGGGTCCTGGTGCTGGAGGTGATTACCGTTATCTTGTCTCCAGCTAAGGTGTGGAGGTCTGGGGGAGTTTCTTCAGACATCCAATAGAAGCTTTTTAATCCTAAACGCATCCTGGTGTGAGGAATATAAGCATTTCTTTATTATCTTGTTGCACTTCAAGGCCAAGGGAAGGCCTAGGCCAGACTTTTGTTTGGCTATTGTTACATTCCAGCCTTTGTGTAAGGGCAACTCCTTGTTCAGCCTTTAATATTTAGCCTAACCAGTTCAGTCAGTGTGGAAGCAGTTGTCATGGAGGCCTGCCTGTTCAACTGTTAATGAGACCTGCTCTGCCACAGTTTTGCTTCACTTTTCCAGTATTTCTGAGATCAGCTGGAACCATCAACCTAAACAGGAAACAGAGCCTCTCTAAAAGAAAATACACTTGTTTGGGAGTAGAGCATTGAATAGAAATATGTGTGCCATAGTAAACCATGTGCATATGCAGGGAGGTAAAGATTCTGCTAGAACATTTTTATGTTGCTGTAAAGAAATGCCTGAGGCTGAGTTATTCATAAAGGAAAGAGGTTTAATTGGCTTATGGTTCTACAGGCCTTATAGGATGCATGGTTCTGGCATCTGCTTCTGGTGAGAGCCTCAGGAAACATTTATTCATGGCAGAATTTGACGTGGGAGCAGGCACATCACATGGTGAGAGCAGAGGCAAGAGAGGGATGGGAGAGGTGCCACAGCTTTTCTTTTTTTAAGACGGATTCTCACTCTGTCACCGAGGCTGGAGTGCAGTGGCGTGATCTCGGCTCACTGCAACCTCTGCCTCCTGGGATCAAACGATTCCTGTCTCAGCCTGCTGAGTAGCTTGAATTACAGGCACATGCCACCAAGCCCAGCTATTTTTTGTATTTTTTAGTAGAGACGGGGTTTCACCATGTTGGCCAGACTGGTCTCAAACTCCTAATCTCTAGTACCCTGCCCAACTCAGCCTCCCCAAGTGCTGGGATTACAGGCGTGAGCCACTGCTCCCGGCCTCCACACACTTTTAAACAACCAGATCTCTCATGAACTCAGGGTGAGAACTTATCACCAAGGGGATGTTGCTAAAACATTCATGAAGACCTTCCCCCATGATCCAGTCACCTCCCCAGGTCCCACCTCCAACACTGGAGATTACATTTCAACATGAGATTTGGAGAGGGCAAACACCCAAATTACATGAAAGACAAAGGTTTTCAAAGGAAACAATGAGGAAGGTTACATAATTGTTGTGAAATAATTATCCTTGGCTACAAAAATCAATAACAGTCGTGATGCCAGTCCATGGTTGGAAGGCAGTAGTTACTGGGCAGAACGTCCAGTACAGAAATTTTTTTTTGTATAACGTTGTCATGGACTTTGTGCAAGGTTGTAATTTTTGTAGAATCTTTTTCATCATCAGGCATACACGCATGAGAATGCTCTCTTCATGGCCTTCCCCAGCTCGAGCTGTCAGAGTTTTCTTATCACTAGTGACTCCATTTTGATTCTGACAACTTTCACATTTCCCTTTTGTGCTCCAGATCTTTTTTCCAAAAGCATCACTGATCAATCATCTTTTAGTTTGGTTTTGATGGCCCTTGGTACTAGGTTGGACCTGTTTTGGTTTTTGGTCTCGTCCCACATTGAGGCAGGGGGTAATTGGCACCTAAGAGTCAGTGTCAAAATCCTTTTAGGCACATTTGGAGCAACAAGGGAGATTTGAAGGGAGTATTTTTCAGGCTAAGTCTACCTGGAGTTCATTATTAAGTTCGAATTTGTCTGTTCTGTAGTCTTTTGCTATCATCTCAAAGTGCTGTACAGGCATTATTCTATTAGGAGTTGTACTCTTGGAAAAAAAACTTAAGTAATGGATACACAGTTTAAAAAGGGAAATTATGAAGTAAATAGTAATAGGACAATTCTAGTTTGCATAATGGCTTTGAGCCATTAACCTAGGCTTACAGAAAACTAATTGAATAAATCAAATAATCATAGGGAATCAGGTGAAATGGTGTAACCACGTGGCCTGTCTTCTTCTTTTGTGTCTATAAATTTCTAATTTCCTGGAGAAATTTATCTAGGTACAGCATATAGTATTGACAATAACGCAGTCATTTTCTCATTTAACCAAATGATACTTATGAGCAGAAGTTATTGATTGTGAATTTTCATTCACATCATTATTCTGCCAGGTGAAAAATGTAGCATTAAGAAGGAGAAGGGGTAAAAATCTCATCACATGGAGTCTTGTTCTAATGACCTGGGAAAATCTGTTCTAGTGACCTGGGAAAATCGCCATGAAAACATTAACTTCTCCTGCTTTGTAGTTTGAATGTCTTTGGTCATGACATCATTTGGTTTGGTGAACTCTTTCTGTGATCCATACATCAGGCACATGTTTATTCTTTAAAATTTATCTAGTTTCGGCTCATAGGGCTTTAGTAACAGAGCAGCTTTTGCTTTTAGTTGGAGAGTTGTTGCCAAATTAGGAGAAATACATTAGGAAAATTCAGGATCTAGTATAATCTACACGTAGGTAACAAGAACTTGAAAAGAATGCACAGGTTTACAATCTACTAACAGGTGCATTATAGTTTTTCTTTAGAAACTGAACTTTTTCTCTACATTAATCTACAGAAAGTTCAGGTTTAAAAACCTCTTGAGGCCAAAGCAAGGGAGGTTTTAGATTTTACTTACAATCTTAAAGTTCTTGAGACTGCCAGGAAGTGACAATTTTTACTCATTCACTGTCAGGGTGGAAGCACTGGAAGCCAGGCTTTTTATGCACATTCTTAAATATGAGATTTCAGTTAAAGCCTTAATAATATAACCAATGGTTTCAATGGTATTCTGTTTATGAAGAGAAACAGATATTTATCAAGTAAAAATAAAAGAATACTCACAATTACTTTCCAAATTTTGGAGGAATCAAATAGGGAGACAAAATGAATGCTTCCATCTTTGTTCAAAAAAGCATACTTTACTGAATTTTTGTAAACTATAGGTAGCTTACAAGATAAAGTTTTCTTAAATCTGGAAAACAAAATATTTCAGAACGAATAATGTTTCAAATAAAAGTCATAAAAACATCGTCTTCGTGAAACACTTAATTTCATGTAATTGTTTTGTTTTGTTTAATCTTGATTAACAGTTTTATAAACCCATCAGTTTATTTATTTGAGCTCTGGAGATTTTTATTTAGTCTACTGATCTTAAATTATCAAAAATTTTGCCAGGCACAGTGGCTCACATCTGCAATCCCAGCACTTTGGGAGGCTGAGGCAGGTAGATCACTTCAACTTGGGAGTTTGAGACCAGCCTGGGCAATATGGAGAAATCCCATCTCTACAAAAAAATACAAAAATTATCCAGGAGGCTGAGATTAGAGGATTGGGAGGTTGAGGATGACGTGAGCCAAGACTGTGCCACTGTATACCAGTTTGGGCAACAGAGTGAGACCCTGTCTCAAAAAATTTGTCAGAATTCTGTGTTCAAGAGTATTTGTTATTTTCCATGAAAAGCAGTTTTGGAATATAGCAGATTGCAAACACTTTTGGAGAAATTTTCATGACAACTGTGAATGACAAAAACTTGGAATAGCCATGGTTTAAAATCTGATCAAAGGCCCCAACTGACAATGAAACTTGGTTATTTTTATTTCATGCAACCAGAATCATGACTGACTACATCACATCAGGACAATCAGACTTTTATTAATTTCAAGTTATGTTGGAGTAAAACACTGTTTTTCTAGATTTTTCAGGACATGTATTTCAGCATCAGGACATAACAGCAGAGTTGGAACCACAGAAAAAAGTTACAAGAGTTGAAAAAATGTTGAAGGAAAGTTATCACCTCAGTCAAGGCAAAATGTTATGCCTTTTTAGGCAAAAAAAAAAAAAGGGGGAGCTGAATCTCCATCCTCAAACTATGCAAATTAAATAGATCTCAGAAAGATATTTGACAGAAATGTAAATTGTCTGTAGTTTAGAAGATGGCTGTAAAGGGAACAGATTTCAGAATTAAAACTCAAAACTTCTTGCAACTTTATGAAAACTAATCAATACTTTAAGAAAACCTTGTTGTTCTAACATAGGGGACCACATATTTTCAGTTTTGTATTAGTGTATTTTTAATGCCAAAGTTCAATCCTTACAAAGACTTATAATTTAATTTTCTTCTGATTGTAACCAACTTGGTCACATGCAAAACATCTTGCATAAATTCTCTTTTCACAAATGAGTTACTCAGACCATTGGTGACATGCTTGGGCTTTCCACTTTGTCCTGTACCTTCCCTCTTAAATAACTAGGCATTTTAGTTTAGGATGAAAATTTACCACACAAGATTCTTTGTCATGTGAAATATTTCTTTTCTTTTCAACCTTCTCCTATCTCCATTTCCCTATCAATAACTTTCTTCACATCTCTCTCTTCTACTTACTGGTTCTTCTTTTGCATTTCACTGTCTTTCCTGAATCAATATTTTGAAACAACCTTTAAATAACCTTCAAATTATATAAAATTATTATTTATTTCTCAATAAAGAGCATATTTGTAGGCATTTCTTATACATTTTTTTATTATTAAAAACTTGTCCTACTTTTTAAGGCACACTTTCATATAGAATTATATATATTAGTTAGACCAGGCATGGTGGCTCTCATCTGTAATCCCAGAACTTTGGGAGGCTGAGGCAGGAGGATTGCTGGAGCCCAGGAGTTTGAGGTTGCAGTGAGCTATGATCATGCCACTGCATTCCAGCCTGGGTGACACAGTGGGATCCTGTTCCCTCACCCCACAAAAAGAATTATCCATATTAATTACAATTTTATTATTTTATTTTATTTCAGACAAGTCTCAATCTGCCACCCGTGCTGGAGTGCAGTGGCACAATCACAGTTCACTGCAGCCTCAACCTCCTGGGCTCAAGCAACCCTCCCACCTCAGCCTCCCCAGTAGCTGGGATTACAGGCATGTGCCACCATGCCTGGCTAACTTTTGTATTTTTTGTAGAGATAGGGTTTTACCATCTTGCCCAGAGTGGTCTCAAACTCCTGGGCTCAAGCGATCCACCCACATTGGCCTCACAAAGTGCTGGGATCACAGGCATGAGCCACTGTACCTGGCCTATATTAATTAGAATTTTAAACTTGTAGTAACCTTAAATTATAGTGAAAACTTCGGAAGCAAGAAATCTGTCACATATCAGTATTATCAGTATTTTATCGGTGAGAACAATTTTATAGCAATATAGAAAGTTATATGGGTATAAAAATCCATATAACATATCTACATAAATATAACTCTAGGAAAAAGTTAACGTAGCAACCAAAATTATGACTAATAATGTAGGGACCAGCCCCACAAAGTTGGTGGGTTTTATTCTCCTCGTGTGTGGAGATGAGAGACCATAGAAATAAAGACACAGGACAAAGAGAAGAAAAGACAGCTGGGCTCAGGGGACCACTACCACCTAGACACAGAGACCAGTAGTGGCCCCAAATGCCAGGCTGCACTGTTATTTACTGGATACAAGACAAGGGGCAGGGTAAGGAGTGTGAGCCATGTCCAATGATAGGTAAGGTCATGTGGGTCACGTGTCCACTGGACGGGGGCCCTTCCCTGTTTGGTAGCTGAGGTGGAGAGAGAGAGACAGAGAGGAGACAGCTTATGCCATTATTTCTGCATATCAGAGACTTTTAGTACTTTCGCTAATTTTGCTACTGCTATCTAAAATGTGAGCCAGGTGTACAGCATGGAACATGAAAGCAGACTAGGAGCGTGACCACTGAAGTACAGCATCACAGGGAGATGATCAGGCCTCCACAAGAAGTGGTGGAGCAGAGTCTTCTCTAAACTCCCCCGGGGAAAGGGAGACTCCCTTTCCTGGTCTGCTAAGTAGTGGGTGCTTTTCCTTGGCACTGACACTACTGCTAGACCACGGTCCGCTTAGGTCATGGGCGTCTTCCCAGACGCTGGTGTTACCGCTAGACCAAGGAGCCCTTGTCTTCTGGTCACTTCTCACTATGTCCCCTCAGCTCCTATCTCTGTATTGTCTGTTTTTTTCCTAGGTTATGATTGCAGAGTGAGGATTATCATAATATTGGAATAAAGAGTAATTGCTACAAACTAATGATTAATGATATTCATTTATAATCATATCTATGATCTATGTCTAGTATAACTATTCTTATTTTATATATTTTCTTTATTACACTGGAAACAGCTCTTGCCCTCCGTCTATTGCCTGGGCACCTGGGTGGCTTGCCACCCATATAATAACAGATTTCTAGAAGAGACAAATATAAAACCATCTGACCAGTAAACTCAGGTAAAATGTACACTGACCATTTTGAAGATATTTCTATTTTTATTTTACCACTAATTTTAGAATAGTTTATTTATCACAGATTTAATTAAGTCACATGAATTAAAAACCATTTAGGTTAATTATTGTATATTTCATGAGGCCATTTATCTAAATAGACTTTACTAAGGGATTTCTGGATCACTACACCAGATTTTACCATGTAGACAAAACATATAACAAAATACATGTGTATATGCATAAACACATCTGACTACATATACACACACAAATAACAGATCTCATGGTTTTTTTATGTTAGACTTCTAGTCATGAGATAGTATTACTAATCCACCAGTTTATAAAAGACAGTTGGACCCAAATTATATTTTTTGGCAAAATGTAAAACATGGCTAAAATTTATTTGCCACGATAGGTAATCTAATAAGTGCTGTGAACCACAGTTTGGATAAAGCAGTTTCCATGGCAGTTTGACTTTTTAAAAAACTTTTTTCACCTTTTCTTAAGTTTCAAATGAGTTTAGGGTTATATTTTCAACGTTTACATTTAAGTTGGGACTGGATAAATTGTATAAGGAAAATAAAATCTCCTTGTAACCTTGAATTAGTAGCAAATCTATTTTCTGTTTGCCAGTGTGATTTGCTTGACTAGCAAGTGTGGACAGGAAAGATTTTTAGCGGTTTTAAGTTATTTATAATTTTTATTTTTTGCTTTTGCATGGCAGAAATAGCAAAATTTTTGTGCTAGACACACCTTAGATTATTGCTGTAAGGTCAAGGTTTTGACCTGTTTGATCTGAGAGCCTAATTTCATAAATATTTATCTAGTTATTTTTCTCTTATATTAACTTCTAATTAAGTATTCTGTCATTGTACACAATTGTAAGTCAGGTAAATCTAAATTTATATTTCTTACTTTTTCTTAACACACGGTATTTTAGAATTAAATTTATATTTCTAAAAATTATCTCACTTGTTGATATCATGAAGCTGTTGTAATTTATAAAGCCATTAATTTGAAAACTCTTTAAGATTTGGGGCACAGGCCAGAATTCCATAAACAGTGAAAGGGCAGAAGAAGAATGGGCAGAAGAAGAACAGAGAGAGGTATACAGAGAACTTAGAAAACTCTACATGTTAACTCTATAATTGCAGGTTTTTCAAATAATGACTATTGGAGATCTGAGTTTTCCTTGATGTAATTTTTCCAGCAAGTTAAAAATATAACCCATAATATATAACCAGCTGGAGTCCCAGAAAACCTAGCATGCCTTAATGTTTGAGAATGCGATTCTGTTTTGTTTTTTGGTTTTTGGTTTTTTTTTAAGATGGAGTCTCGCTCTGTCGACAGACTCTCATGCAGTGGCACAATCATGGCTTGCTGCAACCTCCACTTCCCAAGTTCAAGCGATTCTCCTGCCTCAGCCTCCCGAGTAGCTGGGACTACAGGCACATGGCACCACACCTGGCGAATTTTTTTTTTTTGTATTTTAATAGAGATGAGGTTTCACCATGTTGGCCAGGATGGTCTTGATCTCTTGACCTCGTGATCCACCCACCTTGGCCCCCCAAAGTGCTGGCATTACAGGCGTGAGGCACAGCACCGGGCAACCATTCTGTTTTTCATTAATCTTGCAAGAGTAGAGAAAATCCTATAAATCCTGTCATGGAATTTCAGGGCTTTAGGCCATTGTTTTAGAGGGTGACAGCTGTCCTGGCAGCTTTTAGTTAGCCATCCTGACCCACCATTTGGAATGTTTACATTTGCTCTTGGGAGAATTTCAGAAACAAGGATAAAGAGTCAAACAAAATCAAAAGAAACCAAGAGAAGATTGTTCACAAAAATTTTAACCTAGACATGCAGATCAAAATATTAAACTAGGCATGCAGATCAATTTGAAAGTAAATTCACTAGAATATATGCCTCACAGACAGAAAGTAAAATCTGTAGAAACCAAGACTAATCCAGAAAGACACTGATCTTTATTCCAGAAAGGGCTTACCAGAAAAGACAAAAAGTCTTCTATCATCTCTGGAGGGATGTGTGGTCCCTCATTAAGGTAGCTTATCCAAACCATTCCCAAATGGCATAAAAAGCCTCTACCAAAAGGAGGGAGTCTTAGCCTGAAAGAATACAGGAAAAACAGGCAAGAAAAAACAAGCTGTGAAAGAAAGCAAAGAGCTCAAAGGGCTCAAAGGTGAGTATTGCACCCTGGTTCAGGGAGTAATTCCTCTCAATCTAGGTTTCCGAAAAAGAACTCAGTGAAAAAATAGTCTGGAAGATTCTTGGGGGGTGGTAAATAATTATACTTTCTGTGGTTAGTTAGGGAGAACATCTGTGGGCTTTTGGGTTAAAGGACCACTGACATCATGAAAACCAGGGCAGCCTCTCCCAAGAATACTATGTTCCTCCTTGTCTTCTTCATTCACAGAAAGGATTCCCTTCATCTGAGGAAGCCAGTTCTCATCCAAAGGATCCACCTCACACAAGTCCAGGGTAATTACAATGTATTGGCAACACCTATTCACTATATTGTACATTTTGAAAAAGCTATTAATTTCACTACATCCGCATTTAACAGTTCAGCACACAATTGCAGACACTGTGTGCAGAGTCTTTTTCTTGGAATGCTGATTTCCTGGACTCAGTGCTTTCTCCAGAGGTTTTGCACAATTTGGGGATTTTCTCTACAGAATGGAGTAGGCTTTTTTTGCTAAATACCAAAGACAAGCTCTTGAGAGGAAAAATCATGTTTCTATATAAAAGTAAATGTGATTCCCAATGGCCTACTTTGAAAGAAAAAGGACAAAACTGAGGTGTCATTCCAGACAGTGTGATAGGTATGTCAACAAATGATAGGTATGTCCAACGGACACATCCAAATACATGCTTCCTAAAAATGGATCAATTTTTATTTATTCAACAAATCTCTTTGTGAGCTGCTTTCCAAAAAGGCAAAATCACTTTCTTTGAATGGGTAGAAAGTCTTCCAATTTTGAGGGTAAATTGGAAATTGAGGAACAATCAAGTCATTCATAGCAGGGTCAGATAAGTCAGGAGGATGAATGAATGGAAAGAATGCTGTTGGTGTCCAAAGGTAAACCTGGCTTGCTTCTGGCAGGTGGCATCTAAGGCACATACAATGTGGCAGGTTTGAAGGCAGAGGGTCTTGACATTGACTCTCCACAATGATATGGAGATCAGCGTGAGTGCCCGCATGTTGACTCCTGGGAGACTACTGAGCATTTGCCACCTCCTCCAAGGTGGAGGGCCACAAGAAGGCTCCAGAGTCATTCACAGGTGTTGGCAACTACCAGCATCAGTGCAGCTCTCCTTACCTGATCAGCTAGAGACACAGACAATATTGGCGATACAGGATTCTTGTGGGATTTGTTTGCTTCCAGCATAACAGATGAATTTTTCTCTAATAAACACAACAATTCATTTTCAACAGGAACCAGTTCCTCCTAAGTATGGAAGATTCACCATGTCTTAGTGTGGGTTCCCCCAGGAGCAGACCTTAAGACAGAGATTTCAGTGCACGTAGTTTATTTGGGACATGATCCCAAGGAGACTGGAAGCATTAGACAGAGATTTCAGTGCACGTAGTTTATTTGGGGCATGATCCCAAGGAGACTAGAAGCATTCGACAGAGATTTCAGTGCACGTAGTTTATTTGGGGCATGATCTCAAGGAGACTGGAAGCATTCGACAGAGATTTCAGTACACGTAGTTTATTTGGGGCATGATCCCAAGGAGACTGGAAGCATTAGACAGAGATTTCAGTGCACGTAGTTTATTTGGGACATGATCCCAAGGAGACTGGAAGCATTAGAAAGCATTCAGTGCACATAGTTTATTTGGGACATGATCCCAAGGAGACTGGAAGCATTAGACAGAGATTTCAGTGCACGTAGTTTATTTGGGACATGATCCCAAGGAGACTGGAAGCATTAGACAGAGATTTCAGTGCACGTAGTTTATTTGGGACGTGATCCAAAGGAGACTGGAAGCATTAGAAAGCATTCAGTGCACGTTGTTTATTGGGGACATGATCCCAAGGAGACTGGAAGCATTAGACAGAGATTTCAGTGCACGTTGTTTATTTGGGACATGATCCCAAGGAGACTGGAAGCATTAGACAGAGATTTCAGTGCACGTAGTTTATTTGGGACATGATCCCAAGGAGACTGGAAGCATTAGACAGAGATTTCAGTGCACGTAGTTTATTTGGGACGTGATCCCAAGGAGACTGGAAGCATTAGACAGAGATTTCAGTGCACGTAGTTTATTTGGGACGTGATCCCAAGGAGACTGGAAGCATTAGACAGAGATTTCAGTGCACGTAGTTTATTTGGGACGTGATCCCAAGGAGACTGGAAGCATTAGACAGAGATTTCAGTGCACGTAGTTTATTTGGGACATGATCCCAAGGAGACTGGAAGCATTAGACAGAGATTTCAGTGCACGTAGTTTATTTGGGGCATGATCCCAAGGAGACTGGAAGCATTAGACAGAGATTTCAGTGCACGTAGTTTATTTGGGACATGATCCCAAGGAGACTGGAAGCATTAGACAGAGATTTCAGTGCACGTAGTTTATTTGGGACATGATCCCAAGGAGACTGGAAGCATTAGAAAGCATTCAGTGCACATAGTTTATTTGGGACATGATCCCAAGGAGACTGGAAGCATTAGACAGAGATTTCAGTGCACGTAGTTTATTTGGGGCATGATCTCAAGGAGACTGGAAGCATCAGACAGAGATTTCAGTGCACGTAGTTTATTTGGGACATGATCCCAAGGAGACTGGAAGCATGGGTCAAGGAGCGACAGAATGGGACAGGGAACAGGAAGAAGACAAAATAAGGATGTGTTGCGAAGTGAGTTACGCTGCAGAAGACTGGTGCTTACTCCCATGACAGAACTCTAGGGAGCCACGTCGAACATGGACCTCAGAGATACACAGCCGGGGGACAACGGAACTGAGGCATGTATTCTCCACTCCAGTGAGTAGTAGAAGGCTTTTCTGCAGTGGGGAATGGAACCCAGGCCAAGTGGGCTCTAGCTGCAGAGAAGGGGATACACAACCTTAGGTAAGAGGGTGCACATCCCAGCCATTGGATGTGGGGCTGGAGGAAGACATTTGGCTGGGCTCCTACCGTGTATACTATTATACTGTTAGGGTTAGTAAGAGACAGGTGGTGATGATGTTGTCAGTTAAGAAAAGCCATCATTTGCTTAGTGAAGTGTGGAATTGTCCTGGGAGTGTAACTTGCTAAGTAAATTTCACACCTAACTCCCACAGCTTGTCCACACCTAATTTCAGGATATATGTCAAAAGGTAAGAATAAATGTGATATACTGGTATGTAAGTTACATCAGTGGTCCCCAGCCTTTTTTGGCACCAGAAATGGGTTTCCTGGAAGACAATTTTTCCACAGATGGCAGGGAGGATAGTTTCAGGATGAAATTATTCCACCTCAGATCATCAGGCATTAGATTCTCATAACTGCATGCAACCTAGATCGCTCACATGTGCAGTTCACATTGGGGTTCGTACTCCTATGAGAATCGAATGCTGCAGCTGATCTGATAGGAGGCGGAGCTCAGGTCATAATGCTTGCTCAGCCACCACTCACCTCCTGATGTGCAGCCTGGTTCCTCAGAGGCCACGGACAATACCTGTCCATGGCCCAGGGGTGGGGACCCCTGAGTTATATTATATATATTATTAATATCTGGCTGTACCAAACAGTATTGTGAAAACATTTATAGTCCTGTTTGAGGATCTTTTCTGAAGCTTTCCGTTTACAAATAGAAAAGAATATTAAGGCCAGGCACGGTGGTTCATACCTGTAATCACAGCACATTGGGAAGCTGAGGCAGGGGGATCCTTTGAGCCCAGGAGTTTGAGACCACCCTGGGAAACATGGCAAAACCCTCTGTGTACAAGAAAATACTAAAATACACCAGGTGTGGTGTCACATGCCTGTGGTCTCGGGTACTTGGGAGGCTGAGGTGGGAGGATCGCTTGAGCTCAGGAAGTTGAGGCTGCAGTGAGTTGTGATTGCACCAGCCTGGATAATAGAGTGTCACCCTGTCTCAAAAAAAAAAAAGAATATTGAAACAGATACGGTGGTTTCTATCTTTTTGGTCCTCTCATAGCAAAAATCAACAAAAGAAACTAATGTATAACCTAGCAAAATACAGCAAGCACTAGGGATTTTCTATTTCAGTGCCTTAGGCAATCTGACAGATAACGTAGTTCAAAAAAAATGTTTACTGTACTGTGAAATGTACATTTAGATATGCAGACAGCCTCTTGACACAGACATTGCTATAGTGGTTTCTAGCATAATTTAAGACTTTTTGTTCTTGATTAACAGTGAGATGCCATCTGCCTCAGTGTGTGCCCTAAGAAATTAAAGAGATGCCAAGAAGGAAAAGTATTAATGAGGAGTATAAAATTCTACTTTTAAAAAACATCTTGGCTGGATGTGGTGGCTCATGCCTGTAATCCCAGCACTTTGGGAGGCTGAGGCAGGTGGATCGCCTGAAGTCAGGAGTTCGAGACCATCCTGGCCAACATGATGAAAATCCCATCTCTACTAAAAATACAAAAAATTAGCTGGGCATGGTGGTGCATGTCTGTAATCCCAGCTACTCGGGAGGTTGAGGCAGGATAATCGCTTGAACCCGGGAGAAGGAGGTTGCAGTGAGCTGAGATCGTGCCATTGCACTCCAGCCTGGGCAATAAGAGTGAAACTCCATCTCAAAATAATAATAATTAATAATAATAATAATAATAATAATAACCACGGATTTTTGCAAGCCTACAGAGAAAAGGGAATGCCTATACACTCTTGGTAGGAATGCAAATTATTTCAGCCACTGTGGAAAGCAGTTTGAAGATTTCTCAAAAAACAGAACTATCATTAGACCCAGCAATACCATTACTGGGTGTATACCCAAAAGAAAATAAATTATAATTATTCTACCCAAAGACACATACACTAATATGTTCACAATAGCAAAGACATGGAATCAACCTAGGTGCACATCAATGCTGAATAGGACAAAGAAAATGTGGCATATGTACACCATGGAATACTATGCAGCCATAAAAAAGAATGAAATAATGTTCTTTGTAGCAACATGGATGCATCTGGAGCCCATCATCCCAAGCAACTTAACACAGAAACAGAAAACCAACTATCACAGGTTCTCACTTATAAGTGGGAATTAAATCTTGGGTACACACAGATGTAAACATGTGAACAATAGACACTAGGGACTTCAAAGTAGGGAGGAGGGAACGGGGCAAGACCTGAGAAGCTTCCTATTAGGTACTATGTTCGCTATCCGGTTGATGGGATCAATAGAAGCGCAAACTTAAGCACCATGCTATATATCCTTATAACAAATCTGCACATGTACCCCTGAATCTGAAATAATAAACGAAATAAAAATGTTTTATTAGTCTACAACCTGTCAATATGACATAACAATAATTATCAGGTTGGGCACAGTGGCTCATATCTGTAAACCCAGTGCTTTGAGAAGCCGAGGCAGGAGTATCACTTGAGGCCAGGAGTTCAAGGCCGGCGTAGTCAACATAGCAAGACCCAATTTTTACTAGAAAGAAGAAAAAGAAAAGAAAATACTCAAAATCAAAAGCAATCACCTTTCTTACTCCTTCTTCTGTCTTCATTCCTACACCAGTCTTATTTTTCTAAATGACAATAATTATCAATATTTATTAAGATTGTGAAATTCTAGTACTTTTCAATAATAAATATCAACTGATTGCATTGTTTTTAAAATCAATATTTCAGAAACAAATCAATATTTCACATGGCTATAAAAGCACAAAACATTGATTAAAGTTTAATAAAAACATGAAAATAAATTATTTCAAATAAATATAAAGTTAATATAATTTAATTGAAGGAAAAACTACTTGAAAATAATTAAGGTTGTTCAGGTTCAAATCAACAAATTCCATGATCAACAATTTAAAATATTAAGGTCTGGTAAGTGACAGAATTGATGCCTAAATATGCCTAAATGACAACATTGCTAACTGATGTTTTTGTTTGTTTATTTATTTTTGAGATGGAATCTTGCTCTATCACCCAGGCTGGATTGCAGTGGCACAATCTCAGCTCACTCCAAACTCTGCCTCCCACGTTCAAGCGATTCTCCTGTCTCAGTGACCTGAGTAGCTGGGATTACAGGCGAGCGCGGCCACGCCTGGCTAATTTTGTATTTTCAGTAGAGACGGGGTTTCGCAATGTTGACCAGGCTGTTCTCAAACTCCTGACCTCAGGTAATCTGCCCACCTCAGCCTCCCAAAGTGCTGGGATTACAGGCGTGAGCCCCCACGCCTGATGTTATTTAATTTTTATTTTAAAGAACAATCCCTAAGCAATTCATGGTGCTAAGTACGAATAAGTAAAAAATAAAGCACATAACTTTCTTTTTCTGCAGGACTTCATAATTTAGTTGGGATGACAAGATTAAAAATAATAGTGATAAACCCTATGATAGAAGGAAAAAATGAAACTAAAGGAAGGAGTGTGGAGGAATAAGGTCTCTATTTTAATTTATGAGTTTTGCAGCCACTTTGTAGACATGACACTTGAATTTTAAATAAGTTAAAAGGAAAAAAAATTGACAACTTCCAAACCTTTCTCTCTCACCCAACTTTATTCATATGTATTATTTCTATTAATGATTATCATAAGAGAAATTAGGACTTCTAAATTAGTAAATATTGGCAGGGTGCGGTGGCTCACATCTGTGATCCCAGCACTTGGGGAGGCCGAAGCAGGTGGATCACAAGGTCAAGAGATCAAGACCATCCTGGCCAACATGGTGAAACCCCATCTGTACTAAAAATACAAAAAAAAAAAAAAAAAAAAATTAGCCAGGCGTGGTGGCGGGCGCCTGTAGTCCCAGCTACTCGGGAGGCTGAGGCCGGAGAATCACTTGAACCCAGGAGGCGGAGGTTGCAGTGAGCCAAGGTCGCACAACTGCACTCCAGCCTGGAGACAGAGCAAGATTCCACTTCAAAAAAAAAATGAGTAATATGCTTACAAATAATAAATTCAGTTCATGCTAACAAAATAGTATTTTAAAATAAAACAAGTCCCCAAACAGTTTGAAGAGTTGCAATGTTCTTACATTTTTGCAAAATGTCTGGCTTAACTGAAGACAGCTTGATACTCATATCTGCTTCTGAATTCAATCTGTTGCAATATGTTGTTTTGACTAAGTGTGTGAAGAAAATAGTGCCCCACACAGACATGAAATTGTAGAAAGGAAGAATAATTTAAAAGAATTTTTGGACGAGGTGTAGTGGCACACGCCTGTAATCCCAGCACTTTCAGAGGCTGAGGCGGGTGGATCACTTGAGGTCAGGAGTTCGAGACCAGCCTGGCCAACATGGTGAAACCCCGTCTCTACTAAAAATACAAAAATTAGCCAGCGTTGTGGTGAGTGCCTGTAATCCCAGCTATTTGGGAGGCGGAGGCAGGAGAATCGCTTGAACCCAGGAGGTGGACGTTGCAGTGAGCCAAGATTGTGTCCAGCCTGGTGACAGAGTGAAACTCCATCTCAAAAAAAAAAAAAAAATTAAGTATTTTTGGCCAACTATTGTTCTTCTTCTTTGATCTTCAAACAAATGCTTTATTCAGGTTATTGCAATGGAAGGCATGACACCACATCATATGCTTTTTCTGCTATATCACATTAAAACCTGTAGGTCTATTTTCAATGTTAATAGGTCTTTTACCAATCATGATTTTTATCATATTGGCATGGCCATTGGGAAAATATTGGTTCATCGAGTAATGCAGATGTTCCAAATATTGATACACTTTATTATAAAATATTTTGAAATTCAGTAATATTACCCTTGATCTCCTCAGAAAAATCCGTAAGTTTTGAAAAAATTGTCGTGTTCAAGAATGCAGATAGGTTTTCCAAATTTCAATTTTCACTTGAAAACTTTTTACATTTTCAGTAACAGCTCAGTTATTTTTCTTTAAGACAATCTCACTTTTTTTTTTTTCAGACAAGGTCTTGCTCCGTTGCCCAGGCTGGAGTGCAGTGGTGCAATCATAGCTCACTGCAACCTCTGCCTCCCGGGGCCAAGTGATCCTCCCGCCTCAGCCTCCCCGGTAGTAGACTGTGGGCAGCAAGCCACCCAGGTGCCGAGGCAAGAGACTGAGGGCATGAGCTGTTCCAGTGTAATAAAGAAAATATATAGAATAAGAATACTTGTGCTAGAAATAGAATATAGATGATGATATGTGAATATTAATAATCATTAGTTTGTAGCATTACTCTTTATTCCAATATTATAATAATCTCTGTTCTACAACTATAACCTAGGAAAAACCAGGCCATACAGAGATAGGAGCTGAAGGGACACGGTGAGAAGTGACCAGGAGACAAGAGTGCGAGCCCTCTGTCACGCCCGGACATGGCCACCAGAGGGCTCCCTGGTCTAGCGGTAACGCCAGCGCCTGGGAAGACGCCCGTTACTTAGCAGACCTTGGTCTAGCGGTAGCGCTAGTGCCTGGGAAGGCACCGGTTACTTAGCAGACCAGGAAAGGGAGTCTCCCTTTCCCCGGGGGAGTTAGAGAAGACTCTGCTCCACCACGTCTTGTGGAAGTCGACATCAGTCAAGCTCACCTGCAGCCATCCGGAGGCCTGTCTCCCTGTGATGCTGTGCTTCAGCGGTCACGCTCCTGGTCTGCTTTCATGTTCCGCCCTGTACACCGGGCTCGGCCTTCTAGATAGCAGTAGCAGAATTGGTGAAAGTACTAAAAGTCTTTGAAATGCATAGAAGAAATAACAGCATAAGCTGTCCTCTCTCTCTCTCTGCCTCGGCTGCCAAACAAGGAAGGGCCCCCGACCGGTGGACACGAGATCCACGTGACCTTACCTGTCACTGGAGATGACTCACACTCTTTATCCTGCCCGCTTGCCTTTTATCCAATAAATAACAGCGCATCCAGGCATTCGGGGCCACTACCAGTCTCCACGTCTTGGTGGTAGTGGTCCTCCGAGCCCAACTGTCTTTTCTTCTATCTCTTTGTCTTGTGTCTTTATTTCTACGATCTCTCATCTCTGCACACGGGGATGAAAACCCACAGACCCTGTAGGGCTCATCCCTACAGTAGACTACAGGCTTACATCATCACCCCTGGCTAATATTTTTTGTAGAGATGGGGTTTCACCATGTTGCTCTAACTGGTCTCAAACTCTTCAGCTCCAAAAGTGCTGGGATTACAGGCGTGAGCCACTGCACGCTGTCACACTTTGTTCATTTTTAAGTAATAAGTGCTCTATGAGTTCTTACCATTTTATCAAATAGAATACTGAAAAGACATACTTGGGGATCTAGATTTAATGAAAATTATATTTTTTACTGCTTCATCAAGGATATTCTTAAGCAACATGAAAATAAAATTGGCATGTTTACTTATTTGGGCAACGATGTGACTGTAAATAATAGAACTGCTGCTATTGTTTGGAGCCACTGTCTTGTTTTGTGCTACGGTTTTACTTACTATTGCATTTGCACCAAAGCAGAGAAAAAAACAAGCAAAAAAGACAAGTAACATATCTGTATTATGATAGAAAGTCTTATTTTCATGGAGCACTCTGAGATTCACTGTTCCAGGTATAGTTCTCTCCCAGACCCATCACACCTGTTCTGTCACAAAGTTTTATTAATTTCTACTTCTTAAGTATTCTTCTACTTACTGCTTCCTCTCTACAAATTTATGACTCAGTGAAACCCTCACTCTCTCTCACCTGAAATATTTCCATTTTCCATCATGTTCCCATCAGCCTGCACTCCTCGACTCAGTGAAACTTTCATTCTCTCTCCCCTGAAATATTTCCATTTTCTATCATGTTCCCACCAGCCTGCACTCCCCGACTCAGTGAAACCCTCCCTCTCTCTCATCCGAAATATTTCCATTTGCCATGTTTCCTACGGCCTGCACTCCTCGGCTCAGTGAAATCCTCACTCTCTCACCTGAAATATTTCCATTTTCCATCATGTTTCCATCAGCCTGTACTCCCCAACTCAGTGAAACCCTCCCTCTCTCTCACCTGAAATATTTCCATTTTCCATCATGTTTCCATCAGCCTGCTGTCCTCGACTCAGTGAAACCCTCCCTCTCTCTCATCTGAAATATTTCCATTTTCCATCATGTTTCCATCAGCCTGAACTCCTCTTACTTCCCGTTATCTTGTTCGCTTCCAGACATATCTCTAAACAGGTAACTGTGTTCCTCAAGGACTTAAAAGCATTTAACAACAGCTTAAAACTTAGGTTCTCACTCTTTAGCAAGGACTTGAAGACTTTTAATGATTCAGCTCCTGCTCACAAATCTAACCTCATTTTTTCCCACATCAACCCTGAACAGAAGCTAAGTTCCACTCATATACAAAATCTTTCAATTTTCCTGAATAAAAAAGATTATGTAGCTGTCACCCATAATCTGACTCCAGAACTCTGTTTCTGCACCTTCCTGTCAAACTCATTATGAAAGTCTCCGTATTAGTCTGTTCTCATGCTGCTAATATGGACATGACCAAGGCTGGGTAATTTATAAAGAAAAATAAGTTTAATGGACTCACAGTTCCACGTGGCTGGGGAGACCTCACAATCATGGCCGAAGGCAAAGGTCAGGTCTTACATGGCAGCAGACAAGAGACAGCATATGCAGGGGAACTTCCCTCCATACAACCATCAGATCTCATGAGACTTATTCACTATCATAAGAACAACACAGTCCTCATGATTCAATTACCTCCCACCAGGTCCCTCCCACAATATGTGGGAATTATGGGAATAACAATTCGAGATTTGGGTGAGGACACAGCCAAACCGTATCAGTCTCATAATAAGGACCAAAGGCCAAGCCTTCCCTAAGTCGTCCTTAAGAGACTCATGCAGATTTCATAATTTACTCCCAGTTGGGCCTTTTCTCAAGACCTTGACATTTTGATCTGGACTCAGATGACTTTGTGGCTCATTATGAAATCCATTTGTGTTCTTAAACTGGACTCAGTAAGATAGCTACTCATTCATCAATTTGTGTCATTATTTATTAATTCTTTGCATAACTGGACTTCAAAATAGGATTTTAAAAAAAGTTTTGACCATGTGCTCTTCACAATGAAGATCACTAGGCGTTTGTTATGTGATTCTTTCTTCCCTATCATTTGGGAGAAAATAGGATTGGGCTGTGTGCCCTGAGAGGGAGGGCACATTTAGATATTTTAGGAGTTGTAAATAGAAGACCAAATATCAGAGAGAGAAAGACTTTGCTTCACCTGTAGTTGAAATGGTTAGTTAGGACAGGTGCAGTGGCTCATGCCTGTAATTCCAGCGCTTTGGGAGGTTGAGGCAGGTGGATCACTTGGGCTCATGAGTTCAAGACAAGCCTGAGCAACATGGTGAAACCCTGTCTACAAAAAATAGAAAAACTAGCCAGGCATGGTGATGCATGGTATTATGAGGTTGCACTTCACTGAAAAACCAAAGTTGTTTAGCACTTCCATGTGAACTACACCATCTCACAAGTATGAGGTGTAGCAGAAGACCAGTCCCAAGGACACAAAGAAGACACACCATGTTAATGGAATGACATACTGCAGTGTATCTAGATAAACGATCCTGGGCCTTGATGAGAGAGATAGATGCAGTCTTAAAGGAACTGATTATGCAGTGATTCTGCATTTAAGTATTTGACCTAATTTTAATAACAAAAATGTATGCACCTTTCATTTTCAAAGTATAGTTGTTCCTCAGTATCCATGGGAAATTAGCTCCAGAATACCCCCCCAGATACCAAAAACCACTGATGCTCAAGTCTTATATAAAATGGTGTATTTGCATATAACCCATGCTTATCCTTCCATATGCAGTCATGTGCCTTATAATGCCCTTTTAATCAATAATGAACCATGTATATTACCATGGTCCCCTAAGATTATAAACACATATAGAAACCTTCTTGTGGGAAGTCAGAGACCCTGAATGGAGGGACTGGCTGGAACCGTGGCAGAAGAACATAAATTGTGAAGATTTCATGGACATTTATTAGTTCCCAAAATTAATACTTTTATAATTTCTTATGCCTGTCTTACTTTAATCTCCTAATCCCGTCATCTTTGTAAGCTAAGGATGTATGTTGCCTCAAGACGCCGTGATGATTGCGTTAACTGTAGAAATTGTTTGTAAAACATGTTTGTTCAAACAATATCAAATCTGATTGTAAAACATGAGTGTTTGAACAATATGAAATCAGTGCACCCTGAAAAAGAACAGAATAACAGCGATTTTCAGGGAATGAGGGAAGATAACCATAAGATCTTACTGCCTGCAGGGTTGGGCAGAATACAGCCATGTTTTTATTCTTGCAGAGAGTATACAGATGGACGTGTGAGTAAGAGAATATCACTGAATTCTTTTCCCAGCAAGGAATGCTAATAATTAATACCCTGGGAAAGGAATGCATTCCAGGCGGTAGGTCTATAGACAGCCGCTCTGGGATCGTCTGTCTTATGTGGTTGAAATAAGGACTGAAATACACCCTGGTCTCCTGCAGTACCCTCAGGCTTGCTAGGATTGGGAAATTCCAGCCTGGTGAATTCTAGTCAGACTGGTTCTCTGCTCTTGAACCTTCTTTCCTGTTAAGATGTTTATCAAGACAATCTGTGCACAGCAGGACACAGACCCTCATAAGGGGTTCTAATTTTGTCTTTGCCTTTTGATCTTTATGGCCTTTTGAAGCATGTGATCCTTGTGACCTACTCCCTGTTCGTACACCCCCTCCCCTTTCAAAATCCCTAATAAAAACTGGCTGGTTTTGCAGCTCAAGATCGCCATCATGGTCCTACCAAAGTGATGGCACCCCCGGAAGCCCAGCTGTAAAATTTCTCTCTTTGTACTCTTTATTCCTCAGACCAGCCAACACTTAGGGAAACTAGAAAGAACCTACGTTGAAATGGTGGGGGCTGGTTTCCCCATAAAACCTGACATGTGGGACTTAATACTATCACTGCAGATCAAGTAGGGAAAGTGACTGATGTTCAGTGATGGTGCTAGAACATATGGTTTCTCATATGAAAAAATACAAATATATATACCATCTAGGGTTATGTAAGAACATTTTATGATGTTCACAAAACAAAAATATTGCTTAGTAATGCATGTCTCAGAAGATACACATGTCATTAAGCCATGCATGACTGTACTTTATATCACCTCTGGAACACTTCAGTCAATCAAGAAAAATGACCGAGAAAAATCTCAATCATTTTAGGAGGTTTATTTGCCAACATTAAGGACACACACCCAGGAGACAGTCTATGCCTTTCTTCAAAAATGATTTTGAGGGCTCCACATTTAAAGGGGAAAGGGTGAAATATTGAGAAATACAGTTTTCATGTAAGACTGAGGTAGGGGGAAAACATTCATTGATACGGTTTGGCTCTGTGTCCCCACCCAAATCTCACCATAAATTGTAATAATCCCCATATTCAAGGGTGGGACCAGGTGGAAGTAACTGGATCATGGGGGTAGTTTCCTCTAGGCTGTTCTCATGATAATGAGTCACATGAGATCTGATGGTTTTATAAGTGTCTGGCATTTCCCCTGCTTGCATTCATTGCCTCTCCTGCCACCCTGTGAAGAGGTGCTCTCTGCGATTATTGTAAGTTTCCTGAGGCCTCCCCAGCCGTGCAGAGTTGTGAATCAATTAAACCTCTTTCCTTCATAAATGACCCAGTCTTGAGTATTTCTTCAGAGCAGTATGAGAACAGACTGATACAGTCATTCATGCCTTTGGCTCAGTGAATCTGCATTTGTACATAACATAGACAAACAGGGAGGGGAACAATCAGATATGCATTTGTCTCAGGTGGGCAGAGGGGTGACTCTGAGTTCTGTCCTATGCACTGTAAAGATGAGCTATCAGACCAGGCATGGCAGCTCACATCTGTAATCCCAGCACTCTAAGAAGCTGAGGTAGGTGGATCACCAGATGTCAGGAGTTCGAGACCAGCCTGACCAACATGGAGAAACCCCGTCTCTACTAAAAATACAAAATTAGCCAAGTGTGGTGGTGCATGCCTGCAATCCCAAATACTCAGGAGGCTGAGGCAGGAGAATCACTTGAACTCAAGAGGCAGAGGTTGCAGTGAGCCGAGATCGTGCCATTGCACTCCAGCCTGGGTGACAATAGCGAAACTCCATCTAGGAAAAAAAAAAAAAAGGATAAGCTATCAATTTACATCGCCATAATTAATTTTAACAGAAATACTTTAAAGATCTTAAAGCACACCAGAAATTTCCTTGTGGGAAAAATATGAGGGAGGGAGCTACAAGATAAAAAGCTTCTTATCTTGGAGCCATCTTATTTAGGAACCAAAAGAAGGAGGCAGGTTTGCACGACCGAGTTCCCAGCTTGACTTTTCCCTTTAGCTTAATGAGTTTGGAGTCCCAAGATTTATTTTCCTTTCACATTTAGAAGACCAAATACAATGTGGATGTAAACAGTGGTGGTGTTTAGGAAAGAATGACAAGAAAAAGTCTGAATATGTTCACTACAGATGCAAGCGTCTGATTTTATTTCAAATATTTTGCATCCAAGTTTATTTACATACACAGATATTAAACCTACAGATACAAAAAGCTGAGTGTACTTACATATTAATAGCTCTACACAGGCAGCATAAAATTCTCTTTGTACATGCCAGAAACATTCCGTGTCCACCCAGGGTGAACACAGCCACTTCACAAACAGGGTGTAAATACGGAGGTTCACTAAGTACAGGAAAGTTACATGACCATATTGGCATTTTAACAGCCATTCCTGAGAAAGAGAATGGGAAAGGGCTTAAGAGTCAGAGGAGTGGGAAAGAGGAAGACAGATGACCTCCTACATCAGAAGATGGAGCAGTGAGAATACAGAATTGGGAAGCAATAGTTAAAAGGAAAAAAAGTAGAAACAGGATTTGATGTCAATTTGCTGTGCAGAGGGTAAAAAGGGGAGTTTTATTTCCAGGCTATCTGCCATGATCACAGCTAGTTTGTTACTGGTGATGTGAAATTTGGAAAAATAAAAGAACAATATGATGGCCAGAAGTGATACAGACTTGGACACAGCATGTTTGAAATATCTGAGGTCCCATACGTAGGGATGTCCAACTGGCAATTGGGAATACAGTTCCAGAGTTCACAAGGGAGATCAAAGCTGGAGATAAAGATTTTGAAACTATCAGAATTTCAATGGTACCTGAATCCATCAGACCAAATGAACCTAAGAGAATGAAAGGATAAAAAGGAACAAGTACAGAATCCACAGAAACACTAATATTTACAGAAAGGAATAGACTGTTAAGACCAAGAAGGAACTTTCTGAGTTTATTTCACATATTAAGAAAAGCTCAATATTAGAAAGTCTACTAATACAATTCATCACATTCAGAGTCCTGAGGAGAAAAATCTTTAATTGTCCACATAGGCATTAAGAAGATAAGTCTTAGATTCCAGGTTCTGATTTCTGCATGTAAGAAGCTTAGAAGTGGCCAGGTGCAGTGGCTCATGCCTGTAATCCCAGCACTTTGGGAGACTGAGGTGGGCAGATCACCTGAAGTCAGAAGTTCAAGACCAGCCTGGCCAATATGGCAAAACCCCATCTCTACTAAAAATACAAAAATTAGGCTGGGTGCGGAGGCTCACACCTGTAACCCCAGCACTTTGGGAGCTTGAGGTGGGTGGATCGCCTGAAGTCAGGAGTTTGAGACCAACCTGGCCCACATGGCAAAACCCCATCTCTACTAAAAATACAAATATTACCGAAGTGTGGTGGTGTGTGCCAGTAGTACTAGCTACTTGGGAGGCAGAAGCAGAAGAATTGCTTCAACCTTGGAGGTGGAGGTTGCAGTGAGCCAAGATCATGCCACTGCACTACAGCCTGGATGACAGAGTGAGCTGCTTCAAAAAATTAAAAAATAAAATAATAATAATACAAAAATTAGCCAGCATGGTGGTGGGTGCCTGTAATCCCAGCTACTCAGGAGGCTGAGGCAGGGAGAATCATTTGAACCTGGGAGCCAGATGTTGCAGTGAGCTGAGATTGCACCACTGCACTCCAGCCTGAGCAACAAAGTGAGACTCCATCTCAAAAAAAGGAAAAAAAAAAAAAGAATGGAAGTAATCAGTCCATCTTAACAACACATGAAAAGCTGAAAAGGTCAGGTGTGGTGGCTCATGCCTGTAATCCCAGCACTTTGGGAGGCCAAAGCAGGAGGATCCCTTGAGTCCAGGAGTTTGAGACCAGCCTGGGCAACATAGTGAGACCCCCAACTCTAAAAAAAAAAAAATTAAATAAAACAAATAAAAGCTGAAGAGACTGAAAAATCAACAATTCTTTTTGGATTTGAATGTGGAGAGGATATAGGACAAATCACTGCCCCCAGATTGGAGAGATAGAGAAGTGTATATAGGAATTTATGGCTTACAGGAACAGACTTACTACTGAAACCACCTTAGGAACCAGTGCTGGAGTAGAAAATCTTGAACTATAACTGGTGAATTGCTGAAGGTTCCATATGGACAACTCAAGGAGGTAAAAACGCCAGGGAGATCCAGTTATGAGGGAGCATAATATTATAAAATTTACCTCCTGGAGCTTCACCAGGCTCCTGTGGCAAATACCTGAGAAAACTCGCTTCCTGCTTCCACCTTTGGGAAGGAGAAAGGAAAACCATCTTAAAATATGCCAGAGCACCCTGCAAGGCTTGTCCTCAGGAGAAATTACTGAACCTCAGCCTAACCTGCTCTCATATAATCAGATCCTAAATGACTTGCTGGAAGGGAAATAACCAAATCCAGCCTATTCCAGTCATCCCTAAAGGGGAAGATAAAAACAGAGAAACACGTGAAGTTCATAGTCCAAAAGCAGAGACTCACTTAAACAGTGAGGCCCAGTCATAAGACTCCAGAACACTTCTGCTACGGTCTGAATATTTGGTCCCTGCCCAACCCCCTGCAAAATGTGCCTGTTGAAACCGAGTCTCCAATGCACTAGAATTAAGGGGTGGGACCTTTGAAAGGTAATGGCAAAGACATCCTGATTGGGATTAGTGCACTTATGAAAGAGGCCAAAGGAAGCTTCTTTCTCCATTCCAACATGAGAGGACATGTAGCTGGCACCATCTATGAGGAATGGGTCTCATCAAACACTGAATCTCCTGGAACCTTGACCTTGGACTTTCTAGCCTCTAAACCGAGCAATAAACTTCTGTTGTTTACAAATTACTTGCTCTAAGTTATGCTGGTGGATGGACTAAGCTTCCCCTCACCTCCACAGCTTCCCATCATTACTGGATGCACTGTTACAGTAGTTCCTTTTACCTGGTATCTCATATCTAGGAATGAAGAAAAAGCACAAGGCATACTAAAAGGCAAAAAACACAATTTGAAGTGGCAGATCATCAGAACAAGACACAGCTATGATACTGGAATTATCAGACAAGAATTTTTAAAAAAATCTCTGAGTAGTATGCTAAGGGCTCTGATGAACAAAGGAGACAGCATTCAAGAACAGATAGGCAATGTAAGCAGAGACAGAAGTACAAGGAAAGAACAAAAAAGAAACAGATAAAAAAATACTGCAACAGACCTGAAGAATGTCTTTGATTGGCTTATTAGTAGACTGAACACAACAAAGGAAAGAGTCTCTGAGCTCTGGAAACATTGAAAGAAACTTTAAAAACTGAAAACAATGGAAAGTAATATCCAAGAACTGTGGGACAGCTAGAAAAGGTGTAACATAGAGTTATGAGAATACCAGAAGGAGAAGAGAGAGAAATAGAAGAAACATTTGCAACAATCATGTCTAACAACTTCCACTGTTAATGTCAGACACCAAAACCAAAGATCCAGGAAGCTCAGAGCACACCAGGCAGGATACATGCCAAAAACCTACACCTAGGCATATTATTCTCCAACTGTATAAAAATCAACTCCAAAAGAAACCAAAGGTGGAGTGGACAACATCTTACCTATAGAGAAACAAAGATAAGAATCACATTCAGGCCAGGCTCGGTGGCTCATGCCTGTAATCCCAGTACTTTGGGAGGCCGAGGTGGGTGGATCATAAGGTCAGGAGATCGAGACCATCCTGGCTAATACAGTGAAACTCCGTCTCCACTAAAAAATACAAAAAATTAGCCAGGCGTGGTGGGAGCCTGTAGTCCTAGCTACTCGGGAGGCTGAGGCAGGAGAATGGTGCGGACCTGGGAGGCAGACCTTGCAGTGAGCCGAGATTGCGCCACTGCACTCCAGCCTGGGTGACAGAGCAAGACTCTGTCTCCAAAAAAAAAAAAAAAAAAAGGAATTACATTCAACATCTCAGAATCACGAAAGTAAAAAGAGAGTGGAATGAAATATTAAACACGCTGAGAGAAAAAAAAAAATCAACTAAGATTTCAGTGCCCTGTGAGATCTTCTTTCAAAAGTAAATGAGAAATAAAACATTCCCTGGACAAACAAAAGTTGAGGAAACTTGTTACCAGCAGATGTGTCATGTGAGAAAATATTAAACCTTATCTAGAGAAAAAAAAGATATACATCTGAAAACTGAATCTACATTGTATTTATTTTTATTTATTTATTTTGAGACAGAGTCTCACTCTGTTGCCCAGGCTGGAGTGCAGTGGCACATTCTTGGCTCATTGCAACCTCTGCCTCCCAGGTTCAAGCAATTCTCTGCCTCAGCCTCCCAAGTAGCTGGGATTACAGGAGCCCTCCACCACGCCTGGCTAATTTTTTTGTATTTTTATTAGAGACAGTGTTTCACCATCTTTGCCAGGCTAGTCTTGAACTCCTAACCTCATGATCCACCCATCTCGGCCTCCCAAAGTGCTGGGATTACAGGTGTGAGCCACCACACCCGGCCTGAATCTACACTTTAAAAAGAACATTAGAGAAGGAATAAGTGGTGGTAAAATGCTTTTTTTGAGATGGAGTCTCACTCTGTCACCCAGGCTGGAGTGCAGTAGCATGATCTCAGCTCACTGCAAACTCTGCCTTCCAGGTTCATGCCATTCTCCTGCCTCAGCCTCCCGAGTAGCTGGGACTACAGGCACCCTCCACCACACTCGGCTAATTTTGTTTTTGTATTTATAGTAGAGGTGGGATTTCACCATGTTAGCTAGGATGGTCTCGATCTCCTGACCTCATGATCTGCCCACCTCGGCCTCCCAACGTGCTGGAATTACAGGCATAAGCCACTGTACCCAGCTGCTTTTTATTTTTAATTGACCTAACATATAACAGTTTGTATATAATAACAATGTATGCAATTATATACTTTTTTTTTTGAGACAGAGTCTTGCTCTGTCACCCAGGCTGGAGTGCAGTGATGCAATCTCAGCTCACTGCAACCTCCACCTCCTCCCTGGTTCAAGCAATTCTCATGTCCCAGCCTCCCGAGTAGCTGGGACTACAGGCGTGTGCCACCACGTCCAACTAATTTTTTGTATTTTTAGTAGAGATGGGGTTTCACCGTGTTAGCAAGGAGGGTCTCCATCTCCTGACCTCATGATCCACCTGCCTCAGCCTCCCAAAGTATTGGGATTAGAGGCTTAAGCCAAGGCACCCAGCCAATTACATACTTAATATATACAAGGCTATGTATGCTTACATATAAGTGAAACAAATGGCAACAATAACACAACAGATGGGAATATGAGAGAAACTGGTATTACATTTCTATTAGAAGACAGTTGAAGTAACTGAACTGGTATACTGTTATTTGAAGGTGGACTTGGATTTGTTGCAAGTCTATACTGCAAACTCCAGGGCAACTAGTAAAAACCAAAGTATAAAAATGTTAAAAAGAGAAAACAGGCCAGGTATAGTGGCTCATGCCAAGGTAGAAAGATGGCTTGAGTCCAGGAGTTAGAGACTATCCTGAGCAACACAGTGAGACCCTATCCCTACAGAAAAGGCCAGGTATGGTGGTGCATACTCGTAGTACTAGCTAATTGCATACTTGTAGTCCTAGCTAATAGCATACTTGTAGTCCTAGCTAATTGCACATTTGTAGTCCTAGCTAATTGCATACTTGTAGTCCTAGCTAATTGCATACTTGTAGTCCTAGCTAATTGCATACCTGTAGTCCTAGCTAATTGCATACTTGTAGTCCTAGCTAATTGCATACTTGTAGTCCTAGCTAACTGGGAGACTGAGGTGGAAGGATCACTTGAACCCACGAGGTTGAGGCTGCAGGGAGCCATGATCACACCACTGCACTCCAGCCTGGGTGAGTGTCTCAATAAAAAAAAAAAAAAAAGCAAGAGAGGAAACAAAAATCATAAAATCATCAACTCAATAAAAGGCAGAAAAAGAGTGGAGGACAAAGCAAGAACAAAGAACAATAGGAGTGAATGGAAAATGATATGGCAAAATTAATCCAACTGTACAATCACTTTGAATGTCAATGGTCTAAATGTACCAATGAAAAGACAAATTGTTAGAGCCCATCAAAATAGAGGCACACCTCACTTTATCGAGCTTCACTTTATTTTGCTTGGCAACATCACCTTTTTAACAAATTAAAGATTTGTGGCCACGAAGTGCTCAGCAAGTCTGACCAGCACCATTTTTCCAACACCATGTGCTCACTTCACATCTGTGTCACATCTTTTGGCAATCCCCACAATCTTTCAAAGATTTTAGTTATCACATCTGTTATGATGATCTGTGATCAGTGATTTCTGATGTTACTATTGGAATTGTCTCAGGGTGCTGGAACTCTATGGAAGACAACAAACATGATGGAAAAATGTGTTTGACTGCTTCATTGACTAGTCATTTCCCTGTCTCTATTTCTCTCTTCCAGCCCCCCATTCCCCAAGATACAACAATGAAATTAGGCCACTTCACTCTGCAGTGGCCACCATGTGTTCAAGTGAAAAGAAGTGTGCACGTCTGTCACTTCAAATCAAAAGGCAGAAATCATCAAGCTTAGTGAAGAAGGCATGTTGGAAGCTAAGACAGACCAAAGCTAAGCTTCCTGCATCAGCTACCCAAGTTGTGAATGCAAAGAAAAAGTTCTTGAAGGAAGTTATAGGTGCTACTCCAGTGAACACATGAATGATTTTAAAAAACAAAACAGATTTTTACTGATACAGAGAAAGTCTGAGTGGTCTGCATAGAAGATCAAATCAGCCCCAACATTCCCTTGAGACAAAGCCTAATCCTGAGAAAGGCCCTAACTCTCTTCAATTCTATGGAGAAGAGAAGTGAGGAAGTTGCGGAAGAAATGTTTGAAGCTGGCAGAGGTTGGTACATGAGCTTCTAGGAAAACACCCATATCTGTGACATTAAAGTGTGAAGTGTGCTGTAACAATGGGAACAAGAAAGTCTGCATGATAGCACATCTGTTACAGCATGGTTAAGACCTTCTTGTTGGTAGGCCAGGAAGTAATGGTCACCATTTGTGTCCATATTCTCCTAGACTGAGCATGGAGAAATCTATAATAGTAGCCGGAGAGGTGTAGGTTGTGTGTTCAAGGGAAAAAAGAGTCATTTTGAGGGAACACATAGCCTGCCTCAGCTACGTCAGATTTCTCTCCTATATGGGTTTGTTGATTCCTGCTGAGGTGTGACTTCTTGGCTTCTCACCTGTGTGAGTTATCTGATGTATGGTGAGAACTGTCTTATCGTAAAAAGTTCTCCTACATTCATCACATTCATAGGGTTTCTCTCCTGAGTGAGTTCCCTGATGCGTATTGAGGTTTGACTTGTGACAAAAGGTTTTCCCACAGTCATTACATTCGTAAGGTTTTTCTCCAGTATGGGTTCTATGATGTACAGTGAGGACTGACTTCTGACTGAAAGTTTTTCCACATTCGCTACATTCATAGGGTTTCTCCCCCATGTGAATACCTTGATGCTTCCGAAGATTTGCCTTCTGATGAAAGGATTTTCCACATTCATTACATTCATAGGGCTTTTCCCCGGTGTGAGTTCTCTGATGTATAATAAGGTATGATTTCTGACAAAAAGTTTTTCCACATTCATTACATCCATACGGTTTTTCCCCTGTTTGAGTTCTCTGGTGTATGGTGAGGAATGACTTGCGATGAAAGGTTTTTCCACATTCATTACATAAGTAAGGTTTCTCCCCTGTGTGAGTTCCCTGATGGGTGCTGAGATTTGATTTCTGACGAAAGGTTTTTCCACATTCATTACATTCATAGGGTCTTTCCCCTGTGTGCGTTCTCTTGTGTATCCCAAGGTTTAACTTATTGATAAAGGTTTTCTCACATTCATTACATTCATAGGGTTTTTTGCCAGCATGAGTTCTCTGATGTATAGTTAGGAATGACTTACAGTAAAAGGATTTTCCACATTCATTACATTTATAGGGTTTTTCCCCTGTGTGAGTTCTGTGATGTACTGTAAGGTATGACTTGTGGCTATATGTTTTTCCACATTCGTTACATGCGTATGGTTTTTCCCCAGTGTGAGTTCTCTGATGGACAGTGAGGAATGATTTACGGCGAAACGTTTTCCCACATTCATTGCATTCATAGGGTTTTTCCCCTGTGTGAGTCCTTTGATGGACAGTGAGGAATGACTTATGGTGAAAGGTTTTCCCACATTCATTGCATTCATAGGGTTTTTCCCCTGTGTGAGTTCTCTGATGTATCCTGAGGTTCGACTTATTGATAAAGGGTTTTCCACACTCATTACATTCATAGGGTTTTTCCCCTGTGTGTGTTCTCTGATGGACAGTAAGCCTTGACTTATGGCTAAATGCTTTTTCACAATGATCACATGCATAGGGCTTTTCCCCGGTGTGAGTTCTATGATGTATTGTGAGGTATGACTTCTGGCTAAAGGTTTTTCCACATTCACTACACTGATAGGGCTTTTCCCCTGAGTGAGTTCTGTGATGTAAAGTGAGAAGTGACTTACGGTGAAAAGTTTTTCCACATTCAATACATTTGTAGGGTTTATCCCCTGTGTGAGTTCTCTGATGTAAAGTGAGGAATGACTTACGGCAAAAGGTTTTTCCACATTCATTGCATCCATAGGGCTTTTCTCCTGTGTGAATTCTCTGATGGATAGTGAGGCTGGACTTATAGCTGAACAATTTTTCACACCAGTTACAGGCATAAGGTTTTTCCTCAGTAGGCATCTTGTGCTGTATCATAAGGTCTGATTTGCTAATGGAGAGTTTCTCACATTCAACACATTCATAGGGTTTATATGTTTTGTTGTGGATGCTTTCCATCACTTGGAGAAAATTTCTTTTTCTAGCTTGCTGAGCGTTTTTTTTTTTTTTAAATCAGTAGTAGATATTTCTCCAAAGAAAATATCCAAATAACCAACAGGTACATGAAAGAAATGTTTAACATCACTAATCATCAGGGAAATGCAAATCAAAACCACAAAGAGATATTGCCTCAAACCTGTTAGAATGGTCTTACTGAAAGAAAAAGATAATGAGAGTTAACAATGGGGAGAAATTGGAACACTTGTACAGTGTTTCTGGGAATTTAAAACTGTGCAGCCTCTATGGAAAAGAGTACAGTGATTCCTCAAAAAAATTAAGAAAGTAGAACTACAACATGATCTAGCAATCTCACTTCAGGATATTTATCTGAAAGAATTGAAATTGGGATGATTCTCAGGCTCATTGCAGCATTAATTACACTAATCAAAATGTGGAAATAAGGTTAATGTCTATTGGCAGATGAATAGATAAAGATAATGTGGTATATTCATACGACGGAATATTATTCAGCTTTAAAACAAGAAAGCCCGGCAATATGCAACATGGGAGAACCTAGAGGACATTAATGCTAAGTAAAGTAAATCAGTCACAGAAGGACAAACCGTATGATTCCACTTGTATAAAATATCTAAGCCAAATTCATTAGAATCACAGATTAGAATGGTGATAGCTCCTTAAGTTGAAATCAATTTTGCATTCCTGTGTTTTGTAGTTTTGGTATCAGGATTCTGACTCATAAAACAAGTTTGGAATTTCCCCCTTCTTTATTTCTGAAATAATTTAAAATTTCTATTTTTTTAAAACATTTGAAACAATTCACCAGCAAAACTCTTTGGATCTGGAGTTTGCTTATTTTTAAATTTTCTTTAGTTTTATGTTTTTATGTACAGGTATTTGACAATTAATTTAATTACTTTAAGAAATGTCAATTACTACAAATGTTCCATTTAATCTCGTGAATTTTTTTATAAGTTTTTTTTTCAAGGAATTCACCCTTTCATCCAAGTAATTAAAATTGGTATAAAATGTTTCACAATATTCCATTATCTTGTTAATGTCTCTTGTGTCTACAACTGTACAATCTCATTAATCCCTGATATTTATAATTTGAGTTTGCTTTCTTTCTCACAGAACTAACTTTTGGCCATGTTAACTTTCTCCTGTGTCTGTTTTCTGCCTCATTGATTTCTAATTTCTGTTTTATTTCCTTTCTTCTACTTGTTTTGGACTTAATTTGCTCTCTTGTTTTAGATTTTCTTTTTAAGGTAGAAAATTTGTTCACTTGTCGAGATTTTAGAATAAGCATTTATACAAAAAATTTACTCTGGGTCTGCTTAACTTTATCCCACACATTTTGGTATAGTATATTTTTATTTGTATTCAGTTCAATGTATTTTAAGGTGTTTCTTATGATTTCTTCCTTGAGCTAAAGGGCATTTTAAGGTGTATTTAAATCTTCCAATACTGTGGACTTTCCTGGATAGCTTGTTTTTACCCATTTCAACTCATTTTCATTATGGTCAGAAAGCATACTTACTATGATTACAGTGTTTTGAAACTTCTTGAGAGATATTTTGTGGTCTATAGTCTATTGACAAATGTGTCATGTGTCGCATAATAGAACATATATTCTATCGTCTTGGTCAATATCGATTAGGTCAAGTTGTTGTCAAAATTATTTTATCTTAACTTTCTTTAATTATTCTATCAGTTAGCAATATAGCATTATGTCTTCATAATTACTTGACATTTTATCATTATGAAATAGCTTTCTGTTGTAATACTGCTTGTTTGGAGGTCTACTTCTTCTTAGATTAATATAGCCACGTAATATTTCTTGTGCTTGTTGTTTCCATGGTAAACTTGGAAATTATTTTACTCTCAACTTATCTATACCATTATATTTGGCATGCATCTCTTATAGGTACTTTTATTATCCAATTGGACAATCTGTGTTTTATTTGGAGTATTTAAATTACATTTGAAATAATTATTGATAAGGTTGGATTTAAGCCTACTATTTTGCTTTCTTTTTTTTTTTTTTTGAGATGGAGTCTCGCTCTGTCACCCAGGCTGGAGTGCAGTGGTGCGATCTCAGCTCACTGTAAGCTCTGCCTCCTGGGTTCACGCCATTCTCCTGCCTCAGCCTCCCGAGTAGCTGGGACTACAGGCGCCGCCACCACACCCGGCTAATTTTTTGTATTTTTAGTAGAGACAGGGTTTCACCGTGTTAGCCAGGATGGTCTCGATCTCCTGACCTCGTGATCCACCCGCCTCGGCCTCCCAAAGTGCTGGGATGACAGGCGTGAGCCACCGCGCCCGGCCTATTTTGCTCTTATGTTCTATTTGTTCCATCATTTTTTGCTCCTCTGTTCTTTCTTTCATGCCTTTTATACCAACTGAACAATATTCAGCGTTCCATTTTAATTCCTTTATTTGCATTTTAGAAGAATATCTTCATATAATCTGGTGGTTCTATAGGGATTATAATAAGCATCCTGGGCTTATTGCAGTGCAGTTAGTGTTAATAGTCAACGTTTTCATGTAACATGAAGAAATGTTGCAGCAAGATTGTTGCGTTTAGTCTCCTGTCAGAGCTATTAACTTAGAATATTTTACTCTACATACATTATCAATAGTACACTTAATTTTTTATTTAAACCATCAGTTGTTTGTTATAAAACTAAAAGAAAAAAGCCTTAGTTTTTCATGTTTATGCACTTGGCAATCCTAGAGCTTCTCCTTGCTTCCTGTAGGTCCGAATTTCCATCTGTTATCTTTCTTTAGCCTAAAACATTTCCGTTTGCATTTCTTGTATTTAGGTCTGCTAATGACAAATATTCAAAGCTTTCTTTTATCTGAATAAATCTTTATTTTCTCAACAATGACTTTTTCTAGTTATAGAATTTGGAGTTGACAGTTTTTTTTTTTATTTTGAAGATGTAGTTTCATTGCTTTTTAAACTGTCATTTCTGATGACAGGTCATCTGTCTATTTGTTTCCATGTATGTAAATTATTTTCTCCCTCCCTTTAGCTACTTTCAAGATTTACTCTTTTTGCCCAGTCGTTTGACTATGGTATGTCTACATTTGGTTCTCTTTATTTTTATTCTGCTCTTTGAGTTTCTTAAACCTGTAAGTTGATATATGCTGACAATTAGGAAAACTTTTGGTCTTTACTTTTTCAAATAGCATTTTCTGTCTCATTTTCTTGTTCTCTACTCTTTCTAGGACTCCAATTATATTAGTTCTAGACTGGCCCTATTTTTATTATTTTTCTTCCTCTGTATTCTTAACTGTATTGGGAAATTGTCTTTGATCTGTTTTTAAGTGCACTGATAGTTTTTTCTGCCATCTTTAATTTACTGGTATGTGCATACAATGACATTTTTCTATAAGATATTCTGTCCTTCAGTTTTAAAATTTGTCCTATTATTTCTTTATCATTTTTACTTCTCTGTTGAGATTCTCCATATGTTCCCTCTTATGACCATCTATTCTTTAAATCCTTGAATATGCTTATAATAGCTTATTTTAAATTTCTTATCTTCTAATCCCAGCATGTGGGCCATTTCAATGTCTTAATCCATTGTTTACTTCTTTTCTTATGCGTCATATTTTCCTGGTTCTATGTCTAGGCAGGTTAAATTATATGTTAGATTATGTGGATGATATTTTGTAGAGATGGGTTCTTTTATTTTCCTTTGAAGAGTGACTCTTTTCTAACATTAGTCTTTCTGTAGTCAAACACCAAACTTTCACTCCTGAGCTATGTGCAATGGTTGAAATCTCTGCTCTGTACTAGCAATTTAGCTGTTGTTTTCTGCTGGATTCTATGGAGTCTCTTTTTATGAATGTGAAATGTAGCAGCCATCGTATATCTGAATGAAGTTTAAGTGCTGATTTTAGATTTTTACTCTGTGACATTCTCCTCTGTGACTTTCAGTTGTGTGAGATTTCCTCCCATGTCACACGAATTTCCCAGTTCTTCTTTTCTGTCAGCCTGGAACTCTGTGCTCTTATTCCTCAAGCTAGTAAAACTCACCGCTTTACTCGTAGACATCTAATTTTGCACAGACAAGGGAGTGTCATCAGGTGTGAAGTTGCATTGATGCAAATTTAAATCATTGCAATTTTCTTTATTCAATGGTCAAATACTTCATCAGTGTTGAATATTCTAGTATTTCTGCCTGTTTTCTGTTTCTCATTACCATCAAATGTGTATTTAATTTTTTTTAGAGTTTATAGTTATTTTCCCTGCATTTGAGTTAGACATGAGCTACTACCACATTTTGTAATGCAAACTTTTTGTCTAACAATGTTTTAAAAAACTCTTTATTTGGAGGGAATTCTCAAATTTCTAAATACTCTACAAACATTAGGATTAGGGCTCACATTCCCAGTTTCCCTTGTAGCCAGATGTGCATATGAAACATGGCCTCAGCTAATTAAGCATACCCACATATTTGAAAGTAAGAAAAGTGTTAAGAGGAACTGCAGATATCATTTTAGTTGATGCAAGGGTGGAAAGAAAAGTAACCAACTTTCACTGGTGAACTTTGTCTTCAATCATTGTTTTCCTGTGGGTAAGTGGCTAATTTTCTGGCCTAAAGGTGGAATTGGTGTGTTGGTAACAATTGATTTGATGATAACCGGCTTCGGTCTTTTTAAAAATTGCTAATCTACCATTGTTTCTGGTCCTGTTTTATACTTATGCAGTGTATAATCTCTCATGCAAAATTTAGTTCTTTGTTTCTCAGCTTAAACTGGATTTTGATGAGCAGTTTTCACCTTCAAATGAAAGAAATGGGGGAGGAGCCAAGATGGCCGAATAGGAACAGCTCTGGTGTACAGCTCCCAGCATGAGCGACGCAGAAGAGGGGTGATTTCTGCATTTCCATCTGAGGTACCGTGTTCATCTCACTAGGGAGTGCCAGACAGTGGGCGCAGGTCAGTGGGTGAGCGCACCGTGCGCCAGCCGAAGCAGGGGCGAGGCATTGCCTCACTCGGGAAGCGCAAGGGGTCAGGGAGTTCCCTTTCCAGGGGTGACAGACGGCACCTGGAAAATCGGGCCACTCCCACCCGAATACTGTGCTTTTCCGACGGGCTTAGGAAACGGTGCCCCAGGAGAGTATAGCCTGCACCTGGCTCAGAGGGTCCTATGCCCACGGAGTCTCGCTGATTGCTAGCACAGCAGTCTGAGATCAAACAGCAAGGCGGCAGCGAGGCTTGGGGAGGGGCGCCCGCCATTGCCCAGGCTCGCTTAGGTAAACAAAGCAGCCTGGAAGCTTGAACTGGGTGGAGCCCACCACAGCTCAAGGAGGCCTGCCTGCCTCGGTAGGCTCCACCTCTGGGGGCAGGGCACAGACAAACAAAAAGACAGCAGTAACCTCTGCAGACTTAAATGTCCCTGTCTGACAGCTTTGAGGAGAGCAGTGGTTCTCCCAGCATGCAGCTGGAGATCTGAGAACAGGCAGACTGCCTCCTCAAGTGGGTCCCTGAACCCCGAGCAGCCTAACTGGGAGGCACCACCCAGCAGTGGGAGACTGACACCTCACACGGCCGGCCAGGTACTCCAACAGACCTGCAGCTGACGGTCCTGTCTGTTAGAAGGAAAACTAACAGAAAGGACATCCACACCAAAAACCCATCTGTACATCACCATCATCAAAGACCAAACGTAGATAAAACCACAAAGATGGGGAAAAAACCGAGCAGAAAAACTGGAAACTCTAAAAAGCAGAGTACCTCTCCTCCTCCAAAGGAATGCAGTTCCTCACCAGCAACGGAACAAAGCTGGGCGGAGAATGACTTTGACGAGCTGAGAGAAGAAGGCTTCAGACGATCAAATTACTCCAAGCTACGGGAGGATATTCAAACCAAAGGCAAAGAAGTTGAAAACTTTGAAAAAAATTTAGAAGAATGTATAACTAGAATAACCAATACAGAGAAGTGCTTAAAGGAGCTGATGGAGCTGAAAACCAAGGCTCGAGAACTACGTGAAGAATGCAGAAGCCTCAGGAGCCAATGCGATCAAATGGAAGAAAGGGTATCAGCCCTGGAAGATGAAATGAATGAAATGAAGCGAGAAGGGAAGTTTAGAGAAAAAAGAATAAAAAGAAATGAGCAAAGCCTCCAAGAAATGTGGGACTATGTGAAAAGACCAAATCTACGTCTGATTGGTGTACCTGAAAGTGACGGGGAGAATGGAACCAAGTTGGAAAACACTCTGCAGGATATTATCCAGGAGAACTTCCCCAATCTAGCAAGACAGGCCAACATTCAGATTCAGGAAATACAGAGAACACCACAAAGATACTCCTCGAGTAGAGCAACTCCAAGACACATAATTGTCAGATTCACCAAAGTTGAAATGAAGGAAAAAATGTTAAGGGCAGCCAGAGAGAAAGGTCGGGTTACCCTCAAAGGGAAGCCTATCAGACTAACAGCGGACCTCTCGGCAGAAACCCTACAAGCCAGAAGAGAGTGGGGGCCAATATTCAACATTCTTAAAGAAAAGAATTTTCAACCCAGAATTTCATATCCAGCCAAACTAAGCTTCATAAGTGAAGGAGAAATAAAATACTTTACAGACAAGCAAATGCTGACAGATTTTGTCACCACCAGGCCTGCCCTAAAAGAGCTCCTGAAGGAAGCCCTAACCATGGAAAGGCACAACCAGTACCAGCCACTGCAAAATCATACTGAAATGTAAAGACCATTGAGACTAGGAAGAGACTGCATCAACTAATGAACAAAATAACCAGCTAACATCATAATGACAGGATGAGATTCACACATAACAATATTAACTTTAAATGTAAATGGACTAAATGCTCCAATTAAAAGACACAGACTGGGAAATTGGATAAAGACTCAAGACCCATCAGTGTGCTGTATTCAGGAAACCCATCTCACGTGCAGAGACACACATAGGCTCAAAATAAAAGGATGGAGGAAGATCTACCAAGCAAATGGAAAACAAAAAAAGGCAGGGGTTGCAATCCTAGTCTCTGATAAAACAGACTTTAAACCAACAAAGATCAAAAGAGACAAAGAAGGCCATTACATAATGGTAAAGAGATTAATTCAATAAGAAGAGCTAACTATCCTAAATATATATGCACCCAATACAGGAGCACCCAGATTCATAAAGCAAGTCCTGAGTGACCTACAAAGAGACTTAGATTCCCACACATTAATAATGGCAGACTTTAACACCCCACTGTCAACATTAGACAGATCAATGAAACAGAAAATCAACAAGGATACCCAGGAATTGAACTCAGCTCTGCACCAAACAGACCTAATAGACATCTACAGAACTCTCCACCCCAAATCAACAGAATATACATTTTTTTCGGCACCACACCACACGTATTCCAAAATTGACCATATACTTGGAAGTAAAGCTCTCCTCAATAAATGTAAAAGAACAGAAATTATAACAAACTATCTCTCAGATCACAGTGCAATCAAGCTAGAACTCAGGATTAAGAATCTCACTCAAAACCACTCAACTACGTGGAAACTGAACAACCTGCTCCTGAATGACTACTGGGTGCATAACGAAATGAAGGCAGAAATAAAGATGTTCTTTGAAACCAATGAGAACCAAGACACAACATACCAGAATCTCTGGGACGCATTCAAAGCAGTGTGTAGAGGGAAATTTATACCACTAAATGCCCACAAGAGAAAGCAAGAAAGATCCAAAACTGACACCCTAACATCACAATTAAAAGAACTAGAAAAGCAAGAGCAAACACATTCAAAAGCTAGCAGAAGGCAAGAAATAACTAAAATCAGAGCAGAACTGAAGGGAATAGAGATACAAAAAACCCTTCAAAAAATCAATGAATCCAGGAGCTGGTTTTTTGAAAGGATCAACAAAATTGATAGACCGCTAGCAAGATTAATAAAGAAAAAAAGAGAGAAGAATCAAATAGATGCAATAAAAAATGATAAAGGGGATATCACCACCGATCCCACAGAAATACAAACTACCATAAGAGAATATTACAAACACCTCTACGCAAATAAACCAGAAAATCTAGAAGAAATGGATAAATTCCTCAACACATACACCCTCCCAAGACTAAACCAGGAAGAAGTTGAATCTCTGAATAGACCAATAACAGGAGCTGAAATTGTGGCAATAATCAATAGCTTACCAACCAAAAAAAGTCCAGGACCAGATGGGTTCACAGCCGAATTCTACCAGAGGTACAAGGAGGAACTGGTACCATTCCTTCTGAAACTATTCCAATTGATAGAAAAAGAGGGAATCCTCCCTAACTCATTTTATGAGGCCAGCATCATCCTGATACCAAAGCCTGGCAGGGACACAACAAAAAAAGAGAATTTTAGACCAATATCCTTGATGAACATTGATGCAAAGATCCTCAGTAAAATACTGGCAAAGAGAATCCAGCAGCACATCAAAAAGCTTATCCACCATGATCAAGTGGGCTTCATCCCTGGGATGCAAGGCTGGTTCAATATACACAAATCAATAAATGTAATCCAGCATATAAACAGAACCAAAGTCAAAAACCACATGATTATCTCAATAGATGCAGAAAAGGCCTTTGACAAAATTCAACAACCCTTCATGCTAAAAAGTCTCAATAAATTAGGTATTGATGGGTCGTATTTCAAAATAATAAGAGCTATTTATGACAAACCCACAGCCAATATCATACTGAATGGGCAAAAACTGGAAGCATTCCCTCTGAAAACTGGCACAAGACAGGGATGCCCTCTCTCACCACTTCTATTCAACATAGTGTTGGAAGTTCTGGCCAGGGCAATTAGGCAAGAGAAGGAAATCAAGGGTATTCAATTAGGAAAAGAGGAAGTCAAATTGTCCCTGTTTGCAGATGACATGATAGTATATCTAGAAAACCCCATCATCTCAGCCCAAAATCTCCTTAAGTTGATAAACAACTTCAGCCATGTCTCAGGATACAAAATCAATTTACAAAAATCACAAGCATTCTTATACATCAATAACAGACAAACTGAGAGCCAAATCATGAGTGAACTCCCATTCACAATTGCTTCAAAGAGAATAAAATACCTAGGAATCCAACTTACAAGGGATGTGAAGGACCTCTTCAAGGAGAACTACAAACCACTGCTCAAGGAAATAAAAGAGGATACAAACAAATGGAAGAACACTCCATGCTCATGGGCAGGAAGAATCAATATCATGAAAATGGCCATCCTTCCCAAGGTAATTTACAGATTCAATGCCATCCCCATCAAGTTACAAATGACTTTCTTCACAGAATTGGAAAAAACTACTTTAAAGTTCATATGGAACCAAAAAAGAGCCCACATCGCCAAGTCAATCCTAAGCCAAAAGAACAAAGCTGGAGGCATCACACTACCTGACTTCAAACTATACTACAAGGCTACAGTAACCAAAACAGCATTGTACTGGTACCAAAACAGAGATATAGATCAATGGAACAGAACAGAGCCGTCAGAAATAATGCCACATATCTACAACTATCTGATCTTTGACAAACCTGAGAAAAACAAGCAATGGGGAAAGGATTCCCTATTTAATAAATGGTGCTGGGAAAACTGGCTAGCCATATGTAGAAAGCTGAAACCGGATCCCTTCCTTACACCTTATACAAAAATCAATTCAAGATGGATTAAAGACTTAAATGTTAGACCTAAAACCATAAAAACCCTAGAAGAAAACCTAGGCAATACCATTCAGGACATAGGCATGGGCAAGGACTTCATGTCTAAAACACCAAAAGCAATGTCAACAAAAGCCACAATTGACAAATGGGATCTAATTAAACTAAAGAGCTTCTGCACAGCAAAGGAAACTACCATCAGAGTGAACAGGCAACCTACAAAATGGGAGAAAATTTTTGCAACCTACTCATCTGACAAAGGGCTAATATCCAGAATCTACAATGAACTCAAACAAATTTACAAGAAAAAAACAAACAACCCCATCAAAAAGTGGGCGAAGGACATGAACAGCCATGGAATTTATACAATAAATGTTAGTTTCCTGTGAACCTGCTAATTAATATGACTTTCACAGATATTTCATTAACCTAAACAGTTTAGGTTTCCTGTAGATAGACTGCATGTATTCTCATCTTTAACCTTTCCGTAATGTTCCCTAATTACAGATGTCATTGGTTCTTAATAGCAAAAGAACGGCAGTAGCTTATAAAGTTATATTATTTGTTTTTTACTAAAATGTGAAGTGATTTTCTCTTTCATTTCACCTCTAGAGCTAATTATGTATTCTAGGTTAACAAATTCCAGATTATACCATCATTAGTTTAAACTTTACAATGAACTCATTATTTCCATTTATTACTAGCCTGCATTATAGCAATATTTAGCTAATGAATTCTCAAAATATTTCTTGGAAGGTGAAAGAGTACCTCAAGTAAATGGTGTAATTAATTTATTTATCAGAATTTTAAATTAAGTTCTGTTTAATCTCAAAGGGGTACCAATGAAGTTAGGGCATAAGGACTCCATGGTTAACAAAATGGCAAGAATTAAAAAGGATTATTACATTTTTTCCTCATACTATGATGGCTATAATTTTTTAAAACAGTAGAAATGTTTAATTTTTAAAGGCTGCTAGTGTCTATTTTATTCAAAGATGTGACCTCTTCAGTTCAACTTGTTTGAAATTTGAACAGCTTTTTCTTGCTCTTGTTCAATACAGTTATTAAACAGTCCAGGCAGGCCTCTGGAGTTACATATATGCATGTGGCTATGTATATATATATATATATATATATACATAGAAGTACAAATAGCATATAATCAATTTACATAAGGCTTTTGCTTTTGATGAAAATTCTTCTAAAAGTGAATATAAATTAGTAGCATATGGAGCCTACAAAAATTGTCTAATAGGCAAGTAGGTGAAGATAATCTGTGAACAAAAAGTTTGCTGAAACATACTTTTTTTTACATGTAATAACTTTATATTGAAGGGTTTCCGGAAATATATAATGTTATAGGGCGCTTATCCCAAGACTCACGAAGGAGACAAGGGATACAGCTAGGATGGAAGTGAAAATAAAGGACAAATAGAGATAGATACTTAAGTGGAAATGAAACACCGCATGTTCTCACTCATAGGTGGGAATTGAACAACGAGAACACATGGACACAGGAAGGGGAACATCACACACCGGGGCCTGTTGTGGGGTGGGGGGAGCAGCGAGACATAGCATTAGGAGGTATACCTAATGCTAAATGACAAGTTAATGAGTGCAGCACACCAACATGGCACATGTATACATATGTAACTAACCTGCACCTTGTGCACATGTACCCTAAAACTTAAAGTATAAAAAAAAAATCATCAAACAGGTGGTAATTTCAAAACATGGCTTCTCCAGGCAGCAAATTTTCTGAATGTATCGCAAAAGAAGATAAATCATGTGTCTATGTAGATCATACCAATGAAATAAACAATAAAGGTTACTTATTGGAATATTGAAAGTGGTTGATAATAAATAAATTATTTATATTTATGATAAAAGCAATAAACTTGATTTTTAGGGGGTTCAGTGACTTCCTGAAAATATCCTCTCACAGATTTTCTCAGAGTGTCTAGTTGGCAAAAGCACAGCTCCAAATAGCTATTTCTGTCAATGTCTACCGGACATTTACAGTTCGATTTCCGAAAGTTTCCATTTCTACTGACCTTACAAATTTGTAAAATGAATGCACAGCAGGACAAAATATTAAGTGATAAAATTAATTGGATCCTACAAGTGAAAATCTAGGCAAGGAAAATCTTCTTCCTTCTTAATGAATGATTTTTATGTCTCTACATTCATGTCCTTCTAGGTAGAGCAATACCCTGGAGACCTTCTTTTGAGGCATTTCACCACCAGAGTAAGTGTGATGCATGACTAATTAATCTACCCACAGGGGGCTGGTGAAATTAAATTGGAAGTTGTTTCCTAACTGGCATATCTTGGAGTAAAATTAATCTAATAACAGCTTTCATAAGAGAGCATAAGCTTAAAAGACAACATTTTTCATTCAACTTAACCAAACAAAGTGCAAATTTAGGTCTCCAGTTGTGAAGTTTGGTTGTGTGTGGATTGTACAGTGAAGGTACCAGTGGACAACAGTTGCTCATCAAGCAAGTTTATACAAAAGCTTTGGGACAAGTCCAACTCTAGATAAAATTCTAAAGTATTTCATGCTTGTGTTCAGAGTTTCTTTTTCTCTCTCCAAGGTAACCCACATATCAAAAGACATATGGGTTGTGGGTAGAACTTCCTAAAATTGCTGGTGAGAAGTGTGTCATGCATAAACATACTTCACTAGCTTGAATTTTCTATTAGTCTCACAGGCAACAGTTGCAATCCTGTATGTTGTTCTATCTCCACACACTCCTATACATAGAAAGACCAAGTAACATCCCTGGTTAAGATGTGTACAGATTACAAGACATGTCTAAACATATTCACCAAGAGGTTTATTATTTTCACAGTGGCATTCACTAAATCAGTTGCCAGTGTAGCAATACTCAAGGAATAAGCAGGGTCTTTACTTTATCAAAGTTTGGAGTCCACCCCAAGTTAGATCACTGAAACACCTAACTATAGATAAGGTCACTCAAAAGCACAAATCCAGGTTATAAATATTCAGTAGTAGTTTATATGCATTTAGCAGTTTGAATGCTGGGAAGTGTAGCCCAGAAAATCAATCGACATGAAACTATTAAAGAGGCATACATGGCACCTGCACTTTGAATCTCTTCAGACTCAGGTTAAACAGGAGACATGATAGCTCATGTATACTGCAATAACCCTTCCTCATTGCCTTTTTATCTACGAACCTGCCCTTTTCAATGTTATCTAGATGCCTGAAGGTATGATTACCCTTGATCTTGGTAAAAAATGGTACCACCCGTCAGCAAAATCTCACCGATCAGTGTCTATGTTACCTCACTGAGTTAGCCTTTTGTGTTGTTGTGGCCCAGGATGACAATGTTGACACAATCCAAACCAGTAGTTGGAAAGTTAGTGTTGGATGCGTCTTTGACAATTGATGGAATGATCTAAAATCAAATGTGAGGCAGTGGAGACTCAAGAATGCTATTTGGGCAGTTAGTGATCTGTGGAGATACTAAATGAAATATCTGGAAGGAATTGTAATCTTGCAGCTATGCTTTTATGTGTTTTTTGACATAAACAGTTTCTATTTATGATGGAGCGGCAGAGTCCATTTCCCATGAAGTTCCCACAGTGTTAACTAATACAGTCATGTGTCACTTAATGACAGGGGTATGTCTGAGAAATGCATTCCTGGACAATTTTATTATTGTATGAACATCACAGAGTTTACTTACACAAACCTAGATGCTATAGCTGATTACATACCTAGGTTATGTGGTATAGCCTATTCCTCCTAGGCTACAAACCTGTGCAGCATGTTACTGTACTGAATACTGTAGGCAATTGTAACACAACAGTTAAGTATATCTATACTTACTTATATCTATACAGTAAGTGTATCTATACATGTCTAAACATAGAAGAGGTACAGTAAAAATACAATGTTATGATTTTATTGCTCCACTGTCATATATGTGCACCATCCTTGACCAAAATGTTGTTATGTGATGCATGACTGTAACAAAAGAATTAAGGATAATATTGAAGTGCCTATTAAGATTTCAATGAAGAAAGGAATATTTGTAAATTCTGATTACCTTAAGTGGGAATTGACTTTCTTCCTGTTTCCATGGCTGTTCCTGTGAAAGAGCACAGCTTTCCAAAGACCTGAAATCTCTGACAAATCTTGCAATTCTCTATTGCCTGCATTATGAAGTTCACCTGGTACCAAATGAGGCAAAATGGTAGATTATGAAGACCTGTACTTTCTTCTCAGTTCCTAAACATAGCAAGCATTGGTCTGCCTTGAACATTTCTGCAGTTATAAACTAGCCTTGGATCATGATTTTCTGCCTTTTTATCGTAGACAAGATTTAATTTAGGAGATGTCCTTTTAATGTGTAATGTGAATAGTAAGTGCCACTTATGAAGCCCAATTTTCTTCTAGCCATTTTAATTATCAAATCTGTCCAGTCAAGATGCATTGTTAGAGGCTTCACTGACAACACCGTCTGTGTGTTTGTGTGTGTGTGTGTGTGTGTGTGTATACATACGTATGATTGAGCAGGATTTAATGTAAGTCAAAACAGTCTCAAGTTTCTTAGGACAATACAGCTTCTTTGGCCATTCCCTTGGAGCTCTGGGTTGAGGAGCTAGTGATGTGTATTTCTTTTGCATGTTCTCCACATTATCCCTATGCAGGCCTTCCTTGGGCTTGGTTTTGGAACCAGTGATGAGGAATATCATTAGAATTGTTGTGCTCAAAAGTATTCCTCGATTCTTCTGTATAAGCAATGGCAATTTTCCCAGACCAATATTTCTTCTTTTGAAATGTAAATTTTGAATATTAACTGGTTAGTATAATCCCATAAAATAACAAAGTTTGAGTCCTATGAACTGTGTTTTATGCTAAAGTTGTGTTTTATGCTAAATCATCATTTACTCCTTGTATGATTTTTTTTTTTTTTTTTTTTGAGACAGAGTCTCACACTGTCACCCAGGCTGGAGTGCAGTGGCACGATTTTGGCTCACTGCAAGCTTCACCTCCCAGGTTCACACCATTCTCCTGCCTCAGCCTCCTGGGTAGCTGGTACTACAGGTGCCCACCACCATGCCCGGCTAATTGTTTTTTTAAGGTTAAGGGCAAAATCAAAGCTGCTCCCTTATATTACATTCATAAATCAGAATGATTAAAGCAAGCTATTTATTTATTAGAAACACATACTCCAAATTTAGCATCTAAGACATGACAGCCTTTCAAGAGACATCAATTTACTTTTTAGTGTCCATAGCTATATTTGTATTCATGTTATTGGTGTCCATAATATTTCATTAGATGTTTTGGGTAAATTGATAAATGAAAATAATGTATATGATAAGGAGAACAACCTAGGCCTCCTAGAGGGCCCCTTACAACTCAGCTGGTGTTAGCAGAAATGCCTGGGTGTAACAGTGAGAAATGACCTTTCAAAAGTGTTGAGCAGTTTTTCAGGCAGAGGAATATGTATGCCAATCCAGGCAGCAAGATAAGTGGAGTTCAGTTAAAAGATCAGGTTGCAATTACACGTCTTTTTTTTTTGTTTGTTTTGTTTTTTAGGTTTCTACTGAGAGGAAATATAACACTCAGTTATTATTTTCTCTGTATATCTCTGGCTATTTTGTCACAACCTTTTATGTAAGCTACTACCAAACACTGAGTTATCCAAGATCTATGGGTTGTATTCAATATTTGCTTTTCCCTCAACTACTAACACGTTTGATTCTCTTTGTAACTCTCTCCCCTATTTCTCCTTTCAACCTGTTTTCTCCAACCACACTGAGTTAACGAGCCTCCCTATATACTCTCATACCCTGTTTCATCTCTAAGCTCCCTTGACCTAGAGAGATTTCCTTTTTCTACGATTATACTCATCTCATCCCCTAATTTATTTCTTCTTATTTCTCTCTATATTTTTTATTCTTTTAGGCACAGCTCATGTCTCATGACTTTCAAAAAGTTTTTCTTTTGATATTCCCAGCTTGAATTAGGTATATCCTAATCAGTTTCATTAGACTTACCACTCTGCATATTATTTGCTTGCAATCTGTCTTAGGCTGGGAGTTAGCTCCTTGCAGGCAGGGGCTAGAATTTATTTACTCTTATGTCCATAATGCCTGACACAGGAACTATTCTCACATATAAATTGTAGGGCCATAATTCCAGAGAACATATGTATATTGTAGTGACTCATAAAGGCTTGAAATAAATTTTTTAAATGATGAGTTGGGAAGTCCAGGAACTTGACATCTCGATGTAGAAGAAAAGCAAGGGCAGACGAAGAAGTTATACAGGATACTTGAAATACCAGAAGCATATAGTCAGAGAGCAATAAATTAATCCTAGATTTTTAGATGTGAAGAAGTTCTGAGAAATATTTGAAGACATGGCTCTAGGAATGAGTACATAACAGAGACCAGTAGCCAGAGTCAGAGCTTTTCAGAGTGAAGAAATTGCATTGCAGGGGGAAGGGCTGTTGTATACTAAACAGAAATTGTCATTAAATGGAAGACTAAGCAAGAGGCTGATGATCTGTGGATGAGAGATGCAAAAAGGCGTGGAGATAGAGGCAAATGCCATCATCTACAAAGAAGATATTTTCATGCCAGGAAGAAAGAATAGGTCTAGAACGTAATAAAAGATAAACAGTTAACTATGTTGTAATGTGGTCTGAGAACTTACTGAAGGCATAGCCATTGATATTAACTTCCACTTTGCTTCCAGACAAAAGATTTTAAATATCTTAAAAACTGAATTTGATATTGTATGATTCTTCAAGACAGAAAGTAAAGCTGTAGTTGCCCTGGGAGGGCAAGGAATGGGGAGTCACTGTTTAATGGGTACAGGATTTCAATTTTACAAGACAAAAAGAATTATGGAGATGGGTGGTGGTGATGCTTGCACAACATTGTGAACACATTTAATAACATTGACTTGTATACTTAACAGTGGTTAAGATGCAAATTGTTGAGTGTATTTTGCCACAATTAAAAAATGGAAAACAATAGTATTTGAAGAAAGCCCATTTCATCTGGTAGCTAGCTGTATGTGTCTGCTCAGCTGTGGATAGATATTTATGCTGTCTCTGAACTGGAGGTTACTAGTATTCTCTAAGGTATAGGAAAATTGATCTTATGTGGCTAACTGAGGTGGATATAGTTGTATCAGTCAGGCAGTAATGATATAATCATGATAGTTTACATTTAACACAATTTACATGTGTTATACTTTAGAAAGCACTTCATAGTTATTATTACTTAATACCATTTTCCCCTTACCATATTTGTCTCTCCTTTCTCTGTTGACTTCAGAAAATGTCTCTTCCACACTACTCAATTCATCTCCTTATCTTTGTCAAAATTTTAAGTCTCAGAGTCTCCAAAAAAAATTCCAGACAAGTCTCATCAACTTTCAGTCATTGATTAATCAATGCCCTTAGAGGCTTTCCCTTCCCCTTCTCAATTTAACATAGCTTCCAAATACACTTGCCGGTAAAACAAAGTTGTTTATATGCTTTTGTATTTCTTCCTGTTGAATTATGAACATTTTTTCATATTGACATTGATTTCCATCTGGCCATGAATACTCAAGGTGAAGAAAATGAAACAAAATGGTTAATATTTATCAAGAGCCAGGTACTGTTTTAAGTGTCCTAGAAGCATAAACTAGTGTGATGCTCACCAGCTCATATGAGAGGCAAAAATGGATGAAACTGTAAAACCAAGACACAGAGAGTTAAGGGAAATTTCCCAAGATCACACAGCCACTAAGGATGTGAACCAGATTTTGACTTCAGGCTATTTACCCCAGAGCCTGCGCTTTCAACCATCATTTGTACTGCTTCCCTAAATTATACTTGACTAGACTGTGACATCAAATTTCACCTATGACACTGATTGTCTGGGGAACTTTGCAACTTATTCTGAATATGACTCAGTTTTCTTTTCTGTACAGAGATAGTCAGTATATACCCCATAGATTTGTTATAAGGATTATATGAAATGACACATGAGAAGGCTTTAAAAGGACTTGGAAAGCAATAAGCTTTTTTGTTTTCAATCATTTTTCAATAGGTTATCAGTGTTGTGAATGGTTCATGAAAAATGACTTTGGGCTCACTGAGTAACTGAAATGTTGATGCTTAATAGTTTGTTTAATATTAATATAAAGTTAATAAATGTTGTTATTGTTGAGTAATAGTTATTTTGCTTTTCACTGTTTTTCTTTTCCAGGGTTTTAGTCAGAGACTTCTTAAGCTTCCTCAAGAGTGTACACATTTCTTAAATTTGTTGGAAATTATCAAATTTAAGATATCTTGCATTTTTTTCTTCCTTAGTAAACACTAAATTCCATCACGCAGCAGATAAAAGGCTCTGTTATTGTCTGTACAATGGTTTAATATTCACTTTTATTCCCTGTATGGTAGTTTTGATTTAATTGCTATTTAGAATAAAATTTGTTCCTTATTATATGCTTTCATAATTATAAAATTTGTTTTAATGCCTTCTATACATATACTGGGCTTTTCTTTATTTCTTTATATCCTTCACAGTTTCATAATCCTGGTATTTGAAATCTCATTAAGTGTTATTTGGGGATTTGCTGGGAATGTCATCTACATAGTAATGTCTCAAGTTTGTAGCATCTTTAAAACATAATAGGAGATGGAATTCACAGCAGAGTAATAAGCCTCCCCCTTTAAGCAATGTATTTGTGATTGGTATGACTTTTTTCCCAGAGGGCAGTTAGCAACACAATATTATGGCTATGTGTACAAGGAAAACAAACAAAATTTTAAAAATCTCCTTTAAAAAAAACAGTGCCCGAGCCTAACCAGTATCATGCACAGAATCCGTTTCCACCTCTTCATATGGAAGCAGCTGTGGGTGGACATCTAGAAAGTTGGATAACTATTTATCACATATGATCTGCCAAGGGAGAGATTTATAAGAAAGGGTTAAATTTAATCCATAGGAACGAAAAATCAAAAATCAGTGAATTTTCCATTTGTGGTTTTCCCTAGGGGCTCTACTCTCAAGGTGGCTTAAATACATTAGAATTCAATGTCTAGGCACAAGTGTTTGTTAGTGACATCAAAGCAAGTTAAACATTCCTGCTCTGTGAGTCCAAGCACAGGGACACTTGGTTTCCTTTGGAAGGATATCATAAAGGCAGTGTTTATGAGTAATCCCTCATTGTCTTATCTTCTGTAGCATTCAATGGTATGTACTATAATTTAGAAACGAAAACTACTTAAAGACCACTTCCTAAGTTTCATGTATTTCAGATTCTCAGATCCTGAGTGTTTAAATATGCCTATATTTCTTCATAAAAAAAATAATCTTTGCCAAGTTAGAAAAAGAAAAAGTCATATTCCTATTTTTAACTAAATGTAGTCAGACATTTGGACACTTTTTAGCCTTCAATACATTATGTAATTTGGGTAATAGGTTGAATAAAAGTAAGCAACTTCAGTTAAATTCAGAGAGAAGCTAGTAATTGTTTCTAAGATTCAAATGCATAGAACAGATCTCTGATATTAAGGATAAGACCCTCAAAGGTAATTGTGAGATTATTTTGGGAGGAATCATCATAGATTCTTACTGTTATAAACACAGTCAAATGTCAGATAAATATACTCCACTGAAATGTTTTCTAGGAATGATGTTGGAACAAATGTTGGTAATTTTGAAAGTCATGGAGAGGATTTCAGATGATAGAAGTCTGGCAACTATCCCAGGTTTAATAAATAAGCAAATGGTGAGTTCCAAAAATGCTGTATCAATGAGCCTTATATTGATCCTGAGCACAATTTCAGGAAGGTCCATTAAATGGGTCTTTTGAGAGCACTTAGGATAAAAGGCTGGCAGCAGGGATTCACTAAGAGCATTGGTGCCAAACTTGCCTCTTTGACATTGTTATCTGACTGATAAAGGTAGGCTATAGCGGTATACAATACAGCTCTTTCCAGGGTAAAGCTGTTGAGCTGCTGTAATTTTCCTTGCCTCTTCGCTATCTTCTCCTATAGTCGACTCCCAAGGAAAAGATAGTTGACTTTTAATCTAGAAATGTATGTTAACTGGCAAAAACAAACAAATGAAACCATAAACTATCCTTTAGGCTTCTCTCTGCTCAGTTATTAGATCATATGAATGTGTCCTTAGGAAACACAGAAGGCCCACACTATTATAGAGACAAATTTCTTACATTCTCTGCTGTTTAATGCTCTTCAAAATACTTACCATACTTCAGCCATTTGATTGCCAACTACTTGAACACAGGGACCAAAGTACTTATTAAAAATTTTGCACATTATGAGGGCATTAACTTTTAAGTATTCAATTGTTAAGACAATGCATATTATTATAAACCATAGAAGGCACACTTATTACCTCCTTAAGAACCAGTCTCTATTTCTCTGGTTCATAGAACTCCCAGGTCCTAGAGGGATTGGACATTTGTGTCTTCAATTGGCCCTCTTCAGCCCTAGGATAAATAGTGATTAATCTAAGCCAACGGTTTTCAGCTCTGTCTGACCCAGTGCCTCTACTTCATAAGAAATTCTTCAAAGACCCCTTCACTATTCTAAACTATTAATGAGAACACAATGTATGCATTCAAGTTGTTGAAAATATTAATGTTATGCTGCAGCTAACAAAGGAGAAATAATTTATTGTCAATATATAATCCAAAATGTATATAATTGTGCCAGAACATTTACATATCAAATACAATAGAACATGATGAAATTTTCATATCTTCACCCATACCTTGAAACATTGTAAATATAAAGCTACAAATATAGTTTCATTGAATAGCCAAATGCCAAAATTGCCATTTCTATTGTTGACATGATTGATCTGCATTGGCAAATGTAATAGATACTTTCTGCTTGCCCCTTGTCCCCTGTTACACTCCCCTATCTACTGGCTTTTGTCCAAGTGGAATGGTCCATATTGAATATGTCAATAGGTTCCCTTGCTCATTGCCTTCTATGCATGTTCATGAGATTAAAGGGAAGGAGGAAATGGGATTGAGGGTTATTGCCTGAACTCCCTCTCTGCTAGGTCTCCTTGACCAATCTTTTTCATAAGAAAATCAGTGTTTCCTTGTGTGATTAGGGCAGTTTACTCCCCAGAACTCTGCCTGCTGCTACTAACCCAGAGTTATTGTGGGGTGTGATTTCTGTGATTCCTTCAACCTTCTCCCCTGACATTTTTGTAAGTAGTCTCTTTGGAAATAAACCCATGTTAAATTATCTTAGTTTGGGTGTGTTCTCTTTTTCCTATTGAGACTGTGAAATGAGTATCTAAATGAAAAAATCTACCATCTTTTCTAATGTACATAGTTTCATTCCTGCAAAATTCATGGAATATTAAAACCATGCAAAAGTACTTGGCACTTAGGCAGTTACATTTGGGTTTGTATAATTAGACAAGGCAGGTTATTCACTTTCATTATGTTAGAAAGTCATTCATGACATGTAGCAATCCTTGATTAGGAGCGGCTATCCCATGTTACTGGACATTTGGCATCCCTGTTTTCCAATCCTTAAAGTTTTTCCTTAAAGTTCCAAAATGCCTTCACTTATTCTTTCCTGCCATTGAATTTTGTCACATGAAGTTGTAAGGCTGGGAATGCCATAGTCATCTTGAAAACATAGGTAGAAAGATAAGAGAATCACAAAGAAGTGGATCATGTTGAATTAACTAACCATTGATACCATCTATTTGTTGTGCGACTTGGTAAAAGTTGCTCCTAGTTTTTTTCTACAATTAGTTGACTATTCTGTTACTTGAAGCTAAAACTTTTTTTTTCTTTTCTTTCTTTCTTTTCTTTTTTCTTTCTTTCTTTCTTTTTTTTTTTTTTTGACAGAGTCTTACTCTGTTGCCCAGGCTGGAGTGCAATGGCATGATTTTGGTTCACTGCAACCTCTGCTTGCTTGGTTGAAGCAATTCTCCCACCTCAGCCTCCCAAGTAGCTGGAATTACAGGCACCGCCACCACACTCGGATAACTTCTGTATTTTTAGTAGAGATGGGGTTTCACCATGTATGCCAGGCTGGTCTCAAACTCCTGACCTCAAGTGATGCACCCACCTTGGCCTCCCAAAGTGCTGGGATTACAGGCGTGAGCCACTGACCCTGGCCAAAAACATTTTAACCAATAGCAAAGCACATTATTTCATTTCATTTTTTCAAAAGTTGCCAGTAATTTCAATTAAAAATATTATATAACATGCTTAATGCAATACAAATGCTTTACAATGTACAATGGGGTTAAGTCTTGATAAGCTGATCATAAATTGAAAATACTGTAAGTTAAAAATGTATTTAATATACCTAACATACTGAACATCACAGCTTAGCCTGGTGTACCTTTAATGTGCTCAGAACACATACATCAGCTGACAGTTGGGCAAAATCGTTGAATACAAAACCCACTTTGTAATAAAGGGTTGGATATTTTATGTAATTTGTTGAATATTGTACTGAAAGTGAAAAGCAGAATAGTTATATTCTATTCAAACCTATCACTTTTGCTTCATCATAATGTTAAAAAAATCATAAATTGAACCATAATAAGTTGGTGACCATCTGTATATATGTATGTGCATGTGTATCTATATAAATATGTATGTTTATATATATATTTGTGTGCATATATATCCTCTGTGTGTGTATGTGTATGTGTGTGTGAGAGAGTGTCTGTGTGTGTATGAAATTGTAGGAAAGTAAAATTTCTTATCTTATAGATATAGCATTGTTAACACGTTGGTACCTATCCTCCTGAGATGTAAAATTTTACATGGATAGATGTGTACATTTACAGTTGTACACAAAGAGAAACATATTCTGTAGGCTCTTTGTTTTTCTGCAGTTTCATTCAACACTATCTGGTTTATATGGATGATTACGTATATAATGCTAAGATGAAGGTTCTTCTCTATAACTTTGAAACTTCCTTGATTATCAACCCTTGGCATATTCTTAGAATTGGATTTTATTTTAGAATTAAGATCCTTGTTTCAGGACTCTAGCCTGTTAACACACAGAGCCAATAATTATTCAGAATGGTTGGGTTAGTTCACATTCCCACAGATGGGACATCAAATATCCAGGCTGCACAGCCTCGTTAACACTAGATTTTCTGGACATTTTATGTAGTATTTCATCTGATATAAAAAGTAAAATTCTAATTTAATTATGGTTGTTAATTTATTTTTCTTTCTAGTCATTATGAAAATGTTTAACTATATGAAAAGCCAGGAAAGGAGTTTCTTTTTAAAGGTAGTAATTCAGAAATATTTGTGATACTTAGTTTTTAAAAATTAACTCTAAAAGAATCTTGAAATGTCTCTTTAATGAAATAGGGCATAAATACTCGTCACATTAGTGAAAATATGTGTTTAAAATTAAAATATCTGTAGCAATGCTGTAAATATTAATAATTTTTTTAAAGAATGACATCTTCAAAATATAAATGTTCTAAACTTATAATTAGTTAAATATGTCTCTATTAGTACATATAGATATATATATCTAAATAAATTTGAAGATTTCAAATTCCAGGTACAATATAATTTTTTTCTATCCTGTGATTTGTCATTCAGGATTTTGTAATTTGAACAGAAATATTTTGCCCTAACCAAATGTCTGTCTTTTCGCTAACCTAAAAATGTTATTTTATGATTGTTTTAAAGGTCAGTTTGCATGCTTGAAAAGCATCTTGTACAATGTTACATAATATATTGCATATTTGGTTATATTGTTTTAACTGTATAAATATGGTTTAAATCTATGACACTCTTTAGTGCTGATCATGGTGCAAAGCAAACTTATCTGTATAAAAGGCTCCTGCTAATTTTTTTTATTATACTTTAAGTTTTAGGGTACATGTGCACAACGTGCAGGTTTGTTACATATGTATACATGTGCCATATTGGTGTGCTGCACCCATTAACTCGTCATTTATGTATATCTCCTAATGCTATCCCTCCCCTCTCCTCCCACCCCACAACAGGCCCCAGTGTGTGATGTTCCCCTTCCTGTGTCCATGTGTTCTCATTCTTCAATTCCCACCTATGAGTGAGAACATGCGGTGTTTGTTTTTTTGTCCTTGTGATAGTTTGCTGAGAATGATGGTTTCCAGCTTCATCCAAGTCCCTACAAAGGACATGAAGTCATCATTTTTTATGGCTGCATAGTATTCCATGGTGTATATGTGCCACATTTTCTTAATCCAGTCTATCATTGTTGGACATTTGGGTTGGTTCCAAGTCTTTGCTATTGTGAATAGCGCCACAATAAACATACGTGTGCATGTGTCTTTATAGGGACATGATTTATAATCCTTTGGGTATATACCCAGTAATAGGATGGCTAGGTCAAATGGTATTTCTAGGTCTAGATCCCTGAGGAATCGCCACACTGACTTCCACAATGGTTGAAATAGTTTACAATCCCACCAACAGTGTAAAAGTGTTCCTATTTCTCCACATGCTCTCCAGCATCTGTTGTTTCTTGACTTGTTAATGAGCACCATTCTAACTGGTGTGAGATGCTATCTCATTGTGGTTTTGATTTGCATATCTCTGATAGCCAGTGATGGTGAGCATTTTTTCATGTGTTTTTTGGCTGCATAAATGTCTTCTTTTGAGAAGTGTCTGTTCATATCCTTCGCCCACTTATTGATGGGGTTGTTTGTTTTTTTCTTGTAAATTTGAGTTCATTGTAGATTCTGGATATTAGCCTTTTTTCAGACGAGTAGGTTGCAAAAATTTTCTCCCATTCTGTAGGTTGCCTGTTCACTCTTATGGTGGTTTCTTTTGCTGTGCAGAAGCTCTTTAGTTTAATTAGATCCCATTTGTCAATTTTGGCTTTTGTTGACATTGCTTTTGGTGTTTTAGCCATGAAGTCCTTGCCCATGCCTGTGTCCTGAATGGTATTGCCTAGGTTTTCTTCTAGTATTTCTATGGTTTTAGGTCTAACATTTAAGTCTTTAATCCATCTTGAATTAATTTTTGTATAAGGTGTAAGGAAGGGATCCAGTTTCAGCTTTCTACATATGGCTAGCCAGTTTTCCCAGCACCATTTATTAAATAGGGAATCCTTTGCCCATTTCTTGTTTTTGTCTGGTTTGTCAAAGATCAGATAGTTGTAGATATGTGGCATTATTTCTGAGGGCTTTGTTCTGTTCCATTGGTCTATATCTCTGTTTTGGTACCAGTACCATGCTGTTTTGGTTCCTGTAGACTTGTAGTATAGTTTGAAGTCAGGTAGCGTGATGCCTCCAGCTTTATTCTTTTGGCTTAGGATTGACTTGGCGATGAGGGCTCTTTTTTGATTCCATACGAACTTTAAAGTATTTTTTTCCAATTCTGTGAAGAAAGTCACTGGTAGCTTGATGGGGATGGCATTGAATCTATAAATTACCTTGGGCAGCATGGCCATTTTCACGATATTGATTCTTCCTACCCATGAGCATGGAATGTTCTTCCATTTGTTTGTATCCTCTTTTATTTCATTGAGCAGTGGTTTGTAGTTCTCCTTGAAGAGGTCCTTCACATCCCTTGTGAGTTGGATTCCTAGGTATTTTATTCTCTTTGAAGCAATTGTGAATGGGAGTTCACTCATGATTTGGCTCTCTGTTTGTCTGTTATTGGTGTATAAGAGTGCTTGTGATTTTTGCACATTGATTTTGTATCCTGAGACTTGGCTGAAGTTGCTTACCAGCTTAAGGAGATTTTGGGCTGAGATGATGGGGTTTTCTAGATATAAAACCATGTCATCTGCAAACAAGGACAATTTGACTTCCTCTTTTCCTAAGTGAATACCCTTTATTTCCTTCTCCTGCCTGATTGCCCTGGCTAGAGCTTCCAACACTATGTTGAATAGGAGTGGTGAGAGAGGGCATCCCTGTCTTGTGCCAGTTTTCAAAGGGAATGCTTCCAGTTTTTGTCCATTCAGTATGATATTGGCTGCGAGTTTGTCATAGATAGCTCTTATTATTTTGAGATACGTCCTATCAATACCAAATTTATTGAGAATTTTTAGCATGAAGTGTTGTTGAATTTTGCCAAAGGCCTTTTCTGCATCTATTGAGAAAATCATGTGGTTTTTGTCTTTGGTTCTGTGTATATGCTGGATTACGTTTATTGATTTTCCTATGTTGAACCAGCCTTGCATCCCAGGGATGAAGCCCACTTGATCATGGTGGATAAGCTTTTTGATGTGTTGCTGGATTTGGTTTGCTAGTATTTTATTGAGGATTTTTGCATCAATGGTCATCAAGGATATTGGTCTAAAATTCTCTTTTTTGGTTGTGTCTCTGCCAGGCTTTGGTATCAGGATGATGCTGGCCTCATAAAATGAGTTAGGGAGGATTCCCTCTTTTTCTATCGATTGGAATAGTTTCAGAAGGAATGGTACCAGTTCCTCCTTGTACCTCTGGTAGAATTTGGCTGTGAATCCATCTGGTCCTGGACTTTTTTTGGTTGGTAAGCTATTGATTATTGCCACAATTTCAGCTCCTGTTATTGGTCTATTCAGAGGTTCAACTTCTTCCTGGTTTAGTCTTGGGAGAGTATATGTGTCCTGGAATTTATCCATTTCTTCTAGATTTTCTAGTTTGTGTAGAGGTGTTTATATATTCTCTGGTGGTAGTTTGTATTTCTGTGGGATCAGTGGTGATATGCCCTTTGTCATTTTTTATTGCATCTATTTGGTTCTTCTGTCTTTTCTTCTTTATTAGTCTTGCTAGTGGTCTGTCAATTTTGTTGATCTTTTCGAAAAACCAGCTCCTGGATTCATTGATTTTTTTGAAAGGTTTTTTTCGTTTCTATTTCCTTCAGTTCTGCTCTGATTTTAGTTATTTCTTGCCTTCTGCTAGCTTTTGAATGTGTTTGCTCCTGCTTCTCTAGTTCTTTTAATTGTGATGTTAAGGTGTCAATTTTAGATCTTTGTTGCTTTCTCTTGTGGGCATTTAGTGCTATAAATTTCCCTCTACACACTGTTTTGAATGTGTCCCAGAGATTCTGGTATGTTGTGTCTTTGTTCTCATTGGTTTCAAAGAACATCTTCATTTCTGCCTTCATTTCGTTATGTACCCAGTAGTCATTCAGGAGCAGGTTGTTGAGTTTCCATGTAGTTGAGTGGTTTTCAGTGAGTTTCTTAATCCTGAGTTCTAGTTTGATTGCACTGTGGTCTGCGAGACAGTTTGTTATAATTTCTGTTCTTTTACTTTTGCTGAGGAGTGCTTTGCTTCCAACTATGTGTTCAATTTTGGAATAGGTGTGGTGTGGTCCTGAAAAGAAAGCATATTCTCTTGATTTGGGGTATAGAGTTCTGTAGTTGTCTATTACGTCTACTTGGTGCAGAGCTGAGTTCAATTCCTGGATAGCCTTGTTAACTTTCTGTCTCGTTGATCTGTCTAATGTTGACAGTGGGGTGTTAAAGTCTCCCATTTTTATTGTGTGGGGGTCTAAGTCACTTTGTAGGTCACTAAGGACTTGCTTTATGAATCTGGGTGCTCCTGTATTGGGAGCATATATATTTAGAATAGTTAGTTCTTGTTGAATTGATCCCTTTACCATTATGTAATGGCCTTCTTTGTCTCTTTTGATCTTTGTTGGTTTAAAGTCTGTTTTATCAGAGACTAGGATTGCAACCCCTGCCTTTTTTTTGTTTTCCATTTGCTTGGTAGATCTTCCTCCATCCCTTTATTTTGAGCCTATGTGTGTCTCTGCATGTGAGATGGGTTTCCTGAATACAGCACACTGATGGGTCTTGACTCTTTATCAAATTTGCCAGTCTGTGCCTTTTAATTGGAGCATTTAGCCCATTTACATTTAAGGTTAATATTGTTATGTGTGAATTTGATCCTGTCATTATGATGTTAGCTGGTTATTTTGCTCGTTAGTTGATGCAGTTTCTTCCTAGCCTTGATGGTCTTTACAATTTGGCATGTTTTTGCAGTGGCTGTTACCAGTTGTTCCTTTCCATGTTTAGTGCTTCCTTCAGGAGCTCTTTTAGGGCAAGCTGGTGGTGACAAAATCTCTCAGCATTTGCTTGTCTATGAAGTATTTTATTTCTCCTTCACTTATGAAGCTTAGTTTGGCTGCATATGAAATTCTGGGTTGAAAATTCTTTTCTTTAAGAATGTTGAATATTGGCCCCCACTCTCTTCTGGCTTGTACAGTTTCTGCCGAGAGATCAGTAGTTAGTCCCATGGGTTTCCCTTTGTGGGTAAACTGATCTTTCTCTCTGGCTGCCCTTAACCTTTTTTCCTTCATTTCAACTTTGGTGAATCTGACAATTATGTGTCTTGGAGTTGCTCTTCTCAAGGAGTATCTTTGTGGCATTCTCTATATTTCCTGAATTTGAATGTTGGCCTGCCTTGCTAGTTTGGGGAAGTTCTCCTGGATAATATCCTTAAGAGTGTTTTCCAACTTGGTTCCATTCTCCCAGTCACTTTCAGGTACACCAATTAGACATAGATTTGGTCTTTTCACATAGTCCCATATTTCTCAGAGGCTTTGTTCATTTCTTTTTATTCTTTTTTCTCTAAACTTCTCTTCACGCTTCATTTCATTCATTTCATCTTCCATCTCTGATACCCTTTCTTCCAGTTGATCGCATCACTTACTGAGGCTTGTGCATTTGTCGTGTAGATCTTGTGCCGTGGTTTTCAGCTCCATCGGGTCCTTTAAGGACTTCTGTGCATTGGTTATTCTAGTTATCCATTCGTCTAATTTTTTTTCAAAGTTTTTAACTTCTTTGCCATTGGTTCGAACTTCCTCCTTTAGCTCGAATTAGTTTGATCTTCTGAAGCCTTCTTCTCTGAACTCGTCAATGTCATTCTCCATCCAGCTTTGTTCCGTTGCTGGTGAGGAGCTGCATTTCTTTGGAGGAGGAGAGGCACTCTGATTTTTAGAGTTTCTGGTTTTTCTGCTCTGTTTTCTCCCCATCTTTGTAGTTTTATCTACCTTTGGTCTTTGATGATGGTGACATACACATGGGGTTTTGGTATGGATGTCCTTTCTGTTTGTTAGTTTTTCTTCTAACAGTCAGGTCCCTCAGCTGCAGGTCTGTTGGAGTTTACTGGAGGTCCACTCCAGACCCTGTTTTCCTGGGTATCAGCAGCAGAGGCTGCAGAACAGTGGATATTGGTGAACTGCAAATGCTGCTGCCTGATCGTTCCTCTGGAAGTTTTGTCTCAGAGGAGTACCCGGCTTTGTGAGGTGTCAGTCCGTGCTTACTGGGTGGTGCCTCCCAGTTAGGCTACTCGGGGGTCAGGGACCCACTTGAGGAGGCAGCCTGCCTCTTCTCAGATATCAAGCTGTGTGCTGGGAGAACCACTACTCTCTTCAAAGCTGTCAGACAGGGACATTTAAGTCTGTAGAGGTTATTGCTGTCTTTTGATTGTCTGTGCCCTGCCCCCAGAGGTGGAGCCTAATGAGGCAGGCAGGCCTCCTTGAGCTGTGGCGGGATCCACGGAGTTCAAGCTTCCTGGCCGCTTTGTTTAGGTACTCAAGCCTGAGCAATGGTGGGCGCCCCTCCCCCAGCCTTGCTTCTAGCTTGCAGTTTGATCTCAGACTGCTGTGTTTGCAATGAGCGAGGCTCCGTGGGCGTAGGACCCTCCAAGCCAGGTGCAGGATATAATCTCCTGGCGTGCCGTCTGATAAGCCTGTTGGAAAAGCACAGTATTAGGGTGGGCGTGACCCGGTTTTCCAGGTGCCATCTGTCACCCCTTTCTTTGACTAGGAAAGGGAATTCCCTGACCGCTTGTGCTTCCCAGGTGAGGCAATGCCTTGCCCTGCTTTGGCTCATGCATGGTGCACTGCACCCACTGTCCTGCACCCACTGTCTGGCACTCCCTAGTGAGATGAACCTGGTACCTCAGTTGGAAATGCAGAAATCACCCGTCTTCTGTGTCGCTCACGCTGGGAGCTGTAGACTAGAGCTGTTCCTATTCGGCCATCTTGTCTCCACCCTCTAATTTTTAACTTTCAAAAGACTGGATACATTCACTCTCTTCTGAATTTTAATTCCTGATGGAAAGATTGTAAAATCTCAAGAGGATAATGAATCAGCTTCTGATATATTCTGGAATCATGATTTGATCACCCATCCAAGAATGAGTATTCACTTTCCTTTACATTACATGCATGCATAATACCATGCTGAGTGATGCTGGAAAAGGTGAGTCTTCAGTAATGCCTTCATGAAATTACAGTCTCACTACACTGATGTATTTTCTTTTTAACCCTTTCTTTATTTTCTGCGGTGAATAAGTGACTTCTAAGACATGAACAAATGGGAAAAACTGAAAAAGAACCTTCATCTAATTCAGTAACTACCTTTTGTGTCCTCTAAGAATTTTTGTCTCCAGAAAGCTCTAATTTTCATTCCTTTACAAGATTTATTTCTCTCTCCTTTCCAACACCAGACTTTGCTCTGTTTGTTTTCTCTAACTTTTTTAGAGATACCTACAATAGAAAAAAACTATGACATATTCAATACATCTGAAAATTTTGCATTGCCATAGATAAGAATGAATTATCTGTTTATAAAGAAAAAAAGAATAAAAATATGAACCAAGAAAGCACAGAAGGTAATAACCACATTTAGATATTTATCATGGAATCATCTTTATAATCCATCTGTTACGATTCCACAGCGCAAATTACAAGTAATTGTGAAGTTTCCCCTCATTTTATAGGTTTGATCTTGTAAGGCATACAACACAAGTTTTATTTACTTTTCTTTTTGGTATTTGGATCTTAATTTGGTCAAGTGGCCACTGGGTAGATGATGGAGCCTCTTGGGACATGCAGTCTTCTTCTAGCTTTGTTGATGTAAATATTACTGTGTATTTTTCATTCACTTATTATTTTACAAGGCATGCTTCATGAAAAATATGTCAGTATCACATTGACAAATCACAAAATTTAAAAGGCACAAGAAAAAAACAATTTATTTAAAACATTCCTGTGTAAAAGTAGTCACCACTCTTACTATTCTTCAGGTATTTTTATTCTATTTAAATGCAAGCCTAGTTTTATCTCGAGTGTCTGACCTTGATGATATCGTGTACTTTAAACTTAGAAAAAATTGAACTCTTTTGGAAATTTCCTACACATCAGCTTTTCTAGATGCCAATAGTCTTGTTTTAGCCATGGTGATGGCAGCAAAGTGGGTTCTCAGGGATTCTGGCCTCTGGCATCATCTCAGTTGTTTATAATTGAAGTTGGCTCTGATGAGAACTCAGCTTAGATGCATGGTTGGACTGCTGGGCTTAAGGCTGGTCTACCAGGAGGTTGCCTTGAGGTGTAACTAGGCAAAGAAAGAAGGAAGTTGGGCAAAATTACCAACAATCTTCAATGATGAATTTTTATGAGTAGGGGCTTCCCACACCATCAGGCACTCCGAGCTGGAGAAACAAGGGATGTTGAATTGAAAGTTTAATTTTTTAGGCTTGATAGTCAGATTAGGGAAATTTTGGGTACACCTTTCCCATTCTAGAGTCCTCTCCCTAACTCAGGGCCAACTTGGGACATGGGTTCAATGGAAAAGAGTGCCAAGATCAATTAGAAATATCCATCACGAACATAGGAGGCAGGCATTCTGGCCAAGGGGTGCGTCTTCCCACTTTGTAGTCCAGAGTGTGATTTCTTCTTGCTATCTGTCCCTCCATAAATAAGCGCTGGGTGGAGGACAAGCTGGTTACAGTTGAGGATGGAATGAGATTCTAGCAGAATTGCAAAATGAACTGAGAGCCACAAAAGTGTCCCTCTGTAAACCAGCAGAGAGAGCTGTGGAAGGCAAAGGAAGAGGAGCCAAGAGGCCAGATAACATTCCTGCTTCCCCTACATTGTGAGAGTGAAATCGTCAGCAACCTATATCAGTAATTAACGAGAGGCTTTTTAGAGAGTAAGACTTCTGCTAGATACCTCAATAGCTGAAGTCGCTCTTCAGTGCTGCACATAACCTGTGGACAGATTTTCATCATTATTAATTCATTTATTCAACAGACAGATATTAAATTCAAGGCATAGTTCTAAACTATGCAGTCAATTACAAAAAATAAATAATAATGAAGGGCATTAGCTCTGCCACATAGGATGTTAAAACTCTAGCTGCTAAATGAGACAAATAGGGTTCCCACATCAAGTGCCTGCACTCCTGTTATAACCTCGACTCTGCTTCCAATGGCTTCTCTTGTTTCTGTTTTGGTAAACCCATCATTTGGCTTAGTCCCTATCCTTGCCATGGTCATCTACCAGTGGGTGGACCTCCTTGATGGTAACTACAGGCATAGATCTTTGTTTCTTTTCAAATGTTTGCTTACTTTAGAGCCGCAGTCAAATATTTGGACCATCAGACTCTGAGGCTGTGTGTGGTTGAAACTGTCTTGAGACTCAAAGAGCTATTGAGGAAGGGATTTGGTAGCCGAACTCTTTTGAAATTTTTCTGTGTCTCTCACACATCTGGGGCTGAATAGCTGAATATGTTGTTTAATTTCTACATCAATGATAGTTTAATAGGCATTCATGCAAATCAGTTCTGCTGGGAGTTTATTATCCTACTCCAATAACAAGTAATGCATTCCTTAAATTTAGTGTAGGTATAAATTCTACATGGAAAGTGAAGCTGTCTTTATGAATTGCTGTTATGGAATATACTAGATTGTGTAGGTTTTAGTACAATCCAGGTAATTATCATGCCTGGTAATATTTTCAGGAACTTGGAAATTTTTCATTTGCCACCCACTAGTTAGATCATAAACTTAATTCTATGTATCTGAATTTATTTTTCTATTTATAAATTTATCTGGATGCTTTCTCAAAGGTTTCCCAGATTAAAAACCTATGGCTTTGTAAAATTAAAACAGAAGTAATAAGAATTCTGTTAAAAAACAGAATCAGGCCAAGCATGGTGGCTTATGCCTGTAATGCCAGCCCTTAGGGAGGCCGAGGCAGGAGGATCATTTGAGGTCAGGAGTTCGAGACCAGCCTGGCCAACATGGCAAAACCCCACCTGTAATTAAAAAAAATACACAAATTAGCTGGGCATGGTGGTGAATGCCTTTAGTCCTAGCTACTCAGGAGGCCAAGGCAGGAGAATCGCTTGAACCCGGGAGGCTGAGGTTGCAGTGAGCCAAGACAGTGCCACTGCACTCCAGCCTGGGTGACAGAGTGAGATCCTGTCTTAAAAAAAAAAAGAAAAGAAAAAGAAAGAAAACCAGAATCATACAGTGAGAGAGGTTGTATAGCCCTTTTAATTGTCCATAATGGATACGTTTCTTTTTCTGTGTAATAGTTTATCAGCATGAAAAAAGAGTCCCTGAACACTGATAATTTTCTTTCTCTCTTTTTTTTTCCTTTTTTTTTTTGAGATGAAGTCTCGCTCTGTTGCCCAGGCTGGAGTGCAATGGCAACATCTCTGTTCACTGCAACTTTCACAACCTGGGTTCAGGCGATTCTCCTGCCTCAGCCTCCCAAGTAGCTGGGATTACAGGTGCAGCCCGCCATGCCTGGATACGTTTTTGTATTTTCAGTAGAGACGGGGTTTCATCATGTTGGCTAGGCTGGTCTCAAACTCCCGACCTCAAATGATCTGCCCGCCTTAGCCTCCCAAATTGCTGGTGATGATTTTCATTTAATGGTGTTCTACAAAGTGAGTTTAGGCAGTGAAACGGCACATGTCATCCACAGTTTACCAGAAAGTAGTACCGGTCACCAGCGTAGAAGCATACTCCTAACCCTGGAAAATTTATTCAGCTGCCAGAATTAATCTCAGATTTTGAGACTGGAGCGAAGACTAATTTGGTATGTGTTCATTCAGATTAGTAAATCTGCATGGTGTTCGAACTGTATAATATCAAATTTAAAATCAGCTAAGAGAGTTGGACAATTTCTCATCTCTCAGAAAAAAGTGCATCATTTTTAAGAGATTTAAGATTGAATTTTAAATCCAACTGCCTATTCCAGTGTATGTTTCTCTAGAATAAGGTCAAGCCCTACAAATTCTGGATAGTGTCCTCTAAGTTGTGTTTTAGGCGATAATTGATAAATCTATGGTTTAGATACGTATGAAATTCCATATAACTCTAGCTCCAGCCTTTGCAAGTAAAAATTGGCAGTAATCATGGTCTTAATGGAGGCACGTGGCTACTTGGCATTTTCAGTACCAAAAGTCTTCTTGTTACTAGGTTATCAGGTTACCCTATAATAATATCCATAACTCATTGCCCACTTGTCTATTTTGATTTCTTTTTTAAAAGGACAATTTTAAACTTAGAGGTTTCGTACCTCAATTTACATATGCAGAACATTTATAAAATAATCATGCCTTTGCATATTTTTCCTTTGCTATCTTAACTATATATCCAAGCCATTGATGTTTTTTAATTGCCACAAATATCGCACTGAAATAGAGCACTAGGTACAAAAATGTTGGGTATAATATTTCTTCTTGTTCTTGAAAGTTATTTTAATCCCTATGTTTAATATATTCCTAGACAATTATATGTAACTATAATTATTTATGCTAGGTAGAAACATTTTTGTGGTCAACATTTGTGAAGTGCCTTGTAAATAAAAATATGCTTGAGTAGAAATAGTATTTTGCAAATATAGCCCTAAATAGAGCTACTGATTTTACCAAGAATTAAAGACTCCAAACTCTTTGTCTTTCAACTTTGGTTTATAGGAACATCTCATTACAATGAGCCAAAAGCCTATCTGATCATTAATGAGGTAATTTTGACACTTCCAAATGACACAGCTAATTTGTAATAGGTTTTTGAAGTGTAAATTGCATGTTTCTGTTTAAATAATGACAGTAAAATATGGACACTGTCTATTCACACTCTATATACACTACTAACTCCAACTTATCTCTAAAAGAAAGGTTTAATTTTTCAGGTCTCATCCACAAAATGAAGTGTTAATAAGCTGTATCTTTATTCTCACTTGTAAGTAATTTCTTCTTAACCATTGTATAACACTACTACAGTTTGTATGGAGATAAAATAACTCATGGTGAGAAATCCAGTTCTTTAAAGAAATCATTTTACCTTCAATCACTTTTAGGATATCTATGCTTTTAGAGTAAGGATGAAAATTTATAAACATTTGTTAAATTATACAACTGTTTTTGAAGATGTTTTGAAATTACATTTTCCTTATCGTACAACTAGTTTTCATGGATTCACAAATGAGACACATGAGAATTATTAATGGAAAAGCATAGCATATCAACAAAGTTTATAATGTAAATAGTTTAGTCAGGAAAGAATGTAATGAGTGAATTATCAAAGCTATTTTATTGGTTCCTAGATTTACCATAGAAGAAAATAAAGCACCCTTATAAAAATTTCTCAACACTGAGTCCATTTAAGGTCTATTTTGTATGCCATAAGTTCTAAAAAATGTTATTGCCGATAAAAATAGAGTGCCTATCTAAAATTGTCTTTTTAAAGGTTCTCTCTTATTCTTCTTCCCTTCCTATGTGTGCACAGAATACTGTCATCGTCTTGATTGGAACACTGTCTCTCTTTCTCAGAGGGTGTACAGTTGTAGAAGGGAGAAAATATTTGTTAATTTTGCTTCCTATAAGATAAGGTCTCAATGGTTGAAGGTCGGTTAACAAACTTTTTGTTTGTCTTCATACTATTATTTTGGAATTACCAACTGGCTTCTATTTAGATTTTGAATAATGAAAGAAAAGAACTAGCATTTGTTAGAACTTACTGTATTCCAGAAACTTTATTGATACCATTTCTTCTCATTATCACATTCATTCTTTCAATTAGTATTATTTTTTCCACCTTAAGAAGGTGGGACCAGAGGCTTTGTAATGTCCACTAACCCACTGTGGATTTCATGGCTTGCAAGAGGAAGAAAGCATGGTGGAACTCAGGTGTGTCTGATTCCAAATTCACATCCTTTCATGTCTCCATGAAAAATAGAAAAGATAAATTGGGCTCTATCCTAACAAGAGAAACACAATTTTCCATCAGATAAATGAATAATTCTTAAACCTCAAAAATAAAACATGTAGCAAAAGCTCAATTCAAGAGTAGACATAAAGGTTGTGATGTGGGTAGCAGGGACATATGTCTAGTGACATAGATTTGCTATGCATATCTGACCAAAAATCTCCCTCATGACTTTCAAATCAGATGCACAACTGCATTTAATGAGTTTCATGAATCATTAATATCAGGCTCTGAAAACAGGATCATTAAAAAAGATTAAGATTTTCAACAACAAAGATCTTATCTAAATAGTAAGGAAATTATATTAGATGGCTCCATTCCCTGGGCAGTCTAGTTAACAATTCAACTTGTTCAAAGCTGTAAAATATGGCAACTTAAAAAATTATGAAAGTTTTTCTAACTTTATGCTTAAGGTAGTTGGCCATTCTTCCTCTTGGGAATAAAAAGGGCAGATTTTCTGTCGAAGCATTTTGCTATTGCTTTTCAATTTCCATTTATGGGAAATAGATAAAATAGCAATTTTTTAGTTATAAATTTAAAGTCAAAATGGAGGTAATTAAGTAATTATCTCCATTAATTAAGTAAAGATTAATTTTTTAGAAAATAGCATTTACTAAATTCTAATCAATCAGTTGATTGACTATTTTTATCCCTGGCTCAATGTAACTCTCTTTGACATACTCTTCTCTTAATTCTAGTTTATGTCAATAATGTGTAATCATAGATGACTCTTTGTCATCTTGATCTCTCAGTTCTATGAACACCTTTGATCTAATGATAATGTTTTCCAACAGAATTGTTTCTACTCAAACTTCTGAGATCAAATTTGTGGATTTAGTCTCACCCCAACCAATTCTTCAACTCTCAGGACACCAACTGGTGTCCTACAATTCAATTCAATCCTGAGACTATCTGGAGATAGCCTCAGATCCCACAAGTTCAGGGTTCAGGCCCACAGGACTGCCCCCCTACAACCATTAGAGATGAGTTGTGGGCCTCCCATACTCCTGACCAACTGGCTATAAATTAGGACTTCCATGGATTCCTTCCCCGGGTTCTATAATTTGCTAAGATGGCTCACAGAACCCACGAAAGCACTTTGCTTACATTTACTGTCTGATAGAAATCAGGAACAGTCAAACAGAAGAGACACATAGGGCCAGGTATGGTGAAAAGGGAAACAGAGCTGCCATATGCCCTCTGGGTATATCATTGTATCACCCTCCCAGCACCTCAGAGGTGATGGAGGAGAGGGCTGACAGTTCCAAACGTCTAGTTATGCCTTCATCTTTCTGGTGTCCAGTACCCACCCTGAAGCTATACGGGTCTCTAGCCACCAGTCATGTCATGTCAATAGCATAAACTCAGGTATGGCTAAAAGGAACTTATGAATAGTAAAGGATGGTCCTCTCATCTCTATCAGGAAATTTCAAGTTTTAGGAACTCTGTACCGTGAACTGGGGAGGAAGATCAAATAGGACATACCCTAGACCAGTTGTGCTAACTACTGTGTGCCTCAAAATTGCCTACAGTTGTGTTAAAATAAGAGCTTGCTGAGGCCTGCTATTGGAATTTCAGATTTGGTAGCTCTGGGGCTGTAACCTGAGAATATGCAGTTCTAGTAATTTCCCAGGTGATGCTGATGCTGCTAGCACAGGGACCACACTTCCAGAAGGACTGAGTGAAGCATCGTCATTACTTATAATAGCAACTTCTCTGTAGTCACAATTTCATTCATCCCATTCTCTGAGCTCCTCCTTTAATCATTCCCTTTCATACCCTGACATAAAATATTTCAATCTCTCTGAGACCTCCAAACTATTATTTTATCATATTCACAATGACCCTTACCTCCTTGATGTACTCTGTTGCCTGTTCTCCTGCCTAAATTCCACGGCCAACCGTTCCCAGGAAACTTCAACTTCCTTGTTTCTCTTTCACTTTGCTGAATCTAACCAGGAAAATAACCCGGGTTAGATCCAAATTTCCACCAAATCCCCACATATATTTGAGCAACTAGCTATATGGAGCAAACTGAAAAATATCCCACTTGAAACTGAGACTCTCAGCGCCGCCTATCAATCAATCATACTACGTATGTTCCAATCTATTCACTCTCTAATTTACCTAGTTTTGTATCTTATCCTGTCTCTAACCCCTAACACTTCCCCAGAAATCCTCATTCTCTTTTTGGTTGTGCTTCCCTGAGAATGTTGAATCACACAAGGACAACTTCCACAGACTCCTGAAACCATTTAAACTCACTTTCCCATGTCTACACCCACATACTCTCCCTTTTCACCTATTATTATCGTGAACTGCTGGCCCCTATCTGTATATTGTCTGATGATGATTTCTATATTACAGATGAAAATGAGAATAGGGTTAGAGCTACTTTCTCATTATAGCATAGCTTAGAATCAAATCCACACAGTCCACCACTGAAACTGGGGTTCCAAGTCAATGTATTTGGAGAAAGAGAGCTAGTAGAAAAACAAGTATGAAAAGATCCAGGATGAAGCTTCTGATGGAAGAAAAGGACATTTTTACTATTATGAACCCCTTGAAGTAGACCTTAAGCATTCTCATCTGGACAAATATCCATTCATCCACTCCAGTGAGCTGATTAAGTTTTAGGATTTTAAGGGTCAATGAACAATTATTCCTCATTCAGCAATTAAAGAAGGATTAATATGAATATTATCTTGAAGAAGTTTAATTTAAAACATATTTCATTGATCTTTGACAATTGTCTTCTATCAGATCATTACCAATCCATGAGTTGGGAGGAAGGGAGAAAACCCAAAACTTAATCAGATGCCTGAAGTTAGGGAACATTTTATAACCAACCCAGAGGGGAAAAAAGGCTCAAAAAGGGAAAGATGAGGACATAGAAAATACATTTCAAAGATTTTAACTTTTTGACAAAATGTCAATTCTGTGCAAGAAAAACTGATGATTGTGTGAATATAACTTTGTCATTTACATCTACCAATGTGTTCAGAAATATATAACCTATAAGTTTTTTTAATAGTAGTTTAACACAAAATTTATTCATCAAAGTATCTAAAACATTCTGAAAGTACTAAAAATTTTCAATTTAAGTATTAAGCTAAACAGCTCTGTATATATAAATAAGCTCAAACAAACATGCATGCTCCTAAACAATAACACTGCTACAGATATTGACTGGTGGTTTTGGTTTCATTTCATTTTATAATGGCAAATCTAGTTAAAACCCAGATTCTGGGCTAGGTGGGGTGGCTCACGCCTGTGATCCCAGCACTTTGGGAGGCCGAGGCAGGCAAATCACAAGGTCAACAGATCGGGACCATCCTGGCCAACATGGTGAAACCCCATCTCTACTAAAGGAATATACAAAAATTAGCTGGGCGTAGCGGCACGTGCCTGCAGTCCCAGCTACTTGGGAGGCTGAGGCAGGAGAATCGCTTGGACCCAGGAGGCGGAGGTTGCAGTGAGCCGAGATTGTGCACGGTACTCCAGCCTGGTGACAGAGAGAGGCTCCATCTCCAAACAAAACAAAACAAAACCCCAGATTCTGAACTGAATCTCAGAATAAGGATCTCAAAGAGGTCAATATGTATGTAATCTATTCTTAAAGAAAAATTTTCTCCAATTGTTTATTGAAATATCACACAGGCTCTGACTTTGTTTATACCCTTAAAAATTATCTAGATTTACGTGTAGCTTTTGTAAAGTGAAAGCTCAGAATGTCTACTCTGTTCTGGTACCACTTTAGTTTAATTGCTGGAAAATATTTAATAAAAATGAATTGGTCAACAAATGGAAAATTTGAACTTTGCATACTAAATTTTTACTTCATATTATCAACTCTTGAAAAATAAGTGTGTATATTAGAAATGACACTCGTTTGACTATACCATAATAGATTTCAGACTTTTTATCTTTACAGAATTTCTCCATCCTTTGAATTAAGTTAGCGGGCTTCAGTTGGCCAGTATTGGTGATCTGCCTCCACTAATTCACAGATCTATTGTATTACCCCCGGGGATGTATTTCCATAGTTCTGCCTTATCATGAGTGTTATGTTTTTCTTCTATTTTGTTGACTGCCATTCAAATATTTTTGGCTTTATCAGAGATTTTCACTTTATTGTTTGTCACCTCCTCATTTTTTTAGCTTTTCATAATTTACTGTGTTATATCTGCCTGGGCTTTTGGTTCCTTTACAGATCTGTTTCATTTTATTTTTAGCTTATGATACTTCTAAAGTCTGTACCCTTTTAATTTTCACTTGCTTCATCGTCACATCCTTGTTTTGTTTTCATTTCAAAATACCAGAAAGTAAAATGTCTCAGCAGTTTGGTGAGTGGAATAGTTTATTTATAATCCAAAAAAACCCCATACTTTTTTTGAGCTATCTGCTTATAAGTAAAAATTTTATATATTAAATTCTTGAAAAAAAATCTTAAATTTCTGGGGGATTGACTGAGATTTTAAAAATCATTCTATACAACAACAGGTGCAAAATTTGTATTCCTCTACTCAAGAGAAATAATGAACATTTGTTATTAGTTTACTCATCTAAATGTGAATGTATTCAATTATACATTATTAAAACACAATTAAGCTTAAGAGGTGGAAAAGTATAAAACAAACAAGTGTATAATTTACCTTTATTCATATGAAACATCTTTTCCTCTCCTGAAAATAAAGATTAACCAGTGGTAATGCTGGGGCAGGAGGGGGTGTGTTGGAAGGAGAAAAGCCATGATTTGTACAACTTTCACATTTCCATGTTTTAAATACTCCCATCCTGGCCAGTTTCAAGCTACCAGCAATTTGATAACCAGTTCACAACATTTTTGACAATTTAATAATCAGCTCTCAAAAGCTGGTACAGGCCAGGATAAGCCAGCTTCAGCACAAAACTGAAAATGATTATTAATCTTTACTAGCTCCAGATATCTTTTAACATATATTGACATCTATGACCCTTAAAAAGAAAACATATATACAGATTTTGACAAAACTTTGCAGTTCCACTCATGGATCCCTGTATAAGAATCCCCTTTCTATGTGTGTTTGCAATTTAAAGAGTTCAGACTTTATGATTCACAGGTGACAACTAATGATTTAATCTCAACACTTGGGCTTTTATAATTTGGGAGTCAGGTGTTTAACTGCTAGTAACTGCTGCTTCTCAGAGAAACTTAGGAGCTAAGACCAGGGAAATGTCCCTTGGTCTGCAACACACCTCTTCTTTCTGAACATATCGTATAAGAAGCTAACTTTGTCCAAAGTTTATATGACTTTTGCATTTTCAATTACAAGCTATTTTCTTTTGGAACTGTACGACTGGGAGAACTTTCCCTCTACCCTCTGAAGGTATGATAACTGAGTCTATGAAATAAATGGATAACAGGAATGTCAAAAGAAGAAAAGGTATACACATTTATTACATGCATGGGGGAATCACAGGAAAGAAAAGTGGATGCAAAAACAAAACAAAACACCACCAAGAAAAAACCCAGTGAGACTTAGGAGATTATAGGGAAGGCAGGAGGGAGAATGTAGGAAACTTAGGGGAGAGCAAATGACTTTTGGGAAAGATGACCAGACCCTTAGCAGAATAGATGATAGTTTGTGACAGTCTGTCTTGGTGTGGTATGGACTCTTAGTCTTGTCTCCTGTGATATGAGGAGTCAATTTTCCCTGGCTGATGAAACTCCTAGGAAGGAGATGAATCTCTTTGTGCTGACAAGACAGTATCTTGAAGCTTTGTTTTCCAATTCAGTTCTCAATCTGCAGTGTATCAAAATCTCCTCATTATGCTTTGGATGTTATGGTAGATAAATGGTATCTTCACAAAGATACATTCATTCTGGTACCGAAAGTTCATTTTGGAGGGTCTCTTGAGGAAGGTAAAGGGAGTTCAGAGAAAGCATGTCCCGCATTTGTTGTTTTTCAAATATTTTCAGTTCGATGGAATCAGTACACCAAAGCAATCCACTTAAGGCTGGCATTTCCTGAACACCTTCAGAACTCTTTTGGATCCCACGTTATTTCTATCAGATCATGTGATTTAAGAATAACTTTTACTTGCCACTTACATATATATTGAAAAGGCAAACTTTCCTTTCATAGTTTGCTAATTTTGGCAAAGTACATTAACAAAAGTTAAATTGAGTAAGTGAAATTTTCTTTTCTATTGTTTTGAAAACAATTCTAGAAACTGTCCTTGTAAGAACAGCAAAAAGAGAAAAATAATTCTCAACTGCTGCTTCAACCATTCTTTGCTTAACAATGTATCTAATTAAAAGGCAAAACTCTCTATTTCAGGTTTATATGTATCAATTGCTTGATTAGAAAGTAAATTATCTACCCCATATAATCTGGTGTCAAAAAACTTATAATAAAATTACTTTGATTTTATTGCTGATAAGTTTGTGAATTTAAATCTCAACTTACAGTGATGAACTTATTTGCTTTGTGCTGACAAGACAGTATCCTGAAGTTTGTTTTCCAACTCAGTTCTCAATCTGCAGTGTATCAAAATCTCCTCATTATGCTTTGGATGTTATGGTAGATAAATGGTATCTTCACAAAGATACATTCATTCTGGTATTGAAAGTGCCTACTTAAAATTCTGCACGAACAGTTTTATTGAAAAAATATGTAGACAAGCCATTAATTATACACAGTGACTTGGAACAAATTCTTATAAGAAGCATAGCGTGTCTTCCATTAAATGTATACATTTTATAAAAAGTTACTGAAAGTCTTCCTGAGGTTAAACAATAAATCTTTTAAATTTAACCACTGTGCTCCATCAAAGGTAATTTTTTCTTTATGACACTCACTTAGGGCATACAGTCGGATCTCAGCCTACTTTAAACAACTAGGCAGTATTTTTAGTGCATTTTTCTGTTTGTTAAAAAGCTAGTTGTTGAGAATAAGTTGCTCAATTATCTTCCTCAATTACTTTTTGTTTTGTTTGGTAATTATTATCCTATTTTGGTTTTCCTTTAGAATTGTGAAATATCTTGAATCAGAAATCGCAGAGAATATATAAATGAGTAAGCATGCACTCTGCAATCAAACTAGATCTCGAAAGTGTTTTGTTGTAGTTTATACCTTGAATTCAAAGTGCCATTTTATACAAGGCACTTGAAAAATTTTCAAGCTCATATATTTCATAATAGTACAGAATTTATTGTTCTTTTATTTGCAAGGAGATAGACCAGATAAAGGATCACTTTTTCTTACAGTGTTGACTTTGATATTCTAAACTTGTCAGTTTATACAGATTAATGGAGACTCCATGCATGTAAAATTCACTATAATTTTTTTTCTGGTATGAGAGTCCAAACAAATAGTAACTACATTTCAAACAGGTAAAGTAAAAATATACAATAGCTTGACAAAAAAAAAAGAAGAAAAAAGAAACCCCTATGCATGCCTTAACATTCTTAAATTCTGAGGACCAAATTGGATTCAAAAGAAACATTTCTGGTGGGCAGGGAAAGGGCTAAAAAGCTGAAGTATATAATAAGTAAATTCCTCATTGCTATCAAATATATGACCAGCATGACATTTCAATACATGTTAAGGTTTTCTGAAAAAAGTTCTAGGATAATAGGATTCCAACTTTTGATTCTACAAATATCATTCTTGTTATTGGTATGGGAGAATCATCCTCTTCATGTATCAGTGGATTCAAATGAAAAAAAAATCAGGCAGCTAGTTCCTTTCCAAGAAGCCTTAGAGCTTCTTGTACATAAAAATATGAGCCATGTTTCTGATTCAAATTTTAAGTAGAGAATTCTCTTTATTCCCTCTTCTGCATAAAATTATGCGCTGGCACTCTGCTCTCCAGACAAGTAAAACTTCTTACCTGTTATCATTTGAGACACCCAAGACTCAGAACATATTATTTCCTAGCTGAAAGTCCCAACAAAGTTTCTCAGAACAAAAACAACAAAAGGTTAAATACACAGAGATAGGGTATTAAACAGTGGTTTCCAGGGGCTGAGGGTGAGGAGAGAAAATGGAGATAGAGAATTCAAAGGATGCAAAGTTGCAGATATGTACAATTAACAAGTTGAGGGATCTAATGTACAACATGAGGACTGTAGGTATTAATATTTATTGTATTTGGCATTTTACTAAAAGGGTAGTTTGTAGGTACTCTTTCCTCACACACATATCCAGAAGAAAGGTAACTGAGATTTTCAAAGGGAATGCTTCCAGTTTTTGCCCATTCCATATGATATTGGCTGTGGGTTTGTCATAGATAGCTCTTATTATTTTGAGATACGTCTCATCAATACCTAATTTATTGACAGTTTTTAGCATGAAGGTTCTTGAATTTTGTCAAAGGCCTTTTCTGCATCTACTGAGATAATCTTTCTGCATCTACTGAGATAATCATGTGGTTTTTGTCTTTTGTTCTGTTTATATACTGGATTACATTTATTGATTTGCATATGTTGAACCAGCCTTGCATCCCAGGGATGAAGCCCACTTGATCATGGTGGATAAGCTTTTTGATGTGCTGCTGGATTCAGTTTGCCAGTATTTTATTGAGGATTTTTGCATCGATCTTCATCAGGGATATTGGGCTAAAATTCTCTTTTTTGGTTGTGTCTCAGGCTTTGTATCAGGATGATGCTGGCCTCATAAAATGAGTTAGGGAGGATTCCCTCTTTTTCTATTGATTGGAATAGTTTCAGAAGGAATTATACCAGCTCCTCCTTGTACCTCTGGTAGAATTCGGCTGTGAATCCATCTGGTCCTGGACTTTTTTTGGTTGGTAAGCTATTAATTATTGCCTCAATTTCAGAGCCTGTTATTGATCTATTCAGAGATTCAACTTCTTCCTGGTTTAGTCTTGGGAGGGTGTATGTGTCGAGGAATTTATCCATTTCTTCTAGATTTTCTAGTTTATTTGCATAGCGGTGTTTATAGTATTCTCTGATGGTAGTTTGTATTTCTGTGGGATCGGTGGTCATATCCCCTTTATCATTTTTTGTTGTGTCTATTTGATTCTTCTGTCTTTTCCTCTTTATTAGTCTTGCTAGCGGTCTATCAATTTTGTTGATCTTTTCAAAAAACCAGCTCCTGGATTCATTGATCTTTTGAAGACAGGGATGCCCTCTCTCACCACTCCTATTCAACACAGTGTTGGAAGTTCTGGCCAGGACAATCAGGCAGGAGAAGGAAATAAAGTGTATTCACTTAGGAAAAGAGGAAGTCAAATTGTCCACTTGCAGATGACATGATTGTATATCTAGAAAACCCATCATCTCAGCCCAAAATCTCCTTAAGCTGATAAGCAACTTCAGTAAAGTCTCAGGATACAAAATCAATGTGCAAAAATCACAAGCATTCTTATACACCAATAACAGACAAACAGAGAGTCAAATCATGAGTGAACTCCCATTCACAATTGCTTCAAAGAGAATAAAATACCTAGGAATCCAACTTACAAGGGATATGAAGGATCTCTTCAAGGAGAACTACAAACAACTGCTCAATGAAATAAAAGAGGATACAAACAAATGGAAGAACATTCCATGCTCATGGGTAGGAAGAATCAATATCGTGAAAGTGGCCATACTGCCCAAGGTAATTTATAGATTCAATGCCATCCCCATCAAGCTACCAATGACTTTCTTCACAGAATTGGAAAAAACTACTTTAAAGTTCATATGGAACCAAAAAAGAGCCTGCATTGCCAAGTCAATCCTAAGCCAAAAGTACAAAGCTGGAGGCATCATGCTACTTGACTTCAAACTATACTTCAAGGCTACAGTAACCAAAACAGCATGGTACTGGTACCAAAACAGAGATATAGACCAATGGAACAGAACAGAGCCCTCAGAAATAATGCCAGGTATCTACAACTATCTGATCTTTGACAAATCTGACAAAAACAAGAAATGGGGAAAGGATTCCCTATTTAACAAATGGTGCTGGGAAAACTGGCTAGTCATATAGAAAGCTGAAACTGGATCCCTTCCTTACACCTTACACAAAAATTAATTCAAGATGGATTAAAGACTTAAACGTTAGACCTAAAACCATAAAAACCCTAGAAGAAAACCTAGGCAATACCATTCAGGACATAGGCATGGGCAAGGACTTCATGGCTAAAACACCAAAAGCAATGGCAACAAAACCCAAAATTGACAAATGGCATCTAATTAAACTAAAGAGCTTCTGCACAGCAAGAGAAACTACCTTCAGAGTGAACACGCAACCTACAGAATGGGAGAAAGTTTTTGCAATCTACTCATCTGACAAAAGGCTAATATCCAGAATCTACAATGAACTCAAACAAATTTACAAGAAAAAACAAACAACCCCATCAAGTGGGTGAAGGATATGAACAGACACTTCTCAAAAGAAGACATTTATGTAGCCAAAAGACACATGAAAAAATGCTCATCACTGGCCATCAGAGAAATGCAAATCAAAACCACAATGAGATAGCATCTCACACCAGTTAGAATGGCAATCATTAAAAAGTCAGGAAACAACAGGTGCTGGAGAGGATGTGGAGAAATAGGAACACTTTTACACTGTTGGTTGGACTGTAAACTAGTTCAACCATTGTGGAAGTCAGTGTGGCGATTCCTCAGGGATCTAGAACTAGAAATACCATTTGACTCAGCCATCCCATTACTGGGTATATACCCAAAGGATTATAAATCATGCTGCCATAAAGACACATGCACACGTATGTTTATTGCGACACTATTCACAATAGCAAAGACATGGAACCAACCCAAATGTCCACCAATGATAGACTGGATTAAGAAAATGTGGCACATATACACCATGGAATACTATGCAGCCATAAAAAGTGATGAGTTCATGTCCTTTGTAGGGACATTGATGAAATTGGGAATCATCATTCTCAGTAAACTATTGCAAGGACAAAAACCAAACACCTCATGTTCTCACTCATAGATGGGAATTGAACAATGAGAACACATGGACGCATGAAGGGGAACATCACACTCTGGGGACTGTTGTGGGGTGGGGGGAGGGGGGAGGGATAGCATTAGGAGATATACCTAATGTTAAATAACGAGTTAATGGGTGCAGCACACCAACGTGGCACACGTATACACATGTAACAAATCTGCACATTGTGCACATGTACCCTAAAACTTAAAGTATGATTAAAAAAAAAAAGATAACTGAGATGATGGATATGTTAATTTGCTTGACTATAGAAACCATTTTACTATGTATATGTGTATCAAAACAACTTAAATATACAATAAAAATGAATGAATGTGACATTAACTTCTCATGTGCTGTCACTTTGGATCTAATCTTTTCGCCATTTCAGTCTGCTACTGAATAACAAAAGGTATAGAGATATAATAATCCCTCATGATACTCTAGGTATTATGGAATATGTTGGGGGAGTGGTGATAGAAAAATGGGTAATCCACAATTATCAACCTCAGGTTGCTTGAATTTGATCCTATGTGCCCTGTAGCTAGATTTTCATTAATTCATGGGATAATCCCAACTGATACAAACATTATCAAATTGCCAATAGTGCCAGCCTTGAAGTGTTGGTCAAACTTTTGATTCTTGGCTGTATTCATTTGCAGGCTCCAGTTTCTGTTTTGTTTTTTATGTAAGTAATATATGGATGTTGGCCTCTCATTCTTCAAATTACCTTCTGTTATAAGCTTCTGTGACACCATGTTTGCTTGGCTTACTTATGCCTCTAAGGTCTCCCATTGCTATTCTTTCTAGGCTTCTCTCATCAGCTTTTAAATTCTGGTGCTTCTCAAGAGCTGACCCTCCATCCTCTGCTCTTATAATCTGTAATCTCTTAATAGTTATTTAATTTGCAGCCATGGGTCCAGAAACACCTGTCATTTTATTCCTCTTGAATCTGTACCTATATTTTCAACATTTCTTTTCTGCTAGAGACACACATGGGCCTCCCTTCTGGGCTTCCCCAGTGTGAAACCCCATGGTACTCACGAACTTCACATGCTCATTATGGAACTCCTCCTCTTCACTTCTCCCATGCTTCCTCTTCCAACTTATTCCTCTCCTGCTTTGCACAGGCAAGTTATGGGAATACCACACACCTGCTTATCAAAGCCAGACACTCCACCTTTATTTTTACCTCCTGTCCATTCATCTTACCCCCTTCCTCCACTGTATCTGTTACATCGCCAAACCCACTTAATTTTACCGCTGATATAATTCTACTCTATCTAGCCTCATATTCCCTACTATCATCCTCTCTCACGTGGACTATTTTATATTTTTTAAACTGGTCTTTTCCCCTTTTCATTTTTATTCCTCTATAGTCCATCTTTTTGACATTGCTATGGCACTCAAATCTTCAGAATAAAACAAAAACTCTGTTTTGGAAATTTAGGCTCTTCAGGATTTAGAGACGGCAGCTATCATCCTTTGCTTGATATTCAAAATATCTGGGTAACTTTTCAAAAACACAGGCTCATAGGCCACTCTCTCTGAAATTCTGATTTAAGTGGTCTGGAATAGGGTCTAGGCATAACTAAGTATTTCTTAAACAAAAAACCAAGGGATGGAAATATGCAGTAAGAGTATATGTAACAAACATGCATGTTCTGCACATGTATCCCAGAACTTAAAGCATTAAAAAAAACTTGTATTCATAGAAGAATAATGGTTCCCAGAGGCAGTGGGTAGGTGAGGAGTGAAGGCATGGGGAATTACTGGTCCAAAGTTACAAAGTTTCAGCTAGACAAGAAGAATAAGTTTTGAGATCTACTGCGAAGCAGGATGACTGTAATCAATAATAATATGTTGTATATTTCAAAATAACTAAGAGTAATTTCAAATGTATCACCACAAAAATAACAAGGAAGTGAAGTGATGGATATGTTAATTAGCTTGATTTAATCACTCTAAATTGTAGATGTATATCAAAACATCACCTTGTACTACATAAATGTAATATAGTTATGGAAAAAAAGACCTGATGTTTGAAATGATAATTATTTTTATAACCTCATTTCAGATTTAACAATCTCATATTATATCCTAGTATGTATCCATATTACCCACATGGGAACTACACGTCTCTACAAAGTTAGCCAGGTGCAATATCCAACACATTCAGTCAAGAGGGGGTATCTAATTGTTATTTTAGTCTTCATTCAGGTTAGTACTGCCCATCCACAGTTTGTACAATAGTTTTCCCACTTTACAATTTTAAAACCTATCATCCTTGATTTTATTAACTAGCCCATTCTATCAAATTTAAACATGTTTTATTTTTTAAAAGACCGTGTCCAAGTGGCAGTTCTATGTGTATCTCCCTCAAACGAGCATCAGTTGAAGAAATCTGAGAAATTCAACCAGCTCTGAACTCACATCACTATTTCAATGTCCGTTATTTATTTATTATTATTATTATTTTTTGAGATGGATTCTCACTTTGTTGTCCAGGTTGGAGTACAGTGGTGCGATCTCAGCTCACTGCACCTTCTGCCTCCTGGGTTTAAGTGATTCTCCTGCCTTAGCCTCCTGAGTAGCTAGTATTACAGGCGCCCCCAACCGCGCCCAGCTAATGTTTGTATTTTTAGTAGAGACGGGGTTTCACCATGTCGGCTAGGCTGGTCTCATACTCCTGAGCTCAAGTGATCCACCTGCCTCAGCCTCCCAAAGTGCTGGGATTAGAGGTGTGAGCCACTGGCCCAGCCCCATGGCATTTTTTAAAACCAGGACTTCTGTATAATGAAGCTTTTCTCAATATCTTTTTAACCACATCCGCTTACTTATTACACCCACTCCAACTACCTGTCTTCATCTCATCACATTTAAGTACTCAAATTGTCCATAGGCTGCAGAATGAATTCATTAGGACTTTATATAATTTGTCAAATCATGAAATTGCACAATCTTTTGAATATGGAATTGGGAGGCCTTTATAGTTCATTCAGTAGAAAACTGGAACATTTTTGAAAGGTGATCTGCTTGACACCTTTCAAAGAGTACAAAACCTTGTGAAGTAGCAGATGCAATGATTACCAATATACTTTATGAAATGACTTTCAGAGTTTGAGATTAAATTGGCTTTTCTGAAATATGTAAGTCTATGGAAAAACACAACATTTCTAATCTTGCTTTGGAAAGCCTTTAAGTATGTAAAAATCAATTTCTTATATCTTCTTTGAAATAAACATGGAATATCCTAAGGTTTTATTCATGTTTCATGAATTTCACAGCACTCATCATATTTTAAAGTTATTTTTAATTCTTTGCATTATATTAAAATCTCTCTTGGAATGAGAGGCCTGAAAAATAATCATAATATACTGTTGTTGTCTAACAATATATCAAGTTTTTAATGATTCTTACAATGAAATGTTTTTATCATTCTTGTAGTTTATACACATGTATTTAATATTACTAGCAGAAATTTAGATTTTAGTAAATTAATTCTGATCTTTGTAAAATAAAATACTTTTGTTTTCAATCTATATCTATTAATTCTTTAGTCCATGAATCCATCTAACAATTATTATTGAACAAGTTCTAGGAGATAAGTACTATACAGTTGCTAAGAATTCTGAAAGATCATCTTATACCCATTATTCAGAAGCAGAGTGAGACAAATAAACCAAAACTTACATAACACTGTGACATGTGTTTCAAGTTTAAACATCTTAAAAAATACATTTCATAAAACTAAAGATAAAACTTGATACTTGTTTCTACTACTTTTGGTTTTATATACTTAGGCATATTATTTTTGAGTCTGGTATTAAATAAGCCAATGTATGTTTGCAGTCTATATCTTTATTCATGCCTTTGATTAAAATATTGAATAAGCAAGATCTAAAGAAAAGTAACATACTGAATATGTGACTAGAAACCTCTCTCCAAGTGACGAGGCTGGGCAAAATGCTGAAATTCCATCTCTGCCAAAAAACAAGATGTGGTGGTGCACCCCTGTAGCCCCAGCTATGCTGGTGGCTACTCAGGGGCTAAGACAGGAGGCTCATTCGAGCTCAGAAGGTAGAGGCTGCAGTGAGCTATGACTGCCACTGCATTCAGCCTGACTGACAAAGTGAGACACTGTCTCACAAAAAAGGGAAGGAAACCTCTCTCTAAGATGAAAAAGGAGTAAGAGGGTATTTAAGGCACATGTCCCCAATGAGGCACATTAAATCAATATGAGCTTAAAATCCTTCCTAAACAATATTTAGTTCACTTATATTGTTCTGTTATACAAAATCAAACTATTCCTCTTAGAAACAATATTTATCAAATTTTCCTTTAGTATACCAATTGTGATACAATTATGCCACTTCCCTTTAATCCTTCCTAGTAGTCCATGCTATCTGGTATAGTGTTCAAGTGTGCAGGCTTTGAGCCACACCATATGGGCACAAAAATTTCCTCTGCCACTTAAAATTGGGTGACTTATTTTTTTTGTTTTATTTTATTTTATTATTATTATACTTTAAGTTTTAGGGTACATGTGCACAATGTGCAGGTTAGTTACATATGTATACATGTGCCATCTCCTAAAGCTATCCCTCCCCCCTCCCCCCACCCCACAACAGTCCCCAGAGTGTGATGTTCCCCTTCCTGTGTCCATGTGTTCTCATTGTTCAATTCCCACCCAAGAGTGAGAATATGCAAAAAATAAAAAATAAAAAATAAAAAATAAAAAAATAAAAATGTCAATCCATTGTATCACCCCCCAAAAGAAAAAACTGGGTGACTTACTTCACCTTTCTATGCCTCAGTATGACACTAGTTGCTACCTCCTATAGTTGTGAGGATAAAACGAGTGTATACAGGCAAAGCACTTAGTATTTAAATACAACTTAATTATAGTCATAATTATTACTATTACTGTGATTATGGTTATTATTTGATTAACTCCCTCGATGAAAACAAAGCATAGGAAGTTGAATTAGAAAAGAGTAGAATGGTGTTAAAGCTGGGTCCTGTGAAGCAAAGAGAAGAGTCAAGACAATTCCTTTGGCAAGAGAAGCCTCAAAATAGAATCCGGGTTTCAAAATCTTCTTCCAAAGTAGAGAGATATGAAAGCTGGAAATGACATAAAGCTATTTAGGTAGTCCAGTGAGTTTTCTTCTAAATCCATAGCTTTCTTCTAAATCTATAACAACAAAATGAATTAACCCTTTTCTTTGCTGAGGTGCCTATTTTCAAAGTTAAGCCATTCTGGGTGCAAATTCCTTTGAGTTTTGAGATGATCATGATGGTCTTCACTCGGTCTTTCCCCCAAGTTGACACGTGGCTATTTCATTTAATCAGATTAAAATCAATACCTGGAGATACAAAGAAATGTATTTTTTAATTTCTCAAAAACTAATATTCACCAGTATGGAATGAATAATTGCATGCCTAGTTCTCTGTATACTTGCTCTTTTAAGTAATATAGCTTGGTTTGCTTTCTTTTTCTTTTCTATCTACAATCAAATTCAAACTGCTATCACTGGGTCATACATAATCCATCAAATAAACTAAAAAGCTACTGAAAGAATTTTCCATCGCTAAGCTGCCTTTTGGGAGCTGTATAATTGGTCTCCTTTACTAGACAGTCAAATGTATGCAAATGTGTTAGTGCTCATGACTTGCTTCCAGGCCATCCCCGGGCTCACACTGCCAATTCTTTTTGTCATTGTAGGTAGGTGACTTTATGTATTTTTGGACTTTTATTGTATAATAATAGGGACAAGAAAAATAAATGTTCACCTAGGTGTCAAAGATAATTGTTAAGCCACTATTTTAAATGATAGTTAACTTTGGGATTCTATTGTTTTGTGAGGAATATAGAAAAATGTTTAGAATAATTACTCTTCCCGGGACACTTTCAGGGCTCAAATGTATTCTGTTCTTAAGTATCAGTTAAAACATCTTTTGCATTCTCTCAGATCTTAGTGTTTTGATGTTGTGTGCAATGAACCAAAACATTGCATTACAAAAAGAAATCTTTATACAGTTGACAGCTTGTAGGTCTCTGAGGAATCTATTCAATTAGTGTCATGTCCTGGTTCCCTATAGTATCAAAATTCACAGAAAATTGAGATGTCTTAGAAGTTGTATCTAATAAACCAAGAAAAGCATCATGAAATTTTTTCCTTAAAATGAAAGATAGAAAAAAATGTGTTTCTGCATAACTCGTGTAAAACAGCATCCTAGAATCTGGCACTTAGTTGTTCATTACTGAAATGTGTTATCTGGGTCTGCTAACTTGACGTTATATAGCTATAATTTAAATCAGATATATCAAAACCTACCTTGACTTTGACTCATGCTGCCTATTTTTTTTTCTCAAGGGAATCTGAGAAAATCCTATTTCTTGGGGAGGAAAGGATATCAATTTGATGTTATAGATTGAAGTCCAGCATTGGGATCATGTGGAATAGGATAGATGCTCAGTGTGGATGGGAATGAATAGAATCTTCTGGGTTAATGTCAACTGCTATCCATGGAAGGCACAGAAAATGAAGACTAGACCAGAAGCCATGTTGAACTTTATAAAGGCCTTTTCTGCATCTATTGAGATAATCATGTGGTTTTTGGGTTTAGTCCAGTTTATGTGATGAATCACTTTTATTGATTTGTGTATGTTGAGCTAGACTTGCACCCTGGGGATGAAGCCTTCTTGACCATGGTGGATAAGTTATTTGATGTGTGTCTGGATTTGGTTTGCCAGTATTTTGTTGAGGATTTTTGCATCGATGTTCATCAAGGATATGGGCCTGAAGTTTTCTTTTTCTTTTGTGTCTCTGCCAGGATTTGGTATCAGGATACTGCTGGCCTCATAGAATGAGTTAGGGAGGAGTCCCTCCTCCTCAGTTTCTTGGAATAGTTTAAGTAGGAATGGTTCCAGCTCTTCTTTGTACCTCTGGTAGAATTCAGCTGTGAATCCTTCTGGTCCTGAACTTTTTTTTGGTTGGTAGGCCTCTAAATAAAGTAGGTATTAAAGGAATATACCTCAAAATAATAAGAGCCATACATGCAAACCCAGAGCCAATATCATACTGAATGGGCAATAACTGGAAGCATTCCCCTTGAGAAACAGCACAAGACAAGGTTGTCCTCTCTCACTAACCCTATTCAACATAGCACTGGAACTCGTGGCAGGGCAATCAGCCAAGAGAAAGAAATAAAGCATATTCAAATAGAAAGAGAAATTAAACTATCTTTGTTTCCAGATGACATTATCCTATATCTAGAAAACCCCATCATTTCTACCCAAAAGCCTCTTAAGCTGATAAGCAAATTCATCAAAGTCTCAGGATATAAAATCAATGTGCAAAAATTACCAGCATTTCTCTATGCTAACAGCAGGCAAGCCAAGAGACAAATCAGGAATGAACTCCCCTTCACAATTGCTACAAAATAAATAAAATAGCTAGGAATATAGCTAACAAGGGAAGTGAAGGACATCTTCAAAGAGAATTACAAACCACTGCTCAAAGTAGAGAAGACACAAACAAATGGAAAAACATTCCACACTCATGGATAGGAAGAATCAATATCATTAAAATGGCCATACTGCCCAAAGCAATTTACAGATTCAATGCATCCTATTAAACTACCATAGATATTCTGCACATAATTAGAAAAAAAAAACTATTTTAAAATTTATATGGACCCAAAAAAGAGCCTGAATAGCCAAGGCAACCCTTAGCAAAAAGGACAAGCCTGGAAGTTATCACACTGCCCGACTTCAAACTATACAACAGGGCTATAGTAACCAAAACAGCATGGTACTGGTACAAGAACAGAAACATAGACCAATGGAACAGGATAGAGAACCCAGAAATAGTGCCACACACCTACAACCATCTGATCTTTGACAAACCTGACAAAAACAAGCAATGGGGAAATGATTCCCTATTTAATAAATGATGCTGGGGTAACTGGCTGGCATCAGTTGAAAAAATTGGAACTGGACTCCTTCTTTACACCATATAAAAAATCAATCCAAGATGGAATAAAGACTTAAATGTGAAATGCCAAACTATAAAAACCCTAGAAGAAAACCTAGGCAACATGATTCAGGACACAGACACTGACAAAGATTTCATGACCAAGATGCAAAAAGCAATTACAAAAAAAGCAAAAGTTGACAAATAGGACCCAATTAAACTAAAGCGTTTCTTCACAGCGCATGCACACACACACACACACACACACACACACACACACACACACACACACACACACACACACACACACACACAAAACAGCTATCAACAGAGTAAACAGACAACCTACAGTAAGGGAGAAAATTTTTGCCATCAATCCTTCTAGCAAAAGTTTAGTATCCAGCATCTATAAAGAACTCAAACAAATTTACAAGAAAAGACAAATAACCTCATTAAAAAGTGGGCAAAGGACATGAACAGACACTTCTCAAAAGAAGACATACATGTGGCCAACAAACATATGCAAAAAAGCTCATCAGTCATCATTAGAGAAATGCAAATCAAAACCACAATGAGATACCATTTAACACCAGTCAGAATGGCAATTATTAAAAAGTCAAAAATAACAGATGCTAGTGAGGTTGTGGAGAAAAAGGAACTCTTTTACACTGTTGTTGGAAGTGTAAATTAATTCAGCCATTGTGGATGACGGTGTGGCGATTACTCAAAGACATAAAGTCAGAAATGCCGTTCAACCTAGCAGTCCCATTACTGGGCAATTCCCAAAGGAATAAAAATTATTCTATTATAAAGATACATGCACAAGTATATCATTGCAGCACTATTCACAATAACAAAGGCCCAGTATTACCTTAAATGCCCATCAATGATAGACTGGATGAAGAAAATGTCATACATATATACCATGAAATATTATGCAGCTGTAAAAACAAACCAGATCATGTCCTTTGTAAGGACATGGATAAAGTTGGAGGCCATTATCCTTATCAAACTAATGCAGCAACGGAAAACCAAACACCACATGTTCTCACTTATAAGTGGGAGCTAAATGATGAGAACACATGGGAACATGGGGTGAGAAACAACACACACTAGGATCTGTTAGTGGGGTGCAGGAGGAGGGAGAACATCAGGAAAAATAGCTAATGACTGCTGAGCTTAAAACCTCGGTGATGGGATGATCCGTGCAGCAAACCCCCATGACACACATGTACCTATGTAATCAACCTGCACATCTGCACATGTACCCTTAAACTTAAAAGTGAGAAATAAAATCCATATAAAAAAAGAAAATGAAGGGTAGAGAAGTTGGATCTACTACCAACATCAAATAATGAGTAAAGTTCTATGAAGGACATTAAAATCTTACCAAAAAAGTAGGTGGGGAGTTAAATATAGGCATAAAATAAAGAGCAAGGAACAAGTAGCAGGAGGAAGGAACCCAGGAATATTTTGTTTTTAGCTCCTCAAGCTCACTTTAATTGGTTATTGTCAGTATATCGTATAGCCTTTTGATTATTGATTGTGTAATATTTGGTTGAAAGGTTTGGCATAAAGGTACAGTTTTTACGTAGACAGCTTCCTTCCCAGGTTGCAATGATTGCACATCTGCTCCCACCTGCTTGATACTGGCCTGTGCTCTGGGAGAATATAGAGCGACAGATGGCTGCTTATGGCGCCGTCGATGCCCTGATGGCTTGAGTGATTTCTGACTCTATCTAGACCTGCAGTCTGACTCCTTCAAATCCTTTGATTTTTTTTTTCCTCTCTATGCCTATGTTCTTCTAGTTTTTCTTATTTACTGCCTGCTTAGATACACTTCTTTGTCTCAACTTCTATTTCTGGCTTGATGTCAATTCCTGGTTGCCTGCTTGCCTTGTGTGCAGGTGTATCTTCATCTCTGCTCTGTTATTGGTCCTGACTCTGCTCTATTCAAGTGGTCACAATTTATCAACAGCCTCACACTTCGCTCTTCATTCAGTTAATGGGCCCACTATTTGCCAAATTTTGTTTTTATCTTATAATCCTAGAAAATAAAGAATTAAACAGCAAGCATACAATACATTTTCTCCTTTAATCAGAATTTGGTACCTGGAGACTAAAATAGTGACTGTCATCCTGGCAAACAAATTGATGATATTTGCTGGTGGGAGAGTTCTTATTTTGGAAACACTTTTGGCAAGATATGCCTGATTTTCTAGCATTGTCAATAGCAAACAGCCATGCATTTCAAAGATTTATGAGGCATGATTATCCGAAGACAAATGACTATACTTTATACCAAAAATTACTCCTCCTGTGTATGTGATGTGACTTCATATGTGTTCTGGAGAACTTCATATTTTAATCTGTGCCAGGTGTATCCTCATATCGTAAGAAAAGGCCTAGAGAGTTATGTTCATCATCTTGTACCCATTTTTGTTTGTTCTTTGTCTCGTGATTAATTGTTTCCTTTGAATAATTAGTAAAACTTAACATTGGATAAGCTTTCTCATTCCTATGATACTGAAAGTACAATCCTTTTTGCATTACTATTTACTCAATATCCTTTTGCTGTTATTAATCAATGTCCACAGTTCTAAGGCTGAAAAACTATTAAAATCTCCAAGAGTAAGATAGTTTCATTATAAAGTTCTGTCATGAGAAAATAAATCATTGTGAATATATGAAAGAACTTATTTGAGCACTGCAAGGCAGATCATGGCTTTTACTTAAAGTTATTTATTTTTAATATATAACTTCTGTAATCTGTCTCAGAAATATTCATCAAGAAAAACTACCAATTATGTTAGTGCCATTTCTGAAAAGCTAACTTTTCTTTTTCTAGAAATATGGGAAAGTTGTAAAAAATTATATTTCCTCAAAATTTTGGGTAAATATAATTGCATAATGCACCCTATGGCAAATATTTAAATCTTTATTAATCCAAAGGAAAATAAATTGGCTTTGACTAATAATTACTAAATATCTACTAAATACTATGACATGTGCTATGATTAACATGTGTTAATTAAATCTCATATGCCGCACAGTTTTTGTCAGGTAGCAATTATTATTTATAGGTGAGAAAACAGATTTGAGAAGTTAAGGAGTAGGTAGTCCCTGGATTATATTCACAAAATGACAGAGGACAAATTAAATCAGAGCTAGTTTAATGAATGCCCGTCATGTCCTTTCTACAGGAAGCTATCTAATATAACACTGATATAAGCATACATTACTATACGGTAAACACAGAAAAGAGTTGCTCTGGATTCTGTACAATTATTAGAATATTTAATAATAATTTTATAGTAACTATTGATTTTTAGTTTAAAATTCAAAACAATTGTGAGCAATTCATCTTTTAATATTTTAAACACATTTTGTTATATCTCCGTAACTGAATCAAACATTGTCAAATTAATTCCAACAAAAGTACATTATTTATCATTTGATATAAATTGTTAATTTTAATTTATTGATTGTGTGGTTATACATGTATTGGATTTGTTTTATAATTGCATAAGAACTGTAAACATGAAAAGTTTGATAGAGGTTTATAAAAGAATTTCAATCAACAGTAAGAGCTCAGACTTTTTTTTTTTTTTTGAAAAGGTGGGTGCCTTGGACATTTTTAGAAGCAGAGACTAAGATTCCTTGTGCTTTGACAATTACGGCCGCCAAAGCTAAGAGATTACAATGTGGCAAGGAACAGAATGCTCAGGCATTTTGGATCTTATGGTGGTTGCTTCTCAATGCAAATCAACAATCTTTTAATTAAGTTATCTTTCCCAAATTTGTATATATTTTTAGAAGTGCCAGTTTCTTAGAGCCTGATTAGTTCTGGACCCTCGTTTAAAAAGTCAAAGATGAGATAATAGAAAATAATCCCCTAATATTGTTGTTACTAGCCCACCTTCAACTCTACATTAAATTTTATACAAAAAGTTAAAAATGTCTAGGTTTTTGTAATGAGAAATTGAGGCACAAAATGTTTACTTCATCAAAATGGGGACATATGTCATACATGAATGGGGAAAGATGGAAGGGAGATAGGAAGCACAGGTAGAAAGAAAAATGTATCCTACAATTTGACTTGAATTTAGGCATTGGGATAAGGGTGTTCAGGCATTCGAGTTAAGCAATCAGCTACCTGCATTCAATATTTCTTCCAAGTCTGGTTTTGCTTTACATGGATGTTTATTTTTCTAATAGAATGAATTAGTTTGAGGGAAGACTACCACCACTCAAAATTGAGCTATCATTAACAGCTAACAAAGTAGTAGTATTTTAAAATTCCTGCATTTTTAACTCAATGTAATATCATGATTTTTCAGAGAGATAGGTACTGGGATTATGCCCATTTTACTGATGGAGAAGTAGAGAAATAGTCATTGGTAGCTTGATGGGGATGGCAATGAATCTACAAATTACCTTGGGCAGTATGGCCATTTTCACGGTATTGAATGAGCATGGAATGTTCTTCCATTTGTTTGTATCCTCTTTTATTTCATTGAGCAGTGGTTTGTAGTTCTCCTTGAAGAGGTCCTTCCCGTCCCTTGTAAGTTGGATTCCTAGGTATTTTATTCTCTTTGAAGCAATTGTGAATGGGAGTTCACTCATGATTTGGCTCTCTGTTTGTCTGTTATTGGTGTATAAGAATGCTTGTGACTTTTGCACATTGATTTTGTATCCTGAGACTTTGCTGAAGTCGCTTATCAGAATAAGGAGATTTTGGGCTGAGACACTGGGGTTTTGTAGATATACAATCATGTCGTCTGCAAACAGGGACAATTTGACTTCCTCTTTTCCTAATTGAATACCCTTTATTTCCTTCTCCTGCCTGATTGCCCTGGCCAGAACTTCCAACACTATGTTGAATAGGAGTGGTGAGAGAGGGCATCCCTGTCTTGTGCCAGTTTTCAAAGGGAATGCTTCCAGTTTTTGCCCATTCAGTATGATATTGGCTGCGGGTTTGTCATAGATAGCTCTTATTATTTTGAGATATGTCCCATCAATACCTAATTTATTGAGAGTTTTTAGCATGAAGCGTTGTTGAATTTTGTCAAAGGCCTTTTCTGCATCTATTGAGATAATCATGTGGTTTTTGTCTTTGGTTCTGTTTATATGCTGCATTACATTTATTGATTTTCATATATTGAACCAGCCTTGCATCCCAGGGATGAAGCCCACTTGATCATGGTGGATAAGCTTTTTGATGTGCTGCTGGATTTTGTTTGCCAGTATTTTATTGAGGATTTTTGCATCAATGTTCATCAAGGATATTGGTCTAAAATTCTCTTTTTTGGTTGTGTCTCTGCCAGGCTTTGGTATCAGGATGATGCTGGCCTCATAAAATGAGTTAGGGAGGATTCCTTTTTTTCCTATTGATTGGAATAGTTTCAGAAGGAATGGTACCAGCTCCTCAATGAAATGTAATCTAGCAGAGTGGCATAAGCATAATTATCAGTCACTTACTAAAACTGTGTGTTTTTTTCCATTGCATGAAAACACTGTCTTGTTTTAATTTTTAATAATTGACTTTTTAAAAGCAATTTTAGGTTTGCAGAAAGAAGTGAATAAGCATTCACATGTCATCCTCAGCCTCTACCCCAATTTCCCCAATTTTTAACATCTTGCGATAGTGTGGTACATTTGTTACAGTTGATGAGTCAATATTGGTACATTATTATTGACTGAAGTCTATAGTTTATATTAGAGTTTACTCCTTGTCTTATGAATTCTATAGGTTTTCTCAAACGTGTAATGACAAATAATCCTCACTACAGTGTCATACAGAATAGTGGATTCACTTTCCTAAAATTCTTCCTTGTTCCATCTGTTCACCGTTTCCTCTCTCTCCTCCAAATCCCTCATAGCCACTGATCTCTTTACTGTGTCCGTGGTTTTGCTTTTTCCAGAAGGTCGTGTAGCTAGAATCACACGGCATGTCAACTTTTCAGACTGGCTTCTTTCACTTGGCAATATGCATTTAAAGGTTCCTGTGTGTCTTCTGTGGCTTGACAGAGTAAGATTCTGTTGCCTGGATATACTACAGTTTATTTTTCCATTCACTTCCTGAAGGACATTTTGATTTTAGTGATCATGAATGAGGCTCCTATAACATTCATGGGAAGAAGGTTTTTGTGTGCACGTAAGTTTTCAGATCCTTTAAGTAAATACCAGGGAATGGAATTGCTGGGTTGTGTGGTAAGAGTATGTTTAGTTTTGTAAGAAACTGCCAAACTGACCCCCAAAGTAGCTGTACTATTCGGCATTCTCACCAGCAATGAATAAAAGTTCCTGTTTCTCCTCACATTTGCCAGCATTTTGTATTATCAGACTTTTGGATATTGGTCATTTTAATAGTCATGTAATAATATCTCACTGTTGCTGTGACTTGCAGTTCCCTAATGATATATGACTGGTAACTTTTCAATATCCATATTTGACAGCTATATTGAGACCTTTGGCCTATTTTTTAAATGAATTGTTTTCTTTCTTATTTTCGAGTTCTTTGTATACTTTAAATACCACTAATTTATCTGACATGTGTTTTGAAAAGATCTTCTCCCAATCTGTGGCTTTTCTTTTCATTCTAAGCACAGTTTGAATAACAAAAGTCTTTAATTTTAATGATGCTCAATTTCTCAATTTTTTCTTTTTCTAACCCAATAAATCAGAAAGCTTTTTATTATTTCACATGACTTAATATTCAGGCAAAGTGTATATAGGCCCCTTTCAAACAGTCATAAAGTTTAGAACCTCTCACCTCACAAACAATAACAACAACAACATAGAAACAAAAATGACAGCTTTTGCTGTTGTCTCAGTAATTTCTCAATTCAAGAACAGATTACTGAGCTTTACAAGCAATGCATATAGATATCAATTTCACAATAAATACCTTATGATATTTATCAAATCACCTTAGTTTTGGTCTACTTATTGCTATTACACTAAAATGTAATTTGTCAGACATGAGAAATCTTTTTGTAGTATTTTTTATAGAACCAAGTATTTATTCTAGCTTTTTCAGTTCTTCCCTTGCTGTTTCTGCAGTATGGTCATTCCAATTGTCTCTATAGATGTATCAATATCAGGTACATAATAAATACAATTATCTCCCACGTGTACCCCAACCCCCTTCCCTGTTCATGCAGTCAACATAAAGGAAGCAGGACAAAAGGAAATCATGTACCCTGTGATATGCTAGGTTGTAAGGAAAGGTACAAAATTAATTTACCATGTCTGAGTTTTCTTCTTCTCTGTATTTGTTCCATTTAATGCATGTATATTTTTTTATTCCTCAGGCCTCTCCAGTCCTACCACTCTCAAGGACACTTGATAAGGCTGTCTTCATCAGGTCCCTTTGGGTTACCCCCAGCCAGGGGTGGGAAATAGAGGAAGTGAATGTCTGTATCTTCATTATGTATCACACAGAGCAGAAACTCAAAGAAGCCTGTGCGGCGAATGGGTCTCTTCTTTCTCCAAAAACCACCTACCCCTTCAACTCCCACTGCTTCAAGGAAAATCTTGTATTAGTCTCCCCGTTTTCCTCTCAAACTTGCTTTAGCAAAGCAGTTCCTAAACTTCTGGTAATGTATGTCCCCACCCCTAACTCAAAACACAGTCTTACGTCAGTCACATCACAGAAAAGAAGTTCAAAACAAAACGAAACAAAGCCACAGTCTTATAAGAAAAATAGGTAAGTTTTACAAAAGTCGTGTACTGTATCTCTGCTTTGAATTTCATCTTTTGCCAAGGATAGTAAAACTCTTGGAAAACTATAAAACAGGAACTTACTTAATATGTTTTACCCAATATTTTTCAAACATTTTTGGAAGGATACTTATTAACATCTTGCAGAGGTAATGTGACATGAAAAACTTAGCATAAGACCAATCAGGTATTCTATGCAATAATGCAGATATATGAAAAATTAATGTAATGAAATAAATGACTTTTCAAAAGGTATTGATCCTAGATCCACATTCTTTTTTTGGTTCAGGTGAGGCAATTAGAATGTCAAAAAATTAAAGAAGCATGGAACAACCGTCTAATGAGAGGGACGAATGCTACGGGGGGAAAGTTATTAGAAGATAAATTAGTAGATTGACCTTTTTACTGTCTATGTAGTTTTTTTTTTTGCTAGTACCAATAGAAACAAATTCATTTTATGGTTTGTGTCAATGGAAATGTATAACTTAGTGGTAGCTATATAGCAAACTTTCAATATGTAATAATAAGAGATTAGATGTAGATTTCGTATCATTATTTAATTTATTTGCTTGAATACCAGTGAGGAATTTTCACTTAAGCTCTTGTTTTCAAGATGAATGTTTAATTGAATTCCAGAATTCATTTTGAAATAGAACTTTGTGTAGAATATAAATTTCTTTGCAAGAAAAATCATTTGTGCACTTGGGTTTGAGAGCAGTTTAATGTCGATATAACTACTTTCCAGGCTTTCATTTCCTACTTTTTGATATGGGAATAATGTTTGCAAAGTTACTCTGTGCACTCAAAGTGTGCTCTATACACTTCATTGCCGTTCACGTTTTGGGTTTATGAGGCTTCCATTTGCTGGCAATTCAAATGTGACTCTGAGTTAGATGCCGTGGTGTGGGAGATGATGTTTACAGGAGTTTAAAGCACAGATAGACAACTAGATTGTCCTACCTACCCAGACTGTGCTTCTCACTCTTACTGTGCCCTTTCTTAATCTTTGGAAATGCTTTTATTTATATATAAAATAGGCTATAACTTCATATAGTTGTATTACAAAATGTTAATGCACAGAAAAAGACTTGTGCTAGGTATATGGTTTCTTCTCAATTAAATGGAAGCCATTGCCTGTATTTGTCAATAGAATTCATCATACTTTATCTCACATATTCAGTGCTTTACATCATTGTTGGCACATGATATGTTTAGACTGCACAAGGGTTAATTATGTCAAATTTGTCTATCTACAGGAAAGAATATAGCCCAAGTTACCTTGTTTAGCTGAGCCAAAGTTTGCATTTATTAAAAATGTAAATTTTATCTTGAAATGATGCCTGAGCTCACAGAACTATGGGTTCCAATCTCTAAATCACTGTGATTAGTAGTAAAACTATGTACTCTGTGTCTGTCCTACTAGCTATATTGCTGGGATCTGGAGCGTGACTTTTGGGTCTTTCTGTAATGCCTTACCTCTCATCAAAATTCACAAGACCTACTCTCTGGATTGTGAGACTTATGCATTACAAATAAAATGGTGCTGTCCTAATGGCATTCCAAAGCCATTTGAAATGAGTTGCTTTCATTTCCAGTGAGTCATTTTTTTATGTTGATTATCATTATTTTACCATTACCTTTTAATTTGGAAATGTTAAAATCCATTGGCATGTTCCTTGGAATATAAAGATTATATAGGGTCATTGAGATGAGTCTGGAAATATCAATCACTGGAGCCCTTCTAGTGGGATAATGTTGTTGTTAATATTGCTGGTATTCTATTCTTCATGTTTCCTCCAGTAAAATGTAAAGCGACCAAAATATAAGCATCATATAGGCAAGGATTCTTTTATTTGTTCAATGAACACTGCCTTCACCTAGTAGTCAGTTAATATTCACTACTAGAATGCATGTTGAATGGCAGCTCTTTTATTTGCCATTAGCATTGGCCCACTTTATAGCAGTTGGACAAAAAAGTTGGACAAAGTGTGTTGATCTTCTATGAAAAAATAGATATCTCTTTCTTTCTTTCATTGTTGCTTTTTCTGTGGGCAAGTTGATAGATATTGTAGTCCTGATCTTATTTTAGGGCATACAATTGAAGTTATTAGATACTTTAGAGTTTATTTAATTATAATATGAAGCTTTGAATTTCTCTTTCATTAATGAATAATTTATTTTATGATAGTGTTGCTTAACTTAGTGTGCAAGGCCTACAAATAAACCTAATAAATATCTTACAAACTGCCTTAAAATAAATCTAATGTTTTTTACTGAAATATTTTTAAACATGTTGAAGTTGGAATTCCAGGTAATTGTATACACACACACACACACACACACACACACACACATTAGGTTTTCATTTGGTTTCTTTGTTCCTATTATTGAAATTCCTACGCTAATAACCATATCAATTTATGAAACTCATTTTGAGAAAAAAGGCCTAAAATATAACTCATTTTAAAAATGATTTTCTCTTAATTTGTAATGTAATATTTTAATAAAATATGGTAGGGCAATTTTGTATAAATATTTGTTCTAAGCTTTCTACATAAGTTCCTGCATATAGTTTAGTTTTTAATAGAAGGTTTTTTTTTTTACTTCAGTATCCATTTTAAAGTCAATGACATTTAGTGTTTTTTACTTTACAGTTCTAAGTTACTTATGCTTAAAAAGTCATCTGACTTTTAAGTTAATATCCAACTTGATTGTTATCTCTCTATATCTTATTGATGTGTTCTTGAAAGTAGTTAGACTTTGAAAAACATTACTAAGAGGGTTTTTTTCCATCTTTGGAAAGTAACTTGGGATAAATGGTTGTCTTTCATCTTTGTCCTCCTCTCTAACCACAACTCCCCATTCCAGATCATTAGCTAAACTTGTGTGCTGAGGTGAATATTCTGTTTTACTTTTCTTGTCAAATTGCTAGATATAGCTTTGTTCAGTTATATACTGTACAAACAGAATCTCATCTTAACTTTTTAATCTCCCTCTTTTTAACTGATGTGTTCACCCTTAGATTTGTTGTCGTTTAGAAGAGGACTTCCTGTTAGAAATATAATAATTTTCCTTCATGTGGAAACTTCAATACAAAAAAACAGAAAAACACATATCAATGGTTTGCATGTGTCATGCTGATAGTTAGAGGGCAACTGATATTAGAAAAAGTGACACCATATTTCTGAACATACACCTTGTTTCATCTTAGAATTCGGTGTTGAACCAATTTTGTACCTCATTGTTATAAACCTTATGTATCTAATGAGTTGTTAATATGTTATTAACTGCCTTGGCCAAACTCAAGATCTTATTCGCACATACAATATGCACAGAGAACTTATTTTTATTTGTTCAATCACTCCTATAGTCCTTCATTTATTTCACAAACATTCATTGACACTTATGTGGCAGCACTCTTATAAGAATAGAATATACCCTGTTAAATCAGACATGATACTTGCTTTTGTGGAGCTTATGCTTTAGTGGAGAAACAGAAAGTCAAGCAAAAACTCAAACTATATAATTTTAAATTGGATATGTGCTAATGAAGGAAAAAGTGGCACTGTAAGAAAAAATAATAGGGAGTTAAAGGATGAATAGAAGTTTGCTGGGTGAAATTTATGAAGGGCTGAGGATTTCAAACAAAAGAAACTGATGCAGGAGGGTGCAGCTTTGGAGTCAAGAATGAAGTTCTAGGATATAGAGAGCAAGGAAATGGTGGGAGAGGAGGTAGGATTTTATATATTATTAATGGGAAAATATTGAACAATCCTAAACAGAAAAGCAATTATATAAGTTCATCTTCATTACAAATTCTTATATCTTTAGTAGACCTGTTTTCAGGCAAAACTTCATAAGAGAATAGTAACAAAGAGAAAAAAAGCAGTGTTCTCAAGTTATCTCTAACTCACCAGATGACTTTAAGTTAGATGGCCTCAACATTTTGTGATGCTTTTCCTTCTTATAAAGTAAGGAGTTTAGATGAGGTGAGGCATCCAATTTCATTTAGCTTCAATTTCCTATAATTTGACGGCTGTCAAGTCATGCTTTGCTTTATTCTATTTGTGAGCCAGAGTAACTTTAAGGCAGTATATTAACTAGGAGAACTATTTCTTTACTTTTAAACTTCAAAATTATGATGACATAAGTATTTTAAAGAGCATTTAGAAAGTAGACAAATGAAATATTTTTAACATTTTGGAATGCTTCTTTTATTTCTTTTTGAAACCTAGGTTTTTGGTGGTAGTGGTGATATTTATTTTTGCCAAACTAACCATTCTATGTAATTTTATAGCATTTTGGGTTGATGACCACCGTAAGTCTAGTATTCCCGTATGTGTTAAAATTTATCTTCACAATTAATATATTTTCACTGAATTATTTAATTATAAATTAAACTACAACTTCTAATACATGTTCAATGAGATATTATTAGGCATTACCTGAAAAGGATTTCTGGAGAAAGAAAGAATTTCTGGTTAAAAAAGGGTTTAGCAGGTTTTCCTAATGCAGTACTCTCGATCTCTAGGATGGAGCTACAGCATAAAATGTCTTCCAAATTTACTTCACAAATTAGCCCTTAGATTTCATGAATTACTTATAATTTTTTTTTGTAGACCACAGTTTCTTTGCTCTTCAGTATTACACTTGCTTGTGTGAGTTTCTAAAACTAAATTTAATTTTGGAAATTCTTAATTTTGTATTTACATTTTGAATTGTGTTTAAATATAAAATTAAGTTTAGTAAAAAGCTAGGTTTTTATTTCTACCTACAAATTCAGTGTCCCATCAATAGAAAAAAAATTCTCAATAATATTTTAAAGTTACTTACTTTAGTCTTTGTCATTAAAGAATAAAATTTACCAGGCAGAAATGCCCCAGAAACTACCTATGGAGGAAATATGAATATTATTATTACCTACTAATATTAATACACAAAATGGTCAATTATGTGTATAGCAGTTAAATATATATAAAAGTTAAATATTTATAAATGATACAGGACTCACATGTTTGTATGCCTGCTGTGCAGTCAGAGTCTGTTAAATTGATAAACAGAGTTTGCAGCAGAGAAAGAGTTTAATGATTGCAGGGCAGCTGAGTGAGGAGATGGGGGCACCCTCAAATCTGTCTTTCCAGAGAGTACTTGGCTGGGGTGAAGGGATTGTAGAGGGCCAGGGGCTGGAAAATTGGGGTCACTGACTGGTTTGGGTAAGGAGGATTAAATCACCAGGATGTAGAAACTTCTCCCTTTAGTGAGTCAGCTTCTCCTGGAGTCCTTCAGAGCAGCTGATGTCACTAGTTTCACTGGTGTGTAGGATCTGAAAGAATACCTCAAAGAGAAAACTTAACATTTCACAATGCTCAAATTGTTATCTATGAGTAGTTAAGTTTAACTACAATCTTGTGACAGGATATAAATGATTGTGGGGCCATACCTAGTAAACAATTGTGAGGCAGCAGGACAGACAGCAAGTCAACTTAATGTTTAAGGCTGGATGTGCTGGAAGCTTATTTTTATTTCATCCCCTCCCTCCTTTCCCAAAGAATTTTATAAAGATTATAGGGGTGGTTTCATTATATATATATATATATATATATATATATAAAACTTCTAATATTTTATCGGTTAATAAAAGCTCAAATTTTCTAGACATTTTTGTTGATTAAGCTAATAAGGTGGCTTTTACCAATGGATCTTGAAATGTGGTATGCTAAATGAATTTCTGTTTTCAAAAAGAATTGTGCATGATCAATAACTCACTAAAACAGTAGACAAGTAAACTATATCACTAAGACAGTAGGCAAGTAAACTATATTTTTAAATTTACTAGTGGTGCAATCTTGTGCAAGTCACCTGACACTTTATGCCTTAATTTCTAAAAGAAAAAAGAGAACTTCCTAAATTACAGAGCTGGGATCAAATATGAATTAGAAATATAAATATGAAGATATTGGAAATATTAGAAATATGAATATGAAGGTACCTGCCATAGTGTTAGTGAGTAACATATACTTAACTATCATTGACAAAATTATTATTCTTTCCTTTTTTGAAATAATGGAGACATAGTAGACAAGATTTTGTTAATTTGAGGTGTTTTAACTCTTTATTCAGTAAGTTATTTGTAAAAATTTACAGGAAGAACTGAAGGGATATAAAGGGTTCATAATAAACACAGCAGATGATTTCTGATCCTTAAATCCAGAAACTGGGCCCTAGTCTATTTTGTTTTATTATTTGTAGCAAACTACCTAGAAAAAGTTGGAGAATGGCACTATTTTTTTATTGATTTCAGCTTCAAAAATTTCAAAATGTAGTTTTTCATTAGTAGTAGTAGTAGTTCAAGCTAGAACATATTATATATTCAACATTAAACTAAGTGATTTACTTTTATATAAGTTATTTCATTTAACCTTAAGAATACTTCGTGGATATATTTATATTTATTTTTACAGATTAAGAGATTGTTATTAGCAGAGGTTGAGTAACTTGTCCAACTCTGATACATTGCTAAGGAGTAATTGACCTATAATTGAGTCAGGTTTCTTCTAAATACTATGCTCCACTGTAAATACATGAGATTACAGGTTAAAGTTTGAGAATTACTTCTAAGTAATAAATAGCTCACTCAATTTTAATATCGATTCTGATAAAATTCTTTATAATGTTTGGGGTTGGGTCAGGGAGAAGGTAATGAGAAGAGAACAGAGCAGATAAGAAACATTTTGCACATCCTACTTCCAAACTGATCCTCTAAATAGATTTTTTTATGCTATCTCATCAAACTGAAACTTTTTGTTGGATATAGAAACAAAAAATATTGTATTAAAATATTGAGAAAGTTAGATTGGGGAGAAAGATAGAAAATTTTTTTCAAGAGAATCAAACTATATTATTTAAGGTATATTTCTATGTGAATCTTGAAAGTAGGGAAAGAAATATGTCAGCAAAAATAATAGAAGTAATTTATTCTTTTGTTGACACAAAAACAATAGTTTATTGATTAATATGTAGCAATCACTAATCTAGGATGCTTTTGCTCTGACTTATATTCCTTTCCCAAATATTCCAAACAATGACCTTGTATTAATAAAAGAAGACATTAAAGTAGTGTATTGATATTTTACAAGTATTTAGAATGTATATTTTGAAATTTTGTGGTGATCTGATGAGTGACTTTGAGTCTCAAAATTAGAGAAGTTTCTAATAATTCTGGGCTAAACAAAATGTGAAGGGAGTTAATTTGAAAGCAAAAGAAAAAATAACTCATCCATACAAGGAAACGACTTTATGATTAACACCTGACTTTTCATCAGAAACAATGACGGTCAGAACACAATGGGATCGCACATCCAAAGTGCTGAAAGAAATAATACGTGTTTTGTTCTGTTTATGTCATCAAAGTTGTAATATGTGTAGGATTTATACATAAAGGGAAAAAACTTTAAGAGGAATTAGACATAGTCAATGGAAAGAATATGACAAATAATGTGTTCTAGATCTGGCTTGGTTAGATATAACATGTTTAACTGGATAATTCATGAATCCTTTGCAAATCTTTGTTTCTTTGCCTCTGATATAACTGGGCTGGAGTCAACACTGAAAACTTGAACTCCAAATATTGTGTATATCTGTTATTTCAAGTTATCTTTGCCTCCGATATAACTGGGCTGGAGTCAACACTAAAAGCTTGGACTCCAAATATTGTGTACATCTGTTATTTCAAGTTTTCTTTGCCTCTGATATAACTGGGCTGGAGTCAACACTAAAAAGCTTTAGCTCCAAATATTGTGTATATCTGTTATTTCAAGTTAATCTATTTTATGTTTCCTTTTTGATGGAAGTTTGTCTTATTTTGTTCTCTACAGTCTGTATTTTTTTCTTTTCATAATTCTATAGCAATTGTGTTCCAAATATAAAAATAATTCTTTTGTGCTATGTGGAAATATGCGTCCTTTTATTTAAGCTGCCAGACAGATGTGTTATTTCAAGTGGGAGACTATGATTTTTCTCTACAGGTGATGGGTAGGGTTTTGTTGTTGTTGTTGCTGTTTGTTTGTTTGTCTAACTTTACTGGTAGGTAGATTATTTGAATGACTGATCTCATTAACCATCATTCCTTCTAAATCTGTCTCCTTTTCCTTCTAAGTCTACCTCCTTTCCTTCAAGTCTTTCATCTGAGCGGCATTAGAAATTCTCAATAAAATTGGTATTGTGCCCAGCTAAATCCATCTGATTTTTACTTTTAAAAATGGCAAGTTGATGTAACATGTCATCATACTACATAAAAGAGAAAAATCAGAACAAAATGTAATTGACAGTTTTCTGAGTTTCTTTTAGTCTTAAATTTTGAAATTGTTTTTGTCTATTTTTATTTATTTATTTATTTTTTGCAGACAGGGTTTCACTCTGTCACCCAGGGTGGAGTGCAGTGGTGCAATTATGGCTCACTGTACTCTTGATCTCCTGGGCTCAAGCAATCCTCCCAACTCAGCTCCCAAGTAGCTAGAACTACAGGTGTGTGCTGCCATACCCAGCTTTATTTTTTATTAAAGAAAAAATTTGTAGACATTAGCTTTCATTATGTTGCTCTGGCTGGTCTTGAACTTCCAGCCTCAAGTGATCCTCCCACCTTTGCCTCCCAAAGTGCTGGGTTTAAAAGTGTGAACCACCTCATGAAACTTTTTTTTTTTCAATTGTCATTATAATACTTGATGAAATAAAATAAACTAAAACAAACATCTGAAAATGATGCTAACATAGTTGGGTGCTGGCTTTAAAAAGTCCATTGTGTCCTTTACCAGTTATGTTAGTTTTCTAAGGTGGCACTTAAACACATGCACACATGCACAGACTGGGTGGCTTAAACAACAGACATTTATTTTCTCACAGTTCTAGAGGCTGTAAATGCAAGGTCAAAGTGCTCCTCTGAGGACCATGATGGAAGGATCTGTTTTAGGCCTCCCTTCTTGGCTTGTAGGTGGCTGCCTTCTCACAGCTCTGTCTTCACGCAGTTGTACTTCTGTGCACACATGTAGCTGATTTTTACCCCTTTCCAAATTTTATTTTATATGGACACCATTTTTATTGGACCCAACCCGAGGGCCTCATTTTAACTGAATTCTTATTTAAAACATCCGAATGTGGTTACTTTCAGAAATACTAGGCTTTAGAATTTCACCATATGAATTTGGGGAGAGGGGAGCACAGTTCAGCCCATAACTAACACACGGTAAGTAACTATTGACCAGGTTACTCATGTTACTCAAAAGAGATAATTCACTTTGTTAATATGAAGCAATTTTTTTCCTCAGTAGGTGTAAGAGTGTGTGTCAAACAGAAGTAGCATTTTAACATATAAGAGACATAGCTGAGCTCTAAATATAGGAGACAGTATGATAATTTTTTACATTTCAAATTCTCTGCCTGCATTAGAATATTTTTGGAGAATGTGTAAAACAATCTAATGAATTGATTGGAATGTGCAGGAACAAGAAATATGGTTATGGTTTTTACATAAAGCTTTTATATAGTTCCTTTAAAAATATAATTATCTTATTTACCTATTTCCTTAAGGCAATGGGTCTATTTTGTTTTATTATTTTGGATCCCCTGATTTTTCTGACTATGGTTCACAAAAAAACCATAAGATAAAGTACCATCTTGTACTTTATCTTCATGCAACAGTTTTTTTCTGCTAAATTAATATTTTGCATATTTTTATTTTGTATATATTTGGTATAATTCTGTTAATATTTTATATATTTTGTATATTTGTATATGAGATACAGATGCTTTAGACAACATGAAAATATCTTTGAACATCCCTATTTTACCAAGGAAGAAAGATAACCAAAGCACTTGATTTAATAGATTTGAGAATTAATTGGTAAGTTACACGAGTTTCAGTTTCCCAGAACTCTAATATATATCCCTGCATTCTTATCATGAAATATACAGAAAACACCATTTTGTTGCATATTGTTACATTTATTTATATTGTACACATGATCTCAAAGTTTATATTTTGCCACCATTTATGCATGAATTTTTCATGACAAATATTCCTAAGTATTCCCATTATATGTTTCCCAGAATAGTGGTTCTAGGAAGTCGTACTATTATCCAACTGTCAATTTATTTATTTATTTATTTATTTTATTTATTTTTTCTGTTTATTTTTAAGGCTAAGTGCGAGTGGAAAAGAAAAAAAAGAAATCTGTAACTGGTTGTGATTAATTAGTTTTGAACACCACTTCATTTGGACTAGCCTGCTAATTTATTTTTCATCTATACTTACCTCTTCAGCACTCCCTAATTCTTGCTTATCTTAAGCAATTGAAATTTTCACCCAAGCTTTAACCTAGTTAGAAATATATTTTTCTAAAATTCAAACTCCATACCGTTAAGGTCATACCTTTCTGAAATGTAGTAATATTTTCACTACTGTTTAAACCCAAACATTTCTAACTGTGTGTTGCAGATATGGATATGAAGAGGCTACTGCTACAAGTTTATATATTGTATTTTGCACTTTAGTGATTGATCACTGTTTCTTTATGAATGGATGTATTTGTCTTGTTCTATAGCTACCATTCATTGAATTGTTAAATGTGCAATCAGTATCGTATATGAGCTATTCAGATATGTGTGATGTACATGTACACAGGGATCTTTGTCCTTTGTGATTAGTATAATTGTGTATACCCATCTTGTTTGTGAGTCTCTTGGTCATTCCAAACTAAGCTAATCATCCTGTACTTTATCTTCATGCAACAGTTTTTTTCTGCTAAATTAATATTTTGTATATTTTTATTTTGTATATATTTGGTATAATTCTGTTAATATTTTATATATTTTGTATATTTGTATATGAGATGCAGATGCTTTAGACAACATGAAAATATCTTAGAACATCCATATTTTACCAAGGAAGAAAGATAACCAAAGCATATGATTAATAGATTTTAGAATTAACTGGTAAGTTACACGAGTTTCAATTTCCCAGAACTCTAATATATATCCCTGCATTCTTATCATGAAATATACAGTAACAAGGAAAGAAATTAATATATTAAAGTATCTTAATCTATCCAATTAAATGATATTTTGGAAAGGACTTTAATGCTCTATCTTTTGACATTGAAATAAATTGAGTTTATCTTGAAATTCCGTAAGATAATGAAGAGTTGGTAATTACATCTTTACATTTTATTGTTCTTTAAATTGCAGAATCTTCATTATTTCTGCAAGAGGTCACAAGCATGTTCATCTTAACTTGACTATTGTACAAATAAGGCTTTATTAATACATCTATAGAAGTAGCCAAATCATTCATTCCGTGACTAGGCAATTAAGTAATCCCGTTAAGATAAAGAAGTAATGACTCAAATTGGTTGGGTAAAACTATAAGACACAAAGTCAGCAAGGTAAAATAACTTCTCTTTAGCACTTTGCCTAAATAACTTTTTTTTAAGCGACATATGCAACAAGAACATGAATGTATCATGAATTAGTTCGTGCATGGTTTCCCTATAAAATAGTCACAGTAGCAACCACAATCATGGTAAATTAAAAGTTGTAAAACTAAATGTTTTTAGATCAACAGTTTTCTCTTTAATGCTTTTTTCAATTGAATGCTGGCCTATTTTTCTGGGCTTCCATACAGACTTTATAATTAGTTGGATATAGTCATTGTATGATTAATAAAATACAGACTGTGGTGCTGCCATGTTTGCATTTGAATCCTGCCTCAGCCACCCAATATGGCATGAGTGACGTCAAGTCAGAACCTGGGTTTTCTCATACAGAAAAATAGTCATAGAAACATCAATCTCATAATGTTGTGTGTTGGTTAAATAAGACAATTCTGTAAAATTGTCAAAGCACAATAGCTACACATAACAGGCATTCAAATATTAGTTCCTATATTCTGATCTCTGTTGCCCTCACTTTTCTATTCCCCCAAATGATAACAGAAGCTGTATTTAAAATCGCTATTCCACTCTATAATTTCTGTTGTGGAAAAATAGAGAAATCTCTATTTTCTTATGTAGTAACTTTATCTGTATATCTTCTTGAGTCTCTAGAGTTATATAATTTTCATATATACAATTAATTTGACCTTCGGTCTCTACAGATAGTTTATCAACACACTGCTACACATAGACTCAGGTCTTTGATTTCCACAATGTGTGTGTGTGCATGCGTATTTATTAATATGTTTTATTTTCTGGCTGTTGAGTTGATGGGAGAAAAGTGAAGAAATCATAAGTTACATTTTTACTCCAAGATAATGTGCTGATTTTTCTTTTAAGGAGTATACCAATATAACTATTTAAACTTGGAACTATTAAGCTATCTTTTTTCTCTTTTTTGTAAGTGTCTCAAGCTGAAATGACTGTCAGCAGGATGAGGCACATGCCAGTATATACTGCCAATTTGAGATAGTTCATATCCCAGGACTTTTTTTAGAATTGTCTATATGCCAATGTTGAGAACATTTCAGTTACTTGCAGAGTTTTCCTTTGCGCAGAAGTGAACTCAGTTCAGATATATTGACTTCACTACTAAAAGCATATAAGTCAATTTTCTATAACTGTAGACAACTGACTCAACTTTTAAAATAATTCTAGGTGTCTCTAGGATTAGTATATATGAATGCAAAAAGGGTTATAACCACATACTACAATAACTACAATAATTAAAATAACATATAAAATTAGAAACAAATTCATGGCACTCAGATTTAGTAGGTATGTATGGCCCTTACACATTTATTTATCCTAATAATTTGTTCTGATGGCAAAAAGTACCCAAGTAGAAATAATACTGTTAGAAGACATGGAGTAATCTTGCATTTTTCATTATAATTTTATATATAATTTCATTTTTCATCTACAATTTTTGTTTTTAATGCATAGTTACCATGAATTAAAAACCAACCTTATTTTTAGCCTCTTTAAATAAACAGTGAACACAATCAAGATGGCAGAGATTTTCAGGAATCACCGTATCAAGTTGTTCATTTCTAAGAGTATTTGGAAGCAGATATTACCAAAAGCAGTAATTAGGGTGCCGTAAATGCCTTGAAGTAATACCGACTGTAAGTATCTTCAGTGTCCAGAAGTTTTCGTGGCATACAGCAAATGCTCAACTACAGAGTGAACAATTTTAAAAAGATGTAAAGGCCACAGGATAAGTATAATCTTGAAAAATAACTTCAAATATAAACTTCACCTGATAATTCATTTTTTTAATTTACAATAGTTTATTTTTGTTTCGTTATTTTCGAAAATGGTTGCGATTAAGGTGACACACGCACCCATGATCAGAGAGGCAGTTAATTAGGACGATAGATGCCTGAATCAAGATTTGCTGTTCTGTTTGTGTTTCATATGTTGCAAAAATAATATATTTCCACCACAGTTTTTGATGGTTCGGCTGTCAACACTATGGATATTATGACTGTCCCCTCAGGCTTTGCTGATGAGTCTACATTTATCAGGTTGTCTCCTTCCTCTACGTATCTTCCATCATTGCTGCTCTAATAGTATTGAAGTAATTGTAAATCTCTCCCATTGTATTATTTTTTCAAGTTTTGAAATTTTTAATGTATAAATTGTTAAGTTTTGATAACCTACATTTTAGTTTATTTACTTAATTTCATGGTACATATTTAAGACATACACATATGCCATGACATTATTACTACAATCAAGCCAATTAACATATCCATCACCTTTCATAGTTATATTTTTATGTGATTGGCAAGAGCACCTAAAAAATATACTTTTAGAAAATTTTCAGTATAGAATACAATATTATTAACTATTGGTATCATACTATACGTTAGATACAACTTACTCATCCTACGTGACTGCCAGTTTGTACCCTTTGATCTGCTTTTTTCATTTCCTCTTAATCCTTATCCCTGATGGCCACCATCCTACTGTTTCTATATACTTGGCTTATTTTTAGATAGCACATACAAGTGAGATCATCAAGTATTTTTCTTTCCATGTCTGGTTTATTTCACTTAGCATAATGCCATCCAGGTTCATCCATATCATCAAAAATGGCAATTTTAATCTTTTTTTAAGATTGAATTCTATATATATAATATTTATATTATTATTACAGTTTATATTATAAGATTATGATATATAATATATTATAACTATATATCATAATTTCTTTATCCAGTTGTTTTCATAGCTTGGCTATTGGTTATTTATACAGCAATAAACATGGGAATACAGATATATCTTTCATATACTGATTTCAGTTCCTTTGGTTATATACCCAGCAGGGGGATTGTGGAGTCATACAGTAGCTCTATTTTAAATTTTTGAGGAACCTTCATACCATTTCCCAAAATGGCTGTATCAGTTTACATTCCCACCAACAGTGAACATGAGTTTCCTTTTTCCACACCCTCATCACACTTATCTCTTTTTTATATAATAACCATCCTAACAGTTGTGAAGTGATATAGTTGTTTTGATTAACATTTTTCTGATTAATGATGTTGAACACCTTTTCATATACTTGTTGCCCTTCGTATGTCTTTTTTAAATAACGTCTATTCAGATACTTTGGCCATTTATCAGTCGGATTGTTTTTTGACATTGAGTTGTGTGAGATTTTTATTTCACGTATCAACCCCTATCTGACATATGGTTTGTAAATATTCTCTCCCACTCTGCAGGCTGCCTTTTCATTTTGTTGAGTGTTTGCTGAGCAGAAGCTTTTTAGTTTGATGCAGTCTCACTTGTTTATTTTTGCTTTTGTTGCCTGAGCTTTTGGTGTGATAGCCAAAAAACCATTGTCAAGGCCAATATCAAGGAGTTGTTTTCTCTGTGTTTTCTTCTGGGAGTTTTATAGTTTCAGGTCTTACACGTAGGCCTTTAATCCACCTTGAGTTGTTTTGGTATACAGTCTAAGATAAGGGTCCAGTTTTATTCTTTTATATGTAGATAACCAGACTCTCACTGTTGCTTCTTCACAGGAACCCCTCTTTGTTCCAATTTTGGCCAAGTATCTTCTACACCTCTTTCAGGTCTAAGTGCAACAGAAAATGCACCTTTCTCTGGAAAGACATTTATTGTTCACTCATAATTCTATCTTTAATAGACATATCCAATAGAATATACAGTTTGCAAGATTAAAAACAAGGTTTATATTGCTTCATAAGGAGCAAGCACATTTTTGAAGCACAGGGTAATTCTTGACAATAAAACCTGCAACTCATTATGGTTTTTAAGTTGTGTGAGATGTGGATACCCAGCATTTTCATGATGAGGCTGTGCTTTCTTACATTTTCAGTGATGAAGAAGACATGCCAACAGAGGGTTAATTCCAGATAAAATGAAATGTTCTAAACAGTATGTATTGTTTATTTGAATCATCTGTGGGGGAAGGAAAGATAATTTTCCAAAGAACATTCCTCCTAAATTCTGTCTTAAAGTTGTTTGTAAGTAGAAGATTGAGTTTATATTACGTTACAAGACTATAATGTCTTTATTAAATTCACTGTGCAATCTTTAATCAAATAAGTAAATGCATTATTTATTTCCAAGTTTGAAGCACACATTCTGTTCAGCGGAAATGCCAGTTCTGGAGGAAAACGTATCTAATAATATATGAAACTGAAGGCCATTTTTACTTTTTATTATTCTTGTAGAATTTAAAGACCAAAAGCCTGTCTTATATCTAGTTGCGTGTTTTCAGGAAATATGCTTTTTGAAACTATTCTCATGAATATGAAATTAACCTCAATAAATAATTTATTTTTGAAATCTTATTTCATGCTAATTAAGTATCTTTGGCCAAAACATTTTTAATCCTCTTATTTGTTCTTTAAGAAATGTTGACAATAAATTCAAAACTTTTAATGGAGAATATTTGAAAGGTCTTCTTAAAATAAAAAAAAAGTTTTACTTTTTTTCTTCATCAAAGTTATGTATCCCTATATTTCTAATGTTTAGGACATAAACAATTAGATGTGATTATGACCACTGAATAACTAAGAACAATATATATTTTTAGATTTCAGGCTTTAAAAGTAAAACACTTGTTAGAATCTTATGGTTAAATCATGTTCTTTGTACCATGAAAGAAAAAAATAAAAATCATCATGTTATATATCAAAATATAATAATGAGGTATCTTCTCTCTCAGAGATCGCTGAACAACGTCGTAAAACCTGAACATGTTTCTTTTAAGTAATATTTGAGTGATGAAGGCATCAAAAACTTGGAACAAAATAAGATTAAAGCAGAATAATAGCTTAAAAATTAGGTCCAAATTCTTAGTTGTCTTGTGGCAAAACGTTGGTCGAGTGATTAACCTCTGATTTCTCATTTTCTTCACCTATAAAGATGGAAAAATTCAATTCTTCCTACTTTGTCAAACTCTCTGTGAGAAAGCTGCGTAACTTTGAAATTTTGTGGTAGCATAGAATTTTTTAACCATCTAGATTATTAAAAATTCATTTAAAAATTAGCTATTTTTTCAAGTACAAATTCTAATAAATTCTATAACTTTGAAAAAATTTTTCAAGTTTGGAAAACTTCAGGCTACATGGCTAAATCAGAGGGCAATACAGCATGTATACACCAATATATATAAAATTTTTCTTGTAACATTTGAGAGATTCTTAAGTTTTACAGAAGCTTATTCACAAAAAGGGTTGCTACAAATTCAAAAATATATCCTTCAGCCTCTTCCATTAATTGGAAAACATATAATCAGAGTTCCACCTGTCCAAAGTACATAATAAAATACAGCATCCTGAAATAAGTATTTGTTATTTTTATTGGTTATGTTGTGAAATCGAAGCTTATTGCAAAGTAAATCAAATAAATTATTCTGTTCTGTGCTTAGAAAAGTGACATTTCAGACCCAAGTTTAGATAATTCACCATCTTCATGGAAATGGAAAATGTTGCTAAGTCAGTTATTTGTTCTCTTTTTCCCTTCTCCTGAGGGTCCAATAAATGATTATTGAACAAATGCTTATCAAAAAACTATTTTGAGCAATATAATTTAGAAGCAATATTATTAAGACACAACCATTTTTAAGAGAGTTATGAAATATGCATAGAAATGATCAATAAAATTAAAATGTGTGAAATACCACAAAATAGTATACTTGATTGTTATGGGAGTGCAAAGTGAAGAAAGTATTATAAGGTGAATGTGAAGTTCTGGAAAGTACTTTTTGGCCATTGACCAGGACCTTGTTTCAATGAAGGAAGCAAGAAGGGAGTGGTGGGGCAGGGACACTGGACATCATGTTGAACAAATAGTAAAGACCAAAGACAAATTCTGGAAAATGGATGGCCTCTTGAGAGAAACATTATGTTTGTGTACCAGCTTGACTTATTACTCTTTTTATGAGCAACTTCTAAATAAATGAAACCAAATTTGATTATGTTAGGGATTGCCTGGACAGAGACTTGGATTTTGGAGAAATTCAGGGCATAATTTTCTTGAATTCAAATCATGTAGATCATTGACTCTCAAAGAGTGGTCTTTGAACCAACAACATTAGTGTTACATTGAGACATAATTTCTTGGACCCCAGATCTATTGAAGCAGAAACTCAGGAGATCTCAGCAGTGTCTTTTGCAACATGTCCTCTGGGTAACTCCATTGCAGAGTGGAGTTTGAAAACCACTGATGTGGACAAACAACCTAAGTCCCTCTAAGGCAGTCTGGCACTAACTGTGGTAGCCCGTTAAGTGTAGCTCCTGCAGGACCATCCCTTGTTCACTCTGTCTATTAAAGTTTAGTGGCAGATGAAAAGATAACAAATGATAGGGTACAATTTTGTATTTAAACCATAATCCATGAAAAAATCTATTTTCAGTCTTCTAACTAGAAGGTACTTCACTCAAATTTAAGCTATTCTAAATAACAACATTTTTCTGAATTAGGAAGACATAGAGTCAAAGGACCAGGCAATCAATTACTAGTTAGTGGTTAGTTAACAAGAAATAAATAAAACTATTATCAGAATGTCATTTACATAGGCAAAGCATAGCCAGGTAGGTAGATCATATTAGAAAGATTATAAGATGAATAACTACAAATCTATTCTGTAACACTAGAAATTATAAAAATGACAAAAATTTAATTATCAAATGAACAAATATTGTAAGATTCCTTCACAGTGGTTTATCTTCATTATTGGAAGAGTGCTTCAGTACAAACTTTCTAGGCTCAGTTTGGCAGAATTTATCACGAATTTAAAAAATATGGCCATTGACACAATAATACGGTGAAACAATCATCTTAATGGAATAGAAATCTAAGCCAAGAACTAAAGAACCAGGAACTGAAAAGGCAAAAGGAACTAAGTGATGGAAGGAGCAAGAGGGAGAGATGTGCGACCTTGCACCAAAAATAAAACTTAAAACAACAACAACAAAAAGTATAGACGGACTCTGTTACCTGAATATGAACATAAAGGAAGAGCAACAGTCAAAATTTTGTCTGGAATAATAGAAATTTTGAAAAAACAGGAGAGTAAGAAAAGGAAACTAATTTTATGGAAAGGATGTTAAGTTTGATTTTGGATTACTGAAATGACAGCAGGCCATGGAAATGAAAGGAGCTGAGCAGCAGAGGGAATGGGTGATATGGAGTTTTAGATGGAGCGGCTTCTGATTCATCATGGAAATGAAAGGAGCTGAGCAGCAGAGGGAATGGGTGATATGGAGTTTTAGATGGAGTGGCTTCTGATTCATCAAATAAAAATAATAGTTGAGATTTCAGAGGTAGAAGAAAAGAGAAAATTTGAAGGCAGAAGATTAAAATTAATTACCCAGGGTTAGAAAAAAATCGTAAAAAAGAAGCCAGTAAAGATGGTGGGATAGGGCTCATGAGTAGTTAAGGTAGGGATGAGGGAGGAGAAAAACCATGGAAATGTGGTTATAGAACATGAGAATAATATAGAAGGAAGGGGTAATTATTTTAAAGAAGAAAGTGAAGGAAAACAGCAATAGGTAATGGTGAGGACCAAATACTGCAAACAGCTTATAGTTTGCTGAAACTGAAGGGACATTGGGATTGACCATTGTGAGGTCATTATGATTGCTAAATATAGTGCGTTTGGTGAATACAAATTGTAGAGGGTGAAAGAAGCAATGTATAAAAACATTTAAACACAAGAATAGGTTCAGGCATTTGGTAAACGTAAAATATAGTAGGCAAAAAATGTATAGCAGTGCATAGAAGCAGAGATAAATTCAGATAAGTATTAATTTTTTGTTCAGAGGCACTCAGTTACAAAAGAAATTATGTTTGCTGTTGCAATTATTATCAGCATAATAGGAGGAAATATTATGCACCCCGTATTTTGAAAGATAGGTGCATTTGAACAGTTGAGAGTAGCTATACTTCAAAGTAACTATCATGGGAATGTTTTGGGGGTTAAAATCCATTCATTAAGTAAAATTTATCAAAAATTTGTCAAAGTACTGTTGGTATCAACAGACAATTTAACTTTATGAATTATGGCTTGTCTTGTAATTCTCTGTGCTACTTCAAATGTGTATTTGGCTAAACAATGTTTCAGATTTTACTGTTAGCAGTTATTCTCTAATGTTAGGTAAACATTTATAATGTTTTCAAATATTTGAGTTTAATTTTACAAGAGATTTATTGAAAAGTTTAGTGTGTTGTAAATTTCCATATTGTACAATAAGAGGCAGTTTTGAGAGGCTAAAATATGTAGATACATTTACTTTCACAACTTTTTAGACTTAAGTCACATTATATTTATTCGATAGCAATAGGAAAATAGTTTGTTGATCCCATGTAAAACATACAGAGATGTGTGTTTATACAGATAGTATTTTTGATAAATTGATGAGCTTTATTTTATTTTTGTCGGGCTATAACATATTTTTAACCTGTCCTCAAAATATAAATAATAACAAGTAAAATGAACTATAATAATCTTTTTCACAATGGCTGAAAAAAATTGAATTATTTTTAAGATTCATAAAGTATGCTTAAAATTTGGAAGAAGATACATACTTTGGGATTAGAATTGGCTAGATATAAAATAGTTGGCAGATATCTAGACAATTATCACTGTCATAGATTGGTTTATTTTGTAATTGGGTACAATACATGAATATTGGAAAATTGGGTAAATAAGGTCTGCCACAGATACAAATTTAAACATATTTGTACCAATTTAATAGTTTGTTGGCCTCTTTATAGGTACTTTTGCAAGGCCATATTCTTTATCAAATTATTTATATAAAAATGAATAATGTTTATAAATGACTAAGATATTTGATATGTACTAATATATTTCGGTAGCCTTGGTTTAGATGAATTTCATCTACTCTTTATTTATATATACTAATATATTTCAGTAGTCTCTGTTTAGATCATTTTGAAATGATTTTTATTAGCATTTCTCAAGTTTTCAGACAACTCTTTTTTTCCCATTATTTTGCTATCACTAGTTACCAATGTTTATTTTTTCAAGTAATATGATCCTTGATATCAACAATTATGACATTCAATCAACAATGTGGTTGATAGAAGCCTTAAGAAAATTACCTGCTCTGATTACTTCTCAGTAAACAGGAGATGCTAACATGACTATATAGAAATCGTGTGTGAGAATTAAATCCAAGATTATGTGTGTATCTGTGATCTGTAATTTATTGGCGTAAAATAACTAAACAACAAAATCCCATCTGGCTATAATTGGGAGAGATACTCACTAATAAAAGACAGGAAGTAGTATTAATCTGATTTCTACAGGACCGGGGGGCTTTTTATTGGTTGAGTCTAAGTTGGAGACTGTTCTATTCCCATCTGAAGGATTTGGGGCCATAGAACTCCAGTCACTGCCATGCAATTCTGCAAATCATTGAATAGCAACTTTCAAGGTACATGAAGCAGAAGTCCCATTGCCAGGTGATGGAGGTCTTTGGCTTGTGCCTATGAGCCTTCATTGGAGAGGAGAGAATAGTGTCAATATCCATGCAAATGGGAACAGCAGAAGCACAAGTTATAAAACTTAATTAAAAAGAAACTCTACCAAAAATTTACATGTGACTATGCATATACTATGACCCAGAAACTCAATAAAAATGTGTACATGTGTTTAAAAAACTGTACTGAAATGTTTGTGTTAGCAGTATTCAAAATAGCCACACACTGGAGATCACTCAAATGCCCAGAAAATGTAGAAGAGATAAATTAATTATTGCACATTCATGCAATGTAATACTACCAAGCAATAAGATTGAACTACAACTGTGGGCTCTAGTTAAATGACTCTCCAAAATACAGTATTGAGTAAAGAAATCTAGACACAGAAGGTCCATACTGTATAATTCCACTATTACAAAGTAGAAAGGAGGGAAAAATAATAAATGATTGTTTTAAGCCATTAAATTTGGAGGTGGTATGTTATAAAAAGTTATGGCAGTGATAACTAACAGATACTCTATCATACTAGGATGGCATGATAAAGATATGTGGGACAGTAACTGGTGAGGGATAAAGGGATGAGTGAGCCTTATATTTTTAAAGTGAGGGAATATACACACACATACAGAGAGAGATAATAATAGACTTGCTTATTTAATTGTGTACTAATTATCCAAGAAAGGCAGGGGAAGTGCTGTACAATTTCTTGAATAGGCAGGAGAGAATAGGATCAGCCCAAGTGGATAGTGTTGAAACCCACAAGAATGGATAAGTTTATCTAGTAAGTGATTACATTGGAAAAATGGTTCCGAGGATAGGTTTTTTTCACACTCTAACCTATTGGGAGCACATGGAAATTCTCTTCTGGCACATAATTTTTAGAGTTGTTAATGGAGATTTAGGACATAACATGCATTAAAATGCCTTGTCTACTGGGTGTCCAAAGTAAGTTGGGCGCTTTATGTGTTTCTTGTGTCCCTTCAATGTCTATATAAACTTCTTAAGAGCCTTAGCATTCTGAAATTCAGATAATGACCATTAAAACACAACCTTTATTTCTTCTAAGCCTGAAAGCTACACATTATTTTAGTTAAATTCTTAATTTCTTCCAAAGTATAAATTTTGTAGAGATAATGTTGATATCCTTTAATCCAATATTTAGGAAGTATGCCGTTTAATTTTATGTAAGTTGCTTAGTTTATTTTCTCACACTGTTTTTTCAAGAAATTCCATTTCCTAAAAAATACCCATAGGAGCCTTGGATAAGGATAAAAATGCTAAATTATATGCATAATACAAAATTAAAAATGAGCAAGTGACATTTTTCAAGTTATATAAACTTGTCTTACATTTGTAGTAGGTGTTTTTGTGTTACTATTAGCTGGATGACTAGTAATACCAGTTGAAGTCCTCACTGTCCAAATTTCCAGATGATATAGGACAAAGTATTTTGCCATCATGGACTTCAGATTCCATAAAGAAAGTGCTTACGTTTCTCTTGTTAAATGAATCCTCTGAACTCCTAGAATGTGTAAACTTTAGAGTATGTGGAACATGAGCCTCCCTCTCTGCCTTCTGCCTTCAGAACGATGTCAGTGCTTAAAAACAGAAAACACCAGCGTCTTTAGGGGTTCCTGATCCAACAATCACTTATTCCATTAATCTTTTATAGAAGCATTTCTGATGATGTTTGAATTTGACCTTCAGTCTGAGCCAAATGTATATGGCTTTTTTTTCTGCTTAGTATTCATTGTCACACTTACTCTTGAAATTATAAAAAACTGTTGTGAAACAAACAAAAGCAGGTAAGTTACTTCAAATCTTTTCATGCATCAGCACCCATGGCTGTGGAGGAAGCAGTAGTTTATTTTCGCATGAAATATGTTGTTTCTGTAGTCAAACTATACAAAGCTGGGCTGCACCTAATTATTGGTATAAATTACATAAAGCATCTAAAAAGTGATAATTTAGAAGACTCAAACCATTGCTATTCACTTAAATCTGAAGAGGATCTGACTGAACACATATATCTCTGACAAAAAGTCTGAGTGCCATATAGATGTTTATGTTGGCTTTCCTTGGTTCTCGGCCAGTAACCTCTCCCCACCACTTCTCTCACTATTTTCTGAAGAATACACTGTTAAGTGCAGGAACAAACATTATTAATAAGATAGGGAATAATAAACATGTATTATAAGTTACACACTGATGTTAAAATATATTAAATAATATTTACACTTCTATGTAGAAAATATTTTTGCAACTATTTTTACCATGTGAAGCATTCAAATAAAGTATTATTTTGTGCAATAGAAACAAGATGGTTAATACTTTTTATATGATAACATTACAACTAGCTCAAATATTAGCCAAGCATTTCTATTTTAATATGAGAAATGAATGAACAGATTCTATTTGCCGTAATGTAACATCATTTTCTGTATTATGTAAGATCAGTGAAGACAAGGGCCCATGTGATTTTTCAGCAATATTTTAGAACGTCAGCTTTCACCGTGGTGAAGAAATTGGGCAAAATAATTACACAACCTTATATTTTATTCCTTGTTCTGCCATTTAATTGCTGGAACTAATTATTTAACTATTCAGTTTCCCAAGTTTTCCATTTGTACAAAGGAATTATCTATGTCCTATAGCCTATATCTACATCATAGGGTTGTTGTGAGGAATAAAGTGTGATGTATGTATATCTTGAAAGACAGTGTTAATTATATAGTATGTATTAAATATTAGTTTTTGATTGTTATTATTCACGAAAAATAACTGATGTGACTCTATGTTGAATGCCTACTACGTGTGAGAGATGTGGGTTGCAGTTTATATAAATATTTTATTAATTATTAAATATTAATATTTGTATTGATATTACACAAGTACTGTAAAACTGTAATATAACATATCTTTATTTAAATTTCTTTTTATTTTTATTATTTTTAAATTTTTTGTGGGTACATAGTAGGTGTGTAGATTTATGGGATACATAAGATATTTTGATACAAGCGTGCAATGTGAAATAAGTACATCACGGAGAATGGGGCATCCATTCCCTAAGCATTTATCCTTTGAGTTACAAACAATCCAGTTACACTCTTTAAGTGAATTTAAAATATACAATTAAGTTATTATTGACTATAGTCACCCTATTGTGCTATCAAGTAGTAGGTCTCATTCATTCTATTATTTGTACCTATTAACAATCTCCACCCTCCGCCCCCTCCCAAAAACCCACTACCCTTCCCAGCCTCTGGTAACCACGCTTTTGCTTTCTATGTCCATGAATTCAACTGTTTTGATTTTTAGATCCCACAAATAATTGAGAACATGTGATGTTTGTCTTTCTGTGCCTGGCTTATTTCCAGGAACTTAATGATCTCCAGTTCCATCCATATTGTTGCAAATGACTGAATCTCATTCTTTTTTATGGCTGCATAGTACTCCATTGTGTATATGAACCACATTTTCTTTATCCATTCTTCTGTTGGTGGACACTTAGCTTTCTTCCAAATCTTAGCTATTGTAAACAGTACTGCAATAAACAAAGGAGTGCAGTTATCTCTTTGATTTACTCATTTTTTTCTCTTTGGTATATACTCAGCAGTGGGATTGCTGGATCATGTGGTAGCTCAATTTTTAGTTTTTTGAGGAACTGCCAAACTGTTCTCCATAGTGGTTGTACAAATTTACATTCTTGCAAACAGTGTACAAATGTTTCCTTTTTTCCACATCCTTCTCAGCATTTGTTATTGCCTGTCTTTTGGATAAAAGCCATTTTAACTGAGGTAAGATAATATCTATTGTAGCTTTGGTTTGCATTTCTCTGATGATCAGTGATGTTGAACATCTTTTCATAGGCTTGTTTGCTATTCTTAATGTGTTCTTTTAATAATATATTTAAATTTTTAAAGCCCCGATTTTTCAGTAGAAGAAAATAAGTCCCAGACTTCTGTCTTACATTTGTGATTTCAATCACATCTTTGTTTTACCTGATAAATCACTGCTGTTGTCTTCTTCCTAGGATGAATGCAAAAGTTTGGTAACACTTTTGATGCTTGACTCTGGCAGTTGTCTGCTAGTCACCCTTCAACCTTGCCAGCAAATCCAATCAGCTTAAGAGCATTTTAATGTACCTATGCAAGTCCTCAGAATTTAAGATTAGGAAAGAAAGCAGGTCTTGTGACCTTCATAAGTGGTATTGAATGGTTACTCTGGAAATGATAAAATTAGCTTAATTTAAGCTGCAATTTGATGGAAATGTTTTCCAATTTTAAATCAGATACTCTACTAGCACCCACAATGTGAGGGAGTTTATATGCTGTGCATTTCTAATGCAATAGAAATGCAGTTGAGTCAAACAAAATCATTTGTCATCAGTAATCAGGAAGAGGTTGCCCTAGATGTTTTAGATCCCAATTTTAATTTAACAAGAAAGCTTAAGTGTACAGTAGGATAGAGTATATTTGACTCAGCTCTTTTTCCTTAGAAAAAAAGTACAATATTTTACTTCATTCTGACCTTGAGTCAAAAGCTTTAGAAGTATGTGAAGAATCTGATTCTGAGTGGATTGAGGGTAAGCTGAAATGAAAAAGAAGGAAGAACTGCTTTTAACATAACCAGATGGTAATTTCTACTAGTTGGCAGTGTACTGAAAGCACATTTTCTGAAAGGAAAGTATACATTATAGACTGGCACAATGAAATGTGTAAAGCCATTCCCAAAATAGATTTAAAATTTTCTTTAGTTTTAAAGTAAAGTTATGATAAACTTGTGTGGTGTATGTTTCTCTCAAAGGTAAAGATAGTAACAGGGACTAACTGTACAGTCAAGTCCTGTTGAAATTAGAATTGATTTGATGGTATCTAACATTTGACATTGTGTTCTAAAAAACTGAATTGTGCCCCTTACATTGCCAGTTTCAGGATAAATAATAAACTGTGTATAATAATTGAATATTGACTGTTTCCTTGTTCTACTGAGATCCTGACCAGTCTCACTAACCCACACCCTAGATTTCCTAACTGAATGTTTAATATCAACTCCAGTCATCACAGGGTAGGCATTTTGAAGTCTGCTAATTTAGATAGCTTATTTAATTCCTTTATGCACATCGATAGAGTTGGCATTACATTATCTGAAAACTATTAAAACTCACTTGTCAAAAGTCTGGAAAACACAGACATTGAATTACTTATGAATAATTAGTTTTGTTTGTCTTATTTTCGGCATGGCTAAGCTGATTACACACAATCACTCTGCCCAATCCTTTGCTCACTAATTCGGTTTATCTTATGTGCTCTTTTAGAAATAATAGCAATCTTTAAACCTTTCTAGTAGGGGGATACCTAAATATTTCCATCTGGAAGTGACTGAAACGTCATTACAACACACCACTGCAAGTGGAAGTTGGAACACTCCCACGTTTTCATAAAGGCCACTGTAAAACTTTAATATTACTGAACAGGTCCAATGTGTTATTCGAAGATGTATACTTAGAAGAAGAACAGAGTACATTGTTGAGCAGCCACATATGTACCACCTAAAAACTCACTGCTTTAAAGAGTTATTAGACTAATTACTAAGTTGATTTACCTTTCACTTTCGTTTTTGAAATAACCAGTATGGTAAGAGTAAAATGCCCGTGATGGTAGTTTATTTCCCTTGTTTTTTAACTGTAAAAAACACAGAGTAATATTTATTCTTTGAGTTTTCAATGGCAAGCTTGGAAAATGACTATGACACAGATTAGGATCTCTGGTTAAACCAGTAATTAGCATTTGATAGAAAGAACTGAAAGCATTTGAATACTCTGTACTATGAGATAAGCATAAATATTTAAAATATATTTGTAGCATAAATTTAAATTTTTATACTATAGTCATTAACTGGAATGAACACAAATAGCCCAATAGGATAATAACAATAAAAATTAAAAATAGCCAGTATTTTTCTGCATGCTATGTACATGTATACATCTATAAGTACATGTATTCGCACACTTAATTCTTGACAGAAATTTATGAGGAATGGAGAAGTTAACGCTAATGGTTAATCACACTAATGGTAAGTGATAGAAGACCTGAAAATCTAACCTAGAAAATCTGGCTTAGGGGTCTATTTCTGATCATTACCTAATTCTGCCTTTCTTAGATAATTAGAAGAATTGGTTTCAATTGAATAGTAGTATATTTTGTATAATGTATTGGTTTATTTTACAAGCATGATAGACACTTGGAACATAAGGGTAACACTCCTATTTAAATGGACATCAATTCTACCAAAACTTTCTAATCCCTATTAGTATCTGCATGTTTCCTTGGAGATCTTTATTCTAATCATATAAAATACACACATATGTCATTTTTATTAGATTTATCTAAATAGAGTAATGTTGCATATACTCTTCTAAAAATTGTTATTCTTCATGTGATAATGAATGTCCATTCTTATGCATTGTATCTTGACAGTAAATTCTATCAAACTCTCACTGCTCCACCTAACAAACGTTCCTACTCATTGTATTATCGTGGTTCTCACCTGCTTCAGACTTTGGCCAATATCCGTAAGTGAAGACAGAGATGGTAACTTTGCAAAATAAAATACATTTAATGTGAAATTTATTATCTTCATTATTTTAAAGTAGACCATGCATCACTTAAAACACAGTGATACATTCTGTCCATAGGTTACAAACTTGTAAAACATGTTGCTGTACTGAATATTATAGACAATTGTAAGACAATGTTAAATATCTGTGTATCTAAACACAGAAAAGGCAATGCATTGATGCATTGTACTATGACATGATAGCTTCAATTTCACTAGGCAATAGGAATTTTTCAGCTACAGAACAATCTTACAGCAACAATGACCTGTAAGTGGTCTGTTGTTGACAGAAACATCATTATGTGGTGTGTGGCTATATATAGGTCAGTGATACTAAGTACATTTATATTGTTGTGCAATAATCATCACCATCCATCTCCAGAGCTCTTTAGTCTTGTGAAACTGAAGCTTTCGACCCATTAAGCAATATATATCTCTAGAAACTACCATTCTTTTTGTCTGTGATTTTGACTATTCTAAGAACCTCATATAAATGAAATCATACAGCATTTGTCTTTTTTTATTGGCTTATTTAATTTAGCAAAATGACGTCAATTTCATCCTATTGTAGAATATGTCAGAATTGTATTCATTTTTAAGGCTGAATAATATTCTTTTGTTTGTATACACCACATTTTGCTTATCCATTAATCCACTGACAGACACTTGGATTGCTTCCATTTTAGCTATTGTGAATAATATTGCTGTGAACATATGTGTACAAATATCACTTCAAGACCTTGCTTTAAATTCTCTTGGGTAGATACCTGGATTTGGGTTGCTGGATTATATGTACTTATATTTTTAGTCTTTTAAAGAACTGATGTATTGCTTTCTACAGTGGCTGTATCATTTTACATCCTCACCAACAGTGCACAAGTGTTACAGTTTCCCATATTCTTGCCAACAGTTGTTATTTTCTGTTTTTTTTTTAAAAATAGTAACTATCATAATGGGTATGAGGTGTGTTCTTGTAGTGTTGATTTGCATTTCTCTAATGATTAATTATGTTGGGGCTCCTATGATGTGCTTATTGACCATTTCTATTAATTCTTTGGAGAAATGTCTTTCGAGAAAAGTTCTTTGCCCATTTTTGAATCAGGCTATTTGTTTTATTTTGTTGATGAGTTTCTAAAATTTCCCTATCTATTCTGGATCTCAGTCCCTTGTCAAATATCATTTGCAAATTTTTTTTCATTCTCTGGGTTGCCGTTTTATTCTGATGATAGTGTTTTTTGAATGCAGTTTTTTAAAAAAAGTTTATCAAGCACAATTTTTAAATTTTTTTCTTTTGTTGCCTGCGCCTTTGATGTCACATCTCAGAAATCATTGCCAACGCTAATGTTGTGAAGCTTTTGTTCTATTATTTCTTCTCAGAGTTTTATAGTATTTTTTGTATTACATTTAGGTCTTCGATTAATTTTGAGTCAATTTTTCTGCATCATGTTATACAAGGGTCCAACTTCATTATTTTATATGTGATTCTTCAGTTGTTCCACCTCCATCCCACCATCTCTTTTTTTTTTTTTTTTTTAAGATTGTTCTTTCCCACATTGGACTTGGACCTATGGTCAAAAATCACTTCACCATATATGTGAAGATTCATTTCTGGGATATCGATTTTACTTCATTGGCCTATAAGTCTGTCTTTATGCCTGTGGCACCCTGTTTTCGTTACTGAAGCTTTGTAATAAATTTTGAAACCAGGAAGTGTGAGTTCTCCAGCTTTGTTCTTTTTCAAGATTGTTTTGGCTATTTGGTGTCCCTTGATTTTTCCATATACATTTTAGAATAGATTATTTCTTTCTATAAAAATTGCTGAAGTTTTGAAAGGCATAGTATTCAATGCTAAGATTGCTTTGGGTAGTATTCACGTCTTAAAAATATTAAGTCTTCCAACACATGAACATGGAATATCTTTCCGTTTATTTATGTCTTCCATAGTTTTCATTTTACAAGTCTTTCATATCCCTGGCTAAGTTAATTACTAAGTATTTCATTCTTTTTGATGCTATAATCAATGGAATTATTGTGTTAATTTTCTTTTATGATTGTTCATTGTTAGTAAGTAAAAATGCAACTAATGTTTTTGTGTTGCTTTTGTATCCTACTGCTTTCCTAAATTTGTTTATTAGTTTTAACTATGTGTGTGTGTGTGTGATCTTTAGAGTTTTCTACCTAAAGTATTGTGCTGTGTACAAACAGAGATAATTGTACTTCTTCCTTTCCAATTTGGATGCCTTTTATGTCTTTTCCTTGCCTGATTTCACTGGTTAGGACTTTCAGTATTTTGTTGAATACAAGTGGCAGTGTATGCCTCATTGTCTTGTTCCTGATCTTAGAGGTAAAACTTTCAGTCTTTTAACAGTGAGTGTGATGTTGGCTATTGAATATTTATATATGGATTTCATTATGTTAAGATAGTTTTCTTCAGTTCCTAGTTTGTTGAGTGTTTTTGATATGAAAGATGTTGGATTTTACCAAATGCGTAATTGAGACAATTATGCTTATTTTTTCCCTTCTGTTAATTTGGGGTATTACATTGATCAATTTTCGTGTGTTGAACCATGCTTGGATTCCAGGAATAAATCCCACTTGGTCATTCTAATATGCTGCTGAATTTGGTTTGCTAGTATTTTGTGGACGATTTTTGCATTGATGTTCATAATAGATATTGGTCTGTTGTGTTTTCTTGTTTTTTGTTTTTTGCAATATCTTTGTCTGGTTTGGGTAGTAGGGTAATGCTGGCCTCATATGAAGTATTCCTCCTCTTTAAGTTTTTGGAAATGTTTATGAAGGACTGGCATTATTATAGTTCTTCTTTAAATGTTTAATATAATTCAGCAGTAAAGCTGTCAGGTCCAGGAATTTTCTTTGTTGCTAGATTTTTTATTACAGATCCATAATCCTAACTAATTATAGATCTATTCAGATTTTCTATTTTTTCACGATTTATTCTTTGTATGTTACATATTTCTAGGAATTTGTCAATTTCACCTGGTTCATTCAATTTTTGACATATAATTGTTCATAGTACTCTTATAATACTTTTTATTTATGCAGAGTAAGTAATAATGTTCTCACTTTCATTGGTGATTTTTGTGATTTAAGCCTTCATTCTTTTTAAGTCAATCTAGCTAAAGGTTTTTCACATTGATTTTTTTGAGGAATCAACTTTTGGTTTCACTGATTTTTCTCTACATTTTAAATTCTCTACATCTGCTGCCTTTGGGTTTTCTTTGTTCTTCTTTTTCTAGTACCATAAGTTGTACAAATGGGTTCTTGATTTAAGATCTGCATTCTGTTTAAATGGAAGCTTTTTAACTATAACTTTTCTCCTTAGCACTTATTTTACTATGTCCCATAATTTTTGTTTTGTTTTTGTTTTTATTCATCTCTAAATATTTTCTAATTTCTTTTTGTATTTCTGTAATGATCCATTAGTTGTTTAGAGAGTGTTTTTAATTTTCAAAAATTGAAATTTTCCAATTCTCCCTCTGTTACTGATTTCTAACTTCATCCTGTGGTGGGTGGAGAATATATTTTGTATGATGTTTATATATTAAAATCTGATCATATATAATTTATTATGTCAGTTATATTTTAACTTAAATATTATAAAACATTACTATTAATATAAATTTAAAATCTTATATTGGATTTTTTATAAATCAAATGTGTAAGACTGATTTTTCTTGGATTTGTTTTACAAAGATACTTCACATTAATATATATGTTAATTTTAAAAATGTGTTTTCGCTACTCTATTTTTCCATGAAGTATTGCATTATTAAATATTCGTTTTGTTGTTGTTGTTGTTGTTTGTTTGTTTTTGAGATGGAGTCTTGCTCTGTTGACCAGGCTGGAGTGCAATGGTGCAATCTGGCTCACTGCAACCTCCACCTCCCAGGTTCAAGCAATTCTCCTGCCTCAGCCTCCCGAGTAGCTGGGACTACAGGAGCGCACGACCATGCCTGGATAATTTTTGTACATTTACTAGAGACGAGGTTTCACCATGTTGGCCAGGCTGGTCTCGAACTCTTGACGTCATGATCCACCCTCCTCAGCCTCCCAAAGTGCTGGGATTACAGGCAAGAGCCACTGCGTGCGGCCAAATATTCTTAAAGGGGCTCTATGTTTTAGGAGCATTTAAAATTGGTTAAGCCAACAAAGTGATCTTGCTTCTCAAACACAGCTTAAAAATGACTGTTTTCCAATAATACCTGTTGGATATTAAACTATTTTATAATTTACAACAAGAAAAAAACAGAAGTAAATAACTTCTTAGGAGTTGCAGGTTTTAAAAGAACACGTTAAAGAAAAGTATGAAGATTACCAAAAAAAGATTTGTTTCACACGTTTGTCTGTTCTCACTTCAGCTTTGCTGGAACCATGTGAATATAAGAATGACGTCAATACAAAATAAAATTGGAAGCTGACCTACAAAATTCATAGAGATATCAGAGGGGCTGCGGACAGAGAAACAGATGAACTGATGAGAAGTTGTAGAAGTATGTGCTAAGGATGCATAACACACATTCTGTGATTGGTGGCAGTTTTGCATGTCAGCGATTGCAGGCTCATTTTTGGCGATGTTTCTGCCACACTGTTACTGATCACAGCTAGGAATTTCCTTTTAATTGGCATGTGTGTTTTTTTTTTCTTCAAATTAATAATTGATTTCTCAAGGTATAAAAAATATCTCAATTGTATTCATTACAGAATTTCTAAACTGTAACTTTTCTAAAAACCATTGCTAAAATCCTTTTAAAAATTAAATAAGCTTATGAAGTATGTTTCTAGAAACATACTTAACATTCTCAAGGCATAAAGTATATCTCAACTGTATTTATTACAGAATTACTAACCTTTAACTTTTCTAAAAGCTATAATTAAAATCCTTTTAAAAATTAAACAAGCTTATAAGGTACGTTTTTAATACTTTGGTTTATCTCTCAATCACTTGATTTCCTGAAAACTCCACTTAAGGGCTAACAGAATTATAGAAGTTAGACTTCATAGGGGAAAGAATTTGTTTTGGGTCACCTGTCTTTGAGTTTTGTGCACACATTTGTTGGGGACTGGCTCTGGAACAATAAGGGGAAACTTGGGGGTGACTAGGCTTTTGTGAAAGACATTTATAGAGTTGGCCTCTAAAAGTGACTTATTTTTTACTCCAGGATAGATTGAGGTGGAGTGCATTAATGCTCAATTTAATTTTGCCAAGGGCTCAATAATAAAATGGTGATTTTTTTCCTAAAAAATTACTGAAAGATAGACTAACCTTTTGTAGTCCATTGCTAAAATGGAAACAAGTAATTTAATTGTGAGCTTTAAGAATAACACTCAGCTAGAATTACCAACATTGGAAGGTAAGGTAAGAGTTGTATTTATGCTTTAAGCTAAAAATAAAATATGCATTCATCTTTTTGTTCTTTGTCTAGTCCTTGTCTTTTTCATGAGATATTTATTTTTTTGCATTAACTTTATTGACCTAAGGAATACCCAGGATGCTGGTAAGACATTATTTATGAGTGTGTCTGTGAGGGTCTTTCCATAAGAGATGAGTACTTGAATCAGTAAACGGAGTGAAGAAGATCTGCCCTCATAAATGTGAACAGGCATCTTCTAATCCACTGAGGTCCTAAATAGAACTAAAAGGTAGACTAAGAGTGAATTTGCTCTAACTGGGACATTCATCCATGATGACTTTAAACATTGGCACTCCTAGTTCTTTGACCTTCAAACTGAGCCTGAATTATAGTACCTGCTTTCCTGGTTCCTAGCTTTCAGACATCAGATGGTGGGACTGGTTGGTCTTCCTAGCATTGTGAGCCAAGTCCTATAATAAATCTCCTTATCTATGTGTGTATGTATGTATGTATCTATTTATTATTGGTCAATTTCTCTAAAGAATCCTGACTAGTACAGTGATTATAATAAGGAAAAGATACAAGATGACAGTTTATATGGTTTGGCTGTGTAACCACCCAAATCTCATCTTGAATTGTAACTTCTACAATTCACAAGTGTCGTGGGAGGAATCCAGTGAGAGGTAATTGAATTATGGAGTCAGGTCTTTCCCACACTGTTCTTGTGATAGTGAATAAGTCTCACAAGATCTGATGGTTATAAAACACAAGTTCCCTGCACAAGCTCTCTCTTTGCCTGTTGCCATCCATGTAAGAAGTGATCTTCTCCTCCTTGCCTTCCACCATGATTGTGAGGCCTCCCCAGGCATGTGGAACAGTAAGTCTATTAAAAATATTTTTCTTCCTAGTCTCAGGTATGTCTTTATGAGCAGCATGAAAGCAAACTAATACAGTAAATTGGTACCAGTAAAGTGGAGTGTTGCTGAAAATATACCCCAAAATGTGGAATCAATTTTGGAATTGGGTAACAAGCAGAGGTTGGAACAGTTGGGAGGGCTCAAAAATCAGGACAATGTGGGAAAGTTTGGAACTCCCTAGAGACTTGTTGAATGGCTTTGACTAAAATGCTGATAATGATATGGAAAATAATATCCAGGTGGGGGAGGTCTGAGATGGAGATGAGGAACTAGACTTGTTCAGAAAAAGTTTATTCTTGTTATGCTTTAGCAAAGAGACTGGTGACATTTTGCCCCTGTCCTAGAGATTTGTGGAACTTTGAACTTCAGAGAAATGATTTAGAGTATCTGGTGGAAGAAATTTCTAAGCAGCAAAGTATTCAAGAAGCGACAGGTGCTGTTAAAGGAAGTCAGTTTTAAAAGAGACACAGAGCATAACAGTTTGGAAAATTTGCAGCCTGTCAATGAGATAGAAAAGAAAATGCCACATTCTGAGGAGAAATTCAAGCCAGCTGCAGAAATTTGCATAAGAAACCAGGAGCTGAATGTTAATCACTAAGACGATGGGGAAAATGTCTCTAGGGCATATGAAAGGTCTTTGTGGTAGCCCTTCCCATCACAGGCCCAGAGGTTTAGGAGAAAAAAATGGTTTCATGGGTGGAGCTCAGGGTCCCTCTCCTGTGTGCAGTCTAGGGACTTGGTGCCCTGTATCTCAGTCACGCCAGCCATGACTAACAGAGGCCAAGGTATAGCTCGGCCCATTGCTTCTGAGGGTAGAGCCCCCAAGCCTTGGCATCTCCCACATGGTGTTGAGCCTGAGGGTGCACAGAAGTCAAGAGTTGAGGTGGGGAAACCTCCATCTAGATTTCAGAGGATGTATGGAACCATCTGTATGCCCAGGCAGAAGTTTGCTGCATAGGTGGGGCCCTCAGGGAGAATCTCTGCTAGGAAAGTCCAGAAGGGAAATGTGGAGTTGGAGCCCCCACAGAGAGTCCCTACTGGAACACCACCTAGTGGAGCTGTGAGAAGAGGGCCACCATCCTCCAGAACTCAGAATGGTAGATCCACTGAAAGCTTGCAGCATGCACCTGGAAAAGCCGCAGGCACTCAGTGCCAGCCTGTGAATGCAGCCAGGGTAATGGGCTAAACCCTGCAAAGCCACAGGGGCAGAGCTGCCCAAGACCATGCTAATCCACCTCTTCCATAAGCATGACATGGATGTGAGACATGAAGTCAAAGGAGATCATTTTGGAGCTTTAAGTTTTAACTGCCCTGCTGGATTTTGGACTTGCATGGAGCCTTTAGCCACTTTGTTTTGGCCAGTTTCTCCCATTTGAAACAGCTGTATTTACACAATACTTGTACCCCATTGTATCTAGGAAGTAACTAGCTTGATTTTGATTTTACAACCTCATAGGCAAAAGTGACCTGCCTTGTCTCAGATGAAACTTTGGACTGTGGACTTTTGGGTTAATGCTGAAATGACTTAAGACTTTGGGGGACTTTTGGGAAGGCATGATGGGTTTTGAAATGTGAGGACATGAGATTTGGGAGGGTCTGGGGTGAAATTATATAGTTTGGCTGGGTGCCCAGTGGGAAGTAATTGAATCATGGGGGTGGATCTTTCTTGTGCTGTTCTCATAATAGTGAATAAGTCTCATGAGATCTGATGGTTTTAAAAAGAAGAGTTTCCCTGTACAAGTCCTCTCTCTCTTTGTGCCTGCTGCCATGATTGTAAGATGTGACTTACTCCTGCTTTCCTTCTGCCATGAATGTGAGGCCTCCCCAGCCATGTGGACCTGTAAGTCCATTAAACCTCTTTTTCTTCCCAGTCTCAGGTATGTCTTTATTAGGAGCAAGAAAATGGACTAATACAGCAGTTAATTAATTTCTAGGACTAAGTCCCTTAGCTATCTAAGCCCCTTTCAGTTTTTTTAATTCTGCAATTTTAGGTGGAAACTGTACCAGCTTGCTTGTTAACTATACCTTTTCGCTTCCTGTAGAGTTTCTTGTCATTAAGCAGTGGTGGTAGGCAGAGAAGGTGTGGCAATGCAGATTTCTGACCTCTTGACTCAATACATTGAACCACCTCATGACAATGAGAAGAAATGACTGGTGGTCATGATATCCAAAAACACACAGGCTTCCAGAGGCCTGTTGATTTACCAGCTATTCTCTTTCTCATATGTTCTTGCTCTTGTTCTCAAACTACTCCCAGTCCCAACCCCTCCAACAAAGTTACATTAGGAACATGTATGCAGTTTTGTTTATCAAAACTATTTACTTTATTTACAGGTTGCTTTTTTCATTCTATTCCTTTTAAAGCACAGGGCCAGCTGTGGGACTATCTAGAGCCCTTTTAAAAAATATTAAGAATATAAAGAAAGGGACAGCCAAGCACAAAACCAATGCAGGAACTTTCTAAGTATAGGGCTCTGTGGGATGATACAGTTTACATGTTCATAAAGGTGATCCAATTAACTTTAGGGGTCCACACCAAATTTAATCTGGAGTTTCATCAGAGCAGCTTTTTCCTGAGATGGGCTGCTTTTTGCTTCATTTATTCAAACTCCACCTTTGAAGGGGAAAATATCTCCAGGGTGTGTCAGAGGTCTTCACAGCAGCCCCTCCCATCACAGGCCTGGAAGTCTAGAAGGAAAAAATGGTTTCCAGGGCCAGGTCCGGGACCTTGCTGCTGTGTGCAGTCTCAGGGCTTGGTGCTCTGCATCCCAGCTGTAGCTAAAATGGGCCAATATAAAGCTCAGGCCATTGCTTCAGAGGGTGCAAGCCCCAAGCCTTGGCAACTTACATGTGATGTTGGGCCCATGGATACACAGAAGTTAAAAACTGAGTTTTGGGAACCTCTGCCTAGATTTTGGAAGATGTATGGAAACACCAGAATGTCTAGGCAGAAGTCTGCTGCAGGGGTGGAGCTCTCATGGGGAACTTCTGCTAGGGATGTGCAGAAGGGAAATGTGGAGTTGGAGCCCCCACAGAGAGTCCCTACTGGTGCACTGCCTAGTGGAGCTGTGAGAAGAGGTCTAAAATCCTCCAGACCCCAGAATGGTAGATCCACCGATAGCTTGCGCTGTGCACCAGGAAAAGCTGCAGACACTGACAGCCAGCCCACGAAAGCAGTTGGGAGAGCGGTTGTACCCTGAAGAGCCTCATGGGCAGAGTTGCCAAGGCTGTGGAAGCCCACTTCTTGCATCAGTGTGTCCTGGAAGTGAGACATGGAGTTGAAGGAGATTATTCTGGAGATTTAAGATTTAATTACTACCTCACTGAATTTTGGACTCGCATGGGCCTGTATCCCTTTTGTTTTGGCCAATTTCTCCCTTTTCGAATGGGTACATTTACCTAATGCTTATACCCACTTTGTATCATGGAAGCAACTAACTTGATTTGATGTTACAAGCCTCTAGGTGGAAGGGAATTGCCTTGTCTCAGGTAAGACTTTGGACTTGGACTTTTAGGTTAATTCTGGAAGGAGTTAAGACTTCGGGGGACTGTTGGGAAGGCATGGTTTGTTTTGAAACATAAGGACATCAGATTTTGGAGAAGACAGGGGCAGAATGATATGGTTTGTCTGCCCATCTAAATCTCATCTTGAATTTTAATTCCTGTAATCTCTACATGTCATGGGAGGGACCTAGTGGGAGGTAATTGAATAGTGTGGGTGGTTTCCCTCATGCTGTTCTCATGACAGTGAGTGAGTTCTGATGAGCTCTCATGGTTTCATAAGCGTCTGGCGTTTCCCCTCCTGGCACTCATTCTCTCTCCTGCTGCCCTGTGAAGAGGTGACTTCCTCCATGATTGTAAGATTCCTGAGGCCTCCCCAGCCATGTGGAACTGTGAGTCAATTAAACCTCTTTCATTTATAAATTGCCCAGGCTTGGTTACTTCCTTCTAGCAATGTGAGAATTAACTAATAATAGACCTTAGTGACTAAGACATCCTCATAAATCCATTAATTTAGGACTTTCCATATCTACATCATAAGATGCATAAGATTTGTAATTACTTGATTATAACTTTATTCCCTAATAGTGTACACTGTACAAATATTTCTTAATAATTTACCTTTCCCTCCAAAAGTAATGAATATCTATTCTGATATATGTAAATCATCAATTCTGATATATGTAAATCATCAATTCTGATATATGTAAATCATCTATTCTGATATATGTAAATCATCTATTCTGATATATGTAAATCATCTATTCTGATATATGTAAGTCATCACTATTCACTATGCTGCATGATCCTTGACAAGTTTTCTGACTTCCTTGTATTATTAAGTAATAGCTGCATTCTTTTAGGATACTATTTCATGATCAGCACTCTTCCTTCAGGCTCTACTTAAAAATTATATAAGTAAGACTACTAAATCAATTTGTGATCTAATTATGTCATTTCTTTATTTGTCTATTATTTGCCACTGTAACTCAATTGTTCAAAGATTCAATATAGGAATCATATAATTCAGCCTGATTAGTATAAGTATTTGCTCTAAATGACATTGGAAATGTATATATCCATTATAGCTCATTTAGCACATATGTTAATGTTTCTGTTGCAGGATTCACTCAATGATATCCTCATTAAATGTTGGTACAGTTCGAAGATACCAAGTGATATCAAATCAGCAATACTGAGCAGCTAGCCACATTTTTGTATTTCTTATTTGCTAGTTGAAGTTACTTATATTTGTTACAATCTGGGAAGCTCTTAAAAATATAATTATACCTTTAAATATATCTCTGCAAAAAAACTTTTGGAAATAGTTTCTTTTGTGTCTCTGAGAACTGTGAAGTCTGAATGGAATTAAAGGCATTTGTATTGTTCATCCGTTCTTGTTTTTTTTTTTTTTTTTGATGGAGTCTTGCTCTGTTGCCCAGGCTGGAGTGCGGTGGCGCGATTTCAGCTCACTGCAAGCTCCACCTCCCAGGTTCCCACCATTCTCCTGCCTCAGCCTCCCAAGTAGCTGGGACCACAGGTGCCACCACCACGCCCGGATAATTTTTTGTATTTTTAGTAGAGATGGGGTTTCACCGTGTTAGTGAGGATGGTCTCGATCTTCTGACCTCGTGATCCGCCTGCCCCAGCCTCCCAAAGTGCTGGGATCACAGGCGTGAGCCACCGCGCCTGGCTGAAGATCAGATTCTTTTACAGCTTGCTTCGGAGAAGAAGGATCGGAGAAGATCAGAGACCTTTGTCCTCTGTGATTTTCTCAAATGCCAAGGTCCCATATTCTGGGGTAGCATGTTCTAAATCCAATGCTCTGGGGCAGCATGTTTTTATTTGTAGAATATCAAGAGAATGGTGTTGCATCTTTCAGAAAACCCAGTCTAGAAAATCTTAGGAATGAAATATACAACCTAATTTTATACATTTTTCTAATTCCTATTTATGGTTAATATTTGAAGAAACATTCCCTCATGCATATATAGTTTTAGTTTAATGTAAGTGGGTAAGATACATAATAATGCTGGTTGCAAAGATTTTGTGTTCCAGAAAAGTTCAATAATATTTTCCTTAAAGGTTGGCATGTAAGAAGAAAATTTGTTTCCAACATTTTAATCTTTGACTCTGCATTAGCCATTTTCAGTTAGATAAATTAATTTTTTTCACTTGAGTTATTTGTTGAAAATTGGTGAACTTAATGGCTGAAAAGCTTTAGCTTTTGCTATTTTTTTTTTTTTTTTTTTGCTAATCAGTGATTCAGTGATTACTGTTTCTTTTCTGTTTTCTTTATATGTATTGTAATTTCTCAATGGCATTCAAGAAACCCTGGAAAGCATATTAAAAGTGGCATTATTTAAGTTGGACATCTGTAGATACTTGTGCATTAAAAAATTCTCCAAATATGCCTTTAAAACTTAATAAAAATGTCAACTTAGAAACTTAATGTGCCTGGGGCTTGGTCCAGAGGACAGTGGTATCAGGTAAGCTCAAACAGGAAGATAATAGAAGGGGATTTGAACTTTATAATTATGATAAGGACTCCTGGTCAGTTTAAGAGAGACAATGACGGGACCAGAATATACGTTACTGCCTGCTGTGTATATGCAGCAATAGTGGTTATACCTGGTTCTTTGTCTCCAAATCAGAGCACAGGCTCAACATGCACAATCCTCGGTCCACTTATGAAGGAGGCTTATCCACTCATTTGGAGGTATGATTTCCCTGCATATTGCTGCCAAGATCCTGTCACTGTCCCAGAGGTTTAGAATTAGCATTCATGACCTTCAAACAGCCTAATTTCCCCAGAGTCATTGAACACAGCTAGTTGGCCCTACTAGGCTGAAAGCCGTATGGCATCAATTGTAAATGTTTTGCTACCATTTCTAAACATAGCCACCTGCCTGATTTACTGTTTGCTGGATGCTTACCTTGAATGTGAATATGTCCACATAATTTTTTTCTTTAAATTAAGAAATGTAGTTTAAAATTATGATTAATTTTATCCTATTAAGATGTTGAAGGGGGATGCTGAAGAAGCTTCACATTGTCAGTTTTGTATAAATCCACTTGTTGAAAAAAAGTGTTGAAATGAAATTAAGAAGACCATCATATAAATATAAACGTGTAGATTGTTGAAATTACAGTTTTACAAAATTTGCAACATAAAGTACAAGGTAAACAAATATCTCATTTTGAACTCACATATTTAGTACAAAATATTGCCCAAAATACATCCTAGGGCTTGGGGATATTTAGAAAAGAGAAGACCCCCAGAGCTACAAATCATTAAGTAACCAGATAGCTTAACTTCAAAATGCATTTTATTTTTATTTAATCTTGGGTTTCAAGATATAACCTTGAAGAAAACTGCAGAAGCCTTTTCTCTTGGCCATAAAATATACTCCATATCCCTCCCTTTCCTACCATGTATACTCGCTTCACATTTATCTAATTGTATGCTATCATCTATGTGCCTTCTTAGAAGTTGCAGGGGCTAATCTTGAGTCTGACAAAGGAAGCCTGGAGACTCAGCTGCAAAATTCCCGAGATTACTTCAAGGTGGCTGGCTGGTCAACAACCCCGCCATTGTTGAGATGCTGCCAGCCTGTGATTCAGGTGGACTGAGACCCAAAATAGCCAGCAGAGCAAGACACACCGACATTGTACTTAGCACAATTCTTGCATGCCTTCCTTATCAATTTTTCCACTTTTAAACCCCTGCCCTCACCCCCAACATTGAAGTGGTTGGTTTGGATGGGAATCTGGCCACATCCCCTTTACTAGCTTTGGTTAGTAAAATCGCTTTCTTTCTACCAGACCTCACTCTTGTGAATTGGACTCTGCAAGTGGTAAGAATTCAGATCTGTATTCAGTTACAACGAAGTGATCTCTCTGCAATGGACACAGAAAAGATAAAAGATAGGTTCAAGGGGAAATATAGGAGAAGAGGGAGGGGGAACTTAAATATTGGGGATAAATGAATTTGGGATAATTAAAAGCAAACATAGAGAAAATTCTAAAAGGAAACTTATAATAGTGTATATGGAGACATTGTGCTCCTCAATGGAAATTTTAAGGATGCAATATTGTTTCCAGTCATCTCCCTTTCAGCAATATCGCCCAGTGACTCCATGCAATCACATCACCAGTTCTCTTCTGAGGAAACGATTTTAGACAGATTCAAAGCCCAGTTGTTCAATGTAGCCAAGATTCTTTAATTTCTATTTTAGCTAATTGGTAGCAATACAAACTCTTGCCAAACAGGAAATGTGAATTCTTAAAGATTAAATTTATTTTATCTGTATCTAGAGGTAGAAAACCAATCTTTTGGGAGGCATAAATTAGGATGACAGCCAACATTCATTTATTCATTCTAAAATAAAGCCTTTATGTGTAATGAATTATTTGCCATAATTCTAGAAAGTGGCATGTTCCAGCAATTATAATTATAAAGTATACTATTTTTGTAGAGTAAAATAGTAAGCCATATCATTTAGATCAAAATGATATTTAAAGGAAAACTGTAACTATGCCTTTAGTATATTAAAATTAGACAATATTTTATGCATGTGTCCCTGCAAAATAAAACACTTTTTATATGTTTTCTTTGGCTCATGCACAACTAAATTTGATGAGATAAAATATACAAATATTTGACAGGGTCAATTTCCTTTTCAAGTTGGATTTTAATTAATTCAGTAAGCGTGTATTGATGACCTACTGTATGCAATACATTTGGCTAATTTTTAGCATATTTGATTTTGCTCTGTCATCATGGATCGAGATGTTTGTGACTGGGGATGTTTGTGACTGGAAGCTTTTTTTTTTTCCATTAGCCAAATAAATAAGTAGGTAAATAAATGCTTAAAGATTTTTTAAAAATCCACATGGTGTTATTTTGAGAGGTATAGAATTTAAGCTCCAGTTCCTTGCATTGGAAAAATGCATATTTAAATGAGGTAATATGTATAAAGCAATTGGCAACTGGGCACGGTAGCTTATGCGTGTAATCCCAGAAGTAATACGTATAAAGGCAGTTGGTGTCTGGGCATGGTGGCTTATGTGTGTAATCCCAGCACTTTGGGAGGCCCAGGTGGGACGATCTCTTTAGCCCAGGAGTTCAAGATCAGCCTGGGCAACAGGGAAAGAGCAGTTTCTACAAAATACTTTAAAAGTGAGCTGGATGCAGTGGCACGTGCGTGTAGTCCCAGCTACTTGAGAGGCTGTGGCAGAAGGATTGCTTAGGCCGGGGAGGTTGAGGTTGCAGGGAGCTGTGATCATGCTGCTGCACTCCAGTCTGAACCACAGAGTGAGACCCTGTCTCTAAAAATAAATAAATATATAAATAAAGACATACATACATACATACATAAAAAATAAATGCAAAGAGTAGGCCCTCAATAACTTGAGCTAATATCAATCTGTATTTCCATAAATTGGTATCATTCTATGTATTCGTAGCCTCCAAACCTGTTATAGTCCAGTCTTCGGCTCCTTTTCCTGTGGCTTTAAAAGTTTATATTAGATAAGGATAAGAATCACACTATATACTTATCCTTAACTGTTTTATAGTATTTTCAGATTTACATTTTCTGTGGTTACCAAATTACAAATGGCTACATATAAAAACATACCTTTCTGGAAAGTTTAGTTTCTCAAAGTTCAGAGGAACTCATATGCGCTTATATGTAAAAATTATATAAAATATGCATATGTTAATTTGTCATGTATACTTAAAAGATACCTAACAAAATTGAGAGTTCGCAATGGTGTTACACACATATTTGAAGCTGCAAATAGAAAAAAACAGATATCCAGAAATCAGGCTGAGTTTATACCCTAGAGATATTTGCAATTCCTCCATAATAAAGTGACAGAATTTTTAACTTTTAAACTAAAAATTATGTATAACTACATTTTACACAATTTTAGCCATCAAGAACTTATATTAACAACTAAATTAAGTTATACATCAGGCCAGAAAAGATAGCAAATTTCTTATGTTCTGGTATGGGAAGAAGAAAGGCATTTTTAGTTTAAAATTTAGTATGCGACACAAAATGGCCAGATGGCGCACACAATCCATTTGTTGCAGGGCTTCTAGTTCTTTCTGTGCATTGGAAGAAAACCAGGTGACAAGTTAGGCAGCAGTTTTTATGTAGGACATTTCCAAATTGCATATAATCAGAGAATAAAGATCTAGAAGATAACTTCCAGCTAAAACAAGCCATTCTTAGTAAAAGTCACAAGAATTCACTCTTAATAATCACAAATGCTTTCTGTTCTCAAGCTTAAAAATCTATTCTCTATTTTCTTTGGACTCTCAGTGTTTTAGAATTTTTGCACACATAGTCTTATATTTTCCTCTTCACAGAATGAGATTGGCAGAAAAAATGAGAGAACTTTTTGCAGTTAGTGATTTTTTCCAAGATCACAGAGCTAGTAAATACACCGTGTGATTCACATAAAACATGAGAATAGCCAATATGGGGTACCTAGAAATAAGCAGCATTGCAATTATAACACAAAAATTATACCCCATTTTACTAGTTTGAATGATTACCACAATAAGCATGGATTCATATGTTAGGCTGTGATAGAACCAAAAGAAGACATTTATGGGATTTTTTTTTAATGGCTTGCATCTGCTCGGGACAGGCTGTGCTTTTTAGAGGAACAACTTTATCATTCAGTAAAAAATTCTGGAGAAGTGTGTTATCAAAGCTCAATTAAACTTGATATTTAAAGTCTTTATACTAAAATAATGAATCTATTCATGAACAATACAAGAATGAGATTTGGCATGAAAGCTATGTCAGTATATCTCATACCAGTGCCTAGCTAGGATGCTAATTCACAAGAAAAACGATTGTCATTCTCCAATATCAGACAGTTATTTGAAGCCTGTATGCTTTTTTTGGTAAAGATATTTTAAATAAGGAACCTGGGGGAAGAGTTATGGATATCTACTGGCATGAAGAGGAAGACTGTTTATTGAATATAATTGAATGGATTATTTTTTATGAGTATTGGTATTATTTCAATTTTCAATAAAAAAACAATAAACTGGTATATGCAAAATCTTCATGCTGTGGGCCATATAGAAAGTTAGTAAATAATTGAAATGCCAAGATATTGGTGGGGACCCATCTGCACCTAGTAGGATCTCGATGTTACCTGAGTCTCCTCAGGTATTTTAAATATGTGCCAGAAGACTGTGCTTCTCAGGACATGATTTTTCTATTCCTAAAAATAATTTACCAGGAAAAATAGACAAACGAAGACTAAATGTTTCAAGAGGGAACCCATATAATGGATTAAATGAGGCATAGGATAGCAGTGTGTGAGGCACTTTGTATTAGAGCTCATTTAAAACACCATCAGTTACATGAGGTTTCAGAAAAAAGGAAAGCAGCCTGTGTTCTGCATAAACAACTGTATGCAATGTATTGTAAAATGGGCATGAGGAATTAAGGAAAGAATGTCTTTTCTTCTGGTTTTCACCTTCCTTCTGGTTCCCAGCCAACTACAACAATTTGTTTTCTAATCTTGCTTATGGCACCTTCCATGGCAACAGGTGCTTACTCATTTTGACAAATGTCACTTTATTAACAATCGTGATGTGTGCAAAGAAGACTGACAATCCCTCTAGTTACGCAAAAGACAGGACAATACCCGCTGGGGATCGGCGCCTCCCAACTTTGTGACAGCTCACAGTATATTTTCACTATTGAAGCCAATGGAGTATACATTGAATATATAGGTTGTTCAAGGATTGGTCCTGCTTTATTCTTGAGGCTCATTTTATTTTCAATGTGTCCTGATTGTTAAACTAGTTTTATGATGAGTGTACCTAAAGCGCATCTCTCTCCTATGCAAGAAATGGCCATGTTATAGTTATAAACTTAGCAACATAGAAATAAACTTTGAAATGTAAGCAAATATGAGATGATACCTGAACATCATCTCAGCCACCTCACAGTTATTGAGATATTGTTTTCTAAGGCTAAGGTCCAAACACTTTGTCATGTTTTTATATCTGGCATGTGTATTCTCAGATACACATGGAAATTCAGAGAAAACCGAACCATGTGGGGAGGCCATACACACCAATCACACACACACACACACACACACAAACACACACTCACACACACACACACTCACACACACACACACTCACACACACACACACACTCACACACACACTCACACACACACTCAATGTCATAGCAATCTAATTAGAAATACAAGTTTCTAAGTTTCAAATAATGTGGAGCAAAACTATAAAATATTGTCTTAAGTTTTACAAATTTTTTAAAAAGATGATTCAAAGGATTATACAGGATATTGATCCAATTGAATAAAACATAAAGCCCTGAATACTTCTCCACTCTTCCGTTTTTATAGAAACTAAGAAGCAATTTAAGGATTTCCTTTTTAATGTGAAGAAAAATGTTTTGTTAGATTTTCTGATAAATGCCATTTAAATAATTAATTTGCCAACATTTAGGGAAATTGAGTATGTCCCTTCTCTAAAAAGCTTGTGATTTCTCTTTAGGGTAACGTATAACAGAGATGCATAGGAAAATTCAGGGATATGCTTTGAAATACTATTAGTAGATAGCAAATGGGGGATAGATGGACAAAATTTCATCTATATATTACTAGGCAATAGTTAAAAGGAATAAAGTATCTCTCTATATACATCGGTCTCAAAATTGGCCTCAAAAATGATATTGAGTGAAAAAACACTAAGTAAAACATGGTGAATGTCACATTTCTCTGTGTAAATATAAAAACAGAAAAATATAACAATCATTATTGATATATATTTAGGAATGAAAGGATTAATAGTTTAATGTTGAGAGTAGATTAGACACACACATATTAAGTATATAAGAATTAGCCTTTGGATTTGTTAATTTTTTTTTTTAATCTGCTGTATCTCTATTTACTATTTCATTCATTATTATTGTTGGTTTTTATAATTGCATTTCTTCTGCTTGGGTTTCTCATTTTTTCCCTAATATCTTAAGTTAACTGTTGAATCTATCTGTTTTCAGACTTTATTGCTTTCTTGTATGTTTTAAATATGCTTTCCTATTTCCAAATCTACAAATTTTTTTTAAAAAATTGTTGTTTTCTGACTTCAAACTTAATTGCATTGTGGTTAGAGAAATATATCTGTCTGATAATTCCTTGGAATTGGCTAATATTTGCATTATGGCCTTCCCATGTGGTTCGGTTTTCTCTGAAGTTCCATGTGTATCTGAGAATACTGTGTATTCTTTGGAATTGGCTAATATTTGCATTATGGCCTCCCCACATGGTTTGGTTTTCTCTGAATTTCCATGTGTATCTGAGAATACTGTGTTTTTCTTGGAATTGGCTAATATTTGCATTATGGCCTCCCCACATGGTTTGGTTTTCTCTGAATTTCCATGTGTATCTGAGAATACTGTGTTTTTCTTGGAATTGGCTAATATTTGCATTATGGCCTCCCCACATGGTTTGGTTTTCTCTGAAGTTCCGTGCGTATCTGAGAATACTGTGTATTTCTTGGTATGATGGGTTTGTTGACTTCTTTATATGTTTTGAGACAAGTTGTTAGAGGCATCAAAGTTGAAATGAGTGTATAATTATCATTTTTTTATGATGTTTTCCATTCTATATGATGCTTTGTGCCTTAAAGACTTTGCTCTATAATATTAATATAGACGCACCAGCTTTCCTTTGACTAATATTTAAGCTGCCTAATTTTTTATCCTTTGTGTATAAATTTTCCCATGTTTTTATTTTCATGTGTGATTCCTCGATAGTATAATCCTGGATCTTATTTTTTATTGAATTTAACCTTTAACTAGAAAGTTAATTTTTTTTACATTTATTACGATGGCCGTTATATTTGGATTCATTACTATCTTATTTCTTGTTTTGTATGTTCCTCTTTTGCTTCATCGCTTTTACTTTTTATCACTTTTTCTGCACCCTTTAAGTTTTTATTTAAATTCTATTTCCCTCTTTATTCTTTTAATAGTTACCATGAAATTTTAACATATTTTTTAACTTAAGGTCTACATTAATCATTTTCTCTATTCCCTCTTTATATAACATAGGGAACTTAGAATTATAAAAATCAAATCACCTGCTATTTAGTCTTACTTACTGTCCCATATTTTAATTGTATCCTTTCTTTATTCCCAAATTTAATATTTTTGTTATTTCACACAGACTCTGTGGTTTATCTGCATGCTTTCCACGTTCTTCACTCAACATTTCTTCTTGTAGCTCCAGCTTTCCTTTTGTGGCTATTTTCCATCTTGCTGACATATCGTCAAAAGTTTGTTAAAGTGTGAATCTATTCACTTTTAGGTTTCCTAAAGGGAGTTTTAGTTTTTCTTTTATGTTTACTTACATCTTACTTTTGAATTATTTCAAACATGACAAAATATGTGAGAGGAGTACAAATATTAATAATTCCTATATACCTTGCACCTACATCCTTTACTTATGTTTTACTGAATGCACTTTATCATTCTCTCTCTCTCCTTCTTCATCCTCAGTGTTCATTTTATTACCATGTTGAGAGGAAGAATTGTTCTTGCTATTAAGTAAGGACTTTAAATCAGCTTATTATCACTGCAAATTTCCAAAAGAGAGAAAGAAGGGTAACAGTGTGAATCTCTCTATGACTTCTAGTAGAAATGGAAATGTGAGTCCAAAATATTGCCTAGATTGGAGGAAGGTCATAGAGCATTCGGAAAAAATATGATCATATTGCTATCATAGAAGCAATACATTTGTCTTTTGTCTCGTTATTGTTTATATTTTTTCAACTATTTAAATCAAACAATTTGAGGTGAAAGTTCACCACCACTCTAACCTACCAATAACAAGATAAAACAATGGAAATATTATTTCCCAAACGTGTTTTCATTTTGATGATGGTCGGCTACTAATCTAGATGCTTGATATAAGAGACATTATCTAAGCTCTACCATACCTAGTATAAGCTTAGATAATATAAAAGACATTATCTAAGCTCTACCATACTTCCCTATTATACATGAAGATATACAGGCATATCTTGGAGATATTGCAGATTCAGTTCCAAACCGCTGCAATAAAGCAAACATTGCAATAAAGTGAGTCATACAAATTTGTTGGTTTTCCAATGCATAAAAATGTCATGTTTACATTACAATATAACCAGTTGAGTGTTCAATAGAAGTATGTCTAAAAAACAATGCACATACTTTAATTTTAAAATACTTTATTGCTAAAATGCTAATGATTATCTGTTCCTTCATCAAGTTGTGATATTTCACAGGTAAAGGGTTTGGTCCCAATGTTGATGGCAGCTGACCAATCAGGGTGGTGGTTTCTGAAGGTTAATGTGGCTGTGGCAATTTCTTATAACAAGGCAGCAATGAAGTTTGCCACATTGGTTGACTTTTTCTTTCGTGAAAGTTTTTTTTTTTTTTTTTTTTTTTTTTAGCATGTGATGCTGTTTGATAGCTTTTTCCCCACAGTAGAACTTCTTTCAAACCCAAATTCTGCCACTGCTTTATCAACTAAGTTTCTGTAATATTCTAAATTCTTTGTTGTTATTTCAAGAATGTTCACAGCATCATCACCAGGAGTAGATTCTATCTCAAGGAACCACTTTCTTTGCTCATCTGTAAGAAACAACTCCTAATGCATTAATATTGTATCATGAAACTGCAGCAACTCAGTCACATCTTCAGGCTCCACTTCTAATTCTAGTTGTCTTGCTGTTTCCACCACATCTGCATTTACTTCCACTAAAGAGTTAAACCCCTCAAAGTCATCTATGAGAGTTGGACTCAACTTCTTCTAAACTCCTGTTATTGCTGATATTTAGGACTCCTCCCAACAATCACAAATGTCCTTAGTGTCATCTAGAGTGGTGAATCCTTTCCAAAGATTTTCAATTTACTTTACCCAGATTCATCAGAGGAGTCATTATGGCAGCAATAACCTTACCATATTTAGTTCTTATATAATAAAACTTGAAGTGGAAATTACTGCTTGATTCAGAGGCTACAGAATGGATGTTGTGTTAATGAACATAAAAAAATTAATATCCTTGTTCATCTCCATCAGAACTCTTGGGTGTTCAGGTACATTGTCAATGAATAGCAATATTTTGAAAGGACTCTTTTTTCTGAGCAGTAGGTCTCAAGAGTGGTATAAAAATATCCAGTAGACCGTACTGTTAACAGATATTCTGTCATTCAGACTTTGCTCCATTTATAGAGTACAGGCACAATAGATTTAGCATACTTTTTACTATTTTCAGAATGGTAAATCAATATTGGCTTCAACTTCAATTTACCAGCTGCATTAGCCCCTACCAAGAGTGTCACCCTGTCCTTTGAAGCTTTAAAGCCAGGCATTGACTTATTTTCTAGCCATGAACGTCCTAGACAGCGTCTTATTTCAATATAAGTCTGTTTCATCTACACTGAAAATCTCTTGTTTAGCGTAGCCACTTTCATCTATTATCTTAGCTAGATTTACTGGATTATGTGCTAAAGCTTCTACATCAGAATGTGCTACTTCACCTTGCACTTTTTTTAATCTTGGAGATGGCTTCTTTCCTTAAACATTATTAACCAACTTTTCTAGCTTCCAACTTTTCTTCTTCATCTCTCTCAGCCTGAAAAGAATTGAAGATAATTTGGGCCTTGTTGTAGTTGGTTTGATTTTCTATCCAGACTAATAAAACGTTCTTCATATCAGCAACAAGGCTGTTTTACATTCTTTATCGTTCACTTGTTCACTGTAGTGGTACTTTCAATTACTTTCGAGAACTTTTCCTTTGCGTTCATAAGTTGGGTGTTTGTTATAAGAGACCTAGCTTTTATCCTCTCTCAGCTTTCAACATGACTTCTTCATTAAGTTTAATCATTTCCAGCTTTTGACCTAAAGTGAGAGATGTATGATGCTTTTCTTCTCACTTGAACACTTACAGGCCATTGTAGGGTTATTAATTGGTCTAATTTTAATATTGTTGTGTCTCAGGGAATAGTGAGGCTTGAGGAGAAGAAGAGAGATGGAAAAACAGCTAGTTGCTGAAGAAGTGAGAACACACATGATATTAATTAAGTTCACTGTCTTATACGTGCAGAGTGTATGGTGCCCCACAATTACAATAGTGACATTAAAGATCGTTGATCACAGATAACCATAACTAATATAATGACAATGAAAAAATCTGAAATATTGTGAGAATTACTGGAATATGACACAGAAACCAAAAGTGAGCACATGCCGTTGGAAAAAATGGTGTGGATAGAATTGCTCAAGGCAGGCTGGCCACAAACCTTCAATTTGTAAAAAACACAATATCTACAAGAAAAGTGCAATAAAACAAGGTACGCTTGTCATTGCTCCAGGTTACAGAGAAAAAGGTGGAAGAGATTAGACTCAAATCAAATATCTCTGATGCCAAAACCCATGATCTTAATCATTAAATACATTGCTTCCAATTTTATGTCTAGATAATATATGTTTCATAGGTTTTATATAAAAATCTATTGTTTAACATCATCTCATTAGTAATATATATATTATATTCAGAAAGTTTTCTTTAATTAAACAATGGTTGCTTAAATGAACTACTGCTTTATTAAGCAAGAAACAAATCTTTATCTGTAATATATATTTAGAAGTAGCATTTATAACATTAAAATAAGCCATGACTGTTTTTCCAAAATAATGAGAATATGACCCCTTAAATCTATTATACTTTAAAAGGAAAGATGCCTGTTTTGTCTATCTTTATGAAGGAGATGAAATTTGGCAAGGCAAAAACTTTAATTTAGGTTATTAAAAGAAGCAAGCTAACTCATGTTTATGTTTTATAACTTATTTTTTAAAACAACCTTGAGTTTTCTTTGTATTTATTTTGTACTATTTTAAAATGTGTAGATCATTTGCAAGTAGTTAGTTTCTCAATTTTCGATGCAATCCAAATACTTAGTTTAGTATTACCTGTGATTTACCTGCTAATTTAAAAAGATGACTATAACATGCAAATTAAGATTATAACCACGCATTTTCAACTGCAAATTATATGGAGAGAGTATTTGATATAAAAAAGACAAATAAAAATTACATAGATTCTATTTTCTTTGCAGTTTAAAAATGAATTGGAAAAATGAATTAGTAATAATGTTTAAAATGCATTTAATTGTGTTTTTTAATGTTGCATGGCATAAAATTTTGATAGCTTGGTTGGAAATGTATGTCTGAACTAGATTTCAGAGAAATTGTTTTCCTCTTTGTATTGGTGAAATACTAACTGCTATGTCTTGATATGACCACTTGATGGAACTCTTTCATTTTGCTTTCAGCAATCTGTAAGCAGTGACAAACTTACCTTTCTGGGCAGGCATAAAAGTATACGTGTGTGTATATATATATATGCATATATATGTGTGTGTATATATATATATGCATATATATGTGTGTATATATATGCATATATATGTGTGTATATATATGCATATATGTGTGTATATATATATGCATATATATGTGTGTATATATATGCATATATATGTGTGTATATATATATGCATATATGTGTGTATATATATATGCATATATAAGTGTGTGCATATATATGCTTAAAGGAATTCATTATTTGGCATATTTAATATTCTCTACAGTTTTTTATATATGTGAATTTTATTTTTTTCTATGGAGAAATATAGTGTTAGTAAGTCGATCTGTAGAAAAAAATAAAATACTACTTCCTAAATAAGTTCTTGTTCTCATTTCCCTCCAAGAATTTTTTCAGAAAATCAATTTTAAATAATTCTAAATATTTAAATATAGTCATATCCAAGATGTTATTGTTCTTTATAATCAAACTGAAACTCTATTTCTGGGATGTCTTCAAAATTAATAGAAACATTCACAAGGTCTTGGGAATTAGAGGGTGTTAGGTAGCTATGGGAACTTCCTAACAATTATCCTTATTGGGAAAGATAGCTTGAGAAGGGGAGAGATTGATTTTGAAGTGAAGCTTTCAGTAAAGTCATATAGAACAATTAGGAAAAACTAGAAGTGAAGTTCAGGGTGAAAATCACCTTCTCTTTATTGAAAACATTGACACTATAGATCATCCAAGAGCTGTGGATTAGATATCAATAATCTATTTGTGACCTTTCATTTAAACTTTCTGAAGTTTTGCATAAAATAGGAATAATCATAAGTATCTCATGAGGCTCAAATGCAATAAAACTCACTATAGTAATACATTTGTAAACTCTAAAAACATCATGTAACTAGTAGTTGTTGGAATGATCACATTGTTGTAAAGAAAGCCCACATTAGGCATGTCAGCATATCTCAGAGAAAAAGGCCATCTTCAGTAATTCCACCTTACAAAATATCTTCCATGCTCTGTAATGTCTGGCTCCTAGTCACAAGAATCTCAGGGAAGTAAGGCCTCTTTTTTGTTTGCCATTTATTCTAAGTGAACTCTGCCACTTCAGTGGCATCTAGTCGTGTGTTAATGATGGCCAAATCCATTTTTCCAGTCCAGAATTTCTACATGAACTTTACCGTCCTATTAGACATTTTCTCCCCAATATTCTGGAAACTTAAATTTCTCTTTGTCTTAAACCGAACTCACTGTGTTTATTTTGCAAAACTGTTGCATACACTTGGCTGACAGAGTTTTTGGTTTTTAAATTGATGACCATGATTAATTTCTCTTTTGGCTCCCCAGTACCTAGCCTACTGTAGTCAGTGACCGATTAACCATTGAATGAATGAAGTATTTTGAAGCTCAAGACATAGATTTGATCTAATGGTGATAATTTCAAACATTAATTTGTTTTATTTTGACTCTATTAGAGATGGTTTATACAATATTACTGTCCTACTGATTCTTGTTTTTATCTATTTTTGGTCTACACAAGGCATTTAAAATATAAGGCACTGAATGTGCCCTCATTTTCAGAGTTTAAAAGAAATTTCATTGCTGCACTAATGATAAAAATTTAATCAACTCTTTTTTAGGAATAAGTTGTAAAATACTATTAATGCTTTTTCTCTATATATACTTTTTCTTCTTGAATTACTGGAGTGAGGAAACTCACTTAAGAGGAATGTCCTTCAATAAGAGCAGCTGAAAGGAAAAGGCATATTTTCACTGCCAAGAAAAACTATCAGATAAAATACATTCATTGTACAAAAAAATTATGAATGATTTCTGTAGACATGCAATATGGTATGTACTATGGAATGTGTTGGGGATAAAGTAATAAACAAAAGTACATGTTCTTACATTCTTTGAGCTTATGTGGGCAGCCCAATATAAACAAATGTGCTATTAAATTTTGATTTAACTTACTTTATTTCAGGTTGCAACAGAACTATACAAAATGTGAAGTAGGGAAGGTGATGAAGTAACAGAGGCTGCTATTTTCTAATGGGTTGTCAGAGAAGATCTGTCTAAGGGGAGACTTTATATAGATATCTGAGTGAAACGAAGGGCCAAGTCATTTGGGGAAGACATTTTGGATTGCCTCGAGAGGTCTCAAGATCCTTCCAGGGCTCTCCAGAACCCCTCTTCAAGGATCTCTGACAAGATACTGATTACAGAGATGTCTGAGGACGGAGCTGGGACAATCCAACATTTGTAGCACTGACGCAAAGAAAGCCCACCAAAAGAGATTTAGATCATTTCTATAGTTCTATGAAAATATTTTTATGACTCCCAATTTTCATTTAGTTAGCGTATTTTTTCTTCTTCATGTCACATTTACCCTTTTCTTGACTGTAAAGAAATCCGTACACTTACACAATGTATTCTGTAACAGCATAAGCTGTTTTCAATGACGGGAACATCAGTTTATAGGTAAGTATAACTCAATTAAAGCACATAGGTTCAGGTACTAAAATCAATACAAAGAGCATAGTCTTGTACCTCCCAGTCCCCCGCCCCCTATGGGCTTAACATTTCTGGTGGACAGAATATTGCTGCTCGCTGCTTGCTGCTTGTTGGGATCCTTGACATCACAATATTCATCGTAGAGTAGGCATGCAATGCTTTTAATTTAAATTAATAAGTTAATTTCAAGGGGCAGGGAAGTGAGGAAAAGGGGGCTTATGACCCTCTTTCCTAAAGAGCAAACAATGGTCAGCCACCGTTGGTTGCTACGCAAGGCCACTCCTGAGATCCCAGTTCTAATGTCATAAATAATCAAGTACATGAAAATAATATAAAATGAAACCCATCCTTTTCTGACAACAGTGTCTTGCTTCTGGAGATAAAACTAATGATTTTCTCAGAAAATTTTTAATCAACATTTGGAGGAAAAGCTAAAGAGAGACTTAAATATTATTCCATTAGGACAGGATTGCCTGGTAAGTTACAGGACACCTATTTAAATTTGAACTTCAGATAAGCCACTAAGTATTTAAGATGTTCTTATACTAAAAAGTTATTTGTTTTTTACATGAAATTGAAATATAAGTAGAAATCCTCTATTTTTATTTGCTAAATCTGACAATCCTATATTAGGAATACTTTAGACAGATGAGGGTAAGATACTTTTTCTGGAAACATCAAGAAACCAATTTTTGTTAGTCCATCAATCAAAGCCAAGGAGCCAATAGGATAGATTACTATGGCTAAATGTCTTAGGCTATTGGCAAAAAGTGTGGGTGTAGTATTTTTTTTAATTTATTATTATTATACTTTAGGTTTTAGGGTACATGTGTGCAATGTGCAAGTTAGTTACATATGTATACATGTGCCATGCTGGTGCACTGAACCCACTAACTCGTCATCTAGCATTAGGTATATCTCCCAATGCCATCCCTCCTCCCTCCCCCCTCCCCCCTCCCCCCACTCCACAACAGTCCCTAGAGTGTGATGATCCCCTTCCTTCCTGTGTCCATGTGTTCTCATTGTTCAATTCCCACCTATGAGTGAGAATATGCAGGGAGTAGTATTTTTCAAGACAAAATAAAAGAAAGGAAGTTAGCTTTTAGACAGATGAAATGTTCTTTCTTAGCTATGATTTTATTAAAAATATACTGAGATGAGAAAATCAATCCTTTCTCAGATGAGAAGAAATCCAAACATAAGCACAATAATACATGTGAAAGAAATAAAATACATGCTATAGAATTAAACCATATTCAAATATATACTGATAGAGCAAATATGAGAGAGGATAATAATACATGAAGCTAAACTAGGCCCTCTTCCATGAAAAATCGTAGGCTCAAATTATCTATGGAGGGGTTTGGCCACTCATAATGACAAAAGATGAAGACACTAATAAGAGTTATATAACCTTTTTAGTAGTTATATTAAGCTTCTAAGTGAGTTTAAAAAGTAACAGAAATATTCCCAACCATGTGATAAAAACATTAAAAAATTACCACAATTGACAGAACTCCAGGATCATAAGAGACTTGTTAGATTCTAAAGGAAGTTGCTAATGAATAAGGAAAGCTGTTAAACAGGCATTGAAAATCTCCAAAGAACTAGGGCATGCATTAAAGAAATCTTCAGGAAAGTGCAATATAGTAAAATTCAGAAAAATGTGTTTAACTATGGTGTGGTATAAAATTCCAGTGGTGTGAATTTCAGAATCAAGAATAGACCTAAGAAGGAAGAGGAGGAGGAGGAGGAGGACCTTTCTACCAAAGATCATTACCTGTCAAAACCATGAAGTCTCTTAATAACATAAGCTACTGACTAGATTTTAAATTTGCATTGAAAATGCCATGATTATTAAAAATTTTTACATAAAAAAAGGCCTGGGTTATTTGAATATGTTCTCTAACTCTGATTGTGTGCTTGGAATTAAAGCCGTATCACTGGTGTTCCAACTCTGCTGAGATCCTATTTTGGGGGCTAGTTCCTGGCAATGATGCTATGAGCATATTTGCCAAATTGTCTAAAGACCACTTTTCTTCTTATGCAAATATCAGTTTAGTCATCCAACTTGTGTATACAGTTCTGGAACAAGAAGCATCTGGAAAAAAAAAGAACATATTATTCTTATGACAGTTTAGCTAAAAGTGGGGGATGGGGATATTCTTTGGAGGAAAAGAATTCTATCAAGGAACTAATATATTTAGTTTTGTTTGTTAAAAACAAATTTCCAATGGTTTCAAGCCAGAAATTAATTAAAATAAAAATGGAAGTTAACATGAAAAATTAACAAAACTTTATCATTTCTATTTGTTTTTGTTAACTGTGTTTAATAAGTGTTCAGAAAAAACATGGCATTATATTAATGTCTCCTAAATATTTGAAAATCTATAATTTAGCACTTCTTACATTTCTTTATTATTATTATTATACTTTAAGTTCTAGGGTACATGTGCACAAAGTGCAGATTTGTTACATATGTATACATGTGCCATGTTGGCGTGCTGCACCCATTACATCGTCATTTACATTAAGTATTTCTCCTAATGCTATCCCTCCCCCCTCCTCCCACCCTATGACAGGCTCTGGTGTGTGATGCTCCCCACCCAGTGTTCAAGTGTTCTCATTGTTCAATTCCCACCTATGAGTGAGAACATGTGGTGTTTGGTTTTCTGTCTTTGTGATAGTTTACTCAGAATGATGGTTTCCAGCTTCATCCATGTCCCTACAAAGGACATGAACTCATCCTTTTTTATGGCTGCATAGTATTCCATGGTGTATATGTGCCACATTTTCTTAATCCAGTCTATCATTGATGGACACTTGGGTTGGTTCCAAGTCTTTGCTATTATGAATAGTGCCACAATAAACATATGTGTGCATGTGTCTTTATAGTAGCATGATTTATAATCCTTTGGGTATATACCCAGTAATGGAATTGCTGGGTCAAATGGTATTTCTAGTTCTAGATCCTTGAGGAATCACCACACTGACTTCCACAAGGGTTGAACTAGTTTACAGTCCCACCAACAGTGTAAAAGCATTCCTATTTCTCCACATCCTCTCCAGCACCTGTTGTTTCCTGACTTTTTAATGATTGCCATTCTAACTGGTGTGAGATGGTATCTCATTATGGTTTTGATTTGCATTTCTCTGATGGCCAGTGACGATGAGCATTTTTTCATGTGTCTGTTGGCTGAATAAATGTCTTCTTTTGAAAAGTGTCTGTTCATATCCTTTGCCCACTTTTTGATGGGGTTGTTCGATTTTTTCTTGTAAATTTGTTAAAGTCTTTGTAGATTCTGGAAATTAGCCCTTTGTCAGATGGGTAGATTGAAAAAATTTTCTCCCATTCTGTAGGTTGCCTGTTCACTCTGATGGTGGTTTCTTTTGCTGTGCAGAAGCTCTTTAGTTTAATTAGATCCCATTCATCTATCTTGGCTTTTGTTGCTATTGCTTTTGGTGTTTTAGTCATGAAGTCCTTGCCCATGCCTATGTCGTGAATGGTATTGCCTAGGTTTTCTTCTATGGTTTTTATGGTTTTAGGTCTAACATTTAAGTCTTCAATCCATCTTGAATTATTTTTTGTATAAGGTGTAAGGAAAGGATCCAGTTTCAGCTTTCTACATACGGCTAGCCAGTTTTCCCAGCACCATTTATTAAATAGGGAATCCTTTCCCCATTTCTTGTATTTGTCAGGTTTGTCAAAGATCAGATGGTTGTAGATGTGTGATGTTATTTCTGAGGCCTCTGTTCTGTTCCATTGGTCTATGTATCTGTTTTGGTACAAGTACCATGCTGTTTTGGTTACTGTAGCCTTGTAGTATAGTTTGAAGTCAGGTAACGTGATGCCTCCAGCTTTGTTGTTTTTGCTTAGGATTGACTTGGCGATGTGGGCTCTTTTTTGGTTCCATATGAACTTTAAAGTAGTTTTTTCCAATTCTGTGAAGAAAGTCATTGGTAGCTTGATGGGGATGGCATTGAATCTATAAATTACCTTGGGGAGTATGGCCATTTTCACAATATTGATTCTTCCTATCTGTGAGCATGGAATGTTCTTCCATTTGTTTGTGTCCTCTTTTATTTCATTGAGCAGTGGTTTGCAGTTCTCTCTGAAGAGGTTCTTCACATTCCTTGTGAATTGGATTCTTAGGTATTTTATTCTCTTTGTAGCAATTGTGAATGGGAGTTCACTCATGATTTGGCTCTCTGTTTGTCTGTTATTGGTATATAGGAATGCTTGTGATTTTTGCACTTTGATTTTGTATCCTGAAACTTTGGTAAAGTTACTTATCAGCTTAAGGAGATTTGGCGCTGAGATGATCAGGTTTTCTAAATATAAATCATGTCATATTCAAACAGGGACAATTTGAATTCCTCTTTTCCTAATTGAATACCCTTTATTTCTTTCTCTTGCCTGATTGCCCTGGCCAGAACTTCCAACACTATGTTGAATAGGAGTGGTGAGAGAAGGCATCCGTGTCTTGTGCCAGTTTCCAAAGGGAATGCCTACAGTTTTTGCCCAGTCAGTAAGATACTGGCTGAGGGTTTGTCATAAATAGCTCTTATTATTTTGCGATACATCCCATCAATACCGAATTTATTGAGAGTTTTTAGCATGCAGGGCTGTTGAATTTTGTCAGAGGCCTTTTCTGAATCTATTGAGATAATCGTGTGGTTTTTGTCTTTGGTTCTGTTTATGTGATGGATTACATTTATTGATTTGCATATGTTGAACCAGCCTTGCATCCCAGGGATGAAGCCAACTCGATCTTGGTGGATAAGCTTTTTGATGTGCTGTTGTATTTGGTTTGCCAGTATTTTATTGAGGATTTTTGCATCGATGTTCATCAGGGGTATTGGTCTAAAATTCTCTTTTTTTTGTTGTGTCTCTGCCAGGCTTTGGTATCAGGATGATACTGGCCTCATAAAATGAGTTAGGGAGGATTCCTTTTTTTCCTATTGATTGGAATAGTTTCAGAAGGAATGGTACCAGCTCCTCTTTGTACCTCTGGTAGAATTAAGCTGTGAATCCTGGACTCTTTTTGGTTGGTAAGCTATTAATTATTGCCTCAATTTCAGAGCCTGTTGTTGGTCTATTCAGAGATTCAGCTTCTTCCTGGTTTAGTCTTGGGAGGGCGTATGTGTCCAGGAATTTATCCATTTCTTCTAGATTTTTTAATTTATTTGCATAGAGGTGTTTATAGTATTATCTGATGGTAGTTTGTATTTCTGTGGAATCGGTGGTGATATCCCCTTTATCATTTTTTATTGCATCTATTTGATTCTTCTCTCTTTTCTTCTTTATTAGTCTTGCTAGTGGTCTATCTACTTTGTTGATGTTTCAAAAAAACCAGCTCTTGGATTCATTGATTTTTTTGAAGGGTTTTTTGTGTGTCTATCTCCTTCAGTTCTGCTCTGATCTTAGTTATTTCTTGCCTTCTGCTAGCTTTTGAATGTGTTTGCTCTTGCATCTCTAGTTCTTTTAATTGTGATGTTAGGGTGTCAATTTTAGATCTTTCCTGCTTTCCCTTGTGGGCATTTAGTGGTATAAATTTCCCTCTACACACTGCTTTAAGTGTGTCCCAGAAATTCTGGCATGTTGCGTCTTTGTTCTCATTGGTTTCAAAGAACATCTTTATTTCTGCCTTCATTTTGTTATTTTTCCAGTAGTCATTCAGGAGCAGGTTGTTCAGTTTCCATGTAGTTGTGCAGTTTTGAATGAGTTTCTTAATCCTGAGTTCTAATTTGATTGCACTGTGGTCTGAGAGATAGTTTGTTGTGATTTCTGTTCTTTTACATTTGCTGAGGAGTAGCACTTCTTACATTTCTAATGTAAAATCTGTCTAAACACTGTGGCATGCTAGTTTCAAAATTACATATCGAGTGGTCCAAACAGACCATAAAGTTTTCAAAAAGCAATATTCATATCACACACACTGAACTTAGTTTCAATTGGATATTATATGATACTGCTTATTTAGGCAAGATAGTGTTTTCTTTTAATATTGCAATGTGTGATATACTAAAGAACTTTTATGTTGAAGCTTTAAAAAGACAGAAATAAGAGAAACCCAAACACATTCTGACGGGTTTTAAAAGTAAGAATAAATAGTACTTCTAAAACATCATAAAACAGATATAACAGCAAAAAAAAATGGGGAGAAATGTTATTGTTGTTTTTTCTTTGTTTCCTCAAGGGGGGAAAAATGGCACTTTTATCATGGTTGGGACATAACTTCTAAAGAAAAACAAGTTTGGAGCTTTCTATGTATTTTCTATTTCTTTCTTTAGACACTATTACCACGTAGACTGGTCTAATGTAGCTGTGACACATACACACACACACACACACACACGCACATCACCGACCAGGATATGCTGTGCTATTGCTTTTACTTCTTAGTGTGAATACTAAAAGGCCATAGGGTCACCTTCAGCTCTTTGGACACTGGCTTCCTGTGTGTCCTGCTGTGCATATAGGGCCTGCTACTGTGGTGTTTCCTCTGAGTCCCACACGCTGTGCCATTTTTATATGAATTGAGCCAGATATTTTCTACATGGCATCATGGTCTGCCACTGGAATTTTACCCTGAAAAGTTAGCAATAAGCATTTTACTACTCATTATTATTTGTATGTTGCTATGTAATAAACCACCCCAAAGCTTAATGACTTCAAATCACAGCCATTTTATTGGGTACGATGCCCTGAGACAGCAATATGGGCGGGATGAAGAAGAGATAACTCGTCCATGATTGACATGGTTTTGGCTGGGACCGCTCACCTGGAGCTAGTGGAACCCATTGGCCTCATTCGCACGTGGGGCGTGGGTACTTGCTGTTGACTGGAACGCCATGGGTCTCTTCCATGTAGATTGTGTTTCTACCTGTGGCCTGTCACCCTCCCGTCTCTCTGTGTGGTTACCCTCCTTAACAGGAGATCCTGGAATTCTTTATGTGGAGCTGAGTTCTGAAAGGGAAAGTAGAAACTGAATACCTGAGCTCAAAAGTCCTGGAACATAACTTCTGTGACATTTCATCGATCAAAGCAAGCCACATGGGCAACCTAGATTCAGGAGTTAAAGAAATAGACTTCAGCTCTTCACAGGAGGGTGCAAATGCCTTAGAAAAGGGGCATGGGCATGATCACTGGTGGGTGGTTCTCATCACTCTAGCACACTGCTTTCATGGGTGATTTGCAGTGGCCTTTGAAATGAACAGCTGCATCCAATATCATTTTGCTTTGAATAAGGCAGGAGCATGGATTTTAAGTTTTTCTCTAAATTATTTCCTGAATGAAAAAATATATATATCTGCTCGTTTGTGGTTATAATGTTAAATTAGTTTTAAAAGTTTAAAATTTTGATATAATCTCCTTCTCCTTAAGTAGCTTAGCTGCTTAATTCAGAAGGACTAAATGCATCTATTTCTATTATATTTTTATCCCCGTTTGAAATAGAGAAGTCACTTGTACTAGTTTTCTGTGATAAGATGTGGAGACTAGGTTATGTATCCTTGCAGATAAGCACACTCAGAACTGAAAGAACAAAGTTGAAAGTATGTTGTTTCAGTAGGGAACAATGTGAAATAATTAATAACCCGCATTAGTTCTGTGTGTTGGAATGTTTTTGTGGGGGTAGGAAAAATATTTATTTTGCAGTTAAATTATACAATTCTACTTCCTAATGCTTCTGCTACAGTAACTTCTTTTTATCTTATCACCTCAAATCCATGTTTTTTGTGATGTGCCATTATCTTGCTTTAAGCTCTTCAATTTCTTCCAGTGGCTGGTAGAAAACAGTGAAAATTCCTTAGTGTGACATTTATGAGCCTTGCCTGGTTCCAGCTATCATTCATCATGCACCACCTCACAGCTTGTGCCCCAGCCAATCAAACTGCCTGTAATTTTCTCAGATTACAGTCTGGGAGAGACCTGCAAGGCTGCTAGTTCAGTGCTGTCTGTTGTATCTTCCTTTGGTCCCTGACTTCTTTTACTCTCCCACCTCCCAGAAAACTTGGTCCAAGAACAGTGCTTCTCTCTTTAACCTTAGCTCAATACTGAATCTTATGTGAATCTTCTTTATAATCACCTCCTCTTATGTAGAAGTGACTGTTTTATCCCATGTGTGCTAATTTCTAGACCTTCATATGTTTTATCTTTGAAGCTATAGTATACTCCTGCATTTAATTACTTACTTATCTTTTTCTATGGCTGGACTACGTGTAAATATATCTTTTTTTTTTCTAAATCCTCTCTTCCTAGGACAATGTCTGGCACATGTTTGGTATTTAAGAAATGAGGCTTGCTGAATTAATGCACATATGCCAAAATCCCTTTTGATATTGAGTCTTCCTAGTAACAAGTATTCTAGACATGTTCTAAGACAGATGCATAAGTATTATCTCAGCATGGATTATCCCAGTATGATTCAGAACAGATTACTTATATATGATTCTCTGTTTTTTTTTTTTTTTAATTGAGACTGGAAGCATGATTAGAGGGTGAATGTGGTCAGTATGAAGATGTGCTAGGCTAGATTTTCTCCAGGGTAGATTTTCTCCTCTGTGTCATAAAAGAACCAGCAGACTGTTTAAGAGCCACCAGCAACTCCAATTCTTCTTTCAGAAGTCTGTTAAGACATATTGTTTGATGTAATTGCTTTCCAACGCATACATTAGTTGACTGCAATTATATAAAGGAATGTTGAATCCACAAGCCATATTGCACCGAGTATGTTTTGCAGAAATGTACCTTGATATGCCACATCATTCCCATACACATTTGGGGGCCTGCACTCATTATCGATTGAAAACAATCTCATCAAAAAGTGACAGTCTTGATTGCAATTTTCATTTGATCTTACAAGTTATTTCCAAGGACCACGGTGTTGGCACATTTTAACTTCTGTGTCTCCTTCACCCTCTAAAACAGACTTAGCTCCACCTTTTCATGGAAAAACACAAGACCCTTAAATCATTGTATTGTCCTAACAGCTTTCAAAGAATTACTTCCTTCAGAGTTATTTTCCTCTTTTTTTAACTTACATTTCTAAAGCTAGAGTCAGGATAGTTGATTCTGGTGCTGAAAAAAATCAGTTAATAACCATTTCTATAAACTTCTACACATTTCTTTGCTGTAGGGTTGGTGTCATGCAATATTGTGCATTTGGAGGTTAGAAAGAAATTGGTTCACTTTTTTTTTTTTTTGAGACAGGGTCTCACTCTGCCGCCCAGGCTGGAGTGCAGTGGTGTGATCTCGGCTCACTGCAACCACCGCCTCCCAGGTTCAAGTGATTCTCCTGCCTCAGCCTCCCAAGTAGCTGGGATTACAGGCACCTGCCACCACACCCAGTTAATTTTTGTATTTTTAGTAGAGATGGGGTTTCACCATGTTGGCCAGGCTGGTCTCAAACTCCTGACCTCAGGTGATCTTCCTGCCTCGGCCTCCCAAAGTGCTGGGATTACAGGTGTGAGCCAACCCACCCAGCTGGTTCACATTTTAAATATGCTACTTTTTAACCAAATGATTTGGGGCAAGTTTCTCCTGTTTTTCTTTTTTTTGAAATGGAGTTTCACTCTTGTTGCTCAGGCTGGAGTTCAATGGCGCGATCTTGGCTCACCACAACCTCTGCCTCCCAGGTTCAAGCGATTCTACTGCCTCAGCTTCCCTAGTAGCTGGGATTACAGGCATTCGCCACCCTGCCCAGCTAATTTTGTCTTTTTAGTGGAGATGGGGTTTCTCCATGTTGGCGAGGCTGGTCTCGAACTCCCGACCTCAGGTGATCCGCCCGCCTCGGCCTCCCAAAGTGCTGGGATTACAGGCATGAGCCACCATGCCCAGCCATTTCTCCCCCTTTCACATGTGTTTTCTCAGCTATAAAATATTATTTATCCCTGTAGATCTCTATTCACCTCGGAAGTCAAGATAAACCTTTCCATTTACTTCCCAGTATATATTTGGACATTTTACCATAGTGAACTTATCCATGCATGTTTTTCAGTGTGTTCATTTATATTACTTTGGAAAAGCAATTATCTTGCCATCCTCTTTGTTGTCTTCTGATTTTTACTCCCTATTTTTCATTGAGATTTTCTTCTGCCCTCAAATAATATATGCTCATCCATCTCCATTGTATATCAATAGGCCTTTGAAAATAATCCTAGCTGTAAATCCTGACTATTAAATAATTCAGAATTATTTACTCATCTGCATCATCCTGATATATATTCCTATGTTGTCCACACTGTGTTCAGTGGTAGAAACACATGCTAAATTAAAAATTCATGTACTTTTTTTTTTTTTAAGGCAGAGTATCACTCTGTTGCCCAGGGTGGAGTGCAGTGGCACGATCTCAGCTCACTGCAACCTCCACCTCCTGGCTTCAAGCGATTCTGCTGCCTCAGCCTCCCAAGTAGCTGGGATTACAGGTGCCCACCACCATGCCTGGCTAATTTTTGTATTTTTACTAGAGACGGGGTTTCCCTTGTTGGCTGGGCTGGTCTCGAACTCCTGACCTCGTGATCTGCCCTCCTCGGACTCCCAAAGTGCTGGGATTCGCATGTTCATTTTCCAATCACTGTTTATGCATTCTTCAATCATACTGCTTTACTCAGCATGTACATAAATAAAATGTTTTCTGTGTATCAAGCCTTATTCTAGGCACTGGGGATAGACTAAAAACAGGAAACTTGAAACTCACAGTCAAACAGGAGAAAAATATATGAAACAAAAGAATAAATAAACAATATTGTCAGTTGAATAAACACAAAGATAGAGTGATATTATAGAACAAAATCCTTAACTACCCTTGGACAATGAATAAGAGTTTTTAAAGAAATGCCATTTAAGCTGATACTTTAAAAATAAAGAAAGATTCGCCGAATGACAGGCGTCAAGGAGGAAGTCTGAATAAGTAAAATTAACCTAGAGAGGAACTTAAGGAAGAAATGTAGATCAGAACGTGCAGAGCTTTGAAAGAGTCATTCGAAGAATGTTCTTACCTTATCTGAAGGGTACTGGGAAGATACCGAAAAGTTTCAGCGGAAGGGTAACTTGACCTCATTTGTATTTTTGAAGAAATCATTCTAGTTTCTGTTTCTGGAGCAAGAAAAAAGAAAGATTGTTCGGGAAACAGCAGGAAGTGGGGTAAGATCATGAGGAGAATTCTACAAGTAGGTTTTGCAAATATAATGTCTAGAGCTAGAAGAAATATCTAGTACAGATATAAACTTGGGTTACTTCAGTCTATCATTAAAGGAAAGAACGGGAGTAGGTGAGACTGCATTGAGTGTTTATTGCAAGAAGAGTGGGGAAAAGAAATTATGAGGAACTTCAACACTTTAAAATTAAGTAGAAAAGTAGCATCTGGTAATGAACAATCTAGAAGCAAGAATTATAGAGGTGTAAGGAACATCCTCAGAATGAGATTACATTGTAGGATGGGTGCTGTGATTACAGCCCTCTTTAAGGGTGGCCTCAACTGCCTGCAACCAATGACTGATCAATATAGGGATAGGAAGGCACAGTCTACCCATTCCAACTAGAACTTGGCCTTTATACAACTCTGAAGTGTTATTTTAACACCAGTGTCCCCATGGGCTGAAGCTGCATCCAGCCCACTTTCTCTCCTTGTCCTACCATGCTTCTCTCTATTTTCCTAGCTGTTGATCCCAAGAGAATTCCATAACAGACATCCTTCTTGTTAGTATCCATCTGACATTCTCCTTCCCTGGGAACACAGCTGGTAGCACACGGAAAACTGCGTGTGTGTATGTGTGTGTGTGTGTATGTGTGTGTGTCTGTGTGTGTGTATCTGTGTGTGTGTGTTTTAAAGAAAGTGTGCTAGATCGTGTCTAGTAATCTTACACGGTCAATAAATAATGTCTGCAATAGGAACAAAGCAGTGATTAGCTCTTTTGTTTCAGTAATGAATGCAGCTAAATTGGTCAAGTCATGCAAGCAGCAATGGAGTTGGACTGTGTAGAGGAATAAGAGATGGAGACTTAGGATCGGTAATGTGGACAATCTTACTGAAGAGTTTAGATGGAAACACAAAATCAGGAAAATGGTAGCACATGTAAAATTTGTTTTAGATAGAAGAAATTACATTGACTTTGCAATGTTCCTCCACAGGTGGGGGAAGTGGCCATGGTAAAGACTGGCATTAGGTTCACTAGAGAAGGATGCAGTACGGTTTCCTGTCTTGGCTTTTGTTTGTTTCAGGGAAGAAAGAGACAAAGAGTAAGGATACAAGAGGGAAATACAGAGTTGTGTTTGTGGTAAAAGATTAAAATAGTCATTTTGAAGGGTGATGGGTTGAATTGATAAAATAAACATGGTCTCATTTTTTTAGGCAGCATCAGGAGTTCAGTCGAGAGTAATGACAATGGATTTATACGGGCATAAATGTAGGCAATCACATATTCTACTTGTTTTCTTGTTTAATATAAATGGCCATGCATTTTGGGTTGGTTGGTAAATGGTGTTTGTGATGAAAACATCTGTTTCCTTTTTTTCTACTCTCTTAAGAAAAAAACCATTTAAAGAAAATTTAAATTACCTTGCGTTTGAAAAGAAGACATGAATAAGCTTACATAAACATTTTCTCTGTTGGGGAATACTTCCTAATGAATCGCATCCTTTGTCTATAGGGTAAAACGAAAGAACATTATCTGACTAATAAGGAAGAAGGAGCTCTTTGTGAATATATAATAATAAGCATAGATATTTGTCAGTCTAAACTTACCTTGTTGAGCCTCTATAATTAGTATATGACTGATGAAGAGAAGAAATATTTGTATATAATGTAATGAAAGGCTTTGTAAAGTTTATTTGCATAGGGGATGTAGGTGGAAGTCTGGCTCAAATTAATCAGTATTATCCGCAGAACTGATTGCATTCCACTTGGGAGAATAAACGACATGACATCCTGTGGTTCCTTTGAATTCTGGACATTACATGAAAGGGGACATATTATTGCTCTGTTAAATAATATCCAACTTGTAATTAAAAATGAATGTAGGTTTTTAATGACTTCTTTTGTCTTCTTTTTTGTGCAGAGAAAACTTCTGAAGCTCATTTTTAACATTTGCTATTCAATTTATAGATTTATAAGCCTAGCTCCTCTCTAGATCTCTTTAATTACTGAGATTATTTTATTTTTAAAATGGGAAATTGTAGCAATTATTTTAAGGGCTTATGAATTTTTTTAATCTTGTTCACAAATGTAAAACATTTTCAAATATTTTTAAATTTATTTATAAACCTTTATAACTTATTTTTTGAGTGCTTCAAATTTAGGACAGTAAATTTTTTCTGCATATCTAAATAACTTTTATAAATCTAATTAATAAAAATAGTGACCCTAAAATGCATCTAGTTGTTCCAAAATAATATATAAATACTAAAATATCAATTTAAAATACCATGCCTAAATCAAGCAAATAATTATGTATTTTAAGTTTAAAATTATGAAACCATGATTCCAATTCACTAGGAATTCCAAATGTAATATATTTTATTTCACTTAAGTTCTTTAGTGTCTGCATACACAAACAAAATTTCCCTGATAATTTTATTTTTGTAAGAACAACCAATATGGTGAATCCAAAAGCTTTGCCAAATGTTTCAATACTGTTTATATTAGTAAGAAATTTAAAATCAAATATCTGTTTCAAGTACTCAACTGCAGATTTGATATTGTACCTTTAAAACCCACTCTCTGCTGGGCATGGGGGCTCATGCCTGTAATCCCAGCACTTTGGGAGGCCAAGGAGGATGGATCACCTGAGGTCAGGAGTTCAAGACCAGCCTGGTCAACATGGAGAAACATTGTCTCTACTAAAAATACAAAAATTAGCGGGGCGTGGTGGGGTGCATCTGTAGCCCAAGTTACTCAGGAAGCTGAGGCAGGAGAATTGCTTGAACTGGGAGGGGGAGGTTGCAATGAGCTGAGATCCCACCACTGCTCTCCAGCCTGGGCGACAGAGTGAGACTCTATCTCAAAAAACAAAATGAAACTTTCTCTCATAAGCGAAGTTCTCTTAAGTATTACAAGTATGTAGACTTCCAACACAGATTGGTTCCTTTCCAACGCCAAACTATCTTTACTAGGATTTCAAATTTTTAAAATATTTCTATGCTTAATTGGAAATCCTGCTGAGGCTAAGGAGACGTGTACACATTATGAGAGCAATGACTATCTGGTAACTGAAGATACTCACAACACCAAATACTTAATTCTAAATATTACTGCTGAGGAAGATAATGTCATCCTACATGACTATGATTTATTATAACCAGAAATATTTGCCAGGATTTTGACTGATCTTTTTAGATTCTATTTTTTTCTGAGCTACTAATAAAAACTTGCGTACAGCTTTTATGTCGGAGACCCTCAGACCTCAAGGAGGAAGTTACACAACTCATTCCCTGGAGTTACTTGGAACAGATTTTCTAATTCTCCTGTCTAATCACAGAACTCTGCCTTCCCACCTACATTGGTCCTTTGCCTGTATGTCGAATGCATTATTTTAGCTCTTAAGAAACATGTATGTATTTTCCAACTAAATCTTAAAACTTCATTAGAATACCAATGAATGCCTTTTCTATCTAACTTTAAAGAACTTTGAACTTAATAGAATTTTCTATTTTTTCATGTGCTTAATACCACAAAACACTTACAGATATTAATATCATATGTATTGGCATTTGGATATCTCTTATAGCTTTATCTGACTTGGGTTTGAAAATTATAAGGTCATTCTATTGGCATTTATTTAATTATTGCTTATGACATTTTATGTTTATTGATCCCTACATTTTTGGCTTTTGGAAATAAAGACTGCTGTGATTTTGTCTGTAATGGCGCAAACACATTGCCATTCATTGACATGTGAATGTACTTCAAGTTTAAGATGTCCTGTTTATCTTGATCATCAGAAATCTCAGAGCTGAGAGCACCAGGCGTGTGTGTTTGTATGTGTGTGTCAGACAGTGAAAGAGAGAGGGAGAAAGAGCGAGAGAGAGAGATTAAAAAAAACACCCCAGAACATAGTAAAGTGACAGAAACAAATTAAAGATGAATTAAATTTCATCCAAACTTTAAATATGGTAATTTTGCATCTTTGAGAAAGTTGGGTAGCTTATTCTAGGAAGATCATATTGTAGAAAGGATGGAATACCTGATTAGTACATTAACATAATTTTGAAGAAATGAAGTGAATAAAGTACTTGATTTCAATGCATGATGTGCAGGTGTATATAAGGACTTTGCTAATAGTTGTCTTTTTGAAACAGTAATAAATGTTTCTAGGTGTGCACAGGTATGTGCAAATATCAGAGATTAAAATAGAAACTGAACCAAAAAGCTGTGCTATCATTGAAAATATATTTGTTTAAAGACTGTGTGACACTTAGGAGGCATTTTAATGCAGTATTTTATGTATGCAATTATTTACATATGTTTAAGTGTTTTTATTTGACTTCCATGAAATTTAGATTTGTTGCCATCTTATTTTTACCCGTGAGGGAAGAGAGACCCTCTCATATTGTTTTATGTTGTTTTATACTCAGTACCTGTTTTAAGAAAAAAACAAGGAAGTGAAATCAAAGACAGGCAGCCTGGCGCCAGGCCCAAAACCAGACCCAAAACCAGGCCTGGGCCTCCCTGGCCTAGACCTAGTAGTTAAAAATCAACTCATGACTTAGAACCCGATGTTACCCATAGATTTCAGGCATTGTATGGAAGAACATTGTGAAATTCCGTGCTCTGTTCTGTTTCACTCTGACCACTGGTGCATGCAGCCCCTGTCACGTACCCCTTGCTTGCTCAAATCAATCATGACCCTTTCTTGTGAAATCTTCAGTGTTGTGAGCCCTTAAAAAGGACAGAAATTGTGCACTGAGGGAGCTCAGATTTTAAGGCAGTAGCTTGCTGATGCTCCCCGCTGAATAAAGCCCTTCCTTCTACAACTCGGTGTCTGAGGGGTTTTGTCTGCGGCTCGTCCTGCTACACACTTAATCGTTTCTGAATCTTGGAAAGGAAAGGGAGGGAATATCCAAATATCTTAAACGGGGTTCTTTGGCTTCTAATAAACAGTTAAAATCTTACACACAAGGTATTTAAAGCATACAGATGATTCCACATTTGTCCTAACAGATCATAGTGCCATGAATATTTGTCCATTAACAAACATCCCTTACGTGTAAGAAAATTTTGCCACTGTGCTTTTAGTTATCTCCTCTTTTCACCTACTGTCCCCTGGAATAGTCTCTCTCTTTTCTTTGTAAGGGGTCTTCTTGAGCCTAAAGCTTTTATTGAGCCTCACTTTTTGCTGCTTTATACCTTCGCCAGTTCTGGGCCTTTTTGCTGAGTCGACTACAGGTTGAAAAAGGGAGAAAGCACAACCCCAAAGCTACTGACCTATGAGTAACAAGGTTACTGAATTTCCCTTAGTCCTGCTGAGGTCTGATCATCTACTCTGTAAAGACCATGGCTGAGGAAGACCTAATATTCACTCCAGCTCGCTTGGATTTTTCAGTCTTTGATGATGGAAGCCTGAAATGCAGACCTTACACCCTAACCAATTCTTCATAGGCCAAAAAAAAAAAAAAAACCCACCAAAAAACCAAACCAAACCGAACCAAAAAACACTGCCACCTCTTTATGACCAACCATAGTTTTGGTTTAAGCCTTCCAGAAGCACTTATCTACTTAATCCACAATTATATTGTATTATCATGCTAAGCATGGAGTTAATATCAACGAGCAAATGGCCTCTGGCCTTTTGGAATCCACATCTTGGAACTATATGAAGATTGTCTTCGGATCACTTTGCCCTGCTGTGGTCCCCCTCCACCCCATGCATTTTGTCTTTTCTATCTCCTTCCCTATTGTTTTGTAAAGTTACATCACGATGTTGAGTGGTGGTGTTTTACACCCCAATGTCCCATAAACAAATATTTTTAATACCCTTTTGTTGGTGCTAATTTGTAAGTGACCATTTTATACGCCACAGTAAGTACCTGTAAAGTTGGGAGACAAAGAAAAGAGAATTGTATTGTTCTCACGCTCAGAAAGGGCAGCGTTAAACTCCTCTGTAACCTCTTTTCTGTACTTCTGTTTTAACAAGGGTAGATACAGAAAATAGCAGCAAAGGAAGATGTGGGGTCAGAGAACAAGGACCAAAGCTGGAACCAAGTTATCATGAAGTGGGTGAATGTAAGCATTCTTCCCTCAAACATCTGTGTTCTTCAGCTTGTCCCACTTCACCCTTTCCAAAGAAGGGCAGGTTTTTAAATAGAAGAGAAGCAACATTGATAAAGAGTATATGAGAACTCTCCATAATTCATATAACCTCCAGACAAGTTTTCAGGTTTATTGGTCAGAAAACACATGGTGACATTTGCTACTTTTTTTGTTATTATCGTAAAGATGTCTGTGAGAGTGTGAGGCTCAGGCAAACTTTGTAGGGAGAAATACGCCACAGTCACAGAGATTCATTCGTTCATTCATTCATTCATTCAACACATAGTTTTTGTTTCTATTATGCCCCACTGTCCTAGGCTCTGGGGATTAAACAGTGACCAAAACTGACAGGTGTTTAGCCTCATGGAGCTTAAAGCACATCGAAGGGAACAGACAAAACTCACATAGGAATGTGCAATGCACATAAATAAAATACTTTGGGATTAGTGCCATGACTAAAATACACAGAGGGCTGACATATAGTTGCATGTTGTGTAAGAGAGACTTGCGTTAGGTAAGGTGTCTAGGTTAGCTGTCTCTGAGGAAATTGCATTTCAACTGGGACCTAAAAGATTACAGTGAGGTCAGAGAGTGTCCTAGGCAGAGATAAATAGAATGTGAAAAGGCCTTTAAGTTGAAAAATTCCTAAGCTGTTTGAAAAACTGATAGGGGCCAAGTTGCAGGTCAAACGGATGTGAGAGCAAGTCAAGCTATTTCCATTTTATTACAAACCACACACAGGGTCTTTAAATGTTCCAGAATTTTGATTTTATTACCTGGGAGAGAATGAAATTTTATTTTCATCAAATCTTGTTTTTATAAACTCCTTTTACATTTTGTTTTCATCTGAGAAAGCTGACCATATAGTGCCCCCGTGTGGCATAGTGCTGTATTACATGATTGATACTGTACAATCTTTGAGGCATGATTTTAGCAAAATTCTTTTACACCTTTTCAGTTAATCTAAGTCACCTCTAGCTGCTCTCACTCAGACTCAAACATAGAACTTTATTTATTTTTATTGTTGTGTTTTACTACTTTCTCACATTCCACTGTGGAACGGACATGAGCTGGGAGCACAGACTCCAGTGGCCTCAGGAGCCAAGCAGATTGAGTACAAAAATGAGTGAAGCCAGACCAGATCTGAAACAATAAAAGACTCTGGGAGATTTGGAGACACAGGTTATACAGAAAGACTTTCAATTTTATGTATTTAATTTATAAATAAGTAATGCCAAAATAAATAGCCTTAGGGACCACTATATTTTTCAGTCTCTGTCCCCAGATTTCTACTTTTAGCAAATGTACATGGTTAATTTCTCAGTCAATACCATAAATGCTCTGTATCCTTTTGTATATTTTGACTATTTTAGACCTGATTATTTTGTGCATCAAGTTGTCTATTTCTGTTTCCAAGTTCAACATTTGGCCACAGGTTTATTTTGGAAAGTATTTCTGGAATCTTTGTTGCTCAAAACCAAGCACTGTGTAGCTGGTGGTGGTTTCTTTTGTCCTGTCCCTTCTTCTCTCTTCCTTCTTCTTTCCTAAGGCTTGAGCCATTTTTCACCAGAAGAGTTTAATTTTTAATTTTATTTTTATTTATTTATTTTTGACAAATTACTGCCAGTATGGTTTATAGAATGCAGCTGTTGAACTTTATTTCCTGCTTTTCTTTGCATTAAAGTAGTCCCAAAATTGTTTTCCAAGGAACTCTTCACTTTGACTGCCAGCACTGCTTGTATACCTTTCAAGTCAGAAATTGAGTGGGCTGTTCAGGCCCATCTTTATCCAGCTCCTGCTTTTCATATGAGGATGTTTGTGCTACATGCAATTTTGTTGACTTTTGGAGTGTAAAGCTTTGTTTGTAAATGAAAGCATAGAATTACAGCTTTCCTGGTCCTTGTCAGGGACTATAATCACAAATTCACTGCAGCTCCATACTTTTCAGACACATGAATAAGATAAATAATATTCATGGAATATGGCCTGGAGGAAACGAAGCCATCCATTCTGCCATGTAATCTAAAATCTATTTGAAGATGAAGTGAGAACATCCAAAAATACCTCACTGGCTGGGTGCGGTGGCTTACGCCTGTCATCCCAGCACTTTGGGAGGCTGAGGCGGGCGGATCACGAGGTCAGGAGATCGAGACCATCCTGGCTAACACGGTGAAACCCCGTCTCTACTGAAAATACAAAAAAATTCTCTGGGCGCGGTGGCGGCGCCTGTGGTCCCAGCTGCTCGGGAGGCTGAGGCAGGAGAATGGCGGGAACCCGGGAGGCGGAGCTTGCAGGGAGCCAAGATGGCGCCGCCGCACTCCAGCCTGGGTGACAGAGCGAGACTCCAGTCTGGGCACAGAGCGAGACTCCGCCTCTAAATAAATAAAAAGAAAAAAAAATGCCTGACTGGATCACATCATACTGGGCTGAACACAGTCGCTTCTTACTGAACTGCTTTAGCCATCATAAAACCTTCTGTTTATGAGGGGCCATAGGAAATATTTTCTCTTATTTCATATTGGTGTTTCTCCCAAATAACTAGAATATATCATGTATGGTCTTGTTACTGGTTATATTTTCTCCATTCTGCATGTTAATTAGAAAACTCAAAGTCGAATTTCTGCTCTGCTCTGACTCAGTGCATGATTCGTCAAAGTATCCATCTGTTCATGACCACATTTCTGACACCATCTTGCTTCCCTGTTTTTGTATTTCCTAAAGGTTCTTTCTAAAGATTTTAAATATTTTATATTGCTATATTGTATGCATTTGCAAGCAACTTAAATACATTTGGAACAGAAGTGATATACAAGTAACAACCATAGGATCTGTATCGATGCTGTACTTAATTATAAGTACATAATTCCTGGCTGAACAGTCTGTAACCTAAAAAGGTAAGAATTAATACACCCTATAATTCCTCAAGAGCTGAAACCTCCCCCCAGATAAATTTCATAAGCCATGCTAATCCTATTTCTCAGTGCACAAAGTTGAACTTGTGGACTAATAATGCATTAACATTCCTCATGAAAAATAAAGCTAAATAGGGAGAGAGGAGATGAAAAGAACCAAAAATATTCTTTTAAGGATAATATTTGATCCTCTGCACCCATTCATTAAAGCTAATATTCATTCTCCATTTCTCTCGGTCCGTCTCACTCTATGAAAAGACCTAGCCTGCACTCAACATGTGTGTGACATTAATAGATGTTAGTGATACAGAGATTGCCGTCAGTGCAGACTGACAACACTGTGTGGAGGTGAGAACGAGTCTTGTTTACTACTTAGGATCTGGATCTCTGGTCTGCTTTGTCATGCAACACAATCCTTCTGGGATTTGTGTGTGATGACAAGCCTCAGCGATAATTATATTAAAATGCTTTTAACTTAGTGTAAACATAATTTAATAAGATGTAGATGTTCCAATAGGCTAGCCTTGAATCCAGTCCTGAGACCACAGACAGTATTCCTGTGTGCATGATGTATGTCTGGAAAGCATGTACCTTCTTTGACCCCAGTTCATTTCTACTAAGAAGTGTGTTAGTCTCTGATCTAATAATCTAATCTGCAGATTACTACATTTTTATTACAATAAAGAACTCCTGGGCTTTTAAAATATCAGTAAGGTTATCTTACCTGGAATATTAATACTATTGAAGTGACAACTTTGGAGAAATTATATTTTTAATGAATAAGGTTATATTATACCTGTTTGTTATTAGAGTAGCCCTCAAAGTTGGTGATTTATCAATGCGTTGCTGCTGAATAACAATAGCTTTATTGAATGTCTGCTTGATACTGAGCATCGTATTCGAGGCTTTTCATATATTATCTCATTTAGTCATTGTAAAACATTTGATGGAATGTATTGTCAACACTTTGTGAATGAAAAGTGGAGTAAATTGTTTGCATTCCCGTAGGTGGACAGGTTTTTTGTGCTAAAAAAAAAAAAGAAAATGGTTGCATTCACATCTCTTAACCTATATGCACACTTCCTTTGCACAGTGGGGTTTGGCAAAGCTCTATCTTCTGCTAGTGATAGAGCAATTCTGATTGAAATCATACCATTTTAGATAAACAAAATTAAAATTAAACTTGTATTTGTGCAACTTGAAAATTGTGAATTTTTCCTGCCATGACAGGGAGATACACATCATGATTGGCACTCAGGTTTATGTTTTAGAGTAGGAAACAGATAGTGATAAGCGAGAAAAAATGAGTTTGTACATAAACTGCAAATATTTTTACTTAATATAGTAAGCAGTAAATGATTAGTCAATGTTTTTGATCATATGAATGATAATTTGAACATGGGAATATTGCAGCCCTTATGCACTGCAGATGAGATTATGGATTGTTACACTAGTTGAAAAAACAATATGGAATTATACAATATATTTTAAGGTGCTCACAACCTATGATCCATCCATTTGACCCCTAAAAAGCTAGCAAGGAAGCTCAGACACATGTGCATCAGGACACACAAGAGCATCCATGGCAGCTATGTCTATGGTAACGGGGCACTGAAGATTGACAGGAGAGTAAGTTAACAAATCATAGCATGTTTACAAATGGAATACTACACAGCATTGTGAATGAGGGAACGGAACCGTAAATGTTAACAAGATTAATCTAAGGAACACAATGTTGAATGAAAATAGCACACCACAGAAAGTTACATACTTCTTGAGTATACTTGAATAAAGTTCAAAGCATGCAACACTAAACAACATATTAGAGGCACATATGATAGTACAACTATTAATAAAAATAAAGAGGAATTAAAAACCACACAAGATACAGGATAATGGTAATCTCTTTGGGGGAGAGAGTTCTCAGGATGAGGGACCCTAAGGGTTTTGGCAATGTCTTATTTTGAGCGGGGTAGCTAGGTGGTGTGTGTAAGGAGCCCCCTTTTCTGTTTAATCTTAGTGTCTCACATTTATCACAAGCATTTTTTGTTTTTTTGAGATGGGTTTTACTGTGCTGCCCAGGCTGGAGTGCAGTGGTGTGACCACAGCTCACTGCTGCAGCCACGACCTCTTGGGCTCAAGCAATCCTCTCACATCAGCCTCTGGAGTAGCTGAGACCACAGGTGCATGCCACCACCCCTAGCTAATTTTGGTATATATATATATATATATTTTTTTTTTTTTTTTTTTTGTAGAGACAGAGTTTTGCCATATTGCCTAGGCTGATCTCAAACTCCTGGACTCAAGTGATCGGTCTCCCTCAGTCTCCCAAAATGCTGGGATTACAGGTGAGAGCCATGGAGCCTGGCCACAAGCGTTCCTTTAGTGTATATGTATTAAATATTCCAACAAGGACAAACAATGAGAAAATATTTAGGCCTTAAATATTTTCTAAGTAAAATTATTTATATCACACTCTTTACAGAAGCACCTCCTCTTAATTAATTCTTTCCACATATTCTTCTTTCAATTTAATTCATAAAAGTTATCGTCCAGCATTCTCTAATTTGTGCCACTTTTTCATCAAACAAGGAAGATATGTGTGTGTCCCCGCACACTGGGTGGCATGCTGCAAGTTTTTCACTCCTGGTAGCGCATAGTGCCTCTCTGGAAATCAGGTCAATTCATAGTCTTCTGTATTTTTGCCTCCTGCTGCAGTGTATTAAAAATGATAAAAAGATAGGCCTCTTCTTCATGCTGTAATACAACCCAAGCATAGCAAAGCTCTGATTAAATGAGTACAGACTGGTTTTCTGACAGTAGTTGATAGCTGATGCTTGCTATTTCCCCAGTGTCATGGTTAATAATGAGTGTCAACTTGATTGGATTGAAAGATGCAAATAACTGTTCCTGGGTGTGTCTTTGAGGTTATTGCCAAAGGACATTAACATTTGAGTTAGTGGACTAGGAGACACAGACCCACCCTCAATCTGGGTGGGCACTGTCTAATCAGCTGCCATTGTGGCTAAGATAAAAGCAGGCAGAAAAACGCAGAAGGACTAGACTGGCTAAGTCCTCAGGTCTCCATGTTTCTCCCGTGCTGGATGCTTTCTGCCCTTGAACATCGGACTCTAAGTTCTTCAGCTTTTGGACCCTTGGACTTACACCAGTGATTTGCCAGGGGCTCTTGGGTCTTCAGCCACACACTGAAGGGGACACTGCTGGCTTCCCTACTTTTGCAGTTTGGGGACTCAGACTGGTTTCTTGGGTCCTCAACTTGCAGATGGCATATTGGGGGCTTCACCTTATGATCATGTGAGTCAATTCTCCTAATAAACTCCCTTTCATGTATACATCTATCCTATTAGTCCTGTCCCTCTAGAGAACCCTGACTAATACACCCAGCTAGGAGGTACAGTTAAGGTTATAAATACCACCCACAGGCTGGTTCTTGTGGCTACTGTCTCTCTTACAGTGTTTATTTTTCCATCGAGTTCTGCAACGGCTGTGTGCTTGCTGTGCTCTCCCTCTTCTCTCTCAATACCTGATGGCCAGAGCTGTTTCCAGATCTTCTTTGCCTTTATAAATGCCTTCTTCCCTCCTACAGCTGATTCCTTCCAACAGGGCTCAGCAGGTGAAAGGGAATTCACAGAAGTCTTCTCTATTGAATATTGCTGTGATGCTTTTTGAAATTACTAACATTCCTATCGTTTTTGTTAAACAGCGAAGATAGAAGATTAAAGGCAACTATTCCTGCAGAAGAGCTCTTCCTTATTGTCTGCCCATATTTTAAATGTGCAAACCTTGGTGATATATTGATATCCTGTGATGAGTTTATCTTACATCATTGGTTGAGTTTTCTTCTGTTCTTTTGTATTTCATCATGTATATAATTATTTTTCTCCAGATGAATCTTATACTGTTTGTTATATTTACTTGTTCTTATATATATGCCATATTGCGTGGGCTGAAAAAAAATTGACTTATGCACTTATTTAGTGCCTCATTTGAAGAAAATGACAGTTTCAGTTATCTGAAACTCTAAAATACATTTTCTTCATGTCTGTTTTCTATATTTTAAAAATGAAGTACTTTGATATGTATTCATGTCACTATAGTCATAAGTTCCAGTCCAAAGTTCCTCTAAAGAACCACCTTATCTTACACATCTCAAAGGAATTCAGCTGATGAAATAATTTGAACTAATCAAGGAAGGGTTAACATCCTACCTTTTGCAGACTTTGTTTTCACATGTATATTACACATGGACTATATTATAACAATGTTTGCAAAAATTACTTTTAAGTATATTAATCATGGCTTCTGACAGGTAAAATGCTGAAATAAGCTTCTTGTAATGGGTGTGATTTTTTTTTTTTTGTGGCTTGCAGAATATTGCAGATTAATATCACAGAAAGCATGTCTAGTTCATGCAACAATTATTTTCATGCAAATTTTGTAGGACTTTACAAATAATACATATTTGTTACCACTCTACTTGAGAGCAAAGAAAATAAAATAAAAATAATAAATATTTGAGAAAAGATCAGGTTCACTTATACTACATATACCACATTATCTTTCATATCATTAGTTGCCTGGCACTTTAAACCTGTGACAAAACATGACAAATTTTAGAAGGGAAATATTATCGTAAGATAAATTATATACCTCTGAAGCCTGTATTCCTATAAATTTAGTTGATAAAGCTCAGCTTATTTAGAGTTGTGAAGAGATATTTTCTCTTCAATGAAGAAATCTCCATAATTGAATGATCTAAATTTCAATGATAAAAAGTACTATTAAAAGAAAATATTTATAGAAAAGCTTTCCTTTAACAATTTTTACGTCCAAAATATGATTTAATTTTTCGTGAAATGGGAATATGAATGATCGTACATTCTTTTACACACACTTCATAAATTTAAAAGTTCTCAATCTATGTTAAAAACCTATATGTAAACAACAATGTCATAGGATATGTTAAGAACTACAGCAGTAAGAAAAATTAACAACACTTGAAATGGCATAGGAAAGGACAGGATGTCTTCCAGGAAGAGGTGCCAATTCTGTTTAAAATTCAGAGACAATAGAGTAATGTAAATACTAACTTTAACCTGGAAATTGCAACATTTATCATCTAGCATCAAATATGTATTCTAGGACTGACTCATGCACACATAGATGATTTCTGTTCTATAATAAAGTTAATTGGTGAAATAAAATAATGGGTTTAATTTCTAGCAAAGAAATGCTTGGTTAATCTAAATTAGTAATGTTTGCTTATGGAATTTCATACCCCAGTTATTTCATGATGCTGTCCTTGAGATTTTTTTTTTTTTTGTTAAAACTGCATGATACACATTTTGCATGAAACATTTTTAAAACTTAGGGTATCTCCTTATTTTCTGATTAAAGTAAAATTTCTCAGTGTTTCTGTAACGACTTTGGCAAATATTCTTGCTGCTTTATAAAACAAAATATAAGAACCAGATATCTTTGTAATCCTTCACTATGTTGTTGTCTTTTTATAGCAGATTTCTCAGGAATTATTGTTTGTGGTTCCAAATTGAAATTTTCCCTGCATAATCTAACATTCATATCTTCAAACCTGATGTGATAAACTGAACAATCTCTTTGTAAGTGATATTTTGTAAAGCTCATTCTGTATTTGGGACAAGTGAACACAAAGTCGTCACCTTCAAAATAGCTAAGTGGTCATATCACATGTTAAAGTGACTAGGGAAATTCTAAACGTTGAAAGTGTTCAAGTCTGGATTTTTTCCTTAAGAAATATAACCTTTGGTTATTTATATTTGAAAGAAGCTAGTTTTATGAATTAAGCTTTAATTTTGAGATAATTATGTGTTCATAGGCAGTTATAAGAAATAATACAGAGATATTTTATTGTCACTTGCCTAGCTTCCCCCAGTGGTAATGTTGGCCAAACTATAGGACAATATCATAACAGAGATGTTGGCATTGATATAATCCACTGAACTTGTTCTGGGTCAGTTTTACTTTTTACGTTAAAGTACATGATTCATTTAGTTTTTGTTTTTAAAATAAAATATCTGAGGGCCAAGTCTGTTGACTTAGTTCTTTAAATTTTACATCTAATGCAACGTTACTGAGACTTATAGAGCTTTGAGAAGTGCAATGTTATTTCTAGAGTTAAATTTAAATAAAACAATTAAAGTCTGAGACTATTTTCTAGTTGTAAAAAGAGTTAAAAATGCATTGTAGATGTTCTTTTTCTTTCATTTCAAAACCTAAACAATGTTCTATTCTTTAAAGGTAGTTCATTAATAAGCAAAGATTTGTTACAACTATGGTGCGAATAACATGTATGTATATTGTAGCATTTGGATACATTCTACATGAAAACATTTCTTTATATTTAAACTATTATTTCATATAAATGGAAGTCAAAAGAAATGTTATCGGATGCTATAAAATAACTATCTTCTATAATGTAGGATGCACTAGGAAAATAGTTAATAAAATATCATGTGCTGCTTTTGGCATTAGATTTACCATACATTGAGATAAATGGGTTCATTAACTTCTTCCACCCATCTTTTTTATTTTGGAGACTGACTTCATATTACTGTGATAAAAGGCAGATTGAAATCCTGGCTTCCTGATGATATATCTTCTTGTATGAACTCTTGTTGATGTAGATTAAGTGGACTAGCAGATACAGCACTACTCATAAAATAGCTTTTCAGAGCTTTTTATAGTTTAATAAACGTTTGCCTATTTCCCAAAAATATCGTGCAAGCATACTAAATATAAAGTCAATAATCTGTACTTTATATACCTATTACCATTGTCTAACAATGAAATTTATCTATTTGAAACTAAATTGACCAAAGACATTAACAAACATATATGATATGGAAATTTAAATTTTATGTCTTTATGGAAATATGTTTTAAGTCCTGCCTTTTTGTAATTGATAGTTATATTTTTACTTGAATATTTAAATGTTATATGTAATTACAATAATAAGGCAACCTCTATCATGAATGAATCCTGATTTGGTGAGGTGAAATGTCTTAGTTTATGTTTATATAAATTGTATACAATATTGTGTAATTTGTATAAAATATTTTATCTGAATTTAGTTCTTTAGGTCAGATGGAAAAACCTCTCCTGCCTAGCCCTACCTCCAATAATTGGAAAATCTACTTACTGACATGTCAAGTCACTTCTCTTGAGGAATAAACTTCTAAAAGTAGTAGTCATAGAGTGAGTTTAGACAGAAATTCAGAAACGGTCAACTAAAGTTCACTCTACCCCTGTTGTTCACTGTTATCGTGGCTTTTTTCTATCCAGCCAAAAATACTTCTGGTTTTATTCCCTCCAAGTTTACTGCCTTCTTGTTTACATGCCTATTGCATGTTGTCACTTATAAGTAGGAGCTAAACAGTAGGGACACATGGACATAAACGTAGAAATAATAGACACTGGGAATTCCCACAGGATTTGGATTATGTATTATAGTATTCAAATTAAGTCTTATGTGCCTATCAGTGGAGGTCCATAATAATTATTTCAAAAATAATTTTAAACATAGAAGTTTTAAGTGCATTTTTGGCATATTTTATCAGGGAAAGCTGGAGAGAAGAGCAGAGATTTTCTAGCTGTCCTCTTGGTATGCTTGCTTATGCATTAGCGTGTCAGCCCTTAAACCCTTAAGCTGAAGTTTGGGGAGGTGAGGAATCTCTGGACATATCCTTAAGCTGATTGATTATCAATTTGAAAGGGCAGTGTACTAGTCTGTCCTCATGCTGCTAATAAAGACATACCCGAGACTGGGTCATTTATAAAGGAAAGAAGTTTAATTGACTCACAGTTCTGCATTGCTGGAGAGGCCTCACAATCATGGCTGAAGGCGAATGAGGAGCAAAGTCACACCTTACATGGCAGCAGGGAAGAGGGCATGTGCTTTATAAAACCATCAGATCTCATGAGACTTACTCAATATCGCGAGAACAGCATGGAAAATAACTGCCTCCATAATTCAATATCTCCCACGGGGTCCCTCCCACAACCTGTGGGGATTATGGGAGCTACAATTCAAGATGAGATTTGGGTGGGGACACAAAGCCAAACCACATCAGGCAGACGTTATTAATTGTCACCACCATCTTTTTATTGTATTTATCTTATTTTCTAATTTTAGATGCAGAGATTATTTGTTACGTGGCTATTCCATGTGTGATGGTAGGAAATGCGCTTCTAGTGCACCTGTCACACAAGCAGTGAACATTATACTTAGTAGGCAGTTTATTAACCCTCATTCCCCTGTCGCCCTCCCCCTTTTGGAGTTTTCAGTGCCTATTATCTCCATCTTTATGTCCATGTGCCCCCATTATTTAGCTCCTACTTGTGAGAATGTGAAATATTTGATTTCCTGCTTCTGGGTTTGTTCACTTAGAATAATAGCCTCCAGCTCCATCCACATTGCTGCAAAGGTCATGATTTTATTATTTTTATGACTGTATGTTATTCCATAGTATATATATACATTTTTAAAAAATCTAATCAACTGTTGACCACCAGCTTTTATTTTATTTTATTTTATTTTATTTTTTGAGATGGCGTCTCGCTCTGTCACCAGGCTGGAGTGCAGTGGCGCAATCTCGGCTCACTGCAACCTCCGCCTCCTGGGTTCAAGTGATTCTCCTGCCTCAGCCTCCCAAGTAGCTGGGACTACAGGCATGCACCACCACGCCCAGCTGGACCACCAGCTTTTAAAAACAAGCTTGATTGACTAATTTTACTAGTTTTGGTGACTCATTCAACACTTTGGGGATTAAAAATACATCCTCTGGTTTTGCATCCATGGATTCAACCAAGTGCTGATTGAAAATATTTGAAAAAATGAAAAACAAAAAAAGAAAAATAACACAAATGAAAAACAATACAGTATAACAACTACATAGCATTCACATTGTATTGTTATAACAACTCTGTAGATAATTTAAAGTATACGGGAGGCTGTGCATAGACTATATACACATATTACACCATTTTATGTAAAGGACTTGAGTATCTGCAGATTCTGAGGAGGGTCCTGGAACCAGTGCCCTACAGGGGCCAAGGGATGACTGTATTCAGACAGAAACAAAATATTCTTAAACAGAAATCATTAGCCCATAGAATATAGTTCTAATATTAGCCTTGCTTATAAAACCTTTAAATTGCGAGTTATTTTCTTTAAAAAAAAAAATGGCGTTTTTTTAAAAGGCATGATCATGTTGGTTTTATTTAATTTTAACTACATGTTCTAAAAGGGTCTCCAAAATAAAATTGAAAAAAAAAACCCATTCACTTTTAAAATACTGAAGTTTTGTTGCCTGTTTATAGAGGAGGTTACAAAAGAAAAAAAGAAAAGAAAAAGGTTCTTACAGGTATCACTACACTGAAGCAATTGCCTTCAGAATACTTAGCATAGACTTAAATTTGAGTCTTGTAACATTCTGAGAAACATTTATGATGGGAGGGTTGCAGATGTTTATGGTAATTTAAGGAGGTACAAATCTTAAACATACATCAGTAGATTATGAATTCAGAAGTGGTGATTGGTAGCACTTTATAATCTGCAAATTTATTTGCTAAAGTCTACCCTGTAATAGAGGAAAGTGTAATGTCAGATGTAGTAAATTGCAATTTTTGGACATATATTAACAGTACACAGTTTCAATCCCTCATTAAAACAAAACAAAACAGCTAAAAATTATGGGCTTTTTAAAAAAATAATTATGTTGTGTATGCATGTGTATGTATTTAAACTATGTTATTTACTTGAATATTCTGTCTACTTAACTTTGGATTTCCCCAAATTTTCTAAAGACCAGTTAGAAACAAAATGAGATCTTAAAATATTTTACCATGAGGATCTGGATTCCCTTCCTTTGTGTGTAATATTTTAAGTTACCATCATCTCTCACCTTCTAGGGCCTTTTATTTATACGTGCTTCAATCTGATACTAGGCATATGTGGGCTTATTCAAATGTGTGCCACCCACAGCCTGCAATGGCTACGACATTGCAGGAGTTCCTTAAAGTCATTTGGACTCTCCATCCTTGGGTTTATACGACACGTTTGTGACTTCAGTAATTCAATAAGTATGATCCTTAGTACCTGAGGAGGAACAAAGCTTCTTATGCTTAGAGATGTTAACATTTAGAAGCTTCAGAAGGTTAGAAATACTTTAAAGGAGACAAGCATTCTCCTTAAAATGCTAGAATATTTCTATATTTACTTTATAAACATGTTCATGGTTGATAAATAAGTCAGTTTTGGGTCACAAAAAGGGGTTGTGCTGCACACTTCTGTGTTCGGAATTATCCTCAACATAGTAAGCTTTCAGGGTGACATGTAGATGGAACTTTTTTAGAAATATATCACTTTCTCGGGAAAGTATTGTGGAGTAGAACAGATTTATAGAGCTGGAACCGTATTATACAGAGCTGTAGATCACTGCCGCCGACCGATAAGACCAGTTTTTTTTTCCTTTTTGCAAATATTCACCAAATGTCCTTTGTCTTGTCTTTCCTTGTTGAAGTAACAATTCAATTAGTTTTCTTTTGTCTGAAAAATCAGATCATTCTCTGTTCTAAATCATTTTTCTTGATTTTTGTTCCTAATCTCATACCATAAACAAATGTTTTTGTTTAGCTGTGTTTGTCAGAAATGACAGATTTAACAGCAAAGCATAAATGTAGATAGGTAGTTAAAAATCCAGTTCAATAAATCACTGCATTTACCATGTGTTTGTGAAGGGTTATGATTAAAAATGGAACATGAGTGAGGTAGAAAAAGAAATCCAATAATGTTATTTTAGGAGGATAGTGTTATAAGGTTCAGAATTGTAATCATTATAAAGAGCTTTTTTTTTTTTCCTTTTTTTAAACTATACTTTCAGTTCTGGGACACATGTGCAGAATGTGCAGGTTTGTTACGTAGGTATGCATGTGCCATGTTGGTTTGCTGCGCCCATCAACCTGTTACCTACGTTAGGTATTGCTCCTAATGTTATCCCTCCCATAACCCCTCCACCTCCCAACAGGCCCAGGTGTGTGATGTTCCCCTCCCTGTGTCCATGTGTTCTAATTGTTCAACTCCCACTTAGGAGTGAGAACACGCGGTGTTTGGTTTTCTGTAAAGAACATTTTTAAAAGGAAAACAGATACTATAGTTATTACTACTGAATGTATTTAAAAGTTCTAATAAGTTCATATTATAAATGTAATATTGCCTTTTGCATGAAGCACCTAGTGTGTAACTATAAAACTCATTGCGACCTAATTGATGAAATAGGCAGAGTGACAATTTCCACTTGTTGATGAACGTTACACATGAACTATCACACGTCAAAACAGCAGAAACTCTTTTACGTATTTTTAAGACATTATCATATCAAGGTACTTTGGTGTGATTTCCAACAGAATCGGCTAGAAAAATTTTTTTTAAAAAGACAATGTGATTTGAGTATTTGATTATGATCACTGACCATAACTATAAATCATTTCCATGCTCTTATAATCCGAAAACTACCTGTGGGAAAATTATTAACAATCACATCTATGCTGAATGTTCATTCATATATAAATTAAAAAGCATTTTCACACAGAGACCTTATTTTTGTGTACATCAGAAATAGAAAAAACCTGATATGGGTATTGTATTAATAATCACATGTGGTGAAGGAACGAATAAGTATATCTGTGACCATAATCTTGAGAAATGTCTTACCTTTTAATAAATAATAAAACTCATCTGCTGTTGCAGCTCTCTAAGGTTTATAAAATTATACTAGGGTGAATTATTTTAATCAGCATAGGACATTTTGGCTCCAGATCTTTTGTCTTCCGAGAAAACATTGGCTTCCACAGAAGTTGGTCATTTTGAAGGCTGGCAGCGATTTCTTGTTGGTGACTGTCACCGAGGATTTTCATCCCTAACAATGGGAAGTATAAATATAATCTGACTGCTGTGGCTAATTTGGGTCCCTTTACAACTGTAAATAATAAGTCCAAGGTTTTTGCTTAAGGTGTCACACCAATGTTACAACTCTTGAATTTTTTCAAGTCAGGAATAGACATCTCCTTCTTACTGTTGTGTGGAAGATAATTAATAGATCTTGTCTGTGACTCTTAACTTGGAAAACTGATTTGCTATGGGCAGAGAAATAACGGAGAATAAGAAATCTCAGACTTCGCCATCTCATGATCATCCCTGTTCCCACCGTGGAATTTGATTTAACGTTCTTCCACCTTGGACAGCGGTCAGTGTTTCAATATTAGACATTCTAGAAGCATGTTCTTGCTACAATTTCACCCCAAGGACACGATTATTGCAAAACTCCACTCGATTTGAGGATTTTATTTTCCCTGGTATGACTTGCAGCCACCTGGAAAATGCCATGTTTATTTATGTTATTCTTCTTTATAAAGATTGTGAAAAATCAGTGTCAAGGTGAATTCACATGTGCAAATTCTCAGCAACAACTTCATTTTATGTCAAAGTTTAAGAAAAATGTTGTTATCATTCCTAAAACCAATTTTAGAAGCTGGAATTGTTTTACTGAATAAATTCAGGTAAAGTGCATGCTTCCTTTGAACACCTGCATCCTGAATCTCATGCTCAGCAACCAAGTTAATAATTAGGAAATGCATTGAATTTCAGCTGAGTTGTTTGAGCTCTCTGTGTTTAAGTATGGTCTCATTATTCAGATTGGGATTTTCTTTTTTTTGGTAAGACGTATTTTTTACTTTTAAGGGAACCTGTAGTCATTGTTTACTCTGTAACTAAAGGTGGACACAGATATAAAATATTGCTTGCCTGTATTTTCTGTATTTGACCAGGAGTTATTAACAGAGTTGTTTGATAGTAGAGACATGTTCTGTTGAAATTTGTGAAAAAAACATATTTTATCTAGATGAACCTGTTTACCAAATACTTTTTTGATATATAGCTGGAAGCACCAGAAATTTCCCTCCTGGACAAAGTAAAGTCACACTTATTAATTGTATTAGTTCTATGCAGCTGCTGTAACAGATTACCTCTAATGGCTTGGTGGCTAAAACCCCACAAATCCATTATCTTATAATTATGTAGCTTAGAAATTCAACAAGGGTTTCAGTGGGCTCAATTCGAGGTATCAGCAGGACTGAATTCCTTTCTGGAGGCTCTAGAGGGTCCATTTCCTTTCTTTTTCTATCCAGTAGGGGCCACCCGCATTCTTTGGCCTGTGGTCCCACTACATCCTCAAAGCCAGCAACGTTGTTCTCTCTGTTTCTTTCTTCCATAATCACATCTCTCTCTGACTCCAGCTCTTCAGCTTCTCTTTCCCATTTTAAAGGACCATTCTGATGTCATTGGGCTTGCTAGGATGACTCCAAATAATCTACCTATTTTGAGGCCAACTGGCTAGCAACCTCAACTTTCCCTGTGCCATGTAACCTAACACATTCGCAGGTTTACAAAGATTAGAATGCGCACATTCTTGGGGGATATGGCCTAGGTCTGCCTACCACAAAAATGGAGCCAACTTTTAAAACAATCTTTGAAAGGCATAACTGATTTTTGGGTGCAATAGTAAAATTTAAATATTAATAAGATAAATCAAAACCACATCTAAAGTAATTTGTTTAAAAAGTTAACTTACAAATTTCAATTGAAACATAATTTTTTATCAGAAATCCTAGCAGAGTTATATGCTGTCCGACTACTTCAGTAATGTTATCCCCAAACAATTACAGGTGTAAGAGTCACTATAGTTTTACAACATTAGCAAAACATTGTACCAGGTTTTGTCAGTCATAAAACAAGAAATTTCAAATCCAAGTTTCTCCCTCCTTCATTGATATGAAGTGAAGTCAATACTCAATCTTACCTGGCATTCTTCTTACTTGGGATTAGCAACGTATGCATATATGAGGGTTATAGGCCTGTGTTCTAGATGCAAGGGAAATTGGGTTTGTGCTTTCATCTTAGAGAAGAATTTATAAGGTGAAATTTTCCCAGACACAGGCACAGTATTCAAAGAAGTGCAGATCAAAAAGCATGAACAATGTTAGCTACAGGGCTGTCAGAACATAATCGTTGCTTGACCCTAGCAAATCATAGCTCTGTTTTATTTTTCCCCCAGATAATGCCTTCTAGATCACCAATTAATATGACTTTGGATGGTGAGAAAGCAGAGAAAGCATTTGGGGAGATTTCAAAATTGTTAAAATCAATATGTTGGAGTTAATATAGGAGAAAATTATGCCTACTGATACTAATATTTGTCTATGTCATTTTTAACAATCAGAGTTCATTTAAGTGATTTTCTATTCATAATTTAGAAATCAGTTACTGTAAGTTCTTGATTAAGCTTATTAGATTCATTCATTCTAAAAGCCTGGTTACATTTTGTCACATATCAGCTCATTTAAACAGCTGATACTCAAATACTTAACCTATGTTTATGCAAGGTAACCCTAACTATAGTCTTTAAAGAGGGAATGAGTCACCATATTTGGCAGCTATGCAAAAGTTTTGCATGGTTAATCATGAGCAAAATGTAATGTGGCAGAGGGCATGGGGCCTTTTGAGTTACTGGGTGAAGTCTAAAAATAGGTGTCATTCACTGAGTCCAGAGCACAGGCGTTGCTCTAAGAATTTCTTTATGCTGCCCTCCTCCCTTTTTGGTTTTTTTTTTTTTTTTTTTTTGAGATAGAGTCTCACTTTGTTGCCCAGGCTGGAGTGCAGTTGTGCAACGATGGCTCACTGCAGCCTTGATTCCCTTTGGGCTCAGGCAATCCTCCCACCTCAGACCCCTGTGTAGCTGGGACTACACATGTTGATGTTGCCACCACACATGACCAATTTGATTTTTTTTTGTAGAGATGAGACCTCACTCTGTGATCCTGGCTTGTCTTGAACTCCTGGCCTCAAGCTATCCTCCCATTTCGACCTCCCAAAGTGCTGGGATTACAGGCATAAGCCACTGTACCCAGCCTATGTTAACTTTTCTTTCTACCAAACTTTTGAGATAGGTGCTAAGCTTATTCATATACTGAGCTATAACTTGACGAAGGTCACTCAGCAGACTTATGGCAGAGTAAAATCTCTGTACATCTGTTTTGTCTCCTGTGTACAAGTGCTTTGTTTAATACCCTACCTTTAAGTGGAATTGGTATACGTGAATATTACTAAGCAAATTATACCACAAGAGTGATCCTCTTGTGATTATTTCTTGTTTCGTAAGCCTCCTTTATAGCAGATGGGAGAGTTTCCTCTAGCTTTGGAGAAGTAAGCTGCTGTGTTTTGAGAGGGCCATATGGCTAGGATCTGAAGGTGGCCTCCAAGAGTTGAAAGCAACTCCCGTTGACAACCAGCAGAGAAACAGGGACATCCATCCTCTAACTGCAAGAAGCTGAATTCTGCCATCAATCCGAATGAGACTGGAAAAAGACCTCCAAGTTTCATGTGAGAATTGCAGACTGGTTGACACCTTGATTTTAGCCTTGTGAGACCCAGAGCAGAGGATCCAGTTGAGTCACACTCAGATTCCTGACCCATGGAAAATGTGAAATAATGCACGTGTGTTGTGTTACGCTTCTAATTTTGTTGTAATCTGTTATGCAGCAAGAGGAAACTGACACGTATTATGAAGGTTACACAGCTGATGAGGGGCAAAGTATTTTGCTGAGGAAGCTCAGCTGCAAATCCTCTGGCCTCTCGCATCATAGATGGTTGCCTTCGAATTCGAGGAGTCAGCAGTGAACCAGTCCAGGGAACTAGCATAACCCTCATCCTCTGGGCCAAGCTACTAGGTAGTTCCACTCTCATTAGAGAATTACGGTTTGGTCCTCTGATGACCAAATTTAAAGGCACATTATTGGTGATTTGAAATTTATCTGAATACTAAGATATGATTAGTTGTCTAACAATCCTTAAAAAGAAAGAAAGATTTTCTAATAATTTTATTCCTTTAGCAAATATAGGTACATCTGAATCAGGTCTTTTAATTTTAAACTGATTTTCTTTTAATGCAAAATAAAAATTGGGGGCCTGAAAGAGTACATACAATGCAAAAGCACAATAGAGCTAAGATATTTTAGGAAGTGTCTGTTCAGGGCAGCTCGAATCTATGCTCCTGGAAATAACCTTTTAAAAATAAAAAAGAGAAAGATCTAAATATTTTAAAAGGTATATGTGCCTAATAGTAGCTATCTTTTCCAATTTGCTTTCAAATGTGCCATGCTGCCATAAAACAAAGGTACGATTTGTTTTCTTTCTTTGTTTGTGCTTGACTTCTATATCTTTATCACAGGAGTATAACAAAGATTATATGTATAGGCATTAATCAATTTGTATTCCAGATTGTTATTATATTGAGTCCTTATATAAGGAAATAGATAAGTTGAAACAACTTTAAGAAAGAAATGAAGCAAAAGTGGTTAATAAATATAATAGCATAAAAATTGTTGTAAGAAACTGAAAAATTTGTAGCCCATAAAGATTTCATTAATGTAGTGATAGACACAGGCTCCGTATCTCTCCATTGTCAGAGTTAACTAGACTTCCTCCCAAAAAATGCTTTAAACAATCATTGTGGTTGCTTGTCCTAGAATTATAGACTATGTTTATCTTTGCTTAATTGTAAAGTAGTAATTAGTGCTTATTCTCAGGATATTTTAAATAATGTGTGAGAACAATTTACAATCTCAAGGAAGATGACTACAAAGCGGCTTTTAAAAAACTGTGTATATGATTCAAAAATCATTTGTAAACACATAACAATCGTGTTGTGTTGAATAATTACTTCCAAATCGGTACCAAAGATTGTTGGTCACTAATAACCATATTTTGCACTATAAGAAACAAAATCTTTGGCAAATTCTGTCTGTAAAAGCATCAGAAACCTAAAAAGCCTCTACTTAGAAAATAAAATTTCCCTTATAATAACCTTTCCTCCAAAGGGGTATATTTTTATAATGTTAGGGAAGAAATAAAAATTATTTGACAAAGTAAAATTTTAAATGCATAAAAATACAGCCTGATATGAGTTTTCATATTCATACCAATTTTTAAACTAAATATATGCATATATATATATATATACACACATATATGCTGCCATTTGAAGTTTTACTTAGACATGTTGATTCAGTGAAGTGGTTATTCCGAATTTTGTCTGAAATATTTTTGACTAACTATTTAAAGAATAGTCCCTATATTGAAAAATTGTCCATCCCATGGCAGTGCAGATGATAATCGTTCTGTAGTCCTGTATTATTCCCTGCTCTCAACAGCTGCTCTTAATTGAACCCTAAGTACGACTTAGGATTGTTTTCTTTTGCTTTGTGTTCCAAGAATTCTCACTTTAAATCCATCTAAGGTTACAACAGCCTCTGTAGAGAGTACAATTTATCATGTAGCTTTTATACAAATGTGACATGATCTCATTATATTTCTGCCAATGGATTTTATCGCTTTAATAATCCTTTGCAATATTTATAGAATGTCATGATGAATCATATTATATTTATCATATCACACAATAAATAGCATGACATGCTAATAAATCACTCCATTTTGGAGAGTGTTGAAATTATTCTTTGTAAGCTTGCATCAAAATGATTAGTCAGCATCCAGTCTCTTCATCAAATCTGTAGTCTTACACCAATTTATAACTTAGAATAGATAATGCAAATGAATACTCAAAATTATTTAATTATTTGCTAATTAATATTTTATATAAGTTAACTTCTTTAGTTGTACAAAATATTAAATTACAAAACCAAATATTTTTTATAATGAACCATTTTCTTAACAATACAATAGACATAAGATTAATAAGACTTCGCAAAAACTGAGATGTTTATTGAACATTTTTCAAATTAGCAAGAATAAATTTAAGAGAAAACTTTAAGGATATTAGAATCCACAGAGAAGAAAGGAATAGAGAAATATGATGTAGTCTGCCAATTTTATATGTGAAAAAACAGGCTCACCTATGTTAAGGAATGCAATCAGTTAGACTGACAAAGAAATGAAATTAGAAATTAGGTTTTCAGAGATTTATCTTAGTGGTACTTTATAATAAGTTCTTTTCTGTTCTCTTTAAAATTTCATGTTTATTAAGTTTTAAGAATTTAAGAAATAATATTTTATATAAATATTAAAAGATAATTAAACTGATAGATATAATCAATCAAGTTAGCTTAGATTGCATCAGAATCTTTTGGAATCCAGCTGTTATCTTCTTGGCTGTGAGTTTGAAGGCAGCAATTTCTTTTCAATTGTCTTTTTGCTTTAATGTGAATTCTTTATTAGCTCTTTCAAAACAAAGACACATTCCATGGACAAATACGAGTCTCCAGCTCAATGACTGTAGGGTTCCTGAGGTTGTATGGCTGACCTGGGAAGCCCAAGGCAATAGCTGAGCAAAGTGGTTCAGGCTATGAATTCTGGAGTCGGCTTTTTTGGTTTGAATCCCAGATTTGACACAAATCAGAAATGTGATCACAGGCCAGTTATCTGATTTTTCTAAACCCCAGTTCCCTTCTGTTAAAAATGGGGATAATAAAGAATACAACACAGCTCACATCTGTTGTATGATTAATTATTGTATAACAAGATCAAAGGAGGACAATATCTGCATAATAATCATCAAATAACAGCTATTGTGTATACTAGTAACAGGGACTAAGAGGAATCTTTTTGAACAAATGTTTGGAAAACATGGCAGAGATTGGCAACCAAATTTAGTCAAATAGTTTACAGAATTCCTGAAATTCACTGCTTTACTTTGCAATAGAGTATACCAGATCCTTGGAATTGTTTAAAAAAAAAAAAAAAAACTATTGTTTACCTGAAGAGCCATAAATATATCAGGCTCCATACAATTAAGTAGAAAAATAATGTCTTTTTTATATTATTCTTATCCTGTAGCATTTATCTGTACTTGGTCTCATATCAAAAACATTTCCAAGAGGGCCTGGTTTCTTCCAATTACAAAGTAGGAAATGTATTTTTTTTGTAAACTTTCACCAATGCTCTAGTTACCAATATTTATTTTTGCCGTCTAGTCTTGTCATATGAGAAATCTCATTGAAAACTACAATACCCTCTAGTATGCGTGATTGCATATTGTTTAAACATTAATGTTGTTTTAGGATTTTTATGCAAAGCAGTAAAAATTTGAGGTTAAGCCCTAAAATATCATTTTCTTCATTTATCTGGCAAACTTACTGAGCATGTAATATGTGATAGATAGTAATTTAGCTGCTGGATATATACCAGTGAACAATGGGCAAAAATTTGTGTTCTCTTAAAATCTATTATTTAGAGGGGTAAGATAATTATCAAAGAAAATATTTAAAACTCTTAATATGTCATGTATTGGTAAGTGCTAAGGAGAAGAAATACACATGGAGGGTGGAGGGTTACAAGATCAGGAAAGACTTCATTAAGCAGGTGAAATGTGAGCAAAGACACAAAGGAACAGAGAAGACAAGCCATGCAGAATAGCCTAGTTGCTACGAGCACAGACTTTGCAGGTCGAGAGGCCTGCCGGTGTCTGGTGTGTTTGAGGGAGGGTAAGGAGTTCTGTCTGACTGGGCTGTAGTCAGCCAAAGGACAGTGAGACCAGAAGGAGACAGTGGTGTAATGGAACCAAATTACATAGTTCCTTGTAGGCCTCTGTAACATCTCAGGCTTTTAGTTTGAATGAGATGGAAAGCCACTGAAGACTTTTTATCCAGCCATGCCTTATGATCTGGCTTAATACGAGAAAATATCACTGTGGGTGCTATGGAGAAGGTGCCCTAAGAGGCCACAGTGTGGTCATAGGAAATGCTAAGCCTTCTGCCTGTGTGCCAGACACTGTCGCCTCTCAACTAATGCAGGAACATTATTCCCCAACTTTTCCCTTTCTTCTGCATCATCAATTTTCCTCTTGCTAATTAATAATATTCTTCATATGCAAACATGCTACAATTATTCTTATTTTAAAATACATTTCCATATTCTACAACTCTCTCAAGATACTGCCTCCTTTCTCTGATCCTGAGAGCAAAACTCCATGCACCCATTGTACCCAAATCCTTTCATCTTGGTTTTTAAAGATTCCACCCCAATCTGCCTTCTCCTTTTCTGCTTTCCAAAATTTGTTGTTGCCAAGGACAACATTGATCTCCATATTCTTCAACTTTTAGTCCTTTTCACAGAATTTGACATAGGTAATCTTTGACTTCTCCTTAAAACATATTTGTCACTTGGATGCCAGGACACAATATTGTCAATTCTATTTACCTTATTTGCTGCTGCTTCCTAGGTCCCTTTGTTGACCACCATCTTCCTGATTCTCAATTACAGCACAGAAGGGATGAGTCTGGCATTTATTTCCTTTATTTAAATGCATTTTCTTTTTATCTCAGATGGTGTCATGCTTTAACTCCTATGCGTATACTGCCAATTTTCAAGTTTTTAATTCCCAGCCTTCATTGTGCTGTAAAACTCTGGAATTGTACATTGAGCCACCTAGTTGATATTACTTCTTGAAATCTAGTAAGTAACTCAAGGTTATTGTTTGCAAAATTGACCCTCTGATTTTCTCCCTAAACCTGGTTCTCCTGCAAGTTGGCCAGCTCAATAAATGACAATTTTATTCTTCGATTATTTCAACCACACTCTATGAAGTTATCCTTACCTGTTATTTCTATTCTTCCCAGATTCAATCCATCAGGAAATCCTGCAAGTCTACTTTTAAATTGAATACCTGTTGAAGTAATTTACACTGACACTACACTGCTATAATCCACCATCAGCTCTCAATGGAATATTGCCTTACTTTCCTATTTGCGTCTAGAGCTGATGAAGCCAGACAGCAGACTTATTGCTAGTTTTTTTTCTTTTTCCTGAAAGAAATAAATTATTGTAATGGGAGTTCACTCATGATTTGGCTCTCTGTTTGTCTGTTATTGGTGTATAAGAATGCTTGTGATTTTTGCACATTGATTTTGTATCCTGAGATTTTGCTGAAGTTGCTTATCAGCTTAAGGAGATTTTGGGCTGAAACAATGGGGTTTCCTAGATACACAATCATGTCGTCTGCAAACAGGGACAATTTGACTTCCTCTTTTCCTAATTGAATACCCTTTATTTCCTTCTCCTGCCTCATTGCCCCGGCCAGAACTTCCAACACTATGTTGAATAGGAGTGGTGAGAGAGGGCATCCCTGTCTTGTGCCAGTTTTCAAAGGGAATGCTTCCAGTTTTTGCCCATTCAGTATGATATTGGCTGTGGGTTTGTCACAGATAGCTCTTATTTTGAGATACATCCTATCAATACCTAATTTATTGAGAGTTTTAAGCATGAAGTGTTGTTGAATTTTGTCAAAGGCCTTTTCTGCATCTATTGAGATAATCATGTGGTTTTTGTCTTTGGTTCTGTTTATATGCTGGATTACGTTTATTGATTTGCGTATATTGAACCAGCCTTGCATCCCAGGGATGAAGCCCACTTGATCATGGTGGATAAGCTTTTTGGTGTGGTGCTGGATTTGGTTTGCCAGTATTTTATTGAGGATTTTTGCATCAATCTTCATCAAGGATATTGGTCTAAAATTCTCTTTTTTGGTTGTGTCTCTGCCAGGCTTTGGTATCAGGATGATGCTGGCTTCATAAAATGAGTTAGGGAGGATTCCCTCTTTTTCTATTGATTGGAATAGTTTCAGAAGGAATGGCACCAGTTCCTCCTTGTACCTCTGGTAGAATTCGGCTGTGAATACATCTGGTCCTGGACTCTTTGTGGTTGGTAAGCTGTTGCTTATTGCCACAATTTCAGAGCCTGTTATTGATGTATTCAGAGATTCAACTTCTTCCTGGTTTAGTCTTGGGAGAGTGTATGTGTCGAGGAATTTATCCATTTCTTCTAGATTTTCTAGTTTATTTGCGTAGAGGTGTTTGTAGTATTCTCTGATGGTAGTTTGTATTTCTGTGGGATTGGTGGTGATATCCCCTTTATCATTTTTCATTGCATCTATTTGATTCTTCTCTCTTTTCTTCTTTATTAGTCTTGCTAGCGGTCTATCAATTTTGTTGATCCTTTCAAAAAACCAGCTCCTGGATTCATTAATGTTTTGAAGGCTTTTTTGTGTCTCTATTTCCTTCAGTTCTCCTTTGCTTTTAGTTATTTCTTGCCTTCTGCTAGCTTTTGAATGTGTTTGGTCTTGCTTTTCTAGTTCTTTTAATTGTGATGTTAGGGTGTGAATTTTGGATCTTTCCTGCTTTCTCTTGTGGGCATTTAGTGCTATAAATTTCCCTCTACACACTGCTTTGAATGTGTCCCAGAGATTCTGGTATGTTGTGTCTTTGTTCTCATTGGTTTCAAAGAACATCTTTATTTCTGCCTTCATTTCGTTATGTACCCAGTAGTCATTCTACTTTAAAGTTCATATGGAACCAAAAAAGAGCCCGCATCGCCAAGTCAATCCTAAGCCAAAAGAACAAAGCTGGAGGCATCATGGTACCTGACTTCAAACTGTACTACAAGGCTACAGTAACCAAACAGCCTGGTACTGGTACCAAAACAGAGATATAGATCAATGGAACAGAACAGAGCCCTCAGAAATAACGCCGCATATCTACAACTATCTGATCTTTGACAAACCTGAGAAAAACAAGCAATGGGGAAAGGATTCCCTATTTAATAAATGGTGCTGGGAAAACTGGCTAGCCATATGTACAAAGCTGAAACTGGATCCCTTCCTTATACCTTATACAAAAATTAATTCAAGATGGATTAAAGACTTAAACGTTAGACCTAAAACCATAAAAAACCTAGAAGAAAACCTAGACATTACCATTCAGGACATAGGCATGGGCAAGGACTTCATGTCTAAAACACCAAAAGCAATGGCAACAAAAGCCAAAATTGACAAATGGGATCTAATTAAACTAAAGAGCTTCTGCACAGCAAAAGAAACTACCGTCAGAGTGAACAGGCAACCTACAAAATGGGAGAAAATTTTCGCAACCTACTCATCTGACAAAGGGCTAATATCCAGAATCTACAATGAACTCAAATTTATACGAAAAAAACAAACAACTCCATCAAAAACTGGATGAAGAACATGAACAGACACTTCTCAAAAGAAGACATTTATGCAGTCAAAAAACACACGAAAAAATGCTCACCATCGCTGGCCATCAGAGAAATGCAAATCAAAACCACAATGAGATACCATCTCACACCGGTTAGAATGGCAATCATTCAAAAGTCAGGAAACAACAGGTGCTGGAGAGGATGTGGAAAAACAGGAACACTTTTACGCTGTTGGTGGGACTGTAAACTAGTTCAACCGTTGTGGAAGTCAGTGTGGCGATTCCTCAGGGATCTAGAACTAGAAATACCATTTGACCCAGCCATCCCATTACTGGGTATGTACCCAAAGGACTATAAATCATGCTGCTGTAAAGACACATGCACATGTATGTTTATTGTGGCACTATTCACAATAGCAAAGACTTGGAACCAACCCAAATGTCCAACAATGATAGACTGGATTAAGAAAATGTGGCACATATACACCATGGAACACTATGCAGCCATAAGAAATGATGAGTTCATGTCCTTTGTAGGACATGGATGAAATTGGAAATCATCATTCTCAGTAAACTATCGCCAGGACAAAAAACCAAACACCACATGTTCTCACTCATAGATGGGAATTGAATAATGAGAACACATGGACACAGGAAGGGGAACATCACACTCTGGGGACTGTTGTGAGGTGGGAGGAGGAGGGAGGGATAGCATTAGGAGATATACCTAATGCTAAATGACGAGTTAATGGGTGCAGCACACCAGCGTGGCACATACGTAACTAACCTGCACATTGTGCACATGTACCCTAAAACTTAAAGTATAATAATAATTTAAAAAAATTATTGTAATATTGTGGGTCTTAAATAACTGACTTAGAAATTATGTAATCTCATTAAAAATACCTACACTATTTTTTAAATGAAAATTAGAAACATCCTAAACTGTATTTAGTAAAGTCTTGACAAGTTCTTTCTGTGTAAGTTTTAATGGTGAAATCTTGCTCAAGAACAAAGAACACGTTCAGACATGTTAGCTAAGGGAAAGTCTAAGCTAAACTCAGAGAGAAGAGGGCTATTGCTTTATTTGAATTTGCAATTCTTTGAGAGTCTTAATGTCACAAAAACAAGTATAAAAAGAAACCATGCAAATATCTCATTAGCCATCTAGTTTTTAATATGCTGTCTAACCAAGGGTTGCATTTCTTGAGTCAAAGGTAGCATTTTATGATTCATAATTTCTACCACTGCTAAAATTTTAAATTTGGTCATAACATTTGATTGGTTCTCCTTCATAATTGTAATTTCAGGGCCTATAGTTTGTCTGGGTTGGTAATTATTCAGATGAATGATTTATCCATTTAGATAAACATCAACTGGTTCTAATAATTTGTGATAACTGTTTATGTCAGGTTGCTTAATCATAAATGCTTTCTTGAGATCTCCTCTTTGTCAAAACTGTTCTTTAGATTCCCACAAAACACTTTTGGAGTTAGAATTTTCCCCATCATTTCTAAAGATAATGGAAGAACTCAGAAATTAATTTGACCTCTTTGCTGCCTTGCCATCCTACTTAATTACTACACAGTTAACTATAAAAGCTATTATCTCATCAGTAACTATCTAATTTATAATATCCTATATTAAGTATAAAATATTATGAACTGGTTGGGTTATCTGGCTTTATGTTACATAATTGCCCATTCAAATTTTTATTTCAACCCGGTTTATGTGGTTTGCGACATTTAGGATATATTCGTATTTTTAGGTATTTCTTGTTTTAGGAGAGACTGATGTTCTTTAAATACAAGCTTTTACTTTGATTTCTATCAGCATTGTGAGCAATTTGCTCATTTTCTAATCTGACTTTTTCAGGTCATAGAAAAATTAAGGAATGATATTGTCATTTAAATTCACTAAGAGAGTTGGAAAACACCAGTAGTGATTTACAAGTTAAGGAAAGTAAACAAATGCTTTAAATATATATATTTTTTAATTATTATAATATAATTATTATTAATTGAAAACTGATTTTTAAGAATGGAAACAAATGTAGATTTGTAGATTCTTAATGTCAAGCTAACACCTCTTTCTGGTAGTTTAATTTACTTTGGTTCACTCTCTTCTTCACGTAACAGTAAAAACTGTTTTGTGGAACATACTTCAATACCAAAAAAAGCTTGTTAATAGCTGTTCTACAGTATATATTCTCAAATCCATGTTATACCACATCTTTTCATACTTTGTAAGTCAGTGGTTTAGGACATTAAAAAATGATGTTTCTCAAAACACTTGTTATTTTTTCACATATACTGTGTTCTGACATTCTGGAAGTGTTTTGGTAGATTTAAAGATTGGTTTGCTCTGTCACACTACAATCTAACGAAGTTTTCCTTGGCTTTTAAATCTAATCTCTGAGGCTGGATAGTAGACTTTCTTTCCCCCGCAAAAAAAAAATCTCTGTTGGATTTTTTTTTTCCTTGAGCCATATAAAATTCTTATTTCCTTTAGGATATAAAGAAATAGAGATTCAAAACATGTGTCATAACTTTTTCGTATTTTACCCCCTATTTTGTGGAGAAATGTTTCAAAAAGTAGCCAATGCTATATTTCTTAGTTGTATTTTATTTTTACTTCATATTATGTTGAATATAAAATAAAACTTGAGAGATGCATTTACCAGTTTATTCAATAAGGTCTTTTCTTTATATATACTCCTAGATAAATTTTAGAAGAAAAGTCAGAAACTTGTACTAAATTAAAGCTTAGTTTTCTTGTTTTTTTTTTTAAGACCTACAAACTCCTCTTGTATCAGCACACTTCATATTATGGCTTAAGCTGTTATCAGAAATACTATTTCTTAATATCATATATTATTCTTTAAAGCACAACAATTTAATACAATCATATTTATTAAGACCCTCACAGATCAAGAGCTGAGGGTGTTTATAAATGAAACATAAAAGATGACAGACTTAGGGCCAATGGCCTCAAGCAATGTTCCTGAAACCCCAGTGCAGGAATGCAGGCAGGCCTCAGAGGCAGTAAAGATGTACTAAGAAGTAGAAAGTTGACAATTGTTTCTCTACCTATTCAGACCTCTGTTTCCTCATTTGTCAAATGAAATCGATAATAGAAAGTACCTCCCAGGACAAATGATGTGGTGGATATAAAGCATTCTTACACTTTGGCGCATAATAATTTTTCAGTGTTCCACAAGCAACCTTTATTTTGTTTTATTTTATTTTGTCCCTATTCTTTCCCCAGTCACTTGAAATGTTGGAATGAAGGTGAGTAGACTGATCGGCTTACTGCTCTTGTATTGTGGCTGAAATTTGTAGGGGAGGCTGCTCTCCATAATTGTCTAGTATCATTATTTCATATGTGTGCCTTTAATATTTGTAAAGCATTTAATTTATTTAAAAACTTAAGCCTAACTGATTTGTGAACTGCTCAGAATGAGTATTCTTCTTAAAATGTTAAATAAATAAGAAAATTAAGCACAATATGAGGAAGAGAGTTATATAAAAACTGAACAATAAGTTAAATTGCAGTGTAGTCAAAGGCACTTGGGACGCTAGAGCTGTTATAAGTGAGCTTTGAATTTATGTCAAGAGTCCTGGTAGATGGAAAATTAAGAGTCTTTTTATCTTACCATCTTATAAAATAAGTTATACAGGTTCAACTAGAGAGATAAGCAGTGTCCTGACAAATGTGAATACAGGTTCCCTTTTAAAAACATTTCTAATAAAGGCATTGCGTTGAGCTTGCCCTCCAATATGGTGTCTCTGTGGGGCCTGTGTGGAAATGTGAAGCTGAGGCTCCAGGTCCATGAAGGTCATTTTCACGCTTCAGTTTCATCAGATAATATGGCAGGGGTTAGGAGAAGCTACATCCAGTCTCAACATTTCAACTCTGCTACAATGAGAAAGGAAATAAGCCAAGGAAAATGCCTTGCTTCATTAAGGCAGGGGCAAGAGAGAAGAAGAGCACCATGGTTTGCTCATGATTTAAAAATATTCCACCAGACGGCCCACAAGTAAATGTGGCCCAATTAATTGGTAACGTGTAATCAGATTAGAATTTCTTCCCTTCTTAGAGGAGTAAGAAATGGGTAAAGAGATGGACAGAGGTGCCAAAACATATCTTCTTTCTTAATTTCTCATCAGCAAAAATAGTTGATTATAAGTAAAAAGGAAGGAGTTAAATGAAGTTAAACTAATATTAAGTGAGATGGATCAATATGTTAGGTTAAATACTTGCCATTAATCTAGAGGAATTAGTATAAAGTAAAATATAAGACTGTTCATAGTAAAATAGTCAATAAAATGAATATTAAGGCAGATAGCCCACATATGCTAGTTTTTTAATGAAAAAAGAAAGTTCCGTTTCAGATATGGGACTTCAAAGTATATGTAAAGAAGACACAAAATAAATTGATCAAAAAATGGTAAAGTAACATGTCAGATTACTTTTAAAAAATGTTCCTTTAAGCAAAAGTTAATGAAATGATGGTAGTTGTATATAAAGAAAGAAATATGTGTCAATAGGGTTTTCCATATTCACTAGAAACATACTTGGGGGATGAGACCTAACCCTTTAGGAATGAATACAAACAGAAATGGAAGACATTCAGACACAAGTGATAATTTGTGAGATATGAGCTTGATCGTATTTATCCTGCTGAGTTCTTTGTTGAAACGACATTTCTTCCCTGCATGATCTTCTCATAGCCTGTTTGAATTGTCCTCTGCTTGTGTGGAGCCATGTCACCCATGCTTTCTGTGGCAGGGCCACCTTGTGATGACTCATCCAGTATCCACTGTCCACTAGCCAGTAACTTCCAAGGCTGAGAGTGCCCAGGGGAGGAAGAAAGATTACGTCCTTATTACCAGGAAAGCAAGGTACACTGGTAATATCTACAGCCTGAATGTGACAAAATGCAGAGTGGAGAATCTCTGACATCATTCCACATCTAGGAGTTTCTATACGCTGTTCATCTGTCTTTGCCTCCTGTCTGGAGTTAAATGAGGGATATTTTTAAAAATGTTCTCCTGAAGACTTTTCCTATTTTTTTTTTTTTTTTGCTAGGGTTCCTGTTTTCCATATAACAAGTATCAAAAAGCATAGATGTGCTATTTGCAAAACTAATTTAAAATTTCTTAGATTGAATTAAATGTAGCATTTTACACAATGTAATGCCTTTTTAAACCAGGTATCACTCCATTCAAATCAGTGATTCGCTATAGTATCCCAATAATGTAAACAAACATGAGCATCTAAAATCTGATCACATCTCTTCCTGAATGGCTCCCATGAGTCAATAGAAAGAGCAAAACAGAAGGAAAAGTAACATCTATAAAGGCCACCTTAGTGCCAGGAAATTTTTATCCATCATTATATTCAAGCATGGTAATAACACTATGAGGCGATTGTCTTGTACTTACTTACAGAGCAGATAATAGAACACGAATAGGAAGATAAAGTAACCTTTCCTAGCTCTAAGTAACTAACTGATGAAAAACATTGGATTCAAATTCAGAGCTGTCCAATTCCATATTCTGTACTAATTCCAAATTCTTTATTACTTGACATTATTTTTAGCAAATAGCTCAATGAAAACTTTTCACAGAGCAAAAAGGTTATTGCATTAATGCTCCCATGTACATTTGACCAATAATATGTTATCCTTTTATGTGACTGTACTTGTACTCACATTGAAATCTTTTTCCAATGTTGGTTATAGATGGGGTTTGAATGTCCTTTACTCTCCTGCACCTCCCTTTGAGATCAATTGCTCCATTTGCTGGATGGTTAACTTAGGTTATGTAAATGTATAACCATATATCAGAGTTTTTTTTGGTCTGAATTGCCATCTCTAAATAAGTAACCCAGAAGAAAATTGCATTGGGCTTTCACCAGCACAACTGTTTTAGTCTTAAGACACCAGCAAATATATCCTCTGTTTCAGTGACCAAGGAAAGGCCCTATTAACTCACTATGGCTATGGCTGGCATTTTAGCATGATATAAAAAATGGAAATCATAAAGAATCCTATGGACATTTTATACTATAGACATTATTTTTATAGAGGGTGGAGGTGCTTCATTTATGCATTCTAAGGAACAAAATTTAGCTAGTAATTAACAGTATTTAACCTGCATAAAGTCTTTTATACAAGCTATAAAATTAATTTTATTACAGAAATTGCATTACACTTAACAGCTGACGACCTATCTTACCACAGTAATATATTTTTCATTAAAATGAGACGTTGTGTTTCAGAAGCAGCAGCCAGGAATCAGGGGTTGAATTGGAAACTGCCACGTGTGTTATACAGAATTGCTGTCTTCCAAAAGAGCATATAACCTGGCATTGCTCAGTTTATTACTGCATCAAGATGAGCAGGTTTAAACTCTAATTAAAGAGATGCCATACATTGTCTTTTTACAACTTGGGTGACTTCAACTGTTGTGCTGTCGAACAAGCCCTGGTAAATTATAGCTGTTGTTTTGGTCTTCTATGTAAGCTCAGACGTCTAGGTTGGATTTATCCAGAAGTTGGAGTATTGGCCAGTATTTTTCTGTTTAATTTGGGCTTTACTTCTCTACTGCAACATTTTACTCCCTGGTAGTGCAAAGTGAATTTTGTTTGTTTTTATTTTAGTTGTTGTTGATTATCCCCAAAAACATAATTTTCCGTAGTACACAATAAATGCAGTATGAATGGCAACTTCAATAATTAACTGAGTCCATGAATGGAGTGATTATATTTTAAATGTTTCCCGTAATGTGTAGAAAAGCAAAACAACATGCAACTAGGGATTGGGGAATTTGGAAATCTTATATAAATTTGATAATGTTTTAAAATCTTAATGAGGTTGGGTGAGGTGGCTCATGCCTGTAATCTCAGCACTTTGGGAGGCTGAGGTGGGTGGATCATTTGAGGTCAGGAGTTCGAGACCAGCCTGGCCAACATGGTGAAACCCCGTCTCTACTAAAAATACAAAAATTAGCCGTGTGTGGTGGCAGGCACCTGTAGTCCCAGGTACTCGGGAGGCTGAGGCAGGAGAATTGCTTGAACTCCAGAGATGGAGGTTGCAGTGAACCAAGATTGTGCCACTGCACTCCAACCTGGTTGACAAAGCGAGACTCCATCTCAAAATAATAATAACAACAATAATAATAATAATAAAATCATAATGAATTTTCAATATAAAGATTCTTCTTGACTTGAGCAACATTTTTCCTACTATTATTTAAAAAAAGAAGTAATATACAAATGGCTAAGGAGGAAACACATGTGGGTATGAAAAATTAAAATTTTAAGAAACTTTAGATGTAAAGACAAAAATGGATAATTAAACATTAAAATACATTAGATTTTGAGTTGCAGCGGAAAAGTAGGAACAAAGTGGAAATAATCAGCAAAGTGAATTGGAAGATCAAAGCATTGATTTAAGGAGTCTATTCAAATTCTAAGACAAACACTAGTTGCCAGCTTCCATTGATAACCATTCCCCCTTTTGCCACCAAAATAAAACAGAAGAGCATAATTTCCTCATTTCTTAGAATGAACCTGCAATGCAAATTTACTGCTAACAGCCCTGCTTTCCACTCCCTCTCTTCTTTCCAGAGAACTGCTTAATTTTTCAAAATTTCACAATACTGGAATATATTCTTCCTTTAGTGGCAATTAGAAAAGAGTGGAAAATCAATGCAACATTCATATGATAGAGTTTGGTAGCTAGAGGATCATAACAACCTGTGTTTCTATTATTGGTTGTGAGGTAGGTCATATTTTTTGTTAATGTTTCTGAGTTAATATTCTTAAGTTGTTCCATGACTTAACCTATAACATTTTTTCGTAGAAACAGATTCGGATGTATTTGGATAATCTGAATCTGAATCATCTTTTGCACAACTCAATCCTAGTGTTGGATTTAGCAGTAAGCGATTTATTTATTTATGTATTTATGTATTTATGTATGTATTTATTTATTTTTAAAGACAGGGTCTTGTCCTGTCATCCCCAGGCTGGAGTGCAATAGCGTGATCATAGTTCACTGCAGCCTTGACCTCCTAGGCTCAAGCAATCCTCCTGCCTCAGCTTCCGAAGTAGCTAGGACTACAGACGCACACCACCTTGCCCAGCTAATTTTCATCCTTTTGTAGAGACAGGGTGTCCCTATGTTGCCCAGGCTGGTCTCAAACTCCTGAACTCAAGAGATCCTCCTTCCTTGGCCTGCTAAAGTGCTGGGATTATAGGTGTGAGCCACCATGCACAGCCTCAGTAAAAAGCTTTTAAAGAACAATATCAAATTGTTCAATATCTTAACTAATGTAACACAATATTTTAAAAATTAGAAAAACAGAAAGCTTGCCATATGTAATTGGAGTAGATAATATATAATAAAATAATTTCAATTTTTAGTTTTTTGAGGGACCTCCATGGTTTTACTAATTTACATTTCTACTAACAGTGTACAAGTGTTCCTCTTTCTCCGCATTCTCATCAACATTCATTGTTGCTTGTTTCATTTTTTGATAACACCATTTTAATTGGGGTGAGATAATAGCTCATTGTAATTTTGATTTGCATTTCTCTGATGATTAGTGATGTTGAGCACATGGACGGAACTGGAAGACATCATGTTAAGTGAAATGAGCTAGGCACAGAAAGACTAATATCTCATGTTTTCACTCATATGTGGGAGCTAAAAAAATTGATCTTATAGAGATAGGAAAACAATGGTTATAATAAACTGGGAAGGGTAGTGAAGAAACAAGTATTAAGAGGGGTTGGTTAATGAGTACAAATACAGTTAGATGAAAGTAATAAGATCTAGTGTTCATTATCACAGTAAGGTAACCATAGGTAACAATAATTTATTGCGTATTTCAAAATAACTAGAAGAGTGAAGTTGGAATGTTCCTAACACAATGAAATAATAAATGCTTGAGGTGATGAATATCCCAATAACCCTCATTTGATCATTAAACATTGTATGTGATGTGTGTATCAAAATATCACATGTACTCCCATAAATATGTGCAATTATTATGTATCATTAAACATTGAAAATTTATTTTTTTATTTATTATTATTATTAGTTTTTTTTGTTTGTTTGTTTGTTTTTTTTTGTAGAGACAGAGTCTCGCTCTGTCACCCAAGCTGGAGTGCAGTGGTGCGATCTCAGCTCACTGCAACCTTCGCCTCCCGGGCTCAAGCAATTCTCCTACCTCAGCCTCCCGAGTAGTTGGGATTATAGGCACATGCTGTCACACCCGGCTAATTTCTTTTGTATTTTAGTAAAGATGGGGTTTCACCGTGTTGCCCAGGCTGGTCTCAAACTCTTGAGCTCAGGCAATCCGCCCTGCCTTGGCCTCCCAAAGTGCTAGGTAAAATTTAGGTTTTTAAATGAAGTAAAGTCTGACTAAGTAGGCAGAAATTACAAACAAGGGACTAACAACAACAACAACAACAACAAGAAAAAAGAAAGAAAGAAGAAAGGAAGAAAGAAATTTCTACAAAATCCGAAAATATTGGATTTACTAAAAATCTTGTAATCTGGAAAATGAGAGAAGAAAAATAGAACCAATGATATGCCTGACTGTTGCCCTCAAATATTTTATAGCAGGAATACATAAGAACGAGACAACATAATTGGCCTTCACATAGATACAATATTTAAATGCTTTTCCCTTTTGTGTAGAAACATGACACACTGATTTCTCATGTCGAAGGCGAAATTAAATCTAGCCAAATAGTGACCCAGCTCTCGGCCTACAGTGATTTAGTGAGGACCAGTAATTCTAATCAGAGCTTATAAGCCTCGGCCAGGATGCTGACGAAGACACCCCTGCCTGACTATCGGACCCAGGCTCGGTGCACAATGACCACCAGAAAAATCGGTTCTATTTTTGGCTTCGGCACTTAATAGTCCTGGTTGCTCTCAAATATCTTAACATAGTGAGACCACGAAGACGTTTATAATTCAGTCCTAAAGTGAAATTCAACCATGTTTTTTCTACTGTTTCCAAAGACCAGCTTGTGCAGGACTTCAGGGGGAAAGAACTGGAGCCTGGATGATGTTGTAAAAAACAGTATTTTAGCCTGATGGTAGGAGTGTAACACATTCTTTTTCGTTTCTGCAAAAGATACTAATTTCTGCCATTGTTGTTTCAGATTCACTCTATTTGTTTAATCAAATAACCACTAAATTGATCTGAGGAGTTGCTTATAAAGAATTTTTTGATCATGTATGTCTGCTCACTGTCTACTCAGTTGTCACATTTATAAGTGAAAGCATTTTAAAATTAGATGTCAGTCTTTATTTTCATCATTTTCACTTATTCCAGGGGCAAATTGTCTTTTAAAATTTCTTTTCCAACCATCTACAACAGATCTAAATACGCCAAGGATATGCAGTAAGATATATGACTCTTTATGCAAACAAAGAAGAGAAAATAGATCATCTTTTTCTTTGCGGTACTGGAATTACCATATTTAAAGCATTCTTAAAACTATTTTTAATCCTTGATTTTGCCAGTATGACATGCAATCTTACAATTGTTTGTCCTATTAATATTCCTTTATAAAAATATTCTCTAATGCTAAAGAGACTGGCTTGTTAACAGAAAAAAATTCAACCAAATGAAATTTATAGTTCCTCTTTTAAAAAGACAGCTCTCTAAGGGCTTTGTGGCAAGAAATCAGGGCATTAGCAATCACTTTCAAGTTACTTTAAGGGAAAATTCATGAGAATCATTGAAAATTAGAGTTTTATACTTTTTTTACAAAATTTTATATATATACACATACATACATATACATACATAGATATGTATATATATATTCTATTCCTTGTACAAACTACATTTTTAAGCAGGCATTACTTAGATGCTTACTACATGGAAATTAACAATCTATGGTTCTAAAACATAGATTTATGTAGACTGATGTAGATACTTGAATTTTGTCCCAGCTCTGCTTCCTAATAGATATATGAATAGTCATGTAACTGAACCTATCTGAACTGATTTTCTCTGTAAATGGTGAAAATCATGCCTCAACAAAGGAATAGTGAAAAGAGTAATATTTGATAATATGAGTTTAGCTCAGCCTCACATAGTTAAGCAATCAATAAACGAAAATAAAAATAATAACTTGTTTGAATACTTCCTTATCTTTCAACACCTAGCATAGAATTGGATGAGAATGAAACATTCACCTATGTCACAGAAGCAGAAATGAATTGAACACTTTAGATATGTTTCACTTCACTCAGCTCCTGCAGAGAAATTTGCCATCAGAAAACAACCCATGTCTGAGGCTGCTGGATAAGGAGCTTAAGATCCCCTTTTCGTAGATGTTCTCATTTCTCTCGAGCTGGATACCACACCTGTCCTTTAAAGGCCTGTAGGTATGCTAAACTATCATGGTTTTAAGTTTGTACAATCTTTATATAGATCCCATTGTCCTTTATATAGAATACAAAATGGCACATGCAAACACACACACACACACACACACACACACATATCAGAAAAACTGAAAGAAAAGATAAAGGAAAACCTCAAGAGCAAAATACTCAAATGCAGAAGTGTAGACATGCATATAAAATATAATTTTATTTTGCTAATGAAATTAGAATCAAGTCACAAATTTTTGTGACTGGCAAAGATAATTGAGCCCCTAACCATTAATCTCCTTTCTTCACTCCAAGCTAATTGATGCATTCAACAAACATATTTACTATCTACAAGCATCAGTCACTGAGCCATATGCCCAAATAAATGTCAATCACTGCCCTAAAGGTAGACTGATGTAAAAGGTAAGAAATTTCAATCCATTGTGTTACATACCATGACAAAGTAGGTATAAGAGATGAGGTGACTACTGTTACTACCAGAAATTAGGGAAGACTCAACAGAGAAAGTGACATTTAAGATGAGTCCTTAAGGGTTTAGCAGAAGTTTAATGGATTGGGAAGAGGAAAGTTCCTTTTAGATTTTTTTTTAAACTAAGTGTGTAAAGGCATAAAAAGTTATGCTATATGTAGAGATCAATGGGAAGGGTAGATGATGAGAGTATAGGATGCAGAGTAGGAAATGAGAAGCAGGAACAAGAGGGAAAAAACTGACAGTTTCTTAAATAGAAGAGCTACATAACTGACTCTAATCTGTATACAAAATAACTCCTGTGTTCCCTGGAAAAGATTGTTTAGGAGAGAGTGACAAGTTAGTAGAGGCCAGTAAGAGTGGAGGGACTGACAAGTCTTTTGTCTTTACCTCCTTCAAGTCTCTGCTCAAATATTGCCACTTTACATAGATTGATTTGAATCACCTTCTTTAAATAACAGCTGCTGCTACTCCCTTTCCTTATTCCCTATTTTTTCTTTAAAAAAATCATTACATCCTACTAGGATATCATTTTTTATATCTTTTGAGATGATTGCCATAGGCTCAGTGACCAGAACATTGCCTGGGACATAGTAGCTACTCAGTAAATATTTTGTGAATAAATCAATGATTTTCTTCAAAATGTGAGCTGATGAAGACCCGGACCAAGGCAATCACCACGGGCATAGAGTAGAGACTACAGACTTAAGAAGCTTTTCTAAATTAAATCAACCAAACGTATTTGGTGATGGAATATGTGCAATGAGGGAGGAAAGATTAAAAGAGGAGGTGCTTCCTTCACAGTGTGGGAGATGGGATGAATTATGATGACATTCACTGAAATGAAATGCAATATGAACACCTTTGGGAAGGAGATCATAAATTCGGCATCAGAGGTGTTGGACATCCGTTCTCTGTCGGTCAAAAGGGAATGGAATTGCAGGCCTGGGGCCCAAGAGAAAGATCTGAGATTGAGGTAGAGATATATAAATCATTAAAAATTGATAGCCGTAGAAGACACAAGTATAAAAGTCATATGAATACTGAGCATAAGAATATAAACACTGCAAAGTTTAGAGCATTTGGAAAAATATTAAGATGAGGAAATAAAATGATAATATTTTTAACATGAGAGTTAAGGATGACAAAAATTCTCTTATTCCAAAGTGGCACTGGGAGTCTTTGAGACTGACCACTGTCCATCCTGAGAACTAGGTAAGTTTTCGTTTTTTAGCAACAGCATGGGAAGGAAAAAAAATACACTTTTTGCTAGACTAGTTTGTGATTTTTGCACTTTAAATTTAAGTGTAGAAACTTACTAAGCTTTTAGATTTCAAAAATATGTAGGTCAACATCTGAGTTTAGATTCATAGAGCACTTTTTGTCTTTCACCAGTTCCCTGATAGAACCAGCATCTGAAATGTTCCCTCCTGTCCCAAAAGTCTACACTTCCTATGGCTTGTTCTATGTACTTATTTCCCATTTGAATGTCTTTCCTTTTATTCTATATGTTACAAAGCAGAAATAATTGAATAGCATGTAGACTTTCTCAGGTGCACACCCTTTTCTCTCTCCTCTAAATTGGTCACCAAAATTCCATTATGGCAATCTCAACAATAATGGCAATATGATGGTTACCACAACTGCATGCTCATTAGGGAGGCATTGGAAAGCCACCCATCCATTGGTAAGCTTATTCCAACTTACACCTGGGAAACGGCCGCTTACCCGCTCTCAGTCTATTGTTTTTAATGGAACTGAGACTGCTGGATATTGTGTTGGGGAAAAAAATCCATGCAGAACCAATGATATGTAAGAATTAATGGAAATCCTAGACAAAAGCAGACACTTTTGTGCTCTTCCGTGAGGGAATATGAGAAACAGCTGCTGCCATGTTGTAATCATAAAAGCAAACCATAAGTATGAAGCCAAATATGTAGAAGAATGCAAATCTGAGAAACAAAGAAACAAAAAGAAAATAGTTATGTAAGCTCTTCATATGACTCATGTAGAATTTTTAGTCAAATAAAGTAAGAAATGGCTGTTACTTAAGGTGGAGTTGCTTAGTCTTTTCTTCTCCACAGCCACCGGAGTCCTAATTAGTCATTTATCATGTGCCATTAATTGTGCTACATATTTTATGAACATTATGTCATTATATTATATCATTTAATTTTCAGCACAATTCTATGAGGCAGTTATTACTACTGTTTTACAGATAAGAAAGCTGAGGAACAGAAAGGATGAGGAATTTACTCAAAATTACACAGTTAATTGAGGCACAGATGCAGGAATTAAATCCTAACTTATTCTAAATCCCTTAATATTATTCCACCTGTCCTGACCCGAATTTGGCTACATATTAGGATTTCCATTATAATATCTGGCATGAGGTTTCCTCTAAAGTCTATCTCATACTAGTGCCCTGTCTCCATCTTCTCATGTCTGTAAATGGATTTTTAAATTATGGGGTTTACATTTCTTTCCTATCTACATACACTGACAGAAGAATTACCACCTTACAGAATGAAATCACATTAATAATGGTCCTTGCTGCTCAAGAGGCAATTAGGATATTCTCTATGGACTCATCCACTCCTGGACCACATCTTATTCTGTGAAACATATAGAAACCTAGCTTAATTAAATTAATAAAATAAAATGAAACACATAAAGATTCAGAATGTGTCTGAATTAGTACCCAACTACATTACTTAGGTAATATTTAGGCTTTTTAAAAAAAATTTATGAAACCTCATGTAACACCTGTGTGCTTGGAAATGCTGACTATTCTTGTGCTTAAAGCTTATCCATGATCTGCTTCAGAGTTTGTGTAACACAAACCTGCCAGTTTATGTATATATACACACACACACACACACACAGACACACATACACATATATATGCATGGAAAATTGAGTATATGTATATAGAAACATATCATTAAGTGGATTTCTAAAGTTCTTAAGAATCACTGACAAACCAATTCATTCTCAAAGACACCTTTAACAAATGTTTGATTCTTATCTTACCTTTGTGAAGTATTATAGAAATGCTATGCAAGTTTGTGTTCTTTCCTTGACCTGATTTACAAAAGCTAATTTATCAGATATCAAGGATTCCCAGTTTTTATTTCTACTTTTCAAAAGGTAAACAAAAAATCACAAGCACTGCATATCTTTATCTTTTAAATAGAAGTAAATCTAGCAGGTATTTTTTTTAAATAAAAAATATACATTAGACTTGCAGTTTTCATTACAGCATGTAAAGAGCTTAGCAGTCACCACTTCATTCTAACAAGTTAAAAGCTTATCAAATGAAAAACAGTTCTTTTTAAATCCATCTAGAGGTCAGATCACAGAGCAAACTGTTGCCCCTGAAATTGGAGAGACATACAGGCAGATAAAGAGATTCAAAACCTACTTGCACAGAAACCCATCAGCAGTAACACCTGTGGGAACCAGTGCCAGAGTAGGGAAACCTGACCATAATTGAGGAATTGCTGGAGGCCCACTGTGGACAACTCTGAGAATTAAAAACTCCAAGGGAGCCCGTCACAAAGGGCCCCCACACTTTTGTGAATTTGAGCTCTAAGAACTCTGCCAGGTCCTCACAGTGAATATTGGATAAAAATCTCTCAAGCTTCTGGCAGGGAGAGGGACAAATGAACCAATTTGAAATACAAAAGGGCATCCTTTTCTTAAAGACTTGTCTTCCAGAGAAACTATTTTATCAGGGACTAACCGTCTGGGGTATTGTCAAAGCCTAACGGACATGAAGGAAGGAAAATATCCTATGTATTAGTCTGTTCTCATGCAGCTATAAGGACATACTTGAGACTGAGTAATTTCTAAAGAGAAGGGGTTTAATTGACTCACAGTACGGCCTGGCTGCAGAAGCCTCAGGAAACTTACAATCATGGTGGAAGGGGAGGCAAACACATCCTTCTTCACGTGGTGGCAGCAAGAAGTGAGAGTGAAGCAGAGGAAAAGCCCCTTATAAAACCACCAGATCTCAGGAGAATTTGCCCACTACCATGAGAACGGCATGGAGGTAACTGCCCCCATGATTCAGTCACCTCCCGCTAGGTCCCTCCTATGACACGTGGGGACTATGGGAACTACAGTTCAATATGAGATTTGGGCGGGGACACAGCCAAACCATATCACCCAACTTCAGCCACTTCTTGTCATCCTATGTCACCCAATGGGCAGAGATTGCGGATGGGGCTGAGAAGCAGGTGAAGTTCATAGTCCGAAGTCACAGGCTCAACAAAATACTAATAACTTCCTCTACTGCAACACCTTGCCAATCTATTAAAGGCCCATTTACTGCAGTTCTGTTTACCCAGTACATCATGTTTTCCTTTCAACAAAATATTACAAGGCATACTAAAATGTAATAAGCACAATTTGAAAACAAAGAACAATCATCAAAATCAGAGTCAGATATGGCAAGAAAGTTGGAATTATTAGACAAGAAATTTTTTATTTAGTAACTATGATCAATATGCTTTAATAGAAAAAGTAAACAACTTGGAAGAACACATAGACAGTGTAAACAGATGAAAATTATAAAAAAGAATCAAAAAGAAGTGTTAGAGTTTAAAAACACTAACAGAAATGGTGACTGCCTTTGATGGGTTCGTTAACAGACTAGACGTGTATGAGAAAAGCCTCTCTGAGCTGGAGAATATGACTACAGAAATGTCCAAAATAGAAAAGAGAAGAGAAAAATGATGAAATAAATCAGAACATAATATCCAAGAAATGTGAAACAACTAAAAACTATGCATAAAGGGAATACAAGAAGAAGAAAGAAAGAAGCGTAATTTGAAGCAATAATAACAGAATTTCTCCTAAATTAATGACGGACACCAAACCACAGAACCAGAAAGCACAGAGAACACCAAGGAGGATAAATGCCAGAAAATCTGCACGTAGGCATATTATACTCAAACTTCAGAAAATGAAAGGCAAAGAAAAAATCTAAGAAGATGCCAGATTTTAAAAAATCTTAATTATAAAAGATCAAAGAAAAATATTATATCTGACTTCAGAAGCTCTGCAAGCAAGAAGAGAATGGGTTTAAATATTTAATGTCTTGATAGAAATAAAAAACTCACCAAGCTAGAATTTTGTACCTTGCAAAATTATCCCCCAAAACTGAAAGAGAAAGAAAGACATTGTCAAACATAAATTGAGAGAATGTTTTATCAGCAGACCTGCCTTGCAAGAAATGTTAAAAAGAAAAGTTATGTAGAAAGAAGGAAAATGATACAGGTTACAAAGTCATATCTACATAAATAAGTGAATAGTATCAGAAAAGGAATAAGTGAAGAGAAAACTTTTATTTTTGTTATTTTAATTTATCTAATAACAGTTTATTCAAAATAATAATAGTTTATACTTCTGTTCATATATATGGCTATGTGTAAATAAAATGAGTGACAGTAATGATATAAGAGACAGGAGTGAGTAATTAGGATTATTGTGTTATAAAGTTCACACACTACCCATGAGGCAGTAAAGCATTGTTTTAAAGTGCATTTGGATTGGATGTAAAGGTATATTGCAACCTGTAGGGCAAGTAATTTTAATTGTAATTAATATGGATGATATTAACACACTATAGACAAAGATTGTAAGAATGGATCAAGAAACTATAAGCAATTATATGTTATTTATAAAAAGTCTTTTAAATCTAAAGACTCATAGATTTAAAGTAAAAAATAGGATGGTGAGAGATATACTATGCTAACACTAATCAAAAGAAAGCAGGAGTAGCTATATCAATTTCAGACAGAACAGACTTCAGAGCAAAGGAAGTTATCAGGGATAAAGAAAAATATTACATAATGATAAAGGGTCAATACTCCAAGAGCACATAAAAATCCTTAATGTGTATGCACCTAACATCAGAGTGTTATAACATGTGAGGCAAAAACTGATAGGACTGCAAGGAAAAATACATAAATCCACTCTTATAATTAGAGACATTAATACCCTGCTACCATAAATGGACAAATCCAACAGGCAGAAAATTGGTAAGGACATAGATGTACGGCATTACCAAATCATTTGGATGTAATTGACATCTATAGACTACTTTATCTGACAGTAGCGTATTACACAGTCTTCCCAAGCTCACATAGAACATTCACCAAGATAGATTACATCTGAACAATAAAACACACCTTAACAAATTAAAAAAAATAGAAACCATGCATTGTCTGCTATCAGACTATAATGGAATTACACTAGGTCGATAACAGAAAGATAGCTGGAAAAATCCCAAAATATTTAGAGGTTAAATAACACATTTCTAAATTACCCATGGGTCAAAGAAAATATCTCAAGAGAAATTAAAAATATATTTTGAACTGAATTTAAAAGAAAATACAGTTTATCAAAATTTGTGGGAGGCAACAAAAGCAATTGATGAGGGAAATTTATAGCATTGAATGCATGTGTTAGAAAAGAAGAAAGAACAAACAACAATATAAGCTTCACATTAAGAAACTAGAAAAATAGAACAAATTAAATCCAAAGTAGGCAGAGAAAAGAAATAATAAAAATTAGTGGAGGAATCCATGAAACTAAAGACAGATATCAATAGAGAAAATCAATGAAACAAAAAACTGGTTATTTGAAAAGATCAGAGTGGAAGAGAGAGAGAACGAGAGAGAGCACACAAATTACCGATATCAGAAATGAAAGAGAGGACATCACTATAGATTTATGGGCATCAAAAGGATAGTTAAAGAATATTATGAACAAATCTATGCTTCCAAATTGGGTAATCCAAATAAAATTGACCAATTCCTTAAAAGACACAATCTGTCAAATCTTACACTAAAAGAAACACAATTATAATAGGCTTATATCCATTAAGGAAATTGACTTAATAGTTAATCAGTTACCAAAATAGAAAACACCAGACCCAGATGAGTTCAGGGAGGAATTTTACCAAACACTTATAAATAAATTATGCCAATTCTCCACAGTCTATTTTGGGAGACAAAAACAAAGGAAATACTTTCAAACTCATTATTTGAGGCCAGCTTTACCCTAATACAAAACCCAAAGCTATTATAAGAAAAGCAAACTACAAAACAGTGTCTCTCAGGAAAATAGCTGCAGTAATACTCAACAAAATATTAGCAAATTAAATTGAACATGTATAAAAAGAATTATACACCACAACCAAATTAGATTTATCTAGGCATGCAAGTCTGGTTAACATTTAAAAATGAATTAATGTAACCCATCACATCAACAGGCTGAAGAAGAAAAATTACATGATAATATATGAAGAAAAAACATTTGACAAAATCAAACACCCTTTCACGATAAATTCTCAGTAAACTAGGAACAGAGAACTTCCTGAAGTTGATAAAGCATATCTGGAAAAAGCTCTAAATCTACAGCTAATATCATATGTAACAGTGAGAATCTCAAAGCTTCCTCATTAAGATCAGGAACAATGCAAGAAGATTCAATTCACCACTCTTTCCAAGATTATACTGGAAGTTTGAGCTAATCAAATAAGAAAACAAAATTTTAAAATATAGAGTGGAAAGGAATAAATAAAACTTTCCTTGCTTGCAGATGACATGATTGTTGACATAAAAAAATCCAAAAGATTCTCAGAAAAACTCCTGGAATATTAGTGATTATAGAAAGCTATCAGAATATAAGGTTACTATACAAAACTCAATTGCTTTTCTACATATTAGCAATGAACAAGCACAATTTGAAATTACAAACACACTAACATTTACATTACTACCCCTCAAAATGATATACTTAGGTATAAATCTAACAAAATATGTACAAAATCTATGTAAGGAACACTACAAAACTCTCATGAAAGATATCAAAAAACTAGGCTGGGTGCAGTGGCTCATGCTTGTAGTCCCAACACTTTGGGAGATTGAGGAGGGCAGATCACCTGAGGTCAGGAGTTTGAGACCAGCCTGGCTAACATGGTGAAACTCCATCTCTACTGAGAATAGTGGCAAGTGCCTGTAATCCCAGCTGCTTGGGAGGCTAAGGCAGGAGAATAGCTTGAGAATAGATCCGGGAGATCATGCCACCGCACTCCAGCCTGGGTAACAGAGTGAGATCCTGTCAAAAAAAACAAAAACAAAAACAAAAACTAAATAAATGAGGATATATTTCATGTTTTTGTATAAAAACCTCAAGGTAGTCAAGATATCAGTTCTCCTAAACTTGATCTATAGTTTCAACACAATCCTAAATAATCTTAGCAGGTTATTCTATAGATATCAACAAACTGATTCTAATGTTTATACAGAGAAGAAAAAGAATCAGAATCACCAATTTAATATTAAAGAAGAATAAAATTGGAGGAGGGATGCTATCAAACTTTGACTTACTATAAAGCTATTGTAATCAAAATAGTATGGTGTTGGTGAAAGAATAGACAAATATAACAGAATAGAGAGCCCAGAAATAGACCCACATAAATGGAGTTAACTGGTCTTGACGAACGGGTGAAGGCAATACAGTGGAGCAAATACAGTCTTTTCAGAAAATGGTGCTGGAACAACTGGACACCCACATGCAAAAAAATTAAGCTAATTTGAACATAGGCCTTACAACTCTCCCACAGATTAATTCAAAATGGACTATCAATCTAGATGTTAAAACACAAAAATACAAAGCTCCTAGAAGATAACATAGGAGAAAATCTATGACTTTGGGTATCGCAATGGCTTTTTAGAAACAGCTTCAAAGGCATGATCTATGAAGAGGAGAAGATAAGCTGCTGACTGAGAATGAATATTTGCAAAAGACACATTTGATACAGGACTCCTATCTAAAATACACAAAGAACTCTTAAAACTCAACAATAAATAACTCAATTAAAAAATGAGCAAAAGGCATGAACCGACACCTCACTAAAGAAGATATAAAGAAGGAACATAAAATAAGCATATGAAAATATATTCAACATATATAATTACGGAATTGCAAATTGAAACAATAATGAGAAATCACTGCTAGAATGGCCAAAATCCAAATCACTGACACCACCAAATGCTGAGGAGGATGTGGAGCAACAGGACCTCTCATTCATTGCTGCTGGGGGCTACAAAGTGGTACGGCCACTTTGGAAGACCGTTTTGCAGTTTCTTACAAAACTAACCGGTTCTTACCATATAATCTAGAAATTTCATTCTCAGATATCCACCCAAATAAACTGAAAACTTATGTTGGAACAAAAACCTGCACATGAATGTTTATGGCAGCTTCATTCATAATTGCCAAAATTTGGAAGCAACTAAGATTTCCTTCGGTAGTTGAGTGTGTAAATAAAGTGTGGTACTTCCAGGCAATGGAATATTACTCAATATTTTGAAAAGAAATAAACTATCAAGCTATGAAAAACATGGAAAAAGCTTCAATACAGTAGGTGAAATAAGCCAATATGAAAAGGCTGCATACTGTATAATTCCAACTATATGATCTTCTGGATAAAGCAAAATTATAGAGATAGTAAAAAAGATCAGTAGTTACCAGAGATTATGGGATATGGAGAGATGATTAGGCAGAGCACAGAGGATTTTTAGGATAGTGAAATTATTCTATATGATACACTAATGGTGAATATATGACATTATACATTTCTCAAAACCTATAGAATGTACAGCATCTAGAGTGAACTGTAACACAAACTATGGACTTTGAGTGATAACAATGTGTCAATATAAGTTCATCACCTCTGACAAATATACCTGATGTGGGATGTTGATAGTGTGGGACGTTGCGCGTGTGTGGGGACAAAAAGCTTATGAGGGCTTTTTGTACTTACCACTCAATTAGGCTGTAAGCCTAACACCTCTAAAAAGTCAAGTTTATTAATTTAAAAAATACACGTATATTTGAAATTGTTAAAATTTACTTGATTATCTATTAATTCATCTTATTGCTAGCTTGACCCTGGAGGTGATCAAATAAAAAATCCAATGCTTCCTTTATATGTCTGTTCTTGATTCTAAATAGCTAACTAATCATCAAGGAGTCTGATATGTCATTTTCTCTTTAATAGCTGTGTGATTTATTGTTTCAAATTAACAGTAATGGCTAATGGCATAACTTCTATCCCCTAAGTTAAAGAATTAAGAATCTGTGATTTGTTTCCTCTCAATACATCCATCTCTTCTCTACTAGGAACTGGGTCATTGTTACTCTCTGGGTACCCGCAGTTAACAGATATCCTAGCAAGACTCATAAATTCTGAACTTGTTTCTGTTAGGATCATTCTCTTTGCTCTTAGTAGATCCAGCCTCTTCAGCTACATACTTTGTAAAATTTTATCTCAGTGACACATCGTTTGTTTAAGAATTGTTGCCAGGTCGTATTTAATCTGTGAAGCTGTTTTCTAAGGACCTGATATTAAGATTTCTATGACTATTTTGATAATCAGTAGAAAAATGCAAACATATTCAGTGACTCAGTCAACCTTGACAAAAGAACAGTTTCAAGTATTTTCCTGACAGAAATCACTGAAGACATTCACTTTGCATTCATAAAAACATCTTCGTCAAATCACTTTTTATTTAGCAAGCCACTTATGAAGGTATTTTACATCATAGCCCAAATGTAGAAAACTTATTCTCCCTTTTCTGTTGAGTAAAACGTGGTTGATTATGTCTGTTTTGGGATACTTTTGAGATGTAAATTTTGGTTTCAACAAAGGAAGTTGATTTGAATTTTCTAGTCTTTATATTTGTCTTCTGGTATAATCATCATTGTGTTTCTATTGTCTTTATGTGAATGATACACATTTTACCCATGACAAAATTTAATACTTGGAAAGTCCCTGACATTAACACCATCAGCTTGCTTCCTCATTTGTTCAATCTTGTCCTTGCCTCCCCTGTATAGTGGGTGTTCTTTCTTTTCCATAACAAGTAGACATTAACATAGCATGCTAAAATAGATCATCTTTGCCACACAAGAAGAGATTTTGGCATTGTTTATTCATAAAATTTTCTTTCTGTCAAAAATGCATATGGCAGATCAAGTATTTACTAGCAGTCACACAGGCCTGCTTGAAAAATAATACAGTTTATAATATATTATGTACAAGATATTATAATATAAAATAATATATTTATACGTATATATTATGCATAATATATTCTCATATGTGTTATCATTTTATAGTTATGTGTATTTATATAAATTGCTTGGAATGATTTTTTTTTTTACAGATCAATGTTCTCCAACCTCATTCCTTTTAAGAACTCAAATGGAGTTTGTTTTCAGTTAAGATCCTAAAATTTGCAGTTGAGCTTCATATCTAAATGGTTTCCCTATTTCAGTTAAAGAGGGATGAGCCATAAATATTACTTTTCATATCTATAAATGTTTATATCAGAGAAATAAGCCACCTTATAGAAAAAATGGTAGAGTCAATGATAGTGATAGTTTACAGGAAAATGTGTGACATTTTATACTACTTCTGTGTTATCAACTTTTAGAATAAAAGTCTCTTTTATAGACTTGGTCAGCCTCATAAGTATAAGAATCTACACCACATAGAAAATACTGTAGTGCTATCTATGATATTGTCAATGTATGGCACATATACTATGAATTACATACAAGACACATAGTATGCTTGACACACACACACACAAGATAATCATCTGGTAAATATAACATGGAAATCTAATTCACAAACAAAGCAAAATTAGAAATAGAAATTGCGAAGACATAAATGTGAAAAAATACATAATACTAAGCTAATACATTTGAAGATATTGATGACATTAATAATTTTCTAGAAAATAATTTACCAAACACTGAGCTGAACAAATATCAAGTGCTGTACTTAAGTGAAATTTTAAAAGGTATTAAAGAATATTCTCATAAGGTATACCATAACAAAATAACCTTTATCTCTAAGGAGATAAAAAGAACCTATATTGACAGGCCTCATAAGTAATAATGTCCTCATGTGTGCAGTGCATGTCATAGGCAGTTCTAATGTTCTGAGAGTCCTGTGATTCTGGGCCATCTTCCATCACAGACCTCGAGTTTACTTGGGCCACCTTTATGATCAATTACATTTTAAGAAGAGCCTTCTGATCTACATTTTCATGCTGAATGACTAATAAATAACTTTGAGATAATAAAATAGCCCACATCATAACTTGGGTAACAAGAATATTCAGAAGAAAAGCACTTTAAAAATAAGAGAAGTTAAACTAATCTTTAAAAGAAATCTCCCCAGAAGAGATACATTTTATGGAGAAATTGTGCTGTTATCCCAGAAGAAGATCACATTATCTTGTTTAAATTACCTCCAATTCAAAGGTAAGTAACACAGAGAAGGATTTTCAGCATGATTCAACAATAGAACCCAATGCATTTGAGTGTTTATTTCTTTATGTATTTGTGGTTAGGTCATTTATTGATTTGTTTTAGAATTTATCTCTTTGAATTTCTATAGATTACGATAATTAATAATACAAATAATAACATTAAGCATTTACTGAATATTGACAATATGCTAGGCATCATGCAAAACACTTGGTTTTACCAATACTGGTAAACACTTGATTTTACCAGTATTGTCTCATTTAGTCCTTACTACAACCCAGCAGGATAAGTGTTGCTATTATCTTCATTTCATAGAAAAGTAAACTGAAACATAATCATTTATACAACATTGTAACTATGTAACCACAATCTTGTAGAGCCGAGGTAATGAACATCCACCATGAACAAAACAGACACATATCCCTGCCTTTGTAATGCTTATAGTCTAGTGATAAACATGCATTGGAAAAATTAGCTATGGGCAGGTGACTGACAAAACTCTCTGTCTTTGCTACATGAGAATCTGACTTTTGGCTAACTCTCTAGTTCTGTTCTCCTGGAAACCTGGTAAACATAGATTGTCTGCTACGTTACTCAGCAACATTATTTATGATTTAAAAAAATGACCCCAGTTGCATCTGGACTGGTAGGAAATGTAAAGAGACTATCAATATGTCGTGGGAATGCCGCATTTTGGGTTTTACTGAATGTGGTGAATCTTGTTAATGAAGCATGTACTTTGTGCGAACCCTATGTGCTGCAGCCACAGAGTTGTTAAAAGGAATACTGGCTTCTATGACAGTATGAGCCTATTTGTCAGGATGGCCCCAACCGATTCCCAGTGCAGATCTCATAGCCTAGCACCTGAACTTGCTCCTGGAGAGCTACATGGTCCATTCTAGGGACTGCAGCAGGGGCTCCTGCTGAGAAGAGCTATTGATGCTTCCCTACTGGCCAGCTGTGGTTCTTTAATATCCTTCTGCATACATGAGTTCCTAGTGTGTTATGTGGTAGTCTTAGAATTCTGAATGTTTAGGTAAATCTAAGGAGACTAATGAGTATTGTGACAGGCAAGATTGTGCATGGCAGATGGTGGTAAGTTTTCTGATTAGCAAAGAGAAAGAGAAAATGTCAAGGAGTGGAGGTTTAGTGGTGGAAATTAAAACAAACAAAAATTAACAGGGTAGTCAGGGAGGATCTCACTGAGACAGGGACATTTTAAAAAATATGTGAGAAACACGTGCAGAACATAGGAAGCAGAGAATACACATACACAAATCCATGCAACTGTAATCTCTGTCAGGGCTGGAATTCTGTTTTGCTTCCCCACTTTTTCTCCAGAATATATTCTAGTTCTTGGTGAGTAGTAGCTTAAAAAATGAATGAATAAAAGGTCAAGTTGGGTTTAGGAATATGAAAAACGTGACTTATCTTTATTTCCCCTAGGACACTTAGAAAATCAAAACAACGATTAATAAAATCAAAGTTTCACAAGATCAAAGCATCTCTTGGTAAATAAAACAGCATTTTTTGACACCCTTGAAATTCTCATTTTTTTTTTTTTTGTCATAGTGAGCTCATGGATCAGTTCAGGGTCTTTTTATATTTAAGAGTGTGGTTCACTCTCTTCATATACCTGTCTCTCCTTCAGTGTCTTCATGTAGGTGTACGTGTTAATATCATCACATTTGGTTCCTTATAAATATTCAGGGTTAAGAAGAAACAAAATCTGCAATTTTAAAGCAACTGTTTTGCCAATTTGAACTTCAATTCCTGTGGTAAGGAATTTGAACTGAATTTCAAATTCTATTCTTAAGAAACAGAATGTGCATTTCTACAGAAAACATCATTGGTGAGGTATGTAAATTTTCAAAAATACAAATTCATCAGAATGCAAAATATCTCTGTAACTATGTTTTTAGATTTTACATGTTATAAATTTTATTTTTGATATTACAGCTTGCAATTTTTGTGTTTGCATGAGTTTTAAGCCCAAGTCTGTATTATAGTAACTACTGATGAAATATACTAAATAAAATCATTATGCAAATCAACTTATATAGATCTATACTATTAAGATTATTAGTCTTTCTGGTAAAAGATAAATAAATATGAAAAAATAACAATTCCTGTCATCAGTTTAGAGTTTTTATATTGTTTGATTGATATATATAAAATAAATTATCATTTAAGACATATAATCTAAATAAAACAGAAGCATAGTTTTAATTTAAGAAATAATGGCTCCTAACAGGTAAACATTATGGTGTAAGAGGTAATGACTACAAATGGCTGTCTTAAGTGCCATGGCCATGGCTTCATTATTTTTTGTGCATAAAAGAGTGATTTTAATAAAAGTCTCGCGTTCGTGTTCTGAAAGCTATTACCTTTCAGCTATTGCATATACCTCTTTGTCTAGAGGGCAAAGTGAACAACATCTCATATTTTTCTTAGGCACGATATGAAAGCATTAATTTCCTTCTGCTGCTTTGAAGGAAATCAGTGCTGTGGGGCAAGTCAATGCAGAATGATCACATTTTCACTCGTAATCAATATAGCTAGGTGACAGGGGGCATCTGTTTTTCATCCAGCATCCAGTAAAGTAAAATGATAAGTGGATTTTCTTCAAAAGAGATTCTTTTAGGAAACGCAGATGAAAATAGCGTTCTTAGCAAGCCACTGAGAAAGTTAGTTATTACTGCAATTCCTTGGCAGCCAAGACAGATGTGAGTTTAGCCGTTCCTTTTCTCCTCTTCTATCTCTCTCAGTGGGCTAATTTGAAAATCTGTAACTTTACTTAAGGAGTTGGCTATGAATCATAAATGACAGAATTAATATTTAAGGATAATATATTTAGTCCTTGCAGTGTCTCCATGGACTCCTCAACTTCTAAACACCCATTATGTTTTAAGTGAAAGTGTAGATCTGCATTTTGTGCTGGAAAAAAAATGTAATTACCAAATCACTGTAGGTTCATTTTTTCTAAGGCATATATTTCTTGAGAGATTTTTCTAAAATGTGAATGAGCTAAATTATAGAAAATGTTTCAAATTGCCATTAGCTGGTTTTGACTGAAAAGCAGTGGATATTTTATGTTGAAATTGAAATATTAGGATACTTGAAGAAAATGACTAACAATAAAAAACCTAACTTTCATAAACTCTACATTATAGAATCCTGTAAATTTTATACTTGTGCCAAAAAAGTACATTTTAATTGTTAAAAATCTGCAAAATTTCTGATTTTTTTCTCTAAATAAATATTGCACTTATTAAAATGTTTTGGAATATGGCTTACCAAAAATGTAAGAGAAAGAAGGAAGGAAGGGAGGGAGGAAATGAAAGTGTGATAGGACTCTTCGGGCTGGCTAATGGCAAGTGCAGAAATTACTTTGCTTCTGTAGCCTTTTGGTCATGTTGCCATGGATTCTCCACTTTATATATTGGCCAAATTTTCAGCAATCTTCTCAGAGTAGTTTTCATCTGTAGGTAAGGGAGAGGATTATAGATGATGATTCTTATTCTGTTTTCTGAGGTTCCAGATAGCGTGGATCTGCAAACAGCATCGGACTCATAGCCTCATGCATAGTCCTGTGTGTTTTTTAACCACCAGAATCTATATTAAGAAGATCAACTAGAACGTATTTCTGTAATTGTTCATCATTCAATTCCTTGGAACCCATGAATCCTTGGGCAATTCTTTCAGCTTTATTTGTTTTAATGTCCAGGTACTGACTTATGGTGTTGTGCTTCTTGATTTATTTAGGGATGCCAGTTGGGAAGAAAAATATTGTGATTGATTTCAAGCTCAATAGAATCACCACATTTAAAAACATTATCTTTTGCTGTTTATAAATAATACACACATTCTTTCCATAAAAGAGCCAACCAACGAATGTCTGTGTGGAACTAAACATGAAAACTGCTCTTTGTCTGCGCTCTGCAACTTCCAGACTCTAGAGCTAAATGTTCTTGCAATATTGTATGTATCTTTCCATTCCAATTTCTGTCATTTGCAAACCTTTTGTTCATACAAAGATAGTAAATTTTACTTAAAAAGTATCATATTGAATAGAGTTGAACTTAATTTTTGTTTATTTGTAAAAGAAGGATAATAATATGTATTTCATAGAGTTATTGGGGGAGACTAAGTAAAATATAAAAGGAAAAAGATGATCCTGGCATAAAATGTGCACTGAAGCCATTACTATGCTATACAAACATGACTCTTTCTAGGGCGTAATTTTCTAGAAGAGGTATTTGGATTGAAGGACAAACATACTTGTAACTTAGAAAGATAAGAGCGAATTGCTTTATGGTAACTCTATCTCAGTAAGGAACACCGTACTTTCTGATTTTCCTGGACTCTTCAATACTGGGTTAAGTTCTCCTCATTTAACATGGATTTATTATGTGCCTATGATGCACTGAGTACCTGTTAAGCATATAGGATACAATTGTGAGCAAAGCAGGCATGGTCGTGGCTCACTGAATTTACAACTTGGTAATAAATAAGTAAATTAACAAGATAATTGAAAACATTATAATTGTAAAGAGTGCTGTGTATAAAAAAAACAGAGAGCCAAGGAAGCAAGGTATGTGCTTTGTATAAAAGAACAGAGAGGCAAGAAAACGTGCAACAGGGAAACAGGTCCTGTCCAGAAAGCTGGTAATCGTCACAGAGTTAATATTAACTTGGGCTACCATGGAGGAAAGATGTGATGAGATGACTTCTCAAAGGAGTTATTATTGTTTTAGTATTACGTTGGATATAGGTATAATGTTAATCAATGTTATCATCATAGTTGTGAAAAAAAATATCGAGATAACAACTAGGTTTCCCTCTTGCAACCCTGTACAGACAGCAGTGCCAACCTTTATGAGAAGGGACAGTGGAGCAAGTTCAAGTTGGGAGGGGACGATCACACTTTTAGATATAAAAACACCGAATTTGCAGCACTAAAAAGGACCTGTCAAATATAAAGTACTCAGAACTCAGGAGAGGTCTAAGCTGGAGATATACATTTTGGAGTCATGATTTTAAAGTGGTAATGGAAGCCATAAGGACAGATGAGATTATGTAGTTATTTTTTTTTTTTTTTGTTATACTTTAAGTTCTCGGGTACATGTGCACAATGTGCAGGTTAGTTACATACGTATACATGTGCCATGTTGGTGTGCTGCACCCAGTAACTCGTCATCTAGCATTAGGTATATCTCCTAATGCAATCCCTCCCCCCTCCCCCCACCCCACAACAGTCCCTGGGGTGTGATGTTCCCCTTCCTGTGTCCAAGTGTTCCCACTGTAGTTCTTTTAAGTCTGGAGCTGCATCATTTAATATAGGAAACACTACCACATGAGGCTACTAAGCCCTTGAGATGTGGCTAGTTTGAATCTGAAATCACATCAGATTTTGAAGACTTGCGTGGAAACAAAGAATGTAAAATATCTCAGTAATACATATATTGGTTGCATTTTGAGGGATAACATTTTGGATATACTGGACTATTAAAATTAATCTTATTAGTTTCTTTTTATATTTTTGATGTAGCTACTAGAACATGTAAAATTTCACAGGACATTTGTGACTATACTTCTATTGGATACCAGGGTTATAGTGAGAAATTAATACCTGTACTTGAACTTTGATAAAATCAGTATTTAACAGCTTGGTAGAGAATGATTATCTGCACAAAACGTTATTTAAGAGTAGTCAAAGTAGTAAAAGAAAAATCATACTCACTTGGAGGTAATGAAAAGAGTACGTTTCAAGATAAAATGTTCTACAGTAAGGAATTCTCAGAGGTCAAGAAAGATACAGATTGAAAAGTGTGCATTGGATTTAGTGATTATGAATACTTTTGAAGATAGTAACATTTATTTTGGTAGAAGGGATGAGAGAAAACCAGCTTTTCAATGTTGATGAATGAACTGAGCATCAATATTTGGAGATTAAGAGTGTAGACAAATCTCTACAATTTGTCTATAAAGGGGAAATGAGATGAAGGAATATGTTTTAATACAAAGAGACCTGACTTTTTTTTTTTTTTTTTTGAGACGGAGTCTGGCTCTGTCGCCCAGGCTGGAGTGCGGTGGTGCGATCTCGGCTCACTGGAAACTCCACCTCCCGGGTTCACACCCTTCTCCTGCCTCAGCCTCTCGAGTAGTTGGGACCACAGGCGCCCACCACGCCCGGATAATTTTTTTGTATTTTTAGTAGAAACGGGGTTTCACCGTGTTAGCCAGGATGGTCTCGATCTCCTGACCTCGTGATCCGCCCGCCTCGGCCTCCCAAAGTGCTGGGATTAGAGGCCTGAGCCACCGCACCCAGCCAGACCTGACCATGTTTAAAAGCCAAGAGAGTTATCCAGAAAAGAAGGGAAGTTTCCAGGTACAGGAGAAAGTCGAGGTAATGAATGATTTATAGTTTCTGGGAAGCAGAGTAATGGAGTCCTCCTACCAGAGCACTTGCCACATTTTAAATAACTGTGTGCTTTCTTGCTATGTTTATCATTAGATTATAATGAGGAAAGGAAGATAGGAGCTGTTTCTTCTCCTTTGCCTCGACACCTACTCTGAAGCGTTCTGTACTTAGTATAGTTTCAAAATAGGTTTCTAACTGAAGAAAACAGAGGTGTTACATGTAGTTGGAGTTTGCAACGCACACTCTGCTCACAATGCACAGCTCTTAAGTGTGAAATGTTTGTTAATTAAGAGATTATAATTATTCTTCGTAATGCTCACTGGAAAAGAAAGGGGAGAGGACCATTATCATTATGTTTTTATACTGATTATGTTTACAGACTGTCCATGTACATACTGGACTACAGACACCTGTGGATACTGGGAGCTGGGAAGCTTAGGAGAAGGGGCCCCGAAAAAGGTCCATTTGAAAAGGTTACTTAAAAAGAAGTGAACAAATCTCAAACCATATTTCCTTTGCAGCCCATCAAATCTACGCAGGTGTTGTACTGGGTTTCTTGATGTCCATTATCACTTTATTCCAGGCTCTGGCTGGGCGAAGTCATTTTGTCACTCTCCTGGTGGGGCTGCTGCTGTTGACGCAGCGCTTATGCCGAAGTTGACTTCCAGGACATATGAGCCCCAGTGAACATAAAAAACCACCTCAGGTTTGAGAGGGACTTGATGGTTGGGCTTTTCTCATTATTCCCCTTCCCTTGGTGCGTTGTTCAGTTTCCCTGTCAGGTATCTTCTCTACTGGCCTTAGACATGAGAGGAATATACAACATCCAGAGAACTGTGTTTTCTGAACCCTGGTCTCATTAGCTTATAGGCAAGTGTATTCATTATTTTCTAGAAAACAAATCTGGAGAAAATATACAACTTCTAGAGACACCACATTTTAAAAAGATAACATTTAAAGAACACTTAAATCTTTCATACAGTGATGTAAACCTTTTAGCTTTAGCAAATCTGAATAACTTAGTAATTATAAGCTAGAGATCTAGAGTCAAAGTAATGAAGCCAGAAAGCTGTTTTACTTACATAACACCAAGAATAGCAAAGCCAGTGATCTTAGGAAGTAGGTTGAAGACATTAAAATGTTATTTTAAAACTATAAAGGAAAGAAGAGGGTGGTAGATAGTATACAGACTTGAGACTTGGCCTCAAATACCCTTGAAATAAGCAACTGTGGCTTTGTCAAGTTAAACCTCCCTTGGTCTCAATTTCCTCCTATGGAAAGTTAGTTGGTTGGATTAATTGTCAATAATGTCATTCATAGCCATAAAATGATGGAATTTCTAATGAATTCCAATCAACATCTTTCATGCTTAAAATATCATCTTAGCAAGTAGGCTACTAAATAGTAAATGATGAATATGTAAGTGGAAAAGGACACTATCACACATTTTCAGTGAAATCTTTATGAGAGAAATCTTTAAATTTCCTTTTAAAACATTTCTAGTGAGTATGATGGAGGGCTAATTAGATGTTAATTGTTCATGTCTTCTGATTAGGAAACTTAGGAAGTGTTTTAGAGCAGTGACTTAATAAGGAATGACACTTGAATCTTACCCATAATTAGCTTCTTACATTTGGCTGCAGTTTGAATCTGTGCTATGGGAATGATTTAAAGAGATTAATCGTTTTCAAGGACCAAGTAAGTGCTGATAAGTTACCCAAGAACACCTTCCAAACTGAAGGAGACATTGATGACTTTGATTCTCTGTGATTTATTTATATGTTTGCCAGGGTAAAGGGAAAAGCAAGAGACCTAGCCTTTAGGTGGGTCATAAGCTCTCAGTATCAGCTTTCAAATGGTTACACAGGTAACACCCTTATGCTTCTTTTAATGGGAAAAATTTCATGGAGCCAAACAATGAAAAATCAATTTTTTCAGCCTGTACTTAAAAAAAACCACTATTCTGTTCTTTATAAAAATTTGTTGGATATAAATCCCCCTATTACCCCAATTGACAGCGCTCTGCCAACAGCAGAGGAAACAGAATTAAGCAAGAATTGCACACCTTCTATAAAGAAAATAACAAAAATATTTTCAAGAATAATGTAACAAATTCTTGTGTACCTAATATCCAGCTTAAGAAATGGAACATGTTGAACTGTAGTAAGACTTCTGTTTAGCCTGAGGCTTGTAGCATATTATTCTCAAGCATATCTATACTTTTACTACATGTATCTGTATCCCTAGATGATATATTTATATTTCTTCATTGTTGGAATTTGATACAGCTTAATAAAAACATTTTCCCTGCTTGAATTCAGAACCAATGGAAAGGTTGACTAAGAAGTCAGGTAGATACAGTTATCTTGATACTTGGCTTACAGGGTGAGGAGTCATTGTGCAGCAACAATATACTTATGAGTTCTGAACTGTAGAAATAGAGTAACCTACACATTCATTAGAAGGAGAGAACACTTGCAGACCTTCCCATGGGAAGTAAAATGGTATTGCCTGTAAGAGCAAACCAGAATGTGTCTCTGTGAGGGCAGCTGAGTCCAATAAGGAGAAGGAATATGGATCAAAGGATTTTCAGCAACCAAAAAAAGACACAGGTAACACCAGGGAATTCCTTTGTTCATAATTAACAAAGATTATCACCTGCTTCCAATAGGGTGGAAGGAAAAGTTGTTTCATAATACCACTGTACAATGGTTTTAGTTATTACATTAAATTTATGTCTGTTACAGTTCTAGTAAGGTATACACCATTTCATTTCAGGTTAGAGGTTCAATATTCTGTGCCACTTCTAGAAATGTCTAAGTTAAATGATCTCTTGAGATAATGTTATGTTAGGGATTAGTGAACTAAGTGGGCCCTGTTTGACTTGTAGAGACGATATTCTTTTACATAGAGTTGGAAAAGGCAAACATGTAGAGCAGCTGAGAAAATTCTGTCATATGTGGCTTATTTTTGTCTGGCTGCGCTGTATGTTCCAGTTGGATAACCCAGAGTGAAGCATGTTTTTTCCCTGCAACAGAAGCAATTATACAAACATAAAAGCAAAATAATCTCAATCTGCGTGATATTATATATTTGAACATTCTTTCAAAGTCAGAACATATATACACATATATACACATATAGGTTGATAAACGCACTGTGCATTAATTCAAAAATAAGAAAATATACACGTATATATAGTCCCAAATTTTGCATTACTACATACATAACCTTTACATATTTGCTTGGACTTGAATAGAACGTCTTCTCTTTCCCACTATTTTCTTTTTTTTTTTTCCTCTTTTTTTTTTCTTTTCTTTTCTTTTATTATTGTTACCTTTGAGTTTTAGGGTACATGTGCACAATATGCAGGTTTGTTACATATGTATACATGTGCCATGCTGGTGTGCTGCACCCATTAACTCGTCATTTAGCATTCGGTATATCTCCTAATGCTAGCCCTCCCCCCTCCCCCCACCCCACAACAGTCCCCAGAGTGTGATGTTCTCCTTCCTGTGTCCATGTGTTCTCATTGTTCAATTCCCACCTAGGAGTGAGAACATGCGGTGTTTGGTTTTTTGTCCTTGCAATAATTTGCTGAGAATGATGGTTTCCAATTTCATCCATGTCCCTGGATGATTACATGAACTCATCATTTTTTATGGCTGCATAGTATTCCATGCTGTATATGTGCCACATTTTGTTAATCCAGTCTATCATTGGTGGACATTTGGGTTGGTTCCAAGTCTTTGCTATTGTGAATAGTGCTGCAATAAACATACATGTGCATGTGTCTTTATAGCAGCATGATTTATAATCCTTTGGGTATATACCCAGTAATGGGATGGCTGGGTCAAATGGAATTTCTAGTTCTAGATCCCTGAGGAATCGCCACACTGATTTCCACAATGGTTGAACTAGTTTACAATCTCACCAACAGTGTAAAAGTGTTCCTATTTCTCCACATCCTCTCCAGCACCTGTTGTTTCCTGACTTTTTAATGATGGCCATTCTAACTGGTGTGAGATGGTATCTCATTGTGGTTTTGATTTGCATTTCTCTGATGGCCAGTGATGGTGAGCATTTTTTCATGTGTCTTTTGGCTGCATAAATGTCTTCTTTTGAGAAGTGTCTATTCATGTCCTTCGCCCACTTTTTGATGGGGTTGTTTGTTTTTTTCTTGTAGATTCGTTTGAGTTCATCGTAGATTTTGGATATTAGCCCTTTGTCAGATGAGTAGGTTGCGAAAATTTTCTCCCATTTTGTAGGTTGCCTGTTCACTCTGATGGTAGTTTCTTTTGCTGTGCAGAAGCTCTTTAGTTTAATTAGATCCCATTTGTCAATTTTGGCTTTTGTTGCCATTGCTTTTGGTGTTTTAGTCATGAAGTCCTTGCCCATGCCTATGTCCTGAATGGTAATGCCTAGGTTTTCTTCTAGGTTTTTTATGGTTTTAGGTCTAACGTTTAAGTCTTTAATCCATCTTGAATTAATTTTTGAATACAGTGTAAGGAAGGGATCCAGTTTCAGCTTTCTACATATGGCTAGCCAGTTTTCCCAGCACCATTTATTAAATAGGGAATCCTTTCCCCATTGCTTGTTTTTGTCAGATTTGTCAAAGATCAGATAGTTGTAGATATGTGGCATTATTTCTGAGGGCTCTGTTCTGTTCCATTGATCTATATCTCTGTTTTGGTACCAGTACTATGCTGTTTTGGTTCCTGTAGCCTTGTAGTATAGTTTGAAGTCAGGTAGCGTGATGCCTCCAGCTTTGTTCTTCTGGCTTAGGATTGACTTGGCGATGAGGGCTCTTTTTTGGTTCCATATGAACTTTAAAGTAGTTTTTTCCAACTCTGTGAAGAAAGTCATTGGTAGCTTGATGGGGATGGCATTGAATCTATAAATTACCTTGGGCAGTATGGCCATTTTCACAATATTGATTCTTCCTACCCATGAGCATGGAATGTTCTTCCATTTCTTTGTATCCTCTTTTATTTCCTTGAGCAGTGGTTTGTAGTTCTCCTTGAAGAGGTCCTTCACGTCCCTTGTAAATTGGACTCCTAGGTATTTTATTCTTTTTGAAGCAATTGTGAATGGGAATTCACTCATGATTTGGCCCTCTGTTTGTCTGTTATTGGTGTATAAGAATGCTTGTGATTTTTGTACATTGATTTTGTATCCTGAGACTTTGCTGAAGTTGCTTATCAGCTTAAGGAGATTTTGGGCTGAGGCAATGGGGTTTTCTAGATATACAGTCATGTCGTCTGCAAACAGGGACAATTTGACTTCCTCTTTTCCTAATTGAATACCCTTTATTTCCTTCTCCTGCCTAATTGCCCTGGCCAGAACTTCCAACATTATGTTGAATAAGAGTGGTGAGAGAGGGCATCCCTGTCTTGTGCCAGTTTTCAAAGGGAATGCTTCCAGTTTTTGCCCATTCAGTATGATATTGGCTGTGGGTTTGTCATAGATAGCTCTTATTATTTTGAGATACTTCCCATCAATACCTAATTTATTGAGAGTTTTTAGCATGAAGCGTTGTTGAATTTTGTCAAAGGCCTTTTCTGCATCTATTGAGATAATCATGTGGTTTTTGTCTTTGGTTCTGTTTATATGCTAGATTACATTTATTGATTTGCATATATTGAACCAGCCTTGCATCCCAGGGATGAAGCCCACTTGATCATGGTGGATAAGCTTTTTGATGTGCTGCTGGATTCGGTTTGCCAGTATTTTATTGAGGATTTTTGCATCAATGTTCATCAAGGATATTGGCCTAAATTCTCTTTTTTGGTTGTGTCTCTGCCAGGCTTTGGTATCAGGATGATGCTGGCCTCATAAAATGAGTTAGGGAGGATTCCCTCTTTTTCAATTGAGTGGAATAGTTTCAGAAGGAATGGTACCAGTTCCTCCTTGTACCTCTGGTAGAATTTGGCTGTGAATCCATCTGGTCCTGGCCTCTTTTTGGTTGATAAGCTATTGATTATTGCCACAATTTCAGAGCCTGTTATTGGTCTATTCAGAGATTCAACTTCTTCCTGGTTTAGTCTTGGGAGGGTGTATGTGTCGAGGCATTTATCCATTTCTTCTAGATTTTCTAGTTTATTTGGGTAGAGGTGTTTGTAGTATTCTCTGATGGTAGTTTGTATTTCTGTGGGATCGGTGGTGATATCCCCTTTATCATTTTTCATTGCATCTATTTGATTCTTCTCTCTTTTCTTCTTTGTTAGTCTTGCTAGCGGTCTATCAATTTTGTTGATCCTTTCAAAAAACCAGCTCCTGGATTCATTAATTTTTTGAAGGGTTTTGTGTGTCTCTATTTCCTTCAGTTCTGCTCTGATTTTAGTTATTTCTTGCCTTCTGCTAGCTTTTGAATGTGTTTGCTCTTGCTTTTCTAGTTCTTTTAATTGTGATGTTAGGGTGTGAATTTTGGATCTTTCCTGCTTTCTCTTGTGGGCATTTAGTGCTATAAATTTCCCTCTACACACTGCTTTGAATGTGTCCCAGAGATTCTGGTATGTTGTGTCTTTGTTCTCGTTGGTTTCAAAGAACATCTTTATTTCTGCCTTCATTTCGTTATGTACCCAGTAGTCATTCAGGAGCAGGTTGTTCAGTTTCCATGTAGTTGAGTGGTTTTGAGTGAGTTTCTTAATCCTGAGTTCTAGTTTGATTGCACTGTGGTCTGAGAGACAGTTTGTTATAATTTCTGTTCTTTTACATTTGATGAGGAGAACTTTACTTCCAAGTATATGGTCAATTTTGGAGTAGGTGTGGTGTGGTGCTGAAAAAAATGTATATTCTGTTGATTTGAGGTGGAGAGTTCTGTAGATGTCTATTAGGTCTGCTTGGTGCAGAGCTGAGTTCAATTCCTGGGTATCCTTGTTAACTTTCTGTCTCATTGATCTGTCTAATGTTGACAGTGGGGTGTTAAAGTCTCCCATTATTAATGTGTGGGAGTCTAAGTCTCTTTGTAGGTCACTCAGGACTTGCTTTATGAATCTGGGTGCTCCTGTGTTGGGTGCATATATATTTAGGATAGTTAGCTCTTCTTGTTGAATTGATCCCTTTACCATTATATAATGGCCTTCTTTCTCTCTTCTGATCTTTGTTGGTTTAAAGTCTGTTTTATCAGAGACTAGAATTGCAACCCCTGCCATTTTTTGTTTTCCATTTGCTTGGTAGATCTTCCTCTATCCCTTTATTTTGAGCCTATGTGTGTCTCTGCACGTGAGATGGGTTTCCTGAATACAGCACACTGATGGGTCTTGACTCTTCATCCAATTGGCCAGTCTGTGTCTTTTAATTGGAGCATTTAGTCCATTTACATTTAAAGTTAATATTGTTATGTGTGAATTTGATCCTGTCATTATGATGTTAGCTGGTTATTTTGCTCATTAGTTGATGCAGTTTCTTCCTAGCCTCAGTGGTCTTTACAATTTGGCATGATTTTGCAGTGGCTGCTACCGGTTGTTCCTTTCCATGTTTAGTGCTTCCTTCAGGAGCTCTTGTAAGGCAGGCCTGGTGGTGAGAAAATCTCAGCATTTGCATGTCTGTAAAGTATTTTATTTCTCCTTCACTTATGAAGCTTAGTTTGGCTGGATATGAAATTCTGGGTTGAAAATTCTTTTCTTTAAGAATGTTGAATATTGGCCCCAACCCTCTTCTGGCTTGTAGAGTTTTTGCCGAGAGATCCGCTGTTAGTCTGATGGGCTTCCCTTTGTGGGTAACCCGACCTTTCTCTCTGGCTGCCCTTACCATTTTTTCTTTCATTTCAACTTTGGTGAATCTGACAATTATGTGTCTTGGAGTTGCTCTTCTCGAGGGGTATCTTTGTGCTGTTCTCTGTATTTCCTGAATCTGAATGTTGGTCTGCCTTGCTAGATTGGGGAAGTTCTCCTGGATAATATCCTGCAGAGTGTTTTCCAATTTGGTTCCATTCTCCCCGTCACTTTCAGGTACACCAATCAGACGTAGATTTTGTCTTTTCACATAGTCCCATATTTCTTGGAGGTTTTGTTCATTTCTTTTTATTCTTTTTTCTCTAAACTTCCCTTCTCACTTCATTTCATTCATTTCATCTTCCAGGGCTGATACCCTTTCTTCCAGTTGATCGCATCGGCTCCTGAGGCTTCTGCATTCTTCACATAGTTCTCGAGCCTTGGCTTTCAGCTCCTTCAGCTCCTTTAAGCACTTCTCTGTATTGGTTATTCTAGTTATACATTCGTCTAAATTTTTTTCAAAGTTTTTGACTTCTTTGCCGTTGGTTTGAATTTCCTCCCGTAGCTCGGAATAGTTTTACCATCTAAAGCCTTCTTCTCTCAACTCGTCAAAGTCATTCTCCGTCCAGCTTTGTTCTGTTGCTGTTGAGGAACTGTGTTCCTTTGGAGGAAGAGAGGTGCTCTGCTTTTTAGAGTTTCTGGTTTTTCTGCTCTGTTTTTTCCCCATCTTTGTGGTTTTGTCTGCTTTTGTTCTTTGATGATGGTGATGTACAGATCGGTTTTTGGTGTGGATGTCCTTTCTGTTTGTTAGTTTTCCTTCTACCAGACAGGACTCTCAGCTGCAGATCTGTTGGAGTTTGCTAGAGGTCAAGTCCAGACCCTGTTTGCCTGGGTAACAGCAGTGGTGGCTGCAGAACAGCGGATATTTGTGAACCGCGAATGCTGCTGTCTGATCGTTTCTCTGGAAGTTTTGTCTCAGAGGAGTACCCGGCCATGTGAGGTGTCAGTTTGCCCCTACTGGGGGGTGTCTCCCAGTTAGGCTGCTCGGGGATCAGGGGTCAGGGACCCACTTGAGGAGGCAGTCTGCCCGTTCTAAGATATCCAGCTGCGTGCTGGGAGAACCAATGCTCTCTTCAAAGCTGTCAGACAGGGACGTTTAAGTCTGCAGAGGTTACTACTGTCTTTTTGTTTGTCTGTGCCCTGCCCCCAGAGGTGGAGCCTACAGAGGCAAGCAGGCCTCCTTGAGCTGTGGTGGGCCCACCCAGTTTGAGCTTCCAGGTTGCTTTGTTTACCTAAGCCAGCCTGGGCAATGGCGGGCACCCCTCCCCCAGCCTCGCTGCCGCCTTGCAGTTTGATCTCATACTGCTGTGCTAGCAATCAGTGAGACTCCATGGGCGTAGGACCCTCTGAGGCAGGTGTGGGATATAATCTCCTGGTGCGCTGTTTTTCAAGCCCATTGGAAAAGCGCAGTATTAGGGTGGGAGTGACCCTATTTTCCAGGTGCTGTCTGTCACCCCTTTCTTTGACTAGGAAAGGTAACTCACTGAGCCCTTGTGCTTCCTGAGTGAGGTGATGCCTCACCCTGCTTCAGCTTGCCCACGGTGTGCTGCACCCACTGTCCTGCGCCCACTGTCTGGCACTCCCTAGTGAGATGAACCTGGTACCTCAGATGGAAATGCAGAAATCACCCGTCTTCTGCATCGCTCACACTGGGAGCTGTAGACCGGAGCTGTTCCTATTCGGCCGTCTTGGCTGCCCTCCTCTTTCTCACCATTTTCATGACGCTCATGGTTTTATTGGGTCATTGAAGGGTTTTGAGCCATGGACTATGTACCTTCAGAGACCAGATAAATGTACTCTCTTCCATGGCCTCATATAATACTTTAAACTTGAAAACCCATTTTCAAATTATGAATTGAATGAGAGAAGGCAAGGTGAGCCAAACAATTCCATAAGCAGTTGGGGAAAACAGAAGAGCATTTACATTTTGGAAAAAGGATATTAGGACAATAACACAGTTATTAATTATTTGTAATGATATTTGATTTATTTATAATGGAAGAGTAATACCACAGCCCTTTTCTGGCTGATGAATAGGGAAAATGTTCAGGGGCTTGCTAGGCTGCATGCATAATTCTTCCCTTGTTTGCTAACACAAGGGGTACTCTTGATGCTATTTGAAAGCAATCCTTGAGTGTGGTATCTGAAAATCATCCAGTAAGATATCCTCTTCGTGTGGGTGTAGATATATCTCTGTATATATTCATCATTGTAATACAAAATAGGTAATGGAATTAGTAAAAAATAAAGCTGAAATATTAGTCAGTGGAAAGCTTTCTGCATTACATTTGTATGGCTTTCATAAACATTCTCATTTGAAGCTCACAATACAATGACAAGATGTTACCTCCATTTTAGAGGAAGAAACTGGCAGGTATTTGTTCAAGTTGAGGTAGTTATTGTTACTACTCCATCACAGATATGAACAAGCTAAGGCACAGAGACTTAGGTTATTTACTCAAGGTCACATAGTAAAGTGAATGGAAAGTTAATTATAAGCCTGGGTGTCCAAACTTTGGAGCCTGTGTGTGTCACCTCTAGACCATACCATAGGGCCAATGGGAAGGTGAACTTCATCCAGGTCAAAATATATTTAGCATGTTATTCAAGATATGCTCTAGAACAACTCTCAGAGCACCAAATCCGTTGACTTTTCTCAGTAGTTTATTGTGAATCATGATGCCTTTGGACAAATTCTCTTTTTAAAACTCCTTTTTTTAACTTCATGTTGCTGAAAATAATGTTACATTTGCATAGTATTTTTCCCTTCCTTTGCATACGCTATTTTATTTTATGTATAGAGTTTGAGTTGTGTTGGAAAAGGCTTGTGATTACTATTGTGGAAATAAAGAAATTAAGGTACAGACATGTTCAATGACACAATTACACAATTATGCTCAAAATTACACAGTTGAGGTGTATAAATCACATCTGAAATCCCTATTTTATGATACCTGGTCACTAACAGTTTCTGTTCCAAAATGTTTCCCCTTTATATTTTTCTTATTTTTCCCAGATGAATGAATTAGAAACTCAAAGTTAATATTTGTTTTACTCATATTAAACCAACTCTAAATTTCTTAATTATAATTGAATTTTACTGAGATTGAGTTATGAGTAATTGTTGCCATTTTATGTGAAGGCATATTAGCTGTTTGTACTGTTCAGAAATGTATGGGTCACTACCACAAAATCAGGATAAATTATAATGCATTTTAGGGTGTGGTACCTGTATTATATTAGAAAGAATAGCATACTCTTTTTATTAGATGCTCTATCTACGTGTGTAATACTAGCAATGTATAATTTATTTCTCAATCTTTCTGACTTTGTAACAGCCTACTGCCATCTACTGGGTTGTGTTCGGAACTGCTGTGCTAATCGTCTTCCTCTATATGAGTTTAGGATCTGATAGTTTGACATTGAGATTTTTAGTGATTTTTAAACTTTTTGCTCATCTTATAAATTCTGAAAGTTTTTAATGAAAGATTGGTTTAGTTGTTCTTATTTAGTATCATTTCTAATTTCATGGCATAGAAAAGTTGGAATTCAAATCTCACCAATAAATTACATTGAATATCATCACTGTAACTCTTATATTCATATCAACAAATCTCACCAATAAATCACATTGAATATCATCACTGTAACTCTTATATTCATATCAACAAATCTCACCAATAAATCACATTGAATATCATCACTGTGACTCTTATGTTCATATCAACTATTTTTTGTTTTATTTAGGTCCTAGAATTTATTATTCTATAAAGATTTTGTCAAATTTTTTATGCATCTTTGTTTTGAATTATATCTATACTATGGATACTTTTCCCATTAAAAGTGGGACGTAAGGTCTAAAAGTAGCCCAAATTTTCCTCAATTCTTCATAGTTAATGAAGATGTGAGAATAATATCTGACATTACTATATTCAAAAATAAGTATAATTACAAATAGTTTTTTATAAGTAATTCATTGAACACAAATTACTATGTATTACCAAATTCTATTGATAGAATTTAACTTAGAGTGTTAGAGTTTTGTTTTTATTTATATTTTTAGATTAAGTATTAGTTTGATTTTAAAATAGGACAGAAGTCTAATGAGGTTACACACAGATATCTGTTTTATTGATTTTGGTTATTAATTTATCAATTGTTAAATTAAAATGTAATTTTATTAAATTACCGTTAATGTATTAATTTTAGTTATATAAGGTAATATGATAATAATTTTTACTACATGTATATGCTAAGTTTTTCAAGTGCTTCCTGTATCTTTTTTTGTAAGTAATATCTAATGTGAAGAAAATGTTCTCTAAAATCTTTCATAATGCTGGTACTGGTTTTTAAATAACCTACAATATTGAAATTATTGCTAGAAGTTTCTCTGATACTACTCATAGTCACACTCACAAGCACGATAGAGTGAATAATATAATAAACTATCGTATGGATAGTGTTTCATAAATGAGTTTTGTAATTACATTTTCCCAGATGAAAATGCTTTTTTCATAGTTACATTATAATGCTTCTTTTGACTTGCAGACAAAACTATGACTGATTGGTAGGAACAAAATTAGAGGCCATAATACCTTTTAAAAAAAGTAAAGAATTAAATTCATGGCAGTGTGGGTTTGAAGACTTAGAAGGGCAGAGAAACACAAGATGTCAGGTACCACTACTACTAATAATACCATATGTGACTTGTGAGATAAAATATGCATGGTAAAGCAGGCATCACCCTAAGGAACTTCCTCTGCAGACACCTTGGAGTCATCACTTTTTCCTCCTTAACTCCACATGTAATCATTTACTAAGAGTGTGTTGACTATGCCTCCTACTTTCTGTGTTTTTCATTTCTTTTTCCACTGGCTCTTTATTCTGGCGCTCTTCCCGTGTTTCTATTGAAAGTGCAGTAACTTATTTTTTCAGAATTTTTTTATTTTTATGGATTTAGAGGGTACACATACAGTGTTGTCACATGGATATATTGCGAAGTGGTGAAGTTTGAGCTTTTATTGTACCAGTCACCCTAATAGTAAACAGTGTACCCAGTAGACAATTTTTCATCCCTCATCCCTCTCCCACCCTTCAATTTTTTGAAGTCTACAGTGTCTATTATTCTACTCTATATGTCTATGTGTGCCTTTTGTTTAGTTCCCACTTACTCATGGGAATAAGTGGTATTTCACTTTCTGTTTCTGAGTTATTTCACTTAAGATGAAAGCCTCCAGTTCCATCCAGGTTGCTGAAAAACAATGATTTTGTTTTTTTTATGACTAAGTAGTATTGTTTTATATATATATGTATGTGTATATATATATATATGAATGAATATATATATAAGAGCTTCCCATTCCATCTGTCTTAAACTAGATATATGGGAAGTCTTCCTAAAGATATGTATGGTGTTGTATTTCAGTATCAGTTTATAGGTTGATAATAATAGCTTATATACATACACAACACTTTCATCATAGTAGGCATGATGGCAAACCCTCTTAAGGTTTTAAGTATATTAATCTATTTAATTCTCTGAATAACCCTACCAGGTAAGTCCTATTATTATATCCTTGTTAGTAATGAGAAAATGGAGGCATAGAAAGTTAAGTAACATGACCACTATTAGCAAGCTAGGAAACAGTGAGTGAGGGTAGGAAGCCATGCATTCTGGCTTTATAATCCATATTCTTAATAATCACATGAGGCCTAATTATTGTTTAGCACATATTTGTTGACCTGATATGAAACTTGAATAGCAAATTCTGTGTATGAAAATGGATTTGAAAAGTTAAATATAAGATGGAAAATAATGGCAATGATGTTTTAGAGTTCAAGGTTAAAACATTTATAAAATAAACGTTATTGGTTATCTATTTAAGTCCTATGGAATCTTGAAAGTCTAAAGCCCTTTTTACATCCCTATGCAGTGTGGGATTAGGGTAAAGAAAAACTTTGAAAATATAGTTGGAAAAGGCATTTATAGTACTAATAAAATGTAACATGCTTAAGACAAAAAAGTTATTAAGAAATGAAGAATAAATTTAATTTATTTAATGAAATAAAAGTTCAATTAATTAGTTTGTAAAACTGGTATCTTTGTTACTTTGAAAGTTCTCTTAATCATAAAAATACTATGCTTAAATCTTCCCTACTTTAGCAAACATTAAAACTTTATTTTTTTCTCTTTTCAATCTTAATCTAGTTCCTCTACCTCTGAAAACTATAACTAAAGAAGGAGACTGTTGATTTTTTCAAAATTTTGGCTTGCCTAGTGTTAATGGTTTTATTTTGTCTTCCAAAGTGTCACGTTGAAGTCCTGACCCCCAGTACCTTAAAATGTTACCGTATTTGGAAAGATGGTCCTGCGGATGGAATTAGTTCAGATGAGATCATGCTGGAGTAGGAGGGACCCTTATTCCAATATGACTGGTGTCATTATATTCATAGGAAGAACATGACAGGCGGCAGAGGACCATGTTAAGACACAGGGACACACAGGGGGACACCATGTGAGAACAGAGGCAGGAATTAGAGTGATGCAGCTGCCAGCTAAGAAACACCAAGCATTGATGGCTACCAGCAGAAGTTAGGAAGAGTAAGGGAGGATTCTTTCTACTCAGACTCTCTCTGGAACATTGCCTTGTTGATACAATGATATTGAGCTTCTGGCCTCCAGAAATATGGGAGAATAAATTTCTCCCATATTAAGCCACCTGGATGTGGTACTTTGTGAGGGCAGCCCTAGGAAATGAAGATGCTTGGCATTGTCTCACACTCCTGGAGACTCTTGTTTTCATGACAGCCAGAGCCAGAATTTTCTCCATCTGTGGGCTTTCTATTTCTGCCCATTACGATTACACAGGAAAAGCCCCTTTTGAAACTGTGTAGTAGTTTTCATAACACAGGAGATTTGAGTCATCTTCTCTCATTATGATTCAAAATACAGCTGTCCTGAAGAGACCCTCCATGAGACTCTACTCTGCTGTTATCTTTCCTGCCTCCACCCAAAAGGGCAGGGAGATGAGCCTTCCCCAGCTGGATACAAGCTACAAAGCTGCATGAGGGCAGCAACTCTCTCTCTCTTTAATCAAATCAAATAATGTATAAATGATCTGTTAAAAATAGAAGGTCCTCACTGAATATTGAGCTTCCTAAGATGTCTAAATCTGCATACTTCTCAGAACGGGCACAGATAATAGCCACAATGAACACATCTACATCCTGAGTCATTTTGGAAGAGTAGACTCCCAACCCCACCCAACCTCATCCCACTCTTCAACTTTACTCTGAGCTAATAAGCCAGAGTATCCAACCATAACTGAATTATTTCTAGCTCTCTTTGCCTTTGCTTTCCATATTCATCACAGCCCCACAGACATAACTGCATTTCCTCTTTTTTCCAGATATTTTCCTATCTCTTAGGAGTCCTTTTTTTTTCATAGATTGGGCTGGAAAAAATTTTTTGACTATTGTATATCTTGAACTCCAAAGTGATTTTTTTCTATTTGATTTAGGAGTTTGGCAAAACATAGTACTATTATTATCATGGGCATCTTGTCAAAATTTCAGAATGCACATAATGTTCTTATATTGAAATACAAATAACCTAGGCATATTTTTTCTACTCCTACCTTCTTTTTCTATCTGGTAGAACCTCCTATAACTGAATAATATTATCAGTTATCCTTGGGTTTTTAGGCTTACTCATCTGTTTATTTTTAGTTTGGTGAGAAAGCACCTACCATGTTGTTTTCTGTCTGTAGGTAATTATATCTGTTGAATTATAGTGAAACTGTGGATATAAAATTTAAATTTACTATGATTAAGAGTGTAATTTGTCTTTCAGAAGAAATCTTCACTGTAGACAATATTTTGGGGGTCAGATCCCTCCTTTACTTAGAAAAATTCAACGGAGATTATTCTTATCCCAGAAGCAAAAGAGATCATTCTCAAATGATTTTTAAATATAATAAAAATATGTGATTGAGATTTTATAATTTTTGCACATCTATGTTTTTCTAATTTTATAATGAAAATGCTATAATTTCATAAAGCAGTATTTATATGGTTCTATTTTTGATTTAGCAGGCAAAATCATTAAATATCACTGAAAATTCTAAAATGTAAATGAGTTCTTTTTCTAAATGATATAATACTTTAAAAATAAATTTTCAATAGGCAGTGATTGATTGATTGAGGAAATTTCCTGTTGAATAAATATATGTTCAGCATGAACCTGTTGAGACAATTAGCTTTTATTAATCACTAGTGGAGTAATTTCTGCAAATAAATTTGGTGCCATACGTCTTCCAGGTTGCTATATTTATAGACTTAAAGAATGAGAGATAAGAAGATGAGAAATAAAAAATTTTGTTTATTCTTGATATGAAAACAACATTAATCATTAAAGACTTGTGTAATTATTATTCATCATATCTAAAAAATGGATGTGAGGAAAAGGTTGTAGGAAAGATTAACAGAGGCCCAAAGCAGCTAAATTCTAAACATGGGCCTCCCAATTATTTCTAAAATAATGGTAGATAAGTTCAATTACTATAAAAATCTGAGTATTAATTTAAAATTAAACTGAGAAAAAGTATCAAGCTGATTATACTGAGATTTTCTTGAAGACAGAGGTCTTTGTCCATGTACATTTACCACTTTCATTAAAAGGACCCAGGAAACTTTGCAGAGAGACTTTAAGCAATAGATGTGTGAGCAGACTTTGAGTAACAGCCCATTACATATATCTCATCTGCAAAATTATGTCATACAGTGCAACTAAAAAGGAATTAATATGTTAAGATTGAGTCATAGGAATATCGGAGTACTTGAAGTTTAAAATTGTATTTTCCATCATTTTAGTGATGAAGAGAACCAAATTCATCCTTCTTACCTGTGGTAGCTGCCCCACTCTCATAATAAAGCATTTAATCCACTTATAAGGCCAGAACCCTCATAGTATAGATTGGATGTTTTCCCTTCCAAAACCTCCTGTTGAAATGTAACCCCCAATGTTGGAGGTGGGACCTTGTGGGAGGAGTTTGGGTCTTGAGTGTGGATCCTTCACAAATGGCTTGGTGCACTCCCTGTGGTAAGGAGTGAGCTCTCACTCTATTATTTCATGTGAGAGCTGTGTTTAGAAAAAGACTGGCACCTCTTCCTCTCTTTCTTCCCCCTCTCTTGCCGTGTGACACACCTGCTCCCTCTTTGGCTTCTGCCATAAGTAAAAGCTTCCCGAGGCCTCACCAGAGCCGAGCAGATGCTGGTACCATGCTGGTACAACCTGAAGAACCATGAACTAAATAAAGCTCCTTTCGTTTTAAATTATCTAGTCTCAGGTATTCCTTTATAGCAACAGAAAATGGAACAACATACCTCATGACCTAATCACCTCTTAAAGTCCCACCTTTCATGACGGTCGCGTTGGGAATTGAGTTTCCAACACATGAACTTTGGGAGACACATTCAAGCAAAAGCACAGATGAAATTATCTTGGAGCCCAAGTACTTTGTGAATATCTAAACTTTAAGTGTTCGTGGCTTTCCATGAAATTAATTTCTTGGGTATCACTAATGGAATAAATTGATTCTATCCAAGAAAGACTAGAGTCACAAGCTTAAGATCATTAGCTGCAACCTCTCAATAAAGGAGTAATATTAATAAAAAAAATTATTCATAATAACATCAACATCCACTAATATTTTAATGGCTACTAGAATGTCAGAATATTATTTATATGCATTATTTATTTATATGCATTATTTCATGAGCTTTACAGAAGGTGCTGATATAATTATTATCATTATCTTTAAAGATGAAGAAATTGAACATTAAAGTGGTTATGTGATGTTGCCAATATCACCCACCTAGTAAGAGATCAAGCTGAAGTTAAGATTCATATACATCAGACTTTGGAGCCCACATACTCTTCACTTTATTACCCTGAGAACTCACAAATTAGTTTAGGATTAGTAAAGGACATGTTTATTGAAAACTCAGAAAAATAATTTCTCCGACAGTATCAGGTTTTACAAAACACTGATCATTTGTTAGTGCTACTGCAGATACTGAAGTATTACTTTTAATGATAAGAAGTGCAACTACTTTTGCACCAGCCTAATACTAAATGCAAATTGTCCTGGGCACTCAGAAGGTGAGATTGCTCTTGAATGGGCATTTCTTTCATGTGGCTAATTAAGATGACTCTCTGTTAAGTGAGGTTATAATTTATGATAGTTCCGGGATTTCATTCAATGGATTTTAAACAACTTATTCTTTCAATGTGAAGCATACTTGTGTGGAACTGGTACACTGACACAGCATACTTCTGGCAGAAATCAGTGTACATCTTTGGAACTGCTTTTCCTGAGCTGATTAGCAAATCTGGATGGCCCGTGTGCACTGACCACATGTGAAACACTCTCTGCCCCTGCGTTATGAACAGCATCATATTAGAAGCTGATAATTGGATTTCTCTACTGTACAATGATGGGCTACTACAAATAGTAATATTAGAAATCTTAAATGTTATCTGTACATACTATTTTTATTAGCCAGTAGTTCTTACAAGCAGATTTATAGTTCAAGAGTTTTTAAGAGTCCCATTTGAAAAAAAAAAAAAATTCCCTGCAATAGCAGCAAACAAGATCTTTAACAGATGTTCTTATGGTCAGAACTCAACTTTGCATAAATCACTGTGAGATCCAGGAAAAGAACACTAAGTTTGAACTAAGATACCTTCTCAGAGCTGATATTAGTGGGGCAGTTTTAGTCTATTTAACCCCAAACCCCCAACATCAGCATTTCTACTTCTAACAAATTCCCCTTTTTTGCATCACCATAGGCACCAATTTGAATCAAAAAATGAATGTGACAACAGCAGATATGACCCAATCAGATCCACTTTGCGTAATACAATGAGTTATGATTTTAAATAATTTCTAGCATTTTAATTATGTGAAAATTTTCATCCTCAGCACCATGGAAAGTGCCTCAAATAGAATCTGTAAGTAAAGATTTGGATTCAAATTCAGGCTTTACTGTTTACTAGCTGTGTGAGTTGGGAAATCCATGCTTTCATCTCAGTCCAAGCTGCTTGGTATGTAAAACTAATTTAAAAATAGATTCTTCCATATGATTACTATGAGATACAAGTATAGTCACATAGGTAAAGTATTTAGCGAAGTGAATATGCACATGAACATTATTAATAATAGTATATCTAGCATTGCTAGGAAATTTTTTTAAAAAATTAAATAAACAAACATCAATTGTTTTCTCAATGTTTCTTTGGAGCATTAGCCATAAGAAGCAGCAAAATGAAATTCAACACTTCTGCTCTTTTTTCTTTTAATTTAGCCATATGGACATCTTTCTGTACCTAAATTTCAGCAGCCACAGATGATGACAGCCAATCTCTTTGAGGTTCCCCCAAGGACACTGACACTGGATTTCAAATGTGCTATGCCACATAGATTTCAAATTGTGCCATCCCAAATGCCTTCATGTTTGTTGGAAACTCACCAAGTTTAATGCAGACATTTTAAAGATCATGTATGTCTCTCCCAATTAAATTAAAACACTATTAGCTGGGTTTAACCAAAGTTCAACATACCAGTATTGTTAGAACCAAGTCTAGATTTTACAGAGGTAGTCTAGCATGGACTCTAGAGCTGACAGCTTTTGTTAAAATCCTGACTCTTCCCCTCATTTAGTATATGATCTTGGACAAGTTTGTCAACCTCTCTGTGCTTATATTCCATTATGTAATGCCTCAAAAGAGTGTCTGTGATTAAATGAGTAGATCTTGCATTACATGTATACCACAAAAGTGTCAGGTGCAATGCAAGCACTACGTGCATGTTGGCTGTTATTTTTGAGCTTCGATTAAGTATTCTTTTCATCCCCTCTCCTTATGGATATCCTTAATGGAATCCTCAGTCAGACATAGAATAAATTAACATATGTAACTGTTCTAGTCACTCTGCTATACCATTTCTGCATGTAATTCCATTGAATATTAACAAAGCACTTCAGAGATATTAATGCCCACATTTTGCTAGTGTAGATGTAGAAGGTTAGAGACAGGAGGAGAACCTAGATGTTTTCAGTTGCTAAGTTTACTCTAGTTTTGGTGACAGAATTTAAGTCTTGCTATGTAGGAGATGTTAAACATCACTGTTTCTACAGTGTTTCAGTCTTTCAGCTATTAATCCTTCCGTTACCAGAGTCAAGGACTCACAGATAATATGTTGGCATTTTATCTTAAATTTATTTGATGCTACCAACATTTGAGCAATATCCATGAATTATTTAAAATACTTTTGCCGGTGTTATACTGTTGTCAGCCAGAAGTTTCCACCAAGCTTTGTGTGAGCACACGTGAGCACAGCCACTTTCCTCACCCTTAATTTAGCTGCATATTTTTTTTTACTTGAGTAAAAACTTAAAAAGCAGAAGCTTTTCTTGCAATATTAAGTTTTTGCCATCAAGACATTACTCTAGCTAGTAGATTTCTTCTATAAGCCTCTGCAGTTTATCCCAGTATTCAAAAAACTGAAGAAATAGATTATGAAAAATTATGAGCTAATGAATTACTTTAAAATGTTGCTTTCAGATACAGCTTCATCATAAAGTTTAATAATAATTGGCTATTAGCCAAAACACTCTTTAAAAAATTCTAATGTAGAGCAGAAATATAGGTAGGTGCTAATAGTGTTGGAATGAGTTCCTAAACCGTATAAAGAAGCTCCACAGGTAAGATGTGATGTCACAACACATTTCATGTAGAGTGAAATGCTTTCTGGAAAATATCTGCTTGTTCATCGCTTCATTTGTCGTGATAATATTGCCACACTATTTTCTCATCCATTATTGTGGCTATTTTCACAAACAGTGAAGCTGAAGGAACTGATTAAATTGGCCTTTTTTAAGTCTGACCTTAATCTATTTGAGAATATATAGAATCTATTTAACTCAACTCAAATAAAACCTATACAGTGATTAACAGATTGTTTATAGTTACTGTTTCCAACAGAAATTATGAGACACCAAGTTTAACAAGAGTGTCTCTGTGTATGTAATGAAAATCAATCAGTAATGATTAATATTCTGTGCTTACGTAAACTCCTCTGAGGGCCAAGCACTTTGTTCCAATATCACGTCAGTTCTTACTTCATGTGGAGAATTTTAGATTCTGTAATTGAGTTATTTTGTTTTCCTCTTATAGTTTCATAATAGTCATCATTTAACCGATATAAATACTGTGCGAAGTTTTGGAATTTAATATAATCAAATTCTGTGTTCCCTGCTCCTCCAAAGCTTACATTCTAGTGGGTGAGACAGATATCGAATATAAAAGACACAAATGAATTTTAAACAAAAGCTATCGTATATGTTTTATACGTTTCATAAATGTATTTGATAAATCACTTTCACAGGAAAAGAGAGAACTGGCATCATCTCAGTGGCCAGGGAAGGTTTATTTGACACCTGGAAAAAAAGGAGCAAGAAAGAGCAACATTTTGCTTTCTATAAAACTAGATACAGGAAGGGGAACGTCACACACCGGGGCCTGTAGTGGGATGGGGGGAGGGGAGGGATAGCTTTAGGAGATATACCTAATGTAAATGACGAGTTAACAGGTGCAGCACACCAACACGGCACATGTATACGTATGTAACAAACTGCACGTTGTGCACATGTACCCTAGAATTTAAGTATAATAAAAAAAAGACATCAATTTGAAAAGAGAAAAAAAAATAGATGAGTAAGAAAACTGACCACATTATTCTTCACTTTCTACTGACTACCAGGTACAAATTGAGAGAGCGACACAGAGAGACAAGGTCAGTCTTAACTGTAGGCAAAATGAAATACTACTTGGAGCACTGCTCAGCAAACTTTATCAGTAATTTGCAGCCATGTGCCCAACTGTCATCTGTTAACACCCAAATTCATATACATACTTTGAAAATAGCTCCCTAAAGAATTATCCTCATATTATTCTGATACTTAGTATGGAAAGGTCATGTACTGTTTCTCCAAATGAGGGAGGATTGATTAACATATGATGGAAATGAGATTCTCAAATTCTTTCCCTTCAAAAGTGTTAACATGAGGAAGCATAGTAAAAACACCAAGGATTGTGGCAGAACCTCCGTTATTATTGGATCACACTTGGCCCAGACAGATATGTGGCACACAAGAAGAATATAGTAAAGAAGCAAATACTCCATTTATTCATTTCTGGGAAGTTATTTTGCTTGTTTCTCTTAACTGTTCCACATATAGACTGTATATGTTTCTGAAAAATGTGAATCTTTCCTAATCTTAGCAATTTATGATTTCCTTCAAGAGATGTCAAGTACAAATATTAGTGCTACTATTATCATGAACACTTCTAGTACTGCCATCAGTAATGTATTAACAAAATGGGCACCATTTAACTAAAATCTGTGCTGGTTTCTGTGCTGTTGAAGAATGTCAGGGCTCTTGGCTCTTTCACAATATAGGGCAAAACTTTACGTTAGCAATGTTTTTCTTATAGAAAATCATCTAGCTGTAGGTAAAGCTCTTCAGTTGCTTTCTTTAAACAACTACTCTTGGGAAATGAATGCAATATGAGGACATAGCAGATACAGAGAAAAATATTGTATATAAATTGTTTCTCATCATGTACACCTGAATGAAATGAGCTGTGTTAAATTGTTTATGTAAAGTAGGAAGGTTGTTTTTATTCATGAATAATGGCATTTATAACTTTGCTTTTCTAAAGTAATAGATGAATTTGCTGTTGGTTCATGCACCAGATCAATTTTTGATGGGTGAAATGAACTGGTATTGCACTATTTATAATGGTGTGTTTGCTGTTCAATTCAAACAAAAACAATAGAACATTATGTTCACTGTGAATAACTTTCGTAATTTTTTTTTTACCATAGCTCACTTAGTTAACAAAAAACTCTTGACTTTATGGCCAGAATACCAGTGAGATTATGACTATTCCTAAATTTTTACTCACCCGAAGGTGTCATGTCAGAATTACGTTAATTAATAACGTATTATAATTATTTAGTGGTCCAATAAAATATTAATGGTTTTATATAATTATTGATTTGATATTCTCAGGAATTCAGAGGCAAGCTTAGAGTTAACTTTCTTACAAACAGTTGTACTTTTTATTATACTTCTAGGGCACATGTACCCTAGAACTTAATATAGAATAAAAATAAATAAATAAATAAAGAAGTTGTACTTTTAACATTTGTGAAATGTCACATTATCATAGGAAAAAATGACATTCAAAATAGGAACCTACTTTATTTTACGCACATACACTCTGAGAATCTTGAGTAGGTCTCATCAGTCGTAGAGTATTAGAACAGGAGTTTTCAAAGACTGACCACACATGACTTACCTTTCTTGCTTTCCTTTCTCTCTCTCTCTCTCCCCCCTTCCTTCCCTTCCTTCCCTTCCTTCCCTTTCTTCCTTCATCTCTCTCTCTCTTTCTTTCATTCTTTCTTTCTGTCTTCTTTCTTTTTGACAGAGCCTTGCTCTGTTGCCCAGCCTGGAGTGCGGTGGCGTGATCTCGGCTTACCGCAACCTCTGCCTCCCGGGTTCAAGCCATTCTCCTGCTTCTGGCTCCTGAGTAGAGTAGCTGAGATTCCAGGCATGCGTCACCATGACTGGCTAATTTTTGTATTTTTAGTAGAAACGGAATTTTGTCATGTTGGCCAGGCTGATGTTGAACTCCTGACCTCGGGTGATCCGCCCACCTCGGCCTCCCAAAGTGCTGGGATTACAGGCATGAGCCACCACACCTGGAGGCTTTTCTTCTTTTAATGTTGATGTTTATGGCTGTCAGACCACAGGTTGTGAGTGGTAGGGCAAGGTTCAAACTTATGTTTGCAGAATTCAGTAATACTTACTCTACTATATAATCTGCTTATCCTGATATTAAGCACATGACTGTTCTTTAATAAACATAACTCAGTTACTTCTATTGGTTTCTATATGGGCTACAGTACTGTATTTTTATACAGACTTTCATCTACTTTTAAATTCTTATTTGAGATACTTAATCAGTGAGTGGTTTAATATCTCTTTCATCTCTAAGATTCCAAGATAACAAGGACAACTCTGCCTTAAAGACCTTGCCACATATCAGTCATATAGAAAGTACTCCTTAAATATTTGTTGGCCATCTAAGAATCTATTATTCAATAATGCAATTCTAAAAGCAATATCAGAAGAAAATTTACAAAGCTCAGATTCTACACTTCTTTGAATCTCTCAAACAAATTATCTTGTTCATATGAACCCCTGAAAAACTTCTATAACAATTATCCTAAGCTGTGTAAGGTATTGTTGCATGAGTTCCTTCTACAAATACAGAACAATACGCACCTGCGATATAAATACTTACTGTCAAATATTATGTCTTATTTTTATCCCCTATAGTATCTACTAGATTGATAGCCACATAATAAATAATTAAAATTTTTTTGAGGAGTCTAATTGAAGGGAGCGTAGCAGCAATAGATGAGATGGGCTAAGAATAAGATGGAACATTTTATTATTAGACAAGATTTGTATTCCAAGGATGAAAGAGAGGCAATGAAATTATTGGGTCTCTAAAAGAGGAAAATGGTGGTTATACTACTAAGGTCATGCATACCATTTAATGAGGACAGCAATTTCACAATCAATCGAATAGACTCCATATGATAGAATTATTTTTCCAGTAGTAGCAATTTGGGAGATTACTATCTTTGGTATATTGGCTAACATTTACCTTTCCTAGTTCAATTTTTAGGTTCAACATAATAAAGAAATAATATTGAGTAGTAAGGAAGGGGAGGAAAATAATTGTCTAACTGTACATAGCAAAGCATCTGTGTGATTCATTTCCAAATTCTTTGTAATCAGGGAAAATAATTACAGTGCTCTCTCCTAAAATTGGTACAGGAATGATTATTAAGCAGATGTACAGCTATTTGTCACTGAGGTTGGACAATTTCGTTTATAAGCTAAGTGTTTATGTAACAGTTCTGGATCAAACCTACACCATCTGTGTTGGTTAAAAAAGCTTATTTGGGACATGTGCTGCCTACAGTACTGAAACAATTCTTTTGTTTCATTAACAATTGAGTATGTTGTTCTGTGTGATTGGATGCTGGCATTTTACTCTTTATTTACCCTGGAGAAATACTCATTTGAATAGTTATTCTTTTTATCCACCTATCATTCACTGAAAGCCATACTTCATTCTGTGATGAATTATTTAAAACATTCATGCCGTGAATACTGAGGTATGTGTCTTAACAGAACTCCAGAGCTAGAGAGGACCTTTGAGGCAGACAATCTCTAAAATGTGCCTAAGTCTACAGCCAAATAGACTCTCTGAATTCAGATTTTTACTTGACTATTTAGTTAGTAGCTATGTAACGTGAAGATATTATTTAAATTCTCTATTCCTCAATGTATTTTCTTTTAAATTAGTCATGATACTAGTATTTACCCCATACAATTGACATGAAGGTTAAACATGAATGCATGGAAAGCATGAATTACATGCAAAACACTGCATGCCCTACTGTAAGCCACACGAAAACACTAGTTGTTGTTTTGTGACTCAACTTCCTCATTTTATAGATGAAGAAAAAATGGCTCTAATGCTCTGAAAGGCATTGATGACTAATGTGGAAAGAAAAAATTTAGAGTCAGTCAAACAGGAATGTTGATTCAGCTCCTTTGTTTATTTTCTCTGTGGCTATTAGGCTCTTGGACCTCAAATTTAACCAAATGTAAATAAGTGAAACAAGATCATATTCTCAGAAGGTGATTTGTGAATTGTGTCTAGAAAAATATTTTGGGTTCTCTGTATTTTTATTTTTCTTGATATTTTTCAGTCTTGAATAGGATTTTTCTATGACTCAAGGAGAGAGATTTCATCTTTTTATTTCCAGATGGTTTTATTTGTTGTTATTGATATTTGCAGAGTGATAGAAAGATGCATTTTTTGAATTTTTTGCATTTACTGATTTTTTTCTTTGTGACCTAAAATATGACCAATTTTTGTAAATAATCCATGGATACTAGAAAGCACATTGTGTTCTCTTTCAAGATACAGACTTCACTACACATAATTCGAAGTTTATTAGTTATGTTATTTAAGTCTTCTAAGTCCTTACTTATTTTTTCCTTTTTACTTTTCATAGATGAAAAGACTAATGTATTTATCTGTTTCTCCCTATGTGTTCTCTCTGCTTTATGGTTGCTGATGCTGTAGCATGATGGACATATATATTCATTTGTGCAATGTGATTTGTAACAATAAAAATACCCTTCAATTTGTCTGATGTTTTGTGATCTAAATTAATCTTTACCTACAAAAATTGATTTCAACCCTGGATTGCCACCACGCCCAGCTAATTTTTTGTATTTTTAGTAGAGACGGGGTTTCACCATGTTAGCCAGGATGGTCTCGATCTCCTGATCTGCCCACCTCGGCCTCCGAAAGTGTTGGCATTACAGGCATGAGCCACCGTGCCTGGCCTGTTTTCATGTTTTCTTTCATTTTTTATGGAACTTTCACAGCTCAGTTTTTAAATCTCTCTCAACTGGTTTGCCATATCTTCCCTGAGCTCTTGCCTGGCATTCTCTTTTTAATTCATGGTGAAATATATTGTCACAATATTTATCTGCTCCCCAGCACATCTTTTCTGTGGGGAATTTTGCATTTTCCATGTATTTTTCCCTATTTTTTACTCCTTTGAAAACAGTCATTTTAAATATTCTATTCAAATGTTTTTATTAGTCATTATTGAAGGAACAATATTTTCATGAATAAACTATTGTTAAGGTAGAAGTCAAAGCTATGTTCAAGACTAAAATTTTTCTACTATTAACGAGTTTCTTGTATGTAAGTTCAATTTTTCCTTACTTCTTTCTGACTAATAAGTTGAGCGATTTCATGGGATGTTTTTTTCTTTTTTGCTGATTTTCTGCAAATAACAGACTGGTTAACTGGTTTATGGAAATATTACTCGCTTATTAATTATTTATTTTGCTGGTTTCCTCTGCTTCTCAAACCTAAACTATGTTTTGGACTCTCAAATCACTAGTTAGTATATTGTATTTTTGTTCCCACTGTTGCAAAACGAGGATTCAGAGTTTATCTTAAAAATAATGAGTTCTTTTGTTTTAAAAAAACACCAGTATTGATGTCAAGAAAGATGAATAAGAGAATCAGAGTGCTTAAATATAAAAGTTACTGTTCTTGAATTACAAAAAATTACCTAATGAAAAAATTTGAAAATATCCAGGAAATCCAATTAATATTTTTCAGATTTTGAATAGCTTATTTCTGTCTAATTAAAGTTTCTGCCATATTATTTCCTGATTTCAAGAAATTTTTATATCTTTTAGCTAGAGTGTCATTTCCAATGGATAATTGAGTTTCACCAGGATTTTTTATCTCATTATGACTCCATCTAGTACTCTATACTCCTTATATGTCCTAAACTTTCCTTTTAGGAACAATTGTTATGGTGAGATTGTTTGACATAAATACATGAGGGCAAACTCAAAGCTTATCCTACCCATTAATTAGTGACCAGAACACTTACCATAAATTTTTACACTCACCAGTTGACATAATATCAATGAGGCACCAGAGACAAGGTAAAAATGTTTTTTCTCGACATCATTTTCTTTTCTCCATTTCTGTGAGCCCTTTAATAAGTAGTATTAATGTTCATAAGTGTCAGTTGGACTTCTATGCAATGAGATTGTAATAAGATACTTCATGGTAATTCAATAAAGTTACAATGAACTCTTCTCAAATTAATCTAGAAAAATGTTTCAAAAATATAATCCAGTGTCTAATATTACATATATTTTTTTCTGATCTGAAGAGGAATTTTTGAAGTAACTATTTGTAATAAAATTTACCAATCCAAATATAGCAACATTATTTTAATTTTTTAAAAATATTTCAACTTTCAGATACAGAGGGCACATATGCAGGTTTGTTACATGGGAATATTCTGTGATGATGAGGATGGGGGTATGGATCCCATCACCCAGGTACTGAGCATAATACTTGATAGGTACTTTTTCAACCCATTCACCCCCTCCTTCCACCTTCTAGCAGATTGCAGTGTCTGTTATTCTTGTGTTTATATTCATGTGTGTTCAGTGTTTAGCTATCACCTGTAAGTGAGAACATGTGGTATTTGGTTTTCTGTTCCTACATTAATTTGTTTAGGATTATGGCCTCCAACTCTATCCATGTTGCTGTGAAGGACATGATTTCATTCTTTTTTATGGCTGTGCAATATTCCATGGTGTGTATGTACCACAATTTCTTTATCCAATCTACCATTGGTGGGCACCCGGGTTGATTCCATGTCCTTGCTATTGTGGGTAGCACAACAGTGAACACATGAGCACATGTGTCATTTTGGTAGAGTGATTTATTTTCCTTTGAGTATATACCAGTCATGGGATTGCTGGGTCAAAGTGTAGCTCTGTTTTAAGTTCTTTGAGAAATCTTCAGACTAGTTTCCACAGCGATTGGACCAATTTACATTCCCACCAGCAGTGTATAAGCATTCACTTTTCTTGGCAGCCTCACCAGCATCTGTTGTTTTTTGACTTTTTAACAATAGCCATTCTGACTGGTCTGCGGTATTATCTCATTGTGGTTTGGATTTGCGTTTCTCTGATAATTAGTGATGCTGAGCATTTTTTTTCCAAATGTTTGTTGGCCACACATATGTCTTCTATTGAGAGGCAAACACAGAAACATTTTAAAGTTAAGATTGTGATGTCTTTCTGGGCCCCATACTCCATTGCGTCAACAGATTTCTGATTTTTCTCCCTCATAAGCTTAGGTATTCAATTAAACTAAATGGTTTATCACAAATAACAGTGTCTTAGAGCATCAAAATAATTTTATTTTTTATTTATTATTATTATTTGAGATGGGGTCTTGCTTTGTCACCCAGGCTGGAGTGCACGGGCATGATCTCAGCTCACTGCAACCTCCGCTTCCTGGATTCAAGCAATTCTCCTGTCTCAGCCTCCCAAATAGCTGGGATGACAGGCGCACGCCACCATGCCCAGCTAATAGAGACGAGGTTTCAGCATGTCTCTGACCTCTGATCTCAGGTGATCCACCCTCCTCAGCCTCCCAAAGTGCTGGGATTACAGGCATGAGCCACTGCACCCGGCCTGCATCAAAATAATTTTAAAGGGGAAAAATAGCATTGTCAGTATTTGGTAACAAGGAAGCAGGAGTAAATCAGGTCAAACTCTTTGCTTTCAAGTGTAGAGTGCAATTACCTTTAAAACAAACATTAATTTGAGAGGAGTGTCAATAGAGACCACTTTGCTTTTATTTTTTCCACTTTTGATTTTGGATGGCTTCTTAGGAGTCCTTATTTTATGCTGAAATGTATAAGCTTATATGTTCACTGTTGGACCTGTTAGCATAAAGCTTATTTAGTGAAAGAAAAGTATTCAATTACTTCTTAATCAAGTATACCTTTACAAGAATGTATTTTTTCTTTGTTTAAAAAAACCACCTACATTAATGTCAAGAAACACGACGTTGTAATTAGTGTAAGAGCTTTCCTTCAAAACATGTTCCTTATAGCAAGAAAAGATTTAAAATTTATCAACATATTTATTTGAGGCATCACCTTCATGACTCCTATTAAACCCAGTTTATATGAGAAATATAGAAATAAAAATACAATTTCTATAGTCTATGGAATTAGAAACTACATTCTCCTTACTTTTGAGGGAATACAGTATCATGTGCAAATAATCCCTAAATTTAGATCTACTATTGGATATTCATTATTATTAAGCATTAATACCTGCCTTGTATTTACAGTTATAAAATAACATGTGTTTAAGTTTAGTACCTGGAATGGTTGAAGCATACTAATTTCTATTAATATGATTTCATTAATTTGAAAAAACTACAAGATTTGTTTGAGACTGAGTTTCTGCTTAATATCTTGTTGTGAGATGGCCAAACACATGTCCTTTCCATATTTACCTCCAGATAATGCTTGGTGTATTATTAAGGGTAAGATATAGGAGACTTTGTTGTCAAATTCTATCATCAAATACTATTAGTTATCATGAGAGTTCTTAGATGCTCAGGAATTTCTGAAGCAAAGCTTTTCCTTAAAGATAATCCATTACTAAGATTTCATATTTCCTCGTGGGACAGTCTGTAAGCCTTTGGGAAGTTTTGGATTAACCAATTTACATCAACCACAATACCAGATACAACTCCACCAGTGGTGATTTGGGAGACCACTTCTAGAAGCTGGAAAATTTGCACTCTAACTTTTCACAAAGTTGTGTTCCTTTTCATTGTTTGAGAGCTACCATGTTAATCATAGCTCATTTTGTAGGATAAGTGTTTCTTAATATAAGTCTAAATTTTTTTGTTATAATTTGTCACCAAATGGCATCACTGAAAGCAAATAGACTCTAGGATAGAATATAACTATTATCTAACATATAATTTTCTAAAATATAAAATATTTTGAACAATTTTATATCTGTGATATAGTTGGACACGTTTATGTAGAAAACAAATGGATATTAATTATCTTACAACCAAAAACTGTATGCTTTCTCTATATGGTTTGAATATATATATATATATATATATATATATATATATACATATACTATCAAGATAGTAAATTGCAATCAACAACAGACAACCAATCTGTGAATTATCTCATTTATCAAAGAGTGAATTCTTCACTTACAGGTGATAACACAACTTCTTATAGGTTATAACACTTATAGGCTATGGCTTCTTATAGGCATAATTACTTTATTACGTCAATAAGAAACCTGTTTTACAAAATATCTATGAAGCAAAATGCCTGAATACTTTGAAAAATACATAAGGTAAAATAATCACTTTAAAGAACTGTATGTTCTTGAAGACATTTTTTTTGTTGTTGAGATGAAGTCCCACTCTGTCACCCAGGCTGGAGTGCAGTGGCGCGATCTCCGCTCACTGAAAGCTCCACCTCCCGGGTTCAAGCAATTCTCCTGCCTCAGCCTCCGAGTAGCTGGGACTACAGGCTCCCACCACCATGCCCAGCTAATTTTTGCATTTTTAGTAGAGACGAGGTTTCATTACATTGGCCAAGCTGGTCTTGAACTCCTGACCTCGTGATCCGCCCACCTCGGCCTCCCAAACTGTTGGGATTACAGGCGTGAGCCACTGCGCCCCACCTGAAGAATGTTCTTCTAAGGATCATGTAAAGCAGCAACACTGAAATGAGCACCATTTACACACAGTTACGGGCCCTGTAGTTGATTAGTTATGCTTCATAGAAAATGTGGCCTTTACAGCAAGGAGCTCTTCAAGTTTCTCTTACGAAAAAGAGGGTATGAAGTGAATGATCTTAAACAAAGGGCGGCTCAGTTTCTAGTTTTTCGAGGAGGAGCACATAATTCTTCCCTCTCAGACCAATGGAATTATATTAATTTATAGTAACTGTTTGCTGATTTGAAAGCTACTTTGGGGAAACCTTTTAGGAAATGATCTTGCCTAGCTGAAAAGATAAGATGTTTAATAACTAGTCACTGTATCTAAAAAAAGTTGATTAACAGGCACATTCTTTCCCTGAAGGATAGGTTATCCCCAAAGATATGATATGAGTGTGTGTGTGTGTGTGTGTGTGTGTGTGTGTGTTTATATGAACTCTCTGGAAGAGACTTTTATTCATCTTAGAAATTTACATATGGCTCCTTTGGCTGGGTAATCCCAGCAAAAACTTCTTCAGTCATTGACGGTTAGTCAAAGAATATAAACTGCTGCTTTTTTCAATAGTTGCTATTATACTGTATTTTTTAAAAGCATTTAATAACATTCATTTAATGCTTCAAACGTAGATGTATGGTGCTCCTTGGAAATCATTTTTATCCTTTTCTTCACAATAAAAGGAGGAGTGAGAATTATACTTGTGACTCCTGAGTTTGCGTGTAGAGCAGTAACTTGTGAATAATCATTTTTTTTTGTAGCTACTGGTCTTCTGGACTTTAGGGAATTTACAGATATGGATAAATCCTTTGCTGTGAGGTTATACTCTATGAATAAACACAGAACAAAGTAAAGGAGTTTGTCATTTAAAAAAAAAAGAAACTCAAGTTCTGGGAACATTTTTCTCACTAAAGTTTGGAACTGTGATTTCCATAAGGGCAAGTTCTGTGACTTTGGCGAGGGTGATGTAGGTCACACTTGGATCTATTGATGACCAAAGCCTCCGTTCGACTGATGTGAAAAATATTCTCTAGTGTTACAGCACTAAAGTAAAAAGCAAACAATTTGCTGCCGTACAGTAGTCAATGAGGTGACATGCACTCTAAGGATATTAAACTTTCATTTTATATAGAAGAATTGCAAGATGGATTTTGCTTTGGTAGTCATACTAAAAATAAATATGTTCACTTTTTATATTCAAATGTGTCTTTAAAGTTGGAGGCCAATTGAAATGCACTGTACAATCTCCTAGAATTTAACTCCAATAACCCTAGTTAATAAGGATAATGCCTTTTATCGTATAGTGCTTTAGAATGCAATGGCTGTTTTCCCGTATGTAACTCTACACTTAGGACTAAACTAAGTTTAGAAAAGAGAGCTCTTATTATTCCCATTTGAAAAATGATTCAACATCCCCACTAAGGCATTGTGACTCTTCTAAGTTACGTAAATGAAAGGGTTTATATGCAAAAAACATACTTCTTTCATGAAAGCAGAGAAGAGCAACCTAAAACATTAGGAGATGTGCCTCTAGAGTCAGTAATCTTGATGACTGAGGCAATTCCTCACATGCTTGGAGTTTTTCTAGAATATTGATTCACTTCTGCTTGGCATCAATTGTCAGGGAGTTACATCTTGATTCCCATCCTAGCACCAGGATATTTTCATATCTTATGCCTATAACTCTAGATCATCTTGATATATTTTAGTTGAAAGTTTTCTCTTATGCTGAATCAGCTGATGGATCTGAAGTATAAAAATAGCATAAACTAAAAGGAAGTTAATAAAAATATATGAGAAGGTTTTCAACTGCTAGTCATTGGGGAATATATTTAAGAAAGCGAATTACCATCTTCACCCTCCAGATTAAAAAATAAAAGTTGGATCTTATCAATTTTGAAAAGGACATGGAGGGATGGGAATTTTCATGTATACCGGGTGGTACATATGCTTTTTCTTGTAAGCTCTGCAGAGTAAATTGTCAGTATCTAGAAAAAAATATGCAAATTATCCACCAGAAATCCCATGCTAGAAACTTTTACCCAAGAGAGCAAGAGTTGCATTTGGATATTTATTGCAACATCAGTTTGGGATATTTTTGCAGCTTTATTTGTAATGGTAAAACAATTAATACAATGCTTTTGTTTATGCTGCTATAATTTCATATGATGGCATAGTTTTCAGTTAACAGGAAAATATTTCTCCATAAAAAACACTGAGAAATGTAAAAACATTGTTGAGTGAAAAGAGAAAGAAGTTGTATAGTCCCTAAGATATTATATCATTTATGTAAATTTACAGAACTTAGTATATACATGCACGCACACAGTCACACACATATCACTGATGCCATGCCAGATATCATATTATCATATCTGTATTTAGGGAAGAAAGATTAACAAAGAGGTAGCACTACCAACCCCCACTGATATCTTCTTACATCTTATTAACCATAAGCAGGCCACATAGCCATTCCTAATAAGAAAAGAACCTGAAAAAATCAACTATCATTCAATAGGAAGAGAATTATTGTCCTTGGTGGGAATTAATAACAATTCATGTTCTAAAAAAATTAGCATTCTGTAGGCAGAAAGATTTAAGCAACCAACAGTAAGTATCTGGCAATTAGTAAATCACACTGTTGAATACAGCTCTATTTTTCAATATTAATGATGAATATACATCTTTAAACCCATTCTGATTTCAAGCTCTTTGTGAAGACATCCTATATTAAATGTTTCCCTCATTGCCCCCAGCACATTCAGTGATGGACGTATGAAAAGCACTCCAAAAATACTTGTGATTAAATAACCCTGAGAAGAAGAGATTCACAATCTTTCAAATGAGAAACTTATCTTAGTAATTGATAGAAATTTTCTGGACCACAATTGTTACATTTATAAAGACTGATAGAATTAATTTGTATAGTATGTTACACCTTTTGTGCTAAAATTTAAAAAGTAGTTTTCACTGTTCCTTTTACATAAGTGCTTGAATTATAACTGCTTGAAATTGAAAACTTCACCTGCTATATGCAATTACATAGCAGCATAGTCTCCATTCATTCTAGTGGAATTGATGAAACGAAGATCAAACCTCAGCTTATTAATCCTTAATTTATAACTTGTTTTATAATCAGAAAGGCACTGTGGCAGGCTAGATAGGCTGTTTCCTTTAGAAACTTAATGGACGCTTTACATGTTAACGACTGTTCCTTAGGTCAAGTTTCTTGAAAAAATAATGTGAGATTGAGGTTTGCTCACAAGAAGTCATTGTTGAGTGAACTGAGACGATGCCCATAAGGAAAGGAGTCAAGCAGGATCTCACAGAGCAAGAGGCTGAACCACAGTAGGCGGTGCCGGAGTAGTTAGTTCCCTTTGGCAAGGTTTGTTCCTTGGGCAGTAATCAACTGAGACCTGTCAGCAGCTGAGATTTCTGAGAGTTCAGTCTGGAAGAGAATACAAGAAGAGCGGATGGGATTTTATTGGTGTTACTAAACACTCCAACACAAACAGAGGATGACTACTGATACGTTTTCTTTGATTTTATAACAGTTTTGATATAAAAACAAGTGAGCATTTAGCATTCTCCCAAGCATGATTGGAGTAAGATCATATTATTCCCAATGTGTGGATTATAAGCACAAAGTTCTCTAAGTTGTAATGATTAACTGTTTATTTCACAATCATCTATCAAATAAAATGTTCTTATTGATTAGAGTAACTCAAATTAGGAAAACTAAATCACGGTGACACAACCAAATATTACTAGCAAAGCTAAAAATAATGAAATAATAGCAATTATGACAATTTTGATCCTTGTGCAAACTCCTATAGCCTTCTGTGTGGAGGATCCCCAAGACGAGCCCAAAGTTCAGTGACTCACCAGGAAGAATTGCAGGACTCAGTGTATCATCATAGTCATGGCTAAGATTTATTGCAGCAAAAAGATACAAAACAAAATCCTCACAGGGAAGAGGCACATGGGGCAAAACCCCAAGACAAGTTTTCGAAAGTTCTTTCCCATTGGAGTTACACAGAATGCGCTTCATTCTTCTAGGATCAAATTGTGGCAACAGGAGAGACGTGCTACAGGGTAGCTCTTTACCCCAATGTGCAGAAACTGAAGAGATTTAGCGCCCAAGGTTTTCACTGGGCCTAGTCATATAGGCACCCTCTCCCTAACACCTGCCCAAATTCCAGACTCTTGTGGGGGGTGGGGGGAAGCAGATGTTCAGCATAAACACATGTTGGTCCAAATGGCTTAGGCACCGTAAATCACATTCATCAATTAGGGAATGACAGGAACACTCACAAAACTCAAGTTCCCAGATGCCACCGAGGACTAACCTTGCAAGCAGGCCTTTCTGAAGGTAGCAGTTAAGTCCTGCTATGCTAACTGTTTTCTAAACACCTCAGATTCTCTATTATTATGCAGTAATTTTAGTATATAGTGTTTGGGGAATCGGATCCCTGGCTTTAGGCCTTCTTCTAAAACATGTAACACATTTACATTTCCAATATTTAGTGAGATGAATGTCAGTTCTCTTATGTAAAATGAGAAGCCACAAAAGATTTCCTGGAAATTATAGAAAATATGACTTTGTGCTCTTTTTCTTATATGTGAGTAAGAAGAGACAAGGTTAGAAAAAGAGCAGTAGCAGAGATAAGTCACACACAGTAGCGGAAGCCAGTGAACCATGGGAAGAAAGCGCAAAGTGAATGGCTTCAAATCATGGATGCTGGAGACGGTCTGGCTGTGACGCTCGGACTGTCTTGGCCTCTGTTCCCTCATCTATAAAGTGGGGCTGCAAACAGTCTTGACTCATAAAGCCCCATTTGGGAAATGAGTTCATTTTTCTATATTTGTCGAATATATTTAAATAATACAGGGAACATAGTAAAGATAACCTCTTCAGTGTTTGTAAAATTAAACTAAGTTATATAAATTAACAAACAGGCACCTCTCTAAAACAGCAAAATATGACCTAGTTAAACTTCCTAGCCCAGGGTATAAAATTAATGTTGGAAAGGCCAGTAGTTTAGAAAATATAAGAAGGAAATTATACAACCAAATTCTAGGTAAGATTCCATTTGTTTGGATTGTGTTCTTCCCAAAAGATACTCAAAGGATTATGAAAAAAAAAAAAATCAAATTTACCCTTTACTTTCACACTCAAATATATATTTTCTCTAGAAAAATAATACTAAATGTATTAGTCTCTAAAGACTAATAAATGTATTAGTCTATTAGTCTCTGGAGGGACAGAACTAATAGAATAGATGAATATATGAAGTTTACTGGGAGAATTGACTCACATCATCACAAAGTGAAGTCCCACAACAGGCCGTCTGCAAGCTGAGGAGCCAGGAAGCCAGTCTGAGTCCCAAACCACAAAAGTAGGGAAGCCGACAGTGCAGCCTTCAGTGTGTGGCTGAACACCCGAGAGCCTCTGGCAAGTCACTGGTGTAAGTCCAAGAGTCCAAAAGCTGAAGAACTTCGAGTTGGAGTCTGATATTCGAAGGCAGGAAGCACCCAGCATGGGAGAAAGACGGAGGCCAGAAGACTCAGCCGTCTAGTCCTTCCACCTTCTTCTGTCTGCTTTTATTCTAGCTGCACTGGCAGCTGATCAGGTGGTGCCCACCCAGATCCAGGGTGGATCTGCCTTTCCCAGTCACTGACTCCAATGTTAATCTCCTTTGACAATACGCCCTCACAGAGACACCCAGGAACAATACTTTGCATCCTTCAGTCCAATCAAGTTGACACTCAATGTTAGCCATCACAATAGAAAATACAAATGAAACAAAATACGAATGACATTTATTTCACTGTCCTTTATTCTTAGGCTTGTCATTTCATAGTACATAGTTTATGGGATTTGTGTACTTTTTCTGTTTTAGTTTAAGTTGTTGCAACTTTCGAAAATTTTCAGACTTCAACTGTTTCAGAGCTGGTTTACATAGCCTTATATTTCTGATGTAACTTAATTAAATTGCTAAAAGACACTAGGAATTTCTCATGGCACTCTCTTTTCTTCATTTCAAATTCCCAAGTGAAGATACTTTTTTTCTCTCTCTCGGATATCCACCATAAATACAGAAAACTGGGGCAGACACACCCAGTGATGACCCTCAGTGAGTCACCTGCTTGTCATGTATTCTCATCTTGAGAGTAAGTGGACTTAGGAGTGTTTCTGACCAACGCCCCTGTGATTATGTTATGTTCTGTGGCAAAAGGGAGGGGATTTTGCAGATGTATTAAGGTTACTAATCAGAGGTTATCTTGGATAGGTTGACCTTATCAGGAAAACCCTTTAAAAGAAGATCTGGAGATCAGAGAATCCGTCTCCTGCTGAATAAAAAAGCAGCCTTGAGGTTTTCACCTGTATGGAATGGCCTGAGCTTGGAAAAAGATCATAAGCTTCATAGGAGACCCCAGCCCTAGCTGACACTTAGCGTGCAGCCTTGTGACCCCTTATGAAAGGACCTAGCTAAGACATGTCTGGATTCCTGACCCATGGAATCCGTGAGATAATAAATATCTTTTATTTTAAGCTGCTAAGTTTGTGGTAATTTATTCAGCAGAAAACTAGTAAAATGAGTACAATAAAACCTATTTATTTTTGAGAAGCACCTATATGGTCTCTAAACCTCACAAAAAAAATAAGTAGGGTAGACTAAGCCATGGTACCAACTTGACCCAAGCATATGTTTCAACAATATGAAGGTACATATTTGATTGTTGACCACACAATGATTTTCAGCAATGCCAGTAACAGGAAGGCTTTACTCACAGTCATTTAGGACCTTATGGGGCCAGTGGCTCTGCCACCTCTGAACTAGCTTTTGAGGTCTTCCTTGGAGTTCCCCTGCAGTTGGTAGGAAGGGGCAGAGAGCAAGAAGGAGTGGGTGGGGCAAGATTCTGGGATACACTTCAGTCCCCCTTGCATCTCATTGGCCAGAACGCTGTCACATGACGGGTCACACAAGAGGGGCAGGGGAATCTGATCCAGCTTTGTGCTCCCTGAGCACAAAGAGGTTGTGAAATTTAGGGAATAATGAGCCTTTTAATACACCCGTCAAGGTATTGATAGAGGGCCCTGTTGACATATGCGGAAACCTAGGCTGAAAACAGATCAGTAACTTATCCAAGGCCACTATGCAATGCCCTCTCTTGCTTTACCATTCTCTTTAATGGTTGAGGATGATATTTATGTAGGTAGAACTTGGGTGCTACTTTTGTATAATTTGTTAATTTCACAAGATGCTTTATGAAGATCTTTTGGTAATTCCTTAATCCACTCAACATATAATTTTGTTCAATGAAGGGAAAGTTGTTATGGGCTGGGACACAAACATGTTCAATGTATCACAATTACCCTAGAGGAATCAGCCCATGAGGAAGTCGCGACTGTTCTATTATTTTCAGAAAACACGTCTGTGATCCAAAATATTTTCTAACTTGGAAAGTTAACATCTTGTCAGTAGCTGAGCCAAGAATAGAACTCAGGTCTCATGACTTCAGATTTCCTTTTTCAGAGCAACTATGCGCAATTCCCATTTTGTAAGGACATCTAAATAGCACTTTACAATTTTTTCTTTTGAACAACAAAAAATACATTTACCATATGACAAATTCCAGAGATGAATTTTGCATATGCTGAAGAGGAAATATTACTTCACGAGTATTACAAACTTGCGTTACACTTACAAATGTTTATTTTACTACAAGGCAATATTATTTACCAAAAAAAAATCTGTAACATAAAGCTTAAAATAGGTATCTGACTTTTTGTTTGGTATTGAAACAATTCACTTTTAAAAATCACTGTAATGGAACAAACAAGTTTACACTTCGTCATCTGACATCGTAGACAGCTTGAAAATAAATTTAATTGTTCTGAGTTTTAGTGCTCTTGTGTATCCATTGGGTTTAATCTCTCTTGGCAGCATTTTTGGAAGGTATTACTGGCATAATACTCGCCGATGGCTTACATAGCATTCAAATACTAGCTTCTCAATCTCTGAAGCTGACAGTGCTGTAAGAAAAAATTCAATCTTGTTTCTGCCTTTTTGGAATTCTGATAAATCTCCCTCCTGTCATTTAGAATCATGCTTCTGTCTAAACAATTTTTATTGACAAAAAATGACTTAAAATGAACAGTGTTCAGAAATTGCTGTTGGTAACAAAAATGAATGGGGAAAAAAACTTGATAATGATTGAAAAATGGAGAAACAACCCTTCCTTCTCACTTCTTTTGGATTTTCTTGACTTGGGGAAAGCTTGGAAGTGTGATAAGGAAAGAAAAATGTCTAAAATGTTGCCGACAGAGTGGGGTATATTATAGGAGTGCAGAGCAGGGTGCCTGTCTATCTACATATATTGCTTGCAAGTGTATCCATTCGTAAGTATTTAACTTTGCACTTATTTATAGCCTGTGAAGGATTCATGGCAACTTCAAAATATTTAATAAAATATAGACCACTAATATGAGTGGTTGAGAAAAAAAAGAACAAGGGGAAAAGGAGGTTGTAAAAACAACAGCTAAATCAAAGAGTGAATTTAGTGTCAAAATAAATGCAGAAATCTTATAACTGCGCAAAAAAGAAGCCACAAATCATATTCTAACTTTCCAGTCACCTTCACAAAAATGATCATGTATAGAAGTCAGTTTCATAAGAGCTTCCAAAGTCTGGAATGTAGGGGGGAAAATCAAGTCTATAGAAAACATGTTAAGTGGATTATCATGGGGAGGAGGTGGAGTATCTTTAACAATTAAAGGGAAAATGCAAAACTTTCAGATTTTGTGTTAGTTTTCTATTGCTGCAAGAAAAAAAATACCACAAATTCAGTGGCTTATACATGAATTAATACACAGTTCTGGAGGTCAGAACTCTAACATGGGTCTCACTGGGTTAAACCTTATATTCTTTTGCCCCGAGAGTACTTGCTGGCAGGACTTATGGCTACTGTCCATTTACCCTGAGATAACTTTGCCAGGAAATATCTCACTTTTATTAATATTTTTGTATCACCCCAGTGTATCGACTTTGGAAACAAAAGACAGCATTTTATTTATAGCATTCTGGTTTTAGTAGTGGTATTTCCATTTACAGAATGTAGTAATTCTTGGTTGCCAAAAATGTCCAATCCTAGAAAATGTACCATTTCTGTGCCTGACATTAACATTGTTCTCATACAGTTGTGGACCAAAGATTCATTTGATGAATCTAATTTTTCTGAAATAGACGATTGTAATAATTCAGACGATTCTGATGTTCTGTTTAGAAATAACTCCAAGAACAGTTTTTATACTTTAATTTTACGTTGAAAATTAGATTTGCTTCAGCCTCAAAGAGTCATGTTTATGTAAAATTAAATGAGTGCTGACAATGAACTGCACTTTTTTTTTTTTTTTTCCTAAAAGGGTAAAGGGTTTTAAGATCAAAGTGTTGGCAGAGTTGCTCTTCTTTCTGGAGAATACAGGACAGAATCTTTATTATTCTTTCCTCAGTTCCAAGAGGCTGCCTCATTCATTGACTCAATGTCCCCTACCTCCATCTTCAAAGCCAACAATTGCAAGTCAAGTGCTTTTAATATTGTATCTCTCTAATTCTTCTGTTTTTTATATATATATTTTTCTAACCAAACCCACAAAGTGTTCTCCAGTTTTAGGGGTTTGTGTAATTAGATTGAACCTATTTGGGAAATCCAGGATAATCTCCCCATCTCAAGGTCAGTATTCTTAATTACATCTGCAAAATATCCTTTGCCGCATAAGGTAATATATTCACAAGTCAGGAGATTGGTACTTAGACATCGTGGGGACAATTTTTCTACCTACCACGAAAGCATAACCGTGACTTTGTCATCATGTCCTTGGCTCTTGATGACTGATAAAAAGATAGAAACGTTTTTAGTCTTTTAAAGAAAACTATAATCAAATAAAAATGCCAAAAACCATAAAAATGTGGTGCCCAAATCACTGTGGATTTTTAAGCTACCTATGAGACAAATAGTAATAGAGAAAAGCACTTTTATGTCGCACTTCATATGGTCATATTTGGTTACTCTTAAATGTGAAAAATAAAAAAAAACCAGCTACAAATGTCTGGTTAATTTGAGCTAGAAGAATAAAATATAAAAATATTAAATATAAATCTATATTGTATTGATATAGATTCTAAATGCACATGCTTTTTGCTCACCATATAAATGCAAAGAGAAATACCTTGTAATATATGAAATGGAAGAAACTAGAAATGCATTGTACTATAAAAGGGAACTTGATGTATGCAACAGAATGGCACGTTAGCATTTTCAATAAGATTTTCTGAAAGTTAAGAACTAAGCACCTGTTTTAAAGTGTTCCTTGAAGCTGACATCAGGCAGTTCAATTTTTTCAATCAAGAGAGAATAATTAAGATATGGGACAATGAGATATTTTGATTTTTCGATATGCTATATAGTATCTACTACTTGTCCACAGAATCTAATTATTTGTAGTATTGCAGTGAAATCATGTAAGAACTTTGACAGCTCATCCTTCAAATTTCCTTTTAATAGTTTACTGTGTTCACAATGCCATTTATGTTTTATTACAAATTATAATCTTTAATAGCATCTTGCAGACATTTCAATTTTTTAGAATTTTTAGGTAACGTTTTCAAAGTTCAGTAAAGAGTTACCTGAAGGGAAAATCCTTTAACTGATCAATGGTATGCCTGGGTAAACAGATTTACTTCTATGGAATTTGCTCCAAGAATGAGCCACAAGAGAATGTTTTGGCAAGAAATGAGGCTTGCCTCTGATTTCCAATAAAGATTTGAGTTGAAACAGTGTGTGTTCACTTAATCTTGTTAAATGTAGCACAAAACACTAAATGTATTAGAGTATGTACTTGAATGATAACAAACCCTGCTGTTAAAGCTAATAGGAAACAGTTCTTTTCTCATTGAGTTGCCACAATCAGGCATTCCTTTAGATATCATCATTTAGTATGACTTCTTATGCTTGACTATAATATGCTTTGTATTTGTAAGCCTTTGTCTTTCCTTATTGCTAAGCAACAATTTCCTTTTTTCTCAAAGGGATAAAATTTGAGGACAACACTGCTCAGATACCAACTAACACAAATGTACAAATATTTAAACAATTTGGATAACTATGAATAAAAAAGGAGAATAAGAACCGAATCTCTGAATCTACTGATGATGATTAAAAGCAGGCAGTGAAATATTGAAACCAAGCTTTTCTAGGGAGGACTGTTTTCCGCATTTAAATTTATCTTTGTATCTTAAGCTTGCAGAGCTTGGTGGGTAGGGTGAGGAGGTCCTGCAGTGGAGTGGAGAGAGTTCTTAAATTCATCTTCATCCTCTAGGAGGGTTTAGGTATACTCTGCCTTAAGACAGGGTGACGACCTCTGTGGTCCCTTCCAGCATCAAGCTCCTGTGAAGTAAAAAGCAGTTATAAAACCTTTAGAATACATCTTGAAATATATAGTTATAAAAATATAAAGAGCCCCTGAAGCATTGTCTGCATCGAGGAACGAATATTATTTCTTACCTCTCTTTTACATTTAACATGAAAAATATCAGGTAAAACATTGCGAAGTTTCGTTTCCAATCTCATATTAGAACGAATGGGAATGGCCATATTCTTCCAAGCATCAGCTAGATGTGTATCAAAGTCCTAAGAGCTTATCATAAAACTACCATCACTGATTCTTCTTCGTAGTTATTAAGGAGCAAAATGCCATATACCTGTCTTATCAAACTTCATTCTAATCTATTTGATAAATGAAATTGGCATAAATAGCCAACTTACTGCATCATTTTAGTTTTACCACAAATAGTAATATATATGGGCCATGTTTGTGCCTTTAACTAGGCAGCTTTTGACTCTATGAGCTAGCATCCATTAACCAAGTAAAAGTAAACTTCAGATTGTCGCTCACTTTTGACTGTATGAGCTAGCATTCATTAATCAAGTAAAACTAAGCTTCAGAATGTCGCTCAATTTGAAGAACCTACATGAAAGCTGAAGAGCTTTTACATAGACCAATTAGGACTAACTTGAATATAAAATATTTGGAGTAACCTGATCTCATTTTTATATCATTCATTCAAGTACAGGAGCCTTATAAATAATATTGTCTAAAATCAACTACATGTTTTCAGTTTTGTGGGTAAAAATGAATAAATAAGGCTTAAGGATAATAATAGCTGGGGTGATCTGAGCCAAGCACTATTTCATTTGCCTTATTTTTATTAACTGATTTAATCCTCACGCTATCTTGTTATTATCTTCATTTACTGAAGTGCATGTAGGGTCAAAACAGTGAAATTGCTAAGGTTACACTAGTAACTTCCGTGGTAAGGTCAAGGCTGAAATCTTATCACTTATAGTCTGTCTGCCAAACCTCCTCATTATATATATCTTGTCAGTAGTAATTACCTGTGCCTCTTTTCAGAGTGTTCCCTATTAAATAGGATATCTTCTTCCTTAATTCTGCATGTTAAAAAGTATGTCCAAAGTTATAAGGCTAATTAGTGGCAATCTTAGGGAGAATACTTTGATTTATGAATTCCCAATTTTATTGTTTCTCCTATTATGTTTCAATGCTTCTAGATGCCCATTATCCTTTGAGGGGTAGGAGAGGAAGAGGCAAGTCAATGAATTAATATTTTTTATTATAATATCACATCTATATTGTATGTGTTTTTTTCAAGGACTATATGAGATGTACTGAAAGAGAAACAATGATTAATAATGACTATTATATTCTAATGGGAGAGACATGACTGTTACCAAAAATATGGTTAACAGTCAGATTTAACTTGGAAAGTTGATGAGGCATATAACTTAGAAAATTGTACACACACACACAAAGGCATATATATATATATACACACACACACGTCTTTTTACATACATATATATATATATTATATATGTGCCTGGGTTTATAGGTATGAGCCACCATGTTCTCTCTCTCTCTCTCTCTCTCTCTCTATATATATATATATATATATATATATATTTCATGTCTGATATATCAGACATTAAAAATGACATTCTTTCTGGCTTTGCTGAACATGAAATGATTCATGGAAGAAGCGATAGCCAATTTGAATCTTAAAAAATGGGTACAATACTGACAGCCAAAGTTAGGAAGGAAAGACATTCTAATCACAGGGAAATGTGTGAGAAAAAAAACTTGGCTCAAACCTCAGCATCACACAATATACCCATGCAACATACCTGCACAGGTAACCACTGAATATAATTTTTTAATGAAAAATTTAAAAAGTAATAAAGACGCATAATTTAAAAAGCCTAGCAAAGAACAATTAGTAACATTGAGTAAAAACACAAGGTAGGAAAAATAATTAGTGGAAAATAATTTGGAAAGCAAGTTAATTTATATCCAGTTACTTCCAACTTTAGAATTTAGGATAATTATTTAGGCTTCATGTGATAAACAGTAGTATGTGCTAAATATTTAGGGCTAAATGAGGGCCTGAGTCCCAGTCTAGAGATCCACTGTGACTAAATAAATATTTGAAGATTGGTTGGGTTGGGCATAGGGGGAATGTGGCTTCATCTAATCTAATTTTTTTCCTAAAATATGTTAGAAACAACTAAATCAAAGAGGTCAATGTTAATTATGCTTGTTAAAATGTAAGTTCTGCTAGAATGTAAACTGAGGGCACAGGCATTGTTAATTTTGCCAACTTTTTTATCCCCAGACCCTAAAAGTGTAAACTATTCCATAGTAGGCACTAATGCATATTAGTTAAATGAATGACTAAGAAGGTCAACAGTTTTAAGCATTAAAATAATACCTAAATAGGAAGAGTGTCAATAGTTTAGTGGCTGAGGGGGTCAGACATATAAGATACAAATGGAATAACAAACGGATCCAGTAAAATGTTCAGGAAAGGGATAATAAAAAATAAGTTATAGAATGTCTGATCCTATTGAATGGTTGTCAAGTGGCATGTGATAGCGTTCCTAACACTTAAGACACAAGAATAAAATCAGTTGTTTCAGGTACACTTATGCAATAAATAAATAGTGGTTGACACTATGGAGAACAGTTTGGAGGTTCCTCAAAAATACTGAAAACTGAGCTATCATATGATCCAGCAATCCCGCTGCTGGGTACACAACCAAAAGAAAGGAAATCAGTTTATCAAAGAGATATCTGCACTCCTACGTTTGTTGCAGCACTGTTTACAGTAGCTAAAATTTGAACCTAAATGACCATCAATAGATGAATGGATAAAGAAAATGTAGTACATATACACAATGGAGTAGTATTCAGCCACAAAAAAGAATGAGATCCAGTCATTTGCAACAGCATGGATGGAACTGGAGATCATTATGTCAAGTGAAAAAAGCCAGGCACAGAAAGACAGACATCAGATGTCCTCAGTTATTTGTGGGATCTCAAAATCAAAAAAATTAAATGTATGGACATAGAGAGTAGAAGGATGGTTACCAGAGGCTGGGAAGGGTAATGGGGGGCTAGTGGGGATGGTTAATGGGCACAAAAATTAGAAAGAATGAATAAGACCTACTATTTGATAGCACAATAGGGTGACTATACTCAGTAATAACTCAATTGTATATTTTAAAATAACTTAAAGAGTGTAATTGGATTGTTTGTAACAGAAAGAATAGATGCTTGAGGGATGAATACCCATTCTCCATGTGATGTGTTTATTTCACATTGCAGGCCTGTATCAAAACATCTCGCATGCCCCATAAACATACACACTTACTTTGTACCCACAAAAATAAAAATAAATAGTGGTTGAGTTAAGAAATAAATTTTCACGTCATTTATGATATGCTCTGGATGGGAATGTATGTATGTATGTATGTATATATGTATGTATGTATGCATGTATGTATGTATGTATGTATGTATTTGAGACAGGATCTTACCCTGTCACCCAGGCTGGAGTTCAATGGCACAATCTTAGCTCACAGCATCCTCAAACTCCCTGACCCAAGTGATTTTCCCAACTCAGCCTCTCAAGTAGCTGGGACTATATGCATGCACCACTATATTCAGCTATTTATTATTATTATTATTATTTGTAGAGACAGAGTCTCAATAGGTTGCCCAGGCTGGTCACGAAATCCCTCCCTCAAGGAGTCCTCTCTCCTCTGCCTCCAAAAGTGTTGGGATTACAGGTATGAGCTACCATGCCTGACTTAGCTGGGAATTTAAATCCCTAGCCCCATCCTTGTCTGTCACCAGTTTGTCCAGTGACATTAGGAACAATCAGCCAACCTTATTATATTTATTAGTTTTCCATAAATATTTTTACAAGAATTATATACACAACCACCCAGTTCCTTGATAAGGAGTATCCAATAAAGATATTTTGCCTATGTCTATTGGTAGATCATGCCATGAACTAGCAATACTCTCTCTACTAACAGAAAAAGGGTCACTAGTGTCTGTAAATCTAATCAATTTATGAGACCCCAAAGCCAATTCAAAAACCTCAGCCTTAAAACCCGTTTTTCTAAAACCACTCCCCAAATCTGTATCAGTCAAGACTCTTCAGAGAAACAGAACCAATAATATAGATAGATTGGTAGATCAAGGCATGGATTATCAATACATTTTAAAGGATTGGGTCACACAGTTATCGAGGCTAAGTCCCAAGATCCTCAGTCGACAACCTGGAGACCTAGGAGAGTTGATGGTACTGTTCCCATCTGAGTTTGAAGGCCTCGGGGCCAGGAGATTGTGTGGCGTTAGTTCCACTGTAAGGCAGGAGAACAGTGTCTCAGCTCAGTCAATCAGTGACAAAATTCTCTCTTATTCTGCCTTTTTTTTTTTCTATTCAGGCCTTTAACCGATTGGATGAGGTCCCCCTTCCATTGTGGAGGACAATCAGCTTCACTCAGTCTACTGATTCAATTGTTAATCTCAGCCAGAAACACCCCCACAGATACCCCAGAATGATGTTTAACCAAATATTTGGGCACATTGTGGCCCAGCTAATTTGACACATAAAATTAGTCATCACAAGGGGTGGAGAAGTCAAAGCAATTATTAACACTAATACACTCATGCACACACACACAAACAAAACTGTTCTGGACTTTCAAAGGCATTCCTAATTATCTAATTAATAGAAAGTAGACGGAGGAATGTGTTAAAGATCTTGAGAAAAAAATGATAGGCCTCAATATTTGAAGTATTTTAGCTATTTATGAATTTCATGAACCTTCATTTGTGAATACATTATAGCAAGAGGGAAGAATTCATCTGGTTTTAAAAGAACTTGTCTCTGAAAAGTACAAAAAAATAGATCTATACTTATCACTAAGCCCTTGAGCTCATTTAAATTAGATATATAAAAAGAAACCAAGGTAAGCCATTTCACTCAGATGGATTTATACATCCCTATGTGAATTAATTATAGGTTTTAGACACAATTGGACTTTTAACATTCATGTGCATGTTGGAGATTCTTAGATTATGCAAAAGATAATGAACAATTCCATAGGTGGTCTTGTTTATTGTCATATTTGCAGTTAATTTACTTCACAGTTCAGCTACCCCAAACTGAAGAGTAGTCATGTTTTCATTGTCAGGGTTTTAACTTGTGGAATGTGGATGAACTTCAGCTGGGTCCTGGGGCTTTCCTGAAATTAGACACGTAATATTGAATGTACGTTCTTTTTCCTAAAAAAAGTTCTATGGCTTTCAAGAAACTCTCACTGTCCATCACTTTCCTTGTTGAGATGACCATTATCTGCAGCTACAAACTGGCTTTCAAAAGTAGTAATTTTAGTGCATTTTGACTTGGTGAAAATGACCTTGTCATACAGCTCTGGCTTAAAAAAAAACAAGAAAAAAGCATTGTGTACTGTACACTTTTATTCAAGAATTTCTTCATTTATTTTTAAAATCAAAGCAGTCATGCAGTTCCTGTGGTAGATGATTTGAGGTACTTTGATTTTGTAACTTGTAAAGACGAGAAAAAAAAAGGGCTTTGAAATCACAATGTTTTTATTTGGAGAGTTGATGAAAACTGGTTCTCCCAATGCAGTAGGCAAAAAAGACCTTCTAACCTTGGAATCTTACTTATTTTTTCTATTCTGTGAGATAGAAATAGCAATTTCTAAGCTCTGATAAATCTTCGTAAAATAAGTTTTAATAAATGACTAATTTAGAAATAAAGGCATGAAAGAAACACATCCCCACCCATATTTAATCCATGCTGTGAACTGAAATGTGTCATCAGGTACAAATACGGTAAACTGAACCTCCACTGACATACTTTCCAGATATGCAACAGCTTGGGAGGAGGCAGGTCTGATGGTAATCATGACTTCAGTAAATTAACTCTTCTCCACTTTTTCTTGATACTTGTGATGAGCTACCTTTTATATGAAAATACATAAATTAATGTATGTAAAATAGAAATTACTAGACTATTATACCATAACATTTTATACATTAAACAAGTAGGATTATCTATATCTATGTATATGACAGAGATACATGGAGATACAGATACAGATATTTACCTATATACAACTCCTTAGAAAAAGGACTCGATTTTTTATTTCTATATATTTCTTTGGGTAGAAGTTTATATTTCTTCTAACTGAAGTAAAATGTTGTATTCCAACAATTTTATTTTTTCAAACTAATTAGACAAATCTGAATTGTTTGGTTCTTACAAAAATAGGCAATTTCCAAATTTCAGTACCCTTTTTCATTCACAAATGTCACCTGTCCGTATTTTACTTTCACACACTAATCTTTGCATTTTTGCATCTATAGAATTTATGAACAATAGTCTGAGGAAATGGTTGCAGTGAGGGGTGAACTAACTGAAACCTTAATTTCATTGATTCCACTATTTCTTTCCCACTGTTCATCAACTTTAATTCTGGTTTATATCATACACAGTTTAGATTCCATAGCATTTGTAATTAATCCCTTACATTTATACCCTGTTTGCTTGTCTCTTTCTCCTGCATCTGACTTGTTGGCGAAACTCCAGCACTAGATCTATCTAAACCCCTACCTTCTCCATAACCACACCCCAACAGTAAAACATTCTTTAAAACCATTACTCAACAAAACTGATTGCTTTTATTTTAAATTCATTATCACAGTCCTCAAATGTTGTATTATGTTTCTTTTAGGGACTCACAATTTCCATCCCTTGTGTGGCTATTTTATTTAATTGTTTCTCCTTAAAGCATTCTCTCAGGAAATTAGGGTGTGTTATCAGCAAAGTACCGTATATGTCTACTCATTTCTCAAAGTCCTCATATTTCCTGCTCTAAACAAATCCTTTTTCCTCTCTATGTCTCTAATCTGGAGTGTCTCTGCTACTTCGAATCTCTCTGACCTATTTTAAATAACTCACTAGATTAGATCGGTCCTGTCAGGATAATCCCATTTTGATTATCTTAAAGTCAATTTATTGGAGATTTGAAAGACTTCTGCAAAATCCCTTCAACTTTGCCTTGCAGGCTAACTCAATTATAGGAGTAATATTTCATTATATTAATAGTCCCCATTCTCACTTAAAAGCATGGGATTACATAGGGTGTGTGTGTGTGTGTCTGGTGGAGGGGAGAGGTGGGTATCCTAATATCATTTTAGAATTCTATCATTACCACAGACACCCACTGCCCAAGATAACTCTGTGGTAATGATAGAATTCTAAAATGATATTAGGATACCCACCCCTCCCCTCCACCACACACACACTCACGTACACACAAACACACACACACACACACATATACCCTGTATAGAAGTAACAACACACAATGGGGCCTTCTGGATGGTAGAGATTGGGAGGTGTGAGAACATCAGGAAAAATAACTGAGTACTAGGTTTAACACCTGGGTGATAAAATAATCTGTACAACAAACCCCAATGACACAAGTTTACCCAAATAACAAACCGGCACATGTACCCCGAACTTAAATAACAGTTAAAAAAAGGAAAAAAGAAAATTTCTTGAGAACAAAAACAAAATAATAAAAATTAAGTAGAAAATAATAATTAGAGTTCATTGAAATATGTTGAGTTTGTAATAAACCATGTATCTATGATACTTAAATTTAAGTTTTAGGATACACAGAGGTAATGTTAATTTAAAAATAAGTAAATGTAATGAACATATTCAACATTTTATAAATGTTACTATATATTGTTTATAATTTTTAACAATTAAAGAATCAATATTAATAATTAACTTATTAATTTTAATAAGTAAAGGGTGTGTGTGCATGTGCATATTGTTTCTTATATTACAGTCTTTATTTATCTTCATATAATTAGCAAAAACAGTTTCAGAGATTACTGTTTTACACCTTTAATCTTGTGAACCATTCAGCAACCACCAACTCTACTCAAAGTACTTAAGTTTGCGGCCTACAATAGCTGGTTCCATAACATATATGTTCAGTAACATAACAATACACTGAGACAGCAGGTTTTGCAGCAGAGAAAAATTGTAATGATTGCAAGGCAGCCAAGACAGGAAATGGGAAGGACCCTCAATGCGTCTCCCTGAGGAGTTTTGGGCTGGAGTATTATGGGGCATTAGAAAATTGGGTCATTGGTCAGGGGAACGGGGATGAAATCATCATGATATGGAGACTGCATTCTTTGGTGATTCAGCTTCTCATGGGGTCCTTCAGACCAGTTGACATCAGTAGTTTCACTGGTATGTGTGACCTGAGAGAATATCTCAAATGAAAAACTTAACATTTCATAATGTTCACGTTGTTATCTATAGAAGAGTTAAGGGGAACTGTTGTCTAGGGTCTACAGCATTCTAGGATAATAGGCACAAAATACCTATGAGGAAGCATGTCAGAGAGCAAGCTGGCCTAATGATTAATGCTGAGTGTGCTGCAAGCTCTGCTTACTTTCATTTCTCTCCTTCCCTTCCTCCTTGATTAATTTTATAAAGTTGTTAGGAGTGGTTTCAGTCACATTTCATAATCTCATTTCTGACTTAACTGAGAGGATAGAAGGAATCCAAAAATATACTATCCCCTTAAAAATAATAAAATAAAATAAACCAACTCTCAACTACCTGCCTTTCTATTGATGTGCTGCTTCTGTTTCTACTGAAGACAGCTCCCCTAGATATACAACATCTATCTCATCCCCCGTCATCTAATGGGATAATTTTTCCCCATTGATTACCTAGGATCTCTCCTAAATCATGCTTCTTTCCTGGATATGGTCTAAGCACTCTGGCATGCCAGGATGCTATAATGTCTCCAGACTTAAACAAATTAAAGCATCTTTTCCCTTTCATTACAGTCCTCCATTCGTCTGCTCCCTTTTATAGCAAAATTTTTCCCAAAAAAATCCAAAATGCTTTCTGGGCCTATCCCAATCAGACTCCTTCCCACCAACCTTCTGGAGCCTCCCTCTTCAGTCATTAAGAACCTCTATCTTGCCACGTCCCAGTGTTTGATTCTCAGCCTCGCTGTATTTGAACTTGCTGCCTTATTGTAATAAGGAAATCAGGAATCAATTCTTCCCTTCTTATGAATTCATCCTTCCCTTGAATTACAAGACACTTCGTTTTCTTTCCTGTCCTCTTCTCCATGGCTTTCCCAATCTCCTTTGTTGTTTCCTCCACTTTTCCTTTTTTGGTTGTTTAAAGCTATATTTCTGTAGGGTGCAGTGCTTGTCTTTCTTTTCACTATTCCATCTATAGTTACTTTCTAAATTTTCTCATTCAGTCACATAGTTTTATTTTGAATAAACCATGTATATGCTAATGACATCCATATTTATCTCTCTCAGTCCTGAGCTCTAGTTATAACTCATCTAGAACAGAACTCTTGATTCCCTGTCCCCTTAAGCCTCAGTTTTTCTCATCTCTATAAGTGGCATTCTCACTCACTCAGTTTTTTTTGTGATAAAAACTGATTCCTTTAATTTTCTTCCACCATATATCTAGGACATCAACAAGACTGATCAACTGCTTTAAAATACAAGCTGGGTATGACAAGCAATTTCCACTTTCACCAAATCGCTCCTAATCCAAACTTGCAGACCCTTTCTAAGAAGGGTAGTCCTTTAAAGATGTGTATCAGAACATTATCACTTCCTACTTAAGCCCCAAACTTAGAACATAACGCAAGACCGGTTAGCTTTGCAGGTCTGTGACTTCAGTGCTCACCTTTTTCTCCTTGATCCCTTTGATCTAAACCAGGTTACCCATTTCCAGCTCTGGGCCTTTGCCCTTGCTGTCACTCCTGTCTAAAACACATCATCTGTCTAAAGCACACATCATCTGTCTAAAGCACACATCTGTCTAAAGCACACATCTGCCTAAAACACACATCTGCCAAAAGCACACATCTGTCTAAAGCACACATCTGTCTAAAACACACATCTGTCTAAAACACACATCATCTGTCTAAAGCACACATCTGTCTAAAGCACACATCTGTCTAAAGCACACCTCTGTCTAAAGCACACATCTGTCTAAAGCACACATCTGTCTAAAACACACCTCTGTCTAAAGCACACCTCTGTCTAAAACACACGTCTGTCTAAAACACACGTCTGTCTAAAGCACACGTCTGCCTAAAACACACGTCTGCCTAAAGCACACATCTGTCTAAAGCACACATCTGTCTAAAGCACACATCTGTCTAAAGCACACATCATCTGTCTAAAGCACACATCTGTCTAAAACACACCTCTGTCTAAAGCACACATCTGCCTAAAACACACATCTGTCTAAAACACACATCATCTGTCTAAAACACACATTTGTCTAAAACACACACCTTGATCCCTTTAATCTTGAACACATTTAGCCCATTCCCACCTCAGGGCCTTTATAGTTGCTGACTTCCATCTAAAACACACATCCCTAGGTCACCACATGGCTAATTCTTACTTTCCTTAATATTCGCTCAAATATCACATCATCAGGGAGACTTTCCCTGACCAGATGCTAAAATACCACTTCACCCCCAATCACACTCTAGTCTTTTTCCAACTTTTCTTATTTCTTCATGGCACTTTCCCATTACTTGTAACCTTATTTTTATACTAATTGGTTTATTTGTAGCATTTTTCTAAAATTAGAACTGAAGTCCAAAAGGGTGGGGGCTTCTTCCTACATGCTTGTGATAGATGACCAAAAAACATTTGTTGAGTTGATGAATAGTACAATGTAGTACACCACAGAACAGAAACCTGCTTTGAATTGAAAGGCATACACCATTTACTCAACGTTTAAGACCGTGTTTCTCCAAGGTCCCCAACCCTACCGTGTTGTTGGGTCACGGTAAATGGCTGAGTGCAATGTCTGAAAAGCAGCAGGTACTTTGCAAATGTTCATTTTCTGTTTCTTACTCCCAAGCTCTACCAGCTTTCATGCTTACTCTTTCATTACCTTTGAACTTCCCCTCTATTTCAGCATTTATCTCACATACTCTTGGCCAAGCATCATAAAAGCTACTTTTCATCTTCTATATGATAGAGATTTTCAAAACCTCCGATGCGAGTGCAGAGATTTCCTCACAAGCTCAAAAACAAGAGGATTCATGATTCAACTTGGCTTTCAAAAATGTTCAAGATTTAGAATTTAACAGAATTGTTTGTTGTAGCGAATATTTTCCTAGAACACTGACTTTGGCTTAGAAAACTTCTTCAGAACTGAGCAGAGGAGGCAAGGCCCTGGGGCTGCTCTGGACCACACAAAGTTGGACAATTAGCAGAGCATCAGCCCAGCCTGTTAGCCTGACTGCTGACAACCAACAGCAACTGTGAGCATTATGTTTTTATGTTGATGATGTATGTTGATTCAGGTTACATTTGAGACTTAATTATCTACTTAATCATTTGGACATATTTCATAAAATAATAGTCACATGATACTATTTCATCATAAAAATAATGATTATACATAATTTTATATATTTATTTCCATTACTTATCCTCATTCTCTCCTACTAAAAGTTAGAAATATTGCATAAATCCCAAAGGAGTAATGACATTGAGACAAGAAAAATTGATGGGTGTTATTTTCAGATATAGAGGAGGCAATGTAGGTTGAATCTCTTTGGTTTAAAAGCAAGTGATAAGAATCTGTTGTTTATGTCATGTGCTGGTGAATAATATTGACATCTGCCTGTCATCTTTAGTCTGTAAACTACCTTTAGAAGAAGTTGCAGTTAGTGATAATCGGACGTCATGGGTTCCCCAAGCCCCCCAAATTAAAAGGCATTTATTCAAGAGAAGCTCACGGAACCATAGCTGAGGCAGAGTTTTTCAAGAAAGATGGTTTCTAGCATCACTCAGGAGTAGCATCATCATGAGTTGTGAGTCCCCAGTCCTGACTCCCAGCAATGGTCCAAATTCACTTGATTCCAGAAACCCAGATTCAAAGACACACAGGGTGCAAGTCTTTGGAAGCAACACTTAGGCAGAATTTTGAGCAAAACTCTAGATAAGTCTCTTATCAAAGTTGGAATGGATTCCTATAGGCGGCTTGTCAAATCCACAGTAGGACCCAACCACAGCTCCCAGGACGTTAGAGGTGACTTCAGAGTGGTGCTCATAATGTGTTGTTTATAGATCGTAGGAACTGTAACAAAGGCAAGAGACTCAGGTTGCTTCTAGGTAGGGTGACAATAGGTGATTTAAGATCTTCAGATGTCCCGTAAAGCAGTAGTATTGATATCAGCCAGGGTGAAGGGAAGGAGGACAAAGTGGGTACAATAGAGTGATGGCAGGCCAACCATGGGGGAAACCTGTGGCGGTGAATTCAAGGAGAGTGAGCCCTGCTGATTTCCAGGGGAGCTTTGGGACTGAGTGAGCAGCAAAGAATAGATAAGATGCCTTCACAAGAGTGTGAAATAAATGGGGGGCCTTAGGGTGTGTGCCTGGTTATTTTAACATCTCCAGCCTAACTTTGGAACCAGTCAGGAGGACTATACAGCAGCAGTGTTCACAATGTTCACAACAGCAGCAGTGGCACAGGGAGGAGCCCTGTACGTCTGCAACCTAAGAGGCAACCAGCAGGAGAAAGTCTTTAGCAAGAGACAAACCCTGGAGATGTTGAGGTTCACCAGGAGCTTCAAATTTGAGCTGACCTGGACTTAGGAAGGAGGCTAGATGGAAACTTAGGTACTTATATTTTCTGAGAATGGAACCCTTTCAAAGACTTTAAAGACCTTCATTTCTTTCTTTCTTTATAGAGTTCTAGAAATAAAAAAAAAAGAAAAAAAAATACTTGGGGGAAAACACCTACTTATGCCCCACCAAGGGACTGGCACAGGAGGGGTTGTGTGTATATATGGCAGGGGAGCCAACTGAGTGTGGTGGCTGGCTCTTTACATTAAATTTCACAATTTCAGTATAGTTTTTCCCACATGCATGATTTTTAATATGAAAAAATAACAGACTGCTCTTCCAGGCACATACACTGTTTTATATAACTCAGTGAAAGGTGAGCTTTTGAAATACTAGAGAAGAGCCATTAAGTAATAGAAGATATTTGGTTATTATAGAAACTATATTATTCATTAGCAAGTTTTCAAAAAGCTTTTTATATTATACCATAAGACTAATCTAGGAAAGTCTAAGCTTTTGTCCTCGTAAAAGCAGTGCTGCCAAAATTCATATAATACATGATTTGAGATCCAGCAGATTTACACAGAACCTAAAATAACAGGGTTTCTTGAAATACTATTGAGCCTCTGTATAGTATTATGGAGATATGCATATTAATTGTAAAAAATTTAATTCAGATGAATAGAACTGACTTAATTTGCATTTTCTTATAGTATTAAGTGGCATAAAATTATAAGGTTCCTTTTTGTTTAAAAAATTGCAGTTTATTTTTTAAAATGTTTGGAACATGAAGATACTATCACGTACTTGATCCAGTCTTAAATTTTCAACTTTGTTTGAATGAATCCTGCCTAAATAACCGTCGGACATTTTTGTCGAGCTATAGGAAGCCCTCACATGAATGCATTTGAATGCTTTTGTGACTGTGTGAAATGAATCACTGATGATTCATGAAAGAGAGAGTCCTATCATTAGCCTTGATAAGATGGTAATTTGATTATCTGATAGTCCTGTTGCTCATTCCATTTTTTGAACATGAATATTTAAAATATTGGAAGGGCAAAATAATTCCAAAGAAAGAATTTGTCAATAATTCAAAATAACATATTACTCACAATTCCTGTGAACTCTAGCTCCAGAATATCAAATTAGGCTTTTAAAAAATTTTTTAACATAGAAAGAAAAGTAACAAAAATATTTTTTGAATAAAAATATTTAAGTTAGATTTGTGTCAATTTTATATTCAACTATCAGCTCAGGTACATAAATTCAAAATGTTTATTTTTTGAAAATTTTAAATTATTGGGTAAAAGTGGTTTCAATCTATGTTTCCAGAAATAGCATAGCATGTTTAGAATCATCCATAATAGGTACAATGTTGCTATTTTTTAAAAATTCAAAATTGTAATGATGAAGTTCTTTAGCTTATCACTAGCCTTTTCTGTCTGCTATCATCTTTTAACAGGTACTAGGCTGGTTTTTACTCTGAGTATGTAAGAAAATAATAGAATAAATTATGATTGGTTCAGATCATTTCTGTATTTCAGCTTTTGGATATGGCAAACATACTGGTTTCTTTTCTTTAGACTTGAAAGTAGACGATAATTCACAGTTTTAGCACTCACAGTCACTCCCTACCTGCCAAGCACTGGGGTGATGTCAGTGATGTACTGCATTGGGTCCCCCCAGTGTTTTTCCCTTCATTTTGAAGTTTTTGGCACTTCTACTCCAAAGACTCCAACTACACAGACACTCAGCTTGAATTGACATGAAGCCTGAAGCACTAGTTTATCTCACATTGGATTTGTCAAACAAAGGTGTTTCACTTTAAATAAAAGTAATATATATATCTATACATATGTGTATAAATACATATGTACCTATACATATATGTATATATGTATACATGTGTACATGTATCTATACACATATATACATACATACTTACATATACGGACGTGCATATGTATATGTATATGTGTGTTTCTATGTACATATACATATAGGTATATATGTATGTGTGTATATGTATCTATATGGACATGTATATATGTGTGTATATGTGTGTATGTGTATGTATATGTACATGCATATATATACCTGTATATGTTTGTATGTGTATGTATGTAAATGTATATATGTATATACACATATATACATGCATACACAAATACATATATAAACATATATGTGTATATATAGGTGTACATACACTCACATACACACACACATATCCCCAGACTGAGAAAACAAATCAGTACTATGAAATGAGGAGCAATTTCTCATCAAATAGTTATTGTTCACAAAATGTCTATACCGTCATTTCTACTTTCCCTCACAGACCTTTAAAAAGTACATACTCTTTGTTCAATTTTAAGGGGGAAACAAGGCTCAAGAAGAATCGTGCAGAGGTTGGTAGAGGGAGAGAATGAATAGTGAAGACATGATTCATCTCACACGAATACATGATGCTCTTCTGCTGACACTCCAACAGAAACCACAGGGCTAAAGGTAACTTTTTGCCCACTAGCACACCACATAAATTGGACAAAAGGGAAAATTTCCCCACACATTTAAAAGCTTCTAGTAGGTCAATTCATAAGAAAAATAACACCAACTAACACATATATAGTGAAGAGCTAATCTAACTTTGAATAAGTGTGTGTTGACTGGATACTATAAAGCTAAAGAATAAAATAACTAGGCATAAATACTGTACTCTAGAAAGGAAATCTATTTTTACAGAGTTATGATTCAGCAGTCTGTAGCTACTTTATGTTTAGCATTTTTTAACTGCATTGTACTTTCTGTACTAGACTTGAACAAACAAGTCACTATATACGATATGATGAGAGTCATATTTTTCACTCAGAGATGTCACATACAAAAGGAAAAGGAGACAGCTAGGATGAACTTTATGGTGCTGGATTAGAATCAGAGCTATCAGTTTAATTTTTAATATGTAAACAGATAGACATCAAAATAAATATCAGGGTCAGGCGCAGTGGCTCACGTCTGTAATCCCAGCACTTTGGGAGGCTGAGGGGAGTGGATTGCCTGAGGTCAGGAGTTCGAGACCAGCCTGACCGACATGGTGAAATCTCATCTCTACTAAAAATACAAAAATTAGCCGGGCGTGGTGGCGAGCACCTGTATCCCAGCTACTCGGGAGGCTGAGGCAGCAGAATCGCTTGAACCCGGGAGGCGGAGGTTGCAGTGGATGTGCAAAAATATGTTTGTGTTATTATTTTGTGCTTTGTTATAGCTTAATACATAATTTATGTCTACCCCTGTTTCTACTCTTAAAATACACTATAGGAAAATGCTATCTGGACATTCTTTAAGCCTTCCTGAAAAGTACTTGTAACAGAAGCCTTTCCATTTAATGGTTAAAAAAAGAGTAGATAGAATTTATGTCTGTCCTGGTCCCAATTAAACTTCCATTCAAACTTGTCCTGACTGGAAAATAAATTGCCTATGGATTCTGAATAAGGAGTTTGCACACTTGGAGAAAAAAAAAAAGAGTACATCTGTGGAGAACTATGATTTATGAAAGTATTGATTTCTTTGTTAAATAATGAATTAGATGTCCTACCACAATATTATTTATCAAACTTTTTTGTCATATAATTAAATTGTCACATAATGGATTGTACCCATATAGATTCATTAAATATTAAAAACTACATGTGACACTACTCACCTTATCTTTGGCTAACAACACATTTCCTCTATTCTTTTCTATTAAGGTCAATAAGGGCAGGCAGTATCTTCACTATCAATGCTTATAGCCCTTGCTTACCAAGGCTGCAGTAGCCCTGAGCACATTCCCTTAGCTTCTGCAGGAAAACCCTGCCATGACTGAAACTATCCACATTTCAAAAGCAAGTGGCATTAAAAAAACAAATTCATTCAAGACAACTCAACAAATGAGCATAAGGGGTAAAAAAGCCTATAAACAAACGAAAATATGCTTAGACATATTAAAATGTGATTTGCATTTGACCAGTCTCACCCACATCAATCACTCCTGATTTTTCCCTGGAACCTCTGTCTTGCGCTGGGCCCTCTGGGTTCTTTTTTCAGTGTACCTCGCCCTCCATATATTATAACTATAGCCACTCACAAAGCATCACCAGCTACATAAATGTATTTCTGCCTTCTCCTGATCATGAATTCGTATTCCCACTTGCACTGACCTTCCCGTAGGACTAACGTGAAGTCTTCACCATAATTCATACTTTTGGTGGCCACATAATCCATCTTCACTCCCTCCCACCCTACAAATGTAATAGATGCTTATTTCTCTGCATTTGACATTCAAGAGCTGACATGGTTTTGGAACTGAATTCCTGTATCCCATTAACTACATCCACAGCTGTATAGGGTAGTTTTGTGTGGACTGGGAGATGCTGAGGCAGTTAATAATAATAAAAGCTTACATTAATTGTATGCTTACTATATGTCAGGCATTATGCTAAACTTTTTACATGCATTATCTCAATCATTATGACAACCCTATGAAATGGTAACTCAGAATTTTCTTGTTCTGTTTATGAGCAAACTGCCGATTAAAGAGGATTTGTCATATTTTAACGGCACAATGCCAGGAAATTACAGCAAGAAATCAAAAATCAAATATGTCTGTTTTGGGAATCAATGTGTACAGGCTCTGTGCTCCATTGCTTCCCCATGAATAGGTGAAAGAAAAACCAAGGACCACAGGTAATTCTTATTCTGCAATCTTTGTAATGGGTTGGTAATTTATTTTAAAATCCAATAATTCTGTGGTCATGAATTATCTCTGCTGCTATTTTAAGATCTAAAATGTTTCTCTTTTATTAAAGAATGAGGGGATTTCAAAAAGCTTGTACTTCCCGTAGTGCTTCTTTGTAGAATCCTATTGTAACCTATTTTATTACAGATGAATTGGAAACAGAAATAAAAATGTTTATCTCCGTAGGCTGTAGAATATATGTACTTAAGTTCTTAGGCCCAGCTGAACTTGTCCTACCTAAAGAGCAGTACTCTTTTTTCAGAGAACTGAGAGGATATCAAAAATCAGCAAAGCATTTTGGGAAGTTAAACAAGAGCAAAACACAGTCCTTCCCTTTCAGAATTTTTCCAGTCTACATGAATGTAAGTGTTATAAGGAAAGTAATATAGTGAACTCTTAGTCTAGACAGAGAGAGAGAGAATAAGAGAGCAGGGAGGGAGGGAGAGGACTGTTATCTGAGGATTTCAGGACAGACTTCATGGAAGAAGTAGTTTTAGAGAATTAGAAAAAGATGTTGACAAATGAGACCAACTAAAGGCATTCAAAAATTTTTGGAGTAAATGAATAGGTAAAAGAATGAGAAAATTTGACTTTATAGATAAGGAAAGAGAGAAATTCAGGAGAGAAAAGAACTTAAAGTCAGAAACAATAAAAGGCTTACAATTACTTTCAACAATTACTACAGTGTGTATTTTTTATTCATTCCTGCATTTATTCACAAGTCATGTATTGTGTACAAGGAGCTGTCCATTGTATAAAGAAGAAAAGCAAAAAAAGACACTGTGTCCTGTTTATATTTACAGTGGTTTGATTTGAAGAGTATTCAAGGCTTGGGCATAAAAAAGGTGAGTTGGGCTTGGGTCAGAGAGTCTGAAATGCTGGGCTAAGTGTTCGAGACATGATTCCTAAGGTAATTGAGATTCTTTCATAACTTTAGCAAGAAGAATGAGATGATCAATTTAGAGACAATTGGTGCTAAGTTTTATATCAGGTTAAAGAGGAGTTATAAGACCGGAGTTTTCATGGCTATGGAGATACCCTTGCAGTCCTGGGAAAGCCTGAGTTGCTGAGCTAGGAAGAAAGAGGCTAAGTGGAAAGGATTTCTTGTCTGTGGAAGAGCGACAGGAAAGAAAGCCAACGCTGATTCAGAAAGAAGATGCCGAAAAGAAGGTTACTGAGAGTTTGCTTGTAGAAGTTTCAGATTTTCTAAGGATATGGAATAGATGGGCCATTGGTTGGTACAGTTTGTGGCTAAAGCACAGTCGTGAAGTCTAACAATCCAGATAAAAATCTCAACACCTTTCACTCACAAGCTCCAGACCACAGAGCTACTTAATTTCTGTAAGCCTTGTTCCCTCATTCATGAAATGTAAATAATAATTATTATTAACCTCTTGATAATAGTGCAAAGATTAAATATGAATATGCAATTAAAGTATTTAGCACAATTCCTAACACAGAGTAAATGCTGAAAAAATATAGAAAGTTTCCATGATATACATGTAGACACAGCAGTAAGAGTTAAGTTGCTCTGTTGACTTCTTTACCTCTGCCAAGAAGTCACTCTGAAAGTTATGGATGGGCCATAATGATGGTTTGTCTAAGTCAGGCGCCAAACAGGATGCAATAATCACAGCAATTATTTAAACAGAGATATTTTCATATTTAAAAAACTGTTAACTAGATAAAAAGTTGTTGACTAGGTAACTGAAAAGACATGATAGTAAGAGCACTACAGTTACTATCAGAATTAGCAATTCAGTAAGTCATCACCACCCCTATGGCTGGGGGAACAAAGGGAAGAGGCTGGATTAAGACTGAGAAGCCTGGAAACGTTAGAACTCAGACCTCAGAAACGGGCGCACGCTTGGCTAGGACTAGAGACTCTGACCTTGAAAAAGGGGAGGGCCCTATGAGGCAGAGAACTCAGAGGAGGCGGCGTTGCTTGTCTTGTTCTGGTGTTTCTTAGGTCAGAGTGATGGGTGATGGGTGAGCTACAAGTCTGGGCTGGCGTCTCTGAGCGGGGCTACGATGTAGCTAGCTCTGCAAGTGCAGGCGGGAAATGCAAACTGGATTCCACTGCTGCTACAAGAAGAAATTTCCGTGGTTCAAATGAAGAAGTTCCCAAGAATCGTACAGACAAAGCCCTTCCTCCTCCAGCCTTTCAGTCTCCCACTAGTGCCCCCTATCGGCAGAGCCTAAGAGATGGCAGAGGACAAAGCAGAAAAGGGGCGAGCCGAGCTGCAGTTCAAACGTCACAAAGCCGGACATGCAGAGCTGTGCCTGGGCTGAGAAACACTGGCTTATCATCTGGAGAAAAGTAAACAAAAAAAAAAATTGAAAATGGTTAAAATCTTTTAAAAATGCCAAAATACCTTTTCAACTAAACACAGGAGTTAGGACGAATTTTAATATAACCTTGAGGCAAAAATGGTGAAGCTGTGTATGATTGCGGAGTTAATGGCTGTTTTTTTTTATTATTATTAATGCACTGTGCAAGTGGACAGGATTTTGGTAATCAAGGTTGTGGAAGGTGGAGAGAATCGCCTGTCTGGGGAGGACATGAGGCAGACTAAAAAGGGAAGAATACAGTAATTGTCAGAGGAAAAAAAAAAATGGGGGAAAGAAGATCTAGGTAAAAGTTATGTTGAAATATTTTTCTGTGGGCTGTAAAGTAAATGTGGGGGAAAAACAAAAATCATAAATATTTTCAGAATGAGATTGTGGATGTGTATTTATGAATTTATTTACTCATGACATTAGCACCAAAGACAGCCTTGGGTTATAGCAAGGCCAGCCATAAAACATACAGTTAAAGTTGGGATAGAAATATTAAAACCCTATCTAATTTTTTTTAATTCTCGTATTATTTTTTAATTCTCATATTCTTTTTTTTAAATTCTCATGTTATTGTGATAGCATGTTTTTGGGATATTAGTGTACATTGTTGCTTATTTCTATAACACATAGTAATCTATTAAAATAAATGACCCGTTCTACTAAAAATAGTGGAAAACAAAATAAACATGCAATTCAATTAGATGAGGAAAATTTTCAACCATTTGAAGAGTGTTAAAAATAAATCTTTTGATGCTGTGAAAAAAATATAAATTTTCCTATGAGTCTATAAGCATATAAAAACTTTAAAAATTTGAAGTAAGATGTTAGAAAGTAGGTATGTGGAATACTTAAAAGTAAATGACACATAGGAAATTATTTTAAAGTTAAGAAGCCCAAAGAAAAACAAAAACAAAATGTAATGCATGATCTTTGATTCAATCTTGGATCAAAGAACATTGAAGGCTACTACAATGATTATCTAGGGTGGCCTGAATGTGGGCTGTCTACTCAATAATAGCATTATATCAATTCTAAATATTCTGAGTATGATAACTGTATTGTGATTATATAGGAAAATGCTGCCATATTTAGAGTAAACTGACATGATGTTTTCAACATACTATCAAAACTTTCAGAGAATAAGTAAATCATAAATAAATAGATATATGAGGTCAGGTATTAATGACTGACGAAGGGTATATGAGTAGTATACACTGTACTATTCTTACAATTTCACTTTGGGTTTGAAATATTTCAAAATTTAAAAATTAAAGAATAAATATCTTATAATAAGACTAGTTGATGGCTTTTTAAAAAACTTAAGTGCAACAATTCTCATAATTTGTTTATAAAATTCAAATGTTATGATATTTAAAATTTTCTATTTGTAAAATTAAAGTTTATATCCTCACTAATCTCATCTAAGTCACAAAATAAGGATGTTGGTGTACAAATATTTTATGCTGCCTCTAACTCAAATATTTTGTCATCATATGTGAGTTTAATAATGCAGTACATCAGGAAATGGAATCTCTTTTCAGATTTTGACTTGATTTCAAATCCAGTATAGTAGGAAGATGATGTGAATGATTGGTATTCTCAGAGGTGGTTTTTTTAATCAGAAAATAACTCTGGAAGCAGAAAAATGTGGCTCAATTTCTAGGAAATATTTTGGGGGTTTTTGTGTCTTAGTTTTGTTTTGTTACAACTCAAACAATTCTAGTTTTTTAAATTATTCTATTATATCATGAATTAGCCATGTTCAGAAACTGCATTTCTTTGGGCCAGCAGAATGCTATGTTGTCCTGCAGATTAATACTTCACACACTGCTACTCCAGCGATTTCAGAATAAACTTAATTTATTTAATCACCAAGAGAATTATGCTGTGAAGGAATACAGCTCCAGACATAACACAAGAGAATGTGTTGATTCAGGTGTTGTTGCTGTTTTTTTTTTAGAGAATCTGCGTGTCAATATTTCACATTCCTAAAACAATTAACTGGTTTATAACTCAATTTAAACTCACTCAATCTTTTCTAAAATAATAAATTAAAAATTTATTAGCTTTAAAAGGAGGTGAGAATTTTATCCAGTGATCTTCACTGGTCATTCAAAAAAATTTTTATATGGAGAGATGTTTAGAAATACAAGTTTAAAATATAAGTTACTTGAGAAATACTATTGTGTTGACTAATATTGCATCAATGAACTATGCTTGAAAACTATTTTTGAAACATTTACATTAAAAGAACAGTTGGATATGAATAGGTATCAGGGTTAGAAGTCACATTTGTTCTATGGAAGAAAGAAGAAAAAAGAAGAAAAAGGCGTGACTCTTATAAAACCATATTAACAAGCTGTTTAAAAATCCATGAATAGTAATATTATAGCATTGATGATTAAAACTAGTTGTCAGATCATATATTGTTATTATTACCTTTTGAAGAGTTATTTAAATCATGAATATTCCTCTGAAGGAATAAAACGTCTTTTAGGTAGCTATCTTATATTTAATCTAACATGCCAACAAACGTATTACCCACCATATTTCAACCTTCTTACCCATTCATTCCTTTCCAACACAATCTTATTCCCAGAGAAAGAAACATATTCAAAAAGAGGTTGAGGTAAAACAAAAACTAAAACAAAATAAACAAGCTAGGAATAAGGAGAAAAAAGGAACACAAAAAATAAAAAACTGAAACCAAAGAAAACTCACTAAAATTAAGTGTTGGCTACACGGTACACTAATACAATGACCGCCTGTTTGTACCTCACCTTGTTTAAAGGTAGAACATTGCATCACGTAGGGAGGAGACAGCGCGCCTTCGTTCTTTCCCTTCCTTTCCCTTCCCTTTTCTCAGAGCTAATTACTAGGCTATTTTCTGTGTAGCTTTCTCTGGCTTTGCTTTATAGTTTTACCAAATAAGTTTCTTAATACTCAGTGCTAACCAGGGAGTTTGTTCCTTTTTTCTCTCTTTTTTTTTATTGTTTTATTTTTTCTTTATTTTCTGTTGTGAGGGAAAATGTTTCTATTCTTAGTTAAGTGATTCTGAGCTCTGTTTGCTGATAATTCACAGGTTAAAGTTCTTGACAGTTTTGCAATGTGAAGGTACAAGCAGGTAGCAGTTATTTCCAAGTCATCACATTTTCCTCACATAAATTCTATTTTTACCACAAACATTCTAAGCATGGGGCTGAGTGTGGTGGCTTCAAACTGTGTCTAAGCAGAATTCTGGAATAGAAATAATCCCTGAAATGCAAGCATTTTTCAAGCTCTACAGATGCTCAGATATCACATAGGAAATAGCATAGCAGGAGTACTGAGATTATTTTGAATTTCAAGAAAATACAGGAAAGGATTAAACCTTAAGACGTTAGTAGTAGCTAAAGTGTAGTAAAAACATGCACATTAACTTGATCATAAATTTAGCTGTTAAAAGACCTTTGCTAAACAAAGTTAATTTGTGGTCATCTGTATATTTCCACCATTACAAAGTCTAAATCAATTTTATTAGTCACAAGCCTTACTTTACTTGCAAAGAGTGAAAAACCCACCTCAAATGGCTTAAGTGGTCAAGGAAGAGGAGGAGTTGAAGTTTCCCAAAATTGCCAGTTGAAAAGCATGATGATTTTCAGGCATGTATGCATTCAGGCACTCAAAACCTCAGGGGTCTGTATCTGTCCATCTCTCAACTCAACTTCTCTGTCATCTTTAGGGAGAATTCTTCCTCACAGTGGCCAGGATGACTCCCAGAAGTTCCAGGGTTCTAGCTCTAAGCGTCCGAAGGACAAGAGCTCTACTTTTTTGATAATTCTGTGAAAGGTCACAAAAAAGATCTCCACTGGTGGATCACCCACCCTTCAACCATTGTTGTCCCTGTGAGGTATTCTAAGCTTGGCCAGGCCAGGCTCATGCCCTCCTCCTAGGAGACTACAAATCTCACAAGTGCAAGGACTCTGTCTTATATGTTTTTGTGAACTCAAAGTGTAGCATACATAAAAGTCACTTAATTTATATTTGCTGAGTGAATTATGTTAATTTTATTAACTTAATTTATACATGCATTAAATGAGAGAGATGACTAGTAGCTCAATGTATATGTAAAGAGTGGCCCTCCAGCCCTACTGATGCACTATTATTGCTTGCATTTGACATTAAAAAAAAAAAGAAAAATTATGGGGAGAAAGTGAAAAACTACTTGAATAATTAAATGTGAAAACTAGTTACACTTTAAAAATATGCCTTTAAAAAATTATTTTATTCCTTCCATCTCCCCCTTTTAACTACTTTGCTATTCACATACGCAGGACTTGCCTTTCTTTCTATGTGGCTTCTAGCTACCCTTGGGCCTCACAGAAGTGTATTCGTCCCTGTTCTTAGCTCTCAGCTTTTGCCCCTCTCTTGCTCGCAAGTTTACCTCACTCTCTCAAACTATTGTTTGATCTCAAACAAGTACCTCCCCTTCCTTGCTAGGTACAGCCTTTTCTGGAGGAGATGGTTCTGCTAACTTTGTCTTACCAAATGGAGGATGTCGCTCCCTGCAGGATATCTTACAGAGCAGCAGCAAGAAAATTAACTGCAGCAGTGAAAAAATATGACTGTATCTGGGACTTCAAAGCAGCTTAATTTCCAAAAAATTAGCCATTAGTAAAAGACTATGCTCTCATTAGGAGACCGAAGGCTAACTCAGAATTACTAGTCAGCCATGATTTTATCTTCCTCTGACCAATTTTAATCACTTCTATCAGAGGTAGTAGCTGTACCCACAAATGAGGTGGATAATTAAAATTATAGTATGTACCATTATCTGAGGATTATTATGTACTAGGCATCTTGCTAAGTATTTTATGTGCATTGTTAAATTTTTGTGACAAGGCGGTTAGTTGGTATTAACAATCCCACTTTATAGATGCAAAAGCTGTATTAGAATGTTACACAACTTACTTGAGCTCACTCATTTTATAAGGGAAAAGCTGAGATTTGAATCCAGCTCTCTGGACACCACATTCTGTCCTCTTTACCTTTGTGCTATACTCTGTACCTTAAATTCAGATGAGTTGTTCATCTTGATTACATTTTTAATATTTAATACATACAAAAGAATATCTTTCATGCAATTTAGCAGTTTAAGATATATATGACTAAATTTATATCTTTAAGTCTTTATACTTCAAGACTTTTTTTGCTTTTTGTAATCCAACTTTTCTGCAAACATTGAAACAGAGTAATGAAATCTCAGATAATTAACTGTGTCAGCATCCTGGAAAATACAGCTGAAAGTCATGGTTTCGGTGGAAAAAAAAAAAGAGGTAGGCATAAAGTTCTACTAGAGAGTTCAATGATGCTTGAAAAATGAAGAATAGTACCATTAGAAAAACAATGAAGGGTTATGGCCTTTTTTTTTAATTCTAGCATTCTAGCATTGTGATTTCTATTCTTCAATATTTTTCTACATATGGGACCTATAAGTAGTTGCTTTTTAACTATCATGATGACTAAAATATATTCATGATATTTGCCATTTATTACAAATTTTCTGAGGTTCCTTGAGAGAGTTGATTTCAGTATTCAATAGCCCTATAAATTGATTCTAATGACACCATTTTGCTTTTTTTGTTTTGTTTTGTTTTACATATACCAAATTACACCAAACTTACTAGCACACACATCCTACCATCTTCTCTTAGGTCGACATTATTGTAGAAATATTGCTTATCTGTATTATGTATCAATTAATTCATTCATAAAACCTATATATTGTCTTCTTTTTGAGTAATACTATCATAGGAATTCTCACATGCTTATAATTAAATAATAAACTTATATTCTCTTGCAAATGTGAAGTAACTACCTTATTTTACCTTTGATATTTGTCTGCTGAATTTTCTAAAGCATGCTCTGCTTATACGTATAGTAAAATACATATAATATATATGAATATTACATATATATTCATGAGAATGATTCAGGTTTTGAAATGCCTAGTGAATTCTGCCATCTACTAAGTTTCTCAAATTATTCGACAAAGCCAAAGTAATGATTTACTATTTCAAAAATTATATTTCTTAAAATGAAATGGAGGAAAATGCTGATTCTTATATCTTACTATACTGCTTTTTTTTCTATTATACACACAGAGTTCATCAGTGAAACTGCAGGTTTTATAATTAAATATAAAAATTGAGGCGTTCACACAGATATGCTAATAACTCCATTAAACTTCTCCCTTTATATGTAAATTCGAGCCTAGATGTTGCATCATTTGCAAATCTTGCAATTAAAGCATTTTATAACTTCAGTTATGCAAAGGGGCAGCAGACTGGAAAATGGGTAAAATTGCTTGGCTAGGACATTGCCATGGCAACACACTGACCTCCATTCAATTACTTACCACCAAAGATTCGCCTATTAATTATAGTGGTCAAAAGTGGATATCATCTGGATCTCCTCTTACCTTTTTAATATGGACATTTTTCACTCGCCATAAATCTTTGACTTTTAGAGGCAAGGCTCCCAAACTGAAGTGTTAAAAAGTGATACTGCTTAAGTACTGATGGAAGTGAGGGTCAGAAAGGCAATCCCATTTGTCAGCCATATTCAGGATAGTTCTTCAACTTTCTGTAATCTAAGCACTCTGTCATGCAGGCTTTGAAGTGAATATTCATTACTGCTCATATTCCTCATTGAACCCTTTGCGTTACATGTGTCAGCAATTACCTCTCACTTTAGAAAGCCATCATTAATTAGGGCCACACAATTACCAGGGGGCTTCTGAAATAGATAGATGCCCCATTTTGGGTTGAGTTTTACATTTTCCAGCAAAAAAGTTATTATTTTCTTGGCAAAGTATAAAAGAAGTGTTGGCAGTTAATTACAGAGGTACTTTATAAATGATGAAAAAAACCTTCTGCATTTTTATTGCACACTTGAAGATAAGAATCTTGTATTCAGTGAAGGTAAAACATACTGTTATTACAGAACATGTTTTAATCAGTGCATCCGTAAGTCCAAAATAATAAATGCTCTCAGACACACCAAAGCATGGTCACCAGACACCATAACACATCAGCACCATACAGATCACGGCTTCTTCCTTCAACAGAGATTAACTGACCACCTACTGTGTACAAGGCACCATTCAGCATGCTGGGGTAATAGGGATGTTCAAGGGTGACGAGATCCCTGCTCACTTGGAAGGAGATAGAAAAATAATCAAATGAAAAGAAAATTAGATCATAAGAAGTGCTACACCAAGAATTAAAACTAAGCTAGAGAATTACCAGATATCTATTTTGGGTAGTGTTAGCTCTTGGTGCTAGTAGTATAAATGAAAATAAACAAATTCAGAAAAATTTTCCTTGATTATCATTTTTATATATATATACACACACACGTACATATATGTGTGCGTATATACATATGTATATGTGTACATATGTGTGTGTGTATATATATATATATAAATTTAAAGTTCAAATCAAAAATAAAGATACCTTAATATTCACTTGATTTCACAACAGGCCCATGCATGAGAATGTTGGTCCCTTCTAATAAAGAAATTTCTTTGGTTAAAGTTGAAAAAGCGGGGTTACAATTTTTTAAATTTTGTGAATAGTATAGCTGTGAACATTCCTGATGCATATGTGCAAGAGTTTCTGCTATTAATATTCGCAGGGGTGGAATTGGTGATTTTTGTCATAAGAGAATAGTCAAAATTCTATCAACAGCAAACTGAAGAAATAAATTGTCATCTGTCCTACCATAAAATATTATATAGCCTTGAAAATGCATGAATTATGGCTAAACACAAACAAGATATAATATTAATACAAAGTTTAATGAAAAATAAGAACCTATAAAATCACATGCTAATATTTATAAAAACAAATTTCAAAAAAAACTATTTGAAATATCCAAAAGGGTGTTTCTGTGTATGGATTTTTTTCCATATATATATCTATATATGGATTTTTTTTTCCTTCAGGAAAAGAAATGATGGTGATAACATTCAAGATATTAGTTATCTTTGTTGCAGGAAGGAAACAAAGGGATGGGGTGCAGAGAGAGAGCGCAGAGGTTCATTTAAGCTTTTGGTACTCTAGTTTTTGAGTTAGGGTATAGATTCATTGTTATTCATTATATTATTAAAAAATAATGAAAAAAGAGAAAGAAGAAAAAAAAGAAAGAGAGGGGCAGGTAGGCAGGCAAGCAGGAAAGCGAGGAAAGAAAAAGGGAGGGAGGGAGGGAGGGATGGAGGGAGGAAGGAAGGAAGGGAGGGATGAAGGGGGTCCAATCATTCCAAATGATTGGAATGCATCATAAACTAGAGATTATGATTGATCCAATGTATTTCAACACAAAGTTCTTAAAAATGAAAATACATTTTTATTGTATGACACTATTACATATATACAACAGACTTATTTTAATAACAGAATAATTTCCTATAAATGTTTGGTTTAATGGTGACATGTTATTCTTGCTTAGAATATTATAGATTCTGATGCAGATGTTTTAAATCATATAGATTTAATTATTAAACGACTCTTCCAATTCTTAGCTCAATTTTAAGTGTACTAAGCAAAAGCAGCCAAGAGCAAACAATGAAATCTAGAAAAATGTATATAATAAGTTGATCATGATGGAGTTTCATGAAGAAGTTCTTGTGACTAAAAGCTTGTTGCTTTGTGACCTCAGTGACACATCACTCATGGTAGCCAAAACTCCACAGTATCTGTCAGTAACCGAAAGTTCATTGTTTACTTTTCAATGTCCAAGTTAGTTAAAATTGGCATGAAAATTGTTGATAATTTGTGTTCCCATCAAAACATTATTATATCCTTCCTTCCCTGTAATGCAATCAGTACCACTAGCATTTACACTGCTAAATAACAATAATCATCTCATGAAAACACTACACATAGCACTAGTAATCTTTTCTCTCCACGAGCACATTACCTGCACTTCTTGTGAAGGCACTGCTCATAAAGATCAGTTAAAACTGGCCAGAAAAGAAAGCTGTCTCTCCAAAATTGACAAGTAGAAGCATAGGTAGGAGAAAAATGCTCAGAATCGAAAGAGCTGTCTACCTTATGGGCACTTGTAAGGCTCATTACCTTTGTGTTTTTTGGGTTTTTTTGTTGTGTTTTTAACATTTTTAGAGACCTCAAGAAACTGACTAAAGCTACATCATTAGTTATTTTTCCCACTGTAAACCTCAACCTCCGAGACATTGTGGCAGCCTTGAACTTGCAGTCACTGTTCTTTTGCCTCAGGGCGTTAGAAAATCAGTAAAGTCTGTAGTGGAAAAGATTATCATCTAAACCCCTTTTTACTTCATCATTTTAACCAATTGCTTGACTCTCATTTTACGCAAAATTAAAAGTTAGCAGCATTATGATTGTAACCCTTAGTCTTTTTAACTGGCTCTCTATTTTGGAGAGATACAATTCAAATGCTAATCAAGTCTCTTTAAGCACCTTGCTTGGTTTTCCTTTTTGTCTTTAGATTTCTTATCTTGGATTCCTCTTTTTTTTTCCCTATACTTTTCTGCTGGCCACTTCTTTATGTCTTTCTTTTCGATTTTTTTCATGATTTTAAAAATGCATTGGCCGGGCGGGGTGGCTCACGCCTGTCATCCCAGCACTTTGGGAGGCCGAGGCGGGCGGATCACGAGGTCAGGAGATCGAGACCATCCTGGATAACACGGTGAAACCCCGTCTCCACTAAAAATACAAAAAATTATCCGGGCGTGGTGGCGGCGCCTGTAGTTCCGGCTACTCGGGAGGCTGAGGCAGGAGAATGGCGGGAACCCGGGAGGCGGAGCTTGCAGGGAGCCAAGATGGCGCCGCGCGCTCCAGCCTGGGTGACAGGGCGAGACTCCGCCTCAAAAAAAAAAAAAAAAAATTAAAAAAAAAAATTGGCCAGCGGCGGTGGCTCACGCCTGTAGTCCTAACACTTCGGGAGGCCAAGACAGGATAATCCCTCGAGCCCAAGAGTTCCAGACCAGCCTGGGTAACATGGTGAAACCCTGCCTCTACAAAAAAGAAAAAATATATATATGTATATAGAGTTCATATATATATGTGTGTGTATATATATGTTTGTATATATATATGTTCATATGTGTGTGTGTATATATATGTGTGTATATGTATATATGTGTATATATGTATATATATGAACATTATATATATGTGTGTGTGTATATATATGTGTGTATATGTATATATGTGTATATATGTATATATATGAACATTATATATATGTGTGTGTATATATATGTGTGTATATGTATATATGTGTATATATGTATATATATGAACATTATATATGTGTGGGTATATATGTGTATATATGAACATATATGTGTGTGTATATATATGTGTGTATATGTATATACGTGTATATATGTATATATGAACATTATATATGTGTGTGTATATATGTGTGTATATGTATATATGTGTATATATGTATATATATGAACATATATGTGTGTGTGTATATATATGTGTGTATATGTATATATGTGTATATATGTATATATGAACATTATATATGTGTGTGTATATATATATGAACATTATATATGTGTGTGTGTATATATGTGTGTATATGTATATATGTGTATATATGTATATATATGAACATTATATATGTGTGTGTGTATATATGTGTGTATATGTATATATGTGTATATATGTATATATATGAACATATATGTGTATATATATGTGTGTATATGTATATATGTGTATATATGTATATATGAACATTATATATGTGTGTGTGTATATATGTGTGTATATGTATATATGTGTATATATGTATATATCTGAACATATATGTGTGTGTGTATATATATGTGTGTATATGTATATATGTGTATATATGTATATATATGAACATTATATGTGTGTGTGTATATATATATGAACATTATATATGTGTGTGTGTCTATATATGTGTGTATATGTATATATGTGTATATATGTATATATATGAACATTATATATATGTGTGTGTATATATATGTGTGTATATGTATATATGTGTATATATGTATATATATGAACATTGTGTATACATATATGTGTATATATATATGAACATTAGCTGGACATGGTGGCATGCACCTCAGTCCTACCTACTCCAGAGGCTGAGGCCGGAGGATCACTTGAGCCCAGGAGGTCAAGGCTGTGGTGAGCCGTTATTACGCCACGGCACTTCAGCTTGGGTGACAGAGCGAGATCCTGTCTGAATAAATAAATAATAAATAAATAAATAAATAAATATAAATAAATATGTTAAAATAATAAAGCTATATTTAAAAGTTATATATTATAGAGTTACTTTTAAAAGTGCACATTTTCTGTAATTCCAATACCCAGACATAGTCGCTATTATCTCTTTTTTTGGCATGTGTTCTTCCAAATGATTTTTTCTATGTACATATTAACAGGTTACATTAGTCTTATATAAAATATGATTATACTTTACACTTCCTATGTTGAAACTTGCCTTTTTTTTTTTTAATTATACTTTAAGTTCTGGGACACATGTGCAGAACATGCGGGTTTGTTACATAAGTATACATGTGCCATGGTGGTTTGCTGCACCCATCAACTCGTCATCTACATTAGGTATTTGTCCTAATGCTATCCCTCCTCTAGCCCCTCACCCCACGATAGGCCCCGGTGTGTGATGTTCCCCTCCCTGTGTCCATGTGTTCTCATTGTTCAAATCCCACTTATCAGTGAGAACATGCAGTGTTTGGTTTTCTGTCTCTGTCTTAGTTTGCTAAGAATGATGGTTTCCAGCTTCATCCGTGTCCCTGCAAAGGACATGCACTCATCCTTTCTATGGCTGCATAGTATTCCAAGGTGTATATGTGCCACATTTTCTTTATCCAGTCTGTCACTGATGGACATTTGGGTTGGTTCCAAGTCTTTGCTATTGTGAATAGTGCTGCAATTGCCTTTTTAACTTAATAGTGTTTCTTGAGTCATATCTTTTCATGCTAGGACATATTATACAAACTTGTCTCATTCATTTAGCTGAATAATATTCCATTGAATAGCTATTTAGTTTATTTTATTTAAGATATCCTTTATTAATAGTTATTATGCTTTCATAAAGAGAGATACAATGATGGTATGAATTTCCCTAAGATAAATTTCTACAGTGAGGCCTTCGTTCAAAGGATATGTTTTTTAAAAACTTAGATTGAGGAGCCAGTTCAGATTATTTTGGACATACTGATGTTTCAGCTCCCTTAAAAACATTTAAGGGAGGCATTAAGTACAGGTTTGCATTTGAATATTCCATTCTGAAGTGCAGAGGAATAACCTAGGTTTGAGGTATACATTTCAGATGATCCATGCCATGATGATTTATTTTAATGCAATTATATTATATTATATTTATTATATTATTACTATTTGTCTTTGATATATTTTCCAGGGGTTGGGGGAGGTGAGGAATGTATGTGAAAAATGTGTGTGCATATTTATACATATACATATACAATGTATATAAATATATACTTATGTATATAATTCCTATGTAATATATATAATACTATATTACATACATACTCCATTACAGAGCTCCACATTTGCATTTATTCATCTACATGTAATATGACTTAGGGCAGTATATAGCTGTGTATACTCTTGGCCTGTGAGAATTGACGCACCCTGTACTATAATTTCCCTCAGCTAATGGGCTGTGCCTTCTCTTTCTTCCATTTCTTGTGTTCTGGTACCCATAATGGCTGACCAAGACAAAACCTAATAGATGTTTTAAAAGGAAGCCTATAACTTAGATGTTAAAATGCAAGTTTAAGGAAAAATAGGAAATTAATATTTTAAAGAATTGGCGGATGAAACAAAGAGCTTGTTGGATTAACAGAAATACTCTGCCATTAAGGAGGCAAAGTAAATACATAAATAAACAACTTTACCACCACTGAGGGTTATTCCGCAGTTGTATGAGTGAGAGCTGGGAAAAACCATGGCCAGGGTGTGTCCTGTCTTAGATGATTTGAAGGGGATGAAGAAGCCATTGTCAATATACGGTGCTAAGAAAATGTTCCCCAGTTATTATGCTTTAAAGACCCTTTAGAAAACTGAGTAGCAAATAGTTCCATTTCCAGACCTCCCTTGGCGAATTGAAGATTTAAGTGTCTTCCGGTATGGACTGTGGACAAATGCTGGATGGAGAAATTTGTTACTTGCCGTTAAAAAAATGAAGACAGAAATTGAGCATAATCATTCATAAGAAAGGTTTATGGCCATTAAACAGAGTAATTTTATGCTTGTGAAATCACTAATAATTTTAAAATTGGATGTGCATTTTTGTCTTTGGATTCACAATTTTGTTTTCTAGCAGTGTATTTTCAGTGTACTTTACTAAATATCAGGTTTGAGAGAGAATGAGGGGTGACTCATGTTTACAGGGTTTTTCTGTGGCCGCGGTGATAAGATGATCTAAAATGGATTGCGAATTAAAATTGAATGTGCACAACCACGAATAGAGTAAAGGCCACTGAATTCATGACCTTTAATGGGGGAATCTTATGTGGCACACTCTCATCGAGACCGCGACAGACATAGTGAAAGAGAAAAAGGTGAGTAAATATCTGAAACGGAGGCAGAAACAGAGAGAATGAAAAGCCCTGTGAATGGAAGAGAGAGAGAAGAGGGAAAGCAGTCATATTTACCAATGACAGATCTGAAACTGGGGCTCACATCAGCAGTGTCACTGCCAGGGAGGAGGGTCATGCTAGCCATGTCACCCGCAGTGACATGTCGCCCGCAGTGTCGCCCGCAGGGACGCCGACGTGCTGGAGGTACGAGTCAGCATGGGCTCTGGCAGCCACGTGGGCCAGCAGGAGGGTCCCGCTGCACAGCTGTGGGGGGGTGAGGCTAGCCTGGGTGGTGATATCGGCCATTCCAGGGGCCTCTTCTGCTGGCAAGCGTGTGACAGTAGCAAGTAGATGGACAGGCCTGTGTGTGAGGACGGAATGCAGGAGGGGCTCTTCTGCGGCTGGGTGTGGGGCCCCCACGAGAAATGTGGAGAAATGGCCAGGTAACTGCGTCACGTTGGCTAGTAGATTGGCCAGGGCTTCGAACTGAAGGACAATAACGGGGAGTAGCTGTCAGGCCCTGGGAGTGTCTGAGTGTAAGTGGAGATGGGTTTGGGATCACAGAGGGATGCGTGGGAGCCATCCCTGTAGAGATACAGGTCATAGGGAGATAGCCTCCTGAGGCCTGTGAGTGTCTAGGGTTCTCCTGGGTGCCTGGGGCTGACTGCGGCAGAAATTTGGGGAAGGCTGGAGAGAAGCTGGGAGACACAGGAGAGTCCCTGAAGGCTGGGGGTGAAGAGGTGAAAGAAATGGGGGAGGGTTGCAGTAAGGTCCGTGAGTTTGTAGGTGATTCCTGGGTGTGGGAAGCTGACTCCAGGTGAAATCTGGAGATGGTTGAAGAGTAGCAGAGAGAGACAGAAGAGTCCCTGAGGGCTGGGGGTGACAACGTGAGCGAGAATGGGGAGTAAGTCGGTGAAATTGGTGAGTGTGGTGGTGTGCCCTGGGTGCCAGGAACTGACTCCAGCTGGAATCTAGAGAAGTTTGGAGAGTAGCTGGGACAGACAGGAGAGTCCCTGAGGGCTGGTGAAGACACGAGAGAGACTGGAGGGTAATTGAGTGAAATTGGTGAGTTTGCTGGTGATTCCAGCGTGGCTGGAACTGACTCCAGCTGAAATCTGGGCGTGGTTGGAGAGTAGCTGGGACACACAAGAGAGTCCATGAGGGCCAGGGGTGAAGACCTGAGAGAGACCGGGGAGTAACTGAGTGAACATGGTGAGTTTGGTGGTGACTCCGGGGTGTCAGGAACTGACTGTAGCAGAAATCTGGGCGTGGATGGAGAGTAGTTGGGACACACAGGAGAGTCCCTGAGGGCTAGGGGTGAAGGCATGGGAGAGACTGGAGAGCAAGTGAGCGAAATTGGTGAGTTTGGTGGTGATTCCGTGGTGGGTGGAACTGACCCCCGCTGAAATGTGGGCCTGGTTGGAGAGTAGCTGGGACACACAGGAGAGTCCCTGAGGGCTGGTGAAGACATGAGAGAGACTGGGGAGTAATTGAGTGAAATTGGTGAGTTTGCTGGTGATTCCGGCGTGGCTGGAACTGACTCCAGCTGAAATCTGGGCGTGGTTGGAGAGTAGCTGGGACAGACAAGAGAGTCCCAGAGGGATGGTGAAGACATGAGAGAGACTGGGGAGTAAGTGAGTGAAATTGGTGAGTTTGGTGGTGACTCCGGGGCGTCTGGAACTGACTCCAGCTGAAATCTGGGCGTGGTTGGAGAGTAGCTGGGACACACAAGGGAGTCCATGAGGGCCAGGGGTGAAGACCTGAGAGAGACCGGGGAGTAACTCAGTGAACCTGCTGAGTTTGGTGGTGACTCCGGGGTGTCAGGAACGGACTGCAGCTGAAATCTGGGCGTGGTTGGAGAGTAGCTGGGACACACAGGAGAGTCCCTGATTGCTGGTGAAGACATGAGAGAGACTGGAGAGTAAGTGAGTGAAATTGGTGAGTTTGGTGGTGATTTCTGGGTGCCGGGAAGTGACTCCCACTGAAATGTGGGCGTGGTTTGAGAGTAGTTGGGACACACAGGAGAGTCCCTGGGGGCTGGTGAAGACATGAGAGAGACTGGGGAGTAATTGAGTGAAATTGGTGAGTTTCCTGGTGATTCCGGCGTGGCTGGAACTGGCTGCAGCTGAAATCTGGGCGTGGTTGGAGAGTAGCTGGGACAGACAAAAGAGTCCCTGAGGGATGGTGAAGACATTAGAGAGACTGGGGAGTAATTGAGTGAAATTGGTGAGTTTCCTGGTGATTCCGGCGTGGCTGGAACTGGCTGCAGCTGAAATCTGGGCGTGCTTGGAGAGTAGCTGGGACAGACAAAAGAGTCCCTGAGGGATGGTGAAGACATGAGAGAGACAGGGGAGTAACGCAGTGAAGTTGGTGAGTTTGGTGGTGACTTCTGGGTGCCTGCAACTGACTCCCGCTGAAATGTGGGCGTGGCTGGAGAGTAGCTGGGACAGGCAGGAGAGTCCCTGAGGGATGGTGAAGACATGAGAGAGACTGGGGAGTCACGCAGTGAAGTTGGTGAGTTTGGTGGTGACTTCTGGGTGCCTGCAACTGACTCCCGCTGAAATGTGGGCGTGGCTGGAGAGTAGCTGGGACAGACAGGAGAGTCCCTGAGGGATGGTGAAGACATGAGAGAGACTGGGGAGTAACGCAGTGAAATGGGTGAGTTTGGTGGTGATTTCTGGGTGCCTGCAACTGACTCCCGCTGAAATGTGGGCGTGGCTGGAGAGCAGCTGGGACAGAGAGGAGAGTCCCTGAGGGTTGGGGATAAAGACGTGCTAGAGACTGGGGAGTAACTCAGTGAAAGTGGTGAGCTTGGTGGTGATCCCTGGCTTCCTGGAACTGACTCCCGCTGAAATGTGGGCATGGTTGGAGAGTAGCTGGGGCAGACAGGAGGGTCCGCAATGACTGGGGGTGAAGACGTGACAGAGACTGGCGAGGATCTCACTGAGGTCTGTGAGTTTGTAGGTGTTTCTGGGGTGTGGGAGACCGACGCCCGCTGAAATCTGGGTGTAGTCGGAGAGTAGCTGGGACAGACAGGAGAGTCATTGACGGCTGGGGGTGAGCTGCTGGATGATGGCAGTAGGAACATATGGTATATTATTGATGAATGTGGTGACTGTGAAGAATCTCCAGAGGAGGACACGGGAGAGCACAGTGACATGAGTGATTGCCCTGCTTGGTTAGGAAAGGCAAATGTAAAGTTGTGAAATTCTGTTGATGATGGATGTGAGAGTGGTGAAGCCCTGCGGGAGGATGTAGAGTACTTCCACATCCCTGGTGAGGAGCTGCCCCTTGGGTCTGAGTTTCTGGGAGGGGAGAGGGGGAAGCTGGGTGAGGCAGGCATGAATCTTGAGGAGTCAAGCCCGGGGGACCGCTCATAATCTCCTGAGACCTGTGAGTCTCTGGGGGACTCCTGAGTGCATGGGGCTGACTCCCGCAGAAACCTGGGGATGGCTGCAGAGTAACTGGGAGGCACGGGAGAGTCCCTGAGGCCTGGGGGTGAAGAGATGAAAGACACAGGGGAGGAGCACCGTGAGGCTCGTGAGTTTGTAGGTGATTCCTGGGTGTGGGGGGCTGACTCCAGCTGAAATCTGGGGTTGTTTGGAGAGTAGCTGGGAGACACAGGAGACTCCCCGGGAGCTGGGGGTGAGCTGCTGGGTGATGTCAGTAAGAACGCGTGGCATATTATTGATGAACGTGGTGACTCTAAAGAATCCCCAGAGGAGGACACGGGAGAGCCCAATGGCTTCATTGATTGCCCATCACCGTGAGGAAAGGGAAATGGGAGCTTGTGGGATTCTGGTGATGACAGAGGTGAGTGTGGTGAAGCCCTAGGGGATGGTGAATGGTAGCTCCGGATCCCTGGTGGGGAGCTTCCTCTTAAGTCGGAGTTTCTGCGAGGGGAGAGGGAGAAGCTGGGTGAGGCTAGCATGGATCTTGGGGAGCCCGGGCTGGGGGACCGTTCATAAGAAGAGCCAGACAAGACCCTACTGTTCTTAGGTGCAGACATGATTAGGAGACCTGCAGCTCCCAGGGACCCCTACCAATTTTCTAACCCGCAGAATGAAGGAGTGTGTGTGTGTGCGTGCGTTTGTGTGTGTGTGTGTGTGTGTGTGTGTGTGTGTGTGTGTGTGTGTGTTGTGAGGTATGTGCTCCTTAAGAAAATGGAAATAAACCAAGCAATGAGACAGACAGACAGACAGACAGAGATTCACTTACCCAAGTGTTCTGTCCTGTCCTCTGAATCCGCTTCCAAGTCGCAAGACGCTGTAAGCTCCAAGTCCACGCAGAGCCCGCAAAACGCTCCGGCAGCTGCTCCGCTCTGCGAAGATCTGAGTACAGGCCCACCAGGGTGGGTTTAAATAGCCTGGGGCGCAGCCTAGCGGCGGAAAGGGCGGAGCTTCACTCCTCCTTTCCGTCAGTCACCCCCAACTTTCCCAGGCTACACCTCGCAGGAAACTGTTCTCCTGATTTGATTTCATGCGCCACATTTGGGACAACCTAAGATCTTACCAGGTTTCTTGGCCAAATATCTTATGAATTAAATGCACTGAAACACTGAAAACCACCTAGTGGTTCTGTGGTTCTCACATCGTGGTTTTGACAGCAGCAGCATCCTTGCAACCCTCAAACCCCGGAGATCCAGAGATCTGTGTTGTAGCAAGCCCTCCCCCGACCCTGATGCATGGCAGTTTAAGAATTACCCGTGGAAGCGAAAAGACTTTGAGGAAAAAGTGGAGACAGGCGTTGTATAAACTTTCTTTTGCTCTGGAACCACGTAGAGACTTGGGAGCCATTTGGGTGGAGCATTCGTTGGATGAGGGTGCTCGGGTTAGGAACATCAAGGTGTGGCTCCAGATAATTCAATCATCTGATTAAGTTTCCAGTTATGCTAATCTGTTTTAAAATTCCGTTTGTGAAAATTCTTTTACACAGACTGAGAATGGCAAAGCCTCAACGCCAATCTCCAGGGAGGGTTGAGAGCCTCAGGTTTAGTTGATCACCAATAGCCTATGGTTTAACCCATCATGCCTACAGAATGAGGTCTCCATAAAAACCCAAAAGGACTGGGTTTGGAGGGCTTCTGGATAACACTTCCCGGAACGTAGTGCGCCCCTCCCCACATGCCGGGCCCAAAATCTTTTTTCTGAATTTTTGGCAATATCCGCTATAATAAAATGGTAAATGTAAGTGTTTCCCTGCGTGCTGTGAACTCTTCCAGCAAATTAATGCAACTAAAACTGATAGTCATGGAAACCTGATGTATAGCCAGTTGCTAAGAAGCACAGGGAAAACAACGTAGGGCTTCCCATTGTTATTGGAGTGGGAGGCCAGTCTTGCGGGACTGAGCCCTTTGGAATCTAATGCTGTGTCCCGGTAGATAGCGTCATCCTTGAATTACAAGACACACATAGGTTGAGAATAACTTTTCTAGTCATTTGCTGTATGTCTTATTTACAATATGTAACCAAATTCTTTATCCTGACCTTATGGCACCTGGGTTGAGAACCATGATTTGAACCAAAAATTGGTCCGTCAATTTCTCTGTTTGAAACTTTATTTTGCCGCTAGCGTTTTGTTGTCGTTTTTTCGTTTTGTTTTGTTTCGTTTTGTTTCTAAGTTCTGGGGTATATGTGCAGGGTGTGCAGATTTGTTACAAAGGTAGACGTGTGCCATGGTGGTTTGTTGCACCTGTCAACCCATCACCTAGGTATTAAGCCCAGCATGCACTAGCTGTTTTTCTTAATGCTCTACCTCCCGAAGGACCCCAGTGCGTGTTGTTCCCCTTCCTGTGTCCATGTGATCTCGTTTTCCAGCTCCCTTTATAAGTGAGAATGTGGTGTTTGGTTTTCTTTTCCCGGATTAGTTTGCTGAGGATAATGACTTCACATCACCAGTGTGTTTTTTCTTTTATTTTAAAGAATAGTATTTTATTGAATAAGATTCATTCACAGAAAAATAAGCTTTAATCTACAATGAATGCCAGACTCTACAGCAGAAAGCAATTTTCTCAGTTTTCCACACACAGAGGTTCCTACTAAGAGAAAAAAGCCATAAAATTTCACTCACAAATGTACTACTCTGTCTCAAAATATTTCAAATAGTCTTTCACTGTAGTAGTACAGTTAGATCAGTTTTTCAGTCAGGTTAAAGTATCCCTCGAATAACTGATTTTTAAAATGCTGTCAATATCCACTCCCTATCAGTCTGCATTTGTTAATGGTGTTCAGCATTATTAAATAGAAGGGAATGGATGAAGCCCATATCCACGGACAAACCGTGACTCATGATGGTTTCATTTTTGATTTTTCAACTTTATGATGGGTTTATTGGGATATTAGATGCGTTTTTTGGGTCACACTGGGTTTTGAGTATGTGACCCCATACTCCAGAAATAGCTATATGAAGAAAAACAGGTGCACCTAATTAAAATATACTTAGTGACTTGAGAGAAACCAATAGATGTTTACAATGGATGGAGAACCATGAAAGGGAGATAGCGGTAAATAATAACAATAACACAATTTTCCTGCAACAGTCGAGGATTTCCCAAAACAAACACAGAATGTAGGATGCACCTAAGGCCTATGAAAGAGAGAGGGCAGAAGGAGTAAGAGAGAAATGGAAGGAAGGAAGGAAGGAAGGAAGGATGGAAGGAAGGAAGGAAGGAAGGACAGCCGGAAGGAAGGAGAAAACACCCGGTGTTAGTAAGTAAAACCAAAAAAAAAAAAAAAAAAATGGTTCCCCACTGTGGGTAAGGCTACAAAGTGGATGAATCTTGAAAATATTGTGCTAAGTGTAAAGTCAGTCACAAAAGCTCCCATATTGTGCAATTGTGTTTATATGAAATGCCCACAATATGGAAATCTATGGATATGGGGTTGATCGCTCTATGTAGTTGTTACCTAGGGCTGAGTGTCAGGGAGAGGGTTTGAGAGAGAATGAGGGGTGACTCATGTTTACAGGGTTTTTCTGTGGCCGGGGTGATAAGATGTTCTAAAATGGATTGCGAATTAAAATTGAATGTGCACAACCACGAATAGAGTAAAGGCCACTGAATTCATGACCTTTAATGGGGGAATCTTATGTGGCACACTCTCATCGAGACCGCGACAGACATAGTGAAAGAGAAAAAGGTGAGTAAATATCTGAAACGGAGGCAGAAACAGAGAGAATGAAAAGCCCTGTGAATGGAAGAGAGAGAGAAGAGGGAAAGCAGTCATATTTACCAATGACAGATCTGAAACTGGGGCTCACATCAGCAGTGTCACTGCCAGGGAGGAGGGTCATGCTAGCCATGTCACCCGCAGTGACATGTCACCCGCAGTGTCGCCCGCAGGGACGCCGACGTGCTGGAGGTACGAGTCAGCATGGGCTCTGGCAGCCACGTGGGCCAGCAGGAGGGTCCCGCTGCACAGCTGTGGGGGGGTGAGGCTAGCCTGGGTGGTGATATCGGCCATTCCAGGGGCCTCTTCTGCTGGCAAGCGTGTGACAGTAGCAAGTAGATGGACAGGCCTGTGTGTGAGGACGGAATGCAGGAGGGGCTCTTCTGCGGCTGGGTGTGGGGCCCCCACGAGAAATGTGGAGAAATGGCCAGGTAACTGCGTCACGTTGGCTAGTAGATTGGCCAGGGCTTCGAACTGAAGGACAATAACGGGGAGTAGCTGTCAGGCCCTGGGAGTGTCTGAGTGTAAGTGGAGATGGGTTTGGGATCACAGAGGGATGCGTGGGAGCCATCCCTGTAGAGATACAGGTCATAGGGAGATAGCCTCCTGAGGCCTGTGAGTGTCTAGGGTTCTCCTGGGTGCCTAGGGCTGACTGCGGCAGAAATTTGGGGAAGGCTGGAGAGAAGCTGGGAGACACAGGAGAGTCCCTGAAGGCTGGGGGTGAAGAGGTGAAAGAAATGGGGGAGGGTTGCAGTAAGGTCCGTGAGTTTGTAGGTGATTCCTGGGTGTGGGAAGCTGACTCCAGGTGAAATCTGGAGATGGTTGAAGAGTAGCAGAGAGAGACAGAAGAGTCCCTGAGGGCTGGGGGTGACAACGTGAGCGAGAATGGGGAGTAAGTCGGTGAAATTGGTGAGTGTGGTGGTGTGCCCTGGGTGCCAGGAACTGACTCCAGCTGGAATCTAGAGAAGTTTGGAGAGTAGCTGGGACAGACAGGAGAGTCCCTGAGGGCTGGTGAAGACACGAGAGAGACTGGAGGGTAATTGAGTGAAATTGGTGAGTTTGCTGGTGATTCCAGCGTGGCTGGAACTGACTCCAGCTGAAATCTGGGCGTGGTTGGAGAGTAGCTGGGACACACAAGAGAGTCCATGAGGGCCAGGGGTGAAGACCTGAGAGAGACCGGGGAGTAACTGAGTGAACATGGTGAGTTTGGTGGTGACTCCGGGGTGTCAGGAACTGACTGTAGCAGAAATCTGGGCGTGGATGGAGAGTAGCTGGGACACACAGGAGAGTCCCTGAGGGCTAGGGGTGAAGGCATGGGAGAGACTGGAGAGCAAGTGAGCGAAATTGGTGAGTTTGGTGGTGATTCCGTGGTGGGTGGAACTGACCCCCGCTGAAATGTGGGCCTGGTTGGAGAGTAGCTGGGACACACAGGAGAGTCCCTGAGGGCTGGTGAAGACATGAGAGAGACTGGGGAGTAATTGAGTGAAATTGGTGAGTTTGCTGGTGATTCCGGCGTGGCTGGAACTGACTCCAGCTGAAATCTGGGCGTGGTTGGAGAGTAGCTGGGACAGACAAGAGAGTCCCAGAGGGATGGTGAAGACATGAGAGAGACTGGGGAGTAAGTGAGTGAAATTGGTGAGTTTGGTGGTGACTCCGGGGCGTCTGGAACTGACTCCAGCTGAAATCTGGGCGTGGTTGGAGAGTAGCTGGGACACACAAGGGAGTCCATGAGGGCCAGGGGTGAAGACCTGAGAGAGACCGGGGAGTAACTCAGTGAACCTGCTGAGTTTGGTGGTGACTCCGGGGTGTCAGGAACGGACTGCAGCTGAAATCTGGGCGTGGTTGGAGAGTAGCTGGGACACACAGGAGAGTCCCTGATTGCTGGTGAAGACATGAGAGAGACTGGAGAGTAAGTGAGTGAAATTGGTGAGTTTGGTGGTGATTTCTGGGTGCCGGGAAGTGACTCCCACTGAAATGTGGGCGTGGTTTGAGAGTAGTTGGGACACACAGGAGAGTCCCTGGGGGCTGGTGAAGACATGAGAGAGACTGGGGAGTAATTGAGTGAAATTGGTGAGTTTCCTGGTGATTCCGGCGTGGCTGGAACTGGCTGCAGCTGAAATCTGGGCGTGGTTGGAGAGTAGCTGGGACAGACAAAAGAGTCCCTGAGGGATGGTGAAGACATTAGAGAGACTGGGGAGTAATTGAGTGAAATTGGTGAGTTTCCTGGTGATTCCGGCGTGGCTGGAACTGGCTGCAGCTGAAATCTGGGCGTGCTTGGAGAGTAGCTGGGACAGACAAAAGAGTCCCTGAGGGATGGTGAAGACATGAGAGAGACAGGGGAGTAACGCAGTGAAGTTGGTGAGTTTGGTGGTGACTTCTGGGTGCCTGCAACTGACTCCCGCTGAAATGTGGGCGTGGCTGGAGAGTAGCTGGGACAGGCAGGAGAGTCCCTGAGGGATGGTGAAGACATGAGAGAGACCGGGGAGTCACGCAGTGAAGTTGGTGAGTTTGGTGGTGACTTCTGGGTGCCTGCAACTGACTCCCGCTGAAATGTGGGCGTGGCTGGAGAGCAGCTGGGACAGAGAGGAGAGTCCCTGAGGGTTGGGGATAAAGACGTGCTAGAGACTGGGGAGTAACTCAGTGAAAGTGGTGAGCTTGGTGGTGATCCCTGGCTTCCTGGAACTGACTCCCGCTGAAATGTGGGCATGGTTGGAGAGTAGCTGGGGCAGACAGGAGGGTCCGCAATGACTGGGGGTGAAGACGTGACAGAGACTGGCGAGGATCTCACTGAGGTCTGTGAGTTTGTAGGTGTTTCTGGGGTGTGGGAGACCGACGCCCGCTGAAATCTGGGTGTAGTCGGAGAGTAGCTGGGACAGACAGGAGAGTCATTGACGGCTCGGGGTGAGCTGCTGGATGATGGCGGTAAGAACATATGGTATATTATTGATGAATGTGGTGACTGTGAAGAATCTCCAGAGGAGGACACGGGAGAGCACAGTGACATGAGTGATTGCCCTGCTTGGTTAGGAAAGGCAAATGTAAAGTTGTGAAATTCTGTTGATGATGGATGTGAGAGTGGTGAAGCCCTGCGGGAGGATGTAGAGTACTTCCACATCCCTGGTGAGGAGCTGCCCCTTGGGTCTGAGTTTCTGGGAGGGGAGAGGGGGAAGCTGGGTGAGGCAGGCATGAATCTTGAGGAGTCAAGCCCGGGGGACCGCTCATAATCTCCTGAGACCTGTGAGTCTCTGGGGGACTCCTGAGTGCATGGGGCTGACTCCCGCAGAAACCTGGGGATGGCTGCAGAGTAACTGGGAGGCACGGGAGAGTCCCTGAGGCCTGGGGGTGAAGAGATGAAAGACACAGGGGAGGAGCACCGTGAGGCTCGTGAGTTTGTAGGTGATTCCTGGGTGTGGGGGGCTGACTCCAGCTGAAATCTGGGGTTGTTTGGAGAGTAGCTGGGAGACACAGGAGACTCCCAGGGAGCTGGGGGTGAGCTGCTGGGTGATGTCAGTAAGAACGCGTGGCATATTATTGATGAACGTGGTGACTCTAAAGAATCCCCAGAGGAGGACACGGGAGAGCCCAATGGCTTCATTGATTGCCCATCACCGTGAGGAAAGGGAAATGGGAGCTTGTGGGATTCTGGTGATGACAGAGGTGAGTGTGGTGAAGCCCTAGGGGATGGTGAATGGTAGCTCCGGATCCCTGGTGGGGAGCTTCCTCTTAAGTCGGAGTTTCTGCGAGGGGAGAGGGAGAAGCTGGGTGAGGCTAGCATGGATCTTGGGGAGCCCGGGCTGGGGGACCGTTCATAAGAAGAGCCAGACAAGACCCTACTGTTCTTAGGTGCAGACATGATTAGGAAACCTGCAGCTCCCAGGGACCCCTACCAATTTTCTAACCCGCAGAATGAAGGAGTGTGTGTGTGTGCGTGCGTTTGTGTGTGTGTGTGTGTGTGTGTGTGTGTGTGTGTGTGTGTGTTGTGAGGTATGTGCTCCTTAAGAAAATGGAAATAAACCGACCAATGAGACAGACAGACAGACAGACAGACAGACAGACAGACAGAGATTCACTTACCCAAGTGTTCTGTCCTGTCCTCTGAATCCGCTTCCAAGTCGCAAGACGCTGTAAGCTCCAAGTCCACGCAGAGCCCGCAAAACGCTCCGGCAGCTGCTCCGCTCTGCGAAGATCTGAGTACAGGCCCACCAGGGTGGGTTTAAATAGCCTCGGGCGCAGCCTAGCGGCGGAAAGGGCGGAGCTTCACTCCTCCTTTCCGTCAGTCACCCCCAACTTTCCCAGGCTACACCTCGCAGGAAACTGTTCTCCTGATTTGATTTCATGCGCCACATTTGGGACAACCTAAGATCTTACCAGGTTTCTTGGCCAAATATCTTATGAATTAAATGCACTGAAACACTGAAAACCACCTAGTGGTTCTGTGGTTCTCACATCGTGGTTTTGACAGCAGCAGCATCCTTGCAACCCTCAAACCCCGGAGATCCAGAGATCTGTGTTGTAGCAAGCCCTCCCCCGACCCTGATGCATGGCAGTTTAAGAATTACCCGTGGAAGCGAAAAGACTTTGAGGAAAAAGTGGAGACAGGCGTTGTATAAACTTTCTTTTGCTCTGGAACCACGTAGAGACTTGGGAGCCAGTTGGGTGGAGCATTCGTTGGATGAGGGTGCTCGGGTTAGGAACATCAAGGTGTGGCTCCGGATAATTCAATCACCTAATTAAGTTTCCAGCTATGCTAATCTCTTTTAAAATTCCGTTCATGTAAATTCCCTTACTCAGACTGAGAATGGGAAAGCCTCAACCCCAATTTCCAGGGAGGGTTGAGAGCCTCAGGTTGAGTTGCTCACCAATAGCCTATGGTTTAACCCATCATGCCTATAGAATGAGGTCTCCATAAAAACCCGAAAGGACTGGGTTTAGAGGGCTTCTGGATAACACTTCCAGGAAGGTAGTGCGCCCCTCCCCACATGCCGGGCCCAAAGTCTTTTTTCTGAATTTTTGGCAACATCCGCTATAATAACATGGTAAATGTAAGTGTTTCCCTGCGTGCTGTGAACTCTTCCAGCAAATTAATGCAACTAAACTGCGAGTGGTGGAAACCCGATTTATAGCCAGTTTCTAAGAAGCAGAGGTAAAACAACGCTGGGCTTCCCATTGTTATTAGAGTGGGAGGCCAGTCTTGCGGGACTGAGCCCTTTGGAATCTAATGCTGTGTCCCGGTAGATAGCGTCATCCTTGAATTACAAGACACACATAGGTTGAGAATAACTTTTCTAGTCATTTGCTGTATGTCTTATTTACAATATGTAACCAAATTCTTTATCCTGACCTTATGGCACCTGGGTTGAGAACCATGATTTGAACCAAAGTGGGTCCGTCACATTCTGAGTTTGAAACTTTAGTTTGCCGCTAGCCTTTTGTTATTGTTTTTCCGTTTCGTTTCGTTTCGTTTCTAAGTTCTGGGGTATATGTGCAGGATGTGCAGATTTGTTACAAAGGTAAACGTGTGCCATGGTGGTTTGCTGCACCTGTCAACCCATCACCTAGTTATTAAGCCCGGCATGCATTAGCTGTTTTTCCTAATGCTCTGCCTCCCGACAGGCCCCAGTGTGTGTTGTTCCCCTTCCTGTGTCCATGTGATCTCATTTTTCAGCTCCCATGATAAGTGAGAATATGGTGTTTGGTTTTCTTTTCCGGATTACTTTGCTGAGGATAATGACTTCACATCACAAGTGCTTCTTTTTTATTTTAGAAAATCGTATTTTATTGAATAAGATTTATTCGCAGAAAAATAAGCTTTAATCTACAATGAATGCCAGACTCTACAGCAGAAAGTAATTTTCTCAGCTTTCCGCACACAAAGGTTCCTACTAAGTGAAAAAAGCCATAAAATTTCATTCACAAATGTACTAGTCTGTCTCAAAACATTTCACATAATCATTCACCGTGCTAATACAATTAGATCAGATATTCAGTCAGGTTAAAGTATCCCTCTAATAACTGTTTTTTAAAATGCTATCAAAATCCACTCCCCAACAGTCTGCCACTGTTAATGGTGTACAGCATTATTGAATACAATGGAATTGATGAAGCCCATATCCACGGACAAACCGTGACTTATGATGGTTTGATATATGATTTTTCAACTTTGTGATGGGTATATTGGGATATTAGATGAGTTTTTGAGTTACACAGTGATTTTGAGTATGTGACCCTGTACTCCAGAAATGGCTGTATAAAGAAAAACAGGCGTACCTAATTAAAATATACTTAGTGACTTGGGAAAAACCAATAGAGGTTTACAATTGATGGAGAATCATCAATGAGAGAGAGCGGTAAATAGTAACAATAACACAATTTTCCGGAAACTGCCGAGGATTTCCCCAAAAAAACGCAGAATGTAGGATGCAGCTAAGGCCTATGAAGCAGAGAGGGCAGAAGGTGTAAGAGAGAAATAGGAGGAAGGAAGGAAGGAAGGAAGGAAGGAAGGAAGGAAGGAAGGAAGGAGAGAAGGAAGGAAGGAGAAAACACCCGGTGTTACTAAAACCAAAAAGAAAGAAAATGGTTTCCCACTGTGGGTATGGCTACAATGTGGATGAATGTTGAAAATATTGTGCTAAGTGTAAAGTCAGTCACAAAAGCTCACATATTGTGCAATTGTGTTTATATGAAATGCCCACAATATGGAAATCTATGGATATGGGGTTGATCGCTCTATGTAGTTGTTACCTAGGGCTGAGGGTCAGGGAGAGGGTTTGAGAGAGAATGAGGAGTGACCAATGTTTACAGGGTTTTTCTCTGGTCGGTGGTGATAAAATGTTCTAAAATGGATTGCGAATTAAAATGGAATGTGCACAACCAGAAATACAGTAAAAGCCACTCAATTCATGACTTTTAATGGGGGAATCTTATGTGGCACACTCTCATCGAGACCACGGCAGACAGAGTGAAAGAGGAAAAAGGTGAGTAAAGATCTGAAACGGAGGCAGAAACAGAGAGAATGAATAGCCCTGTGAACGGAAGAGAGAGAGAAAAGGGGAAATGGCCTTATGTACAAATGACAGATCTGCAAGTGGGGCTCACATCAACAGTGTCACTGCCAGGGAGGAGGGTCATGCTAGCCATGTCACCGGTAGTGTCGCCCGCAGGGACGCCGACATGCTGGAGGTTCGTGTCCGCATGGGCTCTGGCAGCCACGTGGGCCAGCAGGAGGGTCCCGCTGCACAGCTGTGGGGTGAGGATAGCCTGGGTGGTGATATCGGCCAATACAGGGGCCTCTTCTGCTGGCAAGAGTGTGACAGTAGCAAGTAGATGGACAGGCCTGTGTGTGAGGACGGAATGCAGGAGAGGCTCTTCTGCGGCTGGGTGTGGGGCCCGCACCAGAAATGTGGAGAAATGGCCAGGTAACTGCGTCATGTTGGCTAGTAGATTGGCCAGGGCTTCGAACTGAAGGACAATAACGGGGAGTAGCTGTCAGGCCCTGGGAGTGTCTGAGTGTAAGTGGAGATGGGTTTGGGGTCACTGAGGGATAGGTGGGAGCCATCACTGTATAGATACAGGTCATAGGGAGATCGTCTCGTGAGGCCTGTGAGTGTCTAGGGTTCTCCTGGGTGCCTGGGGCTGACTGCGGCAGAAATCTGGGGAAGGCTGGAGAGAAGCTGGGAGACGCAGGAGAGTCCCTGAAGGCTGGGAGTGAAGAGGTGAAGGAAATGGGGGAGGGATGCAGTAAGGTCCGTGAGTCTGCAGGTGATTCCTGGGTGTGGGAAGCTGACTCCAGGTGAAATCGGGAGATGGTTGGAGAGTAGCTGAGAGAGACAGAAGAGTCCCTGAGGGCTGGAGGTGACAACATGAGCGAGAATGGGGAGTAAGTCAGTGAAATTGGTGAGTTTGGTGTTGTGTCCTGGGTGCCTGGAACCGACTCCAGCTGGAATCCAGAGAACTTTTGAGAGTAGCTGAAAGAGACACAAGAGTCCCTGTGGGCTGAGGGCAAAGACCTGAGAGAGACCAGGGAGGATCTCAGTGAGGTCTGTGAGTCTGTAGGTGACTCCGGAATGCAGGAGGCTGACTCCCGCTGGAATCTGGGCGTGGCAGGAGAGTAGCTGGGACAGACAGGGGAGTCCCAGGGGGCTGGGGGTGAAGACATGAGAGAGACCGGGGAGTAACTCAGTGAAACTGGGGAGTGTGTAGGTGATCCCTGGGTGCCTGGAACTGACTCCCGCTGAAATCTGGGCGTGGCTGGAGAGTAGCGGGGACACACAGGAGAGTCCCTGAGGGCTGGGGGTGAAGACATGAGAGAGACCGGGGAGTAACTCAGTGAAACTGGTGAGTTTGGTGGTGACTCCGGGGTGCCTGGAACTGATTCCGGCTGACATCTGGGCGTGGCTGGAGAGTAGCTGGGACAGGCAGGAGAGTCCCTGAGGGGTGGTGAAGACATGAGAGAGACTGGAGAGTAATTGAGTGAAACTGGTGAGTTTGGTGGTGATTCCGGGGTGCCTGGAACTGACTCCCGCTGAAATGTGGGCGTGGTTTGAGAGTAGTTGGGACCCACAGGAGAGTCCCCGAGGGCTGGTGAAGACATGAGGGAGACTGGGGAGTAATTGAGTGAAATTGGTGAGTTTGGTGGTGATTCCGGGGTGCCTGGAAGTGACTCCCGCTGAAATGTGGGCGTGGTTGGAGAGTAGCTGGGACAGGCAGGAGAGTCCCTGAGGGATGGTGAAGACATGAGAGAGACTGGGGAGTAACGCAGTGAATTGGGTGAGGTTGGCGGTGATTCCTGGGTGCCTGCAACTGACTCTCGCTGAAATGTGGGCGTGGTTGGAGAGTAGCTGGGACAGACAGGATAGTCCCTGAGGGTTGGGGATAAAGACGTGCTAGAGACTGGGGAGTAACTCAGTGAAAGTGGTGAGCTTGCTGGTGATCCTTGGGTTGCTGGAACTGACTCCCGCTGAAATGTGGGCGTGGTTGGATAGTAGTTGAGAGAGACAGGAGGGTCCGTAAGGGCTGGGGGTGAAGACGTGAGAGAGACTGGCGAGGATCTCACTGAAGTCTGTGAGTTTGTAGGTGCTTCTGGGGTGTGGGAGACCGACTCCCGCTGAAATCTGGGCGTAGTTGGAGAGTAGCTGGGACAGACAGGAGAGTCATTGACGGCTGGGGGTGAGCTGCTGGATGATGGCAGTAGGAACATATGGTATATTATTGATGAATGAGGTGACTGTGAAGAATCTCCGGAGGAGGACACGGGAGAGCACAATGACAAGAGTGACTGTCCTGCTTGGTTAGGAAAGGGAAATGTAACGTTGTGAAATTCTGTTGATGATGGATGTGAGAGTGGTGAAGCCCTGCGGGATGATGTAGAGTACTTCCACATCCCTGGTGGGGAGCTGACCCGTGGGTCTGAGTTTCTGGGAGGGGAGAGGGAGAAGCTGGGTGAGGCGGGCATGAATCCTGAGGCGTCAGGGATGGGGGACCGCTCACAATCTCCCGAAACCTGTGAGTCTCTGGGGGACTCCTGGGTGCATGGGGCTGACTCCCGCAGAAACCTGGGGATGGCTGGAGAGTAAGTGGGAGACACGGGGGAGTCCCTGAGGCCTGGGGTTGAAGAGATGAAAGACATAGGGGAGGAGCACCGTGAGGCCCGTGAGTGTGTAGGTGATTCCTGGGTGTGGGGGGCTGACTCCAGCTGAAATCTGGGGTTGTTTGGAGAGTAGCTGGGAGACACAAGAGTCTCCCCGAGAGCTGGTTGTGAGCTGCTGGGTGATGGCAGTAAGAACATGTGGTATATTATTGATGAACCTGGTGACTCTAAAGAATCCCCAGAGGAGGACACGGGAGAGCCCAAAGGCTTCATTGATTGCCCATCACGGTGAGGAAAGGGAAATGGGAGCTTGTGGGATTCTGGTGATGACAGAGGTGAGTGTGGTGAAGCCCTAGGGGATGGTGAATGGTAGCTCCGGATCCCTGGTGAGGAGCTTCCTCTTAAGTATGAGTTTCTGAGAGGGGAGAGGGAGAAGCTGGGTGAGGCTAGCATGGATCTTGGGGAGTCCGGGCTGGGGGACCGTTCATAAGAAGAGCCAGACAAGACCCTACTGTTCTTAGGTGCAGACATGACTAGGAAACCTGTAGCTCCCAGGGACCCCTACCAATTTTCTAACCCGCAGAATGAACGAGTGTGTGTGTGTGTGTGTGTGTGTGTGGGTGTGTGTGTGTGTGTGTGTGTGTTGTGAGGTATGCGCTCCTCAAGAAAATGGAAATAAACCAACCAATGAGACAGACAGACAGGCAGAGATACACTTACCCAAGTGTTCTGTCCTGTCCTCTGAATCCGCTTCCAAGTCGCAAGACGCTGTAAGCTCCAAGTCCACGCAGAGCCCGCAAAACGCTCCGGCCACTGCTCCGCTCTGCGAAGATCTGAGTACAGGCCCGCCAGGGTGGGTTTAAATAGCCTCGGGCGCAGCCTAGCAGCGGAAAGGGCGGAGCTTCGCTCCTCCTTGCCATCAGTCACCCCCAACTTTCCCAGGCTACACCTCCTAGGAAACTCTTCTCCTGATTTGATTTCACGCGCCACATTTGGGACAATCTAAGAACTTACAAGTTTTCTTGGCCAAATATATTAGGAATTAAATGCACTGAAACACTGAAAACCAACAAGTGGTTCTGTGGTTCTCACCTTGTGGTTTTGACACCAGCAGCGTCCTTTCAACCCTCAAACCCCGGAGATCCACAGATCTGTGTTGTAACAAGCCCTCCCCCTGACCCTGATGCATGGCAGTTGAAGAATTACCCGTGGAAGCGAAAAGACTTTGAAGAAAACGTGGAGATATCCCTTGTATAAACATTCCTTTGCTCTGGAACCACGTAGAGACTTGGGAGCCAGTTGGGTGGAGCATTCGTTGGATGAGGGTGCTCGGGTTAGGAACATCAAGGTGTGGCTCCGGATAATTCAATCACCTAATTAAGTTTCCAGCTATGCTAATCTCTTTTAAAATTCCGTTCACGTAAATTCCCTTACTCAGACTGAGAATGGGAAAGCCTCGACCCCAATTTCCAGGGAGGGTTGAGAGCCTCAGGTTGAGTTGCTCACCAATAGCCTATGGTTTAACCCATCATGCCTATAGAATGAGGTCTCCATAAAAACCCGAAAGGACTGGGTTTAGAGGGCTTCTGGATAACACTTCCAGGAAGGTAGTGCGCCCCTCCCCACATGCCGGGCCCAAAGTCTTTTTTCTGAATTTTTGGCAACATCCGCTATAATAACATGGTAAATGTAAGTGTTTCCCTGCGTGCTGTGAACTCTTCCAGCAAATTAATGCAACTAAAACTGCGAGTGGTGGAAACCCGATTTATAGCCAGTTGCTAAGAAGCAGAGGTAAAACAACGCTGGGCTTCCCATTGTTATTAGAGTGGGAGGCCAGTCTTGCGGGACTGAGCCCTTTGGAATCTAATGCTGTGTCCCGGTAGATAGCGTCATCCTTGAATTACAAGACACACATAGGTTGAGAATAACTTTTCTAGTCATTTGCTGTATGTCTTATTTACAATATGTAACCAAATTCTTTATCCTGACCTTATGGCACCTGGGTTGAGAACCATGATTTGAACCAAAGTGGGTCCGTCACATTCTGAGTTTGAAACTTTAGTTTGCCGCTAGCCTTTTGTTATTGTGTTTCCGTTTCGTTTCGTTTCGTTTCTAAGTTCTGGGGTATATGTGCAGGATGTGGCGATTTGTTACAAAGGTAAACGTGTGCCATGGTGGTTTGCTGCACCTGTCAACCCATCACCTAGTTATTAAGCCCGGCATGCATTAGCTGTTTTTCCTAATGCTCTGCCTCCCGACAGGCCCCAGTGTGTGTTGTTCCCCTTCCTGTGTCCATGTGATCTCATTTTTCAGCTCCCATGATAAGTGAGAATATGGTGTTTGGTTTTCTTTTCCGGATTACTTTGCTGAGGATAATGACTTCACATCACAAGTGCTTCTTTTTTATTTTAGAAAATCGTATTTTATTGAATAAGATTTATTCGCAGAAAAATAAGCTTTAATCTACAATGAATGCCAGACTCTACAGCAGAAAGTAATTTTCTCAGCTTTCCGCACACAAAGGTTCCTACTAAGTGAAAAAAGCCATAAAATTTCATTCACAAATGTACTAGTCTGTCTCAAAACATTTCACATAATCATTCACCGTGCTAATACAATTAGATCAGATATTCAGTCAGGTTAAAGTATCCCTCTAATAACTGTTTTTTAAAATGCTATCAAAATCCACTCCCCAACAGTCTGCCACTGTTAATGGTGTACAGCATTATTGAATACAATGGAATTGATGAAGCCCATATCCACGGACAAACCGTGACTTATGATGGTTTGATATATGATTTTTCAACTTTGTGATGGGTATATTGGGATATTAGATGAGTTTTTGAGTTACACAGTGATTTTGAGTATGTGACCCTGTACTCCAGAAATGGCTGTATAAAGAAAAACAGGCGTACCTAATTAAAATATACTTAGTGACTTGGGAAAAACCAATAGAGGTTTACAATTGATGGAGAATCATCAATGAGAGAGAGCGGTAAATAGTAACAATAACACAATTTTCCGGAAACTGCCGAGGATTTCCCCAAAAAAACGCAGAATGTAGGATGCAGCTAAGGCCTATGAAGCAGAGAGGGCAGAAGGTGTAAGAGAGAAATAGGAGGAAGGAAGGAAGGAAGGAAGGAAGGAAGGAAGGAAGGAAGGAAGGAAGGAAGGAAGGAGAGAAGGAAGGAAGGAGAAAACACCCGGTGTTACTAAAACCAAAAAGAAAGAAAATGGTTTCCCACTGTGGGTATGGCTACAATGTGGATGAATGTTGAAAATATTGTGCTAAGTGTAAAGTCAGTCACAAAAGCTCACATATTGTGCAATTGTGTTTATATGAAATGCCCACAATATGGAAATCTATGGATATGGGGTTGATCGCTCTATGTAGTTGTTACCTAGGGCTGAGGGTCAGGGAGAGGGTTTGAGAGAGAATGAGGAGTGACCAATGTTTACAGGGTTTTTCTCTGGTCGGTGGTGATAAAATGTTCTAAAATGGATTGCGAATTAAAATGGAATGTGCACAACCAGAAATACAGTAAAAGCCACTCAATTCATGACTTTTAATGGGGGAATCTTATGTGGCACACTCTCATCGAGACCACGGCAGACAGAGTGAAAGAGGAAAAAGGTGAGTAAAGATCTGAAACGGAGGCAGAAACAGAGAGAATGAATAGCCCTGTGAACGGAAGAGAGAGAGAAAAGGGGAAATGGCCTTATGTACAAATGACAGATCTGCAAGTGGGGCTCACATCAACAGTGTCACTGCCAGGGAGGAGGGTCATGCTAGCCATGTCACCGGTAGTGTCGCCCGCAGGGACGCCGACATGCTGGAGGTTCGTGTCCGCATGGGCTCTGGCAGCCACGTGGGCCAGCAGGAGGGTCTCGCTGCACAGCTGTGGGGTGAGGATAGCCTGGGTGGTGATATCGGCCAATACAGGGGCCTCTTCTGCTGGCAAGAGTGTGACAGTAGCAAGTAGATGGACAGGCCTGTGTGTGAGGACGGAATGCAGGAGAGGCTCTTCTGCGGCTGGGTGTGGGGCCCGCACCAGAAATGTGGAGAAATGGCCAGGTAACTGCGTCATGTTGGCTAGTAGATTGGCCAGGGCTTCGAACTGAAGGACAATAACGGGGAGTAGCTGTCAGGCCCTGGGAGTGTCTGAGTGTAAGTGGAGATGGGTTTGGGGTCACTGCGGGATAGGTGGGAGCCATCCCTGTATAGATACAGGTCATAGGGAGATCGTCTCGTGAGGCCTGTGAGTGTCTAGGGTTCTCCTGGGTGCCTGGGGCTGACTGCGGCAGAAATCTGGGGAAGGCTGGAGAGAAGCTGGGAGACGCAGGAGAGTCCCTGAAGGCTGGGAGTGAAGAGGTGAAGGAAATGGGGGAGGGATGCAGTAAGGTCCGTGAGTCTGCAGGTGATTCCTGGGTGTGGGAAGCTGACTCCAGGTGAAATCGGGAGATGGTTGGAGAGTAGCTGAGAGAGACAGAAGAGTCCCTGAGGGCTGGAGGTGACAACATGAGCGAGAATGGGGAGTAAGTCAGTGAAATTGGTGAGTTTGGTGTTGTGTCCTGGGTGCCTGGAACCGACTCCAGCTGGAATCCAGAGAACTTTTGAGAGTAGCTGAAAGAGACACAAGAGTCCCTGTGGGCTGAGGGCAAAGACCTGAGAGAGACCAGGGAGGATCTCAGTGAGGTCTGTGAGTCTGTAGGTGACTCCGGAATGCAGGAGGCTGACTCCCGCTGGAATCTGGGCGTGGCAGGAGAGTAGCTGGGACAGACAGGGGAGTCCCAGGGGGCTGGGGGTGAAGACATGAGAGAGACCGGGGAGTAACTCAGTGAAACTGGGGAGTGTGTAGGTGATCCCTGGGTGCCTGGAACTGACTCCCGCTGAAATCTGGGCGTGGCTGGAGAGTAGCGGGGACACACAGGAGAGTCCCTGAGGGCTGGGGGTGAAGACATGAGAGAGACCGGGGAGTAACTCAGTGAAACTGGTGAGTTTGGTGGTGACTCCGGGGTGCCTGGAACTGATTCCGGCTGACATCTGGGCGTGGCTGGAGAGTAGCTGGGACAGGCAGGAGAGTCCCTGAGGGGTGGTGAAGACATGAGAGAGACTGGAGAGTAATTGAGTGAAACTGGTGAGTTTGGTGGTGATTCCGGGGCGCCTGGAACTGACTCCCGCTGAAATGTGGGCGTGGTTTGAGAGTAGTTGGGACCCACAGGAGAGTCCCCGAGGGCTGGTGAAGACATGAGGGAGACTGGGGAGTAATTGAGTGAAATTGGTGAGTTCGGTGGTGATTCCGGGGTGCCTGGAAGTGACTCCCGCTGAAATGTGGGCGTGGTTGGAGAGTAGCTGGGACAGGCAGGAGAGTCCCTGAGGGATGGTGAAGACATGAGAGAGACTGGGGAGTAACGCAGTGAAATGGGTGAGTTTGGTGGTGATTTCTGGGTGCCTGCAACTGACTCTCGCTGAAATGTGGGCGTGGTTGGAGAGTAGCTGGGACAGACAGGAGAGTCCCTGAGGGTTGGGGATAAAGACGTGCTAGAGACTGGGGAGTAACTCAGTGAAAGTGGTGAGCTTGCTGGTGATCCCTGGGTTGCTGGAACTGACTCCCGCTGAAATGTGGGCGTGGTTGGATAGTAGTTGAGAGAGACAGGAGGGTCCGTAAGGGCTGGGGGTGAAGACGTGAGAGAGACTGGCGAGGATCTCACTGAAGTCTGTGAGTTTGTAGGTGCTTCTGGGGTGTGGGAGACCGACTCCCGCTGAAATCTGGGCGTAGTTGGAGAGTAGCTGGGACAGACAGGAGAGTCATTGACGGCTGGGGGTGAGCTGCTGGATGATGGCAGTAGGAACATATGGTATATTATTGATGAATGAGGTGACTGTGAAGAATCTCCGGAGGAGGACACGGGAGAGCACAATGACAAGAGTGACTGTCCTGCTTGGTTAGGAAAGGGAAATGTAACGTTGTGAAATTCTGTTGATGATGGATGTGAGAGTGGTGAAGCCCTGCGGGATGATGTAGAGTACTTCCACATCCCTGGTGGGGAGCTGACCCGTGGGTCTGAGTTTCTGGGAGGGGAGAGGTAGAAGCTGGCTGAGGCGGGCATGAATCCCGAGGCGTCAGGGATGGGGGACCGCTCACAATCTCCCGAAGCCTGTGAGTCTCTGGGGGACTCCTGGGTGCATGGGGCTGACTCCCGCAGAAACCTGGGGATGGCTGGAGAGTAAGTGGGAGACACGGAGGAGTCCCTGAGGCCTGGGGTTGAAGAGATGAAAGACATAGGGGAGGAGCACCGTGAGGCCCGTGAGTTTGTAGGTGATTCCTGGGTGTGGGGGGCTGACTCCAGCTGAAATCTGGGGTTGTTTGGAGAGTAGCTGGGAGACACAAGAGTCTCCCCGAGAGCTGGTTGTGAGCTGCTGGGTGATGGCAGTAAGAACATGTGGCATATTATTGATGAACCTGGTGACTCTAAAGAATCCCCAGAGGAGGACACGGGAGAGCCCAAAGGCTTCATTGATTGCCCATCACGGTGAGGAAAGGGAAATGGGAGCTTGTGGGATTCTGGTGATGACAGAGGTGAGTGTGGTGAAGCCCTAGGGGATGGTGAATGGTAGCTCCGGATCCCTGGTGAGGAGCTTCCTCTTAAGTCTGAGTTTCTGAGAGGGGAGAGGGAGAAGCTGGGTGAGGCTAGCATGGATCTTGGGGAGTCCGGGCTGGGGGACCGTTCATAAGAAGAGCCAGACAAGACCCTACTGTTCTTAGGTGCAGACATGACTAGGAAACCTGTAGCTCCAGGGACCCCTACCAATTTTCTAACCCGCAGAATGAACGAGTGTGTGTGTGTGTGTGTGTGTGTGTGTGTGTGTGTTGTGAGGTATGTGCTCCTCAAGAAAATGGAAATAAACCAACCAATGAGACAGACAGACAGACAGACAGACAGGCAGAGATACACTTACCCAAGTGTTCTGTCCTGTCCTCTGAATCCGCTTCCAAGTCGCAAGACGCTGTAAGCTCCAAGTCCACGCAGAGCCCGCAAAACGCTCCGGCCGCTGCTCCGCTCTGCGAAGATCTGAGTACAGGCCCGCCAGGGTGGGTTTAAATAGCCTCGGGCGCAGCCTAGCAGCGGAAAGGGCGGAGCTTCGCTCCTCCTTGCCATCAGTCACCCCCAACTTTCCCAGGCTACACCTCCTAGGAAACTCTTCTCCTGATTTGATTTCACGCGCCACATTTGGGACAATCTAAGAACTTACAAGTTTTCTTGGCCAAATATATTAGGAATTAAATGCACTGAAACACTGAAAACCAACTAATGGTTCTGTGGTTCTCACCTTGTGGTTTTGACACCAGCAGCGTCCTTTCAACCCTCAAACCCCGGAGATCCACAGATCTGTGTTGTAACAAGCCCTCCCCCTGACCCTGATGCATGGCAGTTGAAGAATTACCCGTGGAAGCGAAAAGACTTTGAAGAAAACGTGGAGATATCCCTTGTGTAAACATTCCTTTGCTCTGGAACCACGTAGAGACTTGGGAGCCAGTTGGGTGGAGCATTCGTTGGATGAGGGTGCTCGGGTTAGGAACATCAAGGTGTGGCTCCGGATAATTCAATCACCTAATTAAGTTTCCAGCTATGCTAATCTCTTTTAAAATTCCGTTCATGTAAATTCCTTTACTCAGACTGAGAATGGCAAAGCCTCAACCCCAATTTCCAGGGAGGGTTGAGAGCCTCAGGTTGAGTTGCTCACCAATAGCCTATGGTTTAACCCATCATGCCTATAGAATGAGGTCTCCATAAAAACCCGAAAGGACTGGGTTTAGAGGGCTTCTGGATAACACTTCCAGGAAGGTAGTGCGCCCCTCCCCACATGCCGGGCCCAAAGTCTTTTTTCTGAATTTTTGGCAACATCCGCTATAATAACATGGTAAATGTAAGTGTTTCCCTGCGTGCTGTGAACTCTTCCAGCAAATTAATGCCACTAAAACTGCGAGTGGTGGAAACCCGATTTATAGCCAGTTGCTAAGAAGCAGAGGTAAAACAACGCTGGGCTTCCCATTGTTATTAGAGTGGGAGGCCAGTCTTGCGGGACTGAGCCCTTTGGAATCTAATGCTGTGTCCCGGTAGATAGCGTCATCCTTGAATTACAAGACACACATAGGTTGAGAATAACTTTTCTAGTCATTTGCTGTATGTCTTATTTACAATATGTAACCAAATTCTTTATCCTGACCTTATGGCACCTGGGTTGAGAACCATGATTTGAACCAAAGTGGGTCCGTCACATTCTGAGTTTGAAACTTTAGTTTGCCGCTAGCCTTTTGTTATTGTTTTTCCGTTTCGTTTCGTTTCGTTTCTAAGTTCTGGGGTATATGTGCAGGATGTGCAGATTTGTTACAAAGGTAAACGTGTGCCATGGTGGTTTGCTGCACCTGTCAACCCATCACCTAGTCATTAAGCCCGGCATGCATTAGCTGTTTTTCCTAATGCTCTGCCTCCCGACAGGCCCCAGTGTGTGTTGTTCCCCTTCCTGTGTCCATGTGATCTCATTTTTCAGCTCCCATGATAAGTGAGAATATGGTGTTTGGTTTTCTTTTCCGGATTACTTTGCTGAGGATAATGACTTCACATCACAAGTGCTTCTTTTTTATTTTAGAAAATCGTATTTTATTGAATAAGATTTATTCGCAGAAAAATAAGCTTTAATCTACAATGAATGCCAGACTCTACAGCAGAAAGTAATTTTCTCAGCTTTCCGCACACAAAGGTTCTTACTAAGTGAAAAAAGCCATAAAATTTCATTCACAAATGTACTAGTCTGTCTCAAAACATTTCACATAATCATTCACCGTGCTAATACAATTAGATCAGATATTCAGTCAGGTTAAAGTATCCCTCTAATAACTGTTTTTTAAAATGCTATCAAAATCCACTCCCCAACAGTCTGCCACTGTTAATGGTGTACAGCATTATTGAATACAATGGAATTGATGAAGCCCATATCCACGGACAAACCGTGACTTATGATGGTTTGATATATGATTTTTCAACTTTGTGATGGGTATATTGGGATATTAGATGAGTTTTTGAGTTACACAGTGATTTTGAGTATGTGACCCTGTACTCCAGAAATGGCTGTATAAAGAAAAACAGGCGTACCTAATTAAAATATACTTAGTGACTTGGGAAAAACCAATAGAGGTTTACAATTGATGGAGAATCATCAATGAGAGAGAGCGGTAAATAGTAACAATAACACAATTTTCCGGAAACTGCCGAGGATTTCCCCAAAAAAACGCAGAATGTAGGATGCAGCTAAGGCCTATGAAGCAGAGAGGGCAGAAGGTGTAAGAGAGAAATAGGAGGAAGGAAGGAAGGAAGGAAGGAAGGAAGGAAGGAAGGAAGGAAGGAAGGAAGGAAGGAAGGAAGGAAGGAAGGAGAGAAGGAAGGAAGGAGAAAACACCCGGTGTTACTAAAACCAAAAAGAAAGAAAATGGTTTCCCACTGTGGGTATGGCTACAATGTGGATGAATGTTGAAAATATTGTGCTAAGTGTAAAGTCAGTCACAAAAGCTCACATATTGTGCAATTGTGTTTATATGAAATGCCCACAATATGGAAATCTATGGATATGGGGTTGATCGCTCTATGTAGTTGTTACCTAGGGCTGAGGGTCAGGGAGAGGGTTTGAGAGAGAATGAGGAGTGACCAATGTTTACAGGGTTTTTCTCTGGTCGGTGGTGATAAAATGTTCTAAAATGGATTGCGAATTAAAATGGAATGTGCACAACCAGAAATACAGTAAAAGCCACTCAATTCATGACTTTTAATGGGGGAATCTTATGTGGCACACTCTCATCGAGACCACGGCAGACAGAGTGAAAGAGGAAAAAGGTGAGTAAAGATCTGAAACGGAGGCAGAAACAGAGAGAATGAATAGCCCTGTGAACGGAAGAGAGAGAGAAAAGGGGAAATGGCCTTATGTACAAATGACAGATCTGCAAGTGGGGCTCACATCAACAGTGTCACTGCCAGGGAGGAGGGTCATGCTAGCCATGTCACCGGTAGTGTCGCCCGCAGGGACGCCGACATGCTGGAGGTTCGTGTCCGCATGGGCTCTGGCAGCCACGTGGGTCAGCAGGAGGGTCTCGCTGCACAGCTGTGGGGTGAGGATAGCCTGGGTGGTGATATCGGCCAATACAGGGGCCTCTTCTGCTGGCAAGAGTGTGACAGTAGCAAGTAGATGGACAGGCCTGTGTGTGAGGACGGAATGCAGGAGAGGCTCTTCTGCGGCTGGGTGTGGGGCCCGCACCAGAAATGTGGAGAAATGGCCAGGTAACTGCGTCATGTTGGCTAGTAGATTGGCCAGGGCTTCGAACTGAAGGACAATAACGGGGAGTAGCTGTCAGGCCCTGGGAGTGTCTGAGTGTAAGTGGAGATGGGTTTGGGGTCACTGCGGGATAGGTGGGAGCCATCCCTGTATAGATACAGGTCATAGGGAGATCGTCTCGTGAGGCCTGTGAGTGTCTAGGGTTCTCCTGGGTGCCTGGGGCTGACTGCGGCAGAAATCTGGGGAAGGCTGGAGAGAAGCTGGGAGACGCAGGAGAGTCCCTGAAGGCTGGGAGTGAAGAGGTGAAGGAAATGGGGGAGGGATGCAGTAAGGTCCGTGAGTCTGCAGGTGATTCCTGGGTGTGGGAAGCTGACTCCAGGTGAAATCGGGAGATGGTTGGAGAGTAGCTGAGAGAGACAGAAGAGTCCCTGAGGGCTGGAGGTGACAACATGAGCGAGAATGGGGAGTAAGTCAGTGAAATTGGTGAGTTTGGTGTTGTGTCCTGGGTGCCTGGAACCGACTCCAGCTGGAATCCAGAGAACTTTTGAGAGTAGCTGAAAGAGACACAAGAGTCCCTGTGGGCTGAGGGCAAAGACCTGAGAGAGACCAGGGAGGATCTCAGTGAGGTCTGTGAGTCTGTAGGTGACTCCGGAATGCAGGAGGCTGACTCCCGCTGGAATCTGGGCGTGGCAGGAGAGTAGCTGGGACAGACAGGGGAGTCCCAGGGGGCTGGGGGTGAAGACATGAGAGAGACCGGGGAGTAACTCAGTGAAACTGGGGAGTGTGTAGGTGATCCCTGGGTGCCTGGAACTGACTCCCGCTGAAATCTGGGCGTGGCTGGAGAGTAGCGGGGACACACAGGAGAGTCCCTGAGGGCTGGGGGTGAAGACATGAGAGAGACCGGGGAGTAACTCAGTGAAACTGGTGAGTTTGGTGGTGACTCCGGGGTGCCTGGAACTGATTCCGGCTGACATCTGGGCGTGGCTGGAGAGTAGCTGGGACAGGCAGGAGAGTCCCTGAGGGGTGGTGAAGACATGAGAGAGACTGGAGAGTAATTGAGTGAAACTGGTGAGTTTGGTGGTGATTCCGGGGCGCCTGGAACTGACTCCCGCTGAAATGTGGGCGTGGTTTGAGAGTAGTTGGGACCCACAGGAGAGTCCCCGAGGGCTGGTGAAGACATGAGGGAGACTGGGGAGTAATTGAGTGAAATTGGTGAGTTCGGTGGTGATTCCGGGGTGCCTGGAAGTGACTCCCGCTGAAATGTGGGCGTGGTTGGAGAGTAGCTGGGACAGGCAGGAGAGTCCCTGAGGGATGGTGAAGACATGAGAGAGACTGGGGAGTAACGCAGTGAAATGGGTGAGTTTGGTGGTGATTTCTGGGTGCCTGCAACTGACTCTCGCTGAAATGTGGGCGTGGTTGGAGAGTAGCTGGGACAGACAGGAGAGTCCCTGAGGGTTGGGGATAAAGACGTGCTAGAGACTGGGGAGTAACTCAGTGAAAGTGGTGAGCTTGCTGGTGATCCCTGGGTTGCTGGAACTGACTCCCGCTGAAATGTGGGTGTGGTTGGATAGTAGTTGAGAGAGACAGGAGGGTCCGTAAGGGCTGGGGGTGAAGACGTGAGAGAGACTGGCGAGGATCTCACTGAAGTCTGTGAGTTTGTAGGTGCTTCTGGGGTGTGGGAGACCGACTCCCGCTGAAATCTGGGCGTAGTTGGAGAGTAGCTGGGACAGACAGGAGAGTCATTGACGGCTGGGGGTGAGCTGCTGGATGATGGCAGTAGGAACATATGGTATATTATTGATGAATGAGGTGACTGTGAAGAATCTCCGGAGGAGGACACGGGAGAGCACAATGACAAGAGTGACTGTCCTGCTTGGTTAGGAAAGGGAAATGTAACGTTGTGAAATTCTGTTGATGATGGATGTGAGAGTGGTGAAGCCCTGCGGGATGATGTAGAGTACTTCCACATCCCTGGTGGGGAGCTGACCCGTGGGTCTGAGTTTCTGGGAGGGGAGAGGTAGAAGCTGGCTGAGGCGGGCATGAATCCCGAGGCGTCAGGGATGGGGGACCGCTCACAATCTCCCGAAGCCTGTGAGTCTCTGGGGGACTCCTGGGTGCATGGGGCTGACTCCCGCAGAAACCTGGGGATGGCTGGAGAGTAAGTGGGAGACACGGGGGAGTCCCTGAGGCCTGGGGTTGAAGAGATGAAAGACATAAGGGAGGAGCACCGTGAGGCCCGTGAGTTTGTAGGTGATTCCTGGGTGTGGGGGGCTGACTCCAGCTGAAATCTGGGGTTGTTTGGAGAGTAGCTGGGAGACACAAGAGTCTCCCCGAGAGCTGGTTGTGAGCTGCTGGGTGATGGCAGTAAGAACATGTGGCATATTATTGATGAACCTGGTGACTCTAAAGAATCCCCAGAGGAGGACACGGGAGAGCCCAAAGGCTTCATTGATTGCCCATCACGGTGAGGAAAGGGAAATGGGAGCTTGTGGGATTCTGGTGATGACAGAGGTGAGTGTGGTGAAGCCCTAGGGGATGGTGAATGGTAGCTCCGGATCCCTGGTGAGGAGCTTCCTCTTAAGTCTGAGTTTCTGAGAGGGGAGAGGGAGAAGCTGGGTGAGGCTAGCATGGATCTTGGGGAGTCCGGGCTGGGGGACCGTTCATAAGAAGAGCCAGACAAGACCCCACTGTTCTTAGGTGCAGACATGACTAGGAAACCTGTAGCTCCCAGGGACCCCTACCAATTTTCTAACCCGCAGAATGAACGAGTGTGTGTGTGGGTGTGTGTGTGTGTGTGTGTGTGTGTGTTGTGAGGTATGTGCTAATCAAGAAAATGGAAATAAACCAACCAATGAGACAGACAGACAGACAGACAGACAGACAGGCAGAGATACACTTACCCAAGTGTTCTGTCCTGTCCTCTGAATCCGCTTCCAAGTCGCAAGACGCTGTAAGCTCCAAGTCCACGCAGAGCCCGCAAAACGCTCCGGCCGCTGCTCCGCTCTGCGAAGATCTGAGTACAGGCCCGCCAGGGTGGGTTTAAATAGCCTCGGGCGCAGCCTAGCAGCGGAAAGGGCGGAGCTTCGCTCCTCCTTGCCATCAGTCACCCCCAACTTTCCCAGGCTACACCTCCTAGGAAACTCTTCTCCTGATTTGATTTCACGCGCCACATTTGGGACAATCTAAGAACTTACAAGTTTTCTTGGCCAAATATATTAGGAATTAAATGCACTGAAACACTGAAAACCAACTAGTGGTTCTGTGGTTCTCACCTTGTGGTTTTGACACCAGCAGCGTCCTTTCAACCCTCAAACCCCGGAGATCCACAGATCTGTGTTGTAACAAGCCCTCCCCCTGACCCTGATGCATGGCAGTTGAAGAATTACCCGTGGAAGCGAAAAGACTTTGAAGAAAACGTGGAGATATCCCTTGTATAAACATTCCTTTGCTCTGGAACCACGTAGAGACTTGGGAGCCAGTTGGGTGGAGCATTCGTTGGATGAGGGTGCTCGGGTTAGGAACATCAAGGTGTGGCTCCGGATAATTCAATCACCTAATTAAGTTTCCAGCTATGCTAATCTCTTTTAAAATTCCGTTCATGTAAATTCCTTTACTCAGACTGAGAATGGCAAAGCCTCAACCCCAATTTCCAGGGAGGGTTGAGAGCCTCAGGTTGAGTTGCTCACCAATAGCCTATGGTTTAACCCATCATGCCTATAGAATGAGGTCTCCATAAAAACCCGAAAGGACTGGGTTTAGAGGGCTTCTGGATAACACTTCCAGGAAGGTAGTGCGCCCCTCCCCACATGCCGGGCCCAAAGTCTTTTTTCTGAATTTTTGGCAACATCCGCTATAATAACATGGTAAATGTAAGTGTTTCCCTGCGTGCTGTGAACTCTTCCAGCAAATTAATGCAACTAAAACTGCGAGTGGTGGAAACCCGATTTATAGCCAGTTGCTAAGAAGCAGAGGTAAAACAACGCTGGGCTTCCCATTGTTATTAGAGTGGGAGGCCAGTCTTGCGGGACTGAGCCCTTTGGAATCTAATGCTGTGTCCCGGTAGATAGCGTCATCCTTGAATTACAAGACACACATAGGTTGAGAATAACTTTTCTAGTCATTTGCTGTATGTCTTATTTACAATATGTAACCAAATTCTTTATCCTGACCTTATGGCACCTGGGTTGAGAACCATGATTTGAACCAAAGTGGGTCCGTCACATTCTGAGTTTGAAACTTTAGTTTGCCGCTAGCCTTTTGTTATTGTTTTTCCGTTTCGTTTCGTTTCGTTTCTAAGTTCTGGGGTATATGTGCAGGATGTGCAGATTTGTTACAAAGGTAAACGTGTGCCATGGTGGTTTGCTGCACCTGTCAACCCATCACCTAGTCATTAAGCCCGGCATGCATTAGCTGTTTTTCCTAATGCTCTGCCTCCCGACAGGCCCCAGTGTGTGTTGTTCCCCTTCCTGTGTCCATGTGATCTCATTTTTCAGCTCCCATGATAAGTGAGAATATGGTGTTTGGTTTTCTTTTCCGGATTACTTTGCTGAGGATAATGACTTCACATCACAAGTGCTTCTTTTTTATTTTAGAAAATCGTATTTTATTGAGTAAGATTTATTCGCAGAAAAATAAGCTTTAATCTACAATGAATGCCAGACTCTACAGCAGAAAGTAATTTTCTCAGCTTTCCGCACACAAAGGTTCCTACTAAGTGAAAAAAGCCATAAAATTTCATTCACAAATGTACTAGTCTGTCTCAAAACATTTCACATAATCATTCACCGTGCTAATACAATTAGATCAGATATTCAGTCAGGTTAAAGTATCCCTCTAATAACTGTTTTTTAAAATGCTATCAAAATCCACTCCCCAACAGTCTGCCACTGTTAATGGTGTACAGCATTATTGAATACAATGGAATTGATGAAGCCCATATCCACGGACAAACCGTGACTTATGATGGTTTGATATATGATTTTTCAACTTTGTGATGGGTATATTGGGATATTAGATGAGTTTTTGAGTTACACAGTGATTTTGAGTATGTGACCCTGTACTCCAGAAATGGCTGTATAAAGAAAAACAGGCGTACCTAATTAAAATATACTTAGTGACTTGGGAAAAACCAATAGAGGTTTACAATTGATGGAGAATCATCAATGAGAGAGAGCGGTAAATAGTAACAATAACACAATTTTCCGGAAACTGCCGAGGATTTCCCCAAAAAAACGCAGAATGTAGGATGCAGCTAAGGCCTATGAAGCAGAGAGGGCAGAAGGTGTAAGAGAGAAATAGGAGGAAGGAAGGAAGGAAGGAAGGAAGGAAGGAAGGAAGGAAGGAAGGAGAGAAGGAAGGAAGGAGAAAACACCCGGTGTTACTAAAACCAAAAAGAAAGAAAATGGTTTCCCACTGTGGGTATGGCTACAATGTGGATGAATGTTGAAAATATTGTGCTAAGTGTAAAGTCAGTCACAAAAGCTCACATATTGTGCAATTGTGTTTATATGAAATGCCCACAATATGGAAATCTATGGATATGGGGTTGATCGCTCTATGTAGTTGTTACCTAGGGCTGAGGGTCAGGGAGAGGGTTTGAGAGAGAATGAGGAGTGACCAATGTTTACAGGGTTTTTCTCTGGTCGGTGGTGATAAAATGTTCTAAAATGGATTGCGAATTAAAATGGAATGTGCACAACCAGAAATACAGTAAAAGCCACTCAATTCATGACTTTTAATGGGGGAATCTTATGTGGCACACTCTCATCGAGACCACGGCAGACAGAGTGAAAGAGGAAAAAGGTGAGTAAAGATCTGAAACGGAGGCAGAAACAGAGAGAATGAATAGCCCTGTGAACGGAAGAGAGAGAGAAAAGGGGAAATGGCCTTATGTACAAATGACAGATCTGCAAGTGGGGCTCACATCAACAGTGTCACTGCCAGGGAGGAGGGTCATGCTAGCCATGTCACCGGTAGTGTCGCCCGCAGGGACGCCGACATGCTGGAGGTTCGTGTCCGCATGGGCTCTGGCAGCCACGTGGGCCAGCAGGAGGGTCCCCCTGCACAGCTGTGGGGTGAGGATAGCCTGGGTGGTGATATCGGCCAATACAGGGGCCTCTTCTGCTGGCAAGAGTGTGACAGTAGCAAGTAGATGGACAGGCCTGTGTGTGAGGACGGAATGCAGGAGAGGCTCTTCTGCGGCTGGGTGTGGGGCCCGCACCAGAAATGTGGAGAAATGGCCAGGTAACTGCGTCATGTTGGCTAGTAGATTGGCCAGGGCTTCGAACTGAAGGACAATAACGGGGAGTAGCTGTCAGGCCCTGGGAGTGTCTGAGTGTAAGTGGAGATGGGTTTGGGGTCACTGCGGGATAGGTGGGAGCCATCCCTGTATAGATACAGGTCATAGGGAGATCGTCTCGTGAGGCCTGTGAGTGTCTAGGGTTCTCCTGGGTGCCTGGGGCTGACTGCGGCAGAAATCTGGGGAAGGCTGGAGAGAAGCTGGGAGACGCAGGAGAGTCCCTGAAGGCTGGGAGTGAAGAGGTGAAGGAAATGGGGGAGGGATGCAGTAAGGTCCGTGAGTCTGCAGGTGATTCCTGGGTGTGGGAAGCTGACTCCAGGTGAAATCGGGAGATGGTTGGAGAGTAGCTGAGAGAGACAGAAGAGTCCCTGAGGGCTGGAGGTGACAACATGAGCGAGAATGGGGAGTAAGTCAGTGAAATTGGTGAGTTTGGTGTTGTGTCCTGGGTGCCTGGAACCGACTCCAGCTGGAATCCAGAGAACTTTTGAGAGTAGCTGAAAGAGACACAAGAGTCCCTGTGGGCTGAGGGCAAAGACCTGAGAGAGACCAGGGAGGATCTCAGTGAGGTCTGTGAGTCTGTAGGTGACTCCGGAATGCAGGAGGCTGACTCCCGCTGGAATCTGGGCGTGGCAGGAGAGTAGCTGGGACAGACAGGGGAGTCCCAGGGGGCTGGGGGTGAAGACATGAGAGAGACCGGGGAGTAACTCAGTGAAACTGGGGAGTGTGTAGGTGATCCCTGGGTGCCTGGAACTGACTCCCGCTGAAATCTGGGCGTGGCTGGAGAGTAGCGGGGACACACAGGAGAGTCCCTGAGGGCTGGGGGTGAAGACATGAGAGAGACCGGGGAGTAACTCAGTGAAACTGGTGAGTTTGGTGGTGACTCCGGGGTGCCTGGAACTGATTCCGGCTGACATCTGGGCGTGGCTGGAGAGTAGCTGGGACAGGCAGGAGAGTCCCTGAGGGGTGGTGAAGACATGAGAGAGACTGGAGAGTAATTGAGTGAAACTGGTGAGTTTGGTGGTGATTCCGGGGCGCCTGGAACTGACTCCCGCTGAAATGTGGGCGTGGTTTGAGAGTAGTTGGGACCCACAGGAGAGTCCCCGAGGGCTGGTGAAGACATGAGGGAGACTGGGGAGTAATTGAGTGAAATTGGTGAGTTCGGTGGTGATTCCGGGGTGCCTGGAAGTGACTCCCGCTGAAATGTGGGCGTGGTTGGAGAGTAGCTGGGACAGGCAGGAGAGTCCCTGAGGGATGGTGAAGACATGAGAGAGACTGGGGAGTAACGCAGTGAAATGGGTGAGTTTGGTGGTGATTTCTGGGTGCCTGCAACTGACTCTCGCTAAAATGTGGGCGTGGTTGGAGAGTAGCTGGGACAGACAGGAGAGTCCCTGAGGGTTGGGGATAAAGACGTGCTAGAGACTGGGGAGTAACTCAGTGAAAGTGGTGAGCTTGCTGGTGATCCCTGGGTTGCTGGAACTGACTCCCGCTGAAATGTGGGCGTGGTTGGATAGTAGTTGAGAGAGACAGGAGGGTCCGTAAGGGCTGGGGGTGAAGACGTGAGAGAGACTGGCGAGGATCTCACTGAAGTCTGTGAGTTTGTAGGTGCTTCTGGGGTGTGGGAGACCGACTCCCGCTGAAATCTGGGCGTAGTTGGAGAGTAGCTGGGACAGACAGGAGAGTCATTGACGGCTGGGGGTGAGCTGCTGGATGATGGCAGTAGGAACATATGGTATATTATTGATGAATGAGGTGACTGTGAAGAATCTCCGGAGGAGGACACGGGAGAGCACAATGACAAGAGTGACTGTCCTGCTTGATTAGGAAAGGGAAATGTAACGTTGTGAAATTCTGTTGATGATGGATGTGAGAGTGGTGAAGCCCTGCGGGATGATGTAGAGTACTTCCACATCCCTGGTGGGGAGCTGACCCGTGGGTCTGAGTTTCTGGGAGGGGAGAGGGAGAAGCTGGCTGAGGCGGGCATGAATCCCGAGGCGTCAGGGATGGGGGACCGCTCACAATCTCCCGAAGCCTGTGAGTCTCTGGGGGACTCCTGGGTGCATGGGGCTGACTCCCGCAGAAACCTGGGGATGGCTGGAGAGTAAGTGGGAGACACGGGGGAGTCCCTGAGGCCTGGGGTTGAAGAGATGAAAGACATAGGGGAGGAGCACCGTGAGGCCCGTGAGTTTGTAGGTGATTCCTGGGTGTGGGGGGCTGACTCCAGCTGAAATCTGGGGTTGTTTGGAGAGTAGCTGGGAGACACAAGAGTCTCCCCGAGAGCTGGTTGTGAGCTGCTGGGTGATGGCAGTAAGAACATGTGGCATATTATTGATGAACCTGGTGACTCTAAAGAATCCCCAGAGGAGGACACGGGAGAGCCCAAAGGCTTCATTGATTGCCCATCACGGTGAGGAAAGGGAAATGGGAGCTTGTGGGATTCTGGTGATGACAGAGGTGAGTGTGGTGAAGCCCTAGGGGATGGTGAATGGTAGCTCCGGATCCCTGGTGAGGAGCTTCCTCTTAAGTCTGAGTTTCTGAGAGGGGAGAGGGAGAAGCTGGGTGAGGCTAGCATGGATCTTGGGGAGTCCGGGCTGGGGGACCGTTCATAAGAAGAGCCAGACAAGACCCTACTGTTCTTAGGTGCAGACATGACTAGGAAACCTGTAGCTCCCAGGGACCCCTACCAATTTTCTAACCCGCAGAATGAACGAGTGTGTGTGTGGGTGTGTGTGTGTGTGTGTGTGTGTGTTGTGAGGTATGTGCTAATCAAGAAAATGGAAATAAACCAACCAATGAGACAGACAGACAGACAGACAGACAGACAGGCAGAGATACACTTACCCAAGTGTTCTGTCCTGTCCTCTGAATCCGCTTCCAAGTCGCAAGACGCTGTAAGCTCCAAGTCCACGCAGAGCCCGCAAAACGCTCCGGCCGCTGCTCCGCTCTGCGAAGATCTGAGTACAGGCCCGCCAGGGTGGGTTTAAATAGCCTCGGGCGCAGCCTAGCAGCGGAAAGGGCGGAGCTTCGCTCCTCCTTGCCATCAGTCACCCCCAACTTTCCCAGGCTACACCTCCTAGGAAACTCTTCTCCTGATTTGATTTCACGCGCCACATTTGGGACAATCTAAGAACTTACAAGTTTTCTTGGCCAAATATATTAGGAATTAAATGCACTGAAACACTGAAAACCAACTAGTGGTTCTGTGGTTCTCACCTTGTGGTTTTGACACCAGCAGCGTCCTTTCAACCCTCAAACCCCGGAGATCCACAGATCTGTGTTGTAACAAGCCCTCCCCCTGACCCTGATGCATGGCAGTTGAAGAATTACCCGTGGAAGCGAAAAGACTTTGAAGAAAACGTGGAGATATCCCTTGTATAAACATTCCTTTGCTCTGGAACCACGTAGAGACTTGGGAGCCAGTTGGGTGGAGCATTCGTTGGATGAGGGTGCTCGGGTTAGGAACATCAAGGTGTGGCTCCGGATAATTCAATCACCTAATTAAGTTTCCAGCTATGCTAATCTCTTTTAAAATTCCGTTCATGTAAATTCCTTTACTCAGACTGAGAATGGCAAAGCCTCAACCCCAATTTCCAGGGAGGGTTGAGAGCCTCAGGTTGAGTTGCTCACCAATAGCCTATGGTTTAACCCATCATGCCTATAGAATGAGGTCTCCATAAAAACCCGAAAGGACTGGGTTTAGAGGGCTTCTGGATAACACTTCCAGGAAGGTAGTGCGCCCCTCCCCACATGCCGGGCCCAAAGTCTTTTTTCTGAATTTTTGGCAACATCCGCTATAATAACATGGTAAATGTAAGTGTTTCCCTGCGTGCTGTGAACTCTTCCAGCAAATTAATGCAACTAAAACTGCGAGTGGTGGAAACCCGATTTATAGCCAGTTGCTAAGAAGCAGAGGTAAAACAACGCTGGGCTTCCCATTGTTATTAGAGTGGGAGGCCAGTCTTGCGGGACTGAGCCCTTTGGAATCTAATGCTGTGTCCCGGTAGATAGCGTCATCCTTGAATTACAAGACACACATAGGTTGAGAATAACTTTTCTAGTCATTTGCTGTATGTCTTATTTACAATATGTAACCAAATTCTTTATCCTGACCTTATGGCACCTGGGTTGAGAACCATGATTTGAACCAAAGTGGGTCCGTCACATTCTGAGTTTGAAACTTTAGTTTGCCGCTAGCCTTTTGTTATTGTTTTTCCGTTTCGTTTCGTTTCGTTTCTAAGTTCTGGGGTATATGTGCAGGATGTGCAGATTTGTTACAAAGGTAAACGTGTGCCATGGTGGTTTGCTGCACCTGTCAACCCATCACCTAGTCATTAAGCCCGGCATGCATTAGCTGTTTTTCCTAATGCTCTGCCTCCCGACAGGCCCCAGTGTGTGTTGTTCCCCTTCCTGTGTCCATGTGATCTCATTTTTCAGCTCCCATGATAAGTGAGAATATGGTGTTTGGTTTTCTTTTCCGGATTACTTTGCTGAGGATAATGACTTCACATCACAAGTGCTTCTTTTTTATTTTAGAAAATCGTATTTTATTGAGTAAGATTTATTCGCAGAAAAATAAGCTTTAATCTACAATGAATGCCAGACTCTACAGCAGAAAGTAATTTTCTCAGCTTTCCGCACACAAAGGTTCCTACTAAGTGAAAAAAGCCATAAAATTTCATTCACAAATGTACTAGTCTGTCTCAAAACATTTCACATAATCATTCACCGTGCTAATACAATTAGATCAGATATTCAGTCAGGTTAAAGTATCCCTCTAATAACTGTTTTTTAAAATGCTATCAAAATCCACTCCCCAACAGTCTGCCACTGTTAATGGTGTACAGCATTATTGAATACAATGGAATTGATGAAGCCCATATCCACGGACAAACCGTGACTTATGATGGTTTGATATATGATTTTTCAACTTTGTGATGGGTATATTGGGATATTAGATGAGTTTTTGAGTTACACAGTGATTTTGAGTATGTGACCCTGTACTCCAGAAATGGCTGTATAAAGAAAAACAGGCGTACCTAATTAAAATATACTTAGTGACTTGGGAAAAACCAATAGAGGTTTACAATTGATGGAGAATCATCAATGAGAGAGAGCGGTAAATAGTAACAATAACACAATTTTCCGGAAACTGCCGAGGATTTCCCCAAAAAAACGCAGAATGTAGGATGCAGCTAAGGCCTATGAAGCAGAGAGGGCAGAAGGTGTAAGAGAGAAATAGGAGGAAGGAAGGAAGGAAGGAAGGAAGGAAGGAAGGAAGGAAGGAGAGAAGGAAGGAAGGAGAAAACACCCGGTGTTACTAAAACCAAAAAGAAAGAAAATGGTTTCCCACTGTGGGTATGGCTACAATGTGGATGAATGTTGAAAATATTGTGCTAAGTGTAAAGTCAGTCACAAAAGCTCACATATTGTGCAATTGTGTTTATATGAAATGCCCACAATATGGAAATCTATGGATATGGGGTTGATCGCTCTATGTAGTTGTTACCTAGGGCTGAGGGTCAGGGAGAGGGTTTGAGAGAGAATGAGGAGTGACCAATGTTTACAGGGTTTTTCTCTGGTCGGTGGTGATAAAATGTTCTAAAATGGATTGCGAATTAAAATGGAATGTGCACAACCAGAAATACAGTAAAAGCCACTCAATTCATGACTTTTAATGGGGGAATCTTATGTGGCACACTCTCATCGAGACCACGGCAGACAGAGTGAAAGAGGAAAAAGGTGAGTAAAGATCTGAAACGGAGGCAGAAACAGAGAGAATGAATAGCCCTGTGAACGGAAGAGAGAGAGAAAAGGGGAAATGGCCTTATGTACAAATGACAGATCTGCAAGTGGGGCTCACATCAACAGTGTCACTGCCAGGGAGGAGGGTCATGCTAGCCATGTCACCGGTAGTGTCGCCCGCAGGGACGCCGACATGCTGGAGGTTCGTGTCCGCATGGGCTCTGGCAGCCACGTGGGCCAGCAGGAGGGTTCCGCTGCACAGCTGTGGGGTGAGGATAGCCTGGGTGGTGATATCGGCCAATACAGGGGCCTCTTCTGCTGGCAAGAGTGTGACAGTAGCAAGTAGATGGACAGGCCTGTGTGTGAGGACGGAATGCAGGAGAGGCTCTTCTGCGGCTGGGTGTGGGGCCCGCACCAGAAATGTGGAGAAATGGCCAGGTAACTGCGTCATGTTGGCTAGTAGATTGGCCAGGGCTTCGAACTGAAGGACAATAACGGGGAGTAGCTGTCAGGCCCTGGGAGTGTCTGAGTGTAAGTGGAGATGGGTTTGGGGTCACTGCGGGATAGGTGGGAGCCATCCCTGTATAGATACAGGTCATAGGGAGATCGTCTCGTGAGGCCTGTGAGTGTCTAGGGTTCTCCTGGGTGCCTGGGGCTGACTGCGGCAGAAATCTGGGGAAGGCTGGAGAGAAGCTGGGAGACGCAGGAGAGTCCCTGAAGGCTGGGAGTGAAGAGGTGAAGGAAATGGGGGAGGGATGCAGTAAGGTCCGTGAGTCTGCAGGTGATTCCTGGGTGTGGGAAGCTGACTCCAGGTGAAATCGGGAGATGGTTGGAGAGTAGCTGAGAGAGACAGAAGAGTCCCTGAGGGCTGGAGGTGACAACATGAGCGAGAATGGGGAGTAAGTCAGTGAAATTGGTGAGTTTGGTGTTGTGTCCTGGGTGCCTGGAACCGACTCCAGCTGGAATCCAGAGAACTTTTGAGAGTAGCTGAAAGAGACACAAGAGTCCCTGTGGGCTGAGGGCAAAGACCTGAGAGAGACCAGGGAGGATCTCAGTGAGGTCTGTGAGTCTGTAGGTGACTCCGGAATGCAGGAGGCTGACTCCCGCTGGAATCTGGGCGTGGCAGGAGAGTAGCTGGGACAGACAGGGGAGTCCCAGGGGGCTGGGGGTGAAGACATGAGAGAGACCGGGGAGTAACTCAGTGAAACTGGGGAGTGTGTAGGTGATCCCTGGGTGCCTGGAACTGACTCCCGCTGAAATCTGGGCGTGGCTGGAGAGTAGCGGGGACACACAGGAGAGTCCCTGAGGGCTGGGGGTGAAGACATGAGAGAGACCGGGGAGTAACTCAGTGAAACTGGTGAGTTTGGTGGTGACTCCGGGGTGCCTGGAACTGATTCCGGCTGACATCTGGGCGTGGCTGGAGAGTAGCTGGGACAGGCAGGAGAGTCCCTGAGGGGTGGTGAAGACATGAGAGAGACTGGAGAGTAATTGAGTGAAACTGGTGAGTTTGGTGGTGATTCCGGGGCGCCTGGAACTGACTCCCGCTGAAATGTGGGCGTGGTTTGAGAGTAGTTGGGACCCACAGGAGAGTCCCCGAGGGCTGGTGAAGACATGAGGGAGACTGGGGAGTAATTGAGTGAAATTGGTGAGTTCGGTGGTGATTCCGGGGTGCCTGGATGTGACTCCCGCTGAAATGTGGGCGTGGTTGGAGAGTAGCTGGGACAGGCAGGAGAGTCCCTGAGGGATGGTGAAGACATGAGAGAGACTGGGGAGTAACGCAGTGAAATGGGTGAGTTTGGTGGTGATTTCTGGGTGCCTGCAACTGACTCTCGCTGAAATGTGGGCGTGGTTGGAGAGTAGCTGGGACAGACAGGAGAGTCCCTGAGGGTTGGGGATAAAGACGTGCTAGAGACTGGGGAGTAACTCAGTGAAAGTGGTGAGCTTGCTGGTGATCCCTGGGTTGCTGGAACTGACTCCCGCTGAAATGTGGGCGTGGTTGGATAGTAGTTGAGAGAGACAGGAGGGTCCGTAAGGGCTGGGGGTGAAGACGTGAGAGAGACTGGCGAGGATCTCACTGAAGTCTGTGAGTTTGTAGGTGCTTCTGGGGTGTGGGAGACCGACTCCCGCTGAAATCTGGGCGTAGTTGGAGAGTAGCTGGGACAGACAGGAGAGTCATTGACGGCTGGGGGTGAGCTGCTGGATGATGGCAGTAGGAACATATGGTATATTATTGATGAATGAGGTGACTGTGAAGAATCTCCGGAGGAGGACACGGGAGAGCACAATGACAAGAGTGACTGTCCTGCTTGGTTAGGAAAGGGAAATGTAACGTTGTGAAATTCTGTTGATGATGGATGTGAGAGTGGTGAAGCCCTGCGGGATGATGTAGAGTACTTCCACATCCCTGGTGGGGAGCTGACCCGTGGGTCTGAGTTTCTGGGAGGGGAGAGGTAGAAGCTGGCTGAGGCGGGCATGAATCCCGAGGCGTCAGGGATGGGGGACCGCTCACAATCTCCCGAAGCCTGTGAGTCTCTGGGGGACTCCTGGGTGCATGGGGCTGACTCCCGCAGAAACCTGGGGATGGCTGGAGAGTAAGTGGGAGACACGGGGGAGTCCCTGAGGCCTGGGGTTGAAGAGATGAAAGACATAAGGGAGGAGCACCGTGAGGCCCGTGAGTTTGTAGGTGATTCCTGGGTGTGGGGGGCTGACTCCAGCTGAAATCTGGGGTTGTTTGGAGAGTAGCTGGGAGACACAAGAGTCTCCCCGAGAGCTGGTTGTGAGCTGCTGGGTGATGGCAGTAAGAACATGTGGCATATTATTGATGAACCTGGTGACTCTAAAGAATCCCCAGAGGAGGACACGGGAGAGCCCAAAGGCTTCATTGATTGCCCATCACGGTGAGGAAAGGGAAATGGGAGCTTGTGGGATTCTGGTGATGACAGAGGTGAGTGTGGTGAAGCCCTAGGGGATGGTGAATGGTAGCTCCGGATCCCTGGTGAGGAGCTTCCTCTTAAGTCTGAGTTTCTGAGAGGGGAGAGGGAGAAGCTGGGTGAGGCTAGCATGGATCTTGGGGAGTCCGGGCTGGGGGACCGTTCATAAGAAGAGCCAGACAAGACCCTACTGTTCTTAGGTGCAGACATGACTAGGAAACCTGTAGCTCCCAGGGACCCCTACCAATTTTCTAACCCGCAGAATGAACGAGTGTGTGTGTGGGTGTGTGTGTGTGTGTGTGTGTGTGTTGTGAGGTATGTGCTAATCAAGAAAATGGAAATAAACCAACCAATGAGACAGACAGACAGACAGACAGACAGACAGGCAGAGATACACTTACCCAAGTGTTCTGTCCTGTCCTCTGAATCCGCTTCCAAGTCGCAAGACGCTGTAAGCTCCAAGTCCACGCAGAGCCCGCAAAACGCTCCGGCCGCTGCTCCGCTCTGCGAAGATCTGAGTACAGGCCCGCCAGGGTGGGTTTAAATAGCCTCGGGCGCAGCCTAGCAGCGGAAAGGGCGGAGCTTCGCTCCTCCTTGCCATCAGTCACCCCCAACTTTCCCAGGCTACACCTCCTAGGAAACTCTTCTCCTGATTTGATTTCACGCGCCACATTTGGGACAATCTAAGAACTTACAAGTTTTCTTGGCCAAATATATTAGGAATTAAATGCACTGAAACACTGAAAACCAACTAGTGGTTCTGTGGTTCTCACCTTGTGGTTTTGACACCAGCAGCGTCCTTTCAACCCTCAAACCCCGGAGATCCACAGATCTGTGTTGTAACAAGCCCTCCCCCTGACCCTGATGCATGGCAGTTGAAGAATTACCCGTGGAAGCGAAAAGACTTTGAAGAAAACGTGGAGATATCCCTTGTATAAACATTCCTTTGCTCTGGAACCACGTAGAGACTTGGGAGCCAGTTGGGTGGAGCATTCGTTGGATGAGGGTGCTCGGGTTAGGAACATCAAGGTGTGGCTCCGGATAATTCAATCACCTAATTAAGTTTCCAGCTATGCTAATCTCTTTTAAAATTCCGTTCATGTAAATTCCTTTACTCAGACTGAGAATGGCAAAGCCTCAACCCCAATTTCCAGGGAGGGTTGAGAGCCTCAGGTTGAGTTGCTCACCAATAGCCTATGGTTTAACCCATCATGCCTATAGAATGAGGTCTCCATAAAAACCCGAAAGGACTGGGTTTAGAGGGCTTCTGGATAACACTTCCAGGAAGGTAGTGCGCCCCTCCCCACATGCCGGGCCCAAAGTCTTTTTTCTGAATTTTTGGCAACATCCGCTATAATAACATGGTAAATGTAAGTGTTTCCCTGCGTGCTGTGAACTCTTCCAGCAAATTAATGCAACTAAAACTGCGAGTGGTGGAAACCCGATTTATAGCCAGTTGCTAAGAAGAAGAGGTAAAACAACGCTGGGCTTCCCATTGTTATTAGAGTGGGAGGCCAGTCTTGCGGGACTGAGCCCTTTGGAATCTAATGCTGTGTCCCGGTAGATAGCGTCATCCTTGAATTACAAGACACACATAGGTTGAGAATAACTTTTCTAGTCATTTGCTGTATGTCTTATTTACAATATGTAACCAAATTCTTTATCCTGACCTTATGGCACCTGGGTTGAGAACCATGATTTGAACCAAAGTGGGTCCGTCACATTCTGAGTTTGAAACTTTAGTTTGCCGCTAGCCTTTTGTTATTGTTTTTCCGTTTCGTTTCGTTTCGTTTCTAAGTTCTGGGGTATATGTGCAGGATGTGCAGATTTGTTACAAAGGTAAACGTGTGCCATGGTGGTTTGCTGCACCTGTCAACCCATCACCTAGTTATTAAGCCCGGCATGCATTAGCTGTTTTTCCTAATGCTCTGCCTCCCGACAGGCCCCAGTGTGTGTTGTTCCCCTTCCTGTGTCCATGTGATCTCATTTTTCAGCTCCCATGATAAGTGAGAATATGGTGTTTGGTTTTCTTTTCCGGATTACTTTGCTGAGGATAATGACTTCACATCACAAGTGCTTCTTTTTTATTTTAGAAAATCGTATTTTATTGAGTAAGATTTATTCGCAGAAAAATAAGCTTTAATCTACAATGAATGCCAGACTCTACAGCAGAAAGTAATTTTCTCAGCTTTCCGCACACAAAGGTTCCTACTAAGTGAAAAAAGCCATAAAATTTCATTCACAAATGTACTAGTCTGTCTCAAAACATTTCACATAATCATTCACCGTGCTAATACAATTAGATCAGATATTCAGTCAGGTTAAAGTATCCCTCTAATAACTGTTTTTTAAAATGCTATCAAAATCCACTCCCCAACAGTCTGCCACTGTTAATGGTGTACAGCATTATTGAATACAATGGAATTGATGAAGCCCATATCCACGGACAAACCGTGACTTATGATGGTTTGATATATGATTTTTCAACTTTGTGATGGGTATATTGGGATATTAGATGAGTTTTTGAGTTACACAGTGATTTTGAGTATGTGACCCTGTACTCCAGAAATGGCTGTATAAAGAGAAACAGGCGTACCTAATTAAAATATACTTAGTGACTTGGGAAAAACCAATAGAGGTTTACAATTGATGGAGAATCATCAATGAGAGAGAGCGGTAAATAGTAACAATAACACAATTTTCCGGAAACTGCCGAGGATTTCCCCAAAAAAACGCAGAATGTAGGATGCAGCTAAGGCCTATGAAGCAGAGAGGGCAGAAGGTGTAAGAGAGAAATAGGAGGAAGGAAGGAAGGAAGGAAGGAAGGAAGGAAGGAAGGAAGGAAGGAAGGAAGGAAGGAAGGAGAGAAGGAAGGAAGGAGAAAACACCCGGTGTTACTAAAACCAAAAAGAAAGAAAATGGTTTCCCACTGTGGGTATGGCTACAATGTGGATGAATGTTGAAAATATTGTGCTAAGTGTAAAGTCAGTCACAAAAGCTCACATATTGTGCAATTGTGTTTATATGAAATGCCCACAATATGGAAATCTATGGATATGGGGTTGATCGCTCTATGTAGTTGTTACCTAGGGCTGAGGGTCAGGGAGAGGGTTTGAGAGAGAATGAGGAGTGACCAATGTTTACAGGGTTTTTCTCTGGTCGGTGGTGATAAAATGTTCTAAAATGGATTGCGAATTAAAATGGAATGTGCACAACCAGAAATACAGTAAAAGCCACTCAATTCATGACTTTTAATGGGGGAATCTTATGTGGCACACTCTCATCGAGACCACGGCAGACAGAGTGAAAGAGGAAAAAGGTGAGTAAAGATCTGAAACGGAGGCAGAAACAGAGAGAATGAATAGCCCTGTGAACGGAAGAGAGAGAGAAAAGGGGAAATGGCCTTATGTACAAATGACAGATCTGCAAGTGGGGCTCACATCAACAGTGTCACTGCCAGGGAGGAGGGTCATGCTAGCCATGTCACCGGTAGTGTCGCCCGCAGGGACGCCGACATGCTGGAGGTTCGTGTCCGCATGGGCTCTGGCAGCCACGTGGGCCAGCAGGAGGGTCCCGCTGCACAGCTGTGGGGTGAGGATAGCCTGGGTGGTGATATCGGCCAATACAGGGGCCTCTTCTGCTGGCAAGAGTGTGACAGTAGCAAGTAGATGGACAGGCCTGTGTGTGAGGACGGAATGCAGGAGAGGCTCTTCTGCGGCTGGGTGTGGGGCCCGCACCAGAAATGTGGAGAAATGGCCAGGTAACTGCGTCATGTTGGCTAGTAGATTGGCCAGGGCTTCGAACTGAAGGACAATAACGGGGAGTAGCTGTCAGGCCCTGGGAGTGTCTGAGTGTAAGTGGAGATGGGTTTGGGGTCACTGAGGGATAGGTGGGAGCCATCACTGTATAGATACAGGTCATAGGGAGATCGTCTCGTGAGGCCTGTGAGTGTCTAGGGTTCTCCTGGGTGCCTGGGGCTGACTGCGGCAGAAATCTGGGGAAGGCTGGAGAGAAGCTGGGAGACGCAGGAGAGTCCCTGAAGGCTGGGAGTGAAGAGGTGAAGGAAATGGGGGAGGGATGCAGTAAGGTCCGTGAGTCTGCAGGTGATTCCTGGGTGTGGGAAGCTGACTCCAGGTGAAATCGGGAGATGGTTGGAGAGTAGCTGAGAGAGACAGAAGAGTCCCTGAGGGCTGGAGGTGACAACATGAGCGAGAATGGGGAGTAAGTCAGTGAAATTGGTGAGTTTGGTGTTGTGTCCTGGGTGCCTGGAACCGACTCCAGCTGGAATCCAGAGAACTTTTGAGAGTAGCTGAAAGAGACACAAGAGTCCCTGTGGGCTGAGGGCAAAGACCTGAGAGAGACCAGGGAGGATCTCAGTGAGGTCTGTGAGTCTGTAGGTGACTCCGGAATGCAGGAGGCTGACTCCCGCTGGAATCTGGGCGTGGCAGGAGAGTAGCTGGGACAGACAGGGGAGTCCCAGGGGGCTGGGGGTGAAGACATGAGAGAGACCGGGGAGTAACTCAGTGAAACTGGGGAGTGTGTAGGTGATCCCTGGGTGCCTGGAACTGACTCCCGCTGAAATCTGGGCGTGGCTGGAGAGTAGCGGGGACACACAGGAGAGTCCCTGAGGGCTGGGGGTGAAGACATGAGAGAGACCGGGGAGTAACTCAGTGAAACTGGTGAGTTTGGTGGTGACTCCGGGGTGCCTGGAACTGATTCCGGCTGACATCTGGGCGTGGCTGGAGAGTAGCTGGGACAGGCAGGAGAGTCCCTGAGGGGTGGTGAAGACATGAGAGAGACTGGAGAGTAATTGAGTGAAACTGGTGAGTTTGGTGGTGATTCCGGGGCGCCTGGAACTGACTCCCGCTGAAATGTGGGCGTGGTTTGAGAGTAGTTGGGACCCACAGGAGAGTCCCCGAGGGCTGGTGAAGACATGAGGGAGACTGGGGAGTAATTGAGTGAAATTGGTGAGTTCGGTGGTGATTCCGGGGTGCCTGGAAGTGACTCCCGCTGAAATGTGGGCGTGGTTGGAGAGTAGCTGGGACAGGCAGGAGAGTCCCTGAGGGATGGTGAAGACATGAGAGAGACTGGGGAGTAACGCAGTGAAATGGGTGAGTTTGGTGGTGATTTCTGGGTGCCTGCAACTGACTCTCGCTGAAATGTGGGCGTGGTTGGAGAGTAGCTGGGACAGACAGGAGAGTCCCTGAGGGTTGGGGATAAAGACGTGCTAGAGACTGGGGAGTAACTCAGTGAAAGTGGTGAGCTTGCTGGTGATCCCTGGGTTGCTGGAACTGACTCCCGCTGAAATGTGGGCGTGGTTGGATAGTAGTTGAGAGAGACAGGAGGGTCCGTAAGGGCTGGGGGTGAAGACGTGAGAGAGACTGGCGAGGATCTCACTGAAGTCTGTGAGTTTGTAGGTGCTTCTGGGGTGTGGGAGACCGACTCCCGCTGAAATCTGGGCGTAGTTGGAGAGTAGCTGGGACAGACAGGAGAGTCATTGACGGCTGGGGGTGAGCTGCTGGATGATGGCAGTAGGAACATATGGTATATTATTGATGAATGAGGTGACTGTGAAGAATCTCCGGAGGAGGACACGGGAGAGCACAATGACAAGAGTGACTGTCCTGCTTGGTTAGGAAAGGGAAATGTAACGTTGTGAAATTCTGTTGATGATGGATGTGAGAGTGGTGAAGCCCTGCGGGATGATGTAGAGTACTTCCACATCCCTGGTGGGGAGCTGACCCGTGGGTCTGAGTTTCTGGGAGGGGAGAGGTAGAAGCTGGCTGAGGCGGGCATGAATCCCGAGGCGTCAGGAATGGGGGACCGCTCACAATCTCCCGAAGCCTGTGAGTCTCTGGGGGACTCCTGGGTGCATGGGGCTGACTCCCGCAGAAACCTGGGGATGGCTGGAGAGTAAGTGGGAGACACGGGGGAGTCCCTGAGGCCTGGGGTTGAAGAGATGAAAGACATAAGGGAGGAGCACCGTGAGGCCCGTGAGTTTGTAGGTGATTCCTGGGTGTGGGGGGCTGACTCCAGCTGAAATCTGGGGTTGTTTGGAGAGTAGCTGGGAGACACAAGAGTCTCCCCGAGAGCTGGTTGTGAGCTGCTGGGTGATGGCAGTAAGAACATGTGGCATATTATTGATGAACCTGGTGACTCTAAAGAATCCCCAGAGGAGGACACGGGAGAGCCCAAAGGCTTCATTGATTGCCCATCACGGTGAGGAAAGGGAAATGGGAGCTTGTGGGATTCTGGTGATGACAGAGGTGAGTGTGGTGAAGCCCTAGGGGATGGTGAATGGTAGCTCCGGATCCCTGGTGAGGAGCTTCCTCTTAAGTCTGAGTTTCTGAGAGGGGAGAGGGAGAAGCTGGGTGAGGCTAGCATGGATCTTGGGGAGTCCGGGCTGGGGGACCGTTCATAAGAAGAGCCAGACAAGACCCTACTGTTCTTAGGTGCAGACATGACTAGGAAACCTGTAGCTCCCAGGGACCCCTACCAATTTTCTAACCCGCAGAATGAACGAGTGTGTGTGTGGGTGTGTGTGTGTGTGTGTGTGTGTTGTGAGGTATGTGCTAATCAAGAAAATGGAAATAAACCAACCAATGAGACAGACAGACAGACAGACAGACAGACAGGCAGAGATACACTTACCCAAGTGTTCTGTCCTGTCCTCTGAATCCGCTTCCAAGTCGCAAGACGCTGTAAGCTCCAAGTCCACGCAGAGCCCGCAAAACGCTCCGGCCGCTGCTCCGCTCTGCGAAGATCTGAGTACAGGCCCGCCAGGGTGGGTTTAAATAGCCTCGGGCGCAGCCTAGCAGCGGAAAGGGCGGAGCTTCGCTCCTCCTTGCCATCAGTCACCCCCAACTTTCCCAGGCTACACCTCCTAGGAAACTCTTCTCCTGATTTGATTTCACGCGCCACATTTGGGACAATCTAAGAACTTACAAGTTTTCTTGGCCAAATATATTAGGAATTAAATGCACTGAAACACTGAAAACCAACTAGTGGTTCTGTGGTTCTCACCTTGTGGTTTTGACACCAGCAGCGTCCTTTCAACCCTCAAACCCCGGAGATCCACAGATCTGTGTTGTAACAAGCCCTCCCCCTGACCCTGATGCATGGCAGTTGAAGAATTACCCGTGGAAGCGAAAAGACTTTGAAGAAAACGTGGAGATATCCCTTGTATAAACATTCCTTTGCTCTGGAACCACGTAGAGACTTGGGAGCCAGTTGGGTGGAGCATTCGTTGGATGAGGGTGCTCGGGTTAGGAACATCAAGGTGTGGCTCCGGATAATTCAATCACCTAATTAAGTTTCCAGCTATGCTAATCTCTTTTAAAATTCCGTTCATGTAAATTCCTTTACTCAGACTGAGAATGGCAAAGCCTCAACCCCAATTTCCAGGGAGGGTTGAGAGCCTCAGGTTGAGTTGCTCACCAATAGCCTATGGTTTAACCCATCATGCCTATAGAATGAGGTCTCCATAAAAACCCGAAAGGACTGGGTTTAGAGGGCTTCTGGATAACACTTCCAGGAAGGTAGTGCGCCCCTCCCCACATGCCGGGCCCAAAGTCTTTTTTCTGAATTTTTGGCAACATCCGCTATAATAACATGGTAAATGTAAGTGTTTCCCTGCGTGCTGTGAACTCTTCCAGCAAATTAATGCAACTAAAACTGCGAGTGGTGGAAACCCGATTTATAGCCAGTTGCTAAGAAGCAGAGGTAAAACAACGCTGGGCTTCCCATTGTTATTAGAGTGGGAGGCCAGTCTTGCGGGACTGAGCCCTTTGGAATCTAATGCTGTGTCCCGGTAGATAGCGTCATCCTTGAATTACAAGACACACATAGGTTGAGAATAACTTTTCTAGTCATTTGCTGTATGTCTTATTTACAATATGTAACCAAATTCTTTATCCTGACCTTATGGCACCTGGGTTGAGAACCATGATTTGAACCAAAGTGGGTCCGTCACATTCTGAGTTTGAAACTTTAGTTTGCCGCTAGCCTTTTGTTATTGTTTTTCCGTTTCGTTTCGTTTCGTTTCTAAGTTCTGGGGTATATGTGCAGGATGTGCAGATTTGTTACAAAGGTAAACGTGTGCCATGGTGGTTTGCTGCACCTGTCAACCCATCACCTAGTCATTAAGCCCGGCATGCATTAGCTGTTTTTCCTAATGCTCTGCCTCCCGACAGGCCCCAGTGTGTGTTGTTCCCCTTCCTGTGTCCATGTGATCTCATTTTTCAGCTCCCATGATAAGTGAGAATATGGTGTTTGGTTTTCTTTTCCGGATTACTTTGCTGAGGATAATGACTTCACATCACAAGTGCTTCTTTTTTATTTTAGAAAATCGTATTTTATTGAGTAAGATTTATTCGCAGAAAAATAAGCTTTAATCTACAATGAATGCCAGACTCTACAGCAGAAAGTAATTTTCTCAGCTTTCCGCACACAAAGGTTCCTACTAAGTGAAAAAAGCCATAAAATTTCATTCACAAATGTACTAGTCTGTCTCAAAACATTTCACATAATCATTCACCGTGCTAATACAATTAGATCAGATATTCAGTCAGGTTAAAGTATCCCTCTAATAACTGTTTTTTAAAATGCTATCAAAATCCACTCCCCAACAGTCTGCCACTGTTAATGGTGTACAGCATTATTGAATACAATGGAATTGATGAAGCCCATATCCACGGACAAACCGTGACTTATGATGGTTTGATATATGATTTTTCAACTTTGTGATGGGTATATTGGGATATTAGATGAGTTTTTGAGTTACACAGTGATTTTGAGTATGTGACCCTGTACTCCAGAAATGGCTGTATAAAGAAAAACAGGCGTACCTAATTAAAATATACTTAGTGACTTGGGAAAAACCAATAGAGGTTTACAATTGATGGAGAATCATCAATGAGAGAGAGCGGTAAATAGTAACAATAACACAATTTTCCGGAAACTGCCGAGGATTTCCCCAAAAAAACGCAGAATGTAGGATGCAGCTAAGGCCTATGAAGCAGAGAGGGCAGAAGGTGTAAGAGAGAAATAGGAGGAAGGAAGGAAGGAAGGAAGGAAGGAAGGAAGGAAGGAAGGAAGGAAGGAGAGAAGGAAGGAAGGAGAAAACACCCGGTGTTACTAAAACCAAAAAGAAAGAAAATGGTTTCCCACTGTGGGTATGGCTACAATGTGGATGAATGTTGAAAATATTGTGCTAAGTGTAAAGTCAGTCACAAAAGCTCACATATTGTGCAATTGTGTTTATATGAAATGCCCACAATATGGAAATCTATGGATATGGGGTTGATCGCTCTATGTAGTTGTTACCTAGGGCTGAGGGTCAGGGAGAGGGTTTGAGAGAGAATGAGGAGTGACCAATGTTTACAGGGTTTTTCTCTGGTCGGTGGTGATAAAATGTTCTAAAATGGATTGCGAATTAAAATGGAATGTGCACAACCAGAAATACAGTAAAAGCCACTCAATTCATGACTTTTAATGGGGGAATCTTATGTGGCACACTCTCATCGAGACCACGGCAGACAGAGTGAAAGAGGAAAAAGGTGAGTAAAGATCTGAAACGGAGGCAGAAACAGAGAGAATGAATAGCCCTGTGAACGGAAGAGAGAGAGAAAAGGGGAAATGGCCTTATGTACAAATGACAGATCTGCAAGTGGGGCTCACATCAACAGTGTCACTGCCAGGGAGGAGGGTCATGCTAGCCATGTCACCGGTAGTGTCGCCCGCAGGGACGCCGACATGCTGGAGGTTCGTGTCCGCATGGGCTCTGGCAGCCACGTGGGCCAGCAGGAGGGTCCCGCTGCACAGCTGTGGGGTGAGGATAGCCTGGGTGGTGATATCGGCCAATACAGGGGCCTCTTCTGCTGGCAAGAGTGTGACAGTAGCAAGTAGATGGACAGGCCTGTGTGTGAGGACGGAATGCAGGAGAGGCTCTTCTGCGGCTGGGTGTGGGGCCCGCACCAGAAATGTGGAGAAATGGCCAGGTAACTGCGTCATGTTGGCTAGTAGATTGGCCAGGGCTTCGAACTGAAGGACAATAACGGGGAGTAGCTGTCAGGCCCTGGGAGTGTCTGAGTGTAAGTGGAGATGGGTTTGGGGTCACTGCGGGATAGGTGGGAGCCATCCCTGTATAGATACAGGTCATAGGGAGATCGTCTCGTGAGGCCTGTGAGTGTCTAGGGTTCTCCTGGGTGCCTGGGGCTGACTGCGGCAGAAATCTGGGGAAGGCTGGAGAGAAGCTGGGAGACGCAGGAGAGTCCCTGAAGGCTGGGAGTGAAGAGGTGAAGGAAATGGGGGAGGGATGCAGTAAGGTCCGTGAGTCTGCAGGTGATTCCTGGGTGTGGGAAGCTGACTCCAGGTGAAATCGGGAGATGGTTGGAGAGTAGCTGAGAGAGACAGAAGAGTCCCTGAGGGCTGGAGGTGACAACATGAGCGAGAATGGGGAGTAAGTCAGTGAAATTGGTGAGTTTGGTGTTGTGTCCTGGGTGCCTGGAACCGACTCCAGCTGGAATCCAGAGAACTTTTGAGAGTAGCTGAAAGAGACACAAGAGTCCCTGTGGGCTGAGGGCAAAGACCTGAGAGAGACCAGGGAGGATCTCAGTGAGGTCTGTGAGTCTGTAGGTGACTCCGGAATGCAGGAGGCTGACTCCCGCTGGAATCTGGGCGTGGCAGGAGAGTAGCTGGGACAGACAGGGGAGTCCCAGGGGGCTGGGGGTGAAGACATGAGAGAGACCGGGGAGTAACTCAGTGAAACTGGTGAGTTTGGTGGTGACTCCGGGGTGCCTGGAACTGATTCCGGCTGACATCTGGGCGTGGCTGGAGAGTAGCTGGGACAGGCAGGAGAGTCCCTGAGGGGTGGTGAAGACATGAGAGAGACTGGAGAGTAATTGAGTGAAACTGGTGAGTTTGGTGGTGATTCCGGGGCGCCTGGAACTGACTCCCGCTGAAATGTGGGCGTGGTTTGAGAGTAGTTGGGACCCACAGGAGAGTCCCCGAGGGCTGGTGAAGACATGAGGGAGACTGGGGAGTAATTGAGTGAAATTGGTGAGTTCGGTGGTGATTCCGGGGTGCCTGGATGTGACTCCCGCTGAAATGTGGGCGTGGTTGGAGAGTAGCTGGGACAGGCAGGAGAGTCCCTGAGGGATGGTGAAGACATGAGAGAGACTGGGGAGTAACGCAGTGAAATGGGTGAGTTTGGTGGTGATTTCTGGGTGCCTGCAACTGACTCTCGCTGAAATGTGGGCGTGGTTGGAGAGTAGCTGGGACAGACAGGAGAGTCCCTGAGGGTTGGGGATAAAGACGTGCTAGAGACTGGGGAGTAACTCAGTGAAAGTGGTGAGCTTGCTGGTGATCCCTGGGTTGCTGGAACTGACTCCCGCTGAAATGTGGGCGTGGTTGGATAGTAGTTGAGAGAGACAGGAGGGTCCGTAAGGGCTGGGGGTGAAGACGTGAGAGAGACTGGCGAGGATCTCACTGAAGTCTGTGAGTTTGTAGGTGCTTCTGGGGTGTGGGAGACCGACTCCCGCTGAAATCTGGGCGTAGTTGGAGAGTAGCTGGGACAGACAGGAGAGTCATTGACGGCTGGGGGTGAGCTGCTGGATGATGGCAGTAGGAACATATGGTATATTATTGATGAATGAGGTGACTGTGAAGAATCTCCGGAGGAGGACACGGGAGAGCACAATGACAAGAGTGACTGTCCTGCTTGGTTAGGAAAGGGAAATGTAACGTTGTGAAATTCTGTTGATGATGGATGTGAGAGTGGTGAAGCCCTGCGGGATGATGTAGAGTACTTCCACATCCCTGGTGGGGAGCTGACCCGTGGGTCTGAGTTTCTGGGAGGGGAGAGGTAGAAGCTGGCTGAGGCGGGCATGAATCCCGAGGCGTCAGGGATGGGGGACCGCTCACAATCTCCCGAAGCCTGTGAGTCTCTGGGGGACTCCTGGGTGCATGGGGCTGACTCCCGCAGAAACCTGGGGATGGCTGGAGAGTAAGTGGGAGACACGGGGGAGTCCCTGAGGCCTGGGGTTGAAGAGATGAAAGACATAAGGGAGGAGCACCGTGAGGCCCGTGAGTTTGTAGGTGATTCCTGGGTGTGGGGGGCTGACTCCAGCTGAAATCTGGGGTTGTTTGGAGAGTAGCTGGGAGACACAAGAGTCTCCCCGAGAGCTGGTTGTGAGCTGCTGGGTGATGGCAGTAAGAACATGTGGCATATTATTGATGAACCTGGTGACTCTAAAGAATCCCCAGAGGAGGACACGGGAGAGCCCAAAGGCTTCATTGATTGCCCATCACGGTGAGGAAAGGGAAATGGGAGCTTGTGGGATTCTGGTGATGACAGAGGTGAGTGTGGTGAAGCCCTAGGGGATGGTGAATGGTAGCTCCGGATCCCTGGTGAGGAGCTTCCTCTTAAGTCTGAGTTTCTGAGAGGGGAGAGGGAGAAGCTGGGTGAGGCTAGCATGGATCTTGGGGAGTCCGGGCTGGGGGACCGTTCATAAGAAGAGCCAGACAAGACCCTACTGTTCTTAGGTGCAGACATGACTAGGAAACCTGTAGCTCCCAGGGACCCCTACCAATTTTCTAACCCGCAGAATGAACGAGTGTGTGTGTGGGTGTGTGTGTGTGTGTGTGTGTGTTGTGAGGTATGTGCTAATCAAGAAAATGGAAATAAACCAACCAATGAGACAGACAGACAGACAGACAGACAGACAGGCAGAGATACACTTACCCAAGTGTTCTGTCCTGTCCTCTGAATCCGCTTCCAAGTCGCAAGACGCTGTAAGCTCCAAGTCCACGCAGAGCCCGCAAAACGCTCCGGCCGCTGCTCCGCTCTGCGAAGATCTGAGTACAGGCCCGCCAGGGTGGGTTTAAATAGCCTCGGGCGCAGCCTAGCAGCGGAAAGGGCGGAGCTTCGCTCCTCCTTGCCATCAGTCACCCCCAACTTTCCCAGGCTACACCTCCTAGGAAACTCTTCTCCTGATTTGATTTCACGCGCCACATTTGGGACAATCTAAGAACTTACAAGTTTTCTTGGCCAAATATATTAGGAATTAAATGCACTGAAACACTGAAAACCAACTAGTGGTTCTGTGGTTCTCACCTTGTGGTTTTGACACCAGCAGCGTCCTTTCAACCCTCAAACCCCGGAGATCCACAGATCTGTGTTGTAACAAGCCCTCCCCCTGACCCTGATGCATGGCAGTTGAAGAATTACCCGTGGAAGCGAAAAGACTTTGAAGAAAACGTGGAGATATCCCTTGTATAAACATTCCTTTGCTCTGGAACCACGTAGAGACTTGGGAGCCAGTTGGGTGGAGCATTCGTTGGATGAGGGTGCTCGGGTTAGGAACATCAAGGTGTGGCTCCGGATAATTCAATCACCTAATTAAGTTTCCAGCTATGCTAATCTCTTTTAAAATTCCGTTCATGTAAATTCCTTTACTCAGACTGAGAATGGCAAAGCCTCAACCCCAATTTCCAGGGAGGGTTGAGAGCCTCAGGTTGAGTTGCTCACCAATAGCCTATGGTTTAACCCATCATGCCTATAGAATGAGGTCTCCATAAAAACCCGAAAGGACTGGGTTTAGAGGGCTTCTGGATAACACTTCCAGGAAGGTAGTGCGCCCCTCCCCACATGCCGGGCCCAAAGTCTTTTTTCTGAATTTTTGGCAACATCCGCTATAATAACATGGTAAATGTAAGTGTTTCCCTGCGTGCTGTGAACTCTTCCAGCAAATTAATGCAACTAAAACTGCGAGTGGTGGAAACCCGATTTATAGCCAGTTGCTAAGAAGCAGAGGTAAAACAACGCTGGGCTTCCCATTGTTATTAGAGTGGGAGGCCAGTCTTGCGGGACTGAGCCCTTTGGAATCTAATGCTGTGTCCCGGTAGATAGCGTCATCCTTGAATTACAAGACACACATAGGTTGAGAATAACTTTTCTAGTCATTTGCTGTATGTCTTATTTACAATATGTAACCAAATTCTTTATCCTGACCTTATGGCACCTGGGTTGAGAACCATGATTTGAACCAAAGTGGGTCCGTCACATTCTGAGTTTGAAACTTTAGTTTGCCGCTAGCCTTTTGTTATTGTTTTTCCGTTTCGTTTCGTTTCGTTTCTAAGTTCTGGGGTATATGTGCAGGATGTGCAGATTTGTTACAAAGGTAAACGTGTGCCATGGTGGTTTGCTGCACCTGTCAACCCATCACCTAGTCATTAAGCCCGGCATGCATTAGCTGTTTTTCCTAATGCTCTGCCTCCCGACAGGCCCCAGTGTGTGTTGTTCCCCTTCCTGTGTCCATGTGATCTCATTTTTCAGCTCCCATGATAAGTGAGAATATGGTGTTTGGTTTTCTTTTCCGGATTACTTTGCTGAGGATAATGACTTCACATCACAAGTGCTTCTTTTTTATTTTAGAAAATCGTATTTTATTGAGTAAGATTTATTCGCAGAAAAATAAGCTTTAATCTACAATGAATGCCAGACTCTACAGCAGAAAGTAATTTTCTCAGCTTTCCGCACACAAAGGTTCCTACTAAGTGAAAAAAGCCATAAAATTTCATTCACAAATGTACTAGTCTGTCTCAAAACATTTCACATAATCATTCACCGTGCTAATACAATTAGATCAGATATTCAGTCAGGTTAAAGTATCCCTCTAATAACTGTTTTTTAAAATGCTATCAAAATCCACTCCCCAACAGTCTGCCACTGTTAATGGTGTACAGCATTATTGAATACAATGGAATTGATGAAGCCCATATCCACGGACAAACCGTGACTTATGATGGTTTGATATATGATTTTTCAACTTTGTGATGGGTATATTGGGATATTAGATGAGTTTTTGAGTTACACAGTGATTTTGAGTATGTGACCCTGTACTCCAGAAATGGCTGTATAAAGAAAAACAGGCGTACCTAATTAAAATATACTTAGTGACTTGGGAAAAACCAATAGAGGTTTACAATTGATGGAGAATCATCAATGAGAGAGAGCGGTAAATAGTAACAATAACACAATTTTCCGGAAACTGCCGAGGATTTCCCCAAAAAAACGCAGAATGTAGGATGCAGCTAAGGCCTATGAAGCAGAGAGGGCAGAAGGTGTAAGAGAGAAATAGGAGGAAGGAAGGAAGGAAGGAAGGAAGGAAGGAAGGAAGGAAGGAAGGAGAGAAGGAAGGAAGGAGAAAACACCCGGTGTTACTAAAACCAAAAAGAAAGAAAATGGTTTCCCACTGTGGGTATGGCTACAATGTGGATGAATGTTGAAAATATTGTGCTAAGTGTAAAGTCAGTCACAAAAGCTCACATATTGTGCAATTGTGTTTATATGAAATGCCCACAATATGGAAATCTATGGATATGGGGTTGATCGCTCTATGTAGTTGTTACCTAGGGCTGAGGGTCAGGGAGAGGGTTTGAGAGAGAATGAGGAGTGACCAATGTTTACAGGGTTTTTCTCTGGTCGGTGGTGATAAAATGTTCTAAAATGGATTGCGAATTAAAATGGAATGTGCACAACCAGAAATACAGTAAAAGCCACTCAATTCATGACTTTTAATGGGGGAATCTTATGTGGCACACTCTCATCGAGACCACGGCAGACAGAGTGAAAGAGGAAAAAGGTGAGTAAAGATCTGAAACGGAGGCAGAAACAGAGAGAATGAATAGCCCTGTGAACGGAAGAGAGAGAGAAAAGGGGAAATGGCCTTATGTACAAATGACAGATCTGCAAGTGGGGCTCACATCAACAGTGTCACTGCCAGGGAGGAGGGTCATGCTAGCCATGTCACCGGTAGTGTCGCCCGCAGGGACGCCGACATGCTGGAGGTTCGTGTCCGCATGGGCTCTGGCAGCCACGTGGGCCAGCAGGAGGGTCCCGCTGCACAGCTGTGGGGTGAGGATAGCCTGGGTGGTGATATCGGCCAATACAGGGGCCTCTTCTGCTGGCAAGAGTGTGACAGTAGCAAGTAGATGGACAGGCCTGTGTGTGAGGACGGAATGCAGGAGAGGCTCTTCTGCGGCTGGGTGTGGGGCCCGCACCAGAAATGTGGAGAAATGGCCAGGTAACTGCGTCATGTTGGCTAGTAGATTGGCCAGGGCTTCGAACTGAAGGACAATAACGGGGAGTAGCTGTCAGGCCCTGGGAGTGTCTGAGTGTAAGTGGAGATGGGTTTGGGGTCACTGCGGGATAGGTGGGAGCCATCCCTGTATAGATACAGGTCATAGGGAGATCGTCTCGTGAGGCCTGTGAGTGTCTAGGGTTCTCCTGGGTGCCTGGGGCTGACTGCGGCAGAAATCTGGGGAAGGCTGGAGAGAAGCTGGGAGACGCAGGAGAGTCCCTGAAGGCTGGGAGTGAAGAGGTGAAGGAAATGGGGGAGGGATGCAGTAAGGTCCGTGAGTCTGCAGGTGATTCCTGGGTGTGGGAAGCTGACTCCAGGTGAAATCGGGAGATGGTTGGAGAGTAGCTGAGAGAGACAGAAGAGTCCCTGAGGGCTGGAGGTGACAACATGAGCGAGAATGGGGAGTAAGTCAGTGAAATTGGTGAGTTTGGTGTTGTGTCCTGGGTGCCTGGAACCGACTCCAGCTGGAATCCAGAGAACTTTTGAGAGTAGCTGAAAGAGACACAAGAGTCCCTGTGGGCTGAGGGCAAAGACCTGAGAGAGACCAGGGAGGATCTCAGTGAGGTCTGTGAGTCTGTAGGTGACTCCGGAATGCAGGAGGCTGACTCCCGCTGGAATCTGGGCGTGGCAGGAGAGTAGCTGGGACAGACAGGGGAGTCCCAGGGGGCTGGGGGTGAAGACATGAGAGAGACCGGGGAGTAACTCAGTGAAACTGGGGAGTGTGTAGGTGATCCCTGGGTGCCTGGAACTGACTCCCGCTGAAATCTGGGCGTGGCTGGAGAGTAGCGGGGACACACAGGAGAGTCCCTGAGGGCTGGGGGTGAAGACATGAGAGAGACCGGGGAGTAACTCAGTGAAACTGGTGAGTTTGGTGGTGACTCCGGGGTGCCTGGAACTGATTCCGGCTGACATCTGGGCGTGGCTGGAGAGTAGCTGGGACAGGCAGGAGAGTCCCTGAGGGGTGGTGAAGACATGAGAGAGACTGGAGAGTAATTGAGTGAAACTGGTGAGTTTGGTGGTGATTCCGGGGCGCCTGGAACTGACTCCCGCTGAAATGTGGGCGTGGTTTGAGAGTAGTTGGGACCCACAGGAGAGTCCCCGAGGGCTGGTGAAGACATGAGGGAGACTGGGGAGTAATTGAGTGAAATTGGTGAGTTCGGTGGTGATTCCGGGGTGCCTGGATGTGACTCCCGCTGAAATGTGGGCGTGGTTGGAGAGTAGCTGGGACAGGCAGGAGAGTCCCTGAGGGATGGTGAAGACATGAGAGAGACTGGGGAGTAACGCAGTGAAATGGGTGAGTTTGGTGGTGATTTCTGGGTGCCTGCAACTGACTCTCGCTGAAATGTGGGCGTGGTTGGAGAGTAGCTGGGACAGACAGGAGAGTCCCTGAGGGTTGGGGATAAAGACGTGCTAGAGACTGGGGAGTAACTCAGTGAAAGTGGTGAGCTTGCTGGTGATCCCTGGGTTGCTGGAACTGACTCCCGCTGAAATGTGGGCGTGGTTGGATAGTAGTTGAGAGAGACAGGAGGGTCCGTAAGGGCTGGGGGTGAAGACGTGAGAGAGACTGGCGAGGATCTCACTGAAGTCTGTGAGTTTGTAGGTGCTTCTGGGGTGTGGGAGACCGACTCCCGCTGAAATCTGGGCGTAGTTGGAGAGTAGCTGGGACAGACAGGAGAGTCATTGACGGCTGGGGGTGAGCTGCTGGATGATGGCAGTAGGAACATATGGTATATTATTGATGAATGAGGTGACTGTGAAGAATCTCCGGAGGAGGACACGGGAGAGCACAATGACAAGAGTGACTGTCCTGCTTGGTTAGGAAAGGGAAATGTAACGTTGTGAAATTCTGTTGATGATGGATGTGAGAGTGGTGAAGCCCTGCGGGATGATGTAGAGTACTTCCACATCCCTGGTGGGGAGCTGACCCGTGGGTCTGAGTTTCTGGGAGGGGAGAGGTAGAAGCTGGCTGAGGCGGGCATGAATCCCGAGGCGTCAGGGATGGGGGACCGCTCACAATCTCCCGAAGCCTGTGAGTCTCTGGGGGACTCCTGGGTGCATGGGGCTGACTCCCGCAGAAACCTGGGGATGGCTGGAGAGTAAGTGGGAGACACGGGGGAGTCCCTGAGGCCTGGGGTTGAAGAGATGAAAGACATAAGGGAGGAGCACCGTGAGGCCCGTGAGTTTGTAGGTGATTCCTGGGTGTGGGGGGCTGACTCCAGCTGAAATCTGGGGTTGTTTGGAGAGTAGCTGGGAGACACAAGAGTCTCCCCGAGAGCTGGTTGTGAGCTGCTGGGTGATGGCAGTAAGAACATGTGGCATATTATTGATGAACCTGGTGACTCTAAAGAATCCCCAGAGGAGGACACGGGAGAGCCCAAAGGCTTCATTGATTGCCCATCACGGTGAGGAAAGGGAAATGGGAGCTTGTGGGATTCTGGTGATGACAGAGGTGAGTGTGGTGAAGCCCTAGGGGATGGTGAATGGTAGCTCCGGATCCCTGGTGAGGAGCTTCCTCTTAAGTCTGAGTTTCTGAGAGGGGAGAGGGAGAAGCTGGGTGAGGCTAGCATGGATCTTGGGGAGTCCGGGCTGGGGGACCGTTCATAAGAAGAGCCAGACAAGACCCTACTGTTCTTAGGTGCAGACATGACTAGGAAACCTGTAGCTCCCAGGGACCCCTACCAATTTTCTAACCCGCAGAATGAACGAGTGTGTGTGTGGGTGTGTGTGTGTGTGTGTGTGTGTTGTGAGGTATGTGCTAATCAAGAAAATGGAAATAAACCAACCAATGAGACAGACAGACAGACAGACAGACAGACAGGCAGAGATACACTTACCCAAGTGTTCTGTCCTGTCCTCTGAATCCGCTTCCAAGTCGCAAGACGCTGTAAGCTCCAAGTCCACGCAGAGCCCGCAAAACGCTCCGGCCGCTGCTCCGCTCTGCGAAGATCTGAGTACAGGCCCGCCAGGGTGGGTTTAAATAGCCTCGGGCGCAGCCTAGCAGCGGAAAGGGCGGAGCTTCGCTCCTCCTTGCCATCAGTCACCCCCAACTTTCCCAGGCTACACCTCCTAGGAAACTCTTCTCCTGATTTGATTTCACGCGCCACATTTGGGACAATCTAAGAACTTACAAGTTTTCTTGGCCAAATATATTAGGAATTAAATGCACTGAAACACTGAAAACCAACTAGTGGTTCTGTGGTTCTCACCTTGTGGTTTTGACACCAGCAGCGTCCTTTCAACCCTCAAACCCCGGAGATCCACAGATCTGTGTTGTAACAAGCCCTCCCCCTGACCCTGATGCATGGCAGTTGAAGAATTACCCGTGGAAGCGAAAAGACTTTGAAGAAAACGTGGAGATATCCCTTGTGTAAACATTCCTTTGCTCTGGAACCACGTAGAGACTTGGGAGCCAGTTGGGTGGAGCATTCGTTGGATGAGGGTGCTCGGGTTAGGAACATCAAGGTGTGGCTCCGGATAATTCAATCACCTAATTAAGTTTCCAGCTATGCTAATCTCTTTTAAAATTCCGTTCATGTAAATTCCTTTACTCAGACTGAGAATGGCAAAGCCTCAACCCCAATTTCCAGGGAGGGTTGAGAGCCTCAGGTTGAGTTGCTCACCAATAGCCTATGGTTTAACCCATCATGCCTATAGAATGAGGTCTCCATAAAAACCCGAAAGGACTGGGTTTAGAGGGCTTCTGGATAACACTTCCAGGAAGGTAGTGCGCCCCTCCCCACATGCCGGGCCCAAAGTCTTTTTTCTGAATTTTTGGCAACATCCGCTATAATAACATGGTAAATGTAAGTGTTTCCCTGCGTGCTGTGAACTCTTCCAGCAAATTAATGCAACTAAAACTGCGAGTGGTGGAAACCCGATTTATAGCCAGTTGCTAAGAAGCAGAGGTAAAACAACGCTGGGCTTCCCATTGTTATTAGAGTGGGAGGCCAGTCTTGCGGGACTGAGCCCTTTGGAATCTAATGCTGTGTCCCGGTAGATAGCGTCATCCTTGAATTACAAGACACACATAGGTTGAGAATAACTTTTCTAGTCATTTGCTGTATGTCTTATTTACAATATGTAACCAAATTCTTTATCCTGACCTTATGGCACCTGGGTTGAGAACCATGATTTGAACCAAAGTGGGTCCGTCACATTCTGAGTTTGAAACTTTAGTTTGCCGCTAGCCTTTTGTTATTGTTTTTCCGTTTCGTTTCGTTTCGTTTCTAAGTTCTGGGGTATATGTGCAGGATGTGCAGATTTGTTACAAAGGTAAACGTGTGCCATGGTGGTTTGCTGCACCTGTCAACCCATCACCTAGTCATTAAGCCCGGCATGCATTAGCTGTTTTTCCTAATGCTCTGCCTCCCGACAGGCCCCAGTGTGTGTTGTTCCCCTTCCTGTGTCCATGTGATCTCATTTTTCAGCTCCCATGATAAGTGAGAATATGGTGTTTGGTTTTCTTTTCCGGATTACTTTGCTGAGGATAATGACTTCACATCACAAGTGCTTCTTTTTTATTTTAGAAAATCGTATTTTATTGAGTAAGATTTATTCGCAGAAAAATAAGCTTTAATCTACAATGAATGCCAGACTCTACAGCAGAAAGTAATTTTCTCAGCTTTCCGCACACAAAGGTTCCTACTAAGTGAAAAAAGCCATAAAATTTCATTCACAAATGTACTAGTCTGTCTCAAAACATTTCACATAATCATTCACCGTGCTAATACAATTAGATCAGATATTCAGTCAGGTTAAAGTATCCCTCTAATAACTGTTTTTTAAAATGCTATCAAAATCCACTCCCCAACAGTCTGCCACTGTTAATGGTGTACAGCATTATTGAATACAATGGAATTGATGAAGCCCATATCCACGGACAAACCGTGACTTATGATGGTTTGATATATGATTTTTCAACTTTGTGATGGGTATATTGGGATATTAGATGAGTTTTTGAGTTACACAGTGATTTTGAGTATGTGACCCTGTACTCCAGAAATGGCTGTATAAAGAAAAACAGGCGTACCTAATTAAAATATACTTAGTGACTTGGGAAAAACCAATAGAGGTTTACAATTGATGGAGAATCATCAATGAGAGAGAGCGGTAAATAGTAACAATAACACAATTTTCCGGAAACTGCCGAGGATTTCCCCAAAAAAACGCAGAATGTAGGATGCAGCTAAGGCCTATGAAGCAGAGAGGGCAGAAGGTGTAAGAGAGAAATAGGAGGAAGGAAGGAAGGAAGGAAGGAAGGAAGGAAGGAAGGAAGGAAGGAAGGAAGGAGAGAAGGAAGGAAGGAGAAAACACCCGGTGTTACTAAAACCAAAAAGAAAGAAAATGGTTTCCCACTGTGGGTATGGCTACAATGTGGATGAATGTTGAAAATATTGTGCTAAGTGTAAAGTCAGTCACAAAAGCTCACATATTGTGCAATTGTGTTTATATGAAATGCCCACAATATGGAAATCTATGGATATGGGGTTGATCGCTCTATGTAGTTGTTACCTAGGGCTGAGGGTCAGGGAGAGGGTTTGAGAGAGAATGAGGAGTGACCAATGTTTACAGGGTTTTTCTCTGGTCGGTGGTGATAAAATGTTCTAAAATGGATTGCGAATTAAAATGGAATGTGCACAACCAGAAATACAGTAAAAGCCACTCAATTCATGACTTTTAATGGGGGAATCTTATGTGGCACACTCTCATCGAGACCACGGCAGACAGAGTGAAAGAGGAAAAAGGTGAGTAAAGATCTGAAACGGAGGCAGAAACAGAGAGAATGAATAGCCCTGTGAACGGAAGAGAGAGAGAAAAGGGGAAATGGCCTTATGTACAAATGACAGATCTGCAAGTGGGGCTCACATCAACAGTGTCACTGCCAGGGAGGAGGGTCATGCTAGCCATGTCACCGGTAGTGTCGCCCGCAGGGACGCCGACATGCTGGAGGTTCGTGTCCGCATGGGCTCTGGCAGCCACGTGGGCCAGCAGGAGGGTTCCGCTGCACAGCTGTGGGGTGAGGATAGCCTGGGTGGTGATATCGGCCAATACAGGGGCCTCTTCTGCTGGCAAGAGTGTGACAGTAGCAAGTAGATGGACAGGCCTGTGTGTGAGGACGGAATGCAGGAGAGGCTCTTCTGCGGCTGGGTGTGGGGCCCGCACCAGAAATGTGGAGAAATGGCCAGGTAACTGCGTCATGTTGGCTAGTAGATTGGCCAGGGCTTCGAACTGAAGGACAATAACGGGGAGTAGCTGTCAGGCCCTGGGAGTGTCTGAGTGTAAGTGGAGATGGGTTTGGGGTCACTGCGGGATAGGTGGGAGCCATCCCTGTATAGATACAGGTCATAGGGAGATCGTCTCGTGAGGCCTGTGAGTGTCTAGGGTTCTCCTGGGTGCCTGGGGCTGACTGCGGCAGAAATCTGGGGAAGGCTGGAGAGAAGCTGGGAGACGCAGGAGAGTCCCTGAAGGCTGGGAGTGAAGAGGTGAAGGAAATGGGGGAGGGATGCAGTAAGGTCCGTGAGTCTGCAGGTGATTCCTGGGTGTGGGAAGCTGACTCCAGGTGAAATCGGGAGATGGTTGGAGAGTAGCTGAGAGAGACAGAAGAGTCCCTGAGGGCTGGAGGTGACAACATGAGCGAGAATGGGGAGTAAGTCAGTGAAATTGGTGAGTTTGGTGTTGTGTCCTGGGTGCCTGGAACCGACTCCAGCTGGAATCCAGAGAACTTTTGAGAGTAGCTGAAAGAGACACAAGAGTCCCTGTGGGCTGAGGGCAAAGACCTGAGAGAGACCAGGGAGGATCTCAGTGAGGTCTGTGAGTCTGTAGGTGACTCCGGAATGCAGGAGGCTGACTCCCGCTGGAATCTGGGCGTGGCAGGAGAGTAGCTGGGACAGACAGGGGAGTCCCAGGGGGCTGGGGGTGAAGACATGAGAGAGACCGGGGAGTAACTCAGTGAAACTGGGGAGTGTGTAGGTGATCCCTGGGTGCCTGGAACTGACTCCCGCTGAAATCTGGGCGTGGCTGGAGAGTAGCGGGGACACACAGGAGAGTCCCTGAGGGCTGGGGGTGAAGACATGAGAGAGACCGGGGAGTAACTCAGTGAAACTGGTGAGTTTGGTGGTGACTCCGGGGTGCCTGGAACTGATTCCGGCTGACATCTGGGCGTGGCTGGAGAGTAGCTGGGACAGGCAGGAGAGTCCCTGAGGGGTGGTGAAGACATGAGAGAGACTGGAGAGTAATTGAGTGAAACTGGTGAGTTTGGTGGTGATTCCGGGGCGCCTGGAACTGACTCCCGCTGAAATGTGGGCGTGGTTTGAGAGTAGTTGGGACCCACAGGAGAGTCCCCGAGGGCTGGTGAAGACATGAGGGAGACTGGGGAGTAATTGAGTGAAATTGGTGAGTTCGGTGGTGATTCCGGGGTGCCTGGATGTGACTCCCGCTGAAATGTGGGCGTGGTTGGAGAGTAGCTGGGACAGGCAGGAGAGTCCCTGAGGGATGGTGAAGACATGAGAGAGACTGGGGAGTAACGCAGTGAAATGGGTGAGTTTGGTGGTGATTTCTGGGTGCCTGCAACTGACTCTCGCTGAAATGTGGGCGTGGTTGGAGAGTAGCTGGGACAGACAGGAGAGTCCCTGAGGGTTGGGGATAAAGACGTGCTAGAGACTGGGGAGTAACTCAGTGAAAGTGGTGAGCTTGCTGGTGATCCCTGGGTTGCTGGAACTGACTCCCGCTGAAATGTGGGCGTGGTTGGATAGTAGTTGAGAGAGACAGGAGGGTCCGTAAGGGCTGGGGGTGAAGACGTGAGAGAGACTGGCGAGGATCTCACTGAAGTCTGTGAGTTTGTAGGTGCTTCTGGGGTGTGGGAGACCGACTCCCGCTGAAATCTGGGCGTAGTTGGAGAGTAGCTGGGACAGACAGGAGAGTCATTGACGGCTGGGGGTGAGCTGCTGGATGATGGCAGTAGGAACATATGGTATATTATTGATGAATGAGGTGACTGTGAAGAATCTCCGGAGGAGGACACGGGAGAGCACAATGACAAGAGTGACTGTCCTGCTTGGTTAGGAAAGGGAAATGTAACGTTGTGAAATTCTGTTGATGATGGATGTGAGAGTGGTGAAGCCCTGCGGGATGATGTAGAGTACTTCCACATCCCTGGTGGGGAGCTGACCCGTGGGTCTGAGTTTCTGGGAGGGGAGAGGTAGAAGCTGGCTGAGGCGGGCATGAATCCCGAGGCGTCAGGGATGGGGGACCGCTCACAATCTCCCGAAGCCTGTGAGTCTCTGGGGGACTCCTGGGTGCATGGGGCTGACTCCCGCAGAAACCTGGGGATGGCTGGAGAGTAAGTGGGAGACACGGGGGAGTCCCTGAGGCCTGGGGTTGAAGAGATGAAAGACATAAGGGAGGAGCACCGTGAGGCCCGTGAGTTTGTAGGTGATTCCTGGGTGTGGGGGGCTGACTCCAGCTGAAATCTGGGGTTGTTTGGAGAGTAGCTGGGAGACACAAGAGTCTCCCCGAGAGCTGGTTGTGAGCTGCTGGGTGATGGCAGTAAGAACATGTGGCATATTATTGATGAACCTGGTGACTCTAAAGAATCCCCAGAGGAGGACACGGGAGAGCCCAAAGGCTTCATTGATTGCCCATCACGGTGAGGAAAGGGAAATGGGAGCTTGTGGGATTCTGGTGATGACAGAGGTGAGTGTGGTGAAGCCCTAGGGGATGGTGAATGGTAGCTCCGGATCCCTGGTGAGGAGCTTCCTCTTAAGTCTGAGTTTCTGAGAGGGGAGAGGGAGAAGCTGGGTGAGGCTAGCATGGATCTTGGGGAGTCCGGGCTGGGGGACCGTTCATAAGAAGAGCCAGACAAGACCCTACTGTTCTTAGGTGCAGATATGACTAGGAAACCTGTAGCTCCCAGGGACCCCTACCAATTTTCTAACCCGCAGAATGAACGAGTGTGTGTGTGGGTGTGTGTGTGTGTGTGTGTGTGTTGTGAGGTATGTGCTAATCAAGAAAATGGAAATAAACCAACCAATGAGACAGACAGACAGACAGACAGACAGACAGGCAGAGATACACTTACCCAAGTGTTCTGTCCTGTCCTCTGAATCCGCTTCCAAGTCGCAAGACGCTGTAAGCTCCAAGTCCACGCAGAGCCCGCAAAACGCTCCGGCCGCTGCTCCGCTCTGCGAAGATCTGAGTACAGGCCCGCCAGGGTGGGTTTAAATAGCCTCGGGCGCAGCCTAGCAGCGGAAAGGGCGGAGCTTCGCTCCTCCTTGCCATCAGTCACCCCCAACTTTCCCAGGCTACACCTCCTAGGAAACTCTTCTCCTGATTTGATTTCACGCGCCACATTTGGGACAATCTAAGAACTTACAAGTTTTCTTGGCCAAATATATTAGGAATTAAATGCACTGAAACACTGAAAACCAACTAGTGGTTCTGTGGTTCTCACCTTGTGGTTTTGACACCAGCAGCGTCCTTTCAACCCTCAAACCCCGGAGATCCACAGATCTGTGTTGTAACAAGCCCTCCCCCTGACCCTGATGCATGGCAGTTGAAGAATTACCCGTGGAAGCGAAAAGACTTTGAAGAAAACGTGGAGATATCCCTTGTGTAAACATTCCTTTGCTCTGGAACCACGTAGAGACTTGGGAGCCAGTTGGGTGGAGCATTCGTTGGATGAGGGTGCTCGGGTTAGGAACATCAAGGTGTGGCTCCGGATAATTCAATCACCTAATTAAGTTTCCAGCTATGCTAATCTCTTTTAAAATTCCGTTCATGTAAATTCCTTTACTCAGACTGAGAATGGCAAAGCCTCAACCCCAATTTCCAGGGAGGGTTGAGAGCCTCAGGTTGAGTTGCTCACCAATAGCCTATGGTTTAACCCATCATGCCTATAGAATGAGGTCTCCATAAAAACCCGAAAGGACTGGGTTTAGAGGGCTTCTGGATAACACTTCCAGGAAGGTAGTGCGCCCCTCCCCACATGCCGGGCCCAAAGTCTTTTTTCTGAATTTTTGGCAACATCCGCTATAATAACATGGTAAATGTAAGTGTTTCCCTGCGTGCTGTGAACTCTTCCAGCAAATTAATGCAACTAAAACTGCGAGTGGTGGAAACCCGATTTATAGCCAGTTGCTAAGAAGCAGAGGTAAAACAACGCTGGGCTTCCCATTGTTATTAGAGTGGGAGGCCAGTCTTGCGGGACTGAGCCCTTTGGAATCTAATGCTGTGTCCCGGTAGATAGCGTCATCCTTGAATTACAAGACACACATAGGTTGAGAATAACTTTTCTAGTCATTTGCTGTATGTCTTATTTACAATATGTAACCAAATTCTTTATCCTGACCTTATGGCACCTGGGTTGAGAACCATGATTTGAACCAAAGTGGGTCCGTCACATTCTGAGTTTGAAACTTTAGTTTGCCGCTAGCCTTTTGTTATTGTTTTTCCGTTTCGTTTCGTTTCGTTTCTAAGTTCTGGGGTATATGTGCAGGATGTGCAGATTTGTTACAAAGGTAAACGTGTGCCATGGTGGTTTGCTGCACCTGTCAACCCATCACCTAGTCATTAAGCCCGGCATGCATTAGCTGTTTTTCCTAATGCTCTGCCTCCCGACAGGCCCCAGTGTGTGTTGTTCCCCTTCCTGTGTCCATGTGATCTCATTTTTCAGCTCCCATGATAAGTGAGAATATGGTGTTTGGTTTTCTTTTCCGGATTACTTTGCTGAGGATAATGACTTCACATCACAAGTGCTTCTTTTTTATTTTAGAAAATCGTATTTTATTGAATAAGATTTATTCGCAGAAAAATAAGCTTTAATCTACAATGAATGCCAGACTCTACAGCAGAAAGTAATTTTCTCAGCTTTCCGCACACAAAGGTTCCTACTAAGTGAAAAAAGCCATAAAATTTCATTCACAAATGTACTAGTCTGTCTCAAAACATTTCACATAATCATTCACCGTGCTAATACAATTAGATCAGATATTCAGTCAGGTTAAAGTATCCCTCTAATAACTGTTTTTTAAAATGCTATCAAAATCCACTCCCCAACAGTCTGCCACTGTTAATGGTGTACAGCATTATTGAATACAATGGAATTGATGAAGCCCATATCCACGGACAAACCGTGACTTATGATGGTTTGATATATGATTTTTCAACTTTGTGATGGGTATATTGGGATATTAGATGAGTTTTTGAGTTACACAGTGATTTTGAGTATGTGACCCTGTACTCCAGAAATGGCTGTATAAAGAAAAACAGGCGTACCTAATTAAAATATACTTAGTGACTTGGGAAAAACCAATAGAGGTTTACAATTGATGGAGAATCATCAATGAGAGAGAGCGGTAAATAGTAACAATAACACAATTTTCCGGAAACTGCCGAGGATTTCCCCAAAAAAACGCAGAATGTAGGATGCAGCTAAGGCCTATGAAGCAGAGAGGGCAGAAGGTGTAAGAGAGAAATAGGAGGAAGGAAGGAAGGAAGGAAGGAAGGAAGGAAGGAAGGAAGGAAGGAAGGAAGGAAGGAGAGAAGGAAGGAAGGAGAAAACACCCGGTGTTACTAAAACCAAAAAGAAAGAAAATGGTTTCCCACTGTGGGTATGGCGACAATGTGGATGAATGTTGAAAATATTGTGCTAAGTGTAAAGTCAGTCACAAAAGCTCACATATTGTGCAATTGTGTTTATATGAAATGCCCACAATATGGAAATCTATGGATATGGGGTTGATCGCTCTATGTAGTTGTTACCTAGGGCTGAGGGTCAGGGAGAGGGTTTGAGAGAGAATGAGGAGTGACCAATGTTTACAGGGTTTTTCTCTGGTCGGTGGTGATAAAATGTTCTAAAATGGATTGCGAATTAAAATGGAATGTGCACAACCAGAAATACAGTAAAAGCCACTCAATTCATGACTTTTAATGGGGGAATCTTATGTGGCACACTCTCATCGAGACCACGGCAGACAGAGTGAAAGAGGAAAAAGGTGAGTAAAGATCTGAAACGGAGGCAGAAACAGAGAGAATGAATAGCCCTGTGAACGGAAGAGAGAGAGAAAAGGGGAAATGGCCTTATGTACAAATGACAGATCTGCAAGTGGGGCTCACATCAACAGTGTCACTGCCAGGGAGGAGGGTCATGCTAGCCATGTCACCGGTAGTGTCGCCCGCAGGGACGCCGACATGCTGGAGGTTCGTGTCCGCATGGGCTCTGGCAGCCACGTGGGCCAGCAGGAGGGTCCCGCTGCACAGCTGTGGGGTGAGGATAGCCTGGGTGGTGATATCGGCCAATACAGGGGCCTCTTCTGCTGGCAAGAGTGTGACAGTAGCAAGTAGATGGACAGGCCTGTGTGTGAGGACGGAATGCAGGAGAGGCTCTTCTGCGGCTGGGTGTGGGGCCCGCACCAGAAATGTGGAGAAATGGCCAGGTAACTGCGTCATGTTGGCTAGTAGATTGGCCAGGGCTTCGAACTGAAGGACAATAACGGGGAGTAGCTGTCAGGCCCTGGGAGTGTCTGAGTGTAAGTGGAGATGGGTTTGGGGTCACTGCGGGATAGGTGGGAGCCATCCCTGTATAGATACAGGTCATAGGGAGATCGTCTCGTGAGGCCTGTGAGTGTCTAGGGTTCTCCTGGGTGCCTGGGGCTGACTGCGGCAGAAATCTGGGGAAGGCTGGAGAGAAGCTGGGAGACGCAGGAGAGTCCCTGAAGGCTGGGAGTGAAGAGGTGAAGGAAATGGGGGAGGGATGCAGTAAGGTCCGTGAGTCTGCAGGTGATTCCTGGGTGTGGGAAGCTGACTCCAGGTGAAATCGGGAGATGGTTGGAGAGTAGCTGAGAGAGACAGAAGAGTCCCTGAGGGCTGGAGGTGACAACATGAGCGAGAATGGGGAGTAAGTCAGTGAAATTGGTGAGTTTGGTGTTGTGTCCTGGGTGCCTGGAACCGACTCCAGCTGGAATCCAGAGAACTTTTGAGAGTAGCTGAAAGAGACACAAGAGTCCCTGTGGGCTGAGGGCAAAGACCTGAGAGAGACCAGGGAGGATCTCAGTGAGGTCTGTGAGTCTGTAGGTGACTCCGGAATGCAGGAGGCTGACTCCCGCTGGAATCTGGGCGTGGCAGGAGAGTAGCTGGGACAGACAGGGGAGTCCCAGGGGGCTGGGGGTGAAGACATGAGAGAGACCGGGGAGTAACTCAGTGAAACTGGGGAGTGTGTAGGTGATCCCTGGGTGCCTGGAACTGACCCCCGCTGAAATCTGGGCGTGGCTGGAGAGTAGCGGGGACACACAGGAGAGTCCCTGAGGGCTGGGGGTGAAGACATGAGAGAGACCGGGGAGTAACTCAGTGAAACTGGTGAGTTTGGTGGTGACTCCGGGGTGCCTGGAACTGATTCCGGCTGACATCTGGGCGTGGCTGGAGAGTAGCTGGGACAGGCAGGAGAGTCCCTGAGGGGTGGTGAAGACATGAGAGAGACTGGAGAGTAATTGAGTGAAACTGGTGAGTTTGGTGGTGATTCCGGGGCGCCTGGAACTGACTCCCGCTGAAATGTGGGCGTGGTTTGAGAGTAGTTGGGACCCACAGGAGAGTCCCCGAGGGCTGGTGAAGACATGAGGGAGACTGGGGAGTAATTGAGTGAAATTGGTGAGTTCGGTGGTGATTCCGGGGTGCCTGGATGTGACTCCCGCTGAAATGTGGGCGTGGTTGGAGAGTAGCTGGGACAGGCAGGAGAGTCCCTGAGGGATGGTGAAGACATGAGAGAGACTGGGGAGTAACGCAGTGAAATGGGTGAGTTTGGTGGTGATTTCTGGGTGCCTGCAACTGACTCTCGCTGAAATGTGGGCGTGGTTGGAGAGTAGCTGGGACAGACAGGAGAGTCCCTGAGGGTTGGGGATAAAGACGTGCTAGAGACTGGGGAGTAACTCAGTGAAAGTGGTGAGCTTGCTGGTGATCCCTGGGTTGCTGGAACTGACTCCCGCTGAAATGTGGGCGTGGTTGGATAGTAGTTGAGAGAGACACGAGGGTCCGTAAGGGCTGGGGGTGAAGACGTGAGAGAGACTGGCGAGGATCTCACTGAAGTCTGTGAGTTTGTAGGTGCTTCTGGGGTGTGGGAGACCGACTCCCGCTGAAATCTGGGCGTAGTTGGAGAGTAGCTGGGACAGACAGGAGAGTCATTGACGGCTGGGGGTGAGCTGCTGGATGATGGCAGTAGGAACATATGGTATATTATTGATGAATGAGGTGACTGTGAAGAATCTCCGGAGGAGGACACGGGAGAGCACAATGACAAGAGTGACTGTCCTGCTTGGTTAGGAAAGGGAAATGTAACGTTGTGAAATTCTGTTGATGATGGATGTGAGAGTGGTGAAGCCCTGCGGGATGATGTAGAGTACTTCCACATCCCTGGTGGGGAGCTGACCCGTGGGTCTGAGTTTCTGGGAGGGGAGAGGGAGAAGCTGGCTGAGGCGGGCATGAATCCCGAGGCGTCAGGGATGGGGGACCGCTCACAATCTCCCGAAGCCTGTGAGTCTCTGGGGGACTCCTGGGTGCATGGGGCTGACTCCCGCAGAAACCTGGGGATGGCTGGAGAGTAAGTGGGAGACACGGGGGAGTCCCTGAGGCCTGGGGTTGAAGAGATGAAAGACATAGGGGAGGAGCACCGTGAGGCCCGTGAGTTTGTAGGTGATTCCTGGGTGTGGGGGGCTGACTCCAGCTGAAATCTGGGGTTGTTTGGAGAGTAGCTGGGAGACACAAGAGTCTCCCCGAGAGCTGGTTGTGAGCTGCTGGGTGATGGCAGTAAGAACATGTGGCATATTATTGATGAACCTGGTGACTCTAAAGAATCCCCAGAGGAGGACACGGGAGAGCCCAAAGGCTTCATTGATTGCCCATCACGGTGAGGAAAGGGAAATGGGAGCTTGTGGGATTCTGGTGATGACAGAGGTGAGTGTGGTGAAGCCCTAGGGGATGGTGAATGGTAGCTCCGGATCCCTGGTGAGGAGCTTCCTCTTAAGTCTGAGTTTCTGAGAGGGGAGAGGGAGAAGCTGGGTGAGGCTAGCATGGATCTTGGGGAGTCCGGGCTGGGGGACCGTTCATAAGAAGAGCCAGACAAGACCCTACTGTTCTTAGGTGCAGACATGACTAGGAAACCTGTAGCTCCCAGGGACCCCTACCAATTTTCTAACCCGCAGAATGAACGAGTGTGTGTGTGGGTGTGTGTGTGTGTGTGTGTGTGTTGTGAGGTATGTGCTAATCAAGAAAATGGAAATAAACCAACCAATGAGACAGACAGACAGACAGACAGACAGACAGGCAGAGATACACTTACCCAAGTGTTCTGTCCTGTCCTCTGAATCCGCTTCCAAGTCGCAAGACGCTGTAAGCTCCAAGTCCACGCAGAGCCCGCAAAACGCTCCGGCCGCTGCTCCGCTCTGCGAAGATCTGAGTACAGGCCCGCCAGGGTGGGTTTAAATAGCCTCGGGCGCAGCCTAGCAGCGGAAAGGGCGGAGCTTCGCTCCTCCTTGCCATCAGTCACCCCCAACTTTCCCAGGCTACACCTCCTAGGAAACTCTTCTCCTGATTTGATTTCACGCGCCACATTTGGGACAATCTAAGAACTTACAAGTTTTCTTGGCCAAATATATTAGGAATTAAATGCACTGAAACACTGAAAACCAACTAGTGGTTCTGTGGTTCTCACCTTGTGGTTTTGACACCAGCAGCGTCCTTTCAACCCTCAAACCCCGGAGATCCACAGATCTGTGTTGTAACAAGCCCTCCCCCTGACCCTGATGCATGGCAGTTGAAGAATTACCCGTGGAAGCGAAAAGACTTTGAAGAAAACGTGGAGATATCCCTTGTATAAACATTCCTTTGCTCTGGAACCACGTAGAGACTTGGGAGCCAGTTGGGTGGAGCATTCGTTGGATGAGGGTGCTCGGGTTAGGAACATCAAGGTGTGGCTCCGGATAATTCAATCACCTAATTAAGTTTCCAGCTATGCTAATCTCTTTTAAAATTCCGTTCATGTAAATTCCTTTACTCAGACTGAGAATGGCAAAGCCTCAACCCCAATTTCCAGGGAGGGTTGAGAGCCTCAGGTTGAGTTGCTCACCAATAGCCTATGGTTTAACCCATCATGCCTATAGAATGAGGTCTCCATAAAAACCCGAAAGGACTGGGTTTAGAGGGCTTCTGGATAACACTTCCAGGAAGGTAGTGCGCCCCTCCCCACATGCCGGGCCCAAAGTCTTTTTTCTGAATTTTTGGCAACATCCGCTATAATAACATGGTAAATGTAAGTGTTTCCCTGCGTGCTGTGAACTCTTCCAGCAAATTAATGCAACTAAAACTGCGAGTGGTGGAAACCCGATTTATAGCCAGTTGCTAAGAAGCAGAGGTAAAACAACGCTGGGCTTCCCATTGTTATTAGAGTGGGAGGCCAGTCTTGCGGGACTGAGCCCTTTGGAATCTAATGCTGTGTCCCGGTAGATAGCGTCATCCTTGAATTACAAGACACACATAGGTTGAGAATAACTTTTCTAGTCATTTGCTGTATGTCTTATTTACAATATGTAACCAAATTCTTTATCCTGACCTTATGGCACCTGGGTTGAGAACCATGATTTGAACCAAAGTGGGTCCGTCACATTCTGAGTTTGAAACTTTAGTTTGCCGCTAGCCTTTTGTTATTGTTTTTCCGTTTCGTTTCGTTTCGTTTCTAAGTTCTGGGGTATATGTGCAGGATGTGCAGATTTGTTACAAAGGTAAACGTGTGCCATGGTGGTTTGCTGCACCTGTCAACCCATCACCTAGTCATTAAGCCCGGCATGCATTAGCTGTTTTTCCTAATGCTCTGCCTCCCGACAGGCCCCAGTGTGTGTTGTTCCCCTTCCTGTGTCCATGTGATCTCATTTTTCAGCTCCCATGATAAGTGAGAATATGGTGTTTGGTTTTCTTTTCCGGATTACTTTGCTGAGGATAATGACTTCACATCACAAGTGCTTCTTTTTTATTTTAGAAAATCGTATTTTATTGAATAAGATTTATTCGCAGAAAAATAAGCTTTAATCTACAATGAATGCCAGACTCTACAGCAGAAAGTAATTTTCTCAGCTTTCCGCACACAAAGGTTCCTACTAAGTGAAAAAAGCCATAAAATTTCATTCACAAATGTACTAGTCTGTCTCAAAACATTTCACATAATCATTCACCGTGCTAATACAATTAGATCAGATATTCAGTCAGGTTAAAGTATCCCTCTAATAACTGTTTTTTAAAATGCTATCAAAATCCACTCCCCAACAGTCTGCCACTGTTAATGGTGTACAGCATTATTGAATACAATGGAATTGATGAAGCCCATATCCACGGACAAACCGTGACTTATGATGGTTTGATATATGATTTTTCAACTTTGTGATGGGTATATTGGGATATTAGATGAGTTTTTGAGTTACACAGTGATTTTGAGTATGTGACTCTGTACTCCAGAAATGGCTGTATAAAGAAAAACAGGCGTACCTAATTAAAATATACTCAGTGACTTGGGAAAAACCAATAGAGGTTTACAATTGATGGAGAATCATCAATGAGAGAGAGCGGTAAATAGTAACAATAACACAATTTTCCGGAAACTGCCGAGGATTTCCCCAAAAAAACGCAGAATGTAGGATGCAGCTAAGGCCTATGAAGCAGAGAGGGCAGAAGGTGTAAGAGAGAAATAGGAGGAAGGAAGGAAGGAAGGAAGGAAGGAAGGAAGGAAGGAAGGAAGGAAGGAAGGAAGGAGAGAAGGAAGGAAGGAGAAAACACCCGGTGTTACTAAAACCAAAAAGAAAGAAAATGGTTTCCCACTGTGGGTATGGCGACAATGTGGATGAATGTTGAAAATATTGTGCTAAGTGTAAAGTCAGTCACAAAAGCTCACATATTGTGCAATTGTGTTTATATGAAATGCCCACAATATGGAAATCTATGGATATGGGGTTGATCGCTCTATGTAGTTGTTACCTAGGGCTGAGGGTCAGGGAGAGGGTTTGAGAGAGAATGAGGAGTGACCAATGTTTACAGGGTTTTTCTCTGGTCGGTGGTGATAAAATGTTCTAAAATGGATTGCGAATTAAAATGGAATGTGCACAACCAGAAATACAGTAAAAGCCACTCAATTCATGACTTTTAATGGGGGAATCTTATGTGGCACACTCTCATCGAGACCACGGCAGACAGAGTGAAAGAGGAAAAAGGTGAGTAAAGATCTGAAACGGAGGCAGAAACAGAGAGAATGAATAGCCCTGTGAACGGAAGAGAGAGAGAAAAGGGGAAATGGCCTTATGTACAAATGACAGATCTGCAAGTGGGGCTCACATCAACAGTGTCACTGCCAGGGAGGAGGGTCATGCTAGCCATGTCACCGGTAGTGTCGCCCGCAGGGACGCCGACATGCTGGAGGTTCGTGTCCGCATGGGCTCTGGCAGCCACGTGGGCCAGCAGGAGGGTCCCGCTGCACAGCTGTGGGGTGAGGATAGCCTGGGTGGTGATATCGGCCAATACAGGGGCCTCTTCTGCTGGCAAGAGTGTGACAGTAGCAAGTAGATGGACAGGCCTGTGTGTGAGGACGGAATGCAGGAGAGGCTCTTCTGCGGCTGGGTGTGGGGCCCGCACCAGAAATGTGGAGAAATGGCCAGGTAACTGCGTCATGTTGGCTAGTAGATTGGCCAGGGCTTCGAAGTGAAGGACAATAACGGGGAGTAGCTGTCAGGCCCTGGGAGTGTCTGAGTGTAAGTGGAGATGGGTTTGGGGTCACTGCGGGATAGGTGGGAGCCATCCCTGTATAGATACAGGTCATAGGGAGATCGTCTCGTGAGGCCTGTGAGTGTCTAGGGTTCTCCTGGGTGCCTGGGGCTGACTGCGGCAGAAATCTGGGGAAGGCTGGAGAGAAGCTGGGAGACGCAGGAGAGTCCCTGAAGGCTGGGAGTGAAGAGGTGAAGGAAATGGGGGAGGGATGCAGTAAGGTCCGTGAGTCTGCAGGTGATTCCTGGGTGTGGGAAGCTGACTCCAGGTGAAATCGGGAGATGGTTGGAGAGTAGCTGAGAGAGACAGAAGAGTCCCTGAGGGCTGGAGGTGACAACATGAGCGAGAATGGGGAGTAAGTCAGTGAAATTGGTGAGTTTGGTGTTGTGTCCTGGGTGCCTGGAACCGACTCCAGCTGGAATCCAGAGAACTTTTGAGAGTAGCTGAAAGAGACACAAGAGTCCCTGTGGGCTGAGGGCAAAGACCTGAGAGAGACCAGGGAGGATCTCAGTGAGGTCTGTGAGTCTGTAGGTGACTCCGGAATGCAGGAGGCTGACTCCCGCTGGAATCTGGGCGTGGCAGGAGAGTAGCTGGGACAGACAGGGGAGTCCCAGGGGGCTGGGGGTGAAGACATGAGAGAGACCGGGGAGTAACTCAGTGAAACTGGGGAGTGTGTAGGTGATCCCTGGGTGCCTGGAACTGACCCCCGCTGAAATCTGGGCGTGGCTGGAGAGTAGCGGGGACACACAGGAGAGTCCCTGAGGGCTGGGGGTGAAGACATGAGAGAGACCGGGGAGTAACTCAGTGAAACTGGTGAGTTTGGTGGTGACTCCGGGGTGCCTGGAACTGATTCCGGCTGACATCTGGGCGTGGCTGGAGAGTAGCTGGGACAGGCAGGAGAGTCCCTGAGGGGTGGTGAAGACATGAGAGAGACTGGAGAGTAATTGAGTGAAACTGGTGAGTTTGGTGGTGATTCCGGGGCGCCTGGAACTGACTCCCGCTGAAATGTGGGCGTGGTTTGAGAGTAGTTGGGACCCACAGGAGAGTCCCCGAGGGCTGGTGAAAACATGAGGGAGACTGGGGAGTAATTGAGTGAAATTGGTGAGTTCGGTGGTGATTCCGGGGTGCCTGGATGTGACTCCCGCTGAAATGTGGGCGTGGTTGGAGAGTAGCTGGGACAGGCAGGAGAGTCCCTGAGGGATGGTGAAGACATGAGAGAGACTGGGGAGTAACGCAGTGAAATGGGTGAGTTTGGTGGTGATTTCTGGGTGCCTGCAACTGACTCTCGCTGAAATGTGGGCGTGGTTGGAGAGTAGCTGGGACAGACAGGAGAGTCCCTGAGGGTTGGGGATAAAGACGTGCTAGAGACTGGGGAGTAACTCAGTGAAAGTGGTGAGCTTGCTGGTGATCCCTGGGTTGCTGGAACTGACTCCCGCTGAAATGTGGGCGTGGTTGGATAGTAGTTGAGAGAGACACGAGGGTCCGTAAGGGCTGGGGGTGAAGACGTGAGAGAGACTGGCGAGGATCTCACTGAAGTCTGTGAGTTTGTAGGTGCTTCTGGGGTGTGGGAGACCGACTCCCGCTGAAATCTGGGCGTAGTTGGAGAGTAGCTGGGACAGACAGGAGAGTCATTGACGGCTGGGGGTGAGCTGCTGGATGATGGCAGTAGGAACATATGGTATATTATTGATGAATGAGGTGACTGTGAAGAATCTCCGGAGGAGGACACGGGAGAGCACAATGACAAGAGTGACTGTCCTGCTTGGTTAGGAAAGGGAAATGTAACGTTGTGAAATTCTGTTGATGATGGATGTGAGAGTGGTGAAGCCCTGCGGGATGATGTAGAGTACTTCCACATCCCTGGTGGGGAGCTGACCCGTGGGTCTGAGTTTCTGGGAGGGGAGAGGGAGAAGCTGGCTGAGGCGGGCATGAATCCTGAGGCGTCAGGGATGGGGGACCGCTCACAATCTCCCGAAGCCTGTGAGTCTCTGGGGGACTCCTGGGTGCATGGGGCTGACTCCCGCAGAAACCTGGGGATGGCTGGAGAGTAAGTGGGAGACACGGGGGAGTCCCTGAGGCCTGGGGTTGAAGAGATGAAAGACATAGGGGAGGAGCACCGTGAGGCCCGTGAGTTTGTAGGTGATTCCTGGGTGTGGGGGGCTGACTCCAGCTGAAATCTGGGGTTGTTTGGAGAGTAGCTGGGAGACACAAGAGTCTCCCCGAGAGCTGGTTGTGAGCTGCTGGGTGATGGCAGTAAGAACATGTGGCATATTATTGATGAACCTGGTGACTCTAAAGAATCCCCAGAGGAGGACACGGGAGAGCCCAAAGGCTTCATTGATTGCCCATCACGGTGAGGAAAGGGAAATGGGAGCTTGTGGGATTCTGGTGATGACAGAGGTGAGTGTGGTGAAGCCCTAGGGGATGGTGAATGGTAGCTCCGGATCCCTGGTGAGGAGCTTCCTCTTAAGTCTGAGTTTCTGAGAGGGGAGAGGGAGAAGCTGGGTGAGGCTAGCATGGATCTTGGGGAGTCCGGGCTGGGGGACCGTTCATAAGAAGAGCCAGACAAGACCCTACTGTTCTTAGGTGCAGACATGACTAGGAAACCTGTAGCTCCCAGGGACCCCTACCAATTTTCTAACCCGCAGAATGAACGAGTGTGTGTGTGGGTGTGTGTGTGTGTGTGTGTGTGTTGTGAGGTATGTGCTAATCAAGAAAATGGAAATAAACCAACCAATGAGACAGACAGACAGACAGACAGACAGACAGGCAGAGATACACTTACCCAAGTGTTCTGTCCTGTCCTCTGAATCCGCTTCCAAGTCGCAAGACGCTGTAAGCTCCAAGTCCACGCAGAGCCCGCAAAACGCTCCGGCCGCTGCTCCGCTCTGCGAAGATCTGAGTACAGGCCCGCCAGGGTGGGTTTAAATAGCCTCGGGCGCAGCCTAGCAGCGGAAAGGGCGGAGCTTCGCTCCTCCTTGCCATCAGTCACCCCCAACTTTCCCAGGCTACACCTCCTAGGAAACTCTTCTCCTGATTTGATTTCACGCGCCACATTTGGGACAATCTAAGAACTTACAAGTTTTCTTGGCCAAATATATTAGGAATTAAATGCACTGAAACACTGAAAACCAACAAGTGGTTCTGCGGTTCTCACCTTGTGGTTTTGACACCAGCAGCGTCCTTTCAACCCTCAAACCCCGGAGATCCACAGATCTGTGTTGTAACAAGCCCTCCCCCTGACCCTGATGCATGGCAGTTGAAGAATTACCCGTGGAAGCGAAAAGACTTTGAAGAAAACGTGGAGATATCCCTTGTATAAACATTCCTTTGCTCTGGAACCACGTAGAGACTTGGGAGCCAGTTGGGTGGAGCATTCGTTGGATGAGGGTGCTCGGGTTAGGAACATCAAGGTGTGGCTCCGGATAATTCAATCACCTAATTAAGTTTCCAGCTATGCTAATCTCTTTTAAAATTCCGTTCATGTAAATTCCTTTACTCAGACTGAGAATGGCAAAGCCTCAACCCCAATTTCCAGGGAGGGTTGAGAGCCTCAGGTTGAGTTGCTCACCAATAGCCTATGGTTTAACCCATCATGCCTATAGAATGAGGTCTCCATAAAAACCCGAAAGGACTGGGTTTAGAGGGCTTCTGGATAACACTTCCAGGAAGGTAGTGCGCCCCTCCCCACATGCCGGGCCCAAAGTCTTTTTTCTGAATTTTTGGCAACATCCGCTATAATAACATGGTAAATGTAAGTGTTTCCCTGCGTGCTGTGAACTCTTCCAGCAAATTAATGCAACTAAAACTGCGAGTGGTGGAAACCCGATTTATAGCCAGTTGCTAAGAAGCAGAGGTAAAACAACGCTGGGCTTCCCATTGTTATTAGAGTGGGAGGCCAGTCTTGCGGGACTGAGCCCTTTGGAATCTAATGCTGTGTCCCGGTAGATAGCGTCATCCTTGAATTACAAGACACACATAGGTTGAGAATAACTTTTCTAGTCATTTGCTGTATGTCTTATTTACAATATGTAACCAAATTCTTTATCCTGACCTTATGGCACCTGGGTTGAGAACCATGATTTGAACCAAAGTGGGTCCGTCACATTCTGAGTTTGAAACTTTAGTTTGCCGCTAGCCTTTTGTTATTGTTTTTCCGTTTCGTTTCGTTTCGTTTCTAAGTTCTGGGGTATATGTGCAGGATGTGCAGATTTGTTACAAAGGTAAACGTGTGCCATGGTGGTTTGCTGCACCTGTCAACCCATCACCTAGTTATTAAGCCCGGCATGCATTAGCTGTTTTTCCTAATGCTCTGCCTCCCGACAGGCCCCAGTGTGTGTTGTTCCCCTTCCTGTGTCCATGTGATCTCATTTTTCAGCTCCCATGATAAGTGAGAATATGGTGTTTGGTTTTCTTTTCCGGATTACTTTGCTGAGGATAATGACTTCACATCACAAGTGCTTCTTTTTTATTTTAGAAAATCGTATTTTATTGAATAAGATTTATTCGCAGAAAAATAAGCTTTAATCTACAATGAATGCCAGACTCTACAGCAGAAAGTAATTTTCTCAGCTTTCCGCACACAAAGGTTCCTACTAAGTGAAAAAAGCCATAAAATTTCATTCACAAATGTACTAGTCTGTCTCAAAACATTTCACATAATCATTCACCGTGCTAATACAATTAGATCAGATATTCAGTCAGGTTAAAGTATCCCTCTAATAACTGTTTTTTAAAATGCTATCAAAATCCACTCCCCAACAGTCTGCCACTGTTAATGGTGTACAGCATTATTGAATACAATGGAATTGATGAAGCCCATATCCACGGACAAACCGTGACTTATGATGGTTTGATATATGATTTTTCAACTTTGTGATGGGTATATTGGGATATTAGATGAGTTTTTGAGTTACACAGTGATTTTGAGTATGTGACCCTGTACTCCAGAAATGGCTGTATAAAGAAAAACAGGCGTACCTAATTAAAATATACTCAGTGACTCGGGAAAAACCAATAGAGGTTTACAATTGATGGAGAATCATCAATGAGAGAGAGCGGTAAATAGTAACAATAACACAATTTTCCGGAAACTGCCGAGGATTTCCCCAAAAAAACGCAGAATGTAGGATGCAGCTAAGGCCTATGAAGCAGAGAGGGCAGAAGGTGTAAGAGAGAAATAGGAGGAAGGAAGGAAGGAAGGAAGGAAGGAAGGAAGGAAGGAAGGAAGGAAGGAAAGAAGGAAGGAGAGAAGGAAGGAAGGAGAAAACACCCGGTGTTACTAAAACCAAAAAGAAAGAATATGGTTTCCCACTGTGGGTATGGCTACAATGTGGATGAATGTTGAAAATATTGTGCTAAGTGTAAAGTCAGTCACAAAAGCTCACATATTGTGCAATTGTGTTTATATGAAATGCCCACAATATGGAAATCTATGGATATGGGGTTGACCGCTCTATGTAGTTGTTACCTAGGGCTGAGGGTCAGGGAGAGGGTTTGAGAGAGAATGAGGAGTGACCAATGTTTACAGGGTTTTTCTCTGGTCGGTGGTGATAAAATGTTCTAAAATGGATTGCGAATTAAAATGGAATGTGCACAACCAGAAATACAGTAAAAGCCACTCAATTCATGACTTTTAATGGGGGAATCTTATGTGGCACACTCTCATCGAGACCACGGCAGACAGAGTGAAAGAGGAAAAAGGTGAGTAAAGATCTGAAACGGAGGCAGAAACAGAGAGAATGAATAGCCCTGTGAACGGAAGAGAGAGAGAAAAGGGGAAATGGCCTTATGTACAAATGACAGATCTGCAAGTGGGGCTCACATCAACAGTGTCACTGCCAGGGAGGAGGGTCATGCTAGCCATGTCACCGGTAGTGTCGCCCGCAGGGACGCCGACATGCTGGAGGTTCGTGTCCGCATGGGCTCTGGCAGCCACGTGGGCCAGCAGGAGGGTCCCGCTGCACAGCTGTGGGGTGAGGATAGCCTGGGTGGTGATATCGGCCAATACAGGGGCCTCTTCTGCTGGCAAGAGTGTGACAGTAGCAAGTAGATGGACAGGCCTGTGTGTGAGGACGGAATGCAGGAGAGGCTCTTCTGCGGCTGGGTGTGGGGCCCGCACCAGAAATGTGGAGAAATGGCCAGGTAACTGCGTCATGTTGGCTAGTAGATTGGCCAGGGCTTCGAACTGAAGGACAATAACGGGGAGTAGCTGTCAGGCCCTGGGAGTGTCTGAGTGTAAGTGGAGATGGGTTTGGGGTCACTGCGGGATAGGTGGGAGCCATCCCTGTATAGATACAGGTCATAGGGAGATCGTCTCGTGAGGCCTGTGAGTGTCTAGGGTTCTCCTGGGTGCCTGGGGCTGACTGCGGCAGAAATCTGGGGAAGGCTGGAGAGAAGCTGGGAGACGCAGGAGAGTCCCTGAAGGCTGGGAGTGAAGAGGTGAAGGAAATGGGGGAGGGATGCAGTAAGGTCCGTGAGTCTGCAGGTGATTCCTGGGTGTGGGAAGCTGACTCCAGGTGAAATCGGGAGATGGTTGGAGAGTAGCTGAGAGAGACAGAAGAGTCCCTGAGGGCTGGAGGTGACAACATGAGCGAGAATGGGGAGTAAGTCAGTGAAATTGGTGAGTTTGGTGTTGTGTCCTGGGTGCCTGGAACCGACTCCAGCTGGAATCCAGAGAACTTTTGAGAGTAGCTGAAAGAGACACAAGAGTCCCTGTGGGCTGAGGGCAAAGACCTGAGAGAGACCAGGGAGGATCTCAGTGAGGTCTGTGAGTCTGTAGGTGACTCCGGAATGCAGGAGGCTGACTCCCGCTGGAATCTGGGCGTGGCAGGAGAGTAGCTGGGACAGACAGGGGAGTCCCAGGGGGCTGGGGGTGAAGACATGAGAGAGACCGGGGAGTAACTCAGTGAAACTGGGGAGTGTGTAGGTGATCCCTGGGTGCCTGGAACTGACCCCCGCTGAAATCTGGGCGTGGCTGGAGAGTAGCGGGGACACACAGGAGAGTCCCTGAGGGCTGGGGGTGAAGACATGAGAGAGACCGGGGAGTAACTCAGTGAAACTGGTGAGTTTGGTGGTGACTCCGGGGTGCCTGGAACTGATTCCGGCTGACATCTGGGCGTGGCTGGAGAGTAGCTGGGACAGGCAGGAGAGTCCCTGAGGGGTGGTGAAGACATGAGAGAGACTGGAGAGTAATTGAGTGAAACTGGTGAGTTTGGTGGTGATTCCGGGGCGCCTGGAACTGACTCCCGCTGAAATGTGGGCGTGGTTTGAGAGTAGTTGGGACCCACAGGAGAGTCCCCGAGGGCTGGTGAAGACATGAGGGAGACTGGGGAGTAATTGAGTGAAATTGGTGAGTTCGGTGGTGATTCCGGGGTGCCTGGAAGTGACTCCCGCTGAAATGTGGGCGTGGTTGGAGAGTAGCTGGGACAGGCAGGAGAGTCCCTGAGGGATGGTGAAGACATGAGAGAGACTGGGGAGTAACGCAGTGAAATGGGTGAGTTTGGTGGTGATTTCTGGGTGCCTGCAACTGACTCTCGCTGAAATGTGGGCGTGGTTGGAGAGTAGCTGGGACAGACAGGAGAGTCCCTGAGGGTTGGGGATAAAGACGTGCTAGAGACTGGGGAGTAACTCAGTGAAAGTGGTGAGCTTGCTGGTGATCCCTGGGTTGCTGGAACTGACTCCCGCTGAAATGTGGGCGTGGTTGGATAGTAGTTGAGAGAGACAGGAGGGTCCGTAAGGGCTGGGGGTGAAGACGTGAGAGAGACTGGCGAGGATCTCACTGAAGTCTGTGAGTTTGTAGGTGCTTCTGGGGTGTGGGAGACCGACTCCCGCTGAAATCTGGGCGTAGTTGGAGAGTAGCTGGGACAGACAGGAGAGTCATTGACGGCTGGGGGTGAGCTGCTGGATGATGGCAGTAGGAACATATGGTATATTATTGATGAATGAGGTGACTGTGAAGAATCTCCGGAGGAGGACACGGGAGAGCACAATGACAAGAGTGACTGTCCTGCTTGGTTAGGAAAGGGAAATGTAACGTTGTGAAATTCTGTTGATGATGGATGTGAGAGTGGTGAAGCCCTGCGGGATGATGTAGAGTACTTCCACATCCCTGGTGGGGAGCTGACCCGTGGGTCTGAGTTTCTGGGAGGGGAGAGGGAGAAGCTGGCTGAGGCGGGCATGAATCCCGAGGCGTCAGGGATGGGGGACCGTTCACAATCTGCCGAAGCCTGTGAGTCTCTGGGGGACTCCTGGGTGCATGGGGCTGACTCCCGCAGAAACCTGGGGATGGCTGGAGAGTAAGTGGGAGACACGGGGGAGTCCCTGAGGCCTGGGGTTGAAGAGATGAAAGACATAGGGGAGGAGCACCGTGAGGCCCGTGAGTTTGTAGGTGATTCCTGGGTGTGGGGGGCTGACTCCAGCTGAACTCTGGGGTTGTTTGGAGAGTAGCTGGGAGACACAAGAGTCTCCCCGAGAGCTGGTTGTGAGCTGCTGGGTGATGGCAGTAAGAACATGTGGCATATTATTGATGAACCTGGTGACTCTAAAGAATCCCCAGAGGAGGACACGGGAGAGCCCAAAGGCTTCATTGATTGCCCATCACGGTGAGGAAAGGGAAATGGGAGCTTGTGGGATTCTGGTGATGACAGAGGTGAGTGTGGTGAAGCCCTAGGGGATGGTGAATGGTAGCTCCGGAACCCTGGTGAGGAGCTTCCTCTTAAGTCTGAGTTTCTGAGAGGGGAGAGGGAGAAGCTGGGTGAGGCTAGCATGGATCTTGGGGAGTCCGGGCTGGGGGACCGTTCATAAGAAGAGCCAGACAAGACCCTACTGTTCTTAGGTGCAGACATGACTAGGAAACCTGTAGCTCCCAGGGACCCCTACCAATTTTCTAACCCGCAGAATGAACGAGTGTGTGTGTGTGTGTGTGTGTGTGTGTGTGTGTGTGTTGTGAGGTATGTGCTCCTCAAGAAAATGGAAATAAACCAACCAATGAGACAGACAGACAGACAGACAGACAGGCAGAGATACACTTACCCAAGTGTTCTGTCCTGTCCTCTGAATCCGCTTCCAAGTCGCAAGACGCTGTAAGCTCCAAGTCCACGCAGAGCCCGCAAAACGCTCCGGCCGCTGCTCCGCTCTGCGAAGATCTGAGTACAGGCCCGCCAGGGTGGGTTTAAATAGCCTCGGGCGCAGCCTAGCAGCGGAAAGGGCGGAGCTTCGCTCCTCCTTGCCATCAGTCACCCCCAACTTTCCCAGGCTACACCTCCTAGGAAACTCTTCTCCTGATTTGATTTCACGCGCCACATTTGGGACAATCTAAGAACTTACAAGTTTTCTTGGCCAAATATATTAGGAATTAAATGCACTGAAACACTGAAAACCAACTAGTGGTTCTGTGGTTCTCACCTTGTGGTTTTGACACCAGCAGCGTCCTTTCAACCCTCAAACCCCGGAGATCCACAGATCTGTGTTGTAACAAGCCCTCCCCCTGACCCTGATGCATGGCAGTTGAAGAATTACCCGTGGAAGCGAAAAGACTTTGAAGAAAACGTGGAGATATCCCTTGTATAAACATTCCTTTGCTCTGGAACCACGTAGAGACTTGGGAGCCAGTTGGGTGGAGCATTCGTTGGATGAGGGTGCTCGGGTTAGGAACATCAAGGTGTGGCTCCGGATAATTCAATCACCTAATTAAGTTTCCAGCTATGCTAATCTCTTTTAAAATTCCGTTCATGTAAATTCCTTTACTCAGACTGAGAATGGCAAAGCCTCAACCCCAATTTCCAGGGAGGGTTGAGAGCCTCAGGTTGAGTTGCTCACCAATAGCCTATGGTTTAACCCATCATGCCTATAGAATGAGGTCTCCATAAAAACCCGAAAGGACTGGGTTTAGAGGGCTTCTGGATAACACTTCCAGGAAGGTAGTGCGCCCCTCCCCACATGCCGGGCCCAAAGTCTTTTTTCTGAATTTTTGGCAACATCCGCTATAATAACATGGTAAATGTAAGTGTTTCCCTGCGTGCTGTGAACTCTTCCAGCAAATTAATGCAACTAAAACTGCGAGTGGTGGAAACCCGATTTATAGCCAGTTGCTAAGAAGCAGAGGTAAAACAACGCTGGGCTTCCCATTGTTATTAGAGTGGGAGGCCAGTCTTGCGGGACTGAGCCCTTTGGAATCTAATGCTGTGTCCCGGTAGATAGCGTCATCCTTGAATTACAAGACACACATAGGTTGAGAATAACTTTTCTAGTCATTTGCTGTATGTCTTATTTACAATATGTAACCAAATTCTTTATCCTGACCTTATGGCACCTGGGTTGAGAACCATGATTTGAACCAAAGTGGGTCCGTCACATTCTGAGTTTGAAACTTTAGTTTGCCGCTAGCCTTTTGTTATTGTTTTTCCGTTTCGTTTCGTTTCGTTTCGTTTCTAAGTTCTGGGGTATATGTGCAGGATGTGCAGATTTGTTACAAAGGTAAACGTGTGCCATGGTGGTTTGCTGCACCTGTCAACCCATCACCTAGTTATTAAGCCCGGCATGCATTAGCTGTTTTTCCTAATGCTCTGCCTCCCGACAGGCCCCAGTGTGTGTTGTTCCCCTTCCTGTGTCCATGTGATCTCATTTTTCAGCTCCCATGATAAGTGAGAATATGGTGTTTGGTTTTCTTTTCCGGATTACTTTGCTGAGGATAATGACTTCACATCACAAGTGCTTCTTTTTTATTTTAGAAAATCGTATTTTATTGAATAAGATTTATTCGCAGAAAAATAAGCTTTAATCTACAATGAATGCCAGACTCTACAGCAGAAAGTAATTTTCTCAGCTTTCCGCACACAAAGGTTCCTACTAAGTGAAAAAAGCCATAAAATTTCATTCACAAATGTACTAGTCTGTCTCAAAACATTTCACATAATCATTCACCGTGCTAATACAATTAGATCAGATATTCAGTCAGGTTAAAGTATCCCTCTAATAACTGTTTTTTAAAATGCTATCAAAATCCACTCCCCAACAGTCTGCCACTGTTAATGGTGTACAGCATTATTGAATACAATGGAATTGATGAAGCCCATATCCACGGACAAACCGTGACTTATGATGGTTTGATATATGATTTTTCAACTTTGTGATGGGTATATTGGGATATTAGATGAGTTTTTGAGTTACACAGTGATTTTGAGTATGTGACCCTGTACTCCAGAAATGGCTGTATAAAGAAAAACAGGCGTACCTAATTAAAATATACTTAGTGACTCGGGAAAAACCAATAGAGGTTTACAATTGATGGAGAATCATCAATGAGAGAGAGCGGTAAATAGTAACAATAACACAATTTTCCGGAAACTGCCGAGGATTTCCCCAAAAAAACGCAGAATGTAGGATGCAGCTAAGGCCTATGAAGCAGAGAGGGCAGAAGGTGTAAGAGAGAAATAGGAGGAAGGAAGGAAGGAAGGAAGGAAGGAAGGAAGGAAGGAAGGAAGGAAGGAAGGAAGGAAGGAGAGAAGGAAGGAAGGAGAAAACACCCGGTGTTACTAAAACCAAAAAGAAAGAATATGGTTTCCCACTGTGGGTATGGCTACAATGTGGATGAATGTTGAAAATATTGTGCTAAGTGTAAAGTCAGTCACAAAAGCTCACATATTGTGCAATTGTGTTTATATGAAATGCCCACAATATGGAAATCTATGGATATGGGGTTGACCGCTCTATGTAGTTGTTACCTAGGGCTGAGGGTCAGGGAGAGGGTTTGAGAGAGAATGAGGAGTGACCAATGTTTACAGGGTTTTTCTCTGGTCGGTGGTGATAAAATGTTCTAAAATGGATTGCGAATTAAAATGGAATGTGCACAACCAGAAATACAGTAAAAGCCACTCAATTCATGACTTTTAATGGGGGAATCTTATGTGGCACACTCTCATCGAGACCACGGCAGACAGAGTGAAAGAGGAAAAAGGTGAGTAAAGATCTGAAACGGAGGCAGAAACAGAGAGAATGAATAGCCCTGTGAACGGAAGAGAGAGAGAAAAGGGGAAATGGCCTTATGTACAAATGACAGATCTGCAAGTGGGGCTCACATCAACAGTGTCACTGCCAGGGAGGAGGGTCATGCTAGCCATGTCACCGGTAGTGTCGCCCGCAGGGACGCCGACATGCTGGAGGTTCGTGTCCGCATGGGCTCTGGCAGCCACGTGGGCCAGCAGGAGGGTCCCGCTGCACAGCTGTGGGGTGAGGATAGCCTGGGTGGTGATATCGGCCAATACAGGGGCCTCTTCTGCTGGCAAGAGTGTGACAGTAGCAAGTAGATGGACAGGCCTGTGTGTGAGGACGGAATGCAGGAGAGGCTCTTCTGCGGCTGGGTGTGGGGCCCGCACCAGAAATGTGGAGAAATGGCCAGGTAACTGCGTCATGTTGGCTAGTAGATTGGCCAGGGCTTCGAACTGAAGGACAATAACGGGGAGTAGCTGTCAGGCCCTGGGAGTGTCTGAGTGTAAGTGGAGATGGGTTTGGGGTCACTGCGGGATAGGTGGGAGCCATCCCTGTATAGATACAGGTCATAGGGAGATCGTCTCGTGAGGCCTGTGAGTGTCTAGGGTTCTCCTGGGTGCCTGGGGCTGACTGCGGCAGAAATCTGGGGAAGGCTGGAGAGAAGCTGGGAGACGCAGGAGAGTCCCTGAAGGCTGGGAGTGAAGAGGTGAAGGAAATGGGGGAGGGATGCAGTAAGGTCCGTGAGTCTGCAGGTGATTCCTGGGTGTGGGAAGCTGACTCCAGGTGAAATCGGGAGATGGTTGGAGAGTAGCTGAGAGAGACAGAAGAGTCCCTGAGGGCTGGAGGTGACAACATGAGCGAGAATGGGGAGTAAGTCAGTGAAATTGGTGAGTTTGGTGTTGTGTCCTGGGTGCCTGGAACCGACTCCAGCTGGAATCCAGAGAACTTTTGAGAGTAGCTGAAAGAGACACAAGAGTCCCTGTGGGCTGAGGGCAAAGACCTGAGAGAGACCAGGGAGGATCTCAGTGAGGTCTGTGAGTCTGTAGGTGACTCCGGAATGCAGGAGGCTGACTCCCGCTGGAATCTGGGCGTGGCAGGAGAGTAGCTGGGACAGACAGGGGAGTCCCAGGGGGCTGGGGGTGAAGACATGAGAGAGACCGGGGAGTAACTCAGTGAAACTGGGGAGTGTGTAGGTGATCCCTGGGTGCCTGGAACTGACTCCCGCTGAAATCTGGGCGTGGCTGGAGAGTAGCGGGGACACACAGGAGAGTCCCTGAGGGCTGGGGGTGAAGACATGAGAGAGACCGGGGAGTAACTCAGTGAAACTGGTGAGTTTGGTGGTGACTCCGGGGTGCCTGGAACTGATTCCGGCTGACATCTGGGCGTGGCTGGAGAGTAGCTGGGACAGGCAGGAGAGTCCCTGAGGGGTGGTGAAGACATGAGAGAGACTGGAGAGTAATTGAGTGAAACTGGTGAGTTTGGTGGTGATTCCGGGGCGCCTGGAACTGACTCCCGCTGAAATGTGGGCGTGGTTTGAGAGTAGTTGGGACCCACAGGAGAGTCCCCGAGGGCTGGTGAAGACATGAGGGAGACTGGGGAGTAATTGAGTGAAATTGGTGAGTTCGGTGGTGATTCCGGGGTGCCTGGAAGTGACTCCCGCTGAAATGTGGGCGTGGTTGGAGAGTAGCTGGGACAGGCAGGAGAGTCCCTGAGGGATGGTGAAGACATGAGAGAGACTGGGGAGTAACGCAGTGAAATGGGTGAGTTTGGTGGTGATTTCTGGGTGCCTGCAACTGACTCTCGCTGAAATGTGGGCGTGGTTGGAGAGTAGCTGGGACAGACAGGAGAGTCCCTGAGGGTTGGGGATAAAGACGTGCTAGAGACTGGGGAGTAACTCAGTGAAAGTGGTGAGCTTGCTGGTGATCCCTGGGTTGCTGGAACTGACTCCCGCTGAAATGTGGGCGTGGTTGGATAGTAGTTGAGAGAGACAGGAGGGTCCGTAAGGGCTGGGGGTGAAGACGTGAGAGAGACTGGCGAGGATCTCACTGAAGTCTGTGAGTTTGTAGGTGCTTCTGGGGTGTGGGAGACCGACTCCCGCTGAAATCTGGGCGTAGTTGGAGAGTAGCTGGGACAGACAGGAGAGTCATTGACGGCTGGGGGTGAGCTGCTGGATGATGGCAGTAGGAACATATGGTATATTATTGATGAATGAGGTGACTGTGAAGAATCTCCGGAGGAGGACACGGGAGAGCACAATGACAAGAGTGACTGTCCTGCTTGGTTAGGAAAGGGAAATGTAACGTTGTGAAATTCTGTTGATGATGGATGTGAGAGTGGTGAAGCCCTGCGGGATGATGTAGAGTACTTCCACATCCCTGGTGGGGAGCTGACCCGTGGGTCTGAGTTTCTGGGAGGGGAGAGGGAGAAGCTGGCTGAGGCGGGCATGAATCCCGAGGCGTCAGGGATGGGGGACCGCTCACAATCTCCCGAAGCCTGTGAGTCTCTGGGGGACTCCTGGGTGCATGGGGCTGACTCCCGCAGAAACCTGGGGATGGCTGGAGAGTAAGTGGGAGACACGGGGGAGTCCCTGAGGCCTGGGGTTGAAGAGATGAAAGACATAGGGGAGGAGCACCGTGAAGCCCGTGAGTTTGTAGGTGATTCCTGGGTGTGGGGGGCTGACTCCAGCTGAACTCTGGGGTTGTTTGGAGAGTAGCTGGGAGACACAAGAGTCTCCCCGAGAGCTGGTTGTGAGCTGCTGGGTGATGGCAGTAAGAACATGTGGCATATTATTGATGAACCTGGTGACTCTAAAGAATCCCCAGAGGAGGACACGGGAGAGCCCAAAGGCTTCATTGATTGCCCATCACGGTGAGGAAAGGGAAATGGGAGCTTGTGGGATTCTGGTGATGACAGAGGTGAGTGTGGTGAAGCCCTAGGGGATGGTGAATGGTAGCTCCGGATCCCTGGTGAGGAGCTTCCTCTTAAGTCTGAGTTTCTGAGAGGGGAGAGGGAGAAGCTGGGTGAGGCTAGCATGGATCTTGGGGAGTCTGGGCTGGGGGACCGTTCATAAGAAGAGCCAGACAAGACCCTACTGTTCTTAGGTGCAGACATGACTAGGAAACCTGTAGCTCCCAGGGACCCCTACCAATTTTCTAACCCGCAGAATGAACGAGTGTGTGTGTGTTTGTGTGTGTGTGTGTGTGTGTGTTGTGAGGTATGTGCTCCTCAAGAAAATGGAAATAAACCAACCAATGAGACAGACAGACAGACAGACAGACAGGCAGAGATACACTTACCCAAGTGTTCTGTCCTGTCCTCTGAATCCGCTTCCAAGTCGCAAGACGCTGTAAGCTCCAAGTCCACGCAGAGCCCGCAAAACGCTCCGGCCGCTGCTCCGCTCTGCGAAGATCTGAGTACAGGCCCGCCAGGGTGGGTTTAAATAGCCTCGGGCGCAGCCTAGCAGCGGAAAGGGCGGAGCTTCGCTCCTCCTTGCCATCAGTCACCCCCAACTTTCCCAGGCTACACCTCCTAGGAAACTCTTCTCCTGATTTGATTTCACGCGCCACATTTGGGACAATCTAAGAACTTACAAGTTTTCTTGGCCAAATATATTAGGAATTAAATGCACTGAAACACTGAAAACCAACTAGTGGTTCTGTGGTTCTCACCTTGTGGTTTTGACACCAGCAGCGTCCTTTCAACCCTCAAACCCCGGAGATCCACAGATCTGTGTTGTAACAAGCCCTCCCCCTGACCCTGATGCATGGCAGTTGAAGAATTACCCGTGGAAGCGAAAAGACTTTGAAGAAAACGTGGAGATATCCCTTGTATAAACATTCCTTTGCTCTGGAACCACGTAGAGACTTGGGAGCCAGTTGGGTGGAGCATTCGTTGGATGAGGGTGCTCGGGTTAGGAACATCAAGGTGTGGCTCCGGATAATTCAATCACCTAATTAAGTTTCCAGCTATGCTAATCTCTTTTAAAATTCCGTTCATGTAAATTCCTTTACTCAGACTGAGAATGGCAAAGCCTCAACCCCAATTTCCAGGGAGGGTTGAGAGCCTCAGGTTGAGTTGCTCACCAATAGCCTATGGTTTAACCCATCATGCCTATAGAATGAGGTCTCCATAAAAACCCGAAAGGACTGGGTTTAGAGGGCTTCTGGATAACACTTCCAGGAAGGTAGTGCGCCCCTCCCCACATGCCGGGCCCAAAGTCTTTTTTCTGAATTTTTGGCAACATCCGCTATAATAACATGGTAAATGTAAGTGTTTCCCTGCGTGCTGTGAACTCTTCCAGCAAATTAATGCAACTAAAACTGCGAGTGGTGGAAACCCGATTTATAGCCAGTTGCTAAGAAGCAGAGGTAAAACAACGCTGGGCTTCCCATTGTTATTAGAGTGGGAGGCCAGTCTTGCGGGACTGAGCCCTTTGGAATCTAATGCTGTGTCCCGGTAGATAGCGTCATCCTTGAATTACAAGACACACATAGGTTGAGAATAACTTTTCTAGTCATTTGCTGTATGTCTTATTTACAATATGTAACCAAATTCTTTATCCTGACCTTATGGCACCTGGGTTGAGAACCATGATTTGAACCAAAGTGGGTCCGTCACATTCTGAGTTTGAAACTTTAGTTTGCCGCTAGCCTTTTGTTATTGTTTTTCCGTTTCGTTTCGTTTCGTTTCTAAGTTCTGGGGTATATGTGCAGGATGTGCAGATTTGTTACAAAGGTAAACGTGTGCCATGGTGGTTTGCTGCACCTGTCAACCCATCACCTAGTTATTAAGCCCGGCATGCATTAGCTGTTTTTCCTAATGCTCTGCCTCCCGACAGGCCCCAGTGTGTGTTGTTCCCCTTCCTGTGTCCATGTGATCTCATTTTTCAGCTCCCATGATAAGTGAGAATATGGTGTTTGGTTTTCTTTTCCGGATTACTTTGCTGAGGATAATGACTTCACATCACAAGTGCTTCTTTTTTATTTTAGAAAATCGTATTTTATTGAATAAGATTTATTCGCAGAAAAATAAGCTTTAATCTACAATGAATGCCAGACTCTACAGCAGAAAGTAATTTTCTCAGCTTTCCGCACACAAAGGTTCCTACTAAGTGAAAAAAGCCATAAAATTTCATTCACAAATGTACTAGTCTGTCTCAAAACATTTCACATAATCATTCACCGTGCTAATACAATTAGATCAGATATTCAGTCAGGTTAAAGTATCCCTCTAATAACTGTTTTTTAAAATGCTATCAAAATCCACTCCCCAACAGTCTGCCACTGTTAATGGTGTACAGCATTATTGAATACAATGGAATTGATGAAGCCCATATCCACGGACAAACCGTGACTTATGATGGTTTGATATATGATTTTTCAACTTTGTGATGGGTATATTGGGATATTAGATGAGTTTTTGAGTTACACAGTGATTTTGAGTATGTGACCCTGTACTCCAGAAATGGCTGTATAAAGAAAAACAGGCGTACCTAATTAAAATATACTTAGTGACTTGGGAAAAACCAATAGAGGTTTACAATTGATGGAGAATCATCAATGAGAGAGAGCGGTAAATAGTAACAATAACACAATTTTCCGGAAACTGCCGAGGATTTCCCCAAAAAAACGCAGAATGTAGGATGCAGCTAAGGCCTATGAAGCAGAGAGGGCAGAAGGTGTAAGAGAGAAATAGGAGGAAGGAAGGAAGGAAGGAAGGAAGGAAGGAAGGAAGGAAGGAAGGAAGGAAGGAAGGAAGGAAGGAGAGAAGGAAGGAAGGAGAAAACACCCGGTGTTACTAAAACCAAAAAGAAAGAAAATGGTTTCCCACTGTGGGTATGGCTACAATGTGGATGAATGTTGAAAATATTGTGCTAAGTGTAAAGTCAGTCACAAAAGCTCACATATTGTGCAATTGTGTTTATATGAAATGCCCACAATATGGAAATCTATGGATATGGGGTTGATCGCTCTATGTAGTTGTTACCTAGGGCTGAGGGTCAGGGAGAGGGTTTGAGAGAGAATGAGGAGTGACCAATGTTTACAGGGTTTTTCTCTGGTCGGTGGTGATAAAATGTTCTAAAATGGATTGCGAATTAAAATGGAATGTGCACAACCAGAAATACAGTAAAAGCCACTCAATTCATGACTTTTAATGGGGGAATCTTATGTGGCACACTCTCATCGAGACCACGGCAGACAGAGTGAAAGAGGAAAAAGGTGAGTAAAGATCTGAAACGGAGGCAGAAACAGAGAGAATGAATAGCCCTGTGAACGGAAGAGAGAGAGAAAAGGGGAAATGGCCTTATGTACAAATGACAGATCTGCAAGTGGGGCTCACATCAACAGTGTCACTGCCAGGGAGGAGGGTCATGCTAGCCATGTCACCGGTAGTGTCGCCCGCAGGGACGCCGACATGCTGGAGGTTCGTGTCCGCATGGGCTCTGGCAGCCACGTGGGCCAGCAGGAGGGTCCCGCTGCACAGCTGTGGGGTGAGGATAGCCTGGGTGGTGATATCGGCCAATACAGGGGCCTCTTCTGCTGGCAAGAGTGTGACAGTAGCAAGTAGATGGACAGGCCTGTGTGTGAGGACGGAATGCAGGAGAGGCTCTTCTGCGGCTGGGTGTGGGGCCCGCACCAGAAATGTGGAGAAATGGCCAGGTAACTGCGTCATGTTGGCTAGTAGATTGGCCAGGGCTTCGAACTGAAGGACAATAACGGGGAGTAGCTGTCAGGCCCTGGGAGTGTCTGAGTGTAAGTGGAGATGGGTTTGGGGTCACTGCGGGATAGGTGGGAGCCATCCCTGTATAGATACAGGTCATAGGGAGATCGTCTCGTGAGGCCTGTGAGTGTCTAGGGTTCTCCTGGGTGCCTGGGGCTGACTGCGGCAGAAATCTGGGGAAGGCTGGAGAGAAGCTGGGAGACGCAGGAGAGTCCCTGAAGGCTGGGAGTGAAGAGGTGAAGGAAATGGGGGAGGGATGCAGTAAGGTCCGTGAGTCTGCAGGTGATTCCTGGGTGTGGGAAGCTGACTCCAGGTGAAATCGGGAGATGGTTGGAGAGTAGCTGAGAGAGACAGAAGAGTCCCTGAGGGCTGGAGGTGACAACATGAGCGAGAATGGGGAGTAAGTCAGTGAAATTGGTGAGTTTGGTGTTGTGTCCTGGGTGCCTGGAACCGACTCCAGCTGGAATCCAGAGAACTTTTGAGAGTAGCTGAAAGAGACACAAGAGTCCCTGTGGGCTGAGGGCAAAGACCTGAGAGAGACCAGGGAGGATCTCAGTGAGGTCTGTGAGTCTGTAGGTGACTCCGGAATGCAGGAGGCTGACTCCCGCTGGAATCTGGGCGTGGCAGGAGAGTAGCTGGGACAGACAGGGGAGTCCCAGGGGGCTGGGGGTGAAGACATGAGAGAGACCGGGGAGTAACTCAGTGAAACTGGGGAGTGTGTAGGTGATCCCTGGGTGCCTGGAACTGACTCCCGCTGAAATCTGGGCGTGGCTGGAGAGTAGCGGGGACACACAGGAGAGTCCCTGAGGGCTGGGGGTGAAGACATGAGAGAGACCGGGGAGTAACTCAGTGAAACTGGTGAGTTTGGTGGTGACTCCGGGGTGCCTGGAACTGATTCCGGCTGACATCTGGGCGTGGCTGGAGAGTAGCTGGGACAGGCAGGAGAGTCCCTGAGGGGTGGTGAAGACATGAGAGAGACTGGAGAGTAATTGAGTGAAACTGGTGAGTTTGGTGGTGATTCCGGGGCGCCTGGAACTGACTCCCGCTGAAATGTGGGCGTGGTTTGAGAGTAGTTGGGACCCACAGGAGAGTCCCCGAGGGCTGGTGAAGACATGAGGGAGACTGGGGAGTAATTGAGTGAAATTGGTGAGTTCGGTGGTGATTCCGGGGTGCCTGGAAGTGACTTCCGCTGAAATGTGGGCGTGGTTGGAGAGTAGCTGGGACAGGCAGGAGAGTCCCTGAGGGATGGTGAAGACATGAGAGAGACTGGGGAGTAACGCAGTGAAATGGGTGAGTTTGGTGGTGATTTCTGGGTGCCTGCAACTGACTCTCGCTGAAATGTGGGCGTGGTTGGAGAGTAGCTGGGACAGACAGGAGAGTCCCTGAGGGTTGGGGATAAAGACGTGCTAGAGACTGGGGAGTAACTCAGTGAAAGTGGTGAGCTTGCTGGTGATCCCTGGGTTGCTGGAACTGACTCCCGCTGAAATGTGGGCGTGGTTGGATAGTAGTTGAGAGAGACAGGAGGGTCCGTAAGGGCTGGGGGTGAAGACGTGAGAGAGACTGGCGAGGATCTCACTGAAGTCTGTGAGTTTGTAGGTGCTTCTGGGGTGTGGGAGACCGACTCCCGCTGAAATCTGGGCGTAGTTGGAGAGTAGCTGGGACAGACAGGAGAGTCATTGACGGCTGGGGGTGAGCTGCTGGATGATGGCAGTAGGAACATATGGTATATTATTGATGAATGAGGTGACTGTGAAGAATCTCCGGAGGAGGACACGGGAGAGCACAATGACAAGAGTGACTGTCCTGCTTGGTTAGGAAAGGGAAATGTAACGTTGTGAAATTCTGTTGATGATGGATGTGAGAGTGGTGAAGCCCTGCGGGATGATGTAGAGTACTTCCACATCCCTGGTGGGGAGCTGACCCGTGGGTCTGAGTTTCTGGGAGGGGAGAGGGAGAAGCTGGCTGAGGCGGGCATGAATCCCGAGGCGTCAGGGATGGGGGACCGCTCACAATCTCCCGAAGCCTGTGAGTCTCTGGGGGACTCCTGGGTGCATGGGGCTGACTCCCGCAGAAACCTGGGGATGGCTGGAGAGTAAGTGGGAGACACGGGGGAGTCCCTGAGGCCTGGGGTTGAAGAGATGAAAGACATAGGGGAGGAGCACCGTGAGGCCCGTGAGTTTGTAGGTGATTCCTGGGTGTGGGGGGCTGACTCCAGCTGAACTCTGGGGTTGTTTGGAGAGTAGCTGGGAGACACAAGAGTCTCCCCGAGAGCTGGTTGTGAGCTGCTGGGTGATGGCAGTAAGAACATGTGGCATATTATTGATGAACCTGGTGACTCTAAAGAATCCCCAGAGGAGGACACGGGAGAGCCCAAAGGCTTCATTGATTGCCCATCACGGTGAGGAAAGGGAAATGGGAGCTTGTGGGATTCTGGTGATGACAGAGGTGAGTGTGGTGAAGCCCTAGGGGATGGTGAATGGTAGCTCCGGATCCCTGGTGAGGAGCTTCCTCTTAAGTCTGAGTTTCTGAGAGGGGAGAGGGAGAAGCTGGGTGAGGGTAGCATGGATCTTGGGGAGTCCGGGCTGGGGGACCGTTCATAAGAAGAGCCAGACAAGACCCTACTGTTCTTAGGTGCAGACATGACTAGGAAACCTGTAGCTCCCAGGGACCCCTACCAATTTTCTAACCCGCAGAATGAACGAGTGTGTGTGTGGGGGTGTGTGTGTGTGTGTGTGTGTTGTGAGGTATGTGCTAATCAAGAAAATGGAAATAAACCAACCAATGAGACAGACAGACAGACAGACAGACAGACAGGCAGAGATACACTTACCCAAGTGTTCTGTCCTGTCCTCTGAATCCGCTTCCAAGTCGCAAGACGCTGTAAGCTCCAAGTCCACGCAGAGCCCGCAAAACGCTCCGGCCGCTGCTCCGCTCTGCGACGATCTGAGTACAGGCCCGCCAGGGTGGGTTTAAATAGCCTCGGGCGCAGCCTAGCAGCGGAAAGGGCGGAGCTTCGCTCCTCCTTGCCATCAGTCACCCCCAACTTTCCCAGGCTACACCTCCTAGGAAACTCTTCTCCTGATTTGATTTCACGCGCCACATTTGGGACAATCTAAGAACTTACAAGTTTTCTTGGCCAAATATATTAGGAATTAAATGCACTGAAACACTGAAAACCAACTAGTGGTTCTGTGGTTCTCACCTTGTGGTTTTGACACCAGCAGCGTCCTTTCAACCCTCAAACCCCGGAGATCCACAGATCTGTGTTGTAACAAGCCCTCCCCCTGACCCTGATGCATGGCAGTTGAAGAATTACCCGTGGAAGCGAAAAGACTTTGAAGAAAACGTGGAGATATCCCTTGTATAAACATTCCTTTGCTCTGGAACCACGTAGAGACTTGGGAGCCAGTTGGGTGGAGCATTCGTTGGATGAGGGTGCTCGGGTTAGGAACATCAAGGTGTGGCTCCGGATAATTCAATCACCTAATTAAGTTTCCAGCTATGCTAATCTCTTTTAAAATTCCGTTCATGTAAATTCCTTTACTCAGACTGAGAATGGCAAAGCCTCAACCCCAATTTCCAGGGAGGGTTGAGAGCCTCAGGTTGAGTTGCTCACCAATAGCCTATGGTTTAACCCATCATGCCTATAGAATGAGGTCTCCATAAAAACCCGAAAGGACTGGGTTTAGAGGGCTTCTGGATAACACTTCCAGGAAGGTAGTGCGCCCCTCCCCACATGCCGGGCCAAAGTCTTTTTTCTGAATTTTTGGCAACATCCGCTATAATAACATGGTAAATGTAAGTGTTTCCCTGCGTGCTGTGAACTCTTCCAGCAAATTAATGCAACTAAAACTGCGAGTGGTGGAAACCCGATTTATAGCCAGTTGCTAAGAAGCAGAGGTAAAACAACGCTGGGCTTCCCATTGTTATTAGAGTGGGAGGCCAGTCTTGCGGGACTGAGCCCTTTGGAATCTAATGCTGTGTCCCGGTAGATAGCGTCATCCTTGAATTACAAGACACACATAGGTTGAGAATAACTTTTCTAGTCATTTGCTGTATGTCTTATTTACAATATGTAACCAAATTCTTTATCCTGACCTTATGGCACCTGGGTTGAGAACCATGATTTGAACCAAAGTGGGTCCGTCACATTCTGAGTTTGAAACTTTAGTTTGCCGCTAGCCTTTTGTTATTGTTTTTCCGTTTCGTTTCGTTTCGTTTCTAAGTTCTGGGGTATATGTGCAGGATGTGCAGATTTGTTACAAAGGTAAACGTGTGCCATGGTGGTTTGCTGCACCTGTCAACCCATCACCTAGTTATTAAGCCCGGCATGCATTAGCTGTTTTTCCTAATGCTCTGCCTCCCGACAGGCCCCAGTGTGTGTTGTTCCCCTTCCTGTGTCCATGTGATCTCATTTTTCAGCTCCCATGATAAGTGAGAATATGGTGTTTGGTTTTCTTTTCCGGATTACTTTGCTGAGGATAATGACTTCACATCACAAGTGCTTCTTTTTTATTTTAGAAAATCGTATTTTATTGAATAAGATTTATTCGCAGAAAAATAAGCTTTAATCTACAATGAATGCCAGACTCTACAGCAGAAAGTAATTTTCTCAGCTTTCCGCACACAAAGGTTCCTACTAAGTGAAAAAAGCCATAAAATTTCATTCACAAATGTACTAGTCTGTCTCAAAACATTTCACATAATCATTCACCGTGCTAATACAATTAGATCAGATATTCAGTCAGGTTAAAGTATCCCTCTAATAACTGTTTTTTAAAATGCTATCAAAATCCACTCCCCAACAGTCTGCCACTGTTAATGGTGTACAGCATTATTGAATACAATGGAATTGATGAAGCCCATATCCACGGACAAACCGTGACTTATGATGGTTTGATATATGATTTTTCAACTTTGTGATGGGTATATTGGGATATTAGATGAGTTTTTGAGTTACACAGTGATTTTGAGTATGTGACCCTGTACTCCAGAAATGGCTGTATAAAGAAAAACAGGCGTACCTAATTAAAATATACTTAGTGACTTGGGAAAAACCAATAGAGGTTTACAATTGATGGAGAATCATCAATGAGAGAGAGCGGTAAATAGTAACAATAACACAATTTTCCGGAAACTGCCGAGGATTTCCCCAAAAAAACGCAGAATGTAGGATGCAGCTAAGGCCTATGAAGCAGAGAGGGCAGAAGGTGTAAGAGAGAAATAGGAGGAAGGAAGGAAGGAAGGAAGGAAGGAAGGAAGGAAGGAGAGAAGGAAGGAAGGAGAAAACACCCGGTGTTACTAAAACCAAAAAGAAAGAAAATGGTTTCCCACTGTGGGTATGGCTACAATGTGGATGAATGTTGAAAATATTGTGCTAAGTGTAAAGTCAGTCACAAAAGCTCACATATTGTGCAATTGTGTTTATATGAAATGCCCACAATATGGAAATCTATGGATATGGGGTTGATCGCTCTATGTAGTTGTTACCTAGGGCTGAGGGTCAGGGAGAGGGTTTGAGAGAGAATGAGGAGTGACCAATGTTTACAGGGTTTTTCTCTGGTCGGTGGTGATAAAATGTTCTAAAATGGATTGCGAATTAAAATGGAATGTGCACAACCAGAAATACAGTAAAAGCCACTCAATTCATGACTTTTAATGGGGGAATCTTATGTGGCACACTCTCATCGAGACCACGGCAGACAGAGTGAAAGAGGAAAAAGGTGAGTAAAGATCTGAAACGGAGGCAGAAACAGAGAGAATGAATAGCCCTGTGAACGGAAGAGAGAGAGAAAAGGGGAAATGGCCTTATGTACAAATGACAGATCTGCAAGTGGGGCTCACATCAACAGTGTCACTGCCAGGGAGGAGGGTCATGCTAGCCATGTCACCGGTAGTGTCGCCCGCAGGGACGCCGACATGCTGGAGGTTCGTGTCCGCATGGGCTCTGGCAGCCACGTGGGCCAGCAGGAGGGTCCCGCTGCACAGCTGTGGGGTGAGGATAGCCTGGGTGGTGATATCGGCCAATACAGGGGCCTCTTCTGCTGGCAAGAGTGTGACAGTAGCAAGTAGATGGACAGGCCTGTGTGTGAGGACGGAATGCAGGAGAGGCTCTTCTGCGGCTGGGTGTGGGGCCCGCACCAGAAATGTGGAGAAATGGCCAGGTAACTGCGTCATGTTGGCTAGTAGATTGGCCAGGGCTTCGAAGTAAAGGACAATAACGGGGAGTAGCTGTCAGGCCCTGGGAGTGTCTGAGTGTAAGTGGAGATGGGTTTGGGGTCACTGCGGGATAGATGGGAGCCATCCCTGTATAGATACAGGTCATAGGGAGATCGTCTCGTGAGGCCTGTGAGTGTCTAGGGTTCTCCTGGGTGCCTGGGGCTGACTGCGGCAGAAATCTGGGGAAGGCTGGAGAGAAGCTGGGAGACGCAGGAGAGTCCCTGAAGGCTGGGAGTGAAGAGGTGAAGGAAATGGGGGAGGGATGCAGTAAGGTCCGTGAGTCTGCAGGTGATTCCTGGGTGTGGGAAGCTGACTCCAGGTGAAATCGGGAGATGGTCGGAGAGTAGCTGAGAGAGACAGAAGAGTCCCTGAGGGCTGGAGGTGACAACATGAGCGAGAATGGGGAGTAAGTCAGTGAAATTGGTGAGTTTGGTGTTGTGTCCTGGGTGCCTGGAACCGACTCCAGCTGGAATCCAGAGAACTTTTGAGAGTAGCTGAAAGAGACACAAGAGTCCCTGTGGGCTGAGGGCAAAGACCTGAGAGAGACCAGGGAGGATCTCAGTGAGGTCTGTGAGTCTGTAGGTGACTCCGGAATGCAGGAGGCTGACTCCCGCTGGAATCTGGGCGTGGCAGGAGAGTAGCTGGGACAGACAGGGGAGTCCCAGGGGGCTGGGGGTGAAGACATGAGAGAGACCGGGGAGTAACTCAGTGAAACTGGGGAGTGTGTAGGTGATCCCTGGGTGCCTGGAACTGACTCCCGCTGAAATCTGGGCGTGGCTGGAGAGTAGCGGGGACACACAGGAGAGTCCCTGAGGGCTGGGGTTGAAGACATGAGAGAGACCGGGGAGTAACTCAGTGAAACTGGTGAGTTTGGTGGTGACTCCGGGGTGCCTGGAACTGATTCCGGCTGACATCTGGGCGTGGCTGGAGAGTAGCTGGGACAGGCAGGAGAGTCCCTGAGGGGTGGTGAAGACATGAGAGAGACTGGAGAGTAATTGAGTGAAACTGGTGAGTTTGGTGGTGATTCCGGGGCGCCTGGAACTGACTCCCGCTGAAATGTGGGCGTGGTTTGAGAGTAGTTGGGACCCACAGGAGAGTCCCCGAGGGCTGGTGAAGACATGAGGGAGACTGGGGAGTAATTGAGTGAAATTGGTGAGTTCGGTGGTGATTCCGGGGTGCCTGGAAGTGACTCCCGCTGAAATGTGGGCGTGGTTGGAGAGTAGCTGGGACAGGCAGGAGAGTCCCTGAGGGATGGTGAAGACATGAGAGAGACTGGGGAGTAACGCAGTGAAATGGGTGAGTTTGGTGGTGATTTCTGGGTGCCTGCAACTGACTCTCGCTGAAATGTGGGCGTGGTTGGAGAGTAGCTGGGACAGACAGGAGAGTCCCTGAGGGTTGGGGATAAAGACGTGCTAGAGACTGGGGAGTAACTCAGTGAAAGTGGTGAGCTTGCTGGTGATCCCTGGGTTGCTGGAACTGACTCCCGCTGAAATGTGGGTGTGGTTGGATAGTAGTTGAGAGAGACAGGAGGGTCCGTAAGGGCTGGGGGTGAAGACGTGAGAGAGACTGGCGAGGATCTCACTGAAGTCTGTGAGTTTGTAGGTGCTTCTGGGGTGTGGGAGACCGACTCCCGCTGAAATCTGGGCGTAGTTGGAGAGTAGCTGGGACAGACAGGAGAGTCATTGACGGCTGGGGGTGAGCTGCTGGATGATGGCAGTAGGAACATATGGTATATTATTGATGAATGAGGTGACTGTGAAGAATCTCCGGAGGAGGACACGGGAGAGCACAATGACAAGAGTGACTGTCCTGCTTGGTTAGGAAAGGGAAATGTAACGTTGTGAAATTCTGTTGATGATGGATGTGAGAGTGGTGAAGCCCTGCGGGATGATGTAGAGTACTTCCACATCCCTGGTGGGGAGCTGACCCGTGGGTCTGAGTTTCTGGGAGGGGAGAGGGAGAAGCTGGCTGAGGCGGGCATGAATCCTGAGGCGTCAGGGATGGGGGACCGCTCACAATCTCCCGAAACCTGTGAGTCTCTGGGGGACTCCTGGGTGCATGGGGCTGACTCCCGCAGAAACCTGGGGATGGCTGGAGAGTAAGTGGGAGACACGGGGGAGTCCCTGAGGCCTGGGGTTGAAGAGATGAAAGACATAGGGGAGGAGCACCGTGAGGCCCGTGAGTTTGTAGGTGATTCCTGGGTGTGGGGGGCTGACTCCAGCTGAAATCTGGGGTTGTTTGGAGAGTAGCTGGGAGACACAAGAGTCTCCCCGAGAGCTGGTTGTGAGCTGCTGGGTGATGGCAGTAAGAACATGTGGCATATTATTGATGAACCTGGTGACTCTAAAGAATCCCCAGAGGAGGACACGGGAGAGCCCAAAGGCTTCATTGATTGCCCATCACGGTGAGGAAAGGGAAATGGGAGCTTGTGGGATTCTGGTGATGACAGAGGTGAGTGTGGTGAAGCCCTAGGGGATGGTGAATGGTAGCTCCGGATCCCTGGTGAGGAGCTTCCTCTTAAGTCTGAGTTTCTGAGAGGGGAGAGGGAGAAGCTGGGTGAGGCTAGCATGGATCTTGGGGAGTCCGGGCTGGGGGACCGTTCATAAGAAGAGCCAGACAAGACCCTACTGTTCTTAGGTGCAGACATGACTAGGAAACCTGTAGCTCCCAGGGACCCCTACCAATTTTCTAACCCGCAGAATGAACGAGTGTGTGTGTGGGGGGGTGTGTGTGTGTGTGTGTGTTGTGAGGTATGTGCTAATCAAGAAAATGGAAATAAACCAACCAATGAGACAGACAGACAGACAGACAGACAGACAGGCAGAGATACACTTACCCAAGTGTTCTGTCCTGTCCTCTGAATCCGCTTCCAAGTCGCAAGACGCTGTAAGCTCCAAGTCCACGCAGAGCCCGCAAAACGCTCCGGCCGCTGCTCCGCTCTGCGACGATCTGAGTACAGGCCCGCCAGGGTGGGTTTAAATAGCCTCGGGCGCAGCCTAGCAGCGGAAAGGGCGGAGCTTCGCTCCTCCTTGCCATCAGTCACCCCCAACTTTCCCAGGCTACACCTCCTAGGAAACTCTTCTCCTGATTTGATTTCACGCGCCACATTTGGGACAATCTAAGAACTTACAAGTTTTCTTGGCCAAATATATTAGGAATTAAATGCACTGAAACACTGAAAACCAACTAGTGGTTCTGTGGTTCTCACCTTGTGGTTTTGACACCAGCAGCGTCCTTTCAACCCTCAAACCCCGGAGATCCACAGATCTGTGTTGTAACAAGCCCTCCCCCTGACCCTGATGCATGGCAGTTGAAGAATTACCCGTGGAAGCGAAAAGACTTTGAAGAAAACGTGGAGATATCCCTTGTATAAACATTCCTTTGCTCTGGAACCACGTAGAGACTTGGGAGCCAGTTGGGTGGAGCATTCGTTGGATGAGGGTGCTCGGTTAGGAACATCAAGGTGTGGCTCCGGATAATTCAATCACCTAATTAAGTTTCCAGCTATGCTAATCTCTTTTAAAATTCCGTTCATGTAAATTCCTTTACTCAGACTGAGAATGGCAAAGCCTCAACCCCAATTTCCAGGGAGGGTTGAGAGCCTCAGGTTGAGTTGCTCACCAATAGCCTATGGTTTAACCCATCATGCCTATAGAATGAGGTCTCCATAAAAACCCGAAAGGACTGGGTTTAGAGGGCTTCTGGATAACACTTCCAGGAAGGTAGTGCGCCCCTCCCCACATGCCGGGCCCAAAGTCTTTTTTCTGAATTTTTGGCAACATCCGCTATAATAACATGGTAAATGTAAGTGTTTCCCTGCGTGCTGTGAACTCTTCCAGCAAATTAATGCAACTAAAACTGCGAGTGGTGGAAACCCGATTTATAGCCAGTTGCTAAGAAGCAGAGGTAAAACAACGCTGGGCTTCCCATTGTTATTAGAGTGGGAGGCCAGTCTTGCGGGACTGAGCCCTTTGGAATCTAATGCTGTGTCCCGGTAGATAGCGTCATCCTTGAATTACAAGACACACATAGGTTGAGAATAACTTTTCTAGTCATTTGCTGTATGTCTTATTTACAATATGTAACCAAATTCTTTATCCTGACCTTATGGCACCTGGGTTGAGAACCATGATTTGAACCAAAGTGGGTCCGTCACATTCTGAGTTTGAAACTTTAGTTTGCCGCTAGCCTTTTGTTATTGTTTTTCCGTTTCGTTTCGTTTCGTTTCTAAGTTCTGGGGTATATGTGCAGGATGTGCAGATTTGTTACAAAGGTAAACGTGTGCCATGGTGGTTTGCTGCACCTGTCAACCCATCACCTAGTTATTAAGCCCGGCATGCATTAGCTGTTTTTCCTAATGCTCTGCCTCCCGACAGGCCCCAGTGTGTGTTGTTCCCCTTCCTGTGTCCATGTGATCTCATTTTTCAGCTCCCATGATAAGTGAGAATACGGTGTTTGGTTTTCTTTTCCGGATTACTTTGCTGAGGATAATGACTTCACATCACAAGTGCTTCTTTTTTATTTTAGAAAATCGTATTTTATTGAATAAGATTTATTCGCAGAAAAATAAGCTTTAATCTACAATGAATGCCAGACTCTACAGCAGAAAGTAATTTTCTCAGCTTTCCGCACACAAAGGTTCCTACTAAGTGAAAAAAGCCATAAAATTTCATTCACAAATGTACTAGTCTGTCTCAAAACATTTCACATAATCATTCACCGTGCTAATACAATTAGATCAGATATTCAGTCAGGTTAAAGTATCCCTCTAATAACTGTTTTTTAAAATGCTATCAAAATCCACTCCCCAACAGTCTGCCACTGTTAATGGTGTACAGCATTATTGAATACAATGGAATTGATGAAGCCCATATCCACGGACAAACCGTGACTTATGATGGTTTGATATATGATTTTTCAACTTTGTGATGGGTATATTGGGATATTAGATGAGTTTTTGAGTTACACAGTGATTTTGAGTATGTGACCCTGTACTCCAGAAATGGCTGTATAAAGAAAAACAGGCGTACCTAATTAAAATATACTTAGTGACTTGGGAAAAACCAATAGAGGTTTACAATTGATGGAGAATCATCAATGAGAGAGAGCGGTAAATAGTAACAATAACACAATTTTCCGGAAACTGCCGAGGATTTCCCCAAAAAAACGCAGAATGTAGGATGCAGCTAAGGCCTATGAAGCAGAGAGGGCAGAAGGTGTAAGAGAGAAATAGGAGGAAGGAAGGAAGGAAGGAAGGAAGGAAGGAAGGAAGGAGAGAAGGAAGGAAGGAGAAAACACCCGGTGTTACTAAAACCAAAAAGAAAGAAAATGGTTTCCCACTGTGGGTATGGCTACAATGTGGATGAATGTTGAAAATATTGTGCTAAGTGTAAAGTCAGTCACAAAAGCTCACATATTGTGCAATTGTGTTTATATGAAATGCCCACAATATGGAAATCTATGGATATGGGGTTGATCGCTCTATGTAGTTGTTACCTAGGGCTGAGGGTCAGGGAGAGGGTTTGAGAGAGAATGAGGAGTGACCAATGTTTACAGGGTTTTTCTCTGGTCGGTGGTGATAAAATGTTCTAAAATGGATTGCGAATTAAAATGGAATGTGCACAACCAGAAATACAGTAAAAGCCACTCAATTCATGACTTTTAATGGGGGAATCTTATGTGGCACACTCTCATCGAGACCACGGCAGACAGAGTGAAAGAGGAAAAAGGTGAGTAAAGATCTGAAACGGAGGCAGAAACAGAGAGAATGAATAGCCCTGTGAACGGAAGAGAGAGAGAAAAGGGGAAATGGCCTTATGTACAAATGACAGATCTGCAAGTGGGGCTCACATCAACAGTGTCACTGCCAGGGAGGAGGGTCATGCTAGCCATGTCACCGGTAGTGTCGCCCGCAGGGACGCCGACATGCTGGAGGTTCGTGTCCGCATGGGCTCTGGCAGCCACGTGGGCCAGGAGGAGGGTCCCGCTGCACAGCTGTGGGGTGAGGATAGCCTGGGTGGTGATATCGGCCAATACAGGGGCCTCTTCTGCTGGCAAGAGTGTGACAGTAGCAAGTAGATGGACAGGCCTGTGTGTGAGGACGGAATGCAGGAGAGGCTCTTCTGCGGCTGGGTGTGGGGCCCGCACCAGAAATGTGGAGAAATGGCCAGGTAACTGCGTCATGTTGGCTAGTAGATTGGCCAGGGCTTCGAACTGAAGGACAATAACGGGGAGTAGCTGTCAGGCCCTGGGAGTGTCTGAGTGTAAGTGGAGATGGGTTTGGGGTCACTGCGGGATAGGTGGGAGCCATCCCTGTATAGATACAGGTCATAGGGAGATCGTCTCGTGAGGCCTGTGAGTGTCTAGGGTTCTCCTGGGTGCCTGGGGCTGACTGCGGCAGAAATCTGGGGAAGGCTGGAGAGAAGCTGGGAGACGCAGGAGAGTCCCTGAAGGCTGGGAGTGAAGAGGTGAAGGAAATGGGGGAGGGATGCAGTAAGGTCCGTGAGTCTGCAGGTGATTCCTGGGTGTGGGAAGCTGACTCCAGGTGAAATCGGGAGATGGTCGGAGAGTAGCTGAGAGAGACAGAAGAGTCCCTGAGGGCTGGAGGTGACAACATGAGCGAGAATGGGGAGTAAGTCAGTGAAATTGGTGAGTTTGGTGTTGTGTCCTGGGTGCCTGGAACCGACTCCAGCTGGAATCCAGAGAACTTTTGAGAGTAGCTGAAAGAGACACAAGAGTCGCTGTGGGCTGAGGGCAAAGACCTGAGAGAGACCAGGGAGGATCTCAGTGAGGTCTGTGAGTCTGTAGGTGACTCCGGAATGCAGGAGGCTGACTCCCGCTGGAATCTGGGCGTGGCAGGAGAGTAGCTGGGACAGACAGGGGAGTCCCAGGGGGCTGGGGGTGAAGACATGAGAGAGACCGGGGAGTAACTCAGTGAAACTGGGGAGTGTGTAGGTGATCCCTGGGTGCCTGGAACTGACTCCCGCTGAAATCTGGGCGTGGCTGGAGAGTAGCGGGGACACACAGGAGAGTCCCTGAGGGCTGGGGTTGAAGACATGAGAGAGACCGGGGAGTAACTCAGTGAAACTGGTGAGTTTGGTGGTGACTCCGGGGTGCCTGGAACTGATTCCGGCTGACATCTGGGCGTGGCTGGAGAGTAGCTGGGACAGGCAGGAGAGTCCCTGAGGGGTGGTGAAGACATGAGAGAGACTGGAGAGTAATTGAGTGAAACTGGTGAGTTTGGTGGTGATTCCGGGGCGCCTGGAACTGACTCCCGCTGAAATGTGGGCGTGGTTTGAGAGTAGTTGGGACCCACAGGAGAGTCCCCGAGGGCTGGTGAAGACATGAGGGAGACTGGGGAGTAATTGAGTGAAATTGGTGAGTTTGGTGGTGATTCCGGGGTGCCTGGAAGTGACTCCCGCTGAAATGTGGGCGTGGTTGGAGAGTAGCTGGGACAGGCAGGAGAGTCCCTGAGGGATGGTGAAGACATGAGAGAGACTGGGGAGTAACGCAGTGAAATGGGTGAGTTTGGTGGTGATTTCTGGGTGCCTGCAACTGACTCTCGCTGAAATGTGGGCGTGGTTGGAGAGTAGCTGGGACAGACAGGAGAGTCCCTGAGGGTTGGGGATAAAGACGTGCTAGAGACTGGGGAGTAACTCAGTGAAAGTGGTGAGCTTGCTGGTGATCCCTGGGTTGCTGGAACTGACTCCCGCTGAAATGTGGGCGTGGTTGGATAGTAGTTGAGAGAGACAGGAGGGTCCGTAAGGGCTGGGGGTGAAGACGTGAGAGAGACTGGCGAGGATCTCACTGAAGTCTGTGAGTTTGTAGGTGCTTCTGGGGTGTGGGAGACCGACTCCCGCTGAAATCTGGGCGTAGTTGGAGAGTAGCTGGGACAGACAGGAGAGTCATTGACGGCTGGGGGTGAGCTGCTGGATGATGGCAGTAGGAACATATGGTATATTATTGATGAATGAGGTGACTGTGAAGAATCTCCGGAGGAGGACACGGGAGAGCACAATGACAAGAGTGACTGTCCTGCTTGGTTAGGAAAGGGAAATGTAACGTTGTGAAATTCTGTTGATGATGGATGTGAGAGTGGTGAAGCCCTGCGGGATGATGTAGAGTACTTCCACATCCCTGGTGGGGAGCTGACCCGTGGGTCTGAGTTTCTGGGAGGGGAGAGGGAGAAGCTGGCTGAGGCGGGCTTGAATCCTGAGGCGTCAGGGATGGGGGACCGCTCACAATCTCCCGAAACCTGTGAGTCTCTGGGGGACTCCTGGGTGCATGGGGCTGACTCCCGCAGAAACCTGGGGATGGCTGGAGAGTAAGTGGGAGACACGGGGGAGTCCCTGAGGCCTGGGGTTGAAGAGATGAAAGACATAGGGGAGGAGCACCGTGAGGCCCGTGAGTTTGTAGGTGATTCCTGGGTGTGGGGGGCTGACTCCAGCTGAAATCTGGGGTTGTTTGGAGAGTAGCTGGGAGACACAAGAGTCTCCCCGAGAGCTGGTTGTGAGCTGCTGGGTGATGGCAGTAAGAACATGTGGCATATTATTGATGAACCTGGTGACTCTAAAGAATCCCCAGAGGAGGACACGGGAGAGCCCAAAGGCTTCATTGATTGCCCATCACGGTGAGGAAAGGGAAATGGGAGCTTGTGGGATTCTGGTGATGACAGAGGTGAGTGTGGTGAAGCCCTAGGGGATGGTGAATGGTAGCTCCGGATCCCTGGTGAGGAGCTTCCTCTTAAGTCTGAGTTTCTGAGAGGGGAGAGGGAGAAGCTGGGTGAGGCTAGCATGGATCTTGGGGAGTCCGGGCTGGGGGACCGTTCATAAGAAGAGCCAGACAAGACCCTACTGTTCTTAGGTGCAGACATGACTAGGAAACCTGTAGCTCCCAGGGACCCCTACCAATTTTCTAACCCGCAGAATGAACGAGTGTGTGTGTGGGGGTGTGTGTGTGTCTGTGTGTGTTGTGAGGTATGTGCTAATCAAGAAAATGGAAATAAACCAACCAATGAGACAGACAGACAGACAGACAGACAGACAGGCAGAGATACACTTACCCAAGTGTTCTGTCCTGTCCTCTGAATCCGCTTCCAAGTCGCAAGACGCTGTAAGCTCCAAGTCCACGCAGAGCCCGCAAAACGCTCCGGCCGCTGCTCCGCTCTGCGACGATCTGAGTACAGGCCCGCCAGGGTGGGTTTAAATAGCCTCGGGCGCAGCCTAGCAGCGGAAAGGGCGGAGCTTCGCTCCTCCTTGCCATCAGTCACCCCCAACTTTCCCAGGCTACACCTCCTAGGAAACTCTTCTCCTGATTTGATTTCACGCGCCACATTTGGGACAATCTAAGAACTTACAAGTTTTCTTGGCCAAATATATTAGGAATTAAATGCACTGAAACACTGAAAACCAACTAGTGGTTCTGTGGTTCTCACCTTGTGGTTTTGACACCAGCAGCGTCCTTTCAACCCTCAAACCCCGGAGATCCACAGATCTGTGTTGTAACAAGCCCTCCCCCTGACCCTGATGCATGGCAGTTGAAGAATTACCCGTGGAAGCGAAAAGACTTTGAAGAAAACGTGGAGATATCCCTTGTATAAACATTCCTTTGCTCTGGAACCACGTAGAGACTTGGGAGCCAGTTGGGTGGAGCATTCGTTGGATGAGGGTGCTCGGGTTAGGAACATCAAGGTGTGGCTCCGGATAATTCAATCACCTAATTAAGTTTCCAGCTATGCTAATCTCTTTTAAAATTCCGTTCATGTAAATTCCTTTACTCAGACTGAGAATGGCAAAGCCTCAACCCCAATTTCCAGGGAGGGTTGAGAGCCTCAGGTTGAGTTGCTCACCAATAGCCTATGGTTTAACCCATCATGCCTATAGAATGAGGTCTCCATAAAAACCCGAAAGGACTGGGTTTAGAGGGCTTCTGGATAACACTTCCAGGAAGGTAGTGCGCCCCTCCCCACATGCCGGGCCCAAAGTCTTTTTTCTGAATTTTTGGCAACATCCGCTATAATAACATGGTAAATGTAAGTGTTTCCCTGCGTGCTGTGAACTCTTCCAGCAAATTAATGCAACTAAAACTGCGAGTGGTGGAAACCCGATTTATAGCCAGTTGCTAAGAAGCAGAGGTAAAACAACGCTGGGCTTCCCATTGTTATTAGAGTGGGAGGCCAGTCTTGCGGGACTGAGCCCTTTGGAATCTAATGCTGTGTCCCGGTAGATAGCGTCATCCTTGAATTACAAGACACACATAGGTTGAGAATAACTTTTCTAGTCATTTGCTGTATGTCTTATTTACAATATGTAACCAAATTCTTTATCCTGACCTTATGGCACCTGGGTTGAGAACCATGATTTGAACCAAAGTGGGTCCGTCACATTCTGAGTTTGAAACTTTAGTTTGCCGCTAGCCTTTTGTTATTGTTTTTCCGTTTCGTTTCGTTTCGTTTCTAAGTTCTGGGGTATATGTGCAGGATGTGCAGATTTGTTACAAAGGTAAACGTGTGCCATGGTGGTTTGCTGCACCTGTCAACCCATCACCTAGTTATTAAGCCCGGCATGCATTAGCTGTTTTTCCTAATGCTCTGCCTCCCGACAGGCCCCAGTGTGTGTTGTTCCCCTTCCTGTGTCCATGTGATCTCATTTTTCAGCTCCCATGATAAGTGAGAATATGGTGTTTGGTTTTCTTTTCCGGATTACTTTGCTGAGGATAATGAGTTCACATCACAAGTGCTTCTTTTTTATTTTAGAAAATCGTATTTTATTGAATAAGATTTATTCGCAGAAAAATAAGCTTTAATCTACAATGAATGCCAGACTCTACAGCAGAAAGTAATTTTCTCAGCTTTCCGCACACAAAGGTTCCTACTAAGTGAAAAAAGCCATAAAATTTCATTCACAAATGTACTAGTCTGTCTCAAAACATTTCACATAATCATTCACCGTGCTAATACAATTAGATCAGATATTCAGTCAGGTTAAAGTATCCCTCTAATAACTGTTTTTTAAAATGCTATCAAAATCCACTCCCCAACAGTCTGCCACTGTTAATGGTGTACAGCATTATTGAATACAATGGAATTGATGAAGCCCATATCCACGGACAAACCGTGACTTATGATGGTTTGATATATGATTTTTCAACTTTGTGATGGGTATATTGGGATATTAGATGAGTTTTTGAGTTACACAGTGATTTTGAGTATGTGACCCTGTACTCCAGAAATGGCTGTATAAAGAAAAACAGGCGTACCTAATTAAAATATACTTAGTGACTTGGGAAAAACCAATAGAGGTTTACAATTGATGGAGAATCATCAATGAGAGAGAGCGGTAAATAGTAACAATAACACAATTTTCCGGAAACTGCCGAGGATTTCCCCAAAAAAACGCAGAATGTAGGATGCAGCTAAGGCCTATGAAGCAGAGAGGGCAGAAGGTGTAAGAGAGAAATAGGAGGAAGGAAGGAAGGAAGGAAGGAAGGAAGGAAGGAAGGAGAGAAGGAAGGAAGGAGAAAACACCCGGTGTTACTAAAACCAAAAAGAAAGAAAATGGTTTCCCACTGTGGGTATGGCTACAATGTGGATGAATGTTGAAAATATTGTGCTAAGTGTAAAGTCAGTCACAAAAGCTCACATATTGTGCAATTGTGTTTATATGAAATGCCCACAATATGGAAATCTATGGATATGGGGTTGATCGCTCTATGTAGTTGTTACCTAGGGCTGAGGGTCAGGGAGAGGGTTTGAGAGAGAATGAGGAGTGACCAATGTTTACAGGGTTTTTCTCTGGTCGGTGGTGATAAAATGTTCTAAAATGGATTGCGAATTAAAATGGAATGTGCACAACCAGAAATACAGTAAAAGCCACTCAATTCATGACTTTTAATGGGGGAATCTTATGTGGCACACTCTCATCGAGACCACGGCAGACAGAGTGAAAGAGGAAAAAGGTGAGTAAAGATCTGAAACGGAGGCAGAAACAGAGAGAATGAATAGCCCTGTGAACGGAAGAGAGAGAGAAAAGGGGAAATGGCCTTATGTACAAATGACAGATCTGCAAGTGGGGCTCACATCAACAGTGTCACTGCCAGGGAGGAGGGTCATGCTAGCCATGTCACCGGTAGTGTCGCCCGCAGGGACGCCGACATGCTGGAGGTTCGTGTCCGCATGGGCTCTGGCAGCCACGTGGGCCAGCAGGAGGGTCCCGCTGCACAGCTGTGGGGTGAGGATAGCCTGGGTGGTGATATCGGCCAATACAGGGGCCTCTTCTGCTGGCAAGAGTGTGACAGTAGCAAGTAGATGGACAGGCCTGTGTGTGAGGACGGAATGCAGGAGAGGCTCTTCTGCGGCTGGGTGTGGGGCCCGCACCAGAAATGTGGAGAAATGGCCAGGTAACTGCGTCATGTTGGCTAGTAGATTGGCCAGGGCTTCGAAGTAAAGGACAATAACGGGGAGTAGCTGTCAGGCCCTGGGAGTGTCTGAGTGTAAGTGGAGATGGGTTTGGGGTCACTGCGGGATAGATGGGAGCCATCCCTGTATAGATACAGGTCATAGGGAGATCGTCTCGTGAGGCCTGTGAGTGTCTAGGGTTCTCCTGGGTGCCTGGGGCTGACTGCGGCAGAAATCTGGGGAAGGCTGGAGAGAAGCTGGGAGACGCAGGAGAGTCCCTGAAGGCTGGGAGTGAAGAGGTGAAGGAAATGGGGGAGGGATGCAGTAAGGTCCGTGAGTCTGCAGGTGATTCCTGGGTGTGGGAAGCTGACTCCAGGTGAAATCGGGAGATGGTCGGAGAGTAGCTGAGAGAGACAGAAGAGTCCCTGAGGGCTGGAGGTGACAACATGAGCGAGAATGGGGAGTAAGTCAGTGAAATTGGTGAGTTTGGTGTTGTGTCCTGGGTGCCTGGAACCGACTCCAGCTGGAATCCAGAGAACTTTTGAGAGTAGCTGAAAGAGACACAAGAGTCCCTGTGGGCTGAGGGCAAAGACCTGAGAGAGACCAGGGAGGATCTCAGTGAGGTCTGTGAGTCTGTAGGTGACTCCGGAATGCAGGAGGCTGACTCCCGCTGGAATCTGGGCGTGGCAGGAGAGTAGCTGGGACAGACAGGGGAGTCCCAGGGGGCTGGGGGTGAAGACATGAGAGAGACCGGGGAGTAACTCAGTGAAACTGGGGAGTGTGTAGGTGATCCCTGGGTGCCTGGAACTGACTCCCGCTGAAATCTGGGCGTGGCTGGAGAGTAGCGGGGACACACAGGAGAGTCCCTGAGGGCTGGGGTTGAAGACATGAGAGAGACCGGGGAGTAACTCAGTGAAACTGGTGAGTTTGGTGGTGACTCCTGGGTGCCTGGAACTGATTCCGGCTGACATCTGGGCGTGGCTGGAGAGTAGCTGGGACAGGCAGGAGAGTCCCTGAGGGGTGGTGAAGACATGAGAGAGACTGGAGAGTAATTGAGTGAAACTGGTGAGTTTGGTGGTGATTCCGGGGCGCCTGGAACTGACTCCCGCTGAAATGTGGGCGTGGTTTGAGAGTAGTTGGGACCCACAGGAGAGTCCCCGAGGGCTGGTGAAGACATGAGGGAGACTGGGGAGTAATTGAGTGAAATTGGTGAGTTCGGTGGTGATTCCGGGGTGCCTGGAAGTGACTCCCGCTGAAATGTGGGCGTGGTTGGAGAGTAGCTGGGACAGGCAGGAGAGTCCCTGAGGGATGGTGAAGACATGAGAGAGACTGGGGAGTAACGCAGTGAAATGGGTGAGTTTGGTGGTGATTTCTGGGTGCCTGCAACTGACTCTCGCTGAAATGTGGGCGTGGTTGGAGAGTAGCTGGGACAGACAGGAGAGTCCCTGAGGGTTGGGGATAAAGACGTGCTAGAGACTGGGGAGTAACTCAGTGAAAGTGGTGAGCTTGCTGGTGATCCCTGGGTTGCTGGAACTGACTCCCGCTGAAATGTGGGTGTGGTTGGATAGTAGTTGAGAGAGACAGGAGGGTCCGTAAGGGCTGGGGGTGAAGACGTGAGAGAGACTGGCGAGGATCTCACTGAAGTCTGTGAGTTTGTAGGTGCTTCTGGGGTGTGGGAGACCGACTCCCGCTGAAATCTGGGCGTAGTTGGAGAGTAGCTGGGACAGACAGGAGAGTCATTGACGGCTGGGGGTGAGCTGCTGGATGATGGCAGTAGGAACATATGGTATATTATTGATGAATGAGGTGACTGTGAAGAATCTCCGGAGGAGGACACGGGAGAGCACAATGACAAGAGTGACTGTCCTGCTTGGTTAGGAAAGGGAAATGTAACGTTGTGAAATTCTGTTGATGATGGATGTGAGAGTGGTGAAGCCTTGCGGGATGATGTAGAGTACTTCCACATCCCTGGTGGGGAGCTGACCCGTGGGTCTGAGTTTCTGGGAAGGGAGAGGGAGAAGCTGGCTGAGGCGGGCATGAATCCTGAGGCGTCAGGGATGGGGGACCGCTCACAATCTCCCGAAACCTGTGAGTCTCTGGGGGACTCCTGGGTGCATGGGGCTGACTCCCGCAGAAACCTGGGGATGGCTGGAGAGTAAGTGGGAGACACGGGGGAGTCCCTGAGGCCTGGGGTTGAAGAGATGAAAGACATAGGGGAGGAGCACCGTGAGGCCCGTGAGTTTGTAGGTGATTCCTGGGTGTGGGGGGCTGACTCCAGCTGAAATCTGGGGTTGTTTGGAGAGTAGCTGGGAGACACAAGAGTCTCCCCGAGAGCTGGTTGTGAGCTGCTGGGTGATGGCAGTAAGAACATGTGGCATATTATTGATGAACCTGGTGACTCTAAAGAATCCCCAGAGGAGGACACGGGAGAGCCCAAAGGCTTCATTGATTGCCCATCACGGTGAGGAAAGGGAAATGGGAGCTTGTGGGATTCTGGTGATGACAGAGGTGAGTGTGGTGAAGCCCTAGGGGATGGTGAATGGTAGCTCCGGATCCCTGGTGAGGAGCTTCCTCTTAAGTCTGAGTTTCTGAGAGGGGAGAGGGAGAAGCTGGGTGAGGCTAGCATGGATCTTGGGGAGTCCGGGCTGGGGGACCGTTCATAAGAAGAGCCAGACAAGACCCTACTGTTCTTAGGTGCAGACATGACTAGGAAACCTGTAGCTCCCAGGGACCCCTACCAATTTTCTAACCCGCAGAATGAACGAGTGTGTGTGTGGGTGTGTGTGTGTGTGTGTGTGTGTTGTGAGGTATGTGCTAATCAAGAAAATGGAAATAAACCAACCAATGAGACAGACAGACAGACAGACAGACAGACAGGCAGAGATACACTTACCCAAGTGTTCTGTCCTGTCCTCTGAATCCGCTTCCAAGTCGCAAGACGCTGTAAGCTCCAAGTCCACGCAGAGCCCGCAAAACGCTCCGGCCGCTGCTCCGCTCTGCGACGATCTGAGTACAGGCCCGCCAGGGTGGGTTTAAATAGCCTCGGGCGCAGCCTAGCCGCGGAAAGGGCGGAGCTTCGCTCCTCCTTGCCATCAGTCACCCCCAACTTTCCCAGGCTACACCTCCTAGGAAACTCTTCTCCTGATTTGATTTCACGCGCCACATTTGGGACAATCTAAGAACTTACAAGTTTTCTTGGCCAAATATATTAGGAATTAAATGCACTGAAACACTGAAAACCAACTAGTGGTTCTGTGGTTCTCACCTTGTGGTTTTGACACCAGCAGCGTCCTTTCAACCCTCAAACCCCGGAGATCCACAGATCTGTGTTGTAACAAGCCCTCCCCCTGACCCTGATGCATGGCAGTTGAAGAATTACCCGTGGAAGCGAAAAGACTTTGAAGAAAACGTGGAGATATCCCTTGTATAAACATTCCTTTGCTCTGGAACCACGTAGAGACTTGGGAGCCAGTTGGGTGGAGCATTCGTTGGATGAGGGTGCTCGGGTTAGGAACATCAAGGTGTGGCTCCGGATAATTCAATCACCTAATTAAGTTTCCAGCTATGCTAATCTCTTTTAAAATTCCGTTCATGTAAATTCCTTTACTCAGACTGAGAATGGCAAAGCCTCAACCCCAATTTCCAGGGAGGGTTGAGAGCCTCAGGTTGAGTTGCTCACCAATAGCCTATGGTTTAACCCATCATGCCTATAGAATGAGGTCTCCATAAAAACCCGAAAGGACTGGGTTTAGAGGGCTTCTGGATAACACTTCCAGGAAGGTAGTGCGCCCCTCCCCACATGCCGGGCCCAAAGTCTTTTTTCTGAATTTTTGGCAACATCCGCTATAATAACATGGTAAATGTAAGTGTTTCCCTGCGTGCTGTGAACTCTTCCAGCAAATTAATGCAACTAAAACTGCGAGTGGTGGAAACCCGATTTATAGCCAGTTGCTAAGAAGCAGAGGTAAAACAACGCTGGGCTTCCCATTGTTATTAGAGTGGGAGGCCAGTCTTGCGGGACTGAGCCCTTTGGAATCTAATGCTGTGTCCCGGTAGATAGCGTCATCCTTGAATTACAAGACACACATAGGTTGAGAATAACTTTTCTAGTCATTTGCTGTATGTCTTATTTTCAATATGTAACCAAATTCTTTATCCTGACCTTATGGCACCTGGGTTGAGAACCATGATTTGAACCAAAGTGGGTCCGTCACATTCTGAGTTTGAAACTTTAGTTTGCCGCTAGCCTTTTGTTATTGTTTTTCCGTTTCGTTTCGTTTCGTTTCTAAGTTCTGGGGTATATGTGCAGGATGTGCAGATTTGTTACAAAGGTAAACGTGTGCCATGGTGGTTTGCTGCACCTGTCAACCCATCACCTAGTTATTAAGCCCGGCATGCATTAGCTGTTTTTCCTAATGCTCTGCCTCCCGACAGGCCCCAGTGTGTGTTGTTCCCCTTCCTGTGTCCATGTGATCTCATTTTTCAGCTCCCATGATAAGTGAGAATATGGTGTTTGGTTTTCTTTTCCGGATTACTTTGCTGAGGATAATGACTTCACATCACAAGTGCTTCTTTTTTATTTTAGAAAATCGTATTTTATTGAATAAGATTTATTCGCAGAAAAATAAGCTTTAATCTACAATGAATGCCAGACTCTACAGCAGAAAGTAATTTTCTCAGCTTTCCGCACACAAAGGTTCCTACTAAGTGAAAAAAGCCATAAAATTTCATTCACAAATGTACTAGTCTGTCTCAAAACATTTCACATAATCATTCACCGTGCTAATACAATTAGATCAGATATTCAGTCAGGTTAAAGTATCCCTCTAATAACTGTTTTTTAAAATGCTATCAAAATCCACTCCCCAACAGTCTGCCACTGTTAATGGTGTACAGCATTATTGAATACAATGGAATTGATGAAGCCCATATCCACGGACAAACCGTGACTTATGATGGTTTGATATATGATTTTTCAACTTTGTGATGGGTATATTGGGATATTAGATGAGTTTTTGAGTTACACAGTGATTTTGAGTATGTGACCCTGTACTCCAGAAATGGCTGTATAAAGAAAAACAGGCGTACCTAATTAAAATATACTTAGTGACTTGGGAAAAACCAATAGAGGTTTACAATTGATGGAGAATCATCAATGAGAGAGAGCGGTAAATAGTAACAATAACACAATTTTCCGGAAACTGCCGAGGATTTCCCCAAAACAACGCAGAATGTAGGATGCAGCTAAGGCCTATGAAGCAGAGAGGGCAGAAGGTGTAAGAGAGAAATAGGAGGAAGGAAGGAAGGAAGGAAGGAAGGAAGGAAGGAAGGAAGGAAGGAAGGAAGGAAGGAGAGAAGGAAGGAAGGAGAAAACACCCGGTGTTACTAAAACCAAAAAGAAAGAAAATGGTTTCCCACTGTGGGTATGGCTACAATGTGGATGAATGTTGAAAATATTGTGCTAAGTGTAAAGTCAGTCACAAAAGCTCACATATTGTGCAATTGTGTTTATATGAAATGCCCACAATATGGAAATCTATGGATATGGGGTTGATCGCTCTATGTAGTTGTTACCTAGGGCTGAGGGTCAGGGAGAGGGTTTGAGAGAGAATGAGGAGTGACCAATGTTTACAGGGTTTTTCTCTGGTCGGTGGTGATAAAATGTTCTAAAATGGATTGCGAATTAAAATGGAATGTGCACAACCAGAAATACAGTAAAAGCCACTCAATTCATGACTTTTAATGGGGGAATCTTATGTGGCACACTCTCATCGAGACCACGGCAGACAGAGTGAAAGAGGAAAAAGGTGAGTAAAGATCTGAAACGGAGGCAGAAACAGAGAGAATGAATAGCCCTGTGAACGGAAGAGAGAGAGAAAAGGGGAAATGGCCTTATGTACAAATGACAGATCTGCAAGTGGGGCTCACATCAACAGTGTCACTGCCAGGGAGGAGGGTCATGCTAGCCATGTCACCGGTAGTGTCGCCCGCAGGGACGCCGACATGCTGGAGGTTCGTGTCCGCATGGGCTCTGGCAGCCACGTGGGCCAGCAGGAGGGTCCCGCTGCACAGCTGTGGGGTGAGGATAGCCTGGGTGGTGATATCGGCCAATACAGGGGCCTCTTCTGCTGGCAAGAGTGTGACAGTAGCAAGTAGATGGACAGGCCTGTGTGTGAGGACGGAATGCAGGAGAGGCTCTTCTGCGGCTGGGTGTGGGGCCCGCACCAGAAATGTGGAGAAATGGCCAGGTAACTGCGTCATGTTGGCTAGTAGATTGGCCAGGGCTTCGAACTGAAGGACAATAACGGGGAGTAGCTGTCAGGCCCTGGGAGTGTCTGAGTGTAAGTGGAGATGGGTTTGGGGTCACTGCGGGATAGGTGGGAGCCATCCCTGTATAGATACAGGTCATAGGGAGATCGTCTCGTGAGGCCTGTGAGTGTCTAGGGTTCTCCTGGGTGCCTGGGGCTGACTGCGGCAGAAATCTGGGGAAGGCTGGAGAGAAGCTGGGAGACGCAGGAGAGTCCCTGAAGGCTGGGAGTGAAGAGGTGAAGGAAATGGGGGAGGGATGCAGTAAGGTCCGTGAGTCTGCAGGTGATTCCTGGGTGTGGGAAGCTGACTCCAGGTGAAATCGGGAGATGGTTGGAGAGTAGCTGAGAGAGACAGAAGAGTCCCTGAGGGCTGGAGGTGACAACATGAGCGAGAATGGGGAGTAAGTCAGTGAAATTGGTGAGTTTGGTGTTGTGTCCTGGGTGCCTGGAACCGACTCCAGCTGGAATCCAGAGAACTTTTGAGAGTAGCTGAAAGAGACACAAGAGTCCCTGTGGGCTGAGGGCAAAGACCTGAGAGAGACCAGGGAGGATCTCAGTGAGGTCTGTGAGTCTGTAGGTGACTCCGGAATGCAGGAGGCTGACTCCCGCTGGAATCTGGGCGTGGCAGGAGAGTAGCTGGGACAGACAGGGGAGTCCCAGGGGGCTGGGGGTGAAGACATGAGAGAGACCGGGGAGTAACTCAGTGAAACTGGGGAGTGTGTAGGTGATCCCTGGGTGCCTGGAACTGACTCCCGCTGAAATCTGGGCGTGGCTGGAGAGTAGCGGGGACACACAGGAGAGTCCCTGAGGGCTGGGGGTGAAGACATGAGAGAGACCGGGGAGTAACTCAGTGAAACTGGTGAGTTTGGTGGTGACTCCGGGGTGCCTGGAACTGATTCCGGCTGACATCTGGGCGTGGCTGGAGAGTAGCTGGGACAGGCAGGAGAGTCCCTGAGGGGTGGTGAAGACATGAGAGAGACTGGAGAGTAATTGAGTGAAACTGGTGAGTTTGGTGGTGATTCCGGGGCGCCTGGAACTGACTCCCGCTGAAATGTGGGCGTGGTTTGAGAGTAGTTGGGACCCACAGGAGAGTCCCCGAGGGCTGGTGAAGACATGAGGGAGACTGGGGAGTAATTGAGTGAAATTGGTGAGTTTGGTGGTGATTCCGGGGTGCCTGGAAGTGACTCCCGCTGAAATGTGGGCGTGGTTGGAGAGTAGCTGGGACAGGCAGGAGAGTCCCTGAGGGATGGTGAAGACATGAGAGAGACTGGGGAGTAACGCAGTGAAATGGGTGAGTTTGGTGGTGATTTCTGGGTGCCTGCAACTGACTCTCGCTGAAATGTGGGCGTGGTTGGAGAGTAGCTGGGACAGACAGGAGAGTCCCTGAGGGTTGGGGATAAAGACGTGCTAGAGACTGGGGAGTAACTCAGTGAAAGTGGTGAGCTTGCTGGTGATCCCTGGGTTGCTGGAACTGACTCCCGCTGAAATGTGGGCGTGGTTGGATAGTAGTTGAGAGAGACAGGAGGGTCCGTAAGGGCTGGGAGTGAAGACGTGAGAGAGACTGGCGAGGATCTCACTGAAGTCTGTGAGTTTGTAGGTGCTTCTGGGGTGTGGGAGACCGACTCCCGCTGAAATCTGGGCGTAGTTGGAGAGTAGCTGGGACAGACAGGAGAGTCATTGACGGCTGGGGGTGAGCTGCTGGATGATGGCAGTAGGAACATATGGTATATTATTGATGAATGAGGTGACTGTGAAGAATCTCCGGAGGAGGACACGGGAGAGCACAATGACAAGAGTGACTGTCCTGCTTGGTTAGGAAAGGGAAATGTAACGTTGTGAAATTCTGTTGATGATGGATGTGAGAGTGGTGAAGCCCTGCGGGATGATGTAGAGTACTTCCACATCCCTGGTGGGGAGCTGACCCGTGGGTCTGAGTTTCTGGGAGGGGAGAGGGAGAAGCTGGCTGAGGCGGGCATGAATCCTGAGGCGTCAGGGATGGGGGACCGCTCACAATCTCCCGAAACCTGTGAGTCTCTGGGGGACTCCTGGGTGCATGGGGCTGACTCCCGCAGAAACCTGGGGATGGCTGGAGAGTAAATGGGAGACACGGGGGAGTCCCTGAGGCCTGGGGTTGAAGAGATGAAAGACATAGGGGAGGAGCACCGTGAGGCCCGTGAGTTTGTAGGTGATTCCTGGGTGTGGGGGGCTGACTCCAGCTGAAATCTGGGGTTGTTTGGAGAGTAGCTGGGAGACACAAGAGTCTCCCCGAGAGCTGGTTGTGAGCTGCTGGGTGATGGCAGTAAGAACATGTGGCATATTATTGATGAACCTGGTGACTCTAAAGAATCCCCAGAGGAGGACACGGGAGAGCCCAAAGGCTTCATTGATTGCCCATCACGGTGAGGAAAGGGAAATGGGAGCTTGTGGGATTCTGGTGATGACAGAGGTGAGTGTGGTGAAGCCCTAGGGGATGGTGAATGGTAGCTCCGGATCCCTGGTGAGGAGCTTCCTCTTAAGTCTGAGTTTCTGAGAGGGGAGAGGGAGAAGCTGGGTGAGGCTAGCATGGATCTTGGGGAGTCCGGGCTGGGGGACCGTTCATAAGAAGAGCCAGACAAGACCCTACTGTTCTTAGGTGCAGACATGACTAGGAAACCTGTAGCTCCCAGGGACCCCTACCAATTTTCTAACCCGCAGAATGAACGAGTGTGTGTGTGGGTGTGTGTGTGTGTGTGTGTGTGTTGTGAGGTATGTGCTAATCAAGAAAATGGAAATAAACCAACCAATGAGACAGACAGACAGACAGACAGACAGACAGGCAGAGATACACTTACCCAAGTGTTCTGTCCTGTCCTCTGAATCCGCTTCCAAGTCGCAAGACGCTGTAAGCTCCAAGTCCACGCAGAGCCCGCAAAACGCTCCGGCCGCTGCTCCGCTCTGCGAAGATCTGAGTACAGGCCCGCCAGGGTGGGTTTAAATAGCCTCGGGCGCAGCCTAGCAGCGGAAAGGGCGGAGCTTCGCTCCTCCTTGCCATCAGTCACCCCCAACTTTCCCAGGCTACACCTCCTAGGAAACTCTTCTCCTGATTTGATTTCACGCGCCACATTTGGGACAATCTAAGAACTTACAAGTTTTCTTGGCCAAATATATTAGGAATTAAATGCACTGAAACACTGAAAACCAACTAGTGGTTCTGTGGTTCTCACCTTGTGGTTTTGACACCAGCAGCGTCCTTTCAACCCTCAAACCCCGGAGATCCACAGATCTGTGTTGTAACAAGCCCTCCCCATGACCCTGATGCATGGCAGTTGAAGAATTACCCGTGGAAGCGAAAAGACTTTGAAGAAAACGTGGAGATATCCCTTGTATAAACATTCCTTTGCTCTGGAACCACGTAGAGACTTGGGAGCCAGTTGGGTGGAGCATTCGTTGGATGAGGGTGCTCGGGTTAGGAACATCAAGGTGTGGCTCCGGATAATTCAATCACCTAATTAAGTTTCCAGCTATGCTAATCTCTTTTAAAATTCCGTTCATGTAAATTCCTTTACTCAGACTGAGAATGGCAAAGCCTCAACCCCAATTTCCAGGGAGGGTTGAGAGCCTCAGGTTGAGTTGCTCACCAATAGCCTATGGTTTAACCCATCATGCCTATAGAATGAGGTCTCCATAAAAACCCGAAAGGACTGGGTTTAGAGGGCTTCTGGATAACACTTCCAGGAAGGTAGTGCGCCCCTCCCCACATGCCGGGCCCAAAGTCTTTTTTCTGAATTTTTGGCAACATCCGCTATAATAACATGGTAAATGTAAGTGTTTCCCTGCGTGCTGTGAACTCTTCCAGCAAATTAATGCAACTAAAACTGCGAGTGGTGGAAACCCGATTTATAGCCAGTTGCTAAGAAGCAGAGGTAAAACAACGCTGGGCTTCCCATTGTTATTAGAGTGGGAGGCCAGTCTTGCGGGACTGAGCCCTTTGGAATCTAATGCTGTGTCCCGGTAGATAGCGTCATCCTTGAATTACAAGACACACATAGGTTGAGAATAACTTTTCTAGTCATTTGCTGTATGTCTTATTTACAATATGTAACCAAATTCTTTATCCTGACCTTATGGCACCTGGGTTGAGAACCATGATTTGAACCAAAGTGGGTCCGTCACATTCTGAGTTTGAAACTTTAGTTTGCCGCTAGCCTTTTGTTATTGTTTTTCCGTTTCGTTTCGTTTCGTTTCTAAGTTCTGGGGTATATGTGCAGGATGTGCAGATTTGTTACAAAGGTAAACGTGTGCCATGGTGGTTTGCTGCACCTGTCAACCCATCACCTAGTTATTAAGCCCGGCATGCATTAGCTGTTTTTCCTAATGCTCTGCCTCCCGACAGGCCCCAGTGTGTGTTGTTCCCCTTCCTGTGTCCATGTGATCTCATTATTCAGCTCCCATGATAAGTGAGAATATGGTGTTTGGTTTTCTTTTCCGGATTACTTTGCTGAGGATAATGACTTCACATCACAAGTGCTTCTTTTTTATTTTAGAAAATCGTATTTTATTGAATAAGATTTATTCGCAGAAAAATAAGCTTTAATCTACAATGAATGCCAGACTCTACAGCAGAAAGTAATTTTCTCAGCTTTCCGCACACAAAGGTTCCTAATAAGTGAAAAAAGCCATAAAATTTCATTCACAAATGTACTAGTCTGTCTCAAAACATTTCACATAATCATTCACCGTGCTAATACAATTAGATCAGATATTCAGTCAGGTTAAAGTATCCCTCTAATAACTGTTTTTTAAAATGCTATCAAAATCCACTCCCCAACAGTCTGCCACTGTTAATGGTGTACAGCATTATTGAATACAATGGAATTGATGAAGCCCATATCCACGGACAAACCGTGACTTATGATGGTTTGATATATGATTTTTCAACTTTGTGATGGGTATATTGGGATATTAGATGAGTTTTTGAGTTACACAGTGATTTTGAGTATGTGACCCTGTACTCCAGAAATGGCTGTATAAAGAAAAACAGGCGTACCTAATTAAAATATACTTAGTGACTTGGGAAAAACCAATAGAGGTTTACAATTGATGGAGAATCATCAATGAGAGAGAGCGGTAAATAGTAACAATAACACAATTTTCCGGAAACTGCCGAGGATTTCCCCAAAACAACGCAGAATGTAGGATGCAGCTAAGGCCTATGAAGCAGAGAGGGCAGAAGGTGTAAGAGAGAAATAGGAGGAAGGAAGGAAGGAAGGAAGGAAGGAAGGAAGGAAGGAAGGAGAGAAGGAAGGAAGGAGAAAACACCCGGTGTTACTAAAACCAAAAAGAAAGAAAATGGTTTCCCACTGTGGGTATGGCTACAATGTGGATGAATGTTGAAAATATTGTGCTAAGTGTAAAGTCAGTCACAAAAGCTCACATATTGTGCAATTGTGTTTATATGAAATGCCCACAATATGGAAATCTATGGATATGGGGTTGATCGCTCTATGTAGTTGTTACCTAGGGCTGAGGGTCAGGGAGAGGGTTTGAGAGAGAATGAGGAGTGACCAATGTTTACAGGGTTTTTCTCTGGTCGGTGGTGATAAAATGTTCTAAAATGGATTGCGAATTAAAATGGAATGTGCACAACCAGAAATACAGTAAAAGCCACTCAATTCATGACTTTTAATGGGGGAATCTTATGTGGCACACTCTCATCGAGACCACGGCAGACAGAGTGAAAGAGGAAAAAGGTGAGTAAAGATCTGAAACGGAGGCAGAAACAGAGAGAATGAATAGCCCTGTGAACGGAAGAGAGAGAGAAAAGGGGAAATGGCCTTATGTACAAATGACAGATCTGCAAGTGGGGCTCACATCAACAGTGTCACTGCCAGGGAGGAGGGTCATGCTAGCCATGTCACCGGTAGTGTCGCCCGCAGGGACGCCGACATGCTGGAGGTTCGTGTCCGCATGGGCTCTGGCAGCCACGTGGGCCAGCAGGAGGGTCCCGCTGCACAGCTGTGGGGTGAGGATAGCCTGGGTGGTGATATCGGCCAATACAGGGGCCTCTTCTGCTGGCAAGAGTGTGACAGTAGCAAGTAGATGGACAGGCCTGTGTGTGAGGACGGAATGCAGGAGAGGCTCTTCTGCGGCTGGGTGTGGGGCCCGCACCAGAAATGTGGAGAAATGGCCAGGTAACTGCGTCATGTTGGCTAGTAGATTGGCCAGGGCTTCGAAGTGAAGGACAATAACGGGGAGTAGCTGTCAGGCCCTGGGAGTGTCTGAGTGTAAGTGGAGATGGGTTTGGGGTCACTGCGGGATAGGTGGGAGCCATCCCTGTATAGATACAGGTCATAGGGAGATCGTCTCGTGAGGCCTGTGAGTGTCTAGGGTTCTCCTGGGTGCCTGGGGCTGACTGCGGCAGAAATCTGGGGAAGGCTGGAGAGAAGCTGGGAGACGCAGGAGAGTCCCTGAAGGCTGGGAGTGAAGAGGTGAAGGAAATGGGGGAGGGATGCAGTAAGGTCCGTGAGTCTGCAGGTGATTCCTGGGTGTGGGAAGCTGACTCCAGGTGAAATCGGGAGATGGTTGGAGAGTAGCTGAGAGAGACAGAAGAGTCCCTGAGGGCTGGAGGTGACAACATGAGCGAGAATGGGGAGTAAGTCAGTGAAATTGGTGAGTTTGGTGTTGTGTCCTGGGTGCCTGGAACCGACTCCAGCTGGAATCCAGAGAACTTTTGAGAGTAGCTGAAAGAGACACAAGAGTCCCTGTGGGCTGAGGGCAAAGACCTGAGAGAGACCAGGGAGGATCTCAGTGAGGTCTGTGAGTCTGTAGGTGACTCCGGAATGCAGGAGGCTGACTCCCGCTGGAATCTGGGCGTGGCAGGAGAGTAGCTGGGACAGACAGGGGAGTCCCAGGGGGCTGGGGGTGAAGACATGAGAGAGACCGGGGAGTAACTCAGTGAAACTGGGGAGTGTGTAGGTGATCCCTGGGTGCCTGGAACTGACTCCCGCTGAAATCTGGGCGTGGCTGGAGAGTAGCGGGGACACACAGGAGAGTCCCTGAGGGCTGGGGGTGAAGACATGAGAGAGACCGGGGAGTAACTCAGTGAAACTGGTGAGTTTGGTGGTGACTCCGGGGTGCCTGGAACTGATTCCGGCTGACATCTGGGCGTGGCTGGAGAGTAGCTGGGACAGGCAGGAGAGTCCCTGAGGGGTGGTGAAGACATGAGAGAGACTGGAGAGTAATTGAGTGAAACTGGTGAGTTTGGTGGTGATTCCGGGGCGCCTGGAACTGACTCCCGCTGAAATGTGGGCGTGGTTTGAGAGTAGTTGGGACCCACAGGAGAGTCCCCGAGGGCTGGTGAAGACATGAGGGAGACTGGGGAGTAATTGAGTGAAATTGGTGAGTTTGGTGGTGATTCCGGGGTGCCTGGAAGTGACTCCCGCTGAAATGTGGGCGTGGTTGGAGAGTAGCTGGGACAGGCAGGAGAGTCCCTGAGGGATGGTGAAGACATGAGAGAGACTGGGGAGTAACGCAGTGAAATGGGTGAGTTTGGTGGTGATTTCTGGGTGCCTGCAACTGACTCTCGCTGAAATGTGGGCGTGGTTGGAGAGTAGCTGGGACAGACAGGAGAGTCCCTGAGGGTTGGGGATAAAGACGTGCTAGAGACTGGGGAGTAACTCAGTGAAAGTGGTGAGCTTGCTGGTGATCCCTGGGTTGCTGGAACTGACTCCCGCTGAAATGTGGGCGTGGTTGGATAGTAGTTGAGAGAGACAGGAGGGTCCGTAAGGGCTGGGGGTGAAGACGTGAGAGAGACTGGCGAGGATCTCACTGAAGTCTGTGAGTTTGTAGGTGCTTCTGGGGTGTGGGAGACCGACTCCCGCTGAAATCTGGGCGTAGTTGGAGAGTAGCTGGGACAGACAGGAGAGTCATTGACGGCTGGGGGTGAGCTGCTGGATGATGGCAGTAGGAACATATGGTATATTATTGATGAATGAGGTGACTGTGAAGAATCTCCGGAGGAGGACACGGGAGAGCACAATGACAAGAGTGACTGTCCTGCTTGGTTAGGAAAGGGAAATGTAACGTTGTGAAATTCTGTTGATGATGGATGTGAGAGTGGTGAAGCCCTGCGGGATGATGTAGAGTACTTCCACATCCCTGGTGGGGAGCTGACCCGTGGGTCTGAGTTTCTGGGAGGGGAGAGGGAGAAGCTGGCTGAGGCGGGCATGAATCCTGAGGCGTCAGGGATGGGGGACCGCTCACAATCTCCCGAAACCTGTGAGTCTCTGGGGGACTCCTGGGTGCATGGGGCTGACTCCCGCAGAAACCTGGGGATGGCTGGAGAGTAAGTGGGAGACACGGGGGAGTCCCTGAGGCCTGGGGTTGAAGAGATGAAAGACATAGGGGAGGAGCACCGTGAGGCCCGTGAGTTTGTAGGTGATTCCTGGGTGTGGGGGGCTGACTCCAGCTGAAATCTGGGGTTGTTTGGAGAGTAGCTGGGAGACACAAGAGTCTCCCCGAGAGCTGGTTGTGAGCTGCTGGGTGATGGCAGTAAGAACATGTGGCATATTATTGATGAACCTGGTGACTCTAAAGAATCCCCAGAGGAGGACACGGGAGAGCCCAAAGGCTTCATTGATTGCCCATCACGGTGAGGAAAGGGAAATGGGAGCTTGTGGGATTCTGGTGATGACAGAGGTGAGTGTGGTGAAGCCCTAGGGGATGGTGAATGGTAGCTCCGGATCCCTGGTGAGGAGCTTCCTCTTAAGTCTGAGTTTCTGAGAGGGGAGAGGGAGAAGCTGGGTGAGGCTAGCATGGATCTTGGGGAGTCCGGGCTGGGGGACCGTTCATAAGAAGAGCCAGACAAGACCCTACTGTTCTTAGGTGCAGACATGACTAGGAAACCTGTAGCTCCCAGGGACCCCTACCAATTTTCTAACCCGCAGAATGAACGAGTGTGTGTGTGGGGGGGTGTGTGTGTGTGTGTGTGTTGTGAGGTATGTGCTAATCAAGAAAATGGAAATAAACCAACCAATGAGACAGACAGACAGACAGACAGACAGACAGGCAGAGATACACTTACCCAAGTGTTCTGTCCTGTCCTCTGAATCCGCTTCCAAGTCGCAAGACGCTGTAAGCTCCAAGTCCACGCAGAGCCCGCAAAACGCTCCGGCCGCTGCTCCGCTCTGCGACGATCTGAGTACAGGCCCGCCAGGGTGGGTTTAAATAGCCTCGGGCGCAGCCTAGCAGCGGAAAGGGCGGAGCTTCGCTCCTCCTTGCCATCAGTCACCCCCAACTTTCCCAGGCTACACCTCCTAGGAAACTCTTCTCCTGATTTGATTTCACGCGCCACATTTGGGACAATCTAAGAACTTACAAGTTTTCTTGGCCAAATATATTAGGAATTAAATGCACTGAAACACTGAAAACCAACTAGTGGTTCTGTGGTTCTCACCTTGTGGTTTTGACACCAGCAGCGTCCTTTCAACCCTCAAACCCCGGAGATCCACAGATCTGTGTTGTAACAAGCCCTCCCCCTGACCCTGATGCATGGCAGTTGAAGAATTACCCGTGGAAGCGAAAAGACTTTGAAGAAAACGTGGAGATATCCCTTGTATAAACATTCCTTTGCTCTGGAACCACGTAGAGACTTGGGAGCCAGTTGGGTGGAGCATTCGTTGGATGAGGGTGCTCGGGTTAGGAACATCAAGGTGTGGCTCCGGATAATTCAATCACCTAATTAAGTTTCCAGCTATGCTAATCTCTTTTAAAATTCCGTTCATGTAAATTCCTTTACTCAGACTGAGAATGGCAAAGCCTCAACCCCAATTTCCAGGGAGGGTTGAGAGCCTCAGGTTGAGTTGCTCACCAATAGCCTATGGTTTAACCCATCATGCCTATAGAATGAGGTCTCCATAAAAACCCGAAAGGACTGGGTTTAGAGGGCTTCTGGATAACACTTCCAGGAAGGTAGTGCGCCCCTCCCCACATGCCGGGCCCAAAGTCTTTTTTCTGAATTTTTGGCAACATCCGCTATAATAACATGGTAAATGTAAGTGTTTCCCTGCGTGCTGTGAACTCTTCCAGCAAATTAATGCAACTAAAACTGCGAGTGGTGGAAACCCGATTTATAGCCAGTTGCTAAGAAGCAGAGGTAAAACAACGCTGGGCTTCCCATTGTTATTAGAGTGGGAGGCCAGTCTTGCGGGACTGAGCCCTTTGGAATCTAATGCTGTGTCCCGGTAGATAGCGTCATCCTTGAATTACAAGACACACATAGGTTGAGAATAACTTTTCTAGTCATTTGCTGTATGTCTTATTTTCAATATGTAACCAAATTCTTTATCCTGACCTTATGGCACCTGGGTTGAGAACCATGATTTGAACCAAAGTGGGTCCGTCACATTCTGAGTTTGGAACTTTAGTTTGCCGCTAGCCTTTTGTTATTGTTTTTCCGTTTCGTTTCGTTTCGTTTCTAAGTTCTGGGGTATATGTGCAGGATGTGCAGATTTGTTACAAAGGTAAACGTGTGCCATGGTGGTTTGCTGCACCTGTCAACCCATCACCTAGTTATTAAGCCCGGCATGCATTAGCTGTTTTTCCTAATGCTCTGCCTCCCGACAGGCCCCAGTGTGTGTTGTTCCCCTTCCTGTGTCCATGTGATCTCATTTTTCAGCTCCCATGATAAGTGAGAATATGGTGTTTGGTTTTCTTTTCCGGATTACTTTGCTGAGGATAATGACTTCACATCACAAGTGCTTCTTTTTTATTTTAGAAAATCGTATTTTATTGAATAAGATTTATTCGCAGAAAAATAAGCTTTAATCTACAATGAATGCCAGACTCTACAGCAGAAAGTAATTTTCTCAGCTTTCCGCACACAAAGGTTCCTACTAAGTGAAAAAAGCCATAAAATTTCATTCGCAAATGTACTAGTCTGTCTCAAAACATTTCACATAATCATTCACCGTGCTAATACAATTAGATCAGATATTCAGTCAGGTTAAAGTATCCCTCTAATAACTGTTTTTTAAAATGCTATCAAAATCCACTCCCCAACAGTCTGCCACTGTTAATGGTGTACAGCATTATTGAATACAATGGAATTGATGAAGCCCATATCCACGGACAAACCGTGACTTATGATGGTTTGATATATGATTTTTCAACTTTGTGATGGGTATATTGGGATATTAGATGAGTTTTTGAGTTACACAGTGATTTTGAGTATGTGACCCTGTACTCCAGAAATGGCTGTATAAAGAAAAACAGGCGTACCTAATTAAAATATACTTAGTGACTTGGGAAAAACCAATAGAGGTTTACAATTGATGGAGAATCATCAATGAGAGAGAGCGGTAAATAGTAACAATAACACAATTTTCCGGAAACTGCCGAGGATTTCCCCAAAAAAACGCAGAATGTAGGATGCAGCTAAGGCCTATGAAGCAGAGAGGGCAGAAGGTGTAAGAGAGAAATAGGAGGAAGGAAGGAAGGAAGGAAGGAAGGAAGGAAGGAAGGAAGGAAGGAAGGAAGGAAGGAAGGAGAGAAGGAAGGAAGGAGAAAACACCCGGTGTTACTAAAACCAAAAAGAAAGAAAATGGTTTCCCGCTGTGGGTATGGCTACAATGTGGATGAATGTTGAAAATATTGTGCTAAGTGTAAAGTCAGTCACAAAAGCTCACATATTGTGCAATTGTGTTTATATGAAATGCCCACAATATGGAAATCTATGGATATGGGGTTGATCGCTCTATGTAGTTGTTACCTAGGGCTGAGGGTCAGGGAGAGGGTTTGAGAGAGAATGAGGAGTGACCAATGTTTACAGGGTTTTTCTCTGGTCGGTGGTGATAAAATGTTCTAAAATGGATTGCGAATTAAAATGGAATGTGCACAACCAGAAATACAGTAAAAGCCACTCAATTCATGACTTTTAATGGGGGAATCTTATGTGGCACACTCTCATCGAGACCACGGCAGACAGAGTGAAAGAGGAAAAAGGTGAGTAAAGATCTGAAACGGAGGCAGAAACAGAGAGAATGAATAGCCCTGTGAACGGAAGAGAGAGAGAAAAGGGGAAATGGCCTTATGTACAAATGACAGATCTGCAAGTGGGGCTCACATCAACAGTGTCACTGCCAGGGAGGAGGGTCATGCTAGCCATGTCACCGGTAGTGTCGCCCGCAGGGACGCCGACATGCTGGAGGTTCGTGTCCGCATGGGCTCTGGCAGCCACGTGGGCCAGCAGGAGGGTCCCGCTGCACAGCTGTGGGGTGAGGATAGCCTGGGTGGTGATATCGGCCAATACAGGGGCCTCTTCTGCTGGCAAGAGTGTGACAGTAGCAAGTAGATGGACAGGCCTGTGTGTGAGGACGGAATGCAGGAGAGGCTCTTCTGCGGCTGGGTGTGGGGCCCGCACCAGAAATGTGGAGAAATGGCCAGGTAACTGCGTCATGTTGGCTAGTAGATTGGCCAGGGCTTCGAACTGAAGGACAATAACGGGGAGTAGCTGTCAGGCCCTGGGAGTGTCTGAGTGTAAGTGGAGATGGGTTTGGGGTCACTGCGGGATAGGTGGGAGCCATCCCTGTATAGATACAGGTCATAGGGAGATCGTCTCGTGAGGCCTGTGAGTGTCTAGGGTTCTCCTGGGTGCCTGGGGCTGACTGCGGCAGAAATCTGGGGAAGGCTGGAGAGAAGCTGGGAGACGCAGGAGAGTCCCTGAAGGCTGGGAGTGAAGAGGTGAAGGAAATGGGGGAGGGATGCAGTAAGGTCCGTGAGTCTGCAGGTGATTCCTGGGTGTGGGAAGCTGACTCCAGGTGAAATCGGGAGATGGTTGGAGAGTAGCTGAGAGAGACAGAAGAGTCCCTGAGGGCTGGAGGTGACAACATGAGCGAGAATGGGGAGTAAGTCAGTGAAATTGGTGAGTTTGGTGTTGTGTCCTGGGTGCCTGGAACCGACTCCAGCTGGAATCCAGAGAACTTTTGAGAGTAGCTGAAAGAGACACAAGAGTCCCTGTGGGCTGAGGGCAAAGACCTGAGAGAGACCAGGGAGGATCTCAGTGAGGTCTGTGAGTCTGTAGGTGACTCCGGAATGCAGGAGGCTGACTCCCGCTGGAATCTGGGCGTGGCAGGAGAGTAGCTGGGACAGACAGGGGAGTCCCAGGGGGCTGGGGGTGAAGACATGAGAGAGACCGGGGAGTAACTCAGTGAAACTGGGGAGTGTGTAGGTGATCCCTGGGTGCCTGGAACTGACTCCCGCTGAAATCTGGGCGTGGCTGGAGAGTAGCGGGGACACACAGGAGAGTCCCTGAGGGCTGGGGTTGAAGACATGAGAGAGACCGGGGAGTAACTCAGTGAAACTGGTGAGTTTGGTGGTGACTCCGGGGTGCCTGGAACTGATTCCGGCTGACATCTGGGCGTGGCTGGAGAGTAGCTGGGACAGGCAGGAGAGTCCCTGAGGGGTGGTGAAGACATGAGAGAGACTGGAGAGTAATTGAGTGAAACTGGTGAGTTTGGTGGTGATTCCGGGGCGCCTGGAACTGACTCCCGCTGAAATGTGGGCGTGGTTTGAGAGTAGTTGGGACCCACAGGAGAGTCCCCGAGGGCTGGTGAAGACATGAGGGAGACTGGGGAGTAATTGAGTGAAATTGGTGAGTTCGGTGGTGATTCCGGGGTGCCTGGAAGTGACTCCCGCTGAAATGTGGGCGTGGTTGGAGAGTAGCTGGGACAGGCAGGAGAGTCCCTGAGGGATGGTGAAGACATGAGAGAGACTGGGGAGTAACGCAGTGAAATGGGTGAGTTTGGTGGTGATTTCTGGGTGCCTGCAACTGACTCTCGCTGAAATGTGGGCGTGGTTGGAGAGTAGCTGGGACAGACAGGAGAGTCCCTGAGGGTTGGGGATAAAGACGTGCTAGAGACTGGGGAGTAACTCAGTGAAAGTGGTGAGCTTGCTGGTGATCCCTGGGTTGCTGGAACTGACTCCCGCTGAAATGTGGGTGTGGTTGGATAGTAGTTGAGAGAGACAGGAGGGTCCGTAAGGGCTGGGGGTGAAGACGTGAGAGAGACTGGCGAGGATCTCACTGAAGTCTGTGAGTTTGTAGGTGCTTCTGGGGTGTGGGAGACCGACTCCCGCTGAAATCTGGGCGTAGTTGGAGAGTAGCTGGGACAGACAGGAGAGTCATTGACGGCTGGGGGTGAGCTGCTGGATGATGGCAGTAGGAACATATGGTATATTATTGATGAATGAGGTGACTGTGAAGAATCTCCGGAGGAGGACACGGGAGAGCACAATGACAAGAGTGACTGTCCTGCTTGGTTAGGAAAGGGAAATGTAACGTTGTGAAATTCTGTTGATGATGGATGTGAGAGTGGTGAAGCCCTGCGGGATGATGTAGAGTACTTCCACATCCCTGGTGGGGAGCTGACCCGTGGGTCTGAGTTTCTTGGAGGGGAGAGGGAGAAGCTGGCTGAGGCGGGCATGAATCCTGAGGCGTCAGGGATGGGGGACCGCTCACAATCTCCCGAAACCTGTGAGTCTCTGGGGGACTCCTGGGTGCATGGGGCTGACTCCCGCAGAAACCTGGGGATGGCTGGAGAGTAAGTGGGAGACACGGGGGAGTCCCTGAGGCCTGGGGTTGAAGAGATGAAAGACATAGGGGAGGAGCACCGTGAGGCCCGTGAGTTTGTAGGTGATTCCTGGGTGTGGGGGGCTGACTCCAGCTGAAATCTGGGGTTGTTTGGAGAGTAGCTGGGAGACACAAGAGTCTCCCCGAGAGCTGGTTGTGAGCTGCTGGGTGATGGCAGTAAGAACATGTGGCATATTATTGATGAACCTGGTGACTCTAAAGAATCCCCAGAGGAGGACACGGGAGAGCCCAAAGGCTTCATTGATTGCCCATCACGGTGAGGAAAGGGAAATGGGAGCTTGTGGGATTCTGGTGATGACAGAGGTGAGTGTGGTGAAGCCCTAGGGGATGGTGAATGGTAGCTCCGGATCCCTGGTGAGGAGCTTCCTCTTAAGTCTGAGTTTCTGAGAGGGGAGAGGGAGAAGCTGGGTGAGGCTAGCATGGATCTTGGGGAGTCCGGGCTGGGGGACCGTTCATAAGAAGAGCCAGACAAGACCCTACTGTTCTTAGGTGCAGACATGACTAGGAAACCTGTAGCTCCCAGGGACCCCTACCAATTTTCTAACCCGCAGAATGAACGAGTGTGTGTGTGGGTGTGTGTGTGTGTGTGTGTGTGTTGTGAGGTATGTGCTAATCAAGAAAATGGAAATAAACCAACCAATGAGACAGACAGACAGACAGACAGACAGACAGGCAGAGATACACTTACCCAAGTGTTCTGTCCTGTCCTCTGAATCCGCTTCCAAGTCGCAAGACGCTGTAAGCTCCAAGTCCACGCAGAGCCCGCAAAACGCTCCGGCCGCTGCTCCGCTCTGCGACGATCTGAGTACAGGCCCGCCAGGGTGGGTTTAAATAGCCTCGGGCGCAGCCTAGCCGCGGAAAGGGCGGAGCTTCGCTCCTCCTTGCCATCAGTCACCCCCAACTTTCCCAGGCTACACCTCCTAGGAAACTCTTCTCCTGATTTGATTTCACGCGCCACATTTGGGACAATCTAAGAACTTACAAGTTTTCTTGGCCAAATATATTAGGAATTAAATGCACTGAAACACTGAAAACCAACTAGTGGTTCTGTGGTTCTCACCTTGTGATTTTGACACCAGCAGCGTCCTTTCAACCCTCAAACCCCGGAGATCCACAGATCTGTGTTGTAACAAGCCCTCCCCCTGACCCTGATGCATGGCAGTTGAAGAATTACCCGTGGAAGCGAAAAGACTTTGAAGAAAACGTGGAGATATCCCTTGTATAAACATTCCTTTGCTCTGGAACCACGTAGAGACTTGGGAGCCAGTTGGGTGGAGCATTCGTTGGATGAGGGTGCTCGGGTTAGGAACATCAAGGTGTGGCTCCGGATAATTCAATCACCTAATTAAGTTTCCAGCTATGCTAATCTCTTTTAAAATTCCGTTCATGTAAATTCCTTTACTCAGACTGAGAATGGCAAAGCCTCAACCCCAATTTCCAGGGAGGGTTGAGAGCCTCAGGTTGAGTTGCTCACCAATAGCCTATGGTTTAACCCATCATGCCTATAGAATGAGGTCTCCATAAAAACCCGAAAGGACTGGGTTTAGAGGGCTTCTGGATAACACTTCCAGGAAGGTAGTGCGCCCCTCCCCACATGCCGGGCCCAAAGTCTTTTTTCTGAATTTTTGGCAACATCCGCTATAATAACATGGTAAATGTAAGTGTTTCCCTGCGTGCTGTGAACTCTTCCAGCAAATTAATGCAACTAAAACTGCGAGTGGTGGAAACCCGATTTATAGCCAGTTGCTAAGAAGCAGAGGTAAAACAACGCTGGGCTTCCCATTGTTATTAGAGTGGGAGGCCAGTCTTGCGGGACTGAGCCCTTTGGAATCTAATGCTGTGTCCCGGTAGATAGCGTCATCCTTGAATTACAAGACACACATAGGTTGAGAATAACTTTTCTAGTCATTTGCTGTATGTCTTATTTACAATATGTAACCAAATTCTTTATCCTGACCTTATGGCACCTGGGTTGAGAACCATGATTTGAACCAAAGTGGGTCCGTCACATTCTGAGTTTGAAACTTTAGTTTGCCGCTAGCCTTTTGTTATTGTTTTTCCGTTTCGTTTCGTTTCGTTTCTAAGTTCTGGGGTATATGTGCAGGATGTGCAGATTTGTTACAAAGGTAAACGTGTGCCATGGTGGTTTGCTGCACCTGTCAACCCATCACCTAGTTATTAAGCCCGGCATGCATTAGCTGTTTTTCCTAATGCTCTGCCTCCCGACAGGCCCCAGTGTGTGTTGTTCCCCTTCCTGTGTCCATGTGATCTCATTTTTCAGCTCCCATGATAAGTGAGAATACGGTGTTTGGTTTTCTTTTCCGGATTACTTTGCTGAGGATAATGACTTCACATCACAAGTGCTTCTTTTTTATTTTAGAAAATCGTATTTTATTGAATAAGATTTATTCGCAGAAAAATAAGCTTTAATCTACAATGAATGCCAGACTCTACAGCAGAAAGTAATTTTCTCAGCTTTCCGCACACAAAGGTTCCTACTAAGTGAAAAAAGCCATAAAATTTCATTCACAAATGTACTAGTCTGTCTCAAAACATTTCACATAATCATTCACCGTGCTAATACAATTAGATCAGATATTCAGTCAGGTTAAAGTATCCCTCTAATAACTGTTTTTTAAAATGCTATCAAAATCCACTCCCCAACAGTCTGCCACTGTTAATGGTGTACAGCATTATTGAATACAATGGAATTGATGAAGCCCATATCCACGGACAAACCGTGACTTATGATGGTTTGATATATGATTTTTCAACTTTGTGATGGGTATATTGGGATATTAGATGAGTTTTTGAGTTACACAGTGATTTTGAGTATGTGACCCTGTACTCCAGAAATGGCTGTATAAAGAAAAACAGGCGTACCTAATTAAAATATACTTAGTGACTTGGGAAAAACCAATAGAGGTTTACAATTGATGGAGAATCATCAATGAGAGAGAGCGGTAAATAGTAACAATAACACAATTTTCCGGAAACTGCCGAGGATTTCCCCAAAAAAACGCAGAATGTAGGATGCAGCTAAGGCCTATGAAGCAGAGAGGGCAGAAGGTGTAAGAGAGAAATAGGAGGAAGGAAGGAAGGAAGGAAGGAAGGAAGGAAGGAGAGAAGGAAGGAAGGAGAAAACACCCGGTGTTACTAAAACCAAAAAGAAAGAAAATGGTTTCCCACTGTGGGTATGGCTACAATGTGGATGAATGTTGAAAATATTGTGCTAAGTGTAAAGTCAGTCACAAAAGCTCACATATTGTGCAATTGTGTTTATATGAAATGCCCACAATATGGAAATCTATGGATATGGGGTTGATCGCTCTATGTAGTTGTTACCTAGGGCTGAGGGTCAGGGAGAGGGTTTGAGAGAGAATGAGGAGTGACCAATGTTTACAGGGTTTTTCTCTGGTCGGTGGTGATAAAATGTTCTAAAATGGATTGCGAATTAAAATGGAATGTGCACAACCAGAAATACAGTAAAAGCCACTCAATTCATGACTTTTAATGGGGGAATCTTATGTGGCACACTCTCATCGAGACCACGGCAGACAGAGTGAAAGAGGAAAAAGGTGAGTAAAGATCTGAAACGGAGGCAGAAACAGAGAGAATGAATAGCCCTGTGAACGGAAGAGAGAGAGAAAAGGGGAAATGGCCTTATGTACAAATGACAGATCTGCAAGTGGGGCTCACATCAACAGTGTCACTGCCAGGGAGGAGGGTCATGCTAGCCATGTCACCGGTAGTGTCGCCCGCAGGGACGCCGACATGCTGGAGGTTCGTGTCCGCATGGGCTCTGGCAGCCACGTGGGCCAGCAGGAGGGTCCCGCTGCACAGCTGTGGGGTGAGGATAGCCTGGGTGGTGATATCGGCCAATACAGGGGCCTCTTCTGCTGGCAAGAGTGTGACAGTAGCAAGTAGATGGACAGGCCTGTGTGTGAGGACGGAATGCAGGAGAGGCTCTTCTGCGGCTGGGTGTGGGGCCCGCACCAGAAATGTGGAGAAATGGCCAGGTAACTGCGTCATGTTGGCTAGTAGATTGGCCAGGGCTTCGAACTGAAGGACAATAACGGGGAGTAGCTGTCAGGCCCTGGGAGTGTCTGAGTGTAAGTGGAGATGGGTTTGGGGTCACTGCGGGATAGGTGGGAGCCATCCCTGTATAGATACAGGTCATAGGGAGATCGTCTCGTGAGGCCTGTGAGTGTCTAGGGTTCTCCTGGGTGCCTGGGGCTGACTGCGGCAGAAATCTGGGGAAGGCTGGAGAGAAGCTGGGAGACGCAGGAGAGTCCCTGAAGGCTGGGAGTGAAGAGGTGAAGGAAATGGGGGAGGGATGCAGTAAGGTCCGTGAGTCTGCAGGTGATTCCTGGGTGTGGGAAGCTGACTCCAGGTGAAATCGGGAGATGGTTGGAGAGTAGCTGAGAGAGACAGAAGAGTCCCTGAGGGCTGGAGGTGACAACATGAGCGAGAATGGGGAGTAAGTCAGTGAAATTGGTGAGTTTGGTGTTGTGTCCTGGGTGCCTGGAACCGACTCCAGCTGGAATCCAGAGAACTTTTGAGAGTAGCTGAAAGAGACACAAGAGTCCCTGTGGGCTGAGGGCAAAGACCTGAGAGAGACCAGGGAGGATCTCAGTGAGGTCTGTGAGTCTGTAGGTGACTCCGGAATGCAGGAGGCTGACTCCCGCTGGAATCTGGGCGTGGCAGGAGAGTAGCTGGGACAGACAGGGGAGTCCCAGGGGGCTGGGGGTGAAGACATGAGAGAGACCGGGGAGTAACTCAGTGAAACTGGGGAGTGTGTAGGTGATCCCTGGGTGCCTGGAACTGACTCCCGCTGAAATCTGGGCGTGGCTGGAGAGTAGCGGGGACACACAGGAGAGTCCCTGAGGGCTGGGGTTGAAGACATGAGAGAGACCGGGGAGTAACTCAGTGAAACTGGTGAGTTTGGTGGTGACTCCGGGGTGCCTGGAACTGATTCCGGCTGACATCTGGGCGTGGCTGGAGAGTAGCTGGGACAGGCAGGAGAGTCCCTGAGGGGTGGTGAAGACATGAGAGAGACTGGAGAGTAATTGAGTGAAACTGGTGAGTTTGGTGGTGATTCCGGGGCGCCTGGAACTGACTCCCGCTGAAATGTGGGCGTGGTTTGAGAGTAGTTGGGACCCACAGGAGAGTCCCCGAGGGCTGGTGAAGACATGAGGGAGACTGGGGAGTAATTGAGTGAAATTGGTGAGTTCGGTGGTGATTCCGGGGTGCCTGGAAGTGACTCCCGCTGAAATGTGGGCGTGGTTGGAGAGTAGCTGGGACAGGCAGGAGAGTCCCTGAGGGATGGTGAAGACATGAGAGAGACTGGGGAGTAACGCAGTGAAATGGGTGAGTTTGGTGGTGATTTCTGGGTGCCTGCAACTGACTCTCGCTGAAATGTGGGCGTGGTTGGAGAGTAGCTGGGACAGACAGGAGAGTCCCTGAGGGTTGGGGATAAAGACGTGCTAGAGACTGGGGAGTAACTCAGTGAAAGTGGTGAGCTTGCTGGTGATCCCTGGGTTGCTGGAACTGACTCCCGCTGAAATGTGGGTGTGGTTGGATAGTAGTTGAGAGAGACAGGAGGGTCCGTAAGGGCTGGGGGTGAAGACGTGAGAGAGACTGGCGAGGATCTCACTGAAGTCTGTGAGTTTGTAGGTGCTTCTGGGGTGTGGGAGACCGACTCCCGCTGAAATCTGGGCGTAGTTGGAGAGTAGCTGGGACAGACAGGAGAGTCATTGACGGCTGGGGGTGAGCTGCTGGATGATGGCAGTAGGAACATATGGTATATTATTGATGAATGAGGTGACTGTGAAGAATCTCCGGAGGAGGACACGGGAGAGCACAATGACAAGAGTGACTGTCCTGCTTGGTTAGGAAAGGGAAATGTAACGTTGTGAAATTCTGTTGATGATGGATGTGAGAGTGGTGAAGCCCTGCGGGATGATGTAGAGTACTTCCACATCCCTGGTGGGGAGCTGACCCGTGGGTCTGAGTTTCTTGGAGGGGAGAGGGAGAAGCTGGCTGAGGCGGGCATGAATCCTGAGGCGTCAGGGATGGGGGACCGCTCACAATCTCCCGAAACCTGTGAGTCTCTGGGGGACTCCTGGGTGCATGGGGCTGACTCCCGCAGAAACCTGGGGATGGCTGGAGAGTAAGTGGGAGACACGGGGGAGTCCCTGAGGCCTGGGGTTGAAGAGATGAAAGACATAGGGGAGGAGCACCGTGAGGCCCGTGAGTTTGTAGGTGATTCCTGGGTGTGGGGGGCTGACTCCAGCTGAAATCTGGGGTTGTTTGGAGAGTAGCTGGGAGACACAAGAGTCTCCCCGAGAGCTGGTTGTGAGCTGCTGGGTGATGGCAGTAAGAACATGTGGCATATTATTGATGAACCTGGTGACTCTAAAGAATCCCCAGAGGAGGACACGGGAGAGCCCAAAGGCTTCATTGATTGCCCATCACGGTGAGGAAAGGGAAATGGGAGCTTGTGGGATTCTGGTGATGACAGAGGTGAGTGTGGTGAAGCCCTAGGGGATGGTGAATGGTAGCTCCGGATCCCTGGTGAGGAGCTTCCTCTTAAGTCTGAGTTTCTGAGAGGGGAGAGGGAGAAGCTGGGTGAGGCTAGCATGGATCTTGGGGAGTCCGGGCTGGGGGACCGTTCATAAGAAGAGCCAGACAAGACCCTACTGTTCTTAGGTGCAGACATGACTAGGAAACCTGTAGCTCCCAGGGACCCCTACCAATTTTCTAACCCGCAGAATGAACGAGTGTGTGTGTGGGTGTGTGTGTGTGTGTGTGTGTGTTGTGAGGTATGTGCTAATCAAGAAAATGGAAATAAACCAACCAATGAGACAGACAGACAGACAGACAGACAGACAGGCAGAGATACACTTACCCAAGTGTTCTGTCCTGTCCTCTGAATCCGCTTCCAAGTCGCAAGACGCTGTAAGCTCCAAGTCCACGCAGAGCCCGCAAAACGCTCCGGCCGCTGCTCCGCTCTGCGACGATCTGAGTACAGGCCCGCCAGGGTGGGTTTAAATAGCCTCGGGCGCAGCCTAGCCGCGGAAAGGGCGGAGCTTCGCTCCTCCTTGCCATCAGTCACCCCCAACTTTCCCAGGCTACACCTCCTAGGAAACTCTTCTCCTGATTTGATTTCACGCGCCACATTTGGGACAATCTAAGAACTTACAAGTTTTCTTGGCCAAATATATTAGGAATTAAATGCACTGAAACACTGAAAACCAACTAGTGGTTCTGTGGTTCTCACCTTGTGGTTTTGACACCAGCAGCGTCCTTTCAACCCTCAAACCCCGGAGATCCACAGATCTGTGTTGTAACAAGCCCTCCCCCTGACCCTGATGCATGGCAGTTGAAGAATTACCCGTGGAAGCGAAAAGACTTTGAAGAAAACGTGGAGATATCCCTTGTATAAACATTCCTTTGCTCTGGAACCACGTAGAGACTTGGGAGCCAGTTGGGTGGAGCATTCGTTGGATGAGGGTGCTCGGGTTAGGAACATCAAGGTGTGGCTCCGGATAATTCAATCACCTAATTAAGTTTCCAGCTATGCTAATCTCTTTTAAAATTCCGTTCATGTAAATTCCTTTACTCAGACTGAGAATGGCAAAGCCTCAACCCCAATTTCCAGGGAGGGTTGAGAGCCTCAGGTTGAGTTGCTCACCAATAGCCTATGGTTTAACCCATCATGCCTATAGAATGAGGTCTCCATAAAAACCCGAAAGGACTGGGTTTAGAGGGCTTCTGGATAACACTTCCAGGAAGGTAGTGCGCCCCTCCCCACATGCCGGGCCCAAAGTCTTTTTTCTGAATTTTTGGCAACATCCGCTATAATAACATGGTAAATGTAAGTGTTTCCCTGCGTGCTGTGAACTCTTCCAGCAAATTAATGCAACTAAAACTGCGAGTGGTGGAAACCCGATTTATAGCCAGTTGCTAAGAAGCAGAGGTAAAACAACGCTGGGCTTCCCATTGTTATTAGAGTGGGAGGCCAGTCTTGCGGGACTGAGCCCTTTGGAATCTAATGCTGTGTCCCGGTAGATAGCGTCATCCTTGAATTACAAGACACACATAGGTTGAGAATAACTTTTCTAGTCATTTGCTGTATGTCTTATTTACAATATGTAACCAAATTCTTTATCCTGACCTTATGGCACCTGGGTTGAGAACCATGATTTGAACCAAAGTGGGTCCGTCACATTCTGAGTTTGAAACTTTAGTTTGCCGCTAGCCTTTTGTTATTGTTTTTCCGTTTCGTTTCGTTTCGTTTCTAAGTTCTGGGGTATATGTGCAGGATGTGCAGATTTGTTACAAAGGTAAACGTGTGCCATGGTGGTTTGCTGCACCTGTCAACCCATCACCTAGTTATTAAGCCCGGCATGCATTAGCTGTTTTTCCTAATGCTCTGCCTCCCGACAGGCCCCAGTGTGTGTTGTTCCCCTTCCTGTGTCCATGTGATCTCATTTTTCAGCTCCCATGATAAGTGAGAATACGGTGTTTGGTTTTCTTTTCCGGATTACTTTGCTGAGGATAATGACTTCACATCACAAGTGCTTCTTTTTTATTTTAGAAAATCGTATTTTATTGAATAAGATTTATTCGCAGAAAAATAAGCTTTAATCTACAATGAATGCCAGACTCTACAGCAGAAAGTAATTTTCTCAGCTTTCCGCACACAAAGGTTCCTACTAAGTGAAAAAAGCCATAAAATTTCATTCACAAATGTACTAGTCTGTCTCAAAACATTTCACATAATCATTCACCGTGCTAATACAATTAGATCAGATATTCAGTCAGGTTAAAGTATCCCTCTAATAACTGTTTTTTAAAATGCTATCAAAATCCACTCCCCAACAGTCTGCCACTGTTAATGGTGTACAGCATTATTGAATACAATGGAATTGATGAAGCCCATATCCACGGACAAACCGTGACTTATGATGGTTTGATATATGATTTTTCAACTTTGTGATGGGTATATTGGGATATTAGATGAGTTTTTGAGTTACACAGTGATTTTGAGTATGTGACCCTGTACTCCAGAAATGGCTGTATAAAGAAAAACAGGCGTACCTAATTAAAATATACTTAGTGACTTGGGAAAAACCAATAGAGGTTTACAATTGATGGAGAATCATCAATGAGAGAGAGCGGTAAATAGTAACAATAACACAATTTTCCGGAAACTGCCGAGGATTTCCCCAAAAAAACGCAGAATGTAGGATGCAGCTAAGGCCTATGAAGCAGAGAGGGCAGAAGGTGTAAGAGAGAAATAGGAGGAAGGAAGGAAGGAAGGAAGGAAGGAAGGAAGGAGAGAAGGAAGGAAGGAGAAAACACCCGGTGTTACTAAAACCAAAAAGAAAGAAAATGGTTTCCCACTGTGGGTATGGCTACAATGTGGATGAATGTTGAAAATATTGTGCTAAGTGTAAAGTCAGTCACAAAAGCTCACATATTGTGCAATTGTGTTTATATGAAATGCCCACAATATGGAAATCTATGGATATGGGGTTGATCGCTCTATGTAGTTGTTACCTAGGGCTGAGGGTCAGGGAGAGGGTTTGAGAGAGAATGAGGAGTGACCAATGTTTACAGGGTTTTTCTCTGGTCGGTGGTGATAAAATGTTCTAAAATGGATTGCGAATTAAAATGGAATGTGCACAACCAGAAATACAGTAAAAGCCACTCAATTCATGACTTTTAATGGGGGAATCTTATGTGGCACACTCTCATCGAGACCACGGCAGACAGAGTGAAAGAGGAAAAAGGTGAGTAAAGATCTGAAACGGAGGCAGAAACAGAGAGAATGAATAGCCCTGTGAACGGAAGAGAGAGAGAAAAGGGGAAATGGCCTTATGTACAAATGACAGATCTGCAAGTGGGGCTCACATCAACAGTGTCACTGCCAGGGAGGAGGGTCATGCTAGCCATGTCACCGGTAGTGTCGCCCGCAGGGACGCCGACATGCTGGAGGTTCGTGTCCGCATGGGCTCTGGCAGCCACGTGGGCCAGCAGGAGGGTCCCGCTGCACAGCTGTGGGGTGAGGATAGCCTGGGTGGTGATATCGGCCAATACAGGGGCCTCTTCTGCTGGCAAGAGTGTGACAGTAGCAAGTAGATGGACAGGCCTGTGTGTGAGGACGGAATGCAGGAGAGGCTCTTCTGCGGCTGGGTGTGGGGCCCGCACCAGAAATGTGGAGAAATGGCCAGGTAACTGCGTCATGTTGGCTAGTAGATTGGCCAGGGCTTCGAACTGAAGGACAATAACGGGGAGTAGCTGTCAGGCCCTGGGAGTGTCTGAGTGTAAGTGGAGATGGGTTTGGGGTCACTGCGGGATAGGTGGGAGCCATCCCTGTATAGATACAGGTCATAGGGAGATCGTCTCGTGAGGCCTGTGAGTGTCTAGGGTTCTCCTGGGTGCCTGGGGCTGACTGCGGCAGAAATCTGGGGAAGGCTGGAGAGAAGCTGGGAGACGCAGGAGAGTCCCTGAAGGCTGGGAGTGAAGAGGTGAAGGAAATGGGGGAGGGATGCAGTAAGGTCCGTGAGTCTGCAGGTGATTCCTGGGTGTGGGAAGCTGACTCCAGGTGAAATCGGGAGATGGTTGGAGAGTAGCTGAGAGAGACAGAAGAGTCCCTGAGGGCTGGAGGTGACAACATGAGCGAGAATGGGGAGTAAGTCAGTGAAATTGGTGAGTTTGGTGTTGTGTCCTGGGTGCCTGGAACCGACTCCAGCTGGAATCCAGAGAACTTTTGAGAGTAGCTGAAAGAGACACAAGAGTCCCTGTGGGCTGAGGGCAAAGACCTGAGAGAGACCAGGGAGGATCTCAGTGAGGTCTGTGAGTCTGTAGGTGACTCCGGAATGCAGGAGGCTGACTCCCGCTGGAATCTGGGCGTGGCAGGAGAGTAGCTGGGACAGACAGGGGAGTCCCAGGGGGCTGGGGGTGAAGACATGAGAGAGACCGGGGAGTAACTCAGTGAAACTGGGGAGTGTGTAGGTGATCCCTGGGTGCCTGGAACTGACTCCCGCTGAAATCTGGGCGTGGCTGGAGAGTAGCGGGGACACACAGGAGAGTCCCTGAGGGCTGGGGTTGAAGACATGAGAGAGACCGGGGAGTAACTCAGTGAAACTGGTGAGTTTGGTGGTGACTCCGGGGTGCCTGGAACTGATTCCGGCTGACATCTGGGCGTGGCTGGAGAGTAGCTGGGACAGGCAGGAGAGTCCCTGAGGGGTGGTGAAGACATGAGAGAGACTGGAGAGTAATTGAGTGAAACTGGTGAGTTTGGTGGTGATTCCGGGGCGCCTGGAACTGACTCCCGCTGAAATGTGGGCGTGGTTTGAGAGTAGTTGGGACCCACAGGAGAGTCCCCGAGGGCTGGTGAAGACATGAGGGAGACTGGGGAGTAATTGAGTGAAATTGGTGAGTTCGGTGGTGATTCCGGGGTGCCTGGAAGTGACTCCCGCTGAAATGTGGGCGTGGTTGGAGAGTAGCTGGGACAGGCAGGAGAGTCCCTGAGGGATGGTGAAGACATGAGAGAGACTGGGGAGTAACGCAGTGAAATGGGTGAGTTTGGTGGTGATTTCTGGGTGCCTGCAACTGACTCTCGCTGAAATGTGGGCGTGGTTGGAGAGTAGCTGGGACAGACAGGAGAGTCCCTGAGGGTTGGGGATAAAGACGTGCTAGAGACTGGGGAGTAACTCAGTGAAAGTGGTGAGCTTGCTGGTGATCCCTGGGTTGCTGGAACTGACTCCCGCTGAAATGTGGGCGTGGTTGGATAGTAGTTGAGAGAGACAGGAGGGTCCGTAAGGGCTGGGGGTGAAGACGTGAGAGAGACTGGCGAGGATCTCACTGAAGTCTGTGAGTTTGTAGGTGCTTCTGGGGTGTGGGAGACCGACTCCCGCTGAAATCTGGGCGTAGTTGGAGAGTAGCTGGGACAGACAGGAGAGTCATTGACGGCTGGGGGTGAGCTGCTGGATGATGGCAGTAGGAACATATGGTATATTATTGATGAATAAGGTGACTGTGAAGAATCTCCGGAGGAGGACACGGGAGAGCACAATGACAAGAGTGACTGTCCTGCTTGGTTAGGAAAGGGAAATGTAACGTTGTGAAATTCTGTTGATGATGGATGTGAGAGTGGTGAAGCCCTGCGGGATGATGTAGAGTACTTCCACATCCCTGGTGGGGAGCTGACCCGTGGGTCTGAGTTTCTGGGAGGGGAGAGGGAGAAGCTGGCTGAGGCGGGCATGAATCCTGAGGCGTCAGGGATGGGGGACCGCTCACAATCTCCCGAAACCTGTGAGTCTCTGGGGGACTCCTGGGTGCATGGGGCTGACTCCCGCAGAAACCTGGGGATGGCTGGAGAGTAAGTGGGAGACACGGGGGAGTCCCTGAGGCCTGGGGTTGAAGAGATGAAAGACATAGGGGAGGAGCACCGTGAGGCCCGTGAGTTTGTAGGTGATTCCTGGGTGTGGGGGGCTGACTCCAGCTGAAATCTGGGGTTGTTTGGAGAGTAGCTGGGAGACACAAGAGTCTCCCCGAGAGCTGGTTGTGAGCTGCTGGGTGATGGCAGTAAGAACATGTGGCATATTATTGATGAACCTGGTGACTCTAAAGAATCCCCAGAGGAGGACACGGGAGAGCCCAAAGGCTTCATTGATTGCCCATCACGGTGAGGAAAGGGAAATGGGAGCTTGTGGGATTCTGGTGATGACAGAGGTGAGTGTGGTGAAGCCCTAGGGGATGGTGAATGGTAGCTCCGGATCCCTGGTGAGGAGCTTCCTCTTAAGTCTGAGTTTCTGAGAGGGGAGAGGGAGAAGCTGGGTGAGGCTAGCATGGATCTTGGGGAGTCCGGGCTGGGGGACCGTTCATAAGAAGAGCCAGACAAGACCCTACTGTTCTTAGGTGCAGACATGACTAGGAAACCTGTAGCTCCCAGGGACCCCTACCAATTTTCTAACCCGCAGAATGAACGAGTGTGTGTGTGGGGGGGTGTGTGTGTGTGTGTGTGTTGTGAGGTATGTGCTAATCAAGAAAATGGAAATAAACCAACCAATGAGACAGACAGACAGACAGACAGACAGACAGGCAGAGATACACTTACCCAAGTGTTCTGTCCTGTCCTCTGAATCCGCTTCCAAGTCGCAAGACGCTGTAAGCTCCAAGTCCACGCAGAGCCCGCAAAACGCTCCGGCCGCTGCTCCGCTCTGCGACGATCTGAGTACAGGCCCGCCAGGGTGGGTTTAAATAGCCTCGGGCGCAGCCTAGCAGCGGAAAGGGCGGAGCTTCGCTCCTCCTTGCCATCAGTCACCCCCAACTTTCCCAGGCTACACCTCCTAGGAAACTCTTCTCCTGATTTGATTTCACGCGCCACATTTGGGACAATCTAAGAACTTACAAGTTTTCTTGGCCAAATATATTAGGAATTAAATGCACTGAAACACTGAAAACCAACTAGTGGTTCTGTGGTTCTCACCTTGTGGTTTTGACACCAGCAGCGTCCTTTCAACCCTCAAACCCCGGAGATCCACAGATCTGTGTTGTAACAAGCCCTCCCCCTGACCCTGATGCATGGCAGTTGAAGAATTACCCGTGGAAGCGAAAAGACTTTGAAGAAAACGTGGAGATATCCCTTGTATAAACATTCCTTTGCTCTGGAACCACGTAGAGACTTGGGAGCCAGTTGGGTGGAGCATTCGTTGGATGAGGGTGCTCGGGTTAGGAACATCAAGGTGTGGCTCCGGATAATTCAATCACCTAATTAAGTTTCCAGCTATGCTAATCTCTTTTAAAATTCCGTTCATGTAAATTCCTTTACTCAGACTGAGAATGGCAAAGCCTCAACCCCAATTTCCAGGGAGGGTTGAGAGCCTCAGGTTGAGTTGCTCACCAATAGCCTATGGTTTAACCCATCATGCCTATAGAATGAGGTCTCCATAAAAACCCGAAAGGACTGGGTTTAGAGGGCTTCTGGATAACACTTCCAGGAAGGTAGTGCGCCCCTCCCCACATGCCGGGCCCAAAGTCTTTTTTCTGAATTTTTGGCAACATCCGCTATAATAACATGGTAAATGTAAGTGTTTCCCTGCGTGCTGTGAACTCTTCCAGCAAATTAATGCAACTAAAACTGCGAGTGGTGGAAACCCGATTTATAGCCAGTTGCTAAGAAGCAGAGGTAAAACAACGCTGGGCTTCCCATTGTTATTAGAGTGGGAGGCCAGTCTTGCGGGACTGAGCCCTTTGGAATCTAATGCTGTGTCCCGGTAGATAGCGTCATCCTTGAATTACAAGACACACATAGGTTGAGAATAACTTTTCTAGTCATTTGCTGTATGTCTTATTTTCAATATGTAACCAAATTCTTTATCCTGACCTTATGGCACCTGGGTTGAGAACCATGATTTGAACCAAAGTGGGTCCGTCACATTCTGAGTTTGAAACTTTAGTTTGCCGCTAGCCTTTTGTTATTGTTTTTCCGTTTCGTTTCGTTTCGTTTCTAAGTTCTGGGGTATATGTGCAGGATGTGCAGATTTGTTACAAAGGTAAACGTGTGCCATGGTGGTTTGCTGCACCTGTCAACCCATCACCTAGTCATTAAGCCCGGCATGCATTAGCTGTTTTTCCTAATGCTCTGCCTCCCGACAGGCCCCAGTGTGTGTTGTTCCCCTTCCTGTGTCCATGTGATCTCATTTTTCAGCTCCCATGATAAGTGAGAATATGGTGTTTGGTTTTCTTTTCCGGATTACTTTGCTGAGGATAATGACTTCACATCACAAGTGCTTCTTTTTTATTTTAGAAAATCGTATTTTATTGAATAAGATTTATTCGCAGAAAAATAAGCTTTAATCTACAATGAATGCCAGACTCTACAGCAGAAAGTAATTTTCTCAGCTTTCCCCACACAAAGGTTCCTACTAAGTGAAAAAAGCCATAAAATTTCATTCACAAATGTACTAGTCTGTCTCAAAACATTTCACATAATCATTCACCGTGCTAATACAATTAGATCAGATATTCAGTCAGGTTAAAGTATCCCTCTAATAACTGTTTTTTAAAATGCTATCAAAATCCACTCCCCAACAGTCTGCCACTGTTAATGGTGTACAGCATTATTGAATACAATGGAATTGATGAAGCCCATATCCACGGACAAACCGTGACTTATGATGGTTTGATATATGATTTTTCAACTTTGTGATGGGTATATTGGGATATTAGATGAGTTTTTGAGTTACACAGTGATTTTGAGTATGTGACCCTGTACTCCAGAAATGGCTGTATAAAGAAAAACAGGCGTACCTAATTAAAATATACTTAGTGACTTGGGAAAAACCAATAGAGGTTTACAATTGATGGAGAATCATCAATGAGAGAGAGCGGTAAATAGTAACAATAACACAATTTTCCGGAAACTGCCGAGGATTTCCCCAAAACAACGCAGAATGTAGGATGCAGCTAAGGCCTATGAAGCAGAGAGGGCAGAAGGTGTAAGAGAGAAATAGGAGGAAGGAAGGAAGGAAGGAAGGAAGGAAGGAAGGAAGGAAGGAAGGAAGGAAGGAGAGAAGGAAGGAAGGAGAAAACACCCGGTGTTACTAAAACCAAAAAGAAAGAAAATGGTTTCCCACTGTGGGTATGGCTACAATGTGGATGAATGTTGAAAATATTGTGCTAAGTGTAAAGTCAGTCACAAAAGCTCACATATTGTGCAATTGTGTTTATATGAAATGCCCACAATATGGAAATCTATGGATATGGGGTTGATCGCTCTATGTAGTTGTTACCTAGGGCTGAGGGTCAGGGAGAGGGTTTGAGAGAGAATGAGGAGTGACCAATGTTTACAGGGTTTTTCTCTGGTCGGTGGTGATAAAATGTTCTAAAATGGATTGCGAATTAAAATGGAATGTGCACAACCAGAAATACAGTAAAAGCCACTCAATTCATGACTTTTAATGGGGGAATCTTATGTGGCACACTCTCATCGAGACCACGGCAGACAGAGTGAAAGAGGAAAAAGGTGAGTAAAGATCTGAAACGGAGGCAGAAACAGAGAGAATGAATAGCCCTGTGAACGGAAGAGAGAGAGAAAAGGGGAAATGGCCTTATGTACAAATGACAGATCTGCAAGTGGGGCTCACATCAACAGTGTCACTGCCAGGGAGGAGGGTCATGCTAGCCATGTCACCGGTAGTGTCGCCCGCAGGGACGCCGACATGCTGGAGGTTCGTGTCCGCATGGGCTCTGGCAGCCACGTGGGCCAGCAGGAGGGTCCCGCTGCACAGCTGTGGGGTGAGGATAGCCTGGGTGGTGATATCGGCCAATACAGGGGCCTCTTCTGCTGGCAAGAGTGTGACAGTAGCAAGTAGATGGACAGGCCTGTGTGTGAGGACGGAATGCAGGAGAGGCTCTTCTGCGGCTGGGTGTGGGGCCCGCACCAGAAATGTGGAGAAATGGCCAGGTAACTGCGTCATGTTGGCTAGTAGATTGGCCAGGGCTTCGAACTGAAGGACAATAACGGGGAGTAGCTGTCAGGCCCTGGGAGTGTCTGAGTGTAAGTGGAGATGGGTTTGGGGTCACTGCGGGATAGGTGGGAGCCATCCCTGTATAGATACAGGTCATAGGGAGATCGTCTCGTGAGGCCTGTGAGTGTCTAGGGTTCTCCTGGGTGCCTGGGGCTGACTGCGGCAGAAATCTGGGGAAGGCTGGAGAGAAGCTGGGAGACGCAGGAGAGTCCCTGAAGGCTGGGAGTGAAGAGGTGAAGGAAATGGGGGAGGGATGCAGTAAGGTCCGTGAGTCTGCAGGTGATTCCTGGGTGTGGGAAGCTGACTCCAGGTGAAATCGGGAGATGGTTGGAGAGTAGCTGAGAGAGACAGAAGAGTCCCTGAGGGCTGGAGGTGACAACATGAGCGAGAATGGGGAGTAAGTCAGTGAAATTGGTGAGTTTGGTGTTGTGTCCTGGGTGCCTGGAACCGACTCCAGCTGGAATCCAGAGAACTTTTGAGAGTAGCTGAAAGAGACACAAGAGTCCCTGTGGGCTGAGGGCAAAGACCTGAGAGAGACCAGGGAGGATCTCAGTGAGGTCTGTGAGTCTGTAGGTGACTCCGGAATGCAGGAGGCTGACTCCCGCTGGAATCTGGGCGTGGCAGGAGAGTAGCTGGGACAGACAGGGGAGTCCCAGGGGGCTGGGGGTGAAGACATGAGAGAGACCGGGGAGTAACTCAGTGAAACTGGGGAGTGTGTAGGTGATCCCTGGGTGCCTGGAACTGACTCCCGCTGAAATCTGGGCGTGGCTGGAGAGTAGCGGGGACACACAGGAGAGTCCCTGAGGGCTGGGGGTGAAGACATGAGAGAGACCGGGGAGTAACTCAGTGAAACTGGTGAGTTTGGTGGTGACTCCGGGGTGCCTGGAACTGATTCCGGCTGACATCTGGGCGTGGCTGGAGAGTAGCTGGGACAGGCAGGAGAGTCCCTGAGGGGTGGTGAAGACATGAGAGAGACTGGAGAGTAATTGAGTGAAACTGGTGAGTTTGGTGGTGATTCCGGGGCGCCTGGAACTGACTCCCGCTGAAATGTGGGCGTGGTTTGAGAGTAGTTGGGACCCACAGGAGAGTCCCCGAGGGCTGGTGAAGACATGAGGGAGACTGGGGAGTAATTGAGTGAAATTGGTGAGTTTGGTGGTGATTCCGGGGTGCCTGGAAGTGACTCCCGCTGAAATGTGGGCGTGGTTGGAGAGTAGCTGGGACAGGCAGGAGAGTCCCTGAGGGATGGTGAAGACATGAGAGAGACTGGGGAGTAACGCAGTGAAATGGGTGAGTTTGGTGGTGATTTCTGGGTGCCTGCAACTGACTCTCGCTGAAATGTGGGCGTGGTTGGAGAGTAGCTGGGACAGACAGGAGAGTCCCTGAGGGTTGGGGATAAAGACGTGCTAGAGACTGGGGAGTAACTCAGTGAAAGTGGTGAGCTTGCTGGTGATCCCTGGGTTGCTGGAACTGACTCCCGCTGAAATGTGGGCGTGGTTGGATAGTAGTTGAGAGAGACAGGAGGGTCCGTAAGGGCTGGGAGTGAAGACGTGAGAGAGACTGGCGAGGATCTCACTGAAGTCTGTGAGTTTGTAGGTGCTTCTGGGGTGTGGGAGACCGACTCCCGCTGAAATCTGGGCGTAGTTGGAGAGTAGCTGGGACAGACAGGAGAGTCATTGACGGCTGGGGGTGAGCTGCTGGATGATGGCAGTAGGAACATATGGTATATTATTGATGAATGAGGTGACTGTGAAGAATCTCCGGAGGAGGACACGGGAGAGCACAATGACAAGAGTGACTGTCCTGCTTGGTTAGGAAAGGGAAATGTAACGTTGTGAAATTCTGTTGATGATGGATGTGAGAGTGGTGAAGCCCTGCGGGATGATGTAGAGTACTTCCACATCCCTGGTGGGGAGCTGACCCGTGGGTCTGAGTTTCTTGGAGGGGAGAGGGAGAAGCTGGCTGAGGCGGGCATGAATCCTGAGGCGTCAGGGATGGGGGACCGCTCACAATCTCCCGAAACCTGTGAGTCTCTGGGGGACTCCTGGGTGCATGGGGCTGACTCCCGCAGAAACCTGGGGATGGCTGGAGAGTAAGTGGGAGACACGGGGGAGTCCCTGAGGCCTGGGGTTGAAGAGATGAAAGACATAGGGGAGGAGCACCGTGAGGCCCGTGAGTTTGTAGGTGATTCCTGGGTGTGGGGGGCTGACTCCAGCTGAAATCTGGGGTTGTTTGGAGAGTAGCTGGGAGACACAAGAGTCTCCCCGAGAGCTGGTTGTGAGCTGCTGGGTGATGGCAGTAAGAACATGTGGCATATTATTGATGAACCTGGTGACTCTAAAGAATCCCCAGAGGAGGACACGGGAGAGCCCAAAGGCTTCATTGATTGCCCATCACGGTGAGGAAAGGGAAATGGGAGCTTGTGGGATTCTGGTGATGACAGAGGTGAGTGTGGTGAAGCCCTAGGGGATGGTGAATGGTAGCTCCGGATCCCTGGTGAGGAGCTTCCTCTTAAGTCTGAGTTTCTGAGAGGGGAGAGGGAGAAGCTGGGTGAGGCTAGCATGGATCTTGGGGAGTCCGGGCTGGGGGACCGTTCATAAGAAGAGCCAGACAAGACCCTACTGTTCTTAGGTGCAGACATGACTAGGAAACCTGTAGCTCCCAGGGACCCCTACCAATTTTCTAACCCGCAGAATGAACGAGTGTGTGTGTGGGTGTGTGTGTGTGTGTGTGTGTGTTGTGAGGTATGTGCTAATCAAGAAAATGGAAATAAACCAACCAATGAGACAGACAGACAGACAGACAGACAGACAGGCAGAGATACACTTACCCAAGTGTTCTGTCCTGTCCTCTGAATCCGCTTCCAAGTCGCAAGACGCTGTAAGCTCCAAGTCCACGCAGAGCCCGCAAAACGCTCCGGCCGCTGCTCCGCTCTGCGACGATCTGAGTACAGGCCCGCCAGGGTGGGTTTAAATAGCCTCGGGCGCAGCCTAGCCGCGGAAAGGGCGGAGCTTCGCTCCTCCTTGCCATCAGTCACCCCCAACTTTCCCAGGCTACACCTCCTAGGAAACTCTTCTCCTGATTTGATTTCACGCGCCACATTTGGGACAATCTAAGAACTTACAAGTTTTCTTGGCCAAATATATTAGGAATTAAATGCACTGAAACACTGAAAACCAACTAGTGGTTCTGTGGTTCTCACCTTGTGGTTTTGACACCAGCAGCGTCCTTTCAACCCTCAAACCCCGGAGATCCACAGATCTGTGTTGTAACAAGCCCTCCCCCTGACCCTGATGCATGGCAGTTGAAGAATTACCCGTGGAAGCGAAAAGACTTTGAAGAAAACGTGGAGATATCCCTTGTATAAACATTCCTTTGCTCTGGAACCACGTAGAGACTTGGGAGCCAGTTGGGTGGAGCATTCGTTGGATGAGGGTGCTCGGGTTAGGAACATCAAGGTGTGGCTCCGGATAATTCAATCACCTAATTAAGTTTCCAGCTATGCTAATCTCTTTTAAAATTCCGTTCATGTAAATTCCTTTACTCAGACTGAGAATGGCAAAGCCTCAACCCCAATTTCCAGGGAGGGTTGAGAGCCTCAGGTTGAGTTGCTCACCAATAGCCTATGGTTTAACCCATCATGCCTATAGAATGAGGTCTCCATAAAAACCCGAAAGGACTGGGTTTAGAGGGCTTCTGGATAACACTTCCAGGAAGGTAGTGCGCCCCTCCCCACATGCCGGGCCCAAAGTCTTTTTTCTGAATTTTTGGCAACATCCGCTATAATAACATGGTAAATGTAAGTGTTTCCCTGCGTGCTGTGAACTCTTCCAGCAAATTAATGCAACTAAAACTGCGAGTGGTGGAAACCCGATTTATAGCCAGTTGCTAAGAAGCAGAGGTAAAACAACGCTGGGCTTCCCATTGTTATTAGAGTGGGAGGCCAGTCTTGCGGGACTGAGCCCTTTGGAATCTAATGCTGTGTCCCGGTAGATAGCGTCATCCTTGAATTACAAGACACACATAGGTTGAGAATAACTTTTCTAGTCATTTGCTGTATGTCTTATTTACAATATGTAACCAAATTCTTTATCCTGACCTTATGGCACCTGGGTTGAGAACCATGATTTGAACCAAAGTGGGTCCGTCACATTCTGAGTTTGAAACTTTAGTTTGCCGCTAGCCTTTTGTTATTGTTTTTCCGTTTCGTTTCGTTTCGTTTCTAAGTTCTGGGGTATATGTGCAGGATGTGCAGATTTGTTACAAAGGTAAACGTGTGCCATGGTGGTTTGCTGCACCTGTCAACCCATCACCTAGTTATTAAGCCCGGCATGCATTAGCTGTTTTTCCTAATGCTCTGCCTCCCGACAGGCCCCAGTGTGTGTTGTTCCCCTTCCTGTGTCCATGTGATCTCATTTTTCAGCTCCCATGATAAGTGAGAATACGGTGTTTGGTTTTCTTTTCCGGATTACTTTGCTGAGGATAATGACTTCACATCACAAGTGCTTCTTTTTTATTTTAGAAAATCGTATTTTATTGAATAAGATTTATTCGCAGAAAAATAAGCTTTAATCTACAATGAATGCCAGACTCTACAGCAGAAAGTAATTTTCTCAGCTTTCCGCACACAAAGGTTCCTACTAAGTGAAAAAAGCCATAAAATTTCATTCACAAATGTACTAGTCTGTCTCAAAACATTTCACATAATCATTCACCGTGCTAATACAATTAGATCAGATATTCAGTCAGGTTAAAGTATCCCTCTAATAACTGTTTTTTAAAATGCTATCAAAATCCACTCCCCAACAGTCTGCCACTGTTAATGGTGTACAGCATTATTGAATACAATGGAATTGATGAAGCCCATATCCACGGACAAACCGTGACTTATGATGGTTTGATATATGATTTTTCAACTTTGTGATGGGTATATTGGGATATTAGATGAGTTTTTGAGTTACACAGTGATTTTGAGTATGTGACCCTGTACTCCAGAAATGGCTGTATAAAGAAAAACAGGCGTACCTAATTAAAATATACTTAGTGACTTGGGAAAAACCAATAGAGGTTTACAATTGATGGAGAATCATCAATGAGAGAGAGCGGTAAATAGTAACAATAACACAATTTTCCGGAAACTGCCGAGGATTTCCCCAAAAAAACGCAGAATGTAGGATGCAGCTAAGGCCTATGAAGCAGAGAGGGCAGAAGGTGTAAGAGAGAAATAGGAGGAAGGAAGGAAGGAAGGAAGGAAGGAAGGAAGGAGAGAAGGAAGGAAGGAGAAAACACCCGGTGTTACTAAAACCAAAAAGAAAGAAAATGGTTTCCCACTGTGGGTATGGCTACAATGTGGATGAATGTTGAAAATATTGTGCTAAGTGTAAAGTCAGTCACAAAAGCTCACATATTGTGCAATTGTGTTTATATGAAATGCCCACAATATGGAAATCTATGGATATGGGGTTGATCGCTCTATGTAGTTGTTACCTAGGGCTGAGGGTCAGGGAGAGGGTTTGAGAGAGAATGAGGAGTGACCAATGTTTACAGGGTTTTTCTCTGGTCGGTGGTGATAAAATGTTCTAAAATGGATTGCGAATTAAAATGGAATGTGCACAACCAGAAATACAGTAAAAGCCACTCAATTCATGACTTTTAATGGGGGAATCTTATGTGGCACACTCTCATCGAGACCACGGCAGACAGAGTGAAAGAGGAAAAAGGTGAGTAAAGATCTGAAACGGAGGCAGAAACAGAGAGAATGAATAGCCCTGTGAACGGAAGAGAGAGAGAAAAGGGGAAATGGCCTTATGTACAAATGACAGATCTGCAAGTGGGGCTCACATCAACAGTGTCACTGCCAGGGAGGAGGGTCATGCTAGCCATGTCACCGGTAGTGTCGCCCGCAGGGACGCCGACATGCTGGAGGTTCGTGTCCGCATGGGCTCTGGCAGCCACGTGGGCCAGCAGGAGGGTCCCGCTGCACAGCTGTGGGGTGAGGATAGCCTGGGTGGTGATATCGGCCAATACAGGGGCCTCTTCTGCTGGCAAGAGTGTGACAGTAGCAAGTAGATGGACAGGCCTGTGTGTGAGGACGGAATGCAGGAGAGGCTCTTCTGCGGCTGGGTGTGGGGCCCGCACCAGAAATGTGGAGAAATGGCCAGGTAACTGCGTCATGTTGGCTAGTAGATTGGCCAGGGCTTCGAACTGAAGGACAATAACGGGGAGTAGCTGTCAGGCCCTGGGAGTGTCTGAGTGTAAGTGGAGATGGGTTTGGGGTCACTGCGGGATAGGTGGGAGCCATCCCTGTATAGATACAGGTCATAGGGAGATCGTCTCGTGAGGCCTGTGAGTGTCTAGGGTTCTCCTGGGTGCCTGGGGCTGACTGCGGCAGAAATCTGGGGAAGGCTGGAGAGAAGCTGGGAGACGCAGGAGAGTCCCTGAAGGCTGGGAGTGAAGAGGTGAAGGAAATGGGGGAGGGATGCAGTAAGGTCCGTGAGTCTGCAGGTGATTCCTGGGTGTGGGAAGCTGACTCCAGGTGAAATCGGGAGATGGTTGGAGAGTAGCTGAGAGAGACAGAAGAGTCCCTGAGGGCTGGAGGTGACAACATGAGCGAGAATGGGGAGTAAGTCAGTGAAATTGGTGAGTTTGGTGTTGTGTCCTGGGTGCCTGGAACCGACTCCAGCTGGAATCCAGAGAACTTTTGAGAGTAGCTGAAAGAGACACAAGAGTCCCTGTGGGCTGAGGGCAAAGACCTGAGAGAGACCAGGGAGGATCTCAGTGAGGTCTGTGAGTCTGTAGGTGACTCCGGAATGCAGGAGGCTGACTCCCGCTGGAATCTGGGCGTGGCAGGAGAGTAGCTGGGACAGACAGGGGAGTCCCAGGGGGCTGGGGGTGAAGACATGAGAGAGACCGGGGAGTAACTCAGTGAAACTGGGGAGTGTGTAGGTGATCCCTGGGTGCCTGGAACTGACTCCCGCTGAAATCTGGGCGTGGCTGGAGAGTAGCGGGGACACACAGGAGAGTCCCTGAGGGCTGGGGTTGAAGACATGAGAGAGACCGGGGAGTAACTCAGTGAAACTGGTGAGTTTGGTGGTGACTCCGGGGTGCCTGGAACTGATTCCGGCTGACATCTGGGCGTGGCTGGAGAGTAGCTGGGACAGGCAGGAGAGTCCCTGAGGGGTGGTGAAGACATGAGAGAGACTGGAGAGTAATTGAGTGAAACTGGTGAGTTTGGTGGTGATTCCGGGGCGCCTGGAACTGACTCCCGCTGAAATGTGGGCGTGGTTTGAGAGTAGTTGGGACCCACAGGAGAGTCCCCGAGGGCTGGTGAAGACATGAGGGAGACTGGGGAGTAATTGAGTGAAATTGGTGAGTTCGGTGGTGATTCCGGGGTGCCTGGAAGTGACTCCCGCTGAAATGTGGGCGTGGTTGGAGAGTAGCTGGGACAGGCAGGAGAGTCCCTGAGGGATGGTGAAGACATGAGAGAGACTGGGGAGTAACGCAGTGAAATGGGTGAGTTTGGTGGTGATTTCTGGGTGCCTGCAACTGACTCTCGCTGAAATGTGGGCGTGGTTGGAGAGTAGCTGGGACAGACAGGAGAGTCCCTGAGGGTTGGGGATAAAGACGTGCTAGAGACTGGGGAGTAACTCAGTGAAAGTGGTGAGCTTGCTGGTGATCCCTGGGTTGCTGGAACTGACTCCCGCTGAAATGTGGGCGTGGTTGGATAGTAGTTGAGAGAGACAGGAGGGTCCGTAAGGGCTGGGGGTGAAGACGTGAGAGAGACTGGCGAGGATCTCACTGAAGTCTGTGAGTTTGTAGGTGCTTCTGGGGTGTGGGAGACCGACTCCCGCTGAAATCTGGGCGTAGTTGGAGAGTAGCTGGGACAGACAGGAGAGTCATTGACGGCTGGGGGTGAGCTGCTGGATGATGGCAGTAGGAACATATGGTATATTATTGATGAATAAGGTGACTGTGAAGAATCTCCGGAGGAGGACACGGGAGAGCACAATGACAAGAGTGACTGTCCTGCTTGGTTAGGAAAGGGAAATGTAACGTTGTGAAATTCTGTTGATGATGGATGTGAGAGTGGTGAAGCCCTGCGGGATGATGTAGAGTACTTCCACATCCCTGGTGGGGAGCTGACCCGTGGGTCTGAGTTTCTGGGAGGGGAGAGGGAGAAGCTGGCTGAGGCGGGCATGAATCCTGAGGCGTCAGGGATGGGGGACCGCTCACAATCTCCCGAAACCTGTGAGTCTCTGGGGGACTCCTGGGTGCATGGGGCTGACTCCCGCAGAAACCTGGGGATGGCTGGAGAGTAAGTGGGAGACACGGGGGAGTCCCTGAGGCCTGGGGTTGAAGAGATGAAAGACATAGGGGAGGAGCACCGTGAGGCCCGTGAGTTTGTAGGTGATTCCTGGGTGTGGGGGGCTGACTCCAGCTGAAATCTGGGGTTGTTTGGAGAGTAGCTGGGAGACACAAGAGTCTCCCCGAGAGCTGGTTGTGAGCTGCTGGGTGATGGCAGTAAGAACATGTGGCATATTATTGATGAACCTGGTGACTCTAAAGAATCCCCAGAGGAGGACACGGGAGAGCCCAAAGGCTTCATTGATTGCCCATCACGGTGAGGAAAGGGAAATGGGAGCTTGTGGGATTCTGGTGATGACAGAGGTGAGTGTGGTGAAGCCCTAGGGGATGGTGAATGGTAGCTCTGGATCCCTGGTGAGGAGCTTCCTCTTAAGTCTGAGTTTCTGAGAGGGGAGAGGGAGAAGCTGGGTGAGGCTAGCATGGATCTTGGGGAGTCCGGGCTGGGGGACCGTTCATAAGAAGAGCCAGACAAGACCCTACTGTTCTTAGGTGCAGACATGACTAGGAAACCTGTAGCTCCCAGGGACCCCTACCAATTTTCTAACCCGCAGAATGAACGAGTGTGTGTGTGGGGGGGTGTGTGTGTGTGTGTGTGTTGTGAGGTATGTGCTAATCAAGAAAATGGAAATAAACCAACCAATGAGACAGACAGACAGACAGACAGACAGACAGGCAGAGATACACTTACCCAAGTGTTCTGTCCTGTCCTCTGAATCCGCTTCCAAGTCGCAAGACGCTGTAAGCTCCAAGTCCACGCAGAGCCCGCAAAACGCTCCGGCCGCTGCTCCGCTCTGCGACGATCTGAGTACAGGCCCGCCAGGGTGGGTTTAAATAGCCTCGGGCGCAGCCTAGCAGCGGAAAGGGCGGAGCTTCGCTCCTCCTTGCCATCAGTCACCCCCAACTTTCCCAGGCTACACCTCCTAGGAAACTCTTCTCCTGATTTGATTTCACGCGCCACATTTGGGACAATCTAAGAACTTACAAGTTTTCTTGGCCAAATATATTAGGAATTAAATGCACTGAAACACTGAAAACCAACTAGTGGTTCTGTGGTTCTCACCTTGTGGTTTTGACACCAGCAGCGTCCTTTCAACCCTCAAACCCCGGAGATCCACAGATCTGTGTTGTAACAAGCCCTCCCCCTGACCCTGATGCATGGCAGTTGAAGAATTACCCGTGGAAGCGAAAAGACTTTGAAGAAAACGTGGAGATATCCCTTGTATAAACATTCCTTTGCTCTGGAACCACGTAGAGACTTGGGAGCCAGTTGGGTGGAGCATTCGTTGGATGAGGGTGCTCGGGTTAGGAACATCAAGGTGTGGCTCCGGATAATTCAATCACCTAATTAAGTTTCCAGCTATGCTAATCTCTTTTAAAATTCCGTTCATGTAAATTCCTTTACTCAGACTGAGAATGGCAAAGCCTCAACCCCAATTTCCAGGGAGGGTTGAGAGCCTCAGGTTGAGTTGCTCACCAATAGCCTATGGTTTAACCCATCATGCCTATAGAATGAGGTCTCCATAAAAACCCGAAAGGACTGGGTTTAGAGGGCTTCTGGATAACACTTCCAGGAAGGTAGTGCGCCCCTCCCCACATGCCGGGCCCAAAGTCTTTTTTCTGAATTTTTGGCAACATCCGCTATAATAACATGGTAAATGTAAGTGTTTCCCTGCGTGCTGTGAACTCTTCCAGCAAATTAATGCAACTAAAACTGCGAGTGGTGGAAACCCGATTTATAGCCAGTTGCTAAGAAGCAGAGGTAAAACAACGCTGGGCTTCCCATTGTTATTAGAGTGGGAGGCCAGTCTTGCGGGACTGAGCCCTTTGGAATCTAATGCTGTGTCCCGGTAGATAGCGTCATCCTTGAATTACAAGACACACATAGGTTGAGAATAACTTTTCTAGTCATTTGCTGTATGTCTTATTTTCAATATGTAACCAAATTCTTTATCCTGACCTTATGGCACCTGGGTTGAGAACCATGATTTGAACCAAAGTGGGTCCGTCACATTCTGAGTTTGAAACTTTAGTTTGCCGCTAGCCTTTTGTTATTGTTTTTCCGTTTCGTTTCGTTTCGTTTCTAAGTTCTGGGGTATATGTGCAGGATGTGCAGATTTGTTACAAAGGTAAACGTGTGCCATGGTGGTTTGCTGCACCTGTCAACCCATCACCTAGTCATTAAGCCCGGCATGCATTAGCTGTTTTTCCTAATGCTCTGCCTCCCGACAGGCCCCAGTGTGTGTTGTTCCCCTTCCTGTGTCCATGTGATCTCATTTTTCAGCTCCCATGATAAGTGAGAATATGGTGTTTGGTTTTCTTTTCCGGATTACTTTGCTGAGGATAATGACTTCACATCACAAGTGCTTCTTTTTTATTTTAGAAAATCGTATTTTATTGAATAAGATTTATTCGCAGAAAAATAAGCTTTAATCTACAATGAATGCCAGACTCTACAGCAGAAAGTAATTTTCTCAGCTTTCCCCACACAAAGGTTCCTACTAAGTGAAAAAAGCCATAAAATTTCATTCACAAATGTACTAGTCTGTCTCAAAACATTTCACATAATCATTCACCGTGCTAATACAATTAGATCAGATATTCAGTCAGGTTAAAGTATCCCTCTAATAACTGTTTTTTAAAATGCTATCAAAATCCACTCCCCAACAGTCTGCCACTGTTAATGGTGTACAGCATTATTGAATACAATGGAATTGATGAAGCCCATATCCACGGACAAACCGTGACTTATGATGGTTTGATATATGATTTTTCAACTTTGTGATGGGTATATTGGGATATTAGATGAGTTTTTGAGTTACACAGTGATTTTGAGTATGTGACCCTGTACTCCAGAAATGGCTGTATAAAGAAAAACAGGCGTACCTAATTAAAATATACTTAGTGACTTGGGAAAAACCAATAGAGGTTTACAATTGATGGAGAATCATCAATGAGAGAGAGCGGTAAATAGTAACAATAACACAATTTTCCGGAAACTGCCGAGGATTTCCCCAAAACAACGCAGAATGTAGGATGCAGCTAAGGCCTATGAAGCAGAGAGGGCAGAAGGTGTAAGAGAGAAATAGGAGGAAGGAAGGAAGGAAGGAAGGAAGGAAGGAAGGAAGGAAGGAAGGAAGGAAGGAAGGAGAGAAGGAAGGAAGGAGAAAACACCCGGTGTTACTAAAACCAAAAAGAAAGAAAATGGTTTCCCACTGTGGGTATGGCTACAATGTGGATGAATGTTGAAAATATTGTGCTAAGTGTAAAGTCAGTCACAAAAGCTCACATATTGTGCAATTGTGTTTATATGAAATGCCCACAATATGGAAATCTATGGATATGGGGTTGATCGCTCTATGTAGTTGTTACCTAGGGCTGAGGGTCAGGGAGAGGGTTTGAGAGAGAATGAGGAGTGACCAATGTTTACAGGGTTTTTCTCTGGTCGGTGGTGATAAAATGTTCTAAAATGGATTGCGAATAAAATGGAATGTGCACAACCAGAAATACAGTAAAAGCCACTCAATTCATGACTTTTAATGGGGGAATCTTATGTGGCACACTCTCATCGAGACCACGGCAGACAGAGTGAAAGAGGAAAAAGGTGAGTAAAGATCTGAAACGGAGGCAGAAACAGAGAGAATGAATAGCCCTGTGAACGGAAGAGAGAGAGAAAAGGGGAAATGGCCTTATGTACAAATGACAGATCTGCAAGTGGGGCTCACATCAACAGTGTCACTGCCAGGGAGGAGGGTCATGCTAGCCATGTCACCGGTAGTGTCGCCCGCAGGGACGCCGACATGCTGGAGGTTCGTGTCCGCATGGGCTCTGGCAGCCACGTGGGCCAGCAGGAGGGTCCCGCTGCACAGCTGTGGGGTGAGGATAGCCTGGGTGGTGATATCGGCCAATACAGGGGCCTCTTCTGCTGGCAAGAGTGTGACAGTAGCAAGTAGATGGACAGGCCTGTGTGTGAGGACGGAATGCAGGAGAGGCTCTTCTGCGGCTGGGTGTGGGGCCCGCACCAGAAATGTGGAGAAATGGCCAGGTAACTGCGTCATGTTGGCTAGTAGATTGGCCAGGGCTTCGAACTGAAGGACAATAACGGGGAGTAGCTGTCAGGCCCTGGGAGTGTCTGAGTGTAAGTGGAGATGGGTTTGGGGTCACTGCGGGATAGGTGGGAGCCATCCCTGTATAGATACAGGTCATAGGGAGATCGTCTCGTGAGGCCTGTGAGTGTCTAGGGTTCTCCTGGGTGCCTGGGGCTGACTGCGGCAGAAATCTGGGGAAGGCTGGAGAGAAGCTGGGAGACGCAGGAGAGTCCCTGAAGGCTGGGAGTGAAGAGGTGAAGGAAATGGGGGAGGGATGCAGTAAGGTCCGTGAGTCTGCAGGTGATTCCTGGGTGTGGGAAGCTGACTCCAGGTGAAATCGGGAGATGGTTGGAGAGTAGCTGAGAGAGACAGAAGAGTCCCTGAGGGCTGGAGGTGACAACATGAGCGAGAATGGGGAGTAAGTCAGTGAAATTGGTGAGTTTGGTGTTGTGTCCTGGGTGCCTGGAACCGACTCCAGCTGGAATCCAGAGAACTTTTGAGAGTAGCTGAAAGAGACACAAGAGTCCCTGTGGGCTGAGGGCAAAGACCTGAGAGAGACCAGGGAGGATCTCAGTGAGGTCTGTGAGTCTGTAGGTGACTCCGGAATGCAGGAGGCTGACTCCCGCTGGAATCTGGGCGTGGCAGGAGAGTAGCTGGGACAGACAGGGGAGTCCCAGGGGGCTGGGGGTGAAGACATGAGAGAGACCGGGGAGTAACTCAGTGAAACTGGGGAGTGTGTAGGTGATCCCTGGGTGCCTGGAACTGACTCCCGCTGAAATCTGGGCGTGGCTGGAGAGTAGCGGGGACACACAGGAGAGTCCCTGAGGGCTGGGGGTGAAGACATGAGAGAGACCGGGGAGTAACTCAGTGAAACTGGTGAGTTTGGTGGTGACTCCGGGGTGCCTGGAACTGATTCCGGCTGACATCTGGGCGTGGCTGGAGAGTAGCTGGGACAGGCAGGAGAGTCCCTGAGGGGTGGTGAAGACATGAGAGAGACTGGAGAGTAATTGAGTGAAACTGGTGAGTTTGGTGGTGATTCCGGGGCGCCTGGAACTGACTCCCGCTGAAATGTGGGCGTGGTTTGAGAGTAGTTGGGACCCACAGGAGAGTCCCCGAGGGCTGGTGAAGACATGAGGGAGACTGGGGAGTAATTGAGTGAAATTGGTGAGTTTGGTGGTGATTCCGGGGTGCCTGGAAGTGACTCCCGCTGAAATGTGGGCGTGGTTGGAGAGTAGCTGGGACAGGCAGGAGAGTCCCTGAGGGATGGTGAAGACATGAGAGAGACTGGGGAGTAACGCAGTGAAATGGGTGAGTTTGGTGGTGATTTCTGGGTGCCTGCAACTGACTCTCGCTGAAATGTGGGCGTGGTTGGAGAGTAGCTGGGACAGACAGGAGAGTCCCTGAGGGTTGGGGATAAAGACGTGCTAGAGACTGGGGAGTAACTCAGTGAAAGTGGTGAGCTTGCTGGTGATCCCTGGGTTGCTGGAACTGACTCCCGCTGAAATGTGGGCGTGGTTGGATAGTAGTTGAGAGAGACAGGAGGGTCCGTAAGGGCTGGGAGTGAAGACGTGAGAGAGACTGGCGAGGATCTCACTGAAGTCTGTGAGTTTGTAGGTGCTTCTGGGGTGTGGGAGACCGACTCCCGCTGAAATCTGGGCGTAGTTGGAGAGTAGCTGGGACAGACAGGAGAGTCATTGACGGCTGGGGGTGAGCTGCTGGATGATGGCAGTAGGAACATATGGTATATTATTGATGAATGAGGTGACTGTGAAGAATCTCCGGAGGAGGACACGGGAGAGCACAATGACAAGAGTGACTGTCCTGCTTGGTTAGGAAAGGGAAATGTAACGTTGTGAAATTCTGTTGATGATGGATGTGAGAGTGGTGAAGCCCTGCGGGATGATGTAGAGTACTTCCACATCCCTGGTGGGGAGCTGACCCGTGGGTCTGAGTTTCTGGGAGGGGAGAGGGAGAAGCTGGCTGAGGCGGGCATGAATCCTGAGGCGTCAGGGATGGGGGACCGCTCACAATCTCCCGAAACCTGTGAGTCTCTGGGGGACTCCTGGGTGCATGGGGCTGACTCCCGCAGAAACCTGGGGATGGCTGGAGAGTAAATGGGAGACACGGGGGAGTCCCTGAGGCCTGGGGTTGAAGAGATGAAAGACATAGGGGAGGAGCACCGTGAGGCCCGTGAGTTTGTAGGTGATTCCTGGGTGTGGGGGGCTGACTCCAGCTGAAATCTGGGGTTGTTTGGAGAGTAGCTGGGAGACACAAGAGTCTCCCCGAGAGCTGGTTGTGAGCTGCTGGGTGATGGCAGTAAGAACATGTGGCATATTATTGATGAACCTGGTGACTCTAAAGAATCCCCAGAGGAGGACACGGGAGAGCCCAAAGGCTTCATTGATTGCCCATCACGGTGAGGAAAGGGAAATGGGAGCTTGTGGGATTCTGGTGATGACAGAGGTGAGTGTGGTGAAGCCCTAGGGGATGGTGAATGGTAGCTCCGGATCCCTGGTGAGGAGCTTCCTCTTAAGTCTGAGTTTCTGAGAGGGGAGAGGGAGAAGCTGGGTGAGGCTAGCATGGATCTTGGGGAGTCCGGGCTGGGGGACCGTTCATAAGAAGAGCCAGACAAGACCCTACTGTTCTTAGGTGCAGACATGACTAGGAAACCTGTAGCTCCCAGGGACCCCTACCAATTTTCTAACCCGCAGAATGAACGAGTGTGTGTGTGGGTGTGTGTGTGTGTCTGTGTGTGTTGTGAGGTATGTGCTAATCAAGAAAATGGAAATAAACCAACCAATGAGACAGACAGACAGACAGACAGACAGACAGGCAGAGATACACTTACCCAAGTGTTCTGTCCTGTCCTCTGAATCCGCTTCCAAGTCGCAAGACGCTGTAAGCTCCAAGTCCACGCAGAGCCCGCAAAACGCTCCGGCCGCTGCTCCGCTCTGCGAAGATCTGAGTACAGGCCCGCCAGGGTGGGTTTAAATAGCCTCGGGCGCAGCCTAGCAGCGGAAAGGGCGGAGCTTCGCTCCTCCTTGCCATCAGTCACCCCCAACTTTCCCAGGCTACACCTCCTAGGAAACTCTTCTCCTGATTTGATTTCACGCGCCACATTAGGGACAATCTAAGAACTTACAAGTTTTCTTGGCCAAATATATTAGGAATTAAATGCACTGAAACACTGAAAACCAACTAGTGGTTCTGTGGTTCTCACCTTGTGGTTTTGACACCAGCAGCGTCCTTTCAACCCTCAAACCCCGGAGATCCACAGATCTGTGTTGTAACAAGCCCTCCCCATGACCCTGATGCATGGCAGTTGAAGAATTACCCGTGGAAGCGAAAAGACTTTGAAGAAAACGTGGAGATATCCCTTGTATAAACATTCCTTTGCTCTGGAACCACGTAGAGACTTGGGAGCCAGTTGGGTGGAGCATTCGTTGGATGAGGGTGCTCGGGTTAGGAACATCAAGGTGTGGCTCCGGATAATTCAATCACCTAATTAAGTTTCCAGCTATGCTAATCTCTTTTAAAATTCCGTTCATGTAAATTCCTTTACTCAGACTGAGAATGGCAAAGCCTCAACCCCAATTTCCAGGGAGGGTTGAGAGCCTCAGGTTGAGTTGCTCACCAATAGCCTATGGTTTAACCCATCATGCCTATAGAATGAGGTCTCCATAAAAACCCGAAAGGACTGGGTTTAGAGGGCTTCTGGATAACACTTCCAGGAAGGTAGTGCGCCCCTCCCCACATGCCGGGCCCAAAGTCTTTTTTCTGAATTTTTGGCAACATCCGCTATAATAACATGGTAAATGTAAGTGTTTCCCTGCGTGCTGTGAACTCTTCCAGCAAATTAATGCAACTAAAACTGCGAGTGGTGGAAACCCGATTTATAGCCAGTTGCTAAGAAGCAGAGGTAAAACAACGCTGGGCTTCCCATTGTTATTAGAGTGGGAGGCCAGTCTTGCGGGACTGAGCCCTTTGGAATCTAATGCTGTGTCCCGGTAGATAGCGTCATCCTTGAATTACAAGACACACATAGGTTGAGAATAACTTTTCTAGTCATTTGCTGTATGTCTTATTTACAATATGTAACCAAATTCTTTATCCTGACCTTATGGCACCTGGGTTGAGAACCATGATTTGAACCAAAGTGGGTCCGTCACATTCTGAGTTTGAAACTTTAGTTTGCCGCTAGCCTTTTGTTATTGTTTTTCCGTTTCGTTTCGTTTCGTTTCTAAGTTCTGGGGTATATGTGCAGGATGTGCAGATTTGTTACAAAGGTAAACGTGTGCCATGGTGGTTTGCTGCACCTGTCAACCCATCACCTAGTCATTAAGCCCGGCATGCATTAGCTGTTTTTCCTAATGCTCTGCCTCCCGACAGGCCCCAGTGTGTGTTGTTCCCCTTCCTGTGTCCATGTGATCTCATTTTTCAGCTCCCATGATAAGTGAGAATATGGTGTTTGGTTTTCTTTTCCGGATTACTTTGCTGAGGATAATGACTTCACATCACAAGTGCTTCTTTTTTATTTTAGAAAATCGTATTTTATTGAATAAGATTTATTCGCAGAAAAATAAGCTTTAATCTACAATGAATGCCAGACTCTACAGCAGAAAGTAATTTTCTCAGCTTTCCCCACACAAAGGTTCCTACTAAGTGAAAAAAGCCATAAAATTTCATTCACAAATGTACTAGTCTGTCTCAAAACATTTCACATAATCATTCACCGTGCTAATACAATTAGATCAGATATTCAGTCAGGTTAAAGTATCCCTCTAATAACTGTTTTTTAAAATGCTATCAAAATCCACTCCCCAACAGTCTGCCACTGTTAATGGTGTACAGCATTATTGAATACAATGGAATTGATGAAGCCCATATCCACGGACAAACCGTGACTTATGATGGTTTGATATATGATTTTTCAACTTTGTGATGGGTATATTGGGATATTAGATGAGTTTTTGAGTTACACAGTGATTTTGAGTATGTGACCCTGTACTCCAGAAATGGCTGTATAAAGAAAAACAGGCGTACCTAATTAAAATATACTTAGTGACTTGGGAAAAACCAATAGAGGTTTACAATTGATGGAGAATCATCAATGAGAGAGAGCGGTAAATAGTAACAATAACACAATTTTCCGGAAACTGCCGAGGATTTCCCCAAAACAACGCAGAATGTAGGATGCAGCTAAGGCCTATGAAGCAGAGAGGGCAGAAGGTGTAAGAGAGAAATAGGAGGAAGGAAGGAAGGAAGGAAGGAAGGAAGGAAGGAAGGAAGGAAGGAAGGAAGGAAGGAGAGAAGGAAGGAAGGAGAAAACACCCGGTGTTACTAAAACCAAAAAGAAAGAAAATGGTTTCCCACTGTGGGTATGGCTACAATGTGGATGAATGTTGAAAATATTGTGCTAAGTGTAAAGTCAGTCACAAAAGCTCACATATTGTGCAATTGTGTTTATATGAAATGCCCACAATATGGAAATCTATGGATATGGGGTTGATCGCTCTATGTAGTTGTTACCTAGGGCTGAGGGTCAGGGAGAGGGTTTGAGAGAGAATGAGGAGTGACCAATGTTTACAGGGTTTTTCTCTGGTCGGTGGTGATAAAATGTTCTAAAATGGATTGCGAATTAAAATGGAATGTGCACAACCAGAAATACAGTAAAAGCCACTCAATTCATGACTTTTAATGGGGGAATCTTATGTGGCACACTCTCATCGAGACCACGGCAGACAGAGTGAAAGAGGAAAAAGGTGAGTAAAGATCTGAAACGGAGGCAGAAACAGAGAGAATGAATAGCCCTGTGAACGGAAGAGAGAGAGAAAAGGGGAAATGGCCTTATGTACAAATGACAGATCTGCAAGTGGGGCTCACATCAACAGTGTCACTGCCAGGGAGGAGGGTCATGCTAGCCATGTCACCGGTAGTGTCGCCCGCAGGGACGCCGACATGCTGGAGGTTCGTGTCCGCATGGGCTCTGGCAGCCACGTGGGCCAGCAGGAGGGTCCCGCTGCACAGCTGTGGGGTGAGGATAGCCTGGGTGGTGATATCGGCCAATACAGGGGCCTCTTCTGCTGGCAAGAGTGTGACAGTAGCAAGTAGATGGACAGGCCTGTGTGTGAGGACGGAATGCAGGAGAGGCTCTTCTGCGGCTGGGTGTGGGGCCCGCACCAGAAATGTGGAGAAATGGCCAGGTAACTGCGTCATGTTGGCTAGTAGATTGGCCAGGGCTTCGAACTGAAGGACAATAACGGGGAGTAGCTGTCAGGCCCTGGGAGTGTCTGAGTGTAAGTGGAGATGGGTTTGGGGTCACTGCGGGATAGGTGGGAGCCATCCCTGTATAGATACAGGTCATAGGGAGATCGTCTCGTGAGGCCTGTGAGTGTCTAGGGTTCTCCTGGGTGCCTGGGGCTGACTGCGGCAGAAATCTGGGGAAGGCTGGAGAGAAGCTGGGAGACGCAGGAGAGTCCCTGAAGGCTGGGAGTGAAGAGGTGAAGGAAATGGGGGAGGGATGCAGTAAGGTCCGTGAGTCTGCAGGTGATTCCTGGGTGTGGGAAGCTGACTCCAGGTGAAATCGGGAGATGGTTGGAGAGTAGCTGAGAGAGACAGAAGAGTCCCTGAGGGCTGGAGGTGACAACATGAGCGAGAATGGGGAGTAAGTCAGTGAAATTGGTGAGTTTGGTGTTGTGTCCTGGGTGCCTGGAACCGACTCCAGCTGGAATCCAGAGAACTTTTGAGAGTAGCTGAAAGAGACACAAGAGTCCCTGTGGGCTGAGGGCAAAGACCTGAGAGAGACCAGGGAGGATCTCAGTGAGGTCTGTGAGTCTGTAGGTGACTCCGGAATGCAGGAGGCTGACTCCCGCTGGAATCTGGGCGTGGCAGGAGAGTAGCTGGGACAGACAGGGGAGTCCCAGGGGGCTGGGGGTGAAGACATGAGAGAGACCGGGGAGTAACTCAGTGAAACTGGGGAGTGTGTAGGTGATCCCTGGGTGCCTGGAACTGACTCCCGCTGAAATCTGGGCGTGGCTGGAGAGTAGCGGGGACACACAGGAGAGTCCCTGAGGGCTGGGGGTGAAGACATGAGAGAGACCGGGGAGTAACTCAGTGAAACTGGTGAGTTTGGTGGTGACTCCGGGGTGCCTGGAACTGATTCCGGCTGACATCTGGGCGTGGCTGGAGAGTAGCTGGGACAGGCAGGAGAGTCCCTGAGGGGTGGTGAAGACATGAGAGAGACTGGAGAGTAATTGAGTGAAACTGGTGAGTTTGGTGGTGATTCCGGGGCGCCTGGAACTGACTCCCGCTGAAATGTGGGCGTGGTTTGAGAGTAGTTGGGACCCACAGGAGAGTCCCCGAGGGCTGGTGAAGACATGAGGGAGACTGGGGAGTAATTGAGTGAAATTGGTGAGTTTGGTGGTGATTCCGGGGTGCCTGGAAGTGACTCCCGCTGAAATGTGGGCGTGGTTGGAGAGTAGCTGGGACAGGCAGGAGAGTCCCTGAGGGATGGTGAAGACATGAGAGAGACTGGGGAGTAACGCAGTGAAATGGGTGAGTTTGGTGGTGATTTCTGGGTGCCTGCAACTGACTCTCGCTGAAATGTGGGCGTGGTTGGAGAGTAGCTGGGACAGACAGGAGAGTCCCTGAGGGTTGGGGATAAAGACGTGCTAGAGACTGGGGAGTAACTCAGTGAAAGTGGTGAGCTTGCTGGTGATCCCTGGGTTGCTGGAACTGACTCCCGCTGAAATGTGGGCGTGGTTGGATAGTAGTTGAGAGAGACAGGAGGGTCCGTAAGGGCTGGGAGTGAAGACGTGAGAGAGACTGGCGAGGATCTCACTGAAGTCTGTGAGTTTGTAGGTGCTTCTGGGGTGTGGGAGACCGACTCCCGCTGAAATCTGGGCGTAGTTGGAGAGTAGCTGGGACAGACAGGAGAGTCATTGACGGCTGGGGGTGAGCTGCTGGATGATGGCAGTAGGAACATATGGTATATTATTGATGAATGAGGTGACTGTGAAGAATCTCCGGAGGAGGACACGGGAGAGCACAATGACAAGAGTGACTGTCCTGCTTGGTTAGGAAAGGGAAATGTAACGTTGTGAAATTCTGTTGATGATGGATGTGAGAGTGGTGAAGCCCTGCGGGATGATGTAGAGTACTTCCACATCCCTGGTGGGGAGCTGACCCGTGGGTCTGAGTTTCTGGGAGGGGAGAGGGAGAAGCTGGCTGAGGCGGGCATGAATCCTGAGGCGTCAGGGATGGGGGACCGCTCACAATCTCCCGAAACCTGTGAGTCTCTGGGGGACTCCTGGGTGCATGGGGCTGACTCCCGCAGAAACCTGGGGATGGCTGGAGAGTAAATGGGAGACACGGGGGAGTCCCTGAGGCCTGGGGTTGAAGAGATGAAAGACATAGGGGAGGAGCACCGTGAGGCCCGTGAGTTTGTAGGTGATTCCTGGGTGTGGGGGGCTGACTCCAGCTGAAATCTGGGGTTGTTTGGAGAGTAGCTGGGAGACACAAGAGTCTCCCCGAGAGCTGGTTGTGAGCTGCTGGGTGATGGCAGTAAGAACATGTGGCATATTATTGATGAACCTGGTGACTCTAAAGAATCCCCAGAGGAGGACACGGGAGAGCCCAAAGGCTTCATTGATTGCCCATCACGGTGAGGAAAGGGAAATGGGAGCTTGTGGGATTCTGGTGATGACAGAGGTGAGTGTGGTGAAGCCCTAGGGGATGGTGAATGGTAGCTCCGGATCCCTGGTGAGGAGCTTCCTCTTAAGTCTGAGTTTCTGAGAGGGGAGAGGGAGAAGCTGGGTGAGGCTAGCATGGATCTTGGGGAGTCCGGGCTGGGGGACCGTTCATAAGAAGAGCCAGACAAGACCCTACTGTTCTTAGGTGCAGACATGACTAGGAAACCTGTAGCTCCCAGGGACCCCTACCAATTTTCTAACCCGCAGAATGAACGAGTGTGTGTGTGGGTGTGTGTGTGTGTCTGTGTGTGTTGTGAGGTATGTGCTAATCAAGAAAATGGAAATAAACCAACCAATGAGACAGACAGACAGACAGACAGACAGACAGGCAGAGATACACTTACCCAAGTGTTCTGTCCTGTCCTCTGAATCCGCTTCCAAGTCGCAAGACGCTGTAAGCTCCAAGTCCACGCAGAGCCCGCAAAACGCTCCGGCCGCTGCTCCGCTCTGCGAAGATCTGAGTACAGGCCCGCCAGGGTGGGTTTAAATAGCCTCGGGCGCAGCCTAGCAGCGGAAAGGGCGGAGCTTCGCTCCTCCTTGCCATCAGTCACCCCCAACTTTCCCAGGCTACACCTCCTAGGAAACTCTTCTCCTGATTTGATTTCACGCGCCACATTAGGGACAATCTAAGAACTTACAAGTTTTCTTGGCCAAATATATTAGGAATTAAATGCACTGAAACACTGAAAACCAACTAGTGGTTCTGTGGTTCTCACCTTGTGGTTTTGACACCAGCAGCGTCCTTTCAACCCTCAAACCCCGGAGATCCACAGATCTGTGTTGTAACAAGCCCTCCCCATGACCCTGATGCATGGCAGTTGAAGAATTACCCGTGGAAGCGAAAAGACTTTGAAGAAAACGTGGAGATATCCCTTGTATAAACATTCCTTTGCTCTGGAACCACGTAGAGACTTGGGAGCCAGTTGGGTGGAGCATTCGTTGGATGAGGGTGCTCGGGTTAGGAACATCAAGGTGTGGCTCCGGATAATTCAATCACCTAATTAAGTTTCCAGCTATGCTAATCTCTTTTAAAATTCCGTTCATGTAAATTCCTTTACTCAGACTGAGAATGGCAAAGCCTCAACCCCAATTTCCAGGGAGGGTTGAGAGCCTCAGGTTGAGTTGCTCACCAATAGCCTATGGTTTAACCCATCATGCCTATAGAATGAGGTCTCCATAAAAACCCGAAAGGACTGGGTTTAGAGGGCTTCTGGATAACACTTCCAGGAAGGTAGTGCGCCCCTCCCCACATGCCGGGCCCAAAGTCTTTTTTCTGAATTTTTGGCAACATCCGCTATAATAACATGGTAAATGTAAGTGTTTCCCTGCGTGCTGTGAACTCTTCCAGCAAATTAATGCAACTAAAACTGCGAGTGGTGGAAACCCGATTTATAGCCAGTTGCTAAGAAGCAGAGGTAAAACAACGCTGGGCTTCCCATTGTTATTAGAGTGGGAGGCCAGTCTTGCGGGACTGAGCCCTTTGGAATCTAATGCTGTGTCCCGGTAGATAGCGTCATCCTTGAATTACAAGACACACATAGGTTGAGAATAACTTTTCTAGTCATTTGCTGTATGTCTTATTTACAATATGTAACCAAATTCTTTATCCTGACCTTATGGCACCTGGGTTGAGAACCATGATTTGAACCAAAGTGGGTCCGTCACATTCTGAGTTTGAAACTTTAGTTTGCCGCTAGCCTTTTGTTATTGTTTTTCCGTTTCGTTTCGTTTCGTTTCTAAGTTCTGGGGTATATGTGCAGGATGTGCAGATTTGTTACAAAGGTAAACGTGTGCCATGGTGGTTTGCTGCACCTGTCAACCCATCACCTAGTTATTAAGCCCGGCATGCATTAGCTGTTTTTCCTAATGCTCTGCCTCCCGACAGGCCCCAGTGTGTGTTGTTCCCCTTCCTGTGTCCATGTGATCTCATTTTTCAGCTCCCATGATAAGTGAGAATATGGTGTTTGGTTTTCTTTTCCGGATTACTTTGCTGAGGATAATGACTTCACATCACAAGTGCTTCTTTTTTATTTTAGAAAATCGTATTTTATTGAATAAGATTTATTCGCAGAAAAATAAGCTTTAATCTACAATGAATGCCAGACTCTACAGCAGAAAGTAATTTTCTCAGCTTTCCGCACACAAAGGTTCCTAATAAGTGAAAAAAGCCATAAAATTTCATTCACAAATGTACTAGTCTGTCTCAAAACATTTCACATAATCATTCACCGTGCTAATACAATTAGATCAGATATTCAGTCAGGTTAAAGTATCCCTCTAATAACTGTTTTTTAAAATGCTATCAAAATCCACTCCCCAACAGTCTGCCACTGTTAATGGTGTACAGCATTATTGAATACAATGGAATTGATGAAGCCCATATCCACGGACAAACCGTGACTTATGATGGTTTGATATATGATTTTTCAACTTTGTGATGGGTATATTGGGATATTAGATGAGTTTTTGAGTTACACAGTGATTTTGAGTATGTGACCCTGTACTCCAGAAATGGCTGTATAAAGAAAAACAGGCGTACCTAATTAAAATATACTTAGTGACTTGGGAAAAACCAATAGAGGTTTACAATTGATGGAGAATCATCAATGAGAGAGAGCGGTAAATAGTAACAATAACACAATTTTCCGGAAACTGCCGAGGATTTCCCCAAAAAAACGCAGAATGTAGGATGCAGCTAAGGCCTATGAAGCAGAGAGGGCAGAAGGTGTAAGAGAGAAATAGGAGGAAGGAAGGAAGGAAGGAAGGAAGGAAGGAAGGAAGGAAGGAAGGAGAGAAGGAAGGAAGGAGAAAACACCCGGTGTTACTAAAACCAAAAAGAAAGAAAATGGTTTCCCACTGTGGGTATGGCTACAATGTGGATGAATGTTGAAAATATTGTGCTAAGTGTAAAGTCAGTCACAAAAGCTCACATATTGTGCAATTGTGTTTATATGAAATGCCCACAATATGGAAATCTATGGATATGGGGTTGATCGCTCTATGTAGTTGTTACCTAGGGCTGAGGGTCAGGGAGAGGGTTTGAGAGAGAATGAGGAGTGACCAATGTTTACAGGGTTTTTCTCTGGTCGGTGGTGATAAAATGTTCTAAAATGGATTGCGAATTAAAATGGAATGTGCACAACCAGAAATACAGTAAAAGCCACTCAATTCATGACTTTTAATGGGGGAATCTTATGTGGCACACTCTCATCGAGACCACGGCAGACAGAGTGAAAGAGGAAAAAGGTGAGTAAAGATCTGAAACGGAGGCAGAAACAGAGAGAATGAATAGCCCTGTGAACGGAAGAGAGAGAGAAAAGGGGAAATGGCCTTATGTACAAATGACAGATCTGCAAGTGGGGCTCACATCAACAGTGTCACTGCCAGGGAGGAGGGTCATGCTAGCCATGTCACCGGTAGTGTCGCCCGCAGGGACGCCGACATGCTGGAGGTTCGTGTCCGCATGGGCTCTGGCAGCCACGTGGGCCAGCAGGAGGGTCCCGCTGCACAGCTGTGGGGTGAGGATAGCCTGGGTGGTGATATCGGCCAATACAGGGGCCTCTTCTGCTGGCAAGAGTGTGACAGTAGCAAGTAGATGGACAGGCCTGTGTGTGAGGACGGAATGCAGGAGAGGCTCTTCTGCGGCTGGGTGTGGGGCCCGCACCAGAAATGTGGAGAAATGGCCAGGTAACTGCGTCATGTTGGCTAGTAGATTGGCCAGGGCTTCGAACTGAAGGACAATAACGGGGAGTAGCTGTCAGGCCCTGGGAGTGTCTGAGTGTAAGTGGAGATGGGTTTGGGGTCACTGCGGGATAGGTGGGAGCCATCCCTGTATAGATACAGGTCATAGGGAGATCGTCTCGTGAGGCCTGTGAGTGTCTAGGGTTCTTCTGGGTGCCTGGGGCTGACTGCGGCAGAAATCTGGGGAAGGCTGGAGAGAAGCTGGGAGACGCAGGAGAGTCCCTGAAGGCTGGGAGTGAAGAGGTGAAGGAAATGGGGGAGGGATGCAGTAAGGTCCGTGAGTCTGCAGGTGATTCCTGGGTGTGGGAAGCTGACTCCAGGTGAAATCGGGAGATGGTTGGAGAGTAGCTGAGAGAGACAGAAGAGTCCCTGAGGGCTGGAGGTGACAACATGAGCGAGAATGGGGAGTAAGTCAGTGAAATTGGTGAGTTTGGTGTTGTGTCCTGGGTGCCTGGAACCGACTCCAGCTGGAATCCAGAGAACTTTTGAGAGTAGCTGAAAGAGACACAAGAGTCCCTGTGGGCTGAGGGCAAAGACCTGAGAGAGACCAGGGAGGATCTCAGTGAGGTCTGTGAGTCTGTAGGTGACTCCGGAATGCAGGAGGCTGACTCCCGCTGGAATCTGGGCGTGGCAGGAGAGTAGCTGGGACAGACAGGGGAGTCCCAGGGGGCTGGGGGTGAAGACATGAGAGAGACCGGGGAGTAACTCAGTGAAACTGGGGAGTGTGTAGGTGATCCCTGGGTGCCTGGAACTGACTCCCGCTGAAATCTGGGCGTGGCTGGAGAGTAGCGGGGACACACAGGAGAGTCCCTGAGGGCTGGGGGTGAAGACATGAGAGAGACCGGGGAGTAACTCAGTGAAACTGGTGAGTTTGGTGGTGACTCCGGGGTGCCTGGAACTGATTCCGGCTGACATCTGGGCGTGGCTGGAGAGTAGCTGGGACAGGCAGGAGAGTCCCTGAGGGGTGGTGAAGACATGAGAGAGACTGGAGAGTAATTGAGTGAAACTGGTGAGTTTGGTGGTGATTCCGGGGCGCCTGGAACTGACTCCCGCTGAAATGTGGGCGTGGTTTGAGAGTAGTTGGGACCCACAGGAGAGTCCCCGAGGGCTGGTGAAGACATGAGGGAGACTGGGGAGTAATTGAGTGAAATTGGTGAGTTTGGTGGTGATTCCGGGGTGCCTGGAAGTGACTCCCGCTGAAATGTGGGCGTGGTTGGAGAGTAGCTGGGACAGGCAGGAGAGTCCCTGAGGGATGGTGAAGACATGAGAGAGACTGGGGAGTAACGCAGTGAAATGGGTGAGTTTGGTGGTGATTTCTGGGTGCCTGCAACTGACTCTCGCTGAAATGTGGGCGTGGTTGGAGAGTAGCTGGGACAGACAGGAGAGTCCCTGAGGGTTGGGGATAAAGACGTGCTAGAGACTGGGGAGTAACTCAGTGAAAGTGGTGAGCTTGCTGGTGATCCCTGGGTTGCTGGAACTGACTCCCGCTGAAATGTGGGCGTGGTTGGATAGTAGTTGAGAGAGACAGGAGGGTCCGTAAGGGCTGGGGGTGAAGACGTGAGAGAGACTGGCGAGGATCTCACTGAAGTCTGTGAGTTTGTAGGTGCTTCTGGGGTGTGGGAGACCGACTCCCGCTGAAATCTGGGCGTAGTTGGAGAGTAGCTGGGACAGACAGGAGAGTCATTGACGGCTGGGGGTGAGCTGCTGGATGATGGCAGTAGGAACATATGGTATATTATTGATGAATGAGGTGACTGTGAAGAATCTCCGGAGGAGGACACGGGAGAGCACAATGACAAGAGTGACTGTCCTGCTTGGTTAGGAAAGGGAAATGTAACGTTGTGAAATTCTGTTGATGATGGATGTGAGAGTGGTGAAGCCCTGCGGGATGATGTAGAGTACTTCCACATCCCTGGTGGGGAGCTGACCCGTGGGTCTGAGTTTCTGGGAGGGGAGAGGGAGAAGCTGGCTGAGGCGGGCATGAATCCTGAGGCGTCAGGGATGGGGGACCGCTCACAATCTCCCGAAACCTGTGAGTCTCTGGGGGACTCCTGGGTGCATGGGGCTGACTCCCGCAGAAACCTGGGGATGGCTGGAGAGTAAGTGGGAGACACGGGGGAGTCCCTGAGGCCTGGGGTTGAAGAGATGAAAGACATAGGGGAGGAGCACCGTGAGGCCCGTGAGTTTGTAGGTGATTCCTGGGTGTGGGGGGCTGACTCCAGCTGAAATCTGGGGTTGTTTGGAGAGTAGCTGGGAGACACAAGAGTCTCCCCGAGAGCTGGTTGTGAGCTGCTGGGTGATGGCAGTAAGAACATGTGGCATATTATTGATGAACCTGGTGACTCTAAAGAATCCCCAGAGGAGGACACGGGAGAGCCCAAAGGCTTCATTGATTGCCCATCACGGTGAGGAAAGGGAAATGGGAGCTTGTGGGATTCTGGTGATGACAGAGGTGAGTGTGGTGAAGCCCTAGGGGATGGTGAATGGTAGCTCCGGATCCCTGGTGAGGAGCTTCCTCTTAAGTCTGAGTTTCTGAGAGGGGAGAGGGAGAAGCTGGGTGAGGCTAGCATGGATCTTGGGGAGTCCGGGCTGGGGGACCGTTCATAAGAAGAGCCAGACAAGACCCTACTGTTCTTAGGTGCAGACATGACTAGGAAACCTGTAGCTCCCAGGGACCCCTACCAATTTTCTAACCCGCAGAATGAACGAGTGTGTGTGTGGGGGTGTGTGTGTGTCTGTGTGTGTTGTGAGGTATGTGCTAATCAAGAAAATGGAAATAAACCAACCAATGAGACAGACAGACAGACAGACAGACAGACAGGCAGAGATACACTTACCCAAGTGTTCTGTCCTGTCCTCTGAATCCGCTTCCAAGTCGCAAGACGCTGTAAGCTCCAAGTCCACGCAGAGCCCGCAAAACGCTCCGGCCGCTGCTCCGCTCTGCGACGATCTGAGTACAGGCCCGCCAGGGTGGGTTTAAATAGCCTCGGGCGCAGCCTAGCAGCGGAAAGGGCGGAGCTTCGCTCCTCCTTGCCATCAGTCACCCCCAACTTTCCCAGGCTACACCTCCTAGGAAACTCTTCTCCTGATTTGATTTCACGCGCCACATTTGGGACAATCTAAGAACTTACAAGTTTTCTTGGCCAAATATATTAGGAATTAAATGCACTGAAACACTGAAAACCAACTAGTGGTTCTGTGGTTCTCACCTTGTGGTTTTGACACCAGCAGCGTCCTTTCAACCCTCAAACCCCGGAGATCCACAGATCTGTGTTGTAACAAGCCCTCCCCCTGACCCTGATGCATGGCAGTTGAAGAATTACCCGTGGAAGCGAAAAGACTTTGAAGAAAACGTGGAGATATCCCTTGTATAAACATTCCTTTGCTCTGGAACCACGTAGAGACTTGGGAGCCAGTTGGGTGGAGCATTCGTTGGATGAGGGTGCTCGGGTTAGGAACATCAAGGTGTGGCTCCGGATAATTCAATCACCTAATTAAGTTTCCAGCTATGCTAATCTCTTTTAAAATTCCGTTCATGTAAATTCCTTTACTCAGACTGAGAATGGCAAAGCCTCAACCCCAATTTCCAGGGAGGGTTGAGAGCCTCAGGTTGAGTTGCTCACCAATAGCCTATGGTTTAACCCATCATGCCTATAGAATGAGGTCTCCATAAAAACCCGAAAGGACTGGGTTTAGAGGGCTTCTGGATAACACTTCCAGGAAGGTAGTGCGCCCCTCCCCACATGCCGGGCCCAAAGTCTTTTTTCTGAATTTTTGGCAACATCCGCTATAATAACATGGTAAATGTAAGTGTTTCCCTGCGTGCTGTGAACTCTTCCAGCAAATTAATGCAACTAAAACTGCGAGTGGTGGAAACCCGATTTATAGCCAGTTGCTAAGAAGCAGAGGTAAAACAACGCTGGGCTTCCCATTGTTATTAGAGTGGGAGGCCAGTCTTGCGGGACTGAGCCCTTTGGAATCTAATGCTGTGTCCCGGTAGATAGCGTCATCCTTGAATTACAAGACACACATAGGTTGAGAATAACTTTTCTAGTCATTTGCTGTATGTCTTATTTACAATATGTAACCAAATTCTTTATCCTGACCTTATGGCACCTGGGTTGAGAACCATGATTTGAACCAAAGTGGGTCCGTCACATTCTGAGTTTGAAACTTTAGTTTGCCGCTAGCCTTTTGTTATTGTTTTTCCGTTTCGTTTCGTTTCGTTTCGTTTCTAAGTTCTGGGGTATATGTGCAGGATGTGCAGATTTGTTACAAAGGTAAACGTGTGCCATGGTGGTTTGCTGCACCTGTCAACCCATCACCTAGTTATTAAGCCCGGCATGCATTAGCTGTTTTTCCTAATGCTCTGCCTCCCGACAGGCCCCAGTGTGTGTTGTTCCCCTTCCTGTGTCCATGTGATCTCATTTTTCAGCTCCCATGATAAGTGAGAATATGGTGTTTGGTTTTCTTTTCCGGATTACTTTGCTGAGGATAATGACTTCACATCACAAGTGCTTCTTTTTTATTTTAGAAAATCGTATTTTATTGAATAAGATTTATTCGCAGAAAAATAAGCTTTAATCTACAATGAATGCCAGACTCTACAGCAGAAAGTAATTTTCTCAGCTTTCCGCACACAAAGGTTCCTAATAAGTGAAAAAAGCCATAAAATTTCATTCACAAATGTACTAGTCTGTCTCAAAACATTTCACATAATCATTCACCGTGCTAATACAATTAGATCAGATATTCAGTCAGGTTAAAGTATCCCTCTAATAACTGTTTTTTAAAATGCTATCAAAATCCACTCCCCAACAGTCTGCCACTGTTAATGGTGTACAGCATTATTGAATACAATGGAATTGATGAAGCCCATATCCACGGACAAACCGTGACTTATGATGGTTTGATATATGATTTTTCAACTTTGTGATGGGTATATTGGGATATTAGATGAGTTTTTGAGTTACACAGTGATTTTGAGTATGTGACCCTGTACTCCAGAAATGGCTGTATAAAGAAAAACAGGCGTACCTAATTAAAATATACTTAGTGACTTGGGAAAAACCAATAGAGGTTTACAATTGATGGAGAATCATCAATGAGAGAGAGCGGTAAATAGTAACAATAACACAATTTTCCGGAAACTGCCGAGGATTTCCCCAAAAAAACGCAGAATGTAGGATGCAGCTAAGGCCTATGAAGCAGAGAGGGCAGAAGGTGTAAGAGAGAAATAGGAGGAAGGAAGGAAGGAAGGAAGGAAGGAAGGAAGGAGAGAAGGAAGGAAGGAGAAAACACCCGGTGTTACTAAAACCAAAAAGAAAGAAAATGGTTTCCCACTGTGGGTATGGCTACAATGTGGATGAATGTTGAAAATATTGTGCTAAGTGTAAAGTCAGTCACAAAAGCTCACATATTGTGCAATTGTGTTTATATGAAATGCCCACAATATGGAAATCTATGGATATGGGGTTGATCGCTCTATGTAGTTGTTACCTAGGGCTGAGGGTCAGGGAGAGGGTTTGAGGGAGAATGAGGAGTGACCAATGTTTACAGGGTTTTTCTCTGGTCGGTGGTGATAAAATGTTCTAAAATGGATTGCGAATTAAAATGGAATGTGCACAACCAGAAATACAGTAAAAGCCACTCAATTCATGACTTTTAATGGGGGAATCTTATGTGGCACACTCTCATCGAGACCACGGCAGACAGAGTGAAAGAGGAAAAAGGTGAGTAAAGATCTGAAACGGAGGCAGAAACAGAGAGAATGAATAGCCCTGTGAACGGAAGAGAGAGAGAAAAGGGGAAATGGCCTTATGTACAAATGACAGATCTGCAAGTGGGGCTCACATCAACAGTGTCACTGCCAGGGAGGAGGGTCATGCTAGCCATGTCACCGGTAGTGTCGCCCGCAGGGACGCCGACATGCTGGAGGTTCGTGTCCGCATGGGCTCTGGCAGCCACGTGGGCCAGCAGGAGGGTCCCGCTGCACAGCTGTGGGGTGAGGATAGCCTGGGTGGTGATATCGGCCAATACAGGGGCCTCTTCTGCTGGCAAGAGTGTGACAGTAGCAAGTAGATGGACAGGCCTGTGTGTGAGGACGGAATGCAGGAGAGGCTCTTCTGCGGCTGGGTGTGGGGCCCGCACCAGAAATGTGGAGAAATGGCCAGGTAACTGCGTCATGTTGGCTAGTAGATTGGCCAGGGCTTCGAACTGAAGGACAATAACGGGGAGTAGCTGTCAGGCCCTGGGAGTGTCTGAGTGTAAGTGGAGATGGGTTTGGGGTCACTGCGGGATAGGTGGGAGCCATCCCTGTATAGATACAGGTCATAGGGAGATCGTCTCGTGAGGCCTGTGAGTGTCTAGGGTTCTCCTGGGTGCCTGGGGCTGACTGCGGCAGAAATCTGGGGAAGGCTGGAGAGAAGCTGGGAGACGCAGGAGAGTCCCTGAAGGCTGGGAGTGAAGAGGTGAAGGAAATGGGGGAGGGATGCAGTAAGGTCCGTGAGTCTGCAGGTGATTCCTGGGTGTGGGAAGCTGACTCCAGGTGAAATCGGGAGATGGTTGGAGAGTAGCTGAGAGAGACAGAAGAGTCCCTGAGGGCTGGAGGTGACAACATGAGCGAGAATGGGGAGTAAGTCAGTGAAATTGGTGAGTTTGGTGTTGTGTCCTGGGTGCCTGGAACCGACTCCAGCTGGAATCCAGAGAACTTTTGAGAGTAGCTGAAAGAGACACAAGAGTCCCTGTGGGCTGAGGGCAAAGACCTGAGAGAGACCAGGGAGGATCTCAGTGAGGTCTGTGAGTCTGTAGGTGACTCCGGAATGCAGGAGGCTGACTCCCGCTGGAATCTGGGCGTGGCAGGAGAGTAGCTGGGACAGACAGGGGAGTCCCAGGGGGCTGGGGGTGAAGACATGAGAGAGACCGGGGAGTAACTCAGTGAAACTGGGGAGTGTGTAGGTGATCCCTGGGTGCCTGGAACTGACTCCCGCTGAAATCTGGGCGTGGCTGGAGAGTAGCGGGGACACACAGGAGAGTCCCTGAGGGCTGGGGGTGAAGACATGAGAGAGACCGGGGAGTAACTCAGTGAAACTGGTGAGTTTGGTGGTGACTCCGGGGTGCCTGGAACTGATTCCGGCTGACATCTGGGCGTGGCTGGAGAGTAGCTGGGACAGGCAGGAGAGTCCCTGAGGGGTGGTGAAGACATGAGAGAGACTGGAGAGTAATTGAGTGAAACTGGTGAGTTTGGTGGTGATTCCAGGGCGCCTGGAACTGACTCCCGCTGAAATGTGGGCGTGGTTTGAGAGTAGTTGGGACCCACAGGAGAGTCCCCGAGGGCTGGTGAAGACATGAGGGAGACTGGGGAGTAATTGAGTGAAATTGGTGAGTTTGGTGGTGATTCCGGGGTGCCTGGAAGTGACTCCCGCTGAAATGTGGGCGTGGTTGGAGAGTAGCTGGGACAGGCAGGAGAGTCCCTGAGGGATGGTGAAGACATGAGAGAGACTGGGGAGTAACGCAGTGAAATGGGTGAGTTTGGTGGTGATTTCTGGGTGCCTGCAACTGACTCTCGCTGAAATGTGGGCGTGGTTGGAGAGTAGCTGGGACAGACAGGAGAGTCCCTGAGGGTTGGGGATAAAGACGTGCTAGAGACTGGGGAGTAACTCAGTGAAAGTGGTGAGCTTGCTGGTGATCCCTGGGTTGCTGGAACTGACTCCCGCTGAAATGTGGGCGTGGTTGGATAGTAGTTGAGAGAGACAGGAGGGTCCGTAAGGGCTGGGGGTGAAGACGTGAGAGAGACTGGCGAGGATCTCACTGAAGTCTGTGAGTTTGTAGGTGCTTCTGGGGTGTGGGAGACCGACTCCCGCTGAAATCTGGGCGTAGTTGGAGAGTAGCTGGGACAGACAGGAGAGTCATTGACGGCTGGGGGTGAGCTGCTGGATGATGGCAGTAGGAACATATGGTATATTATTGATGAATGAGGTGACTGTGAAGAATCTCCGGAGGAGGACACGGGAGAGCACAATGACAAGAGTGACTGTCCTGCTTGGTTAGGAAAGGGAAATGTAACGTTGTGAAATTCTGTTGATGATGGATGTGAGAGTGGTGAAGCCCTGCGGGATGATGTAGAGTACTTCCACATCCCTGGTGGGGAGCTGACCCGTGGGTCTGAGTTTCTGGGAGGGGAGAGGGAGAAGCTGGCTGAGGCGGGCATGAATCCTGAGGCGTCAGGGATGGGGGACCGCTCACAATCTCCCGAAACCTGTGAGTCTCTGGGGGACTCCTGGGTGCATGGGGCTGACTCCCGCAGAAACCTGGGGATGGCTGGAGAGTAAATGGGAGACACGGGGGAGTCCCTGAGGCCTGGGGTTGAAGAGATGAAAGACATAGGGGAGGAGCACCGTGAGGCCCGTGAGTTTGTAGGTGATTCCTGGGTGTGGGGGGCTGACTCCAGCTGAAATCTGGGGTTGTTTGGAGAGTAGCTGGGAGACACAAGAGTCTCCCCGAGAGCTGGTTGTGAGCTGCTGGGTGATGGCAGTAAGAACATGTGGCATATTATTGATGAACCTGGTGACTCTAAAGAATCCCCAGAGGAGGACACGGGAGAGCCCAAAGGCTTCATTGATTGCCCATCACGGTGAGGAAAGGGAAATGGGAGCTTGTGGGATTCTGGTGATGACAGAGGTGAGTGTGGTGAAGCCCTAGGGGATGGTGAATGGTAGCTCCGGATCCCTGGTGAGGAGCTTCCTCTTAAGTCTGAGTTTCTGAGAGGGGAGAGGGAGAAGCTGGGTGAGGCTAGCATGGATCTTGGGGAGTCCGGGCTGGGGGACCGTTCATAAGAAGAGCCAGACAAGACCCTACTGTTCTTAGGTGCAGACATGACTAGGAAACCTGTAGCTCCCAGGGACCCCTACCAATTTTCTAACCCGCAGAATGAACGAGTGTGTGTGTGTGTGTGTGTGTGGGTGTGTGTGTGTGTGTGTGTGTGTTGTGAGGTATGCGCTCCTCAAGAAAATGGAAATAAACCAACCAATGAGACAGACAGACAGACAGACAGACAGACAGGCAGAGATACACTTACCCAAGTGTTCTGTCCTGTCCTCTGAATCCGCTTCCAATTCGCAAGACGCTGTAAGCTCCAAGTCCACGCAGAGCCCGCAAAACGCTCCGGCCGCTGCTCCGCTCTGCGAAGATCTGAGTACAGGCCCGCCAGGGTGGGTTTAAATAGCCTCGGGCGCAGCCTAGCAGCGGAAAGGGCGGAGCTTCGCTCCTCCTTGCCATCAGTCACCCCCAACTTTCCCAGGCTACACCTCCTAGGAAACTCTTCTCCTGATTTGATTTCACGCGCCACATTTGGGACAATCTAAGAACTTACAAGTTTTCTTGGCCAAATATATTAGGAATTAAATGCACTGAAACACTGAAAACCAACTAGTGGTTCTGTGGTTCTCACCTTGTGGTTTTGACACCAGCAGCGTCCTTTCAACCCTCAAACCCCGGAGATCCACAGATCTGTGTTGTAACAAGCCCTCCCCCTGACCCTGATGCATGGCAGTTGAAGAATTACCCGTGGAAGCGAAAAGACTTTGAAGAAAACGTGGAGATATCCCTTGTATAAACATTCCTTTGCTCTGGAACCACGTAGAGACTTGGGAGCCAGTTGGGTGGAGCATTCGTTGGATGAGGGTGCTCGGGTTAGGAACATCAAGGTGTGGCTCCGGATAATTCAATCACCTAATTAAGTTTCCAGCTATGCTAATCTCTTTTAAAATTCCGTTCATGTAAATTCCTTTACTCAGACTGAGAATGGCAAAGCCTCAACCCCAATTTCCAGGGAGGGTTGAGAGCCTCAGGTTGAGTTGCTCACCAATAGCCTATGGTTTAACCCATCATGCCTATAGAATGAGGTCTCCATAAAAACCCGAAAGGACTGGGTTTAGAGGGCTTCTGGATAACACTTCCAGGAAGGTAGTGCGCCCCTCCCCACATGCCGGGCCCAAAGTCTTTTTTCTGAATTTTTGGCAACATCCGCTATAATAACATGGTAAATGTAAGTGTTTCCCTGCGTGCTGTGAACTCTTCCAGCAAATTAATGCAACTAAAACTGCGAGTGGTGGAAACCCGATTTATAGCCAGTTGCTAAGAAGCAGAGGGAAAACAACGCTGGGCTTCCCATTGTTATTAGAGTGGGAGGCCAGTCTTGCGGGACTGAGCCCTTTGGAATCTAATGCTGTGTCCCGGTAGATAGCGTCATCCTTGAATTACAAGACACACATAGGTTGAGAATAACTTTTCTAGTCATTTGCTGTATGTCTTATTTACAATATGTAACCAAATTCTTTATCCTGACCTTATGGCACCTGGGTTGAGAACCATGATTTGAACCAAAGTGGGTCCGTCACATTCTGAGTTTGAAACTTTAGTTTGCCGCTAGCCTTTTGTTATTGTTTTTCCGTTTCGTTTCGTTTCGTTTCTAAGTTCTGGGGTATATGTGCAGGATGTGCAGATTTGTTACAAAGGTAAACGTGTGCCATGGTGGTTTGCTGCACCTGTCAACCCATCACCTAGTCATTAAGCCCGGCATGCATTAGCTGTTTTTCCTAATGCTCTGCCTCCCGACAGGCCCCAGTGTGTGTTGTTCCCCTTCCTGTGTCCATGTGATCTCATTTTTCAGCTCCCATGATAAGTGAGAATATGGTGTTTGGTTTTCTTTTCCGGATTACTTTGCTGAGGATAATGACTTCACATCACAAGTGCTTCTTTTTTATTTTAGAAAATCGTATTTTATTGAGTAAGATTTATTCGCAGAAAAATAAGCTTTAATCTACAATGAATGCCAGACTCTACAGCAGAAAGTAATTTTCTCAGCTTTCCGCACACAAAGGTTCCTACTAAGTGAAAAAAGCCATAAAATTTCATTCACAAATGTACTAGTCTGTCTCAAAACATTTCACATAATCATTCACCGTGCTAATACAATTAGATCAGATATTCAGTCAGGTTAAAGTATCCCTCTAATAACTGTTTTTTAAAATGCTATCAAAATCCACTCCCCAACAGTCTGCCACTGTTAATGGTGTACAGCATTATTGAATACAATGGAATTGATGAAGCCCATATCCACGGACAAACCGTGACTTATGATGGTTTGATATATGATTTTTCAACTTTGTGATGGGTATATTGGGATATTAGATGAGTTTTTGAGTTACACAGTGATTTTGAGTATGTGACCCTGTACTCCAGAAATGGCTGTATAAAGAAAAACAGGCGTACCTAATTAAAATATACTTAGTGACTTGGGAAAAACCAATAGAGGTTTACAATTGATGGAGAATCATCAATGAGAGAGAGCGGTAAATAGTAACAATAACACAATTTTCCGGAAACTGCCGAGGATTTCCCCAAAAAAACGCAGAATGTAGGATGCAGCTAAGGCCTATGAAGCAGAGAGGGCAGAAGGTGTAAGAGAGAAATAGAAGGAAGGAAGGAAGGAAGGAAGGAAGGAAGGAAGGAAGGAAGGAAGGAGAGAAGGAAGGAAGGAGAAAACACCCGGTGTTACTAAAACCAAAAAGAAAGAAAATGGTTTCCCACTGTGGGTATGGCTACAATGTGGATGAATGTTGAAAATATTGTGCTAAGTGTAAAGTCAGTCACAAAAGCTCACATATTGTGCAATTGTGTTTATATGAAATGCCCACAATATGGAAATCTATGGATATGGGGTTGATCGCTCTATGTAGTTGTTACCTAGGGCTGAGGGTCAGGGAGAGGGTTTGAGAGAGAATGAGGAGTGACCAATGTTTACAGGGTTTTTCTCTGGTCGGTGGTGATAAAATGTTCTAAAATGGATTGCGAATTAAAATGGAATGTGCACAACCAGAAATACAGTAAAAGCCACTCAATTCATGACTTTTAATGGGGGAATCTTATGTGGCACACTCTCATCGAGACCACGGCAGACAGAGTGAAAGAGGAAAAAGGTGAGTAAAGATCTGAAACGGAGGCAGAAACAGAGAGAATGAATAGCCCTGTGAACGGAAGAGAGAGAGAAAAGGGGAAATGGCCTTATGTACAAATGACAGATCTGCAAGTGGGGCTCACATCAACAGTGTCACTGCCAGGGAGGAGGGTCATGCTAGCCATGTCACCGGTAGTGTCGCCCGCAGGGACGCCGACATGCTGGAGGTCCGTGTCCGCATGGGCTCTGGCAGCCACGTGGGCCAGCAGGAGGGTCCCGCTGCACAGCTGTGGGGTGAGGATAGCCTGGGTGGTGATATCGGCCAATACAGGGGCCTCTTCTGCTGGCAAGAGTGTGACAGTAGCAAGTAGATGGACAGGCCTGTGTGTGAGGACGGAATGCAGGAGAGGCTCTTCTGCGGCTGGGTGTGGGGCCCGCACCAGAAATGTGGAGAAATGGCCAGGTAACTGCGTCATGTTGGCTAGTAGATTGGCCAGGGCTTCGAACTGAAGGACAATAACGGGGAGTAGCTGTCAGGCCCTGGGAGTGTCTGAGTGTAAGTGGAGATGGGTTTGGGGTCACTGCGGGATAGGTGGGAGCCATCCCTGTATAGATACAGGTCATAGGGAGATCGTCTCGTGAGGCCTGTGAGTGTCTAGGGTTCTTCTGGGTGCCTGGGGCTGACTGCGGCAGAAATCTGGGGAAGGCTGGAGAGAAGCTGGGAGACGCAGGAGAGTCCCTGAAGGCTGGGAGTGAAGAGGTGAAGGAAATGGGGGAGGGATGCAGTAAGGTCCGTGAGTCTGCAGGTGATTCCTGGGTGTGGGAAGCTGACTCCAGGTGAAATCGGGAGATGGTTGGAGAGTAGCTGAGAGAGACAGAAGAGTCCCTGAGGGCTGGAGGTGACAACATGAGCGAGAATGGGGAGTAAGTCAGTGAAATTGGTGAGTTTGGTGTTGTGTCCTGGGTGCCTGGAACCGACTCCAGCTGGAATCCAGAGAACTTTTGAGAGTAGCTGAAAGAGACACAAGAGTCCCTGTGGGCTGAGGGCAAAGACCTGAGAGAGACCAGGGAGGATCTCAGTGAGGTCTGTGAGTCTGTAGGTGACTCCGGAATGCAGGAGGCTGACTCCCGCTGGAATCTGGGCGTGGCAGGAGAGTAGCTGGGACAGACAGGGGAGTCCCAGGGGGCTGGGGGTGAAGACATGAGAGAGACCGGGGAGTAACTCAGTGAAACTGGGGAGTGTGTAGGTGATCCCTGGGTGCCTGGAACTGACTCCCGCTGAAATCTGGGCGTGGCTGGAGAGTAGCGGGGACACACAGGAGAGTCCCTGAGGGCTGGGGGTGAAGACATGAGAGAGACCGGGGAGTAACTCAGTGAAACTGGTGAGTTTGGTGGTGACTCCGGGGTGCCTGGAACTGATTCCGGCTGACATCTGGGCGTGGCTGGAGAGTAGCTGGGACAGGCAGGAGAGTCCCTGAGGGGTGGTGAAGACATGAGAGAGACTGGAGAGTAATTGAGTGAAACTGGTGAGTTTGGTGGTGATTCCGGGGCGCCTGGAACTGACTCCCGCTGAAATGTGGGCGTGGTTTGAGAGTAGTTGGGACCCACAGGAGAGTCCCCGAGGGCTGGTGAAGACATGAGGGAGACTGGGGAGTAATTGAGTGAAATTGGTGAGTTCGGTGGTGATTCCGGGGTGCCTGGAAGTGACTCCCGCTGAAATGTGGGCGTGGTTGGAGAGTAGCTGGGACAGGCAGGAGAGTCCCTGAGGGATGGTGAAGACATGAGAGAGACTGGGGAGTAACGCAGTGAAATGGGTGAGTTTGGTGGTGATTTCTGGGTGCCTGCAACTGACTCTCGCTGAAATGTGGGCGTGGTTGGAGAGTAGCTGGGACAGACAGGAGAGTCCCTGAGGGTTGGGGATAAAGACGTGCTAGAGACTGGGGAGTAACTCAGTGAAAGTGGTGAGCTTGCTGGTGATCCCTGGGTTGCTGGAACTGACTCCCGCTGAAATGTGGGCGTGGTTGGATAGTAGTTGAGAGAGACAGGAGGGTCCGTAAGGGCTGGGGGTGAAGACGTGAGAGAGACTGGCGAGGATCTCACTGAAGTCTGTGAGTTTGTAGGTGCTTCTGGGGTGTGGGAGACCGACTCCCGCTGAAATCTGGGCGTAGTTGGAGAGTAGCTGGGACAGACAGGAGAGTCATTGACCGCTGGGGGTGAGCTGCTGGATGATGGCAGTAGGAACATATGGTATATTATTGATGAATGAGGTGACTGTGAAGAATCTCCGGAGGAGGACACGGGAGAGCACAATGACAAGAGTGACTGTCCTGCTTGGTTAGGAAAGGGAAATGTAACGTTGTGAAATTCTGTTGATGATGGATGTGAGAGTGGTGAAGCCCTGCGGGATGATGTAGAGTACTTCCACATCCCTGGTGGGGAGCTGACCCGTGGGTCTGAGTTTCTGGGAGGGGAGAGGGAGAAGCTGGCTGAGGCGGGCATGAATCCCGAGGCGTCAGGGATGGGGGACCGCTCACAATCTCCCGAAGCCTGTGAGTCTCTGGGGGACTCCTGGGTGCATGGGGCTGACTCCCGCAGAAACCTGGGGATGGCTGGAGAGTAAGTGGGAGACACGGAGGAGTCCCTGAGGCCTGGGGTTGAAGAGATGAAAGACATAGGGGAGGAGCACCGTGAGGCCCGTGAGTTTGTAGGTGATTCCTGGGTGTGGGGGGCTGACTCCAGCTGAAATCTGGGGTTGTTTGGAGAGTAGCTGGGAGACACAAGAGTCTCCCCGAGAGCTGGTTGTGAGCTGCTGGGTGATGGCAGTAAGAACATGTGGCATATTATTGATGAACCTGGTGACTCTAAAGAATCCCCAGAGGAGGACACGGGAGAGCCCAAAGGCTTCATTGATTGCCCATCACGGTGAGGAAAGGGAAATGGGAGCTTGTGGGATTCTGGTGATGACAGAGGTGAGTGTGGTGAAGCCCTAGGGGATGGTGAATGGTAGCTCCGGATCCCTGGTGAGGAGCTTCCTCTTAAGTCTGAGTTTCTGAGAGGGGAGAGGGAGAAGCTGGGTGAGGCTAGCATGGATCTTGGGGAGTCCGGGCTGGGGGACCGTTCATAAGAAGAGCCAGACAAGACCCTACTGTTCTTAGGTGCAGACATGACTAGGAAACCTGTAGCTCCCAGGGACCCCTACCAATTTTCTAACCCGCAGAATGAACGAGTGTGTGTGTGGGTGTGTGTGTGTGTGTGTGTGTGTTGTGAGGTATGTGCTAATCAAGAAAATGGAAATAAACCAACCAATGAGACAGACAGACAGACAGACAGACAGACAGGCAGAGATACACTTACCCAAGTGTTCTGTCCTGTCCTCTGAATCCGCTTCCAAGTCGCAAGACGCTGTAAGCTCCAAGTCCACGCAGAGCCCGCAAAACGCTCCGGCCGCTGCTCCGCTCTGCGAAGATCTGAGTACAGGCCCGCCAGGGTGGGTTTAAATAGCCTCGGGCGCAGCCTAGCAGCGGAAAGGGCGGAGCTTCGCTCCTCCTTGCCATCAGTCACCCCCAACTTTCCCAGGCTACACCTCCTAGGAAACTCTTCTCCTGATTTGATTTCACGCGCCACATTTGGGACAATCTAAGAACTTACAAGTTTTCTTGGCCAAATATATTAGGAATTAAATGCACTGAAACACTGAAAACCAACTAGTGGTTCTGTGGTTCTCACCTTGTGGTTTTGACACCAGCAGCGTCCTTTCAACCCTCAAACCCCGGAGATCCACAGATCTGTGTTGTAACAAGCCCTCCCCCTGACCCTGATGCATGGCAGTTGAAGAATTACCCGTGGAAGCGAAAAGACTTTGAAGAAAACGTGGAGATATCCCTTGTATAAACATTCCTTTGCTCTGGAACCACGTAGAGACTTGGGAGCCAGTTGGGTGGAGCATTCGTTGGATGAGGGTGCTCGGGTTAGGAACATCAAGGTGTGGCTCCGGATAATTCAATCACCTAATTAAGTTTCCAGCTATGCTAATCTCTTTTAAAATTCCGTTCATGTAAATTCCTTTACTCAGACTGAGAATGGCAAAGCCTCAACCCCAATTTCCAGGGAGGGTTGAGAGCCTCAGGTTGAGTTGCTCACCAATAGCCTATGGTTTAACCCATCATGCCTATAGAATGAGGTCTCCATAAAAACCCGAAAGGACTGGGTTTAGAGGGCTTCTGGATAACACTTCCAGGAAGGTAGTGCGCCCCTCCCCACATGCCGGGCCCAAAGTCTTTTTTCTGAATTTTTGGCAACATCCGCTATAATAACATGGTAAATGTAAGTGTTTCCCTGCGTGCTGTGAACTCTTCCAGCAAATTAATGCAACTAAAACTGCGAGTGGTGGAAACCCGATTTATAGCCAGTTGCTAAGAAGCAGAGGTAAAACAACGCTGGGCTTCCCATTGTTATTAGAGTGGGAGGCCAGTCTTGCGGGACTGAGCCCTTTGGAATCTAATGCTGTGTCCCGGTAGATAGCGTCATCCTTGAATTACAAGACACACATAGGTTGAGAATAACTTTTCTAGTCATTTGCTGTATGTCTTATTTACAATATGTAACCAAATTCTTTATCCTGACCTTATGGCACCTGGGTTGAGAACCATGATTTGAACCAAAGTGGGTCCGTCACATTCTGAGTTTGAAACTTTAGTTTGCCGCTAGCCTTTTGTTATTGTTTTTCCGTTTCGTTTCGTTTCGTTTCTAAGTTCTGGGGTATATGTGCAGGATGTGCAGATTTGTTACAAAGGTAAACGTGTGCCATGGTGGTTTGCTGCACCTGTCAACCCATCACCTAGTCATTAAGCCCGGCATGCATTAGCTGTTTTTCCTAATGCTCTGCCTCCCGACAGGCCCCAGTGTGTGTTGTTCCCCTTCCTGTGTCCATGTGATCTCATTTTTCAGCTCCCATGATAAGTGAGAATATGGTGTTTGGTTTTCTTTTCCGGATTACTTTGCTGAGGATAATGACTTCACATCACAAGTGCTTCTTTTTTATTTTAGAAAATCGTATTTTATTGAATAAGATTTATTCGCAGAAAAATAAGCTTTAATCTACAATGAATGCCAGACTCTACAGCAGAAAGTAATTTTCTCAGCTTTCCGCACACAAAGGTTCCTACTAAGTGAAAAAAGCCATAAAATTTCATTCACAAATGTACTAGTCTGTCTCAAAACATTTCACATAATCATTCACCGTGCTAATACAATTAGATCAGATATTCAGTCAGGTTAAAGTATCCCTCTAATAACTGTTTTTTAAAATGCTATCAAAATCCACTCCCCAACAGTCTGCCACTGTTAATGGTGTACAGCATTATTGAATACAATGGAATTGATGAAGCCCATATCCACGGACAAACCGTGACTTATGATGGTTTGATATATGATTTTTCAACTTTGTGATGGGTATATTGGGATATTAGATGAGTTTTTGAGTTACACAGTGATTTTGAGTATGTGACCCTGTACTCCAGAAATGGCTGTATAAAGAAAAACAGGCGTACCTAATTAAAATATACTTAGTGACTTGGGAAAAACCAATAGAGGTTTACAATTGATGGAGAATCATCAATGAGAGACAGCGGTAAATAGTAACAATAACACAATTTTCCGGAAACTGCCGAGGATTTCCCCAAAAAAACGCAGAATGTAGGATGCAGCTAAGGCCTATGAAGCAGAGAGGGCAGAAGGTGTAAGAGAGAAATAGGAGGAAGGAAGGAAGGAAGGAAGGAAGGAAGGAAGGAAGGAAGGAAGGAAGGAAGGAGAGAAGGAAGGAAGGAGAAAACACCCGGTGTTACAAAAACCAAAAAGAAAGAAAATGGTTTCCCACTGTGGGTATGGCTACAATGTGGATGAATGTTGAAAATATTGTGCTAAGTGTAAAGTCAGTCACAAAAGCTCACATATTGTGCAATTGTGTTTATATGAAATGCCCACAATATGGAAATCTATGGATATGGGGTTGATCGCTCTATGTAGTTGTTACCTAGGGCTGATGGTCAGGGAGAGGGTTTGAGAGAGAATGAGGAGTGACCAATGTTTACAGGGTTTTTCTCTGGTCGGTGGTGATAAAATGTTCTAAAATGGATTGCGAATTAAAATGGAATGTGCACAACCAGAAATACAGTAAAAGCCACTCAATTCATGACTTTTAATGGGGGAATCTTATGTGGCACACTCTCATCGAGACCACGGCAGACAGAGTGAAAGAGGAAAAAGGTGAGTAAAGATCTGAAACGGAGGCAGAAACAGAGAGAATGAATAGCCCTGTGAACGGAAGAGAGAGAGAAAAGGGGAAATGGCCTTATGTACAAATGACAGATCTGCAAGTGGGGCTCACATCAACAGTGTCACTGCCAGGGAGGAGGGTCATGCTAGCCATGTCACCGGTAGTGTCGCCCGCAGGGACGCCGACATGCTGGAGGTTCGTGTCCGCATGGGCTCTGGCAGCCACGTGGGCCAGCAGGAGGGTCCCGCTGCACAGCTGTGGGGTGAGGATAGCCTGGGTGGTGATATCGGCCAATACAGGGGCCTCTTCTGCTGGCAAGAGTGTGACAGTAGCAAGTAGATGGACAGGCCTGTGTGTGAGGACGGAATGCAGGAGAGGCTCTTCTGCGGCTGGGTGTGGGGCCCGCACCAGAAATGTGGAGAAATGGCCAGGTAACTGCGTCATGTTGGCTAGTAGATTGGCCAGGGCTTCGAACTGAAGGACAATAACGGGGAGTAGCTGTCAGGCCCTGGGAGTGTCTGAGTGTAAGTGGAGATGGGTTTGGGGTCACTGCGGGATAGGTGGGAGCCATCCCTGTATAGATACAGGTCATAGGGAGATCGTCTCGTGAGGCCTGTGAGTGTCTAGGGTTCTCCTGGGTGCCTGGGGCTGACTGCGGCAGAAATCTGGGGAAGGCTGGAGAGAAGCTGGGAGACGCAGGAGAGTCCCTGAAGGCTGGGAGTGAAGAGGTGAAGGAAATGGGGGAGGGATGCAGTAAGGTCCGTGAGTCTGCAGGTGATTCCTGGGTGTGGGAAGCTGACTCCAGGTGAAATCGGGAGATGGTTGGAGAGTAGCTGAGAGAGACAGAAGAGTCCCTGAGGGCTGGAGGTGACAACATGAGCGAGAATGGGGAGTAAGTCAGTGAAATTGGTGAGTTTGGTGTTGTGTCCTGGGTGCCTGGAACCGACTCCAGCTGGAATCCAGAGAACTTTTGAGAGTAGCTGAAAGAGACACAAGAGTCCCTGTGGGCTGAGGGCAAAGACCTGAGAGAGACCAGGGAGGATCTCAGTGAGGTCTGTGAGTCTGTAGGTGACTCCGGAATGCAGGAGGCTGACTCCCGCTGGAATCTGGGCGTGGCAGGAGAGTAGCTGGGACAGACAGGGGAGTCCCAGGGGGCTGGGGGTGAAGACATGAGAGAGACCGGGGAGTAACTCAGTGAAACTGGGGAGTGTGTAGGTGATCCCTGGGTGCCTGGAACTGACTCCCGCTGAAATCTGGGCGTGGCTGGAGAGTAGCGGGGACACACAGGAGAGTCCCTGAGGGCTGGGGTTGAAGACATGAGAGAGACCGGGGAGTAACTCAGTGAAACTGGTGAGTTTGGTGGTGACTCCGGGGTGCCTGGAACTGATTCCGGCTGACATCTGGGCGTGGCTGGAGAGTAGCTGGGACAGGCAGGAGAGTCCCTGAGGGGTGGTGAAGACATGAGAGAGACTGGAGAGTAATTGAGTGAAACTGGTGAGTTTGGTGGTGATTCCGGGGCGCCTGGAACTGACTCCCGCTGAAATGTGGGCGTGGTTTGAGAGTAGTTGGGACCCACAGGAGAGTCCCCGAGGGCTGGTGAAGACATGAGGGAGACTGGGGAGTAATTGAGTGAAATTGGTGAGTTCGGTGGTGATTCCGGGGTGCCTGGAAGTGACTCCCGCTGAAATGTGGGCGTGGTTGGAGAGTAGCTGGGACAGGCAGGAGAGTCCCTGAGGGATGGTGAAGACATGAGAGAGACTGGGGAGTAACGCAGTGAAATGGGTGAGTTTGGTGGTGATTTCTGGGTGCCTGCAACTGACTCTCGCTGAAATGTGGGCGTGGTTGGAGAGTAGCTGGGACAGACAGGAGAGTCCCTGAGGGTTGGGGATAAAGACGTGCTAGAGACTGGGGAGTAACTCAGTGAAAGTGGTGAGCTTGCTGGTGATCCCTGGGTTGCTGGAACTGACTCCCGCTGAAATGTGGGTGTGGTTGGATAGTAGTTGAGAGAGACAGGAGGGTCCGTAAGGGCTGGGGGTGAAGACGTGAGAGAGACTGGCGAGGATCTCACTGAAGTCTGTGAGTTTGTAGGTGCTTCTGGGGTGTGGGAGACCGACTCCCGCTGAAATCTGGGCGTAGTTGGAGAGTAGCTGGGACAGACAGGAGAGTCATTGACGGCTGGGGGTGAGCTGCTGGATGATGGCAGTAGGAACATATGGTATATTATTGATGAATGAGGTGACTGTGAAGAATCTCCGGAGGAGGACACGGGAGAGCACAATGACAAGAGTGACTGTCCTGCTTGGTTAGGAAAGGGAAATGTAACGTTGTGAAATTCTGTTGATGATGGATGTGAGAGTGGTGAAGCCCTGCGGGATGATGTAGAGTACTTCCACATCCCTGGTGGGGAGCTGACCCGTGGGTCTGAGTTTCTGGGAGGGGAGAGGGAGAAGCTGGCTGAGGCGGGCATGAATCCTGAGGCGTCAGGGATGGGGGACCGCTCACAATCTCCCGAAGCCTGTGAGTCTCTGGGGGACTCCTGGGTGCATGGGGCTGACTCCCGCAGAAACCTGGGGATGGCTGGAGAGTAAGTGGGAGACACGGGGGAGTCCCTGAGGCCTGGGGTTGAAGAGATGAAAGACATAGGGGAGGAGCACCGTGAGGCCCGTGAGTTTGTAGGTGATTCCTGGGTGTGGGGGGCTGACTCCAGCTGAAATCTGGGGTTGTTTGGAGAGTAGCTGGGAGACACAAGAGTCTCCCCGAGAGCTGGTTGTGAGCTGCTGGGTGATGGCAGTAAGAACATGTGGCATATTATTGATGAACCTGGTGACTCTAAAGAATCCCCAGAGGAGGACACGGGAGAGCCCAAAGGCTTCATTGATTGCCCATCACGGTGAGGAAAGGGAAATGGGAGCTTGTGGGATTCTGGTGATGACAGAGGTGAGTGTGGTGAAGCCCTAGGGGATGGTGAATGGTAGCTCCGGATCCCTGGTGAGGAGCTTCCTCTTAAGTCTGAGTTTCTGAGAGGGGAGAGGGAGAAGCTGGGTGAGGCTAGCATGGATCTTGGGGAGTCCGGGCTGGGGGACCGTTCATAAGAAGAGCCAGACAAGACCCTACTGTTCTTAGGTGCAGACATGACTAGGGAACCTGTAGCTCCCAGGGACCCCTACCAATTTTCTAACCCGCAGAATGAACGAGTGTGTGTGTGGGTGTGTGTGTGTGTGTGTGTGTGTTGTGAGGTATGTGCTAATCAAGAAAATGGAAATAAACCAACCAATGAGACAGACAGACAGACAGACAGACAGACAGGCAGAGATACACTTACCCAAGTGTTCTGTCCTGTCCTCTGAATCCGCTTCCATGTCGCAAGACGCTGTAAGCTCCAAGTCCACGCAGAGCCCGCAAAACGCTCCGGCCGCTGCTCCGCTCTGCGAAGATCTGAGTACAGGCCCGCCAGGGTGGGTTTAAATAGCCTCGGGCGCAGCCTAGCAGCGGAAAGGGCGGAGCTTCGCTCCTCCTTGCCATCAGTCACCCCCAACTTTCCCAGGCTACACCTCCTAGGAAACTCTTCTCCTGATTTGATTTCACGCGCCACATTTGGGACAATCTAAGAACTTACAAGTTTTCTTGGCCAAATATATTAGGAATTAAATGCACTGAAACACTGAAAACCAACTAGTGGTTCTGTGGTTCTCACCTTGTGGTTTTGACACCAGCAGCGTCCTTTCAACCCTCAAACCCCGGAGATCCACAGATCTGTGTTGTAACAAGCCCTCCCCCTGACCCTGATGCATGGCAGTTGAAGAATTACCCGTGGAAGCGAAAAGACTTTGAAGAAAACGTGGAGATATCCCTTGTATAAACATTCCTTTGCTCTGGAACCACGTAGAGACTTGGGAGCCAGTTGGGTGGAGCATTCGTTGGATGAGGGTGCTCGGGTTAGGAACATCAAGGTGTGGCTCCGGATAATTCAATCACCTAATTAAGTTTCCAGCTATGCTAATCTCTTTTAAAATTCCGTTCATGTAAATTCCTTTACTCAGACTGAGAATGGCAAAGCCTCAACCCCAATTTCCAGGGAGGGTTGAGAGCCTCAGGTTGAGTTGCTCACCAATAGCCTATGGTTTAACCCATCATGCCTATAGAATGAGGTCTCCATAAAAACCCGAAAGGACTGGGTTTAGAGGGCTTCTGGATAACACTTCCAGGAAGGTAGTGCGCCCCTCCCCACATGCCGGGCCCAAAGTCTTTTTTCTGAATTTTTGGCAACATCCGCTATAATAACATGGTAAATGTAAGTGTTTCCCTGCGTGCTGTGAACTCTTCCAGCAAATTAATGCAACTAAAACTGCGAGTGGTGGAAACCCGATTTATAGCCAGTTGCTAAGAAGCAGAGGTAAAACAACGCTGGGCTTCCCATTGTTATTAGAGTGGGAGGCCAGTCTTGCGGGACTGAGCCCTTTGGAATCTAATGCTGTGTCCCGGTAGATAGCGTCATCCTTGAATTACAAGACACACATAGGTTGAGAATAACTTTTCTAGTCATTTGCTGTATGTCTTATTTACAATATGTAACCAAATTCTTTATCCTGACCTTATGGCACCTGGGTTGAGAACCATGATTTGAACCAAAGTGGGTCCGTCACATTCTGAGTTTGAAACTTTAGTTTGCCGCTAGCCTTTTGTTATTGTTTTTCCGTTTCGTTTCGTTTCGTTTCTAAGTTCTGGGGTATATGTGCAGGATGTGCAGATTTGTTACAAAGGTAAACGTGTGCCATGGTGGTTTGCTGCACCTGTCAACCCATCACCTAGTCATTAAGCCCGGCATGCATTAGCTGTTTTTCCTAATGCTCTGCCTCCCGACAGGCCCCAGTGTGTGTTGTTCCCCTTCCTGTGTCCATGTGATCTCATTTTTCAGCTCCCATGATAAGTGAGAATATGGTGTTTGGTTTTCTTTTCCGGATTACTTTGCTGAGGATAATGACTTCACATCACAAGTGCTTCTTTTTTATTTTAGAAAATCGTATTTTATTGAATAAGATTTATTCGCAGAAAAATAAGCTTTAATCTACAATGAATGCCAGACTCTACAGCAGAAAGTAATTTTCTCAGCTTTCCGCACACAAAGGTTCCTACTAAGTGAAAAAAGCCATAAAATTTCATTCACAAATGTACTAGTCTGTCTCAAAACATTTCACATAATCATTCACCGTGCTAATACAATTAGATCAGATATTCAGTCAGGTTAAAGTATCCCTCTAATAACTGTTTTTTAAAATGCTATCAAAATCCACTCCCCAACAGTCTGCCACTGTTAATGGTGTACAGCATTATTGAATACAATGGAATTGATGAAGCCCATATCCACGGACAAACCGTGACTTATGATGGTTTGATATATGATTTTTCAACTTTGTGATGGGTATATTGGGATATTAGATGAGTTTTTGAGTTACACAGTGATTTTGAGTATGTGACCCTGTACTCCAGAAATGGCTGTATAAAGAAAAACAGGCGTACCTAATTAAAATATACTTAGTGACTTGGGAAAAACCAATAGAGGTTTACAATTGATGGAGAATCATCAATGAGAGAGAGCGGTAAATAGTAACAATAACACAATTTTCCGGAAACTGCCGAGGATTTCCCCAAAAAAACGCAGAATGTAGGATGCAGCTAAGGCCTATGAAGCAGAGAGGGCAGAAGGTGTAAGAGAGAAATAGGAGGAAGGAAGGAAGGAAGGAAGGAAGGAAGGAAGGAGAGAAGGAAGGAAGGAGAAAACACCCGGTGTTACTAAAACCAAAAAGAAAGAAAATGGTTTCCCACTGTGGGTATGGCTACAATGTGGATGAATGTTGAAAATATTGTGCTAAGTGTAAAGTCAGTCACAAAAGCTCACATATTGTGCAATTGTGTTTATATGAAATGCCCACAATATGGAAATCTATGGATATGGGGTTGATCGCTCTATGTAGTTGTTACCTAGGGCTGAGGGTCAGGGAGAGGGTTTGAGGGAGAATGAGGAGTGACCAATGTTTACAGGGTTTTTCTCTGGTCGGTGGTGATAAAATGTTCTAAAATGGATTGCGAATTAAAATGGAATGTGCACAACCAGAAATACAGTAAAAGCCACTCAATTCATGACTTTTAATGGGGGAATCTTATGTGGCACACTCTCATCGAGACCACGGCAGACAGAGTGAAAGAGGAAAAAGGTGAGTAAAGATCTGAAACGGAGGCAGAAACAGAGAGAATGAATAGCCCTGTGAACGGAAGAGAGAGAGAAAAGGGGAAATGGCCTTATGTACAAATGACAGATCTGCAAGTGGGGCTCACATCAACAGTGTCACTGCCAGGGAGGAGGGTCATGCTAGCCATGTCACCGGTAGTGTCGCCCGCAGGGACGCCGACATGCTGGAGGTTCGTGTCCGCATGGGCTCTGGCAGCCACGTGGGCCAGCAGGAGGGTCCCGCTGCACAGCTGTGGGGTGAGGATAGCCTGGGTGGTGATATCGGCCAATACAGGGGCCTCTTCTGCTGGCAAGAGTGTGACAGTAGCAAGTAGATGGACAGGCCTGTGTGTGAGGACGGAATGCAGGAGAGGCTCTTCTGCGGCTGGGTGTGGGGCCCGCACCAGAAATGTGGAGAAATGGCCAGGTAACTGCGTCATGTTGGCTAGTAGATTGGCCAGGGCTTCGAACTGAAGGACAATAACGGGGAGTAGCTGTCAGGCCCTGGGAGTGTCTGAGTGTAAGTGGAGATGGGTTTGGGGTCACTGCGGGATAGGTGGGAGCCATCCCTGTATAGATACAGGTCATAGGGAGATCGTCTCGTGAGGCCTGTGAGTGTCTAGGGTTCTCCTGGGTGCCTGGGGCTGACTGCGGCAGAAATCTGGGGAAGGCTGGAGAGAAGCTGGGAGACGCAGGAGAGTCCCTGAAGGCTGGGAGTGAAGAGGTGAAGGAAATGGGGGAGGGATGCAGTAAGGTCCGTGAGTCTGCAGGTGATTCCTGGGTGTGGGAAGCTGACTCCAGGTGAAATCGGGAGATGGTTGGAGAGTAGCTGAGAGAGACAGAAGAGTCCCTGAGGGCTGGAGGTGACAACATGAGCGAGAATGGGGAGTAAGTCAGTGAAATTGGTGAGTTTGGTGTTGTGTCCTGGGTGCCTGGAACCGACTCCAGCTGGAATCCAGAGAACTTTTGAGAGTAGCTGAAAGAGACACAAGAGTCCCTGTGGGCTGAGGGCAAAGACCTGAGAGAGACCAGGGAGGATCTCAGTGAGGTCTGTGAGTCTGTAGGTGACTCCGGAATGCAGGAGGCTGACTCCCGCTGGAATCTGGGCGTGGCAGGAGAGTAGCTGGGACAGACAGGGGAGTCCCAGGGGGCTGGGGGTGAAGACATGAGAGAGACCGGGGAGTAACTCAGTGAAACTGGGGAGTGTGTAGGTGATCCCTGGGTGCCTGGAACTGACTCCCGCTGAAATCTGGGCGTGGCTGGAGAGTAGCGGGGACACACAGGAGAGTCCCTGAGGGCTGGGGGTGAAGACATGAGAGAGACCGGGGAGTAACTCAGTGAAACTGGTGAGTTTGGTGGTGACTCCGGGGTGCCTGGAACTGATTCCGGCTGACATCTGGGCGTGGCTGGAGAGTAGCTGGGACAGGCAGGAGAGTCCCTGAGGGGTGGTGAAGACATGAGAGAGACTGGAGAGTAATTGAGTGAAACTGGTGAGTTTGGTGGTGATTCCGGGGCGCCTGGAACTGACTCCCGCTGAAATGTGGGCGTGGTTTGAGAGTAGTTGGGACCCACAGGAGAGTCCCCGAGGGCTGGTGAAGACATGAGGGAGACTGGGGAGTAATTGAGTGAAATTGGTGAGTTTGGTGGTGATTCCGGGGTGCCTGGAAGTGACTCCCGCTGAAATGTGGGCGTGGTTGGAGAGTAGCTGGGACAGGCAGGAGAGTCCCTGAGGGATGGTGAAGACATGAGAGAGACTGGGGAGTAACGCAGTGAAATGGGTGAGTTTGGTGGTGATTTCTGGGTGCCTGCAACTGACTCTCGCTGAAATGTGGGCGTGGTTGGAGAGTAGCTGGGACAGACAGGAGAGTCCCTGAGGGTTGGGGATAAAGACGTGCTAGAGACTGGGGAGTAACTCAGTGAAAGTGGTGAGCTTGCTGGTGATCCCTGGGTTGCTGGAACTGACTCCCGCTGAAATGTGGGCGTGGTTGGATAGTAGTTGAGAGAGACAGGAGGGTCCGTAAGGGCTGGGGGTGAAGACGTGAGAGAGACTGGCGAGGATCTCACTGAAGTCTGTGAGTTTGTAGGTGCTTCTGGGGTGTGGGAGACCGACTCCCGCTGAAATCTGGGCGTAGTTGGAGAGTAGCTGGGACAGACAGGAGAGTCATTGACGGCTGGGGGTGAGCTGCTGGATGATGGCAGTAGGAACATATGGTATATTATTGATGAATGAGGTGACTGTGAAGAATCTCCGGAGGAGGACACGGGAGAGCACAATGACAAGAGTGACTGTCCTGCTTGGTTAGGAAAGGGAAATGTAACGTTGTGAAATTCTGTTGATGATGGATGTGAGAGTGGTGAAGCCCTGCGGGATGATGTAGAGTACTTCCACATCCCTGGTGGGGAGCTGACCCGTGGGTCTGAGTTTCTGGGAGGGGAGAGGGAGAAGCTGGCTGAGGCGGGCATGAATCCTGAGGCGTCAGGGATGGGGGACCGCTCACAATCTCCCGAAACCTGTGAGTCTCTGGGGGACTCCTGGGTGCATGGGGCTGACTCCCGCAGAAACCTGGGGATGGCTGGAGAGTAAATGGGAGACACGGGGGAGTCCCTGAGGCCTGGGGTTGAAGAGATGAAAGACATAGGGGAGGAGCACCGTGAGGCCCGTGAGTTTGTAGGTGATTCCTGGGTGTGGGGGGCTGACTCCAGCTGAAATCTGGGGTTGTTTGGAGAGTAGCTGGGAGACACAAGAGTCTCCCCGAGAGCTGGTTGTGAGCTGCTGGGTGATGGCAGTAAGAACATGTGGCATATTATTGATGAACCTGGTGACTCTAAAGAATCCCCAGAGGAGGACACGGGAGAGCCCAAAGGCTTCATTGATTGCCCATCACGGTGAGGAAAGGGAAATGGGAGCTTGTGGGATTCTGGTGATGACAGAGGTGAGTGTGGTGAAGCCCTAGGGGATGGTGAATGGTAGCTCCGGATCCCTGGTGAGGAGCTTCCTCTTAAGTCTGAGTTTCTGAGAGGGGAGAGGGAGAAGCTGGGTGAGGCTAGCATGGATCTTGGGGAGTCCGGGCTGGGGGACCGTTCATAAGAAGAGCCAGACAAGACCCTACTGTTCTTAGGTGCAGACATGACTAGGAAACCTGTAGCTCCCAGGGACCCCTACCAATTTTCTAACCCGCAGAATGAACGAGTGTGTGTGTGTGTGTGTGTGTGGGGGTGTGTGTGTGTGTGTGTGTGTTGTGAGGTATGCGCTCCTCAAGAAAATGGAAATAAACCAACCAATGAGACAGACAGACAGACAGACAGACAGACAGGCAGAGATACACTTACCCAAGTGTTCTGTCCTGTCCTCTGAATCCGCTTCCAATTCGCAAGACGCTGTAAGCTCCAAGTCCACGCAGAGCCCGCAAAACGCTCCGGCCGCTGCTCCGCTCTGCGAAGATCTGAGTACAGGCCCGCCAGGGTGGGTTTAAATAGCCTCGGGCGCAGCCTAGCAGCGGAAAGGGCGGAGCTTCGCTCCTCCTTGCCATCAGTCACCCCCAACTTTCCCAGGCTACACCTCCTAGGAAACTCTTCTCCTGATTTGATTTCACGCGCCACATTTGGGACAATCTAAGAACTTACAAGTTTTCTTGGCCAAATATATTAGGAATTAAATGCACTGAAACACTGAAAACCAACTAGTGGTTCTGTGGTTCTCACCTTGTGGTTTTGACACCAGCAGCGTCCTTTCAACCCTCAAACCCCGGAGATCCACAGATCTGTGTTGTAACAAGCCCTCCCCCTGACCCTGATGCATGGCAGTTGAAGAATTACCCGTGGAAGCGAAAAGACTTTGAAGAAAACGTGGAGATATCCCTTGTATAAACATTCCTTTGCTCTGGAACCACGTAGAGACTTGGGAGCCAGTTGGGTGGAGCATTCGTTGGATGAGGGTGCTCGGGTTAGGAACATCAAGGTGTGGCTCCGGATAATTCAATCACCTAATTAAGTTTCCAGCTATGCTAATCTCTTTTAAAATTCCGTTCATGTAAATTCCTTTACTCAGACTGAGAATGGCAAAGCCTCAACCCCAATTTCCAGGGAGGGTTGAGAGCCTCAGGTTGAGTTGCTCACCAATAGCCTATGGTTTAACCCATCATGCCTATAGAATGAGGTCTCCATAAAAACCCGAAAGGACTGGGTTTAGAGGGCTTCTGGATAACACTTCCAGGAAGGTAGTGCGCCCCTCCCCACATGCCGGGCCCAAAGTCTTTTTTCTGAATTTTTGGCAACATCCGCTATAATAACATGGTAAATGTAAGTGTTTCCCTGCGTGCTGTGAACTCTTCCAGCAAATTAATGCAACTAAAACTGCGAGTGGTGGAAACCCGATTTATAGCCAGTTGCTAAGAAGCAGAGGTAAAACAACGCTGGGCTTCCCATTGTTATTAGAGTGGGAGGCCAGTCTTGCGGGACTGAGCCCTTTGGAATCTAATGCTGTGTCCCGGTAGATAGCGTCATCCTTGAATTACAAGACACACATAGGTTGAGAATAACTTTTCTAGTCATTTGCTGTATGTCTTATTTACAATATGTAACCAAATTCTTTATCCTGACCTTATGGCACCTGGGTTGAGAACCATGATTTGAACCAAAGTGGGTCCGTCACATTCTGAGTTTGAAACTTTAGTTTGCCGCTAGCCTTTTGTTATTGTTTTTCCGTTTCGTTTCGTTTCGTTTCTAAGTTCTGGGGTATATGTGCAGGATGTGCAGATTTGTTACAAAGGTAAACGTGTGCCATGGTGGTTTGCTGCACCTGTCAACCCATCACCTAGTCATTAAGCCCGGCATGCATTAGCTGTTTTTCCTAATGCTCTGCCTCCCGACAGGCCCCAGTGTGTGTTGTTCCCCTTCCTGTGTCCATGTGATCTCATTTTTCAGCTCCCATGATAAGTGAGAATATGGTGTTTGGTTTTCTTTTCCGGATTACTTTGCTGAGGATAATGACTTCACATCACAAGTGCTTCTTTTTTATTTTAGAAAATCGTATTTTATTGAGTAAGATTTATTCGCAGAAAAATAAGCTTTAATCTACAATGAATGCCAGACTCTACAGCAGAAAGTAATTTTCTCAGCTTTCCGCACACAAAGGTTCCTACTAAGTGAAAAAAGCCATAAAATTTCATTCACAAATGTACTAGTCTGTCTCAAAACATTTCACATAATCATTCACCGTGCTAATACAATTAGATCAGATATTCAGTCAGGTTAAAGTATCCCTCTAATAACTGTTTTTTAAAATGCTATCAAAATCCACTCCCCAACAGTCTGCCACTGTTAATGGTGTACAGCATTATTGAATACAATGGAATTGATGAAGCCCATATCCACGGACAAACCGTGACTTATGATGGTTTGATATATGATTTTTCAACTTTGTGATGGGTATATTGGGATATTAGATGAGTTTTTGAGTTACACAGTGATTTTGAGTATGTGACCCTGTACTCCAGAAATGGCTGTATAAAGAAAAACAGGCGTACCTAATTAAAATATACTTAGTGACTTGGGAAAAACCAATAGAGGTTTACAATTGATGGAGAATCATCAATGAGAGAGAGCGGTAAATAGTAACAATAACACAATTTTCCGGAAACTGCCGAGGATTTCCCCAAAAAAACGCAGAATGTAGGATGCAGCTAAGGCCTATGAAGCAGAGAGGGCAGAAGGTGTAAGAGAGAAATAGAAGGAAGGAAGGAAGGAAGGAAGGAAGGAAGGAAGGAAGGAAGGAAGGAAGGAGAGAAGGAAGGAAGGAGAAAACACCCGGTGTTACTAAAACCAAAAAGAAAGAAAATGGTTTCCCACTGTGGGTATGGCTACAATGTGGATGAATGTTGAAAATATTGTGCTAAGTGTAAAGTCAGTCACAAAAGCTCACATATTGTGCAATTGTGTTTATATGAAATGCCCACAATATGGAAATCTATGGATATGGGGTTGATCGCTCTATGTAGTTGTTACCTAGGGCTGAGGGTCAGGGAGAGGGTTTGAGAGAGAATGAGGAGTGACCAATGTTTACAGGGTTTTTCTCTGGTCGGTGGTGATAAAATGTTCTAAAATGGATTGCGAATTAAAATGGAATGTGCACAACCAGAAATACAGTAAAAGCCACTCAATTCATGACTTTTAATGGGGGAATCTTATGTGGCACACTCTCATCGAGACCACGGCAGACAGAGTGAAAGAGGAAAAAGGTGAGTAAAGATCTGAAACGGAGGCAGAAACAGAGAGAATGAATAGCCCTGTGAACGGAAGAGAGAGAGAAAAGGGGAAATGGCCTTATGTACAAATGACAGATCTGCAAGTGGGGCTCACATCAACAGTGTCACTGCCAGGGAGGAGGGTCATGCTAGCCATGTCACCGGTAGTGTCGCCCGCAGGGACGCCGACATGCTGGAGGTTCGTGTCCGCATGGGCTCTGGCAGCCACGTGGGCCAGCAGGAGGGTCCCGCTGCACAGCTGTGGGGTGAGGATAGCCTGGGTGGTGATATCGGCCAATACAGGGGCCTCTTCTGCTGGCAAGAGTGTGACAGTAGCAAGTAGATGGACAGGCCTGTGTGTGAGGACGGAATGCAGGAGAGGCTCTTCTGCGGCTGGGTGTGGGGCCCGCACCAGAAATGTGGAGAAATGGCCAGGTAACTGCGTCATGTTGGCTAGTAGATTGGCCAGGGCTTCGAACTGAAGGACAATAACGGGGAGTAGCTGTCAGGCCCTGGGAGTGTCTGAGTGTAAGTGGAGATGGGTTTGGGGTCACTGCGGGATAGGTGGGAGCCATCCCTGTATAGATACAGGTCATAGGGAGATCGTCTCGTGAGGCCTGTGAGTGTCTAGGGTTCTTCTGGGTGCCTGGGGCTGACTGCGGCAGAAATCTGGGGAAGGCTGGAGAGAAGCTGGGAGACGCAGGAGAGTCCCTGAAGGCTGGGAGTGAAGAGGTGAAGGAAATGGGGGAGGGATGCAGTAAGGTCCGTGAGTCTGCAGGTGATTCCTGGGTGTGGGAAGCTGACTCCAGGTGAAATCGGGAGATGGTTGGAGAGTAGCTGAGAGAGACAGAAGAGTCCCTGAGGGCTGGAGGTGACAACATGAGCGAGAATGGGGAGTAAGTCAGTGAAATTGGTGAGTTTGGTGTTGTGTCCTGGGTGCCTGGAACCGACTCCAGCTGGAATCCAGAGAACTTTTGAGAGTAGCTGAAAGAGACACAAGAGTCCCTGTGGGCTGAGGGCAAAGACCTGAGAGAGACCAGGGAGGATCTCAGTGAGGTCTGTGAGTCTGTAGGTGACTCCGGAATGCAGGAGGCTGACTCCCGCTGGAATCTGGGCGTGGCAGGAGAGTAGCTGGGACAGACAGGGGAGTCCCAGGGGGCTGGGGGTGAAGACATGAGAGAGACCGGGGAGTAACTCAGTGAAACTGGGGAGTGTGTAGGTGATCCCTGGGTGCCTGGAACTGACTCCCGCTGAAATCTGGGCGTGGCTGGAGAGTAGCGGGGACACACAGGAGAGTCCCTGAGGGCTGGGGGTGAAGACATGAGAGAGACCGGGGAGTAACTCAGTGAAACTGGTGAGTTTGGTGGTGACTCCGGGGTGCCTGGAACTGATTCCGGCTGACATCTGGGCGTGGCTGGAGAGTAGCTGGGACAGGCAGGAGAGTCCCTGAGGGGTGGTGAAGACATGAGAGAGACTGGAGAGTAATTGAGTGAAACTGGTGAGTTTGGTGGTGATTCCGGGGCGCCTGGAACTGACTCCCGCTGAAATGTGGGCGTGGTTTGAGAGTAGTTGGGACCCACAGGAGAGTCCCCGAGGGCTGGTGAAGACATGAGGGAGACTGGGGAGTAATTGAGTGAAATTGGTGAGTTCGGTGGTGATTCCGGGGTGCCTGGAAGTGACTCCCGCTGAAATGTGGGCGTGGTTGGAGAGTAGCTGGGACAGGCAGGAGAGTCCCTGAGGGATGGTGAAGACATGAGAGAGACTGGGGAGTAACGCAGTGAAATGGGTGAGTTTGGTGGTGATTTCTGGGTGCCTGCAACTGACTCTCGCTGAAATGTGGGCGTGGTTGGAGAGTAGCTGGGACAGACAGGAGAGTCCCTGAGGGTTGGGGATAAAGACGTGCTAGAGACTGGGGAGTAACTCAGTGAAAGTGGTGAGCTTGCTGGTGATCCCTGGGTTGCTGGAACTGACTCCCGCTGAAATGTGGGCGTGGTTGGATAGTAGTTGAGAGAGACAGGAGGGTCCGTAAGGGCTGGGGGTGAAGACGTGAGAGAGACTGGCGAGGATCTCACTGAAGTCTGTGAGTTTGTAGGTGCTTCTGGGGTGTGGGAGACCGACTCCCGCTGAAATCTGGGCGTAGTTGGAGAGTAGCTGGGACAGACAGGAGAGTCATTGACCGCTGGGGGTGAGCTGCTGGATGATGGCAGTAGGAACATATGGTATATTATTGATGAATGAGGTGACTGTGAAGAATCTCCGGAGGAGGACACGGGAGAGCACAATGACAAGAGTGACTGTCCTGCTTGGTTAGGAAAGGGAAATGTAACGTTGTGAAATTCTGTTGATGATGGATGTGAGAGTGGTGAAGCCCTGCGGGATGATGTAGAGTACTTCCACATCCCTGGTGGGGAGCTGACCCGTGGGTCTGAGTTTCTGGGAGGGGAGAGGGAGAAGCTGGCTGAGGCGGGCATGAATCCCGAGGCGTCAGGGATGGGGGACCGCTCACAATCTCCCGAAGCCTGTGAGTCTCTGGGGGACTCCTGGGTGCATGGGACTGACTCCCGCAGAAACCTGGGGATGGCTGGAGAGTAAGTGGGAGACACGGAGGAGTCCCTGAGGCCTGGGGTTGAAGAGATGAAAGACATAGGGGAGGAGCACCGTGAGGCCCGTGAGTTTGTAGGTGATTCCTGGGTGTGGGGGGCTGACTCCAGCTGAAATCTGGGGTTGTTTGGAGAGTAGCTGGGAGACACAAGAGTCTCCCCGAGAGCTGGTTGTGAGCTGCTGGGTGATGGCAGTAAGAACATGTGGCATATTATTGATGAACCTGGTGACTCTAAAGAATCCCCAGAGGAGGACACGGGAGAGCCCAAAGGCTTCATTGATTGCCCATCACGGTGAGGAAAGGGAAATGGGAGCTTGTGGGATTCTGGTGATGACAGAGGTGAGTGTGGTGAAGCCCTAGGGGATGGTGAATGGTAGCTCCGGATCCCTGGTGAGGAGCTTCCTCTTAAGTCTGAGTTTCTGAGAGGGGAGAGGGAGAAGCTGGGTGAGGCTAGCATGGATCTTGGGGAGTCCGGGCTGGGGGACCGTTCATAAGAAGAGCCAGACAAGACCCTACTGTTCTTAGGTGCAGACATGACTAGGAAACCTGTAGCTCCCAGGGACCCCTACCAATTTTCTAACCCGCAGAATGAACGAGTGTGTGTGTGGGTGTGTGTGTGTGTGTGTGTGTGTTGTGAGGTATGTGCTAATCAAGAAAATGGAAATAAACCAACCAATGAGACAGACAGACAGACAGACAGACAGACAGGCAGAGATACACTTACCCAAGTGTTCTGTCCTGTCCTCTGAATCCGCTTCCAAGTCGCAAGACGCTGTAAGCTCCAAGTCCACGCAGAGCCCGCAAAACGCTCCGGCCGCTGCTCCGCTCTGCGAAGATCTGAGTACAGGCCCGCCAGGGTGGGTTTAAATAGCCTCGGGCGCAGCCTAGCAGCGGAAAGGGCGGAGCTTCGCTCCTCCTTGCCATCAGTCACCCCCAACTTTCCCAGGCTACACCTCCTAGGAAACTCTTCTCCTGATTTGATTTCACGCGCCACATTTGGGACAATCTAAGAACTTACAAGTTTTCTTGGCCAAATATATTAGGAATTAAATGCACTGAAACACTGAAAACCAACTAGTGGTTCTGTGGTTCTCACCTTGTGGTTTTGACACCAGCAGCGTCCTTTCAACCCTCAAACCCCGGAGATCCACAGATCTGTGTTGTAACAAGCCCTCCCCCTGACCCTGATGCATGGCAGTTGAAGAATTACCCGTGGAAGCGAAAAGACTTTGAAGAAAACGTGGAGATATCCCTTGTATAAACATTCCTTTGCTCTGGAACCACGTAGAGACTTGGGAGCCAGTTGGGTGGAGCATTCGTTGGATGAGGGTGCTCGGGTTAGGAACATCAAGGTGTGGCTCCGGATAATTCAATCACCTAATTAAGTTTCCAGCTATGCTAATCTCTTTTAAAATTCCGTTCATGTAAATTCCTTTACTCAGACTGAGAATGGCAAAGCCTCAACCCCAATTTCCAGGGAGGGTTGAGAGCCTCAGGTTGAGTTGCTCACCAATAGCCTATGGTTTAACCCATCATGCCTATAGAATGAGGTCTCCATAAAAACCCGAAAGGACTGGGTTTAGAGGGCTTCTGGATAACACTTCCAGGAAGGTAGTGCGCCCCTCCCCACATGCCGGGCCCAAAGTCTTTTTTCTGAATTTTTGGCAACATCCGCTATAATAACATGGTAAATGTAAGTGTTTCCCTGCGTGCTGTGAACTCTTCCAGCAAATTAATGCAACTAAAACTGCGAGTGGTGGAAACCCGATTTATAGCCAGTTGCTAAGAAGCAGAGGGAAAACAACGCTGGGCTTCCCATTGTTATTAGAGTGGGAGGCCAGTCTTGCGGGACTGAGCCCTTTGGAATCTAATGCTGTGTCCCGGTAGATAGCGTCATCCTTGAATTACAAGACACACATAGGTTGAGAATAACTTTTCTAGTCATTTGCTGTATGTCTTATTTACAATATGTAACCAAATTCTTTATCCTGACCTTATGGCACCTGGGTTGAGAACCATGATTTGAACCAAAGTGGGTCCGTCACATTCTGAGTTTGAAACTTTAGTTTGCCGCTAGCCTTTTGTTATTGTTTTTCCGTTTCGTTTCGTTTCGTTTCTAAGTTCTGGGGTATATGTGCAGGATGTGCAGATTTGTTACAAAGGTAAACGTGTGCCATGGTGGTTTGCTGCACCTGTCAACCCATCACCTAGTCATTAAGCCCGGCATGCATTAGCTGTTTTTCCTAATGCTCTGCCTCCCGACAGGCCCCAGTGTGTGTTGTTCCCCTTCCTGTGTCCATGTGATCTCATTTTTCAGCTCCCATGATAAGTGAGAATATGGTGTTTGGTTTTCTTTTCCGGATTACTTTGCTGAGGATAATGACTTCACATCACAAGTGCTTCTTTTTTATTTTAGAAAATCGTATTTTATTGAATAAGATTTATTCGCAGAAAAATAAGCTTTAATCTACAATGAATGCCAGACTCTACAGCAGAAAGTAATTTTCTCAGCTTTCCGCACACAAAGGTTCCTACTAAGTGAAAAAAGCCATAAAATTTCATTCACAAATGTACTAGTCTGTCTCAAAACATTTCACATAATCATTCACCGTGCTAATACAATTAGATCAGATATTCAGTCAGGTTAAAGTATCCCTCTAATAACTGTTTTTTAAAATGCTATCAAAATCCACTCCCCAACAGTCTGCCACTGTTAATGGTGTACAGCATTATTGAATACAATGGAATTGATGAAGCCCATATCCACGGACAAACCGTGACTTATGATGGTTTGATATATGATTTTTCAACTTTGTGATGGGTATATTGGGATATTAGATGAGTTTTTGAGTTACACAGTGATTTTGAGTATGTGACCCTGTACTCCAGAAATGGCTGTATAAAGAAAAACAGGCGTACCTAATTAAAATATACTTAGTGACTTGGGAAAAACCAATAGAGGTTTACAATTGATGGAGAATCATCAATGAGAGACAGCGGTAAATAGTAACAATAACACAATTTTCCGGAAACTGCCGAGGATTTCCCCAAAAAAACGCAGAATGTAGGATGCAGCTAAGGCCTATGAAGCAGAGAGGGCAGAAGGTGTAAGAGAGAAATAGGAGGAAGGAAGGAAGGAAGGAAGGAAGGAAGGAAGGAAGGAAGGAAGGAAGGAAGGAGAGAAGGAAGGAAGGAGAAAACACCCGGTGTTACAAAAACCAAAAAGAAAGAAAATGGTTTCCCACTGTGGGTATGGCTACAATGTGGATGAATGTTGAAAATATTGTGCTAAGTGTAAAGTCAGTCACAAAAGCTCACATATTGTGCAATTGTGTTTATATGAAATGCCCACAATATGGAAATCTATGGATATGGGGTTGATCGCTCTATGTAGTTGTTACCTAGGGCTGATGGTCAGGGAGAGGGTTTGAGAGAGAATGAGGAGTGACCAATGTTTACAGGGTTTTTCTCTGGTCGGTGGTGATAAAATGTTCTAAAATGGATTGCGAATTAAAATGGAATGTGCACAACCAGAAATACAGTAAAAGCCACTCAATTCATGACTTTTAATGGGGGAATCTTATGTGGCACACTCTCATCGAGACCACGGCAGACAGAGTGAAAGAGGAAAAAGGTGAGTAAAGATCTGAAACGGAGGCAGAAACAGAGAGAATGAATAGCCCTGTGAACGGAAGAGAGAGAGAAAAGGGGAAATGGCCTCATGTACAAATGACAGATCTGCAAGTGGGGCTCACATCAACAGTGTCACTGCCAGGGAGGAGGGTCATGCTAGCCATGTCACCGGTAGTGTCGCCCGCAGGGACGCCGACATGCTGGAGGTTCGTGTCCGCATGGGCTCTGGCAGCCACGTGGGCCAGCAGGAGGGTCCCGCTGCACAGCTGTGGGGTGAGGATAGCCTGGGTGGTGATATCGGCCAATACAGGGGCCTCTTCTGCTGGCAAGAGTGTGACAGTAGCAAGTAGATGGACAGGCCTGTGTGTGAGGACGGAATGCAGGAGAGGCTCTTCTGCGGCTGGGTGTGGGGCCCGCACCAGAAATGTGGAGAAATGGCCAGGTAACTGCGTCATGTTGGCTAGTAGATTGGCCAGGGCTTCGAACTGAAGGACAATAACGGGGAGTAGCTGTCAGGCCCTGGGAGTGTCTGAGTGTAAGTGGAGATGGGTTTGGGGTCACTGCGGGATAGGTGGGAGCCATCCCTGTATAGATACAGGTCATAGGGAGATCGTCTCGTGAGGCCTGTGAGTGTCTAGGGTTCTCCTGGGTGCCTGGGGCTGACTGCGGCAGAAATCTGGGGAAGGCTGGAGAGAAGCTGGGAGACGCAGGAGAGTCCCTGAAGGCTGGGAGTGAAGAGGTGAAGGAAATGGGGGAGGGATGCAGTAAGGTCCGTGAGTCTGCAGGTGATTCCTGGGTGTGGGAAGCTGACTCCAGGTGAAATCGGGAGATGGTTGGAGAGTAGCTGAGAGAGACAGAAGAGTCCCTGAGGGCTGGAGGTGACAACATGAGCGAGAATGGGGAGTAAGTCAGTGAAATTGGTGAGTTTGGTGTTGTGTCCTGGGTGCCTGGAACCGACTCCAGCTGGAATCCAGAGAACTTTTGAGAGTAGCTGAAAGAGACACAAGAGTCCCTGTGGGCTGAGGGCAAAGACCTGAGAGAGACCAGGGAGGATCTCAGTGAGGTCTGTGAGTCTGTAGGTGACTCCGGAATGCAGGAGGCTGACTCCCGCTGGAATCTGGGCGTGGCAGGAGAGTAGCTGGGACAGACAGGGGAGTCCCAGGGGGCTGGGGGTGAAGACATGAGAGAGACCGGGGAGTAACTCAGTGAAACTGGGGAGTGTGTAGGTGATCCCTGGGTGCCTGGAACTGACTCCCGCTGAAATCTGGGCGTGGCTGGAGAGTAGCGGGGACACACAGGAGAGTCCCTGAGGGCTGGGGTTGAAGACATGAGAGAGACCGGGGAGTAACTCAGTGAAACTGGTGAGTTTGGTGGTGACTCCGGGGTGCCTGGAACTGATTCCGGCTGACATCTGGGCGTGGCTGGAGAGTAGCTGGGACAGGCAGGAGAGTCCCTGAGGGGTGGTGAAGACATGAGAGAGACTGGAGAGTAATTGAGTGAAACTGGTGAGTTTGGTGGTGATTCCGGGGCGCCTGGAACTGACTCCCGCTGAAATGTGGGCGTGGTTTGAGAGTAGTTGGGACCCACAGGAGAGTCCCCGAGGGCTGGTGAAGACATGAGGGAGACTGGGGAGTAATTGAGTGAAATTGGTGAGTTCGGTGGTGATTCCGGGGTGCCTGGAAGTGACTCCCGCTGAAATGTGGGCGTGGTTGGAGAGTAGCTGGGACAGGCAGGAGAGTCCCTGAGGGATGGTGAAGACATGAGAGAGACTGGGGAGTAACGCAGTGAAATGGGTGAGTTTGGTGGTGATTTCTGGGTGCCTGCAACTGACTCTCGCTGAAATGTGGGCGTGGTTGGAGAGTAGCTGGGACAGACAGGAGAGTCCCTGAGGGTTGGGGATAAAGACGTGCTAGAGACTGGGGAGTAACTCAGTGAAAGTGGTGAGCTTGCTGGTGATCCCTGGGTTGCTGGAACTGACTCCCGCTGAAATGTGGGTGTGGTTGGATAGTAGTTGAGAGAGACAGGAGGGTCCGTAAGGGCTGGGGGTGAAGACGTGAGAGAGACTGGCGAGGATCTCACTGAAGTCTGTGAGTTTGTAGGTGCTTCTGGGGTGTGGGAGACCGACTCCCGCTGAAATCTGGGCGTAGTTGGAGAGTAGCTGGGACAGACAGGAGAGTCATTGACGGCTGGGGGTGAGCTGCTGGATGATGGCAGTAGGAACATATGGTATATTATTGATGAATGAGGTGACTGTGAAGAATCTCCGGAGGAGGACACGGGAGAGCACAATGACAAGAGTGACTGTCCTGCTTGGTTAGGAAAGGGAAATGTAACGTTGTGAAATTCTGTTGATGATGGATGTGAGAGTGGTGAAGCCCTGCGGGATGATGTAGAGTACTTCCACATCCCTGGTGGGGAGCTGACCCGTGGGTCTGAGTTTCTGGGAGGGGAGAGGGAGAAGCTGGCTGAGGCGGGCATGAATCCTGAGGCGTCAGGGATGGGGGACCGCTCACAATCTCCCGAAGCCTGTGAGTCTCTGGGGGACTCCTGGGTGCATGGGGCTGACTCCCGCAGAAACCTGGGGATGGCTGGAGAGTAAGTGGGAGACACGGGGGAGTCCCTGAGGCCTGGGGTTGAAGAGATGAAAGACATAGGGGAGGAGCACCGTGAGGCCCGTGAGTTTGTAGGTGATTCCTGGGTGTGGGGGGCTGACTCCAGCTGAAATCTGGGGTTGTTTGGAGAGTAGCTGGGAGACACAAGAGTCTCCCCGAGAGCTGGTTGTGAGCTGCTGGGTGATGGCAGTAAGAACATGTGGCATATTATTGATGAACCTGGTGACTCTAAAGAATCCCCAGAGGAGGACACGGGAGAGCCCAAAGGCTTCATTGATTGCCCATCACGGTGAGGAAAGGGAAATGGGAGCTTGTGGGATTCTGGTGATGACAGAGGTGAGTGTGGTGAAGCCCTAGGGGATGGTGAATGGTAGCTCCGGATCCCTGGTGAGGAGCTTCCTCTTAAGTCTGAGTTTCTGAGAGGGGAGAGGGAGAAGCTGGGTGAGGCTAGCATGGATCTTGGGGAGTCCGGGCTGGGGGACCGTTCATAAGAAGAGCCAGACAAGACCCTACTGTTCTTAGGTGCAGACATGACTAGGGAACCTGTAGCTCCCAGGGACCCCTACCAATTTTCTAACCCGCAGAATGAACGAGTGTGTGTGTGGGTGTGTGTGTGTGTGTGTGTGTGTTGTGAGGTATGTGCTAATCAAGAAAATGGAAATAAACCAACCAATGAGACAGACAGACAGACAGACAGACAGACAGGCAGAGATACACTTACCCAAGTGTTCTGTCCTGTCCTCTGAATCCGCTTCCATGTCGCAAGACGCTGTAAGCTCCAAGTCCACGCAGAGCCCGCAAAACGCTCCGGCCGCTGCTCCGCTCTGCGAAGATCTGAGTACAGGCCCGCCAGGGTGGGTTTAAATAGCCTCGGGCGCAGCCTAGCAGCGGAAAGGGCGGAGCTTCGCTCCTCCTTGCCATCAGTCACCCCCAACTTTCCCAGGCTACACCTCCTAGGAAACTCTTCTCCTGATTTGATTTCACGCGCCACATTTGGGACAATCTAAGAACTTACAAGTTTTCTTGGCCAAATATATTAGGAATTAAATGCACTGAAACACTGAAAACCAACTAGTGGTTCTGTGGTTCTCACCTTGTGGTTTTGACACCAGCAGCGTCCTTTCAACCCTCAAACCCCGGAGATCCACAGATCTGTGTTGTAACAAGCCCTCCCCCTGACCCTGATGCATGGCAGTTGAAGAATTACCCGTGGAAGCGAAAAGACTTTGAAGAAAACGTGGAGATATCCCTTGTATAAACATTCCTTTGCTCTGGAACCACGTAGAGACTTGGGAGCCAGTTGGGTGGAGCATTCGTTGGATGAGGGTGCTCGGGTTAGGAACATCAAGGTGTGGCTCCGGATAATTCAATCACCTAATTAAGTTTCCAGCTATGCTAATCTCTTTTAAAATTCCGTTCATGTAAATTCCTTTACTCAGACTGAGAATGGCAAAGCCTCAACCCCAATTTCCAGGGAGGGTTGAGAGCCTCAGGTTGAGTTGCTCACCAATAGCCTATGGTTTAACCCATCATGCCTATAGAATGAGGTCTCCATAAAAACCCGAAAGGACTGGGTTTAGAGGGCTTCTGGATAACACTTCCAGGAAGGTAGTGCGCCCCTCCCCACATGCCGGGCCCAAAGTCTTTTTTCTGAATTTTTGGCAACATCCGCTATAATAACATGGTAAATGTAAGTGTTTCCCTGCGTGCTGTGAACTCTTCCAGCAAATTAATGCAACTAAAACTGCGAGTGGTGGAAACCCGATTTATAGCCAGTTGCTAAGAAGCAGAGGTAAAACAACGCTGGGCTTCCCATTGTTATTAGAGTGGGAGGCCAGTCTTGCGGGACTGAGCCCTTTGGAATCTAATGCTGTGTCCCGGTAGATAGCGTCATCCTTGAATTACAAGACACACATAGGTTGAGAATAACTTTTCTAGTCATTTGCTGTATGTCTTATTTACAATATGTAACCAAATTCTTTATCCTGACCTTATGGCACCTGGGTTGAGAACCATGATTTGAACCAAAGTGGGTCCGTCACATTCTGAGTTTGAAACTTTAGTTTGCCGCTAGCCTTTTGTTATTGTTTTTCCGTTTCGTTTCGTTTCGTTTCTAAGTTCTGGGGTATATGTGCAGGATGTGCAGATTTGTTACAAAGGTAAACGTGTGCCATGGTGGTTTGCTGCACCTGTCAACCCATCACCTAGTCATTAAGCCCGGCATGCATTAGCTGTTTTTCCTAATGCTCTGCCTCCCGACAGGCCCCAGTGTGTGTTGTTCCCCTTCCTGTGTCCATGTGATCTCATTTTTCAGCTCCCATGATAAGTGAGAATATGGTGTTTGGTTTTCTTTTCCGGATTACTTTGCTGAGGATAATGACTTCACATCACAAGTGCTTCTTTTTTATTTTAGAAAATCGTATTTTATTGAATAAGATTTATTCGCAGAAAAATAAGCTTTAATCTACAATGAATGCCAGACTCTACAGCAGAAAGTAATTTTCTCAGCTTTCCGCACACAAAGGTTCCTACTAAGTGAAAAAAGCCATAAAATTTCATTCACAAATGTACTAGTCTGTCTCAAAACATTTCACATAATCATTCACCGTGCTAATACAATTAGATCAGATATTCAGTCAGGTTAAAGTATCCCTCTAATAACTGTTTTTTAAAATGCTATCAAAATCCACTCCCCAACAGTCTGCCACTGTTAATGGTGTACAGCATTATTGAATACAATGGAATTGATGAAGCCCATATCCACGGACAAACCGTGACTTATGATGGTTTGATATATGATTTTTCAACTTTGTGATGGGTATATTGGGATATTAGATGAGTTTTTGAGTTACACAGTGATTTTGAGTATGTGACCCTGTACTCCAGAAATGGCTGTATAAAGAAAAACAGGCGTACCTAATTAAAATATACTTAGTGACTTGGGAAAAACCAATAGAGGTTTACAATTGATGGAGAATCATCAATGAGAGACAGCGGTAAATAGTAACAATAACACAATTTTCCGGAAACTGCCGAGGATTTCCCCAAAAAAACGCAGAATGTAGGATGCAGCTAAGGCCTATGAAGCAGAGAGGGCAGAAGGTGTAAGAGAGAAATAGGAGGAAGGAAGGAAGGAAGGAAGGAAGGAAGGAAGGAAGGAAGGAAGGAAGGAGAGAAGGAAGGAAGGAGAAAACACCCGGTGTTACTAAAACCAAAAAGAAAGAAAATGGTTTCCCACTGTGGGTATGGCTACAATGTGGATGAATGTTGAAAATATTGTGCTAAGTGTAAAGTCAGTCACAAAAGCTCACATATTGTGCAATTGTGTTTATATGAAATGCCCACAATATGGAAATCTATGGATATGGGGTTGATCGCTCTATGTAGTTGTTACCTAGGGCTGAGGGTCAGGGAGAGGGTTTGAGAGAGAATGAGGAGTGACCAATGTTTACAGGGTTTTTCTCTGGTCGGTGGTGATAAAATGTTCTAAAATGGATTGCGAATTAAAATGGAATGTGCACAACCAGAAATACAGTAAAAGCCACTCAATTCATGACTTTTAATGGGGGAATCTTATGTGGCACACTCTCATCGAGACCACGGCAGACAGAGTGAAAGAGGAAAAAGGTGAGTAAAGATCTGAAACGGAGGCAGAAACAGAGAGAATGAATAGCCCTGTGAACGGAAGAGAGAGAGAAAAGGGGAAATGGCCTTATGTACAAATGACAGATCTGCAAGTGGGGCTCACATCAACAGTGTCACTGCCAGGGAGGAGGGTCATGCTAGCCATGTCACCGGTAGTGTCGCCCGCAGGGACGCCGACATGCTGGAGGTTCGTGTCCGCATGGGCTCTGGCAGCCACGTGGGCCAGCAGGAGGGTCCCGCTGCACAGCTGTGGGGTGAGGATAGCCTGGGTGGTGATATCGGCCAATACAGGGGCCTCTTCTGCTGGCAAGAGTGTGACAGTAGCAAGTAGATGGACAGGCCTGTGTGTGAGGACGGAATGCAGGAGAGGCTCTTCTGCGGCTGGGTGTGGGGCCCGCACCAGAAATGTGGAGAAATGGCCAGGTAACTGCGTCATGTTGGCTAGTAGATTGGCCAGGGCTTCGAACTGAAGGACAATAACGGGGAGTAGCTGTCAGGCCCTGGGAGTGTCTGAGTGTAAGTGGAGATGGGTTTGGGGTCACTGCGGGATAGGTGGGAGCCATCCCTGTATAGATACAGGTCATAGGGAGATCGTCTCGTGAGGCCTGTGAGTGTCTAGGGTTCTCCTGGGTGCCTGGGGCTGACTGCGGCAGAAATCTGGGGAAGGCTGGAGAGAAGCTGGGAGACGCAGGAGAGTCCCTGAAGGCTGGGAGTGAAGAGGTGAAGGAAATGGGGGAGGGATGCAGTAAGGTCCGTGAGTCTGCAGGTGATTCCTGGGTGTGGGAAGCTGACTCCAGGTGAAATCGGGAGATGGTTGGAGAGTAGCTGAGAGAGACAGAAGAGTCCCTGAGGGCTGGAGGTGACAACATGAGCGAGAATGGGGAGTAAGTCAGTGAAATTGGTGAGTTTGGTGTTGTGTCCTGGGTGCCTGGAACCGACTCCAGCTGGAATCTAGAGAACTTTTGAGAGTAGCTGAAAGAGACACAAGAGTCCCTGTGGGCTGAGGGCAAAGACCTGAGAGAGACCAGGGAGGATCTCAGTGAGGTCTGTGAGTCTGTAGGTGACTCCGGAATGCAGGAGGCTGACTCCCGCTGGAATCTGGGCGTGGCAGGAGAGTAGCTGGGACAGACAGGGGAGTCCCAGGGGGCTGGGGGTGAAGACATGAGAGAGACCGGGGAGTAACTCAGTGAAACTGGGGAGTGTGTAGGTGATCCCTGGGTGCCTGGAACTGACTCCCGCTGAAATCTGGGCGTGGCTGGAGAGTAGCGGGGACACACAGGAGAGTCCCTGAGGGCTGGGGGTGAAGACATGAGAGAGACCGGGGAGTAACTCAGTGAAACTGGTGAGTTTGGTGGTGACTCCGGGGTGCCTGGAACTGATTCCGGCTGACATCTGGGCGTGGCTGGAGAGTAGCTGGGACAGGCAGGAGAGTCCCTGAGGGGTGGTGAAGACATGAGAGAGACTGGAGAGTAATTGAGTGAAACTGGTGAGTTTGGTGGTGATTCCGGGGCGCCTGGAACTGACTCCCGCTGAAATGTGGGCGTGGTTTGAGAGTAGTTGGGACCCACAGGAGAGTCCCCGAGGGCTGGTGAAGACATGAGGGAGACTGGGGAGTAATTGAGTGAAATTGCTGAGTTCGGTGGTGATTCCGGGGTGCCTGGATGTGACTCCCGCTGAAATGTGGGCGTGGTTGGAGAGTAGCTGGGACAGGCAGGAGAGTCCCTGAGGGATGGTGAAGACATGAGAGAGACTGGGGAGTAACGCAGTGAAATGGGTGAGTTTGGTGGTGATTTCTGGGTGCCTGCAACTGACTCTCGCTGAAATGTGGGCGTGGTTGGAGAGTAGCTGGGACAGACAGGAGAGTCCCTGAGGGTTGGGGATAAAGACGTGCTAGAGACTGGGGAGTAACTCAGTGAAAGTGGTGAGCTTGCTGGTGATCCCTGGGTTGCTGGAACTGACTCCCGCTGAAATGTGGGCGTGGTTGGATAGTAGTTGAGAGAGACAGGAGGGTCCGTAAGGGCTGGGGGTGAAGACGTGAGAGAGACTGGCGAGGATCTCACTGAAGTCTGTGAGTTTGTAGGTGCTTCTGGGGTGTGGGAGACCGACTCCCGCTGAAATCTGGGCGTAGTTGGAGAGTAGCTGGGACAGACAGGAGAGTCATTGACGGCTGGGGGTGAGCTGCTGGATGATGGCAGTAGGAACATATGGTATATTATTGATGAATGAGGTGACTGTGAAGAATCTCCGGAGGAGGACACGGGAGAGCACAATGACAAGAGTGACTGTCCTGCTTGGTTAGGAAAGGGAAATGTAACGTTGTGAAATTCTGTTGATGATGGATGTGAGAGTGGTGAAGCCCTGCGGGATGATGTAGAATACTTCCACATCCCTGGTGGGGAGCTGACCCGTGGGTCTGAGTTTCTGGGAGGGGAGAGGGAGAAGCTGGCTGAGGCGGGCATGAATCCCGAGGCGTCAGGGATGGGGGACCGCTCACAATCTCCCGAAGCCTGTGAGTCTCTGGGGGACTCCTGGGTGCATGGGGCTGACTCCCGCAGAAACCTGGGGATGGCTGGAGAGTAAGTGGGAGACACGGGGGAGTCCCTGAGGCCTGGGGTTGAAGAGATGAAAGACATAAGGGAGGAGCACCGTGAGGCCCGTGAGTTTGTAGGTGATTCCTGGGTGTGGGGGGCTGACTCCAGCTGAAATCTGGGGTTGTTTGGAGAGTAGCTGGGAGACACAAGAGTCTCCCCGAGAGCTGGTTGTGAGCTGCTGGGTGATGGCAGTAAGAACATGTGGCATATTATTGATGAACCTGGTGACTCTAAAGAATCCCCAGAGGAGGACACGGGAGAGCCCAAAGGCTTCATTGATTGCCCATCACGGTGAGGAAAGGGAAATGGGAGCTTGTGGGATTCTGGTGATGACAGAGGTGAGTGTGGTGAAGCCCTAGGGGATGGTGAATGGTAGCTCCGGATCCCTGGTGAGGAGCTTCCTCTTAAGTCTGAGTTTCTGAGAGGGGAGAGGGAGAAGCTGGGTGAGGCTAGCATGGATCTTGGGGAGTCCGGGCTGGGGGACCGTTCATAAGAAGAGCCAGACAAGACCCTACTGTTCTTAGGTGCAGACATGACTAGGAAACCTGTAGCTCCCAGGGACCCCTACCAATTTTCTAACCCGCAGAATGAACGAGTGTGTGTGTGGGTGTGTGTGTGTGTGTGTGTGTGTTGTGAGGTATGTGCTAATCAAGAAAATGGAAATAAACCAACCAATGAGACAGACAGACAGACAGACAGACAGACAGGCAGAGATACACTTACCCAAGTGTTCTGTCCTGTCCTCTGAATCCGCTTCCAAGTCGCAAGACGCTGTAAGCTCCAAGTCCACGCAGAGCCCGCAAAACGCTCCGGCCGCTGCTCCGCTCTGCGACGATCTGAGTACAGGCCCGCCAGGGTGGGTTTAAATAGCCTCGGGCGCAGCCTAGCAGCGGAAAGGGCGGAGCTTCGCTCCTCCTTGCCATCAGTCACCCCCAACTTTCCCAGGCTACACCTCCTAGGAAACTCTTCTCCTGATTTGATTTCACGCGCCACATTTGGGACAATCTAAGAACTTACAAGTTTTCTTGGCCAAATATATTAGGAATTAAATGCACTGAAACACTGAAAACCAACTAGTGGTTCTGTGGTTCTCACCTTGTGGTTTTGACACCAGCAGCGTCCTTTCAACCCTCAAACCCCGGAGATCCACAGATCTGTGTTGTAACAAGCCCTCCCCCTGACCCTGATGCATGGCAGTTGAAGAATTACCCGTGGAAGCGAAAAGACTTTGAAGAAAACGTGGAGATATCCCTTGTATAAACATTCCTTTGCTCTGGAACCACGTAGAGACTTGGGAGCCAGTTGGGTGGAGCATTCGTTGGATGAGGGTGCTCGGGTTAGGAACATCAAGGTGTGGCTCCGGATAATTCAATCACCTAATTAAGTTTCCAGCTATGCTAATCTCTTTTAAAATTCCGTTCATGTAAATTCCTTTACTCAGACTGAGAATGGCAAAGCCTCAACCCCAATTTCCAGGGAGGGTTGAGAGCCTCAGGTTGAGTTGCTCACCAATAGCCTATGGTTTAACCCATCATGCCTATAGAATGAGGTCTCCATAAAAACCCGAAAGGACTGGGTTTAGAGGGCTTCTGGATAACACTTCCAGGAAGGTAGTGCGCCCCTCCCCACATGCCGGGCCCAAAGTCTTTTTTCTGAATTTTTGGCAACATCCGCTATAATAACATGGTAAATGTAAGTGTTTCCCTGCGTGCTGTGAACTCTTCCAGCAAATTAATGCAACTAAAACTGCGAGTGGTGGAAACCCGATTTATAGCCAGTTGCTAAGAAGCAGAGGTAAAACAACGCTGGGCTTCCCATTGTTATTAGAGTGGGAGGCCAGTCTTGCGGGACTGAGCCCTTTGGAATCTAATGCTGTGTCCCGGTAGATAGCGTCATCCTTGAATTACAAGACACACATAGGTTGAGAATAACTTTTCTAGTCATTTGCTGTATGTCTTATTTACAATATGTAACCAAATTCTTTATCCTGACCTTATGGCACCTGGGTTGAGAACCATGATTTGAACCAAAGTGGGTCCGTCACATTCTGAGTTTGAAACTTTAGTTTGCCGCTAGCCTTTTGTTATTGTTTTTCCGTTTCGTTTCGTTTCGTTTCTAAGTTCTGGGGTATATGTGCAGGATGTGCAGATTTGTTACAAAGGTAAACGTGTGCCATGGTGGTTTGCTGCACCTGTCAACCCATCACCTAGTCATTAAGCCCGGCATGCATTAGCTGTTTTTCCTAATGCTCTGCCTCCCGACAGGCCCCAGTGTGTGTTGTTCCCCTTCCTGTGTCCATGTGATCTCATTTTTCAGCTCCCATGATAAGTGAGAATATGGTGTTTGGTTTTCTTTTCCGGATTACTTTGCTGAGGATAATGACTTCACATCACAAGTGCTTCTTTTTTATTTTAGAAAATCGTATTTTATTGAATAAGATTTATTCGCAGAAAAATAAGCTTTAATCTACAATGAATGCCAGACTCTACAGCAGAAAGTAATTTTCTCAGCTTTCCGCACACAAAGGTTCCTACTAAGTGAAAAAAGCCATAAAATTTCATTCACAAATGTACTAGTCTGTCTCAAAACATTTCACATAATCATTCACCGTGCTAATACAATTAGATCAGATATTCAGTCAGGTTAAAGTATCCCTCTAATAACTGTTTTTTAAAATGCTATCAAAATCCACTCCCCAACAGTCTGCCACTGTTAATGGTGTACAGCATTATTGAATACAATGGAATTGATGAAGCCCATATCCACGGACAAACCGTGACTTATGATGGTTTGATATATGATTTTTCAACTTTGTGATGGGTATATTGGGATATTAGATGAGTTTTTGAGTTACACAGTGATTTTGAGTATGTGACCCTGTACTCCAGAAATGGCTGTATAAAGAAAAACAGGCGTACCTAATTAAAATATACTTAGTGACTTGGGAAAAACCAATAGAGGTTTACAATTGATGGAGAATCATCAATGAGAGACAGCGGTAAATAGTAACAATAACACAATTTTCCGGAAACTGCCGAGGATTTCCCCAAAAAAACGCAGAATGTAGGATGCAGCTAAGGCCTATGAAGCAGAGAGGGCAGAAGGTGTAAGAGAGAAATAGGAGGAAGGAAGGAAGGAAGGAAGGAAGGAAGGAAGGAAGGAAGGAAGGAAGGAAGGAGAGAAGGAAGGAAGGAGAAAACACCCGGTGTTACTAAAACCAAAAAGAAAGAAAATGGTTTCCCACTGTGGGTATGGCTACAATGTGGATGAATGTTGAAAATATTGTGCTAAGTGTAAAGTCAGTCACAAAAGCTCACATATTGTGCAATTGTGTTTATATGAAATGCCCACAATATGGAAATCTATGGATATGGGGTTGATCGCTCTATGTAGTTGTTACCTAGGGCTGAGGGTCAGGGAGAGGGTTTGAGAGAGAATGAGGAGTGACCAATGTTTACAGGGTTTTTCTCTGGTCGGTGGTGATAAAATGTTCTAAAATGGATTGCGAATTAAAATGGAATGTGCACAACCAGAAATACAGTAAAAGCCACTCAATTCATGACTTTTAATGGGGGAATCTTATGTGGCACACTCTCATCGAGACCACGGCAGACAGAGTGAAAGAGGAAAAAGGTGAGTAAAGATCTGAAACGGAGGCAGAAACAGAGAGAATGAATAGCCCTGTGAACGGAAGAGAGAGAGAAAAGGGGAAATGGCCTTATGTACAAATGACAGATCTGCAAGTGGGGCTCACATCAACAGTGTCACTGCCAGGGAGGAGGGTCATGCTAGCCATGTCACCGGTAGTGTCGCCCGCAGGGACGCCGACATGCTGGAGGTTCGTGTCCGCATGGGCTCTGGCAGCCACGTGGGCCAGCAGGAGGGTCCCGCTGCACAGCTGTGGGGTGAGGATAGCCTGGGTGGTGATATCGGCCAATACAGGGGCCTCTTCTGCTGGCAAGAGTGTGACAGTAGCAAGTAGATGGACAGGCCTGTGTGTGAGGACGGAATGCAGGAGAGGCTCTTCTGCGGCTGGGTGTGGGGCCCGCACCAGAAATGTGGAGAAATGGCCAGGTAACTGCGTCATGTTGGCTAGTAGATTGGCCAGGGCTTCGAACTGAAGGACAATAACGGGGAGTAGCTGTCAGGCCCTGGGAGTGTCTGAGTGTAAGTGGAGATGGGTTTGGGGTCACTGCGGGATAGGTGGGAGCCATCCCTGTATAGATACAGGTCATAGGGAGATCGTCTCGTGAGGCCTGTGAGTGTCTAGGGTTCTCCTGGGTGCCTGGGGCTGACTGCGGCAGAAATCTGGGGAAGGCTGGAGAGAAGCTGGGAGACGCAGGAGAGTCCCTGAAGGCTGGGAGTGAAGAGGTGAAGGAAATGGGGGAGGGATGCAGTAAGGTCCGTGAGTCTGCAGGTGATTCCTGGGTGTGGGAAGCTGACTCCAGGTGAAATCGGGAGATGGTTGGAGAGTAGCTGAGAGAGACAGAAGAGTCCCTGAGGGCTGGAGGTGACAACATGAGCGAGAATGGGGAGTAAGTCAGTGAAATTGGTGAGTTTGGTGTTGTGTCCTGGGTGCCTGGAACCGACTCCAGCTGGAATCCAGAGAACTTTTGAGAGTAGCTGAAAGAGACACAAGAGTCCCTGTGGGCTGAGGGCAAAGACCTGAGAGAGACCAGGGAGGATCTCAGTGAGGTCTGTGAGTCTGTAGGTGACTCCGGAATGCAGGAGGCTGACTCCCGCTGGAATCTGGGCGTGGCAGGAGAGTAGCTGGGACAGACAGGGGAGTCCCAGGGGGCTGGGGGTGAAGACATGAGAGAGACCGGGGAGTAACTCAGTGAAACTGGGGAGTGTGTAGGTGATCCCTGGGTGCCTGGAACTGACTCCCGCTGAAATCTGGGCGTGGCTGGAGAGTAGCGGGGACACACAGGAGAGTCCCTGAGGGCTGGGGGTGAAGACATGAGAGAGACCGGGGAGTAACTCAGTGAAACTGGTGAGTTTGGTGGTGACTCCGGGGTGCCTGGAACTGATTCCGGCTGACATCTGGGCGTGGCTGGAGAGTAGCTGGGACAGGCAGGAGAGTCCCTGAGGGGTGGTGAAGACATGAGAGAGACTGGAGAGTAATTGAGTGAAACTGGTGAGTTTGGTGGTGATTCCGGGGCGCCTGGAACTGACTCCCGCTGAAATGTGGGCGTGGTTTGAGAGTAGTTGGGACCCACAGGAGAGTCCCCGAGGGCTGGTGAAGACATGAGGGAGACTGGGGAGTAATTGAGTGAAATTGGTGAGTTTGGTGGTGATTCCGGGGTGCCTGGAAGTGACTCCCGCTGAAATGTGGGCGTGGTTGGAGAGTAGCTGGGACAGGCAGGAGAGTCCCTGAGGGATGGTGAAGACATGAGAGAGACTGGGGAGTAACGCAGTGAAATGGGTGAGTTTGGTGGTGATTTCTGGGTGCCTGCAACTGACTCTCGCTGAAATGTGGGCGTGGTTGGAGAGTAGCTGGGACAGACAGGAGAGTCCCTGAGGGTTGGGGATAAAGACGTGCTAGAGACTGGGGAGTAACTCAGTGAAAGTGGTGAGCTTGCTGGTGATCCCTGGGTTGCTGGAACTGACTCCCGCTGAAATGTGGGCGTGGTTGGATAGTAGTTGAGAGAGACAGGAGGGTCCGTAAGGGCTGGGGGTGAAGACGTGAGAGAGACTGGCGAGGATCTCACTGAAGTCTGTGAGTTTGTAGGTGCTTCTGGGGTGTGGGAGACCGACTCCCGCTGAAATCTGGGCGTAGTTGGAGAGTAGCTGGGACAGACAGGAGAGTCATTGACGGCTGGGGGTGAGCTGCTGGATGATGGCAGTAGGAACATATGGTATATTATTGATGAATGAGGTGACTGTGAAGAATCTCCGGAGGAGGACACGGGAGAGCACAATGACAAGAGTGACTGTCCTGCTTGGTTAGGAAAGGGAAATGTAACGTTGTGAAATTCTGTTGATGATGGATGTGAGAGTGGTGAAGCCCTGCGGGATGATGTAGAGTACTTCCACATCCCTGGTGGGGAGCTGACCCGTGGGTCTGAGTTTCTGGGAGGGGAGAGGGAGAAGCTGGCTGAGGCGGGCATGAATCCTGAGGCGTCAGGGATGGGGGACCGCTCACAATCTCCCGAAACCTGTGAGTCTCTGGGGGACTCCTGGGTGCATGGGGCTGACTCCCGCAGAAACCTGGGGATGGCTGGAGAGTAAGTGGGAGACACGGGGGAGTCCCTGAGGCCTGGGGTTGAAGAGATGAAAGACATAGGGGAGGAGCACCGTGAGGCCCGTGAGTTTGTAGGTGATTCCTGGGTGTGGGGGGCTGACTCCAGCTGAAATCTGGGGTTGTTTGGAGAGTAGCTGGGAGACACAAGAGTCTCCCCGAGAGCTGGTTGTGAGCTGCTGGGTGATGGCAGTAAGAACATGTGGCATATTATTGATGAACCTGGTGACTCTAAAGAATCCCCAGAGGAGGACACGGGAGAGCCCAAAGGCTTCATTGATTGCCCATCACGGTGAGGAAAGGGAAATGGGAGCTTGTGGGATTCTGGTGATGACAGAGGTGAGTGTGGTGAAGCCCTAGGGGATGGTGAATGGTAGCTCCGGATCCCTGGTGAGGAGCTTCCTCTTAAGTCTGAGTTTCTGAGAGGGGAGAGGGAGAAGCTGGGTGAGGCTAGCATGGATCTTGGGGAGTCCGGGCTGGGGGACCGTTCATAAGAAGAGCCAGACAAGACCCTACTGTTCTTAGGTGCAGACATGACTAGGAAACCTGTAGCTCCCAGGGACCCCTACCAATTTTCTAACCCGCAGAATGAACGAGTGTGTGTGTGGGTGTGTGTGTGTGTGTGTGTGTGTTGTGAGGTATGTGCTAATCAAGAAAATGGAAATAAACCAACCAATGAGACAGACAGACAGACAGACAGACAGACAGGCAGAGATACACTTACCCAAGTGTTCTGTCCTGTCCTCTGAATCCGCTTCCAAGTCGCAAGACGCTGTAAGCTCCAAGTCCACGCAGAGCCCGCAAAACGCTCCGGCCGCTGCTCCGCTCTGCGACGATCTGAGTACAGGCCCGCCAGGGTGGGTTTAAATAGCCTCGGGCGCAGCCTAGCAGCGGAAAGGGCGGAGCTTCGCTCCTCCTTGCCATCAGTCACCCCCAACTTTCCCAGGCTACACCTCCTAGGAAACTCTTCTCCTGATTTGATTTCACGCGCCACATTTGGGACAATCTAAGAACTTACAAGTTTTCTTGGCCAAATATATTAGGAATTAAATGCACTGAAACACTGAAAACCAACTAGTGGTTCTGTGGTTCTCACCTTGTGGTTTTGACACCAGCAGCGTCCTTTCAACCCTCAAACCCCGGAGATCCACAGATCTGTGTTGTAACAAGCCCTCCCCCTGACCCTGATGCATGGCAGTTGAAGAATTACCCGTGGAAGCGAAAAGACTTTGAAGAAAACGTGGAGATATCCCTTGTATAAACATTCCTTTGCTCTGGAACCACGTAGAGACTTGGGAGCCAGTTGGGTGGAGCATTCGTTGGATGAGGGTGCTCGGGTTAGGAATATCAAGGTGTGGCTCCGGATAATTCAATCACCTAATTAAGTTTCCAGCTATGCTAATCTCTTTTAAAATTCCGTTCATGTAAATTCCTTTACTCAGACTGAGAATGGCAAAGCCTCAACCCCAATTTCCAGGGAGGGTTGAGAGCCTCAGGTTGAGTTGCTCACCAATAGCCTATGGTTTAACCCATCATGCCTATAGAATGAGGTCTCCATAAAAACCCGAAAGGACTGGGTTTAGAGGGCTTCTGGATAACACTTCCAGGAAGGTAGTGCGCCCCTCCCCACATGCCGGGCCCAAAGTCTTTTTTCTGAATTTTTGGCAACATCCGCTATAATAACATGGTAAATGTAAGTGTTTCCCTGCGTGCTGTGAACTCTTCCAGCAAATTAATGCAACTAAAACTGCGAGTGGTGGAAACCCGATTTATAGCCAGTTGCTAAGAAGCAGAGGTAAAACAACGCTGGGCTTCCCATTGTTATTAGAGTGGGAGGCCAGTCTTGCGGGACTGAGCCCTTTGGAATCTAATGCTGTGTCCCGGTAGATAGCGTCATCCTTGAATTACAAGACACACATAGGTTGAGAATAACTTTTCTAGTCATTTGCTGTATGTCTTATTTACAATATGTAACCAAATTCTTTATCCTGACCTTATGGCACCTGGGTTGAGAACCATGATTTGAACCAAAGTGGGTCCGTCACATTCTGAGTTTGAAACTTTAGTTTGCCGCTAGCCTTTTGTTATTGTTTTTCCGTTTCGTTTCGTTTCGTTTCGTTTCTAAGTTCTGGGGTATATGTGCAGGATGTGCAGATTTGTTACAAAGGTAAACGTGTGCCATGGTGGTTTGCTGCACCTGTCAACCCATCACCTAGTTATTAAGCCCGGCATGCATTAGCTGTTTTTCCTAATGCTCTGCCTCCCGACAGGCCCCAGTGTGTGTTGTTCCCCTTCCTGTGTCCATGTGATCTCATTTTTCAGCTCCCATGATAAGTGAGAATATGGTGTTTGGTTTTCTTTTCCGGATTACTTTGCTGAGGATAATGACTTCACATCACAAGTGCTTCTTTTTTATTTTAGAAAATCGTATTTTATTGAATAAGATTTATTCGCAGAAAAATAAGCTTTAATCTACAATGAATGCCAGACTCTACAGCAGAAAGTAATTTTCTCAGCTTTCCGCACACAAAGGTTCCTACTAAGTGAAAAAAGCCATAAAATTTCATTCACAAATGTACTAGTCTGTCTCAAAACATTTCACATAATCATTCACCGTGCTAATACAATTAGATCAGATATTCAGTCAGGTTAAAGTATCCCTCTAATAACTGTTTTTTAAAATGCTATCAAAATCCACTCCCCAACAGTCTGCCACTGTTAATGGTGTACAGCATTATTGAATACAATGGAATTGATGAAGCCCATATCCACGGACAAACCGTGACTTATGATGGTTTGATATATGATTTTTCAACTTTGTGATGGGTATATTGGGATATTAGATGAGTTTTTGAGTTACACAGTGATTTTGAGTATGTGACCCTGTACTCCAGAAATGGCTGTATAAAGAAAAACAGGCGTACCTAATTAAAATATACTTAGTGACTTGGGAAAAACCAATAGAGGTTTACAATTGATGGAGAATCATCAATGAGAGAGAGCGGTAAATAGTAACAATAACACAATTTTCCGGAAACTGCCGAGGATTTCCCCAAAAAAACGCAGAATGTAGGATGCAGCTAAGGCCTATGAAGCAGAGAGGGCAGAAGGTGTAAGAGAGAAATAGCAGGAAGGAAGGAAGGAAGGAAGGAAGGAAGGAAGGAGAGAAGGAAGGAAGGAGAAAACACCCGGTGTTACTAAAACCAAAAAGAAAGAAAATGGTTTCCCACTGTGGGTATGGCTACAATGTGGATGAATGTTGAAAATATTGTGCTAAGTGTAAAGTCAGTCACAAAAGCTCACATATTGTGCAATTGTGTTTATATGAAATGCCCACAATATGGAAATCTATGGATATGGGGTTGATCGCTCTATGTAGTTGTTACCTAGGGCTGAGGGTCAGGGAGAGGGTTTGAGGGAGAATGAGGAGTGACCAATGTTTACAGGGTTTTTCTCTGGTCGGTGGTGATAAAATGTTCTAAAATGGATTGCGAATTAAAATGGAATGTGCACAACCAGAAATACAGTAAAAGCCACTCAATTCATGACTTTTAATGGGGGAATCTTATGTGGCACACTCTCATCGAGACCACGGCAGACAGAGTGAAAGAGGAAAAAGGTGAGTAAAGATCTGAAACGGAGGCAGAAACAGAGAGAATGAATAGCCCTGTGAACGGAAGAGAGAGAGAAAAGGGGAAATGGCCTTATGTACAAATGACAGATCTGCAAGTGGGGCTCACATCAACAGTGTCACTGCCAGGGAGGAGGGTCATGCTAGCCATGTCACCGGTAGTGTCGCCCGCAGGGACGCCGACATGCTGGAGGTTCGTGTCCGCATGGGCTCTGGCAGCCACGTGGGCCAGCAGGAGGGTCCCGCTGCACAGCTGTGGGGTGAGGATAGCCTGGGTGGTGATATCGGCCAATACAGGGGCCTCTTCTGCTGGCAAGAGTGTGACAGTAGCAAGTAGATGGACAGGCCTGTGTGTGAGGACGGAATGCAGGAGAGGCTCTTCTGCGGCTGGGTGTGGGGCCCGCACCAGAAATGTGGAGAAATGGCCAGGTAACTGCGTCATGTTGGCTAGTAGATTGGCCAGGGCTTCGAACTGAAGGACAATAACGGGGAGTAGCTGTCAGGCCCTGGGAGTGTCTGAGTGTAAGTGGAGATGGGTTTGGGGTCACTGCGGGATAGGTGGGAGCCATCCCTGTATAGATACAGGTCATAGGGAGATCGTCTCGTGAGGCCTGTGAGTGTCTAGGGTTCTCCTGGGTGCCTGGGGCTGACTGCGGCAGAAATCTGGGGAAGGCTGGAGAGAAGCTGGGAGACGCAGGAGAGTCCCTGAAGGCTGGGAGTGAAGAGGTGAAGGAAATGGGGGAGGGATGCAGTAAGGTCCGTGAGTCTGCAGGTGATTCCTGGGTGTGGGAAGCTGACTCCAGGTGAAATCGGGAGATGGTTGGAGAGTAGCTGAGAGAGACAGAAGAGTCCCTGAGGGCTGGAGGTGACAACATGAGCGAGAATGGGGAGTAAGTCAGTGAAATTGGTGAGTTTGGTGTTGTGTCCTGGGTGCCTGGAACCGACTCCAGCTGGAATCCAGAGAACTTTTGAGAGTAGCTGAAAGAGACACAAGCGTCCCTGTGGGCTGAGGGCAAAGACCTGAGAGAGACCAGGGAGGATCTCAGTGAGGTCTGTGAGTCTGTAGGTGACTCCGGAATGCAGGAGGCTGACTCCCGCTGGAATCTGGGCGTGGCAGGAGAGTAGCTGGGACAGACAGGGGAGTCCCAGGGGGCTGGGGGTGAAGACATGAGAGAGACCGGGGAGTAACTCAGTGAAACTGGGGAGTGTGTAGGTGATCCCTGGGTGCCTGGAACTGACTCCCGCTGAAATCTGGGCGTGGCTGGAGAGTAGCGGGGACACACAGGAGAGTCCCTGAGGGCTGGGGGTGAAGACATGAGAGAGACCGGGGAGTAACTCAGTGAAACTGGTGAGTTTGGTGGTGACTCCGGGGTGCCTGGAACTGATTCCGGCTGACATCTGGGCGTGGCTGGAGAGTAGCTGGGACAGGCAGGAGAGTCCCTGAGGGGTGGTGAAGACATGAGAGAGACTGGAGAGTAATTGAGTGAAACTGGTGAGTTTGGTGGTGATTCCAGGGCGCCTGGAACTGACTCCCGCTGAAATGTGGGCGTGGTTTGAGAGTAGTTGGGACCCACAGGAGAGTCCCCGAGGGCTGGTGAAGACATGAGGGAGACTGGGGAGTAATTGAGTGAAATTGGTGAGTTTGGTGGTGATTCCGGGGTGCCTGGAAGTGACTCCCGCTGAAATGTGGGCGTGGTTGGAGAGTAGCTGGGACAGGCAGGAGAGTCCCTGAGGGATGGTGAAGACATGAGAGAGACTGGGGAGTAACGCAGTGAAATGGGTGAGTTTGGTGGTGATTTCTGGGTGCCTGCAACTGACTCTCGCTGAAATGTGGGCGTGGTTGGAGAGTAGCTGGGACAGACAGGAGAGTCCCTGAGGGTTGGGGATAAAGACGTGCTAGAGACTGGGGAGTAACTCAGTGAAAGTGGTGAGCTTGCTGGTGATCCCTGGGTTGCTGGAACTGACTCCCGCTGAAATGTGGGCGTGGTTGGATAGTAGTTGAGAGAGACAGGAGGGTCCGTAAGGGCTGGGGGTGAAGACGTGAGAGAGACTGGCGAGGATCTCACTGAAGTCTGTGAGTTTGTAGGTGCTTCTGGGGTGTGGGAGACCGACTCCCGCTGAAATCTGGGCGTAGTTGGAGAGTAGCTGGGACAGACAGGAGAGTCATTGACGGCTGGGGGTGAGCTGCTGGATGATGGCAGTAGGAACATATGGTATATTATTGATGAATGAGGTGACTGTGAAGAATCTCCGGAGGAGGACACGGGAGAGCACAATGACAAGAGTGACTGTCCTGCTTGGTTAGGAAAGGGAAATGTAACGTTGTGAAATTCTGTTGATGATGGATGTGAGAGTGGTGAAGCCCTGCGGGATGATGTAGAGTACTTCCACATCCCTGGTGGGGAGCTGACCCGTGGGTCTGAGTTTCTGGGAGGGGAGAGGGAGAAGCTGGCTGAGGCGGGCATGAATCCTGAGGCGTCAGGGATGGGGGACCGCTCACAATCTCCCGAAACCTGTGAGTCTCTGGGGGACTCCTGGGTGCATGGGGCTGACTCCCGCAGAAACCTGGGGATGGCTGGAGAGTAAATGGGAGACACGGGGGAGTCCCTGAGGCCTGGGGTTGAAGAGATGAAAGACATAGGGGAGGAGCACCGTGAGGCCCGTGAGTTTGTAGGTGATTCCTGGGTGTGGGGGGCTGACTCCAGCTGAAATCTGGGGTTGTTTGGAGAGTAGCTGGGAGACACAAGAGTCTCCCCGAGAGCTGGTTGTGAGCTGCTGGGTGATGGCAGTAAGAACATGTGGCATATTATTGATGAACCTGGTGACTCTAAAGAATCCCCAGAGGAGGACACGGGAGAGCCCAAAGGCTTCATTGATTGCCCATCACGGTGAGGAAAGGGAAATGGGAGCTTGTGGGATTCTGGTGATGACAGAGGTGAGTGTGGTGAAGCCCTAGGGGATGGTGAATGGTAGCTCCGGATCCCTGGTGAGGAGCTTCCTCTTAAGTCTGAGTTTCTGAGAGGGGAGAGGGAGAAGCTGGGTGAGGCTAGCATGGATCTTGGGGAGTCCGGGCTGGGGGACCGTTCATAAGAAGAGCCAGACAAGACCCTACTGTTCTTAGGTGCAGACATGACTAGGAAACCTGTAGCTCCCAGGGACCCCTACCAATTTTCTAACCCGCAGAATGAACGAGTGTGTGTGTGTGTGTGTGTGTGGGTGTGTGTGTGTGTGTGTGTGTGTTGTGAGGTATGCGCTCCTCAAGAAAATGGAAATAAACCAACCAATGAGACAGACAGACAGACAGACAGACAGACAGGCAGAGATACACTTACCCAAGTGTTCTGTCCTGTCCTCTGAATCCGCTTCCAATTCGCAAGACGCTGTAAGCTCCAAGTCCACGCAGAGCCCGCAAAACGCTCCGGCCGCTGCTCCGCTCTGCGAAGATCTGAGTACAGGCCCGCCAGGGTGGGTTTAAATAGCCTCGGGCGCAGCCTAGCAGCGGAAAGGGCGGAGCTTCGCTCCTCCTTGCCATCAGTCACCCCCAACTTTCCCAGGCTACACCTCCTAGGAAACTCTTCTCCTGATTTGATTTCACGCGCCACATTTGGGACAATCTAAGAACTTACAAGTTTTCTTGGCCAAATATATTAGGAATTAAATGCACTGAAACACTGAAAACCAACTAGTGGTTCTGTGGTTCTCACCTTGTGGTTTTGACACCAGCAGCGTCCTTTCAACCCTCAAACCCCGGAGATCCACAGATCTGTGTTGTAACAAGCCCTCCCCCTGACCCTGATGCATGGCAGTTGAAGAATTACCCGTGGAAGCGAAAAGACTTTGAAGAAAACGTGGAGATATCCCTTGTATAAACATTCCTTTGCTCTGGAACCACGTAGAGACTTGGGAGCCAGTTGGGTGGAGCATTCGTTGGATGAGGGTGCTCGGGTTAGGAACATCAAGGTGTGGCTCCGGATAATTCAATCACCTAATTAAGTTTCCAGCTATGCTAATCTCTTTTAAAATTCCGTTCATGTAAATTCCTTTACTCAGACTGAGAATGGCAAAGCCTCAACCCCAATTTCCAGGGAGGGTTGAGAGCCTCAGGTTGAGTTGCTCACCAATAGCCTATGGTTTAACCCATCATGCCTATAGAATGAGGTCTCCATAAAAACCCGAAAGGACTGGGTTTAGAGGGCTTCTGGATAACACTTCCAGGAAGGTAGTGCGCCCCTCCCCACATGCCGGGCCCAAAGTCTTTTTTCTGAATTTTTGGCAACATCCGCTATAATAACATGGTAAATGTAAGTGTTTCCCTGCGTGCTGTGAACTCTTCCAGCAAATTAATGCAACTAAAACTGCGAGTGGTGGAAACCCGATTTATAGCCAGTTGCTAAGAAGCAGAGGGAAAACAACGCTGGGCTTCCCATTGTTATTAGAGTGGGAGGCCAGTCTTGCGGGACTGAGCCCTTTGGAATCTAATGCTGTGTCCCGGTAGATAGCGTCATCCTTGAATTACAAGACACACATAGGTTGAGAATAACTTTTCTAGTCATTTGCTGTATGTCTTATTTACAATATGTAACCAAATTCTTTATCCTGACCTTATGGCACCTGGGTTGAGAACCATGATTTGAACCAAAGTGGGTCCGTCACATTCTGAGTTTGAAACTTTAGTTTGCCGCTAGCCTTTTGTTATTGTTTTTCCGTTTCGTTTCGTTTCGTTTCTAAGTTCTGGGGTATATGTGCAGGATGTGCAGATTTGTTACAAAGGTAAACGTGTGCCATGGTGGTTTGCTGCACCTGTCAACCCATCACCTAGTCATTAAGCCCGGCATGCATTAGCTGTTTTTCCTAATGCTCTGCCTCCCGACAGGCCCCAGTGTGTGTTGTTCCCCTTCCTGTGTCCATGTGATCTCATTTTTCAGCTCCCATGATAAGTGAGAATATGGTGTTTGGTTTTCTTTTCCGGATTACTTTGCTGAGGATAATGACTTCACATCACAAGTGCTTCTTTTTTATTTTAGAAAATCGTATTTTATTGAGTAAGATTTATTCGCAGAAAAATAAGCTTTAATCTACAATGAATGCCAGACTCTACAGCAGAAAGTAATTTTCTCAGCTTTCCGCACACAAAGGTTCCTACTAAGTGAAAAAAGCCATAAAATTTCATTCACAAATGTACTAGTCTGTCTCAAAACATTTCACATAATCATTCACCGTGCTAATACAATTAGATCAGATATTCAGTCAGGTTAAAGTATCCCTCTAATAACTGTTTTTTAAAATGCTATCAAAATCCACTCCCCAACAGTCTGCCACTGTTAATGGTGTACAGCATTATTGAATACAATGGAATTGATGAAGCCCATATCCACGGACAAACCGTGACTTATGATGGTTTGATATATGATTTTTCAACTTTGTAATGGGTATATTGGGATATTAGATGAGTTTTTGAGTTACACAGTGATTTTGAGTATGTGACCCTGTACTCCAGAAATGGCTGTATAAAGAAAAACAGGCGTACCTAATTAAAATATACTTAGTGACTTGGGAAAAACCAATAGAGGTTTACAATTGATGGAGAATCATCAATGAGAGAGAGCGGTAAATAGTAACAATAACACAATTTTCCGGAAACTGCCGAGGATTTCCCCAAAAAAACGCAGAATGTAGGATGCAGCTAAGGCCTATGAAGCAGAGAGGGCAGAAGGTGTAAGAGAGAAATAGAAGGAAGGAAGGAAGGAAGGAAGGAAGGAAGGAAGGAAGGAAGGAAGGAGAGAAGGAAGGAAGGAGAAAACACCCGGTGTTACTAAAACCAAAAAGAAAGAAAATGGTTTCCCACTGTGGGTATGGCTACAATGTGGATGAATGTTGAAAATATTGTGCTAAGTGTAAAGTCAGTCACAAAAGCTCACATATTGTGCAATTGTGTTTATATGAAATGCCCACAATATGGAAATCTATGGATATGGGGTTGATCGCTCTATGTAGTTGTTACCTAGGGCTGAGGGTCAGGGAGAGGGTTTGAGAGAGAATGAGGAGTGACCAATGTTTACAGGGTTTTTCTCTGGTCGGTGGTGATAAAATGTTCTAAAATGGATTGCGAATTAAAATGGAATGTGCACAACCAGAAATACAGTAAAAGCCACTCAATTCATGACTTTTAATGGGGGAATCTTATGTGGCACACTCTCATCGAGACCACGGCAGACAGAGTGAAAGAGGAAAAAGGTGAGTAAAGATCTGAAACGGAGGCAGAAACAGAGAGAATGAATAGCCCTGTGAACGGAAGAGAGAGAGAAAAGGGGAAATGGCCTTATGTACAAATGACAGATCTGCAAGTGGGGCTCACATCAACAGTGTCACTGCCAGGGAGGAGGGTCATGCTAGCCATGTCACCGGTAGTGTCGCCCGCAGGGACGCCGACATGCTGGAGGTTCGTGTCCGCATGGGCTCTGGCAGCCACGTGGGCCAGCAGGAGGGTCCCGCTGCACAGCTGTGGGGTGAGGATAGCCTGGGTGGTGATATCGGCCAATACAGGGGCCTCTTCTGCTGGCAAGAGTGTGACAGTAGCAAGTAGATGGACAGGCCTGTGTGTGAGGACGGAATGCAGGAGAGGCTCTTCTGCGGCTGGGTGTGGGGCCCGCACCAGAAATGTGGAGAAATGGCCAGGTAACTGCGTCATGTTGGCTAGTAGATTGGCCAGGGCTTCGAACTGAAGGACAATAACGGGGAGTAGCTGTCAGGCCCTGGGAGTGTCTGAGTGTAAGTGGAGATGGGTTTGGGGTCACTGCGGGATAGGTGGGAGCCATCCCTGTATAGATACAGGTCATAGGGAGATCGTCTCGTGAGGCCTGTGAGTGTCTAGGGTTCTCCTGGGTGCCTGGGGCTGACTGCGGCAGAAATCTGGGGAAGGCTGGAGAGAAGCTGGGAGACGCAGGAGAGTCCCTGAAGGCTGGGAGTGAAGAGGTGAAGGAAATGGGGGAGGGATGCAGTAAGGTCCGTGAGTCTGCAGGTGATTCCTGGGTGTGGGAAGCTGACTCCAGGTGAAATCGGGAGATGGTTGGAGAGTAGCTGAGAGAGACAGAAGAGTCCCTGAGGGCTGGAGGTGACAACATGAGCGAGAATGGGGAGTAAGTCAGTGAAATTGGTGAGTTTGGTGTTGTGTCCTGGGTGCCTGGAACCGACTCCAGCTGGAATCCAGAGAACTTTTGAGAGTAGCTGAAAGAGACACAAGAGTCCCTGTGGGCTGAGGGCAAAGACCTGAGAGAGACCAGGGAGGATCTCAGTGAGGTCTGTGAGTCTGTAGGTGACTCCGGAATGCAGGAGGCTGACTCCCGCTGGAATCTGGGCGTGGCAGGAGAGTAGCTGGGACAGACAGGGGAGTCCCAGGGGGCTGGGGGTGAAGACATGAGAGAGACCGGGGAGTAACTCAGTGAAACTGGGGAGTGTGTAGGTGATCCCTGGGTGCCTGGAACTGACTCCCGCTGAAATCTGGGCGTGGCTGGAGAGTAGCGGGGACACACAGGAGAGTCCCTGAGGGCTGGGGGTGAAGACATGAGAGAGACCGGGGAGTAACTCAGTGAAACTGGTGAGTTTGGTGGTGACTCCGGGGTGCCTGGAACTGATTCCGGCTGACATCTGGGCGTGGCTGGAGAGTAGCTGGGACAGGCAGGAGAGTCCCTGAGGGGTGGTGAAGACATGAGAGAGACTGGAGAGTAATTGAGTGAAACTGGTGAGTTTGGTGGTGATTCCGGGGCGCCTGGAACTGACTCCCGCTGAAATGTGGGCGTGGTTTGAGAGTAGTTGGGACCCACAGGAGAGTCCCCGAGGGCTGGTGAAGACATGAGGGAGACTGGGGAGTAATTGAGTGAAATTGGTGAGTTCGGTGGTGATTCCGGGGTGCCTGGAAGTGACTCCCGCTGAAATGTGGGCGTGGTTGGAGAGTAGCTGGGACAGGCAGGAGAGTCCCTGAGGGATGGTGAAGACATGAGAGAGACTGGGGAGTAACGCAGTGAAATGGGTGAGTTTGGTGGTGATTTCTGGGTGCCTGCAACTGACTCTCGCTGAAATGTGGGCGTGGTTGGAGAGTAGCTGGGACAGACAGGAGAGTCCCTGAGGGTTGGGGATAAAGACGTGCTAGAGACTGGGGAGTAACTCAGTGAAAGTGGTGAGCTTGCTGGTGATCCCTGGGTTGCTGGAACTGACTCCCGCTGAAATGTGGGCGTGGTTGGATAGTAGTTGAGAGAGACAGGAGGGTCCGTAAGGGCTGGGGGTGAAGACGTGAGAGAGACTGGCGAGGATCTCACTGAAGTCTGTGAGTTTGTAGGTGCTTCTGGGGTGTGGGAGACCGACTCCCGCTGAAATCTGGGCGTAGTTGGAGAGTAGCTGGGACAGACAGGAGAGTCATTGACGGCTGGGGGTGAGCTGCTGGATGATGGCAGTAGGAACATATGGTATATTATTGATGAATGAGGTGACTGTGAAGAATCTCCGGAGGAGGACACGGGAGAGCACAATGACAAGAGTGACTGTCCTGCTTGGTTAGGAAAGGGAAATGTAACGTTGTGAAATTCTGTTGATGATGGATGTGAGAGTGGTGAAGCCCTGCGGGATGATGTAGAGTACTTCCACATCCCTGGTGGGGAGCTGACCCGTGGGTCTGAGTTTCTGGGAGGGGAGAGGGAGAAGCTGGCTGAGGCGGGCATGAATCCCGAGGCGTCAGGGATGGGGGACCGCTCACAATCTCCCGAAGCCTGTGAGTCTCTGGGGGACTCCTGGGTGCATGGGGCTGACTCCCGCAGAAACCTGGGGATGGCTGGAGAGTAAGTGGGAGACACGGAGGAGTCCCTGAGGCCTGGGGTTGAAGAGATGAAAGACATAGGGGAGGAGCACCGTGAGGCCCGTGAGTTTGTAGGTGATTCCTGGGTGTGGGGGGCTGACTCCAGCTGAAATCTGGGGTTGTTTGGAGAGTAGCTGGGAGACACAAGAGTCTCCCCGAGAGCTGGTTGTGAGCTGCTGGGTGATGGCAGTAAGAACATGTGGCATATTATTGATGAACCTGGTGACTCTAAAGAATCCCCAGAGGAGGACACGGGAGAGCCCAAAGGCTTCATTGATTGCCCATCACGGTGAGGAAAGGGAAATGGGAGCTTGTGGGATTCTGGTGATGACAGAGGTGAGTGTGGTGAAGCCCTAGGGGATGGTGAATGGTAGCTCCGGATCCCTGGTGAGGAGCTTCCTCTTAAGTCTGAGTTTCTGAGAGGGGAGAGGGAGAAGCTGGGTGAGGCTAGCATGGATCTTGGGGAGTCCGGGCTGGGGGACCGTTCATAAGAAGAGCCAGACAAGACCCTACTGTTCTTAGGTGCAGACATGACTAGGAAACCTGTAGCTCCCAGGGACCCCTACCAATTTTCTAACCCGCAGAATGAACGAGTGTGTGTGTGGGTGTGTGTGTGTGTGTGTGTGTGTTGTGAGGTATGTGCTAATCAAGAAAATGGAAATAAACCAACCAATGAGACAGACAGACAGACAGACAGACAGACAGGCAGAGATACACTTACCCAAGTGTTCTGTCCTGTCCTCTGAATCCGCTTCCAAGTCGCAAGACGCTGTAAGCTCCAAGTCCACGCAGAGCCCGCAAAACGCTCCGGCCGCTGCTCCGCTCTGCGAAGATCTGAGTACAGGCCCGCCAGGGTGGGTTTAAATAGCCTCGGGCGCAGCCTAGCAGCGGAAAGGGCGGAGCTTCGCTCCTCCTTGCCATCAGTCACCCCCAACTTTCCCAGGCTACACCTCCTAGGAAACTCTTCTCCTGATTTGATTTCACGCGCCACATTTGGGACAATCTAAGAACTTACAAGTTTTCTTGGCCAAATATATTAGGAATTAAATGCACTGAAACACTGAAAACCAACTAGTGGTTCTGTGGTTCTCACCTTGTGGTTTTGACACCAGCAGCGTCCTTTCAACCCTCAAACCCCGGAGATCCACAGATCTGTGTTGTAACAAGCCCTCCCCCTGACCCTGATGCATGGCAGTTGAAGAATTACCCGTGGAAGCGAAAAGACTTTGAAGAAAACGTGGAGATATCCCTTGTATAAACATTCCTTTGCTCTGGAACCACGTAGAGACTTGGGAGCCAGTTGGGTGGAGCATTCGTTGGATGAGGGTGCTCGGGTTAGGAACATCAAGGTGTGGCTCCGGATAATTCAATCACCTAATTAAGTTTCCAGCTATGCTAATCTCTTTTAAAATTCCGTTCATGTAAATTCCTTTACTCAGACTGAGAATGGCAAAGCCTCAACCCCAATTTCCAGGGAGGGTTGAGAGCCTCAGGTTGAGTTGCTCACCAATAGCCTATGGTTTAACCCATCATGCCTATAGAATGAGGTCTCCATAAAAACCCGAAAGGACTGGGTTTAGAGGGCTTCTGGATAACACTTCCAGGAAGGTAGTGCGCCCCTCCCCACATGCCGGGCCCAAAGTCTTTTTTCTGAATTTTTGGCAACATCCGCTATAATAACATGGTAAATGTAAGTGTTTCCCTGCGTGCTGTGAACTCTTCCAGCAAATTAATGCAACTAAAACTGCGAGTGGTGGAAACCCGATTTATAGCCAGTTGCTAAGAAGCAGAGGTAAAACAACGCTGGGCTTCCCATTGTTATTAGAGTGGGAGGCCAGTCTTGCGGGACTGAGCCCTTTGGAATCTAATGCTGTGTCCCGGTAGATAGCGTCATCCTTGAATTACAAGACACACATAGGTTGAGAATAACTTTTCTAGTCATTTGCTGTATGTCTTATTTACAATATGTAACCAAATTCTTTATCCTGACCTTATGGCACCTGGGTTGAGAACCATGATTTGAACCAAAGTGGGTCCGTCACATTCTGAGTTTGAAACTTTAGTTTGCCGCTAGCCTTTTGTTATTGTTTTTCCGTTTCGTTTCGTTTCGTTTCTAAGTTCTGGGGTATATGTGCAGGATGTGCAGATTTGTTACAAAGGTAAACGTGTGCCATGGTGGTTTGCTGCACCTGTCAACCCATCACCTAGTCATTAAGCCCGGCATGCATTAGCTGTTTTTCCTAATGCTCTGCCTCCCGACAGGCCCCAGTGTGTGTTGTTCCCCTTCCTGTGTCCATGTGATCTCATTTTTCAGCTCCCATGATAAGTGAGAATATGGTGTTTGGTTTTCTTTTCCGGATTACTTTGCTGAGGATAATGACTTCACATCACAAGTGCTTCTTTTTTATTTTAGAAAATCGTATTTTATTGAATAAGATTTATTCGCAGAAAAATAAGCTTTAATCTACAATGAATGCCAGACTCTACAGCAGAAAGTAATTTTCTCAGCTTTCCGCACACAAAGGTTCCTACTAAGTGAAAAAAGCCATAAAATTTCATTCACAAATGTACTAGTCTGTCTCAAAACATTTCACATAATCATTCACCGTGCTAATACAATTAGATCAGATATTCAGTCAGGTTAAAGTATCCCTCTAATAACTGTTTTTTAAAATGCTATCAAAATCCACTCCCCAACAGTCTGCCACTGTTAATGGTGTACAGCATTATTGAATACAATGGAATTGATGAAGCCCATATCCACGGACAAACCGTGACTTATGATGGTTTGATATATGATTTTTCAACTTTGTGATGGGTATATTGGGATATTAGATGAGTTTTTGAGTTACACAGTGATTTTGAGTATGTGACCCTGTACTCCAGAAATGGCTGTATAAAGAAAAACAGGCGTACCTAATTAAAATATACTTAGTGACTTGGGAAAAACCAATAGAGGTTTACAATTGATGGAGAATCATCAATGAGAGACAGCGGTAAATAGTAACAATAACACAATTTTCCGGAAACTGCCGAGGATTTCCCCAAAAAAACGCAGAATGTAGGATGCAGCTAAGGCCTATGAAGCAGAGAGGGCAGAAGGTGTAAGAGAGAAATAGGAGGAAGGAAGGAAGGAAGGAAGGAAGGAAGGAAGGAAGGAAGGAAGGAAGGAAGGAAGGAGAGAAGGAAGGAAGGAGAAAACACCCGGTGTTACAAAAACCAAAAAGAAAGAAAATGGTTTCCCACTGTGGGTATGGCTACAATGTGGATGAATGTTGAAAATATTGTGCTAAGTGTAAAGTCAGTCACAAAAGCTCACATATTGTGCAATTGTGTTTATATGAAATGCCCACAATATGGAAATCTATGGATATGGGGTTGATCGCTCTATGTAGTTGTTACCTAGGGCTGAGGGTCAGGGAGAGGGTTTGAGAGAGAATGAGGAGTGACCAATGTTTACAGGGTTTTTCTCTGGTCGGTGGTGATAAAATGTTCTAAAATGGATTGCGAATTAAAATGGAATGTGCACAACCAGAAATACAGTAAAAGCCACTCAATTCATGACTTTTAATGGGGGAATCTTATGTGGCACACTCTCATCGAGACCACGGCAGACAGAGTGAAAGAGGAAAAAGGTGAGTAAAGATCTGAAACGGAGGCAGAAACAGAGAGAATGAATAGCCCTGTGAACGGAAGAGAGAGAGAAAAGGGGAAATGGCCTTATGTACAAATGACAGATCTGCAAGTGGGGCTCACATCAACAGTGTCACTGCCAGGGAGGAGGGTCATGCTAGCCATGTCACCGGTAGTGTCGCCCGCAGGGACGCCGACATGCTGGAGGTTCGTGTCCGCATGGGCTCTGGCAGCCACGTGGGCCAGCAGGAGGGTCCCGCTGCACAGCTGTGGGGTGAGGATAGCCTGGGTGGTGATATCGGCCAATACAGGGGCCTCTTCTGCTGGCAAGAGTGTGACAGTAGCAAGTAGATGGACAGGCCTGTGTGTGAGGACGGAATGCAGGAGAGGCTCTTCTGCGGCTGGGTGTGGGGCCCGCACCAGAAATGTGGAGAAATGGCCAGGTAACTGCGTCATGTTGGCTAGTAGATTGGCCAGGGCTTCGAACTGAAGGACAATAACGGGGAGTAGCTGTCAGGCCCTGGGAGTGTCTGAGTGTAAGTGGAGATGGGTTTGGGGTCACTGCGGGATAGGTGGGAGCCATCCCTGTATAGATACAGGTCATAGGGAGATCGTCTCGTGAGGCCTGTGAGTGTCTAGGGTTCTCCTGGGTGCCTGGGGCTGACTGCGGCAGAAATCTGGGGAAGGCTGGAGAGAAGCTGGGAGACGCAGGAGAGTCCCTGAAGGCTGGGAGTGAAGAGGTGAAGGAAATGGGGGAGGGATGCAGTAAGGTCCGTGAGTCTGCAGGTGATTCCTGGGTGTGGGAAGCTGACTCCAGGTGAAATCGGGAGATGGTTGGAGAGTAGCTGAGAGAGACAGAAGAGTCCCTGAGGGCTGGAGGTGACAACATGAGCGAGAATGGGGAGTAAGTCAGTGAAATTGGTGAGTTTGGTGTTGTGTCCTGGGTGCCTGGAACCGACTCCAGCTGGAATCTAGAGAACTTTTGAGAGTAGCTGAAAGAGACACAAGAGTCCCTGTGGGCTGAGGGCAAAGACCTGAGAGAGACCAGGGAGGATCTCAGTGAGGTCTGTGAGTCTGTAGGTGACTCCGGAATGCAGGAGGCTGACTCCCGCTGGAATCTGGGCGTGGCAGGAGAGTAGCTGGGACAGACAGGGGAGTCCCAGGGGGCTGGGGGTGAAGACATGAGAGAGACCGGGGAGTAACTCAGTGAAACTGGGGAGTGTGTAGGTGATCCCTGGGTGCCTGGAACTGACTCCCGCTGAAATCTGGGCGTGGCTGGAGAGTAGCGGGGACACACAGGAGAGTCCCTGAGGGCTGGGGGTGAAGACATGAGAGAGACCGGGGAGTAACTCAGTGAAACTGGTGAGTTTGGTGGTGACTCCGGGGTGCCTGGAACTGATTCCGGCTGACATCTGGGCGTGGCTGGAGAGTAGCTGGGACAGGCAGGAGAGTCCCTGAGGGGTGGTGAAGACATGAGAGAGACTGGAGAGTAATTGAGTGAAACTGGTGAGTTTGGTGGTGATTCCGGGGCGCCTGGAACTGACTCCCGCTGAAATGTGGGCGTGGTTTGAGAGTAGTTGGGACCCACAGGAGAGTCCCCGAGGGCTGGTGAAGACATGAGGGAGACTGGGGAGTAATTGAGTGAAATTGCTGAGTTCGGTGGTGATTCCGGGGTGCCTGGATGTGACTCCCGCTGAAATGTGGGCGTGGTTGGAGAGTAGCTGGGACAGGCAGGAGAGTCCCTGAGGGATGGTGAAGACATGAGAGAGACTGGGGAGTAACGCAGTGAAATGGGTGAGTTTGGTGGTGATTTCTGGGTGCCTGCAACTGACTCTCGCTGAAATGTGGGCGTGGTTGGAGAGTAGCTGGGACAGACAGGAGAGTCCCTGAGGGTTGGGGATAAAGACGTGCTAGAGACTGGGGAGTAACTCAGTGAAAGTGGTGAGCTTGCTGGTGATCCCTGGGTTGCTGGAACTGACTCCCGCTGAAATGTGGGCGTGGTTGGATAGTAGTTGAGAGAGACAGGAGGGTCCGTAAGGGCTGGGGGTGAAGACGTGAGAGAGACTGGCGAGGATCTCACTGAAGTCTGTGAGTTTGTAGGTGCTTCTGGGGTGTGGGAGACCGACTCCCGCTGAAATCTGGGCGTAGTTGGAGAGTAGCTGGGACAGACAGGAGAGTCATTGACGGCTGGGGGTGAGCTGCTGGATGATGGCAGTAGGAACATATGGTATATTATTGATGAATGAGGTGACTGTGAAGAATCTCCGGAGGAGGACACGGGAGAGCACAATGACAAGAGTGACTGTCCTGCTTGGTTAGGAAAGGGAAATGTAACGTTGTGAAATTCTGTTGATGATGGATGTGAGAGTGGTGAAGCCCTGCGGGATGATGTAGAGTACTTCCACATCCCTGGTGGGGAGCTGACCCGTGGGTCTGAGTTTCTGGGAGGGGAGAGGGAGAAGCTGGCTGAGGCGGGCATGAATCCCGAGGCGTCAGGGATGGGGGACCGCTCACAATCTCCCGAAGCCTGTGAGTCTCTGGGGGACTCCTGGGTGCATGGGGCTGACTCCCGCAGAAACCTGGGGATGGCTGGAGAGTAAGTGGGAGACACGCGGGAGTCCCTGAGGCCTGGGGTTGAAGAGATGAAAGACATAGGGGAGGAGCACCGTGAGGCCCGTGAGTTTGTAGGTGATTCCTGGGTGTGGGGGGCTGACTCCAGCTGAAATCTGGGGTTGTTTGGAGAGTAGCTGGGAGACACAAGAGTCTCCCCGAGAGCTGGTTGTGAGCTGCTGGGTGATGGCAGTAAGAACATGTGGCATATTATTGATGAACCTGGTGACTCTAAAGAATCCCCAGAGGAGGACACGGGAGAGCCCAAAGGCTTCATTGATTGCCCATCACGGTGAGGAAAGGGAAATGGGAGCTTGTGGGATTCTGGTGATGACAGAGGTGAGTGTGGTGAAGCCCTAGGGGATGGTGAATGGTAGCTCCGGATCCCTGGTGAGGAGCTTCCTCTTAAGTCTGAGTTTCTGAGAGGGGAGAGGGAGAAGCTGGGTGAGGCTAGCATGGATCTTGGGGAGTCCGGGCTGGGGGACCGTTCATAAGAAGAGCCAGACAAGACCCTACTGTTCTTAGGTGCAGACATGACTAGGGAACCTGTAGCTCCCAGGGACCCCTACCAATTTTCTAACCCGCAGAATGAACGAGTGTGTGTGTGGGTGTGTGTGTGTGTGTGTGTGTGTTGTGAGGTATGTGCTAATCAAGAAAATGGAAATAAACCAACCAATGAGACAGACAGACAGACAGACAGACAGACAGGCAGAGATACACTTACCCAAGTGTTCTGTCCTGTCCTCTGAATCCGCTTCCATGTCGCAAGACGCTGTAAGCTCCAAGTCCACGCAGAGCCCGCAAAACGCTCCGGCCGCTGCTCCGCTCTGCGAAGATCTGAGTACAGGCCCGCCAGGGTGGGTTTAAATAGCCTCGGGCGCAGCCTAGCAGCGGAAAGGGCGGAGCTTCGCTCCTCCTTGCCATCAGTCACCCCCAACTTTCCCAGGCTACACCTCCTAGGAAACTCTTCTCCTGATTTGATTTCACGCGCCACATTTGGGACAATCTAAGAACTTACAAGTTTTCTTGGCCAAATATATTAGGAATTAAATGCACTGAAACACTGAAAACCAACTAGTGGTTCTGTGGTTCTCACCTTGTGGTTTTGACACCAGCAGCGTCCTTTCAACCCTCAAACCCCGGAGATCCACAGATCTGTGTTGTAACAAGCCCTCCCCCTGACCCTGATGCATGGCAGTTGAAGAATTACCCGTGGAAGCGAAAAGACTTTGAAGAAAACGTGGAGATATCCCTTGTATAAACATTCCTTTGCTCTGGAACCACGTAGAGACTTGGGAGCCAGTTGGGTGGAGCATTCGTTGGATGAGGGTGCTCGGGTTAGGAACATCAAGGTGTGGCTCCGGATAATTCAATCACCTAATTAAGTTTCCAGCTATGCTAATCTCTTTTAAAATTCCGTTCATGTAAATTCCTTTACTCAGACTGAGAATGGCAAAGCCTCAACCCCAATTTCCAGGGAGGGTTGAGAGCCTCAGGTTGAGTTGCTCACCAATAGCCTATGGTTTAACCCATCATGCCTATAGAATGAGGTCTCCATAAAAACCCGAAAGGACTGGGTTTAGAGGGCTTCTGGATAACACTTCCAGGAAGGTAGTGCGCCCCTCCCCACATGCCGGGCCCAAAGTCTTTTTTCTGAATTTTTGGCAACATCCGCTATAATAACATGGTAAATGTAAGTGTTTCCCTGCGTGCTGTGAACTCTTCCAGCAAATTAATGCAACTAAAACTGCGAGTGGTGGAAACCCGATTTATAGCCAGTTGCTAAGAAGCAGAGGTAAAACAACGCTGGGCTTCCCATTGTTATTAGAGTGGGAGGCCAGTCTTGCGGGACTGAGCCCTTTGGAATCTAATGCTGTGTCCCGGTAGATAGCGTCATCCTTGAATTACAAGACACACATAGGTTGAGAATAACTTTTCTAGTCATTTGCTGTATGTCTTATTTACAATATGTAACCAAATTCTTTATCCTGACCTTATGGCACCTGGGTTGAGAACCATGATTTGAACCAAAGTGGGTCCGTCACATTCTGAGTTTGAAACTTTAGTTTGCCGCTAGCCTTTTGTTATTGTTTTTCCGTTTCGTTTCGTTTCGTTTCTAAGTTCTGGGGTATATGTGCAGGATGTGCAGATTTGTTACAAAGGTAAACGTGTGCCATGGTGGTTTGCTGCACCTGTCAACCCATCACCTAGTCATTAAGCCCGGCATGCATTAGCTGTTTTTCCTAATGCTCTGCCTCCCGACAGGCCCCAGTGTGTGTTGTTCCCCTTCCTGTGTCCATGTGATCTCATTTTTCAGCTCCCATGATAAGTGAGAATATGGTGTTTGGTTTTCTTTTCCGGATTACTTTGCTGAGGATAATGACTTCACATCACAAGTGCTTCTTTTTTATTTTAGAAAATCGTATTTTATTGAATAAGATTTATTCGCAGAAAAATAAGCTTTAATCTACAATGAATGCCAGACTCTACAGCAGAAAGTAATTTTCTCAGCTTTCCGCACACAAAGGTTCCTACTAAGTGAAAAAAGCCATAAAATTTCATTCACAAATGTACTAGTCTGTCTCAAAACATTTCACATAATCATTCACCGTGCTAATACAATTAGATCAGATATTCAGTCAGGTTAAAGTATCCCTCTAATAACTGTTTTTTAAAATGCTATCAAAATCCACTCCCCAACAGTCTGCCACTGTTAATGGTGTACAGCATTATTGAATACAATGGAATTGATGAAGCCCATATCCACGGACAAACCGTGACTTATGATGGTTTGATATATGATTTTTCAACTTTGTGATGGGTATATTGGGATATTAGATGAGTTTTTGAGTTACACAGTGATTTTGAGTATGTGACCCTGTACTCCAGAAATGGCTGTATAAAGAAAAACAGGCGTACCTAATTAAAATATACTTAGTGACTTGGGAAAAACCAATAGAGGTTTACAATTGATGGAGAATCATCAATGAGAGACAGCGGTAAATAGTAACAATAACACAATTTTCCGGAAACTGCCGAGGATTTCCCCAAAAAAACGCAGAATGTAGGATGCAGCTAAGGCCTATGAAGCAGAGAGGGCAGAAGGTGTAAGAGAGAAATAGGAGGAAGGAAGGAAGGAAGGAAGGAAGGAAGGAAGGAAGGAAGGAAGGAAGGAGAGAAGGAAGGAAGGAGAAAACACCCGGTGTTACTAAAACCAAAAAGAAAGAAAATGGTTTCCCACTGTGGGTATGGCTACAATGTGGATGAATGTTGAAAATATTGTGCTAAGTGTAAAGTCAGTCACAAAAGCTCACATATTGTGCAATTGTGTTTATATGAAATGCCCACAATATGGAAATCTATGGATATGGGGTTGATCGCTCTATGTAGTTGTTACCTAGGGCTGAGGGTCAGGGAGAGGGTTTGAGAGAGAATGAGGAGTGACCAATGTTTACAGGGTTTTTCTCTGGTCGGTGGTGATAAAATGTTCTAAAATGGATTGCGAATTAAAATGGAATGTGCACAACCAGAAATACAGTAAAAGCCACTCAATTCATGACTTTTAATGGGGGAATCTTATGTGGCACACTCTCATCGAGACCACGGCAGACAGAGTGAAAGAGGAAAAAGGTGAGTAAAGATCTGAAACGGAGGCAGAAACAGAGAGAATGAATAGCCCTGTGAACGGAAGAGAGAGAGAAAAGGGGAAATGGCCTTATGTACAAATGACAGATCTGCAAGTGGGGCTCACATCAACAGTGTCACTGCCAGGGAGGAGGGTCATGCTAGCCATGTCACCGGTAGTGTCGCCCGCAGGGACGCCGACATGCTGGAGGTTCGTGTCCGCATGGGCTCTGGCAGCCACGTGGGCCAGCAGGAGGGTCCCGCTGCACAGCTGTGGGGTGAGGATAGCCTGGGTGGTGATATCGGCCAATACAGGGGCCTCTTCTGCTGGCAAGAGTGTGACAGTAGCAAGTAGATGGACAGGCCTGTGTGTGAGGACGGAATGCAGGAGAGGCTCTTCTGCGGCTGGGTGTGGGGCCCGCACCAGAAATGTGGAGAAATGGCCAGGTAACTGCGTCATGTTGGCTAGTAGATTGGCCAGGGCTTCGAACTGAAGGACAATAACGGGGAGTAGCTGTCAGGCCCTGGGAGTGTCTGAGTGTAAGTGGAGATGGGTTTGGGGTCACTGCGGGATAGGTGGGAGCCATCCCTGTATAGATACAGGTCATAGGGAGATCGTCTCGTGAGGCCTGTGAGTGTCTAGGGTTCTCCTGGGTGCCTGGGGCTGACTGCGGCAGAAATCTGGGGAAGGCTGGAGAGAAGCTGGGAGACGCAGGAGAGTCCCTGAAGGCTGGGAGTGAAGAGGTGAAGGAAATGGGGGAGGGATGCAGTAAGGTCCGTGAGTCTGCAGGTGATTCCTGGGTGTGGGAAGCTGACTCCAGGTGAAATCGGGAGATGGTTGGAGAGTAGCTGAGAGAGACAGAAGAGTCCCTGAGGGCTGGAGGTGACAACATGAGCGAGAATGGGGAGTAAGTCAGTGAAATTGGTGAGTTTGGTGTTGTGTCCTGGGTGCCTGGAACCGACTCCAGCTGGAATCCAGAGAACTTTTGAGAGTAGCTGAAAGAGACACAGGAGTCCCTGTGGGCTGAGGGCAAAGACCTGAGAGAGACCAGGGAGGATCTCAGTGAGGTCTGTGAGTCTGTAGGTGACTCCGGAATGCAGGAGGCTGACTCCCGCTGGAATCTGGGCGTGGCAGGAGAGTAGCTGGGACAGACAGGGGAGTCCCAGGGGGCTGGGGGTGAAGACATGAGAGAGACCGGGGAGTAACTCAGTGAAACTGGGGAGTGTGTAGGTGATCCCTGGGTGCCTGGAACTGACTCCCGCTGAAATCTGGGCGTGGCTGGAGAGTAGCGGGGACACACAGGAGAGTCCCTGAGGGCTGGGGTTGAAGACATGAGAGAGACCGGGGAGTAACTCAGTGAAACTGGTGAGTTTGGTGGTGACTCCGGGGTGCCTGGAACTGATTCCGGCTGACATCTGGGCGTGGCTGGAGAGTAGCTGGGACAGGCAGGAGAGTCCCTGAGGGGTGGTGAAGACATGAGAGAGACTGGAGAGTAATTGAGTGAAACTGGTGAGTTTGGTGGTGATTCCGGGGCGCCTGGAACTGACTCCCGCTGAAATGTGGGCGTGGTTTGAGAGTAGTTGGGACCCAGAGGAGAGTCCCCGAGGGCTGGTGAAGACATGAGGGAGACTGGGGAGTAATTGAGTGAAATTGGTGAGTTCGGTGGTGATTCCGGGGTGCCTGGATGTGACTCCCGCTGAAATGTGGGCGTGGTTGGAGAGTAGCTGGGACAGGCAGGAGAGTCCCTGAGGGATGGTGAAGACATGAGAGAGACTGGGGAGTAACGCAGTGAAATGGGTGAGTTTGGTGGTGATTTCTGGGTGCCTGCAACTGACTCTCGCTGAAATGTGGGCGTGGTTGGAGAGTAGCTGGGACAGACAGGAGAGTCCCTGAGGGTTGGGGATAAAGACGTGCTAGAGACTGGGGAGTAACTCAGTGAAAGTGGTGAGCTTGCTGGTGATCCCTGGGTTGCTGGAACTGACTCCCGCTGAAATGTGGGCGTGGTTGGATAGTAGTTGAGAGAGACAGGAGGGTCCGTAAGGGCTGGGGGTGAAGACGTGAGAGAGACTGGCGAGGATCTCACTGAAGTCTGTGAGTTTGTAGGTGCTTCTGGGGTGTGGGAGACCGACTCCCGCTGAAATCTGGGCGTAGTTGGAGAGTAGCTGGGACAGACAGGAGAGTCATTGACGGCTGGGGGTGAGCTGCTGGATGATGGCAGTAGGAACATATGGTATATTATTGATGAATGAGGTGACTGTGAAGAATCTCCGGAGGAGGACACGGGAGAGCACAATGACAAGAGTGACTGTCCTGCTTGGTTAGGAAAGGGAAATGTAACGTTGTGAAATTCTGTTGATGATGGATGTGAGAGTGGTGAAGCCCTGCGGGATGATGTAGAGTACTTCCACATCCCTGGTGGGGAGCTGACCCGTGGGTCTGAGTTTCTGGGAGGGGAGAGGGAGAAGCTGGCTGAGGCGGGCATGAATCCCGAGGCGTCAGGGATGGGGGACCGCTCACAATCTCCCGAAGCCTGTGAGTCTCTGGGGGACTCCTGGGTGCATGGGGCTGACTCCCGCAGAAACCTGGGGATGGCTGGAGAGTAAGTGGGAGACACGGAGGAGTCCCTGAGGCCTGGGGTTGAAGAGATGAAAGACATAGGGGAGGAGCACCGTGAGGCCCGTGAGTTTGTAGGTGATTCCTGGGTGTGGGGGGCTGACTCCAGCTGAAATCTGGGGTTGTTTGGAGAGTAGCTGGGAGACACAAGAGTCTCCCCGAGAGCTGGTTGTGAGCTGCTGGGTGATGGCAGTAAGAACATGTGGCATATTATTGATGAACCTGGTGACTCTAAAGAATCCCCAGAGGAGGACACGGGAGAGCCCAAAGGCTTCATTGATTGCCCATCACGGTGAGGAAAGGGAAATGGGAGCTTGTGGGATTCTGGTGATGACAGAGGTGAGTGTGGTGAAGCCCTAGGGGATGGTGAATGGTAGCTCCGGATCCCTGGTGAGGAGCTTCCTCTTAAGTCTGAGTTTCTGAGAGGGGAGAGGGAGAAGCTGGGTGAGGCTAGCATGGATCTTGGGGAGTCCGGGCTGGGGGACCGTTCATAAGAAGAGCCAGACAAGACCCTACTGTTCTTAGGTGCAGACATGACTAGGAAACCTGTAGCTCCCAGGGACCCCTACCAATTTTCTAACCCGCAGAATGAACGAGTGTGTGTGTGTGTGTGTGTGTGTGTGTGTGTGTTGTGAGGTATGTGCTCCTCAAGAAAATGGAAATAAACCAACCAATGAGACAGACAGACAGACAGACAGACAGGCAGAGATACACTTACCCAAGTGTTCTGTCCTGTCCTCTGAATCCGCTTCCAAGTCGCAAGACGCTGTAAGCTCCAAGTCCACGCAGAGCCCGCAAAACGCTCCGGCCGCTGCTCCGCTCTGCGAAGATCTGAGTACAGGCCCGCCAGGGTGGGTTTAAATAGCCTCGGGCGCAGCCTAGCAGCGGAAAGGGCGGAGCTTCGCTCCTCCTTGCCATCAGTCACCCCCAACTTTCCCAGGCTACACCTCCTAGGAAACTCTTCTCCTGATTTGATTTCACGCGCCACATTTGGGACAATCTAAGAACTTACAAGTTTTCTTGGCCAAATATATTAGGAATTAAATGCACTGAAACACTGAAAACCAACTAGTGGTTCTGTGGTTCTCACCTTGTGGTTTTGACACCAGCAGCGTCCTTTCAACCCTCAAACCCCGGAGATCCACAGATCTGTGTTGTAACAAGCCCTCCCCCTGACCCTGATGCATGGCAGTTGAAGAATTACCCGTGGAAGCGAAAAGACTTTGAAGAAAACGTGGAGATATCCCTTGTATAAACATTCCTTTGCTCTGGAACCACGTAGAGACTTGGGAGCCAGTTGGGTGGAGCATTCGTTGGATGAGGGTGCTCGGGTTAGGAACATCAAGGTGTGGCTCCGGATAATTCAATCACCTAATTAAGTTTCCAGCTATGCTAATCTCTTTTAAAATTCCGTTCATGTAAATTCCTTTACTCAGACTGAGAATGGCAAAGCCTCAACCCCAATTTCCAGGGAGGGTTGAGAGCCTCAGGTTGAGTTGCTCACCAATAGCCTATGGTTTAACCCATCATGCCTATAGAATGAGGTCTCCATAAAAACCCGAAAGGACTGGGTTTAGAGGGCTTCTGGATAACACTTCCAGGAAGGTAGTGCGCCCCTCCCCACATGCCGGGCCCAAAGTCTTTTTTCTGAATTTTTGGCAACATCCGCTATAATAACATGGTAAATGTAAGTGTTTCCCTGCGTGCTGTGAACTCTTCCAGCAAATTAATGCAACTAAAACTGCGAGTGGTGGAAACCCGATTTATAGCCAGTTGCTAAGAAGCAGAGGTAAAACAACGCTGGGCTTCCCATTGTTATTAGAGTGGGAGGCCAGTCTTGCGGGACTGAGCCCTTTGGAATCTAATGCTGTGTCCCGGTAGATAGCGTCATCCTTGAATTACAAGACACACATAGGTTGAGAATAACTTTTCTAGTCATTTGCTGTATGTCTTATTTACAATATGTAACCAAATTCTTTATCCTGACCTTATGGCACCTGGGTTGAGAACCATGATTTGAACCAAAGTGGGTCCGTCACATTCTGAGTTTGAAACTTTAGTTTGCCGCTAGCCTTTTGTTATTGTTTTTCCGTTTCGTTTCGTTTCGTTTCTAAGTTCTGGGGTATATGTGCAGGATGTGCAGATTTGTTACAAAGGTAAACGTGTGCCATGGTGGTTTGCTGCACCTGTCAACCCATCACCTAGTCATTAAGCCCGGCATGCATTAGCTGTTTTTCCTAATGCTCTGCCTCCCGACAGGCCCCAGTGTGTGTTGTTCCCCTTCCTGTGTCCATGTGATCTCATTTTTCAGCTCCCATGATAAGTGAGAATATGGTGTTTGGTTTTCTTTTCCGGATTACTTTGCTGAGGATAATGACTTCACATCACAAGTGCTTCTTTTTTATTTTAGAAAATCGTATTTTATTGAATAAGATTTATTCGCAGAAAAATAAGCTTTAATCTACAATGAATGCCAGACTCTACAGCAGAAAGTAATTTTCTCAGCTTTCCGCACACAAAGGTTCCTACTAAGTGAAAAAAGCCATAAAATTTCATTCACAAATGTACTAGTCTGTCTCAAAACATTTCACATAATCATTCACCGTGCTAATACAATTAGATCAGATATTCAGTCAGGTTAAAGTATCCCTCTAATAACTGTTTTTTAAAATGCTATCAAAATCCACTCCCCAACAGTCTGCCACTGTTAATGGTGTACAGCATTATTGAATACAATGGAATTGATGAAGCCCATATCCACGGACAAACCGTGACTTATGATGGTTTGATATATGATTTTTCAACTTTGTGATGGGTATATTGGGATATTAGATGAGTTTTTGAGTTACACAGTGATTTTGAGTATGTGACCCTGTACTCCAGAAATGGCTGTATAAAGAAAAACAGGCGTACCTAATTAAAATATACTTAGTGACTTGGGAAAAACCAATAGAGGTTTACAATTGATGGAGAATCATCAATGAGAGACAGCGGTAAATAGTAACAATAACACAATTTTCCGGAAACTGCCGAGGATTTCCCCAAAACAACGCAGAATGTAGGATGCAGCTAAGGCCTATGAAGCAGAGAGGGCAGAAGGTGTAAGAGAGAAATAGGAGGAAGGAAGGAAGGAAGGAAGGAAGGAAGGAAGGAAGGAAGGAAGGAAGGAAGGAGAGAAGGAAGGAAGGAGAAAACACCCGGTGTTACTAAAACCAAAAAGAAAGAAAATGGTTTCCCACTGTGGGTATGGCTACAATGTGGATGAATGTTGAAAATATTGTGCTAAGTGTAAAGTCAGTCACAAAAGCTCACATATTGTGCAATTGTGTTTATATGAAATGCCCACAATATGGAAATCTATGGATATGGGGTTGATCGCTCTATGTAGTTGTTACCTAGGGCTGAGGGTCAGGGAGAGGGTTTGAGAGAGAATGAGGAGTGACCAATGTTTACAGGGTTTTTCTCTGGTCGGTGGTGATAAAATGTTCTAAAATGGATTGCGAATTAAAATGGAATGTGCACAACCAGAAATACAGTAAAAGCCACTCAATTCATGACTTTTAATGGGGGAATCTTATGTGGCACACTCTCATCGAGACCACGGCAGACAGAGTGAAAGAGGAAAAAGGTGAGTAAAGATCTGAAACGGAGGCAGAAACAGAGAGAATGAATAGCCCTGTGAACGGAAGAGAGAGAGAAAAGGGGAAATGGCCTTATGTACAAATGACAGATCTGCAAGTGGGGCTCACATCAACAGTGTCACTGCCAGGGAGGAGGGTCATGCTAGCCATGTCACCGGTAGTGTCGCCCGCAGGGACGCCGACATGCTGGAGGTTCGTGTCCGCATGGGCTCTGGCAGCCACGTGGGCCAGCAGGAGGGTCCCGCTGCACAGCTGTGGGGTGAGGATAGCCTGGGTGGTGATATCGGCCAATACAGGGGCCTCTTCTGCTGGCAAGAGTGTGACAGTAGCAAGTAGATGGACAGGCCTGTGTGTGAGGACGGAATGCAGGAGAGGCTCTTCTGCGGCTGGGTGTGGGGCCCGCACCAGAAATGTGGAGAAATGGCCAGGTAACTGCGTCATGTTGGCTAGTAGATTGGCCAGGGCTTCGAACTGAAGGACAATAACGGGGAGTAGCTGTCAGGCCCTGGGAGTGTCTGAGTGTAAGTGGAGATGGGTTTGGGGTCACTGCGGGATAGGTGGGAGCCATCCCTGTATAGATACAGGTCATAGGGAGATCGTCTCGTGAGGCCTGTGAGTGTCTAGGGTTCTCCTGGGTGCCTGGGGCTGACTGCGGCAGAAATCTGGTGAAGGCTGGAGAGAAGCTGGGAGACGCAGGAGAGTCCCTGAAGGCTGGGAGTGAAGAGGTGAAGGAAATGGGGGAGGGATGCAGTAAGGTCCGTGAGTCTGCAGGTGATTCCTGGGTGTGGGAAGCTGACTCCAGGTGAAATCGGGAGATGGTTGGAGAGTAGCTGAGAGAGACAGAAGAGTCCCTGAGGGCTGGAGGTGACAACATGAGCGAGAATGGGGAGTAAGTCAGTGAAATTGGTGAGTTTGGTGTTGTGTCCTGGGTGCCTGGAACCGACTCCAGCTGGAATCCAGAGAACTTTTGAGAGTAGCTGAAAGAGACACAGGAGTCCCTGTGGGCTGAGGGCAAAGACCTGAGAGAGACCAGGGAGGATCTCAGTGAGGTCTGTGAGTCTGTAGGTGACTCCGGAATGCAGGAGGCTGACTCCCGCTGGAATCTGGGCGTGGCAGGAGAGTAGCTGGGACAGACAGGGGAGTCCCAGGGGGCTGGGGGTGAAGACATGAGAGAGACCGGGGAGTAACTCAGTGAAACTGGGGAGTGTGTAGGTGATCCCTGGGTGCCTGGAACTGACTCCCGCTGAAATCTGGGCGTGGCTGGAGAGTAGCGGGGACACACAGGAGAGTCCCTGAGGGCTGGGGTTGAAGACATGAGAGAGACCGGGGAGTAACTCAGTGAAACTGGTGAGTTTGGTGGTGACTCCGGGGTGCCTGGAACTGATTCCGGCTGACATCTGGGCGTGGCTGGAGAGTAGCTGGGACAGGCAGGAGAGTCCCTGAGGGGTGGTGAAGACATGAGAGAGACTGGAGAGTAATTGAGTGAAACTGGTGAGTTTGGTGGTGATTCCGGGGCGCCTGGAACTGACTCCCGCTGAAATGTGGGCGTGGTTTGAGAGTAGTTGGGACCCACAGGAGAGTCCCCGAGGGCTGGTGAAGACATGAGGGAGACTGGGGAGTAATTGAGTGAAATTGGTGAGTTCGGTGGTGATTCCGGGGTGCCTGGATGTGACTCCCGCTGAAATGTGGGCGTGGTTGGAGAGTAGCTGGGACAGGCAGGAGAGTCCCTGAGGGATGGTGAAGACATGAGAGAGACTGGGGAGTAACGCAGTGAAATGGGTGAGTTTGGTGGTGATTTCTGGGTGCCTGCAACTGACTCTCGCTGAAATGTGGGCGTGGTTGGAGAGTAGCTGGGACAGACAGGAGAGTCCCTGAGGGTTGGGGATAAAGACGTGCTAGAGACTGGGGAGTAACTCAGTGAAAGTGGTGAGCTTGCTGGTGATCCCTGGGTTGCTGGAACTGACTCCCGCTGAAATGTGGGCGTGGTTGGATAGTAGTTGAGAGAGACAGGAGGGTCCGTAAGGGCTGGGGGTGAAGACGTGAGAGAGACTGGCGAGGATCTCACTGAAGTCTGTGAGTTTGTAGGTGCTTCTGGGGTGTGGGAGACCGACTCCCGCTGAAATCTGGGCGTAGTTGGAGAGTAGCTGGGACAGACAGGAGAGTCATTGACGGCTGGGGGTGAGCTGCTGGATGATGGCAGTAGGAACATATGGTATATTATTGATGAATGAGGTGACTGTGAAGAATCTCCGGAGGAGGACACGGGAGAGCACAATGACAAGAGTGACTGTCCTGCTTGGTTAGGAAAGGGAAATGTAACGTTGTGAAATTCTGTTGATGATGGATGTGAGAGTGGTGAAGCCCTGCGGGATGATGTAGAGTACTTCCACATCCCTGGTGGGGAGCTGACCCGTGGGTCTGAGTTTCTGGGAGGGGAGAGGGAGAAGCTGGCTGAGGCGGGCATGAATCCCGAGGCGTCAGGGATGGGGGACCGCTCACAATCTCCCGAAGCCTGTGAGTCTCTGGGGGACTCCTGGGTGCATGGGGCTGACTCCCGCAGAAACCTGGGGATGGCTGGAGAGTAAGTGGGAGACACGGAGGAGTCCCTGAGGCCTGGGGTTGAAGAGATGAAAGACATAGGGGAGGAGCACCGTGAGGCCCGTGAGTTTGTAGGTGATTCCTGGGTGTGGGGGGCTGACTCCAGCTGAAATCTGGGGTTGTTTGGAGAGTAGCTGGGAGACACAAGAGTCTCCCCGAGAGCTGGTTGTGAGCTGCTGGGTGATGGCAGTAAGAACATGTGGCATATTATTGATGAACCTGGTGACTCTAAAGAATCCCCAGAGGAGGACACGGGAGAGCCCAAAGGCTTCATTGATTGCCCATCACGGTGAGGAAAGGGAAATGGGAGCTTGTGGGATTCTGGTGATGACAGAGGTGAGTGTGGTGAAGCCCTAGGGGATGGTGAATGGTAGCTCCGGATCCCTGGTGAGGAGCTTCCTCTTAAGTCTGAGTTTCTGAGAGGGGAGAGGGAGAAGCTGGGTGAGGCTAGCATGGATCTTGGGGAGTCCGGGCTGGGGGACCGTTCATAAGAAGAGCCAGACAAGACCCTACTGTTCTTAGGTGCAGACATGACTAGGAAACCTGTAGCTCCCAGGGACCCCTACCAATTTTCTAACCCGCAGAATGAACGAGTGTGTGTGTGTGTGTGTGTGTGTGTGTGTGTGTGTTGTGAGGTATGCGCTCCTCAAGAAAATGGAAATAAACCAACCAATGAGACAGACAGACAGACAGACAGACAGGCAGAGATACACTTACCCAAGTGTTCTGTCCTGTCCTCTGAATCCGCTTCCAAGTCGCAAGACGCTGTAAGCTCCAAGTCCACGCAGAGCCCGCAAAACGCTCCGGCCGCTGCTCCGCTCTGCGAAGATCTGAGTACAGGCCCGCCAGGGTGGGTTTAAATAGCCTCGGGCGCAGCCTAGCAGCGGAAAGGGCGGAGCTTCGCTCCTCCTTGCCATCAGTCACCCCCAACTTTCCCAGGCTACACCTCCTAGGAAACTCTTCTCCTGATTTGATTTCACGCGCCACATTTGGGACAATCTAAGAACTTACAAGTTTTCTTGGCCAAATATATTAGGAATTAAATGCACTGAAACACTGAAAACCAACAAGTGGTTCTGTGGTTCTCACCTTGTGGTTTTGACACCAGCAGCGTCCTTTCAACCCTCAAACCCCGGAGATCCACAGATCTGTGTTGTAACAAGCCCTCCCCCTGACCCTGATGCATGGCAGTTGAAGAATTACCCGTGGAAGCGAAAAGACTTTGAAGAAAACGTGGAGATATCCCTTGTATAAACATTCCTTTGCTCTGGAACCACGTAGAGACTTGGGAGCCAGTTGGGTGGAGCATTCGTTGGATGAGGGTGCTCGGGTTAGGAACATCAAGGTGTGGCTCCGGATAATTCAATCACCTAATTAAGTTTCCAGCTATGCTAATCTCTTTTAAAATTCCGTTCATGTAAATTCCTTTACTCAGACTGAGAATGGCAAAGCCTCAACCCCAATTTCCAGGGAGGGTTGAGAGCCTCAGGTTGAGTTGCTCACCAATAGCCTATGGTTTAACCCATCATGCCTATAGAATGAGGTCTCCATAAAAACCCGAAAGGACTGGGTTTAGAGGGCTTCTGGATAACACTTCCAGGAAGGTAGTGCGCCCCTCCCCACATGCCGGGCCCAAAGTCTTTTTTCTGAATTTTTGGCAACATCCGCTATAATAACATGGTAAATGTAAGTGTTTCCCTGCGTGCTGTGAACTCTTCCAGCAAATTAATGCAACTAAAACTGCGAGTGGTGGAAACCCGATTTATAGCCAGTTGCTAAGAAGCAGAGGGAAAACAACGCTGGGCTTCCCATTGTTATTAGAGTGGGAGGCCAGTCTTGCGGGACTGAGCCCTTTGGAATCTAATGCTGTGTCCCGGTAGATAGCGTCATCCTTGAATTACAAGACACACATAGGTTGAGAATAACTTTTCTAGTCATTTGCTGTATGTCTTATTTACAATATGTAACCAAATTCTTTATCCTGACCTTATGGCACCTGGGTTGAGAACCATGATTTGAACCAAAGTGGGTCCGTCACATTCTGAGTTTGAAACTTTAGTTTGCCGCTAGCCTTTTGTTATTGTTTTTCCGTTTCGTTTCGTTTCGTTTCTAAGTTCTGGGGTATATGTGCAGGATGTGCAGATTTGTTACAAAGGTAAACGTGTGCCATGGTGGTTTGCTGCACCTGTCAACCCATCACCTAGTCATTAAGCCCGGCATGCATTAGCTGTTTTTCCTAATGCTCTGCCTCCCGACAGGCCCCAGTGTGTGTTGTTCCCCTTCCTGTGTCCATGTGATCTCATTTTTCAGCTCCCATGATAAGTGAGAATATGGTGTTTGGTTTTCTTTTCCGGATTACTTTGCTGAGGATAATGACTTCACATCACAAGTGCTTCTTTTTTATTTTAGAAAATCGTATTTTATTGAATAAGATTTATTCGCAGAAAAATAAGCTTTAATCTACAATGAATGCCAGACTCTACAGCAGAAAGTAATTTTCTCAGCTTTCCGCACACAAAGGTTCCTACTAAGTGAAAAAAGCCATAAAATTTCATTCACAAATGTACTAGTCTGTCTCAAAACATTTCACATAATCATTCACCGTGCTAATACAATTAGATCAGATATTCAGTCAGGTTAAAGTATCCCTCTAATAACTGTTTTTTAAAATGCTATCAAAATCCACTCCCCAACAGTCTGCCACTGTTAATGGTGTACAGCATTATTGAATACAATGGAATTGATGAAGCCCATATCCACGGACAAACCGTGACTTATGATGGTTTGATATATGATTTTTCAACTTTGTGATGGGTATATTGGGATATTAGATGAGTTTTTGAGTTACACAGTGATTTTGAGTATGTGACCCTGTACTCCAGAAATGGCTGTATAAAGAAAAACAGGCGTACCTAATTAAAATATACTTAGTGACTTGGGAAAAACCAATAGAGGTTTACAATTGATGGAGAATCATCAATGAGAGACAGCGGTAAATAGTAACAATAACACAATTTTCCGGAAACTGCCGAGGATTTCCCCAAAACAACGCAGAATGTAGGATGCAGCTAAGGCCTATGAAGCAGAGAGGGCAGAAGGTGTAAGAGAGAAATAGGAGGAAGGAAGGAAGGAAGGAAGGAAGGAAGGAAGGAAGGAAGGAAGGAAGGAAGGAAGGAAGGAGAGAAGGAAGGAAGGAGAAAACACCCGGTGTTACTAAAACCAAAAAGAAAGAAAATGGTTTCCCACTGTGGGTATGGCTACAATGTGGATGAATGTTGAAAATATTGTGCTAAGTGTAAAGTCAGTCACAAAAGCTCACATATTGTGCAATTGTGTTTATATGAAATGCCCACAATATGGAAATCTATGGATATGGGGTTGATCGCTCTATGTAGTTGTTACCTAGGGCTGAGGGTCAGGGAGAGGGTTTGAGAGAGAATGAGGAGTGACCAATGTTTACAGGGTTTTTCTCTGGTCGGTGGTGATAAAATGTTCTAAAATGGATTGCGAATTAAAATGGAATGTGCACAACCAGAAATACAGTAAAAGCCACTCAATTCATGACTTTTAATGGGGGAATCTTATGTGGCACACTCTCATCGAGACCACGGCAGACAGAGTGAAAGAGGAAAAAGGTGAGTAAAGATCTGAAACGGAGGCAGAAACAGAGAGAATGAATAGCCCTGTGAACGGAAGAGAGAGAGAAAAGGGGAAATGGCCTTATGTACAAATGACAGATCTGCAAGTGGGGCTCACATCAACAGTGTCACTGCCAGGGAGGAGGGTCATGCTAGCCATGTCACCGGTAGTGTCGCCCGCAGGGACGCCGACATGCTGGAGGTTCGTGTCCGCATGGGCTCTGGCAGCCACGTGGGCCAGCAGGAGGGTCCCGCTGCACAGCTGTGGGGTGAGGATAGCCTGGGTGGTGATATCGGCCAATACAGGGGCCTCTTCTGCTGGCAAGAGTGTGACAGTAGCAAGTAGATGGACAGGCCTGTGTGTGAGGACGGAATGCAGGAGAGGCTCTTCTGCGGCTGGGTGTGGGGCCCGCACCAGAAATGTGGAGAAATGGCCAGGTAACTGCGTCATGTTGGCTAGTAGATTGGCCAGGGCTTCGAACTGAAGGACAATAACGGGGAGTAGCTGTCAGGCCCTGGGAGTGTCTGAGTGTAAGTGGAGATGGGTTTGGGGTCACTGCGGGATAGGTGGGAGCCATCCCTGTATAGATACAGGTCATAGGGAGATCGTCTCGTGAGGCCTGTGAGTGTCTAGGGTTCTCCTGGGTGCCTGGGGCTGACTGCGGCAGAAATCTGGGGAAGGCTGGAGAGAAGCTGGGAGACGCAGGAGAGTCCCTGAAGGCTGGGAGTGAAGAGGTGAAGGAAATGGGGGAGGGATGCAGTAAGGTCCGTGAGTCTGCAGGTGATTCCTGGGTGTGGGAAGCTGACTCCAGGTGAAATCGGGAGATGGTTGGAGAGTAGCTGAGAGAGACAGAAGAGTCCCTGAGGGCTGGAGGTGACAACATGAGCGAGAATGGGGAGTAAGTCAGTGAAATTGGTGAGTTTGGTGTTGTGTCCTGGGTGCCTGGAACCGACTCCAGCTGGAATCCAGAGAACTTTTGAGAGTAGCTGAAAGAGACACAGGAGTCCCTGTGGGCTGAGGGCAAAGACCTGAGAGAGACCAGGGAGGATCTCAGTGAGGTCTGTGAGTCTGTAGGTGACTCCGGAATGCAGGAGGCTGACTCCCGCTGGAATCTGGGCGTGGCAGGAGAGTAGCTGGGACAGACAGGGGAGTCCCAGGGGGCTGGGGGTGAAGACATGAGAGAGACCGGGGAGTAACTCAGTGAAACTGGGGAGTGTGTAGGTGATCCCTGGGTGCCTGGAACTGACTCCCGCTGAAATCTGGGCGTGGCTGGAGAGTAGCGGGGACACACAGGAGAGTCCCTGAGGGCTGGGGTTGAAGACATGAGAGAGACCGGGGAGTAACTCAGTGAAACTGGTGAGTTTGGTGGTGACTCCGGGGTGCCTGGAACTGATTCCGGCTGACATCTGGGCGTGGCTGGAGAGTAGCTGGGACAGGCAGGAGAGTCCCTGAGGGGTGGTGAAGACATGAGAGAGACTGGAGAGTAATTGAGTGAAACTGGTGAGTTTGGTGGTGATTCCGGGGCGCCTGGAACTGACTCCCGCTGAAATGTGGGCGTGGTTTGAGAGTAGTTGGGACCCACAGGAGAGTCCCCGAGGGCTGGTGAAGACATGAGGGAGACTGGGGAGTAATTGAGTGAAATTGGTGAGTTCGGTGGTGATTCCGGGGTGCCTGGATGTGACTCCCGCTGAAATGTGGGCGTGGTTGGAGAGTAGCTGGGACAGGCAGGAGAGTCCCTGAGGGATGGTGAAGACATGAGAGAGACTGGGGAGTAACGCAGTGAAATGGGTGAGTTTGGTGGTGATTTCTGGGTGCCTGCAACTGACTCTCGCTGAAATGTGGGCGTGGTTGGAGAGTAGCTGGGACAGACAGGAGAGTCCCTGAGGGTTGGGGATAAAGACGTGCTAGAGACTGGGGAGTAACTCAGTGAAAGTGGTGAGCTTGCTGGTGATCCCTGGGTTGCTGGAACTGACTCCCGCTGAAATGTGGGCGTGGTTGGATAGTAGTTGAGAAAGACAGGAGGGTCCGTAAGGGCTGGGGGTGAAGACGTGAGAGAGACTGGCGAGGATCTCACTGAAGTCTGTGAGTTTGTAGGTGCTTCTGGGGTGTGGGAGACCGACTCCCGCTGAAATCTGGGCGTAGTTGGAGAGTAGCTGGGACAGACAGGAGAGTCATTGACGGCTGGGGGTGAGCTGCTGGATGATGGCAGTAGGAACATATGGTATATTATTGATGAATGAGGTGACTGTGAAGAATCTCCGGAGGAGGACACGGGAGAGCACAATGACAAGAGTGACTGTCCTGCTTGGTTAGGAAAGGGAAATGTAACGTTGTGAAATTCTGTTGATGATGGATGTGAGAGTGGTGAAGCCCTGCGGGATGATGTAGAGTACTTCCACATCCCTGGTGGGGAGCTGACCCGTGGGTCTGAGTTTCTGGGAGGGGAGAGGGAGAAGCTGGCTGAGGCGGGCATGAATCCTGAGGCGTCAGGGATGGGGGACCGCTCACAATCTCCCGAAGCCTGTGAGTCTCTGGGGGACTCCTGGGTGCATGGGGCTGACTCCCGCAGAAACCTGGGGATGGCTGGAGAGTAAGTGGGAGACACGGGGGAGTCCCTGAGGCCTGGGGTTGAAGAGATGAAAGACATAGGGGAGGAGCACCGTGAGGCCCGTGAGTTTGTAGGTGATTCCTGGGTGTGGGGGGCTGACTCCAGCTGAAATCTGGGGTTGTTTGGAGAGTAGCTGGGAGACACAAGAGTCTCCCCGAGAGCTGGTTGTGAGCTGCTGGGTGATGGCAGTAAGAACATGTGGCATATTATTGATGAACCTGGTGACTCTAAAGAATCCCCAGAGGAGGACACGGGAGAGCCCAAAGGCTTCATTGATTGCCCATCACGGTGAGGAAAGGGAAATGGGAGCTTGTGGGATTCTGGTGATGACAGAGGTGAGTGTGGTGAAGCCCTAGGGGATGGTGAATGGTAGCTCCGGATCCCTGGTGAGGAGCTTCCTCTTAAGTCTGAGTTTCTGAGAGGGGAGAGGGAGAAGCTGGGTGAGGCTAGCATGGATCTTGGGGAGTCCGGGCTGGGGGACCGTTCATAAGAAGAGCCAGACAAGACCCTACTGTTCTTAGGTGCAGACATGACTAGGAAACCTGTAGCTCCCAGGGACCCCTACCAATTTTCTAACCCGCAGAATGAACGAGTGTGTGTGTGGGGGTGTGTGTGTGTGTGTGTGTGTTGTGAGGTATGTGCTAATCAAGAAAATGGAAATAAACCAACCAATGAGACAGACAGACAGACAGACAGACAGACAGGCAGAGATACACTTACCCAAGTGTTCTGTCCTGTCCTCTGAATCCGCTTCCAAGTCGCAAGACGCTGTAAGCTCCAAGTCCACGCAGAGCCCGCAAAACGCTCCGGCCGCTGCTCCGCTCTGCGAAGATCTGAGTACAGGCCCGCCAGGGTGGGTTTAAATAGCCTCGGGCGCAGCCTAGCAGCGGAAAGGGCGGAGCTTCGCTCCTCCTTGCCATCAGTCACCCCCAACTTTCCCAGGCTACACCTCCTAGGAAACTCTTCTCCTGATTTGATTTCACGCGCCACATTTGGGACAATCTAAGAACTTACAAGTTTTCTTGGCCAAATATATTAGGAATTAAATGCACTGAAACACTGAAAACCAACTAGTGGTTCTGTGGTTCTCACCTTGTGGTTTTGACACCAGCAGCGTCCTTTCAACCCTCAAACCCCGGAGATCCACAGATCTGTGTTGTAACAAGCCCTCCCCCTGACCCTGATGCATGGCAGTTGAAGAATTACCCGTGGAAGCGAAAAGACTTTGAAGAAAACGTGGAGATATCCCTTGTATAAACATTCCTTTGCTCTGGAACCACGTAGAGACTTGGGAGCCAGTTGGGTGGAGCATTCGTTGGATGAGGGTGCTCGGGTTAGGAACATCAAGGTGTGGCTCCGGATAATTCAATCACCTAATTAAGTTTCCAGCTATGCTAATCTCTTTTAAAATTCCGTTCATGTAAATTCCTTTACTCAGACTGAGAATGGCAAAGCCTCAACCCCAATTTCCAGGGAGGGTTGAGAGCCTCAGGTTGAGTTGCTCACCAATAGCCTATGGTTTAACCCATCATGCCTATAGAATGAGGTCTCCATAAAAACCCGAAAGGACTGGGTTTAGAGGGCTTCTGGATAACACTTCCAGGAAGGTAGTGCGCCCCTCCCCACATGCCGGGCCCAAAGTCTTTTTTCTGAATTTTTGGCAACATCCGCTATAATAACATGGTAAATGTAAGTGTTTCCCTGCGTGCTGTGAACTCTTCCAGCAAATTAATGCAACTAAAACTGCGAGTGGTGGAAACCCGATTTATAGCCAGTTGCTAAGAAGCAGAGGTAAAACAACGCTGGGCTTCCCATTGTTATTAGAGTGGGAGGCCAGTCTTGCGGGACTGAGCCCTTTGGAATCTAATGCTGTGTCCCGGTAGATAGCGTCATCCTTGAATTACAAGACACACATAGGTTGAGAATAACTTTTCTAGTCATTTGCTGTATGTCTTATTTACAATATGTAACCAAATTCTTTATCCTGACCTTATGGCACCTGGGTTGAGAACCATGATTTGAACCAAAGTGGGTCCGTCACATTCTGAGTTTGAAACTTTAGTTTGCCGCTAGCCTTTTGTTATTGTTTTTCCGTTTCGTTTCGTTTCGTTTCTAAGTTCTGGGGTATATGTGCAGGATGTGCAGATTTGTTACAAAGGTAAACGTGTGCCATGGTGGTTTGCTGCACCTGTCAACCCATCACCTAGTCATTAAGCCCGGCATGCATTAGCTGTTTTTCCTAATGCTCTGCCTCCCGACAGGCCCCAGTGTGTGTTGTTCCCCTTCCTGTGTCCATGTGATCTCATTTTTCAGCTCCCATGATAAGTGAGAATATGGTGTTTGGTTTTCTTTTCCGGATTACTTTGCTGAGGATAATGACTTCACATCACAAGTGCTTCTTTTTTATTTTAGAAAATCGTATTTTATTGAATAAGATTTATTCGCAGAAAAATAAGCTTTAATCTACAATGAATGCCAGACTCTACAGCAGAAAGTAATTTTCTCAGCTTTCCGCACACAAAGGTTCCTACTAAGTGAAAAAAGCCATAAAATTTCATTCACAAATGTACTAGTCTGTCTCAAAACATTTCACATAATCATTCACCGTGCTAATACAATTAGATCAGATATTCAGTCAGGTTAAAGTATCCCTCTAATAACTGTTTTTTAAAATGCTATCAAAATCCACTCCCCAACAGTCTGCCACTGTTAATGGTGTACAGCATTATTGAATACAATGGAATTGATGAAGCCCATATCCACGGACAAACCGTGACTTATGATGGTTTGATATATGATTTTTCAACTTTGTGATGGGTATATTGGGATATTAGATGAGTTTTTGAGTTACACAGTGATTTTGAGTATGTGACCCTGTACTCCAGAAATGGCTGTATAAAGAAAAACAGGCGTACCTAATTAAAATATACTTAGTGACTTGGGAAAAACCAATAGAGGTTTACAATTGATGGAGAATCATCAATGAGAGACAGCGGTAAATAGTAACAATAACACAATTTTCCGGAAACTGCCGAGGATTTCCCCAAAAAAACGCAGAATGTAGGATGCAGCTAAGGCCTATGAAGCAGAGAGGGCAGAAGGTGTAAGAGAGAAATAGGAGGAAGGAAGGAAGGAAGGAAGGAAGGAAGGAAGGAAGGAAGGAAGGAAGGAAGGAGAGAAGGAAGGAAGGAGAAAACACCCGGTGTTACTAAAACCAAAAAGAAAGAAAATGGTTTCCCACTGTGGGTATGGCTACAATGTGGATGAATGTTGAAAATATTGTGCTAAGTGTAAAGTCAGTCACAAAAGCTCACATATTGTGCAATTGTGTTTATATGAAATGCCCACAATATGGAAATCTATGGATATGGGGTTGATCGCTCTATGTAGTTGTTACCTAGGGCTGAGGGTCAGGGAGAGGGTTTGAGAGAGAATGAGGAGTGACCAATGTTTACAGGGTTTTTCTCTGGTCGGTGGTGATAAAATGTTCTAAAATGGATTGCGAATTAAAATGGAATGTGCACAACCAGAAATACAGTAAAAGCCACTCAATTCATGACTTTTAATGGGGGAATCTTATGTGGCACACTCTCATCGAGACCACGGCAGACAGAGTGAAAGAGGAAAAAGGTGAGTAAAGATCTGAAACGGAGGCAGAAACAGAGAGAATGAATAGCCCTGTGAACGGAAGAGAGAGAGAAAAGGGGAAATGGCCTTATGTACAAATGACAGATCTGCAAGTGGGGCTCACATCAACAGTGTCACTGCCAGGGAGGAGGGTCATGCTAGCCATGTCACCGGTAGTGTCGCCCGCAGGGACGCCGACATGCTGGAGGTTCGTGTCCGCATGGGCTCTGGCAGCCACGTGGGCCAGCAGGAGGGTCCCGCTGCACAGCTGTGGGGTGAGGATAGCCTGGGTGGTGATATCGGCCAATACAGGGGCCTCTTCTGCTGGCAAGAGTGTGACAGTAGCAAGTAGATGGACAGGCCTGTGTGTGAGGACGGAATGCAGGAGAGGCTCTTCTGCGGCTGGGTGTGGGGCCCGCACCAGAAATGTGGAGAAATGGCCAGGTAACTGCGTCATGTTGGCTAGTAGATTGGCCAGGGCTTCGAACTGAAGGACAATAACGGGGAGTAGCTGTCAGGCCCTGGGAGTGTCTGAGTGTAAGTGGAGATGGGTTTGGGGTCACTGCGGGATAGGTGGGAGCCATCCCTGTATAGATACAGGTCATAGGGAGATCGTCTCGTGAGGCCTGTGAGTGTCTAGGGTTCTCCTGGGTGCCTGGGGCTGACTGCGGCAGAAATCTGGGGAAGGCTGGAGAGAAGCTGGGAGACGCAGGAGAGTCCCTGAAGGCTGGGAGTGAAGAGGTGAAGGAAATGGGGGAGGGATGCAGTAAGGTCCGTGAGTCTGCAGGTGATTCCTGGGTGTGGGAAGCTGACTCCAGGTGAAATCTGGAGATGGTCGGAGAGTAGCTGAGAGAGACAGAAGAGTCCCTGAGGGCTGGAGGTGACAACATGAGCGAGAATGGGGAGTAAGTCAGTGAAATTGGTGAGTTTGGTGTTGTGTCCTGGGTGCCTGGAACCGACTCCAGCTGGAATCCAGAGAACTTTTGAGAGTAGCTGAAAGAGACACAAGAGTCCCTGTGGGCTGAGGGCAAAGACCTGAGAGAGACCAGGGAGGATCTCAGTGAGGTCTGTGAGTCTGTAGGTGACTCCGGAATGCAGGAGGCTGACTCCCGCTGGAATCTGGGCGTGGCAGGAGAGTAGCTGGGACAGACAGGGGAGTCCCAGGGGGCTGGGGGTGAAGACATGAGAGAGACCGGGGAGTAACTCAGTGAAACTGGGGAGTGTGTAGGTGATCCCTGGGTGCCTGGAACTGACTCCCGCTGAAATCTGGGCGTGGCTGGAGAGTAGCGGGGACACACAGGAGAGTCCCTGAGGGCTGGGGTTGAAGACATGAGAGAGACCGGGGAGTAACTCAGTGAAACTGGTGAGTTTGGTGGTGACTCCGGGGTGCCTGGAACTGATTCCGGCTGACATCTGGGCGTGGCTGGAGAGTAGCTGGGACAGGCAGGAGAGTCCCTGAGGGGTGGTGAAGACATGAGAGAGACTGGAGAGTAATTGAGTGAAACTGGTGAGTTTGGTGGTGATTCCGGGGCGCCTGGAACTGACTCCCGCTGAAATGTGGGCGTGGTTTGAGAGTAGTTGGGACCCACAGGAGAGTCCCCGAGGGCTGGTGAAGACATGAGGGAGACTGGGGAGTAATTGAGTGAAATTGGTGAGTTCGGTGGTGATTCCGGGGTGCCTGGATGTGACTCCCGCTGAAATGTGGGCGTGGTTGGAGAGTAGCTGGGACAGGCAGGAGAGTCCCTGAGGGATGGTGAAGACATGAGAGAGACTGGGGAGTAACGCAGTGAAATGGGTGAGTTTGGTGGTGATTTCTGGGTGCCTGCAACTGACTCTCGCTGAAATGTGGGCGTGGTTGGAGAGTAGCTGGGACAGACAGGAGAGTCCCTGAGGGTTGGGGATAAAGACGTGCTAGAGACTGGGGAGTAACTCAGTGAAAGTGGTGAGCTTGCTGGTGATCCCTGGGTTGCTGGAACTGACTCCCGCTGAAATGTGGGCGTGGTTGGATAGTAGTTGAGAGAGACAGGAGGGTCCGTAAGGGCTGGGGGTGAAGACGTGAGAGAGACTGGCGAGGATCTCACTGAAGTCTGTGAGTTTGTAGGTGCTTCTGGGGTGTGGGAGACCGACTCCCGCTGAAATCTGGGCGTAGTTGGAGAGTAGCTGGGACAGACAGGAGAGTCATTGACGGCTGGGGGTGAGCTGCTGGATGATGGCAGTAGGAACATATGGTATATTATTGATGAATGAGGTGACTGTGAAGAATCTCCGGAGGAGGACACGGGAGAGCACAATGACAAGAGTGACTGTCCTGCTTGGTTAGGAAAGGGAAATGTAACGTTGTGAAATTCTGTTGATGATGGATGTGAGAGTGGTGAAGCCCTGCGGGATGATGTAGAGTACTTCCACATCCCTGGTGGGGAGCTGACCCGTGGGTCTGAGTTTCTGGGAGGGGAGAGGGAGAAGCTGGCTGAGGCGGGCATGAATCCTGAGGCGTCAGGGATGGGGGACCGCTCACAATCTCCCGAAGCCTGTGAGTCTCTGGGGGACTCCTGGGTGCATGGGGCTGACTCCCGCAGAAACCTGGGGATGGCTGGAGAGTAAGTGGGAGACACGGGGGAGTCCCTGAGGCCTGGGGTTGAAGAGATGAAAGACATAGGGGAGGAGCACCGTGAGGCCCGTGAGTTTGTAGGTGATTCCTGGGTGTGGGGGGCTGACTCCAGCTGAAATCTGGGGTTGTTTGGAGAGTAGCTGGGAGACACAAGAGTCTCCCCGAGAGCTGGTTGTGAGCTGCTGGGTGATGGCAGTAAGAACATGTGGCATATTATTGATGAACCTGGTGACTCTAAAGAATCCCCAGAGGAGGACACGGGAGAGCCCAAAGGCTTCATTGATTGCCCATCACGGTGAGGAAAGGGAAATGGGAGCTTGTGGGATTCTGGTGATGACAGAGGTGAGTGTGGTGAAGCCCTAGGGGATGGTGAATGGTAGCTCCGGATCCCTGGTGAGGAGCTTCCTCTTAAGTCTGAGTTTCTGAGAGGGGAGAGGGAGAAGCTGGGTGAGGCTAGCATGGATCTTGGGGAGTCCGGGCTGGGGGACCATTCATAAGAAGAGCCAGACAAGACCCTACTGTTCTTAGGTGCAGACATGACTAGGAAACCTGTAGCTCCCAGGGACCCCTACCAATTTTCTAACCCGCAGAATGAACGAGTGTGTGTGTGGGTGTGTGTGTGTGTGTGTGTGTGTTGTGAGGTATGTGCTAATCAAGAAAATGGAAATAAACCAACCAATGAGACAGACAGACAGGCAGACAGACAGACAGGCAGAGATACACTTACCCAAGTGTTCTGTCCTGTCCTCTGAATCCGCTTCCAAGTCGCAAGACGCTGTAAGCTCCAAGTCCACGCAGAGCCCGCAAAACGCTCCGGCCGCTGCTCCGCTCTGCGAAGATCTGAGTACAGGCCCGCCAGGGTGGGTTTAAATAGCCTCGGGCGCAGCCTAGCAGCGGAAAGGGCGGAGCTTCGCTCCTCCTTGCCATCAGTCACCCCCAACTTTCCCAGGCTACACCTCCTAGGAAACTCTTCTCCTGATTTGATTTCACGCGCCACATTTGGGACAATCTAAGAACTTACAAGTTTTCTTGGCCAAATATATTAGGAATTAAATGCACTGAAACACTGAAAACCAACTAGTGGTTCTGTGGTTCTCACCTTGTGGTTTTGACACCAGCAGCGTCCTTTCAACCCTCAAACCCCGGAGATCCACAGATCTGTGTTGTAACAAGCCCTCCCCCTGACCCTGATGCATGGCAGTTGAAGAATTACCCGTGGAAGCGAAAAGACTTTGAAGAAAACGTGGAGATATCCCTTGTATAAACATTCCTTTGCTCTGGAACCACGTAGAGACTTGGGAGCCAGTTGGGTGGAGCATTCGTTGGATGAGGGTGCTCGGGTTAGGAACATCAAGGTGTGGCTCCGGATAATTCAATCACCTAATTAAGTTTCCAGCTATGCTAATCTCTTTTAAAATTCCGTTCATGTAAATTCCTTTACTCAGACTGAGAATGGCAAAGCCTCAACCCCAATTTCCAGGGAGGGTTGAGAGCCTCAGGTTGAGTTGCTCACCAATAGCCTATGGTTTAACCCATCATGCCTATAGAATGAGGTCTCCATAAAAACCCGAAAGGACTGGGTTTAGAGGGCTTCTGGATAACACTTCCAGGAAGGTAGTGCGCCCCTCCCCACATGCCGGGCCCAAAGTCTTTTTTCTGAATTTTTGGCAACATCCGCTATAATAACATGGTAAATGTAAGTGTTTCCCTGCGTGCTGTGAACTCTTCCAGCAAATTAATGCAACTAAAACTGCGAGTGGTGGAAACCCGATTTATAGCCAGTTGCTAAGAAGCAGAGGTAAAACAACGCTGGGCTTCCCATTGTTATTAGAGTGGGAGGCCAGTCTTGCGGGACTGAGCCCTTTGGAATCTAATGCTGTGTCCCGGTAGATAGCGTCATCCTTGAATTACAAGACACACATAGGTTGAGAATAACTTTTCTAGTCATTTGCTGTATGTCTTATTTACAATATGTAACCAAATTCTTTATCCTGACCTTATGGCACCTGGGTTGAGAACCATGATTTGAACCAAAGTGGGTCCGTCACATTCTGAGTTTGAAACTTTAGTTTGCCGCTAGCCTTTTGTTATTGTTTTTCCGTTTCGTTTCGTTTCGTTTCTAAGTTCTGGGGTATATGTGCAGGATGTGCAGATTTGTTACAAAGGTAAACGTGTGCCATGGTGGTTTGCTGCACCTGTCAACCCATCACCTAGTCATTAAGCCCGGCATGCATTAGCTGTTTTTCCTAATGCTCTGCCTCCCGACAGGCCCCAGTGTGTGTTGTTCCCCTTCCTGTGTCCATGTGATCTCATTTTTCAGCTCCCATGATAAGTGAGAATATGGTGTTTGGTTTTCTTTTCCGGATTACTTTGCTGAGGATAATGACTTCACATCACAAGTGCTTCTTTTTTATTTTAGAAAATCGTATTTTATTGAATAAGATTTATTCGCAGAAAAATAAGCTTTAATCTACAATGAATGCCAGACTCTACAGCAGAAAGTAATTTTCTCAGCTTTCCGCACACAAAGGTTCCTACTAAGTGAAAAAAGCCATAAAATTTCATTCACAAATGTACTAGTCTGTCTCAAAACATTTCACATAATCATTCACCGTGCTAATACAATTAGATCAGATATTCAGTCAGGTTAAAGTATCCCTCTAATAACTGTTTTTTAAAATGCTATCAAAATCCACTCCCCAACAGTCTGCCACTGTTAATGGTGTACAGCATTATTGAATACAATGGAATTGATGAAGCCCATATCCACGGACAAACCGTGACTTATGATGGTTTGATATATGATTTTTCAACTTTGTGATGGGCATATTGGGATATTAGATGAGTTTTTGAGTTACACAGTGATTTTGAGTATGTGACCCTGTACTCCAGAAATGGCTGTATAAAGAAAAACAGGCGTACCTAATTAAAATATACTTAGTGACTTGGGAAAAACCAATAGAGGTTTACAATTGATGGAGAATCATCAATGAGAGACAGCGGTAAATAGTAACAATAACACAATTTTCTGGAAACTGCCGAGGATTTCCCCAAAAAAACGCAGAATGTAGGATGCAGCTAAGGCCTATGAAGCAGAGAGGGCAGAAGGTGTAAGAGAGAAATAGGAGGAAGGAAGGAAGGAAGGAAGGAAGGAAGGAAGGAAGGAAGGAAGGAAGGAAGGAAGGAAGGAAGGAAGGAGAGAAGGAAGGAAGGAGAAAACACCCGGTGTTACTAAAACCAAAAAGAAAGAAAATGGTTTCCCACTGTGGGTATGGCTACAATGTGGATGAATGTTGAAAATATTGTGCTAAGTGTAAAGTCAGTCACAAAAGCTCACATATTGTGCAATTGTGTTTATATGAAATGCCCACAATATGGAAATCTATGGATATGGGGTTGATCGCTCTATGTAGTTGTTACCTAGGGCTGAGGGTCAGGGAGAGGGTTTGAGAGAGAATGAGGAGTGACCAATGTTTACAGGGTTTTTCTCTGGTCGGTGGTGATAAAATGTTCTAAAATGGATTGCGAATTAAAATGGAATGTGCACAACCAGAAATACAGTAAAAGCCACTCAATTCATGACTTTTAATGGGGGAATCTTATGTGGCACACTCTCATCGAGACCACGGCAGACAGAGTGAAAGAGGAAAAAGGTGAGTAAAGATCTGAAACGGAGGCAGAAACAGAGAGAATGAATAGCCCTGTGAACGGAAGAGAGAGAGAAAAGGGGAAATGGCCTTATGTACAAATGACAGATCTGCAAGTGGGGCTCACATCAACAGTGTCACTGCCAGGGAGGAGGGTCATGCTAGCCATGTCACCGGTAGTGTCGCCCGCAGGGACGCCGACATGCTGGAGGTTCGTGTCCGCATGGGCTCTGGCAGCCACGTGGGCCAGCAGGAGGGTTCCGCTGCACAGCTGTGGGGTGAGGATAGCCTGGGTGGTGATATCGGCCAATACAGGGGCCTCTTCTGCTGGCAAGAGTGTGACAGTAGCAAGTAGATGGACAGGCCTGTGTGTGAGGAAGGAATGCAGGAGAGGCTCTTCTGCGGCTGGGTGTGGGGCCCGCACCAGAAATGTGGAGAAATGGCCAGGTAACTGCGTCATGTTGGCTAGTAGATTGGCCAGGGCTTCGAACTGAAGGACAATAACGGGGAGTAGCTGTCAGGCCCTGGGAGTGTCTGAGTGTAAGTGGAGATGGGTTTGGGGTCACTGCGGGATAGGTGGGAGCCATCCCTGTATAGATACAGGTCATAGGGAGATCGTCTCGTGAGGCCTGTGAGTGTCTAGGGTTCTCCTGGGTGCCTGGGGCTGACTGCGGCAGAAATCTGGGGAAGGCTGGAGAGAAGCTGGGAGACGCAGGAGAGTCCCTGAAGGCTGGGAGTGAAGAGGTGAAGGAAATGGGGGAGGGATGCAGTAAGGTCCGTGAGTCTGCAGGTGATTCCTGGGTGTGGGAAGCTGACTCCAGGTGAAATCGGGAGATGGTTGGAGAGTACCTGAGAGAGACAGAAGAGTCCCTGAGGGCTGGAGGTGACAACATGAGCGAGAATGGGGAGTAAGTCAGTGAAATTGGTGAGTTTGGTGTTGTGTCCTGGGTGCCTGGAACCGACTCCAGCTGGAATCCAGAGAACTTTTGAGAGTAGCTGAAAGAGACACAAGAGTCCCTGTGGGCTGAGGGCAAAGACCTGAGAGAGACCAGGGAGGATCTCAGTGAGGTCTGTGAGTCTGTAGGTGACTCCGGAATGCAGGAGGCTGACTCCCGCTGGAATCTGGGCGTGGCAGGAGAGTAGCTGGGACAGACAGGGGAGTCCCAGGGGGCTGGGGGTGAAGACATGAGAGAGACCGGGGAGTAACTCAGTGAAACTGGGGAGTGTGTAGGTGATCCCTGGGTGCCTGGAACTGACTCCCGCTGAAATCTGGGCGTGGCTGGAGAGTAGCGGGGACACACAGGAGAGTCCCTGAGGGCTGGGGGTGAAGACATGAGAGAGACCGGGGAGTAACTCAGTGAAACTGGGGAGTGTGTAGGTGATCCCTGGGTGCCTGGAACTGACTCCCGCTGAAATCTGGGCGTGGCTGGAGAGTAGCGGGGACACACAGGAGAGTCCCTGAGTGCTGGGGGTGAAGACATGAGAGAGACCGGGGAGTAACTCAGTGAAACTGGTGAGTTTGGTGGTGACTCCGGGGTGCCTGGAACTGATTCCGGCTGACATCTGGGCGTGGCTGGAGAGTAGCTGGGACAGGCAGGAGAGTCCCTGAGGGGTGGTGAAGACATGAGAGAGACTGGAGAGTAATTGAGTGAAACTGGTGAGTTTGGTGGTGATTCCGGGGCGTCTGGAACTGACTCCCGCTGAAATGTGGGCGTGGTTTGAGAGTAGTTGGGACCCACAGGAGAGTCCCCGAGGGCTGGTGAAGACATGAGGGAGACTGGGGAGTAATTGAGTGAAATTGGTGAGTTCGGTGGTGATCCCGGGGTGCCTGGATGTGACTCCCGCTGAAATGTGGGCGTGGTTGGAGAGTAGCTGGGACAGGCCGGAGAGTCCCTGAGGGATGGTGAAGACATGAGAGAGACTGGGGAGTAACGCAGTGAAATGGGTGAGTTTGGTGGTGATTTTTGGGTGCCTGCAACTAACTCTCGCTGAAATGTGGGCGTGGTTGGAGAGTAGCTGGGACAGACAGGAGAGTCCCTGAGGGTTGGGGATAAAGACGTGCTAGAGACTGGGGAGTAACTCAGTGAAAGTGGTGAGCTTGCTGGTGATCCCTGGGTTGCTGGAACTGACTCCCGCTGAAATGTGGGCGTGGTTGGATAGTAGTTGAGAGAGACAGGAGGGTCCGTAAGGGCTGGGGGTGAAGACGTGAGAGAGACTGGCGAGGAACTCACTGAAGTCTGTGAGTTTGTAGGTGCTTCTGGGGTGTGGGAGACCGACTCCCGCTGAAATCTGGGCGTAGTTGGAGAGTAGCTGGGACAGACAGGAGAGTCATTGACGGCTGGGGGTGAGCTGCTGGATGATGGCAGTAGGAACATATGGTATATTATTGATGAATGAGGTGACTGTGAAGAATCTCCGGAGGAGGACACGGGAGAGCACAATGACAAGAGTGACTGTCCTGCTTGGTTAGGAAAGGGAAATGTAACGTTGTGAAATTCTGTTGATGATGGATGTGAGAGTGGTGAAGCCCTGCGGGATGATGTAGAGTACTTCCACATCCCTGGTGGGGAGCTGACCCGTGGGTCTGAGTTTCTGGGAGGGGAGAGGGAGAAGCTGGCTGAGGCGGGCATGAATCCTGAGGCGTCAGGGATGGGGGACCGCTCACAATCTCCCGAAGCCTGTGAGTCTCTGGGGGACTCCTGGGTGCATGGGGCTGACTCCCGCAGAAACCTGGGGATGGCTGGAGAGTAAGTGGGAGACACGGGGGAGTCCCTGAGGCCTGGGGTTGAAGAGATGAAAGACATAGGGGAGGAGCACCGTGAGGCCCGTGAGTTTGTAGGTGATTCCTGGGTGTGGGGGGCTGACTCCAGCTGAAATCTGGGGTTGTTTGGAGAGTAGCTGGGAGACACAAGAGTCTCCCCGAGAGCTGGTTGTGAGCTGCTGGGTGATGGCAGTAAGAACATGTGGCATATTATTGATGAACCTGGTGACTCTAAAGAATCCCCAGAGGAGGACACGGGAGAGCCCAAAGGCTTCATTGATTGCCCATCACGGTGAGGAAAGGGAAATGGGAGCTTGTGGGATTCTGGTGATGACAGAGGTGAGTGTGGTGAAGCCCTAGGGGATGGTGAATGGTAGCTCCGGATCCCTGGTGAGGAGCTTCCTCTTAAGTCTGAGTTTCTGAGAGGGGAGAGGGAGAAGCTGGGTGAGGCTAGCATGGATCTTGGGGAGTCCGGGCTGGGGGACCGTTCATAAGAAGAGCCAGACAAGACCCTACTGTTCTTAGGTGCAGACATGACTAGGAAACCTGTAGCTCCCAGGGACCCCTACCAATTTTCTAACCCGCAGAATGAACGAGTGTGTGTGTGGGTGTGTGTGTGTGTGTGTGTGTGTTGTGAGGTATGTGCTAATCAAGAAAATGGAAATAAACCAACCAATGAGACAGACAGACAGACAGACAGACAGACAGGCAGAGATACACTTACCCAAGTGTTCTGTCCTGTCCTCTGAATCCGCTTCCAAGTCGCAAGACGCTGTAAGCTCCAAGTCCACGCAGAGCCCGCAAAACGCTCCGGCCGCTGCTCCGCTCTGCGAAGATCTGAGTACAGGCCCGCCAGGGTGGGTTTAAATAGCCTCGGGCGCAGCCTAGCAGCGGAAAGGGCGGAGCTTCGCTCCTCCTTGCCATCAGTCACCCCCAACTTTCCCAGGCTACACCTCCTAGGAAACTCTTCTCCTGATTTGATTTCACGCGCCACATTTGGGACAATCTAAGAACTTACAAGTTTTCTTGGCCAAATATATTAGGAATTAAATGCACTGAAACACTGAAAACCAACTAGTGGTTCTGTGGTTCTCACCTTGTGGTTTTGACACCAGCAGCGTCCTTTCAACCCTCAAACCCCGGAGATCCACAGATCTGTGTTGTAACAAGCCCTCCCCCTGACCCTGATGCATGGCAGTTGAAGAATTACCCGTGGAAGCGAAAAGACTTTGAAGAAAACGTGGAGATATCCCTTGTATAAACATTCCTTTGCTCTGGAACCACGTAGAGACTTGGGAGCCAGTTGGGTGGAGCATTCGTTGGATGAGGGTGCTCGGGTTAGGAACATCAAGGTGTGGCTCCGGATAATTCAATCACCTAATTAAGTTTCCAGCTATGCTAATCTCTTTTAAAATTCCGTTCATGTAAATTCCTTTACTCAGACTGAGAATGGCAAAGCCTCAACCCCAATTTCCAGGGAGGGTTGAGAGCCTCAGGTTGAGTTGCTCACCAATAGCCTATGGTTTAACCCATCATGCCTATAGAATGAGGTCTCCATAAAAACCCGAAAGGACTGGGTTTAGAGGGCTTCTGGATAACACTTCCAGGAAGGTAGTGCGCCCCTCCCCACATGCCGGGCCCAAAGTCTTTTTTCTGAATTTTTGGCAACATCCGCTATAATAACATGGTAAATGTAAGTGTTTCCCTGCGTGCTGTGAACTCTTCCAGCAAATTAATGCAACTAAAACTGCGAGTGGTGGAAACCCGATTTATAGCCAGTTGCTAAGAAGCAGAGGGAAAACAACGCTGGGCTTCCCATTGTTATTAGAGTGGGAGGCCAGTCTTGCGGGACTGAGCCCTTTGGAATCTAATGCTGTGTCCCGGTAGATAGCGTCATCCTTGAATTACAAGACACACATAGGTTGAGAATAACTTTTCTAGTCATTTGCTGTATGTCTTATTTACAATATGTAACCAAATTCTTTATCCTGACCTTATGGCACCTGGGTTGAGAACCATGATTTGAACCAAAGTGGGTCCGTCACATTCTGAGTTTGAAACTTTAGTTTGCCGCTAGCCTTTTGTTATTGTTTTTCCGTTTCGTTTCGTTTCGTTTCTAAGTTCTGGGGTATATGTGCAGGATGTGCAGATTTGTTACAAAGGTAAACGTGTGCCATGGTGGTTTGCTGCACCTGTCAACCCATCACCTAGTCATTAAGCCCGGCATGCATTAGCTGTTTTTCCTAATGCTCTGCCTCCCGACAGGCCCCAGTGTGTGTTGTTCCCCTTCCTGTGTCCATGTGATCTCATTTTTCAGCTCCCATGATAAGTGAGAATATGGTGTTTGGTTTTCTTTTCCGGATTACTTTGCTGAGGATAATGACTTCACATCACAAGTGCTTCTTTTTTATTTTAGAAAATCGTATTTTATTGAATAAGATTTATTCGCAGAAAAATAAGCTTTAATCTACAATGAATGCCAGACTCTACAGCAGAAAGTAATTTTCTCAGCTTTCCGCACACAAAGGTTCCTACTAAGTGAAAAAAGCCATAAAATTTCATTCACAAATGTACTAGTCTGTCTCAAAACATTTCACATAATCATTCACCGTGCTAATACAATTAGATCAGATATTCAGTCAGGTTAAAGTATCCCTCTAATAACTGTTTTTTAAAATGCTATCAAAATCCACTCCCCAACAGTCTGCCACTGTTAATGGTGTACAGCATTATTGAATACAATGGAATTGATGAAGCCCATATCCACGGACAAACCGTGACTTATGATGGTTTGATATATGATTTTTCAACTTTGTGATGGGTATATTGGGATATTAGATGAGTTTTTGAGTTACACAGTGATTTTGAGTATGTGACCCTGTACTCCAGAAATGGCTGTATAAAGAAAAACAGGCGTACCTAATTAAAATATACTTAGTGACTTGGGAAAAACCAATAGAGGTTTACAATTGATGGAGAATCATCAATGAGAGACAGCGGTAAATAGTAACAATAACACAATTTTCCGGAAACTGCCGAGGATTTCCCCAAAAAAACGCAGAATGTAGGATGCAGCTAAGGCCTATGAAGCAGAGAGGGCAGAAGGTGTAAGAGAGAAATAGGAGGAAGGAAGGAAGGAAGGAAGGAAGGAAGGAAGGAAGGAAGGAAGGAAGGAGAGAAGGAAGGAAGGAGAAAACACCCGGTGTTACTAAAACCAAAAAGAAAGAAAATGGTTTCCCACTGTGGGTATGGCTACAATGTGGATGAATGTTGAAAATATTGTGCTAAGTGTAAAGTCAGTCACAAAAGCTCACATATTGTGCAATTGTGTTTATATGAAATGCCCACAATATGGAAATCTATGGATATGGGGTTGATCGCTCTATGTAGTTGTTACCTAGGGCTGAGGGTCAGGGAGAGGGTTTGAGAGAGAATGAGGAGTGACCAATGTTTACAGGGTTTTTCTCTGGTCGGTGGTGATAAAATGTTCTAAAATGGATTGCGAATTAAAATGGAATGTGCACAACCAGAAATACAGTAAAAGCCACTCAATTCATGACTTTTAATGGGGGAATCTTATGTGGCACACTCTCATCGAGACCACGGCAGACAGAGTGAAAGAGGAAAAAGGTGAGTAAAGATCTGAAACGGAGGCAGAAACAGAGAGAATGAATAGCCCTGTGAACGGAAGAGAGAGAGAAAAGGGGAAATGGCCTTATGTACAAATGACAGATCTGCAAGTGGGGCTCACATCAACAGTGTCACTGCCAGGGAGGAGGGTCATGCTAGCCATGTCACCGGTAGTGTCGCCCGCAGGGACGCCGACATGCTGGAGGTTCGTGTCCGCATGGGCTCTGGCAGCCACGTGGGCCAGCAGGAGGGTCCCGCTGCACAGCTGTGGGGTGAGGATAGCCTGGGTGGTGATATCGGCCAATACAGGGGCCTCTTCTGCTGGCAAGAGTGTGACAGTAGCAAGTAGATGGACAGGCCTGTGTGTGAGGACGGAATGCAGGAGAGGCTCTTCTGCGGCTGGGTGTGGGGCCCGCACCAGAAATGTGGAGAAATGGCCAGGTAACTGCGTCATGTTGGCTAGTAGATTGGCCAGGGCTTCGAACTGAAGGACAATAACGGGGAGTAGCTGTCAGGCCCTGGGAGTGTCTGAGTGTAAGTGGAGATGGGTTTGGGGTCACTGCGGGATAGGTGGGAGCCATCCCTGTATAGATACAGGTCATAGGGAGATCGTCTCGTGAGGCCTGTGAGTGTCTAGGGTTCTCCTGGGTGCCTGGGGCTGACTGCGGCAGAAATCTGGGGAAGGCTGGAGAGAAGCTGGGAGACGCAGGAGAGTCCCTGAAGGCTGGGAGTGAAGAGGTGAAGGAAATGGGGGAGGGATGCAGTAAGGTCCGTGAGTCTGCAGGTGATTCCTGGGTGTGGGAAGCTGACTCCAGGTGAAATCGGGAGATGGTTGGAGAGTAGCTGAGAGAGACAGAAGAGTCCCTGAGGGCTGGAGGTGACAACATGAGCGAGAATGGGGAGTAAGTCAGTGAAATTGGTGAGTTTGGTGTTGTGTCCTGGGTGCCTGGAACCGACTCCAGCTGGAATCTAGAGAACTTTTGAGAGTAGCTGAAAGAGACACAAGAGTCCCTGTGGGCTGAGGGCAAAGACCTGAGAGAGACCAGGGAGGATCTCAGTGAGGTCTGTGAGTCTGTAGGTGACTCCGGAATGCAGGAGGCTGACTCCCGCTGGAATCTGGGCGTGGCAGGAGAGTAGCTGGGACAGACAGGGGAGTCCCAGGGGGCTGGGGGTGAAGACATGAGAGAGACCGGGGAGTAACTCAGTGAAACTGGGGAGTGTGTAGGTGATCCCTGGGTGCCTGGAACTGACTCCCGCTGAAATCTCGGCGTGGCTGGAGAGTAGCGGGGACACACAGGAGAGTCCCTGAGGGCTGGGGGTGAAGACATGAGAGAGACCGGGGAGTAACTCAGTGAAACTGGTGAGTTTGGTGGTGACTCCGGGGTGCCTGGAACTGATTCCGGCTGACATCTGGGCGTGGCTGGAGAGTAGCTGGGACAGGCAGGAGAGTCCCTGAGGGGTGGTGAAGACATGAGAGAGACTGGAGAGTAATTGAGTGAAACTGGTGAGTTTGGTGGTGATTCCGGGGCGCCTGGAACTGACTCCCGCTGAAATGTGGGCGTGGTTTGAGAGTAGTTGGGACCCACAGGAGAGTCCCCGAGGGCTGGTGAAGACATGAGGGAGACTGGGGAGTAATTGAGTGAAATTGGTGAGTTCGGTGGTGATTCCGGGGTGCCTGGATGTGACTCCCGCTGAAATGTGGGCGTGGTTGGAGAGTAGCTGGGACAGGCAGGAGAGTCCCTGAGGGATGGTGAAGACATGAGAGAGACTGGGGAGTAACGCAGTGAAATGGGTGAGTTTGGTGGTGATTTCTGGGTGCCTGCAACTGACTCTCGCTGAAATGTGGGCGTGGTTGGAGAGTAGCTGGGACAGACAGGAGAGTCCCTGAGGGTTGGGGATAAAGACGTGCTAGAGACTGGGGAGTAACTCAGTGAAAGTGGTGAGCTTGCTGGTGATCCCTGGGTTGCTGGAACTGACTCCCGCTGAAATGTGGGCGTGGTTGGATAGTAGTTGAGAGAGACAGGAGGGTCCGTAAGGGCTGGGGGTGAAGACGTGAGAGAGACTGGCGAGGATCTCACTGAAGTCTGTGAGTTTGTAGGTGCTTCTGGGGTGTGGGAGACCGACTCCCGCTGAAATCTGGGCGTAGTTGGAGAGTAGCTGGGACAGACAGGAGAGTCATTGACGGCTGGGGGTGAGCTGCTGGATGATGGCAGTAGGAACATATGGTATATTATTGATGAATGAGGTGACTGTGAAGAATCTCCGGAGGAGGACACGGGAGAGCACAATGACAAGAGTGACTGTCCTGCTTGGTTAGGAAAGGGAAATGTAACGTTGTGAAATTCTGTTGATGATGGATGTGAGAGTGGTGAAGCCCTGCGGGATGATGTAGAGTACTTCCACATCCCTGGTGGGGAGCTGACCCGTGGGTCTGAGTTTCTGGGAGGGGAGAGGTAGAAGCTGGCTGAGGCGGGCATGAATCCCGAGGCGTCAGGGATGGGGGACCGCTCACAATCTCCCGAAGCCTGTGAGTCTCTGGGGGACTCCTGGGTGCATGGGGCTGACTCCCGCAGAAACCTGGGGATGGCTGGAGAGTAAGTGGGAGACACGGGGGAGTCCCTGAGGCCTGGGGTTGAAGAGATGAAAGACATAAGGGAGGAGCACCGTGAGGCCCGTGAGTTTGTAGGTGATTCCTGGGTGTGGGGGGCTGACTCCAGCTGAAATCTGGGGTTGTTTGGAGAGTAGCTGGGAGACACAAGAGTCTCCCCGAGAGCTGGTTGTGAGCTGCTGGGTGATGGCAGTAAGAACATGTGGCATATTATTGATGAACCTGGTGACTCTAAAGAATCCCCAGAGGAGGACACGGGAGAGCCCAAAGGCTTCATTGATTGCCCATCACGGTGAGGAAAGGGAAATGGGAGCTTGTGGGATTCTGGTGATGACAGAGGTGAGTGTGGTGAAGCCCTAGGGGATGGTGAATGGTAGCTCCGGATCCCTGGTGAGGAGCTTCCTCTTAAGTCTGAGTTTCTGAGAGGGGAGAGGGAGAAGCTGGGTGAGGCTAGCATGGATCTTGGGGAGTCCGGGCTGGGGGACCGTTCATAAGAAGAGCCAGACAAGACCCTACTGTTCTTAGGTGCAGACATGACTAGGAAACCTGTAGCTCCCAGGGACCCCTACCAATTTTCTAACCCGCAGAATGAACGAGTGTGTGTGTGGGTGTGTGTGTGTGTGTGTGTGTGTTGTGAGGTATGTGCTAATCAAGAAAATGGAAATAAACCAACCAATGAGACAGACAGACAGACAGACAGACAGACAGGCAGAGATACACTTACCCAAGTGTTCTGTCCTGTCCTCTGAATCCGCTTCCAAGTCGCAAGACGCTGTAAGCTCCAAGTCCACGCAGAGCCCGCAAAACGCTCCGGCCGCTGCTCCGCTCTGCGAAGATCTGAGTACAGGCCCGCCAGGGTGGGTTTAAATAGCCTCGGGCGCAGCCTAGCAGCGGAAAGGGCGGAGCTTCGCTCCTCCTTGCCATCAGTCACCCCCAACTTTCCCAGGCTACACCTCCTAGGAAACTCTTCTCCTGATTTGATTTCACGCGCCACATTTGGGACAATCTAAGAACTTACAAGTTTTCTTGGCCAAATATATTAGGAATTAAATGCACTGAAACACTGAAAACCAACTAGTGGTTCTGTGGTTCTCACCTTGTGGTTTTGACACCAGCAGCGTCCTTTCAACCCTCAAACCCCGGAGATCCACAGATCTGTGTTGTAACAAGCCCTCCCCCTGACCCTGATGCATGGCAGTTGAAGAATTACCCGTGGAAGCGAAAAGACTTTGAAGAAAACGTGGAGATATCCCTTGTATAAACATTCCTTTGCTCTGGAACCACGTAGAGACTTGGGAGCCAGTTGGGTGGAGCATTCGTTGGATGAGGGTGCTCGGGTTAGGAACATCAAGGTGTGGCTCCGGATAATTCAATCACCTAATTAAGTTTCCAGCTATGCTAATCTCTTTTAAAATTCCGTTCATGTAAATTCCTTTACTCAGACTGAGAATGGCAAAGCCTCAACCCCAATTTCCAGGGAGGGTTGAGAGCCTCAGGTTGAGTTGCTCACCAATAGCCTATGGTTTAACCCATCATGCCTATAGAATGAGGTCTCCATAAAAACCCGAAAGGACTGGGTTTAGAGGGCTTCTGGATAACACTTCCAGGAAGGTAGTGCGCCCCTCCCCACATGCCGGGCCCAAAGTCTTTTTTCTGAATTTTTGGCAACATCCGCTATAATAACATGGTAAATGTAAGTGTTTCCCTGCGTGCTGTGAACTCTTCCAGCAAATTAATGCAACTAAAACTGCGAGTGGTGGAAACCCGATTTATAGCCAGTTGCTAAGAAGCAGAGGGAAAACAACGCTGGGCTTCCCATTGTTATTAGAGTGGGAGGCCAGTCTTGCGGGACTGAGCCCTTTGGAATCTAATGCTGTGTCCCGGTAGATAGCGTCATCCTTGAATTACAAGACACACATAGGTTGAGAATAACTTTTCTAGTCATTTGCTGTATGTCTTATTTACAATATGTAACCAAATTCTTTATCCTGACCTTATGGCACCTGGGTTGAGAACCATGATTTGAACCAAAGTGGGTCCGTCACATTCTGAGTTTGAAACTTTAGTTTGCCGCTAGCCTTTTGTTATTGTTTTTCCGTTTCGTTTCGTTTCGTTTCTAAGTTCTGGGGTATATGTGCAGGATGTGCAGATTTGTTACAAAGGTAAACGTGTGCCATGGTGGTTTGCTGCACCTGTCAACCCATCACCTAGTCATTAAGCCCGGCATGCATTAGCTGTTTTTCCTAATGCTCTGCCTCCCGACAGGCCCCAGTGTGTGTTGTTCCCCTTCCTGTGTCCATGTGATCTCATTTTTCAGCTCCCATGATAAGTGAGAATATGGTGTTTGGTTTTCTTTTCCGGATTACTTTGCTGAGGATAATGACTTCACATCACAAGTGCTTCTTTTTTATTTTAGAAAATCGTATTTTATTGAATAAGATTTATTCGCAGAAAAATAAGCTTTAATCTACAATGAATGCCAGACTCTACAGCAGAAAGTAATTTTCTCAGCTTTCCGCACACAAAGGTTCCTACTAAGTGAAAAAAGCCATAAAATTTCATTCACAAATGTACTAGTCTGTCTCAAAACATTTCACATAATCATTCACCGTGCTAATACAATTAGATCAGATATTCAGTCAGGTTAAAGTATCCCTCTAATAACTGTTTTTTAAAATGCTATCAAAATCCACTCCCCAACAGTCTGCCACTGTTAATGGTGTACAGCATTATTGAATACAATGGAATTGATGAAGCCCATATCCACGGACAAACCGTGACTTATGATGGTTTGATATATGATTTTTCAACTTTGTGATGGGTATATTGGGATATTAGATGAGTTTTTGAGTTACACAGTGATTTTGAGTATGTGACCCTGTACTCCAGAAATGGCTGTATAAAGAAAAACAGGCGTACCTAATTAAAATATACTTAGTGACTTGGGAAAAACCAATAGAGGTTTACAATTGATGGAGAATCATCAATGAGAGACAGCGGTAAATAGTAACAATAACACAATTTTCCGGAAACTGCCGAGGATTTCCCCAAAAAAACGCAGAATGTAGGATGCAGCTAAGGCCTATGAAGCAGAGAGGGCAGAAGGTGTAAGAGAGAAATAGGAGGAAGGAAGGAAGGAAGGAAGGAAGGAAGGAAGGAAGGAAGGAAGGAAGGAAGGAGAGAAGGAAGGAAGGAGAAAACACCCGGTGTTACTAAAACCAAAAAGAAAGAAAATGGTTTCCCACTGTGGGTATGGCTACAATGTGGATGAATGTTGAAAATATTGTGCTAAGTGTAAAGTCAGTCACAAAAGCTCACATATTGTGCAATTGTGTTTATATGAAATGCCCACAATATGGAAATCTATGGATATGGGGTTGATCGCTCTATGTAGTTGTTACCTAGGGCTGAGGGTCAGGGAGAGGGTTTGAGAGAGAATGAGGAGTGACCAATGTTTACAGGGTTTTTCTCTGGTCGGTGGTGATAAAATGTTCTAAAATGGATTGCGAATTAAAATGGAATGTGCACAACCAGAAATACAGTAAAAGCCACTCAATTCATGACTTTTAATGGGGGAATCTTATGTGGCACACTCTCATCGAGACCACGGCAGACAGAGTGAAAGAGGAAAAAGGTGAGTAAAGATCTGAAACGGAGGCAGAAACAGAGAGAATGAATAGCCCTGTGAACGGAAGAGAGAGAGAAAAGGGGAAATGGCCTTATGTACAAATGACAGATCTGCAAGTGGGGCTCACATCAACAGTGTCACTGCCAGGGAGGAGGGTCATGCTAGCCATGTCACCGGTAGTGTCGCCCGCAGGGACGCCGACATGCTGGAGGTTCGTGTCCGCATGGGCTCTGGCAGCCACGTGGGCCAGCAGGAGGGTCCCGCTGCACAGCTGTGGGGTGAGGATAGCCTGGGTGGTGATATCGGCCAATACAGGGGCCTCTTCTGCTGGCAAGAGTGTGACAGTAGCAAGTAGATGGACAGGCCTGTGTGTGAGGACGGAATGCAGGAGAGGCTCTTCTGCGGCTGGGTGTGGGGCCCGCACCAGAAATGTGGAGAAATGGCCAGGTAACTGCGTCATGTTGGCTAGTAGATTGGCCAGGGCTTCGAACTGAAGGACAATAACGGGGAGTAGCTGTCAGGCCCTGGGAGTGTCTGAGTGTAAGTGGAGATGGGTTTGGGGTCACTGCGGGATAGGTGGGAGCCATCCCTGTATAGATACAGGTCATAGGGAGATCGTCTCGTGAGGCCTGTGAGTGTCTAGGGTTCTCCTGGGTGCCTGGGGCTGACTGCGGCAGAAATCTGGGGAAGGCTGGAGAGAAGCTGGGAGACGCAGGAGAGTCCCTGAAGGCTGGGAGTGAAGAGGTGAAGGAAATGGGGGAGGGATGCAGTAAGGTCCGTGAGTCTGCAGGTGATTCCTGGGTGTGGGAAGCTGACTCCAGGTGAAATCGGGAGATGGTTGGAGAGTAGCTGAGAGAGACAGAAGAGTCCCTGAGGGCTGGAGGTGACAACATGAGCGAGAATGGGGAGTAAGTCAGTGAAATTGGTGAGTTTGGTGTTGTGTCCTGGGTGCCTGGAACCGACTCCAGCTGGAATCCAGAGAACTTTTGAGAGTAGCTGAAAGAGACACAGGAGTCCCTGTGGGCTGAGGGCAAAGACCTGAGAGAGACCAGGGAGGATCTCAGTGAGGTCTGTGAGTCTGTAGGTGACTCCGGAATGCAGGAGGCTGACTCCCGCTGGAATCTGGGCGTGGCAGGAGAGTAGCTGGGACAGACAGGGGAGTCCCAGGGGGCTGGGGGTGAAGACATGAGAGAGACCGGGGAGTAACTCAGTGAAACTGGGGAGTGTGTAGGTGATCCCTGGGTGCCTGGAACTGACTCCCGCTGAAATCTGGGCGTGGCTGGAGAGTAGCGGGGACACACAGGAGAGTCCCTGAGGGCTGGGGTTGAAGACATGAGAGAGACCGGGGAGTAACTCAGTGAAACTGGTGAGTTTGGTGGTGACTCCGGGGTGCCTGGAACTGATTCCGGCTGACATCTGGGCGTGGCTGGAGAGTAGCTGGGACAGGCAGGAGAGTCCCTGAGGGGTGGTGAAGACATGAGAGAGACTGGAGAGTAATTGAGTGAAACTGGTGAGTTTGGTGGTGATTCCGGGGCGCCTGGAACTGACTCCCGCTGAAATGTGGGCGTGGTTTGAGAGTAGTTGGGACCCACAGGAGAGTCCCCGAGGGCTGGTGAAGACATGAGGGAGACTGGGGAGTAATTGAGTGAAATTGGTGAGTTCGGTGGTGATTCCGGGGTGCCTGGATGTGACTCCCGCTGAAATGTGGGCGTGGTTGGAGAGTAGCTGGGACAGGCAGGAGAGTCCCTGAGGGATGGTGAAGACATGAGAGAGACTGGGGAGTAACGCAGTGAAATGGGTGAGTTTGGTGGTGATTTCTGGGTGCCTGCAACTGACTCTCGCTGAAATGTGGGCGTGGTTGGAGAGTAGCTGGGACAGACAGGAGAGTCCCTGAGGGTTGGGGATAAAGACGTGCTAGAGACTGGGGAGTAACTCAGTGAAAGTGGTGAGCTTGCTGGTGATCCCTGGGTTGCTGGAACTGACTCCCGCTGAAATGTGGGCGTGGTTGGATAGTAGTTGAGAGAGACAGGAGGGTCCGTAAGGGCTGGGGGTGAAGACGTGAGAGAGACTGGCGAGGATCTCACTGAAGTCTGTGAGTTTGTAGGTGCTTCTGGGGTGTGGGAGACCGACTCCCGCTGAAATCTGGGCGTAGTTGGAGAGTAGCTGGGACAGACAGGAGAGTCATTGACGGCTGGGGGTGAGCTGCTGGATGATGGCAGTAGGAACATATGGTATATTATTGATGAATGAGGTGACTGTGAAGAATCTCCGGAGGAGGACACGGGAGAGCACAATGACAAGAGTGACTGTCCTGCTTGGTTAGGAAAGGGAAATGTAACGTTGTGAAATTCTGTTGATGATGGATGTGAGAGTGGTGAAGCCCTGCGGGATGATGTAGAGTACTTCCACATCCCTGGTGGGGAGCTGACCCGTGGGTCTGAGTTTCTGGGAGGGGAGAGGGAGAAGCTGGCTGAGGCGGGCATGAATCCTGAGGCGTCAGGGATGGGGGACCGCTCACAATCTCCCGAAGCCTGTGAGTCTCTGGGGGACTCCTGGGTGCATGGGGCTGACTCCCGCAGAAACCTGGGGATGGCTGGAGAGTAAGTGGGAGACACGGGGGAGTCCCTGAGGCCTGGGGTTGAAGAGATGAAAGACATAGGGGAGGAGCACCGTGAGGCCCGTGAGTTTGTAGGTGATTCCTGGGTGTGGGGGGCTGACTCCAGCTGAAATCTGGGGTTGTTTGGAGAGTAGCTGGGAGACACAAGAGTCTCCCCGAGAGCTGGTTGTGAGCTGCTGGGTGATGGCAGTAAGAACATGTGGCATATTATTGATGAACCTGGTGACTCTAAAGAATCCCCAGAGGAGGACACGGGAGAGCCCAAAGGCTTCATTGATTGCCCATCACGGTGAGGAAAGGGAAATGGGAGCTTGTGGGATTCTGGTGATGACAGAGGTGAGTGTGGTGAAGCCCTAGGGGATGGTGAATGGTAGCTCCGGATCCCTGGTGAGGAGCTTCCTCTTAAGTCTGAGTTTCTGAGAGGGGAGAGGGAGAAGCTGGGTGAGGCTAGCATGGATCTTGGGGAGTCCGGGCTGGGGGACCATTCATAAGAAGAGCCAGACAAGACCCTACTGTTCTTAGGTGCAGACATGACTAGGAAACCTGTAGCTCCCAGGGACCCCTACCAATTTTCTAACCCGCAGAATGAACGAGTGTGTGTGTGGGTGTGTGTGTGTGTGTGTGTGTGTTGTGAGGTATGTGCTAATCAAGAAAATGGAAATAAACCAACCAATGAGACAGACAGACAGGCAGACAGACAGACAGGCAGAGATACACTTACCCAAGTGTTCTGTCCTGTCCTCTGAATCCGCTTCCAAGTCGCAAGACGCTGTAAGCTCCAAGTCCACGCAGAGCCCGCAAAACGCTCCGGCCGCTGCTCCGCTCTGCGAAGATCTGAGTACAGGCCCGCCAGGGTGGGTTTAAATAGCCTCGGGCGCAGCCTAGCAGCGGAAAGGGCGGAGCTTCGCTCCTCCTTGCCATCAGTCACCCCCAACTTTCCCAGGCTACACCTCCTAGGAAACTCTTCTCCTGATTTGATTTCACGCGCCACATTTGGGACAATCTAAGAACTTACAAGTTTTCTTGGCCAAATATATTAGGAATTAAATGCACTGAAACACTGAAAACCAACTAGTGGTTCTGTGGTTCTCACCTTGTGGTTTTGACACCAGCAGCGTCCTTTCAACCCTCAAACCCCGGAGATCCACAGATCTGTGTTGTAACAAGCCCTCCCCCTGACCCTGATGCATGGCAGTTGAAGAATTACCCGTGGAAGCGAAAAGACTTTGAAGAAAACGTGGAGATATCCCTTGTATAAACATTCCTTTGCTCTGGAACCACGTAGAGACTTGGGAGCCAGTTGGGTGGAGCATTCGTTGGATGAGGGTGCTCGGGTTAGGAACATCAAGGTGTGGCTCCGGATAATTCAATCACCTAATTAAGTTTCCAGCTATGCTAATCTCTTTTAAAATTCCGTTCATGTAAATTCCTTTACTCAGACTGAGAATGGCAAAGCCTCAACCCCAATTTCCAGGGAGGGTTGAGAGCCTCAGGTTGAGTTGCTCACCAATAGCCTATGGTTTAACCCATCATGCCTATAGAATGAGGTCTCCATAAAAACCCGAAAGGACTGGGTTTAGAGGGCTTCTGGATAACACTTCCAGGAAGGTAGTGCGCCCCTCCCCACATGCCGGGCCCAAAGTCTTTTTTCTGAATTTTTGGCAACATCCGCTATAATAACATGGTAAATGTAAGTGTTTCCCTGCGTGCTGTGAACTCTTCCAGCAAATTAATGCAACTAAAACTGCGAGTGGTGGAAACCCGATTTATAGCCAGTTGCTAAGAAGCAGAGGTAAAACAACGCTGGGCTTCCCATTGTTATTAGAGTGGGAGGCCAGTCTTGCGGGACTGAGCCCTTTGGAATCTAATGCTGTGTCCCGGTAGATAGCGTCATCCTTGAATTACAAGACACACATAGGTTGAGAATAACTTTTCTAGTCATTTGCTGTATGTCTTATTTACAATATGTAACCAAATTCTTTATCCTGACCTTATGGCACCTGGGTTGAGAACCATGATTTGAACCAAAGTGGGTCCGTCACATTCTGAGTTTGAAACTTTAGTTTGCCGCTAGCCTTTTGTTATTGTTTTTCCGTTTCGTTTCGTTTCGTTTCTAAGTTCTGGGGTATATGTGCAGGATGTGCAGATTTGTTACAAAGGTAAACGTGTGCCATGGTGGTTTGCTGCACCTGTCAACCCATCACCTAGTCATTAAGCCCGGCATGCATTAGCTGTTTTTCCTAATGCTCTGCCTCCCGACAGGCCCCAGTGTGTGTTGTTCCCCTTCCTGTGTCCATGTGATCTCATTTTTCAGCTCCCATGATAAGTGAGAATATGGTGTTTGGTTTTCTTTTCCGGATTACTTTGCTGAGGATAATGACTTCACATCACAAGTGCTTCTTTTTTATTTTAGAAAATCGTATTTTATTGAATAAGATTTATTCGCAGAAAAATAAGCTTTAATCTACAATGAATGCCAGACTCTACAGCAGAAAGTAATTTTCTCAGCTTTCCGCACACAAAGGTTCCTACTAAGTGAAAAAAGCCATAAAATTTCATTCACAAATGTACTAGTCTGTCTCAAAACATTTCACATAATCATTCACCGTGCTAATACAATTAGATCAGATATTCAGTCAGGTTAAAGTATCCCTCTAATAACTGTTTTTTAAAATGCTATCAAAATCCACTCCCCAACAGTCTGCCACTGTTAATGGTGTACAGCATTATTGAATACAATGGAATTGATGAAGCCCATATCCACGGACAAACCGTGACTTATGATGGTTTGATATATGATTTTTCAACTTTGTGATGGGTATATTGGGATATTAGATGAGTTTTTGAGTTACACAGTGATTTTGAGTATGTGACCCTGTACTCCAGAAATGGCTGTATAAAGAAAAACAGGCGTACCTAATTAAAATATACTTAGTGACTTGGGAAAAACCAATAGAGGTTTACAATTGATGGAGAATCATCAATGAGAGACAGCGGTAAATAGTAACAATAACACAATTTTCCGGAAACTGCCGAGGATTTCCCCAAAAAAACGCAGAATGTAGGATGCAGCTAAGGCCTATGAAGCAGAGAGGGCAGAAGGTGTAAGAGAGAAATAGGAGGAAGGAAGGAAGGAAGGAAGGAAGGAAGGAAGGAAGGAAGGAAGGAAGGAAGGAAGGAAGGAAGGAGAGAAGGAAGGAAGGAGAAAACACCCGGTGTTACTAAAACCAAAAAGAAAGAAAATGGTTTCCCACTGTGGGTATGGCTACAATGTGGATGAATGTTGAAAATATTGTGCTAAGTGTAAAGTCAGTCACAAAAGCTCACATATTGTGCAATTGTGTTTATATGAAATGCCCACAATATGGAAATCTATGGATATGGGGTTGATCGCTCTATGTAGTTGTTACCTAGGGCTGAGGGTCAGGGAGAGGGTTTGAGAGAGAATGAGGAGTGACCAATGTTTACAGGGTTTTTCTCTGGTCGGTGGTGATAAAATGTTCTAAAATGGATTGCGAATTAAAATGGAATGTGCACAACCAGAAATACAGTAAAAGCCACTCAATTCATGACTTTTAATGGGGGAATCTTATGTGGCACACTCTCATCGAGACCACGGCAGACAGAGTGAAAGAGGAAAAAGGTGAGTAAAGATCTGAAACGGAGGCAGAAACAGAGAGAATGAATAGCCCTGTGAACGGAAGAGAGAGAGAAAAGGGGAAATGGCCTTATGTACAAATGACAGATCTGCAAGTGGGGCTCACATCAACAGTGTCACTGCCAGGGAGGAGGGTCATGCTAGCCATGTCACCGGTAGTGTCGCCCGCAGGGACGCCGACATGCTGGAGGTTCGTGTCCGCATGGGCTCTGGCAGCCACGTGGGCCAGCAGGAGGGTTCCGCTGCACAGCTGTGGGGTGAGGATAGCCTGGGTGGTGATATCGGCCAATACAGGGGCCTCTTCTGCTGGCAAGAGTGTGACAGTAGCAAGTAGATGGACAGGCCTGTGTGTGAGGACGGAATGCAGGAGAGGCTCTTCTGCGGCTGGGTGTGGGGCCCGCACCAGAAATGTGGAGAAATGGCCAGGTAACTGCGTCATGTTGGCTAGTAGATTGGCCAGGGCTTCGAAGTGAAGGACAATAACGGGGAGTAGCTGTCAGGCCCTGGGAGTGTCTGAGTGTAAGTGGAGATGGGTTTGGGGTCACTGCGGGATAGGTGGGAGCCATCCCTGTATAGATACAGGTCATAGGGAGATCGTCTCGTGAGGCCTGTGAGTGTCTAGGGTTCTCCTGGGTGCCTGGGGCTGACTGCGGCAGAAATCTGGGGAAGGCTGGAGAGAAGCTGGGAGACGCAGGAGAGTCCCTGAAGGCTGGGAGTGAAGAGGTGAAGGAAATGGGGGAGGGATGCAGTAAGGTCCGTGAGTCTGCAGGTGATTCCTGGGTGTGGGAAGCTGACTCCAGGTGAAATCGGGAGATGGTTGGAGAGTAGCTGAGAGAGACAGAAGAGTCCCTGAGGGCTGGAGGTGACAACATGAGCGAGAATGGGGAGTAAGTCAGTGAAATTGGTGAGTTTGGTGTTGTGTCCTGGGTGCCTGGAACCGACTCCAGCTGGAATCCAGAGAACTTTTGAGAGTAGCTGAAAGAGACACAAGAGTCCCTGTGGGCTGAGGGCAAAGACCTGAGAGAGACCAGGGAGGATCTCAGTGAGGTCTGTGAGTCTGTAGGTGACTCCGGAATGCAGGAGGCTGACTCCCGCTGGAATCTGGGCGTGGCAGGAGAGTAGCTGGGACAGACAGGGGAGTCCCAGGGGGCTGGGGGTGAAGACATGAGAGAGACCGGGGAGTAACTCAGTGAAACTGGGGAGTGTGTAGGTGATCCCTGGGTGCCTGGAACTGACTCCCGCTGAAATCTGGGCGTGGCTGGAGAGTAGCGGGGACACACAGGAGAGTCCCTGAGGGCTGGGGGTGAAGACATGAGAGAGACCGGGGAGTAACTCAGTGAAACTGGGGAGTGTGTAGGTGATCCCTGGGTGCCTGGAACTGACTCCCGCTGAAATCTGGGCGTGGCTGGAGAGTAGCGGGGACACACAGGAGAGTCCCTGAGGGCTGGGGGTGAAGACATGAGAGAGACCGGGGAGTAACTCAGTGAAACTGGTGAGTTTGGTGGTGACTCCGGGGTGCCTGGAACTGATTCCGGCTGACATCTGGGCGTGGCTGGAGAGTAGCTGGGACAGGCAGGAGAGTCCCTGAGGGGTGGTGAAGACATGAGAGAGACTGGAGAGTAATTGAGTGAAACTGGTGAGTTTGGTGGTGATTCCGGGGCGTCTGGAACTGACTCCCGCTGAAATGTGGGCGTGGTTTGAGAGTAGTTGGGACCCACAGGAGAGTCCCCGAGGGCTGGTGAAGACATGAGGGAGACTGGGGAGTAATTGAGTGAAATTGGTGAGTTCGGTGGTGATTCCGGGGTGCCTGGATGTGACTCCCGCTGAAATGTGGGCGTGGTTGGAGAGTAGCTGGGACAGGCAGGAGAGTCCCTGAGGGATGGTGAAGACATGAGAGAGACTGGGGAGTAACGCAGTGAAATGGGTGAGTTTGGTGGTGATTTTTGGTTGCCTGCAACTAACTCTCGCTGAAATGTGGGCGTGGTTGGAGAGTAGCTGGGACAGACAGGAGAGTCCCTGAGGGTTGGGGATAAAGACGTGCTAGAGACTGGGGAGTAACTCAGTGAAAGTGGTGAGCTTGCTGGTGATCCCTGGGTTGCTGGAACTGACTCCCGCTGAAATGTGGGCGTGGTTGGATAGTAGTTGAGAGAGACAGGAGGGTCCGTAAGGGCTGGGGGTGAAGACGTGAGAGAGACTGGCGAGGATCTCACTGAAGTCTGTGAGTTTGTAGGTGCTTCTGGGGTGTGGGAGACCGACTCCCGCTGAAATCTGGGCGTAGTTGGAGAGTAGCTGGGACAGACAGGAGAGTCATTGACGGCTGGGGGTGAGCTGCTGGATGATGGCAGTAGGAACATATGGTATATTATTGATGAATGAGGTGACTGTGAAGAATCTCCGGAGGAGGACACGGGAGAGCACAATGACAAGAGTGACTGTCCTGCTTGGTTAGGAAAGGGAAATGTAACGTTGTGAAATTCTGTTGATGATGGATGTGAGAGTGGTGAAGCCCTGCGGGATGATGTAGAGTACTTCCACATCCCTGGTGGGGAGCTGACCCGTGGGTCTGAGTTTCTGGGAGGGGAGAGGGAGAAGCTGGCTGAGGCGGGCATGAATCCTGAGGCGTCAGGGATGGGGGACCGCTCACAATCTCCCGAAGCCTGTGAGTCTCTGGGGGACTCCTGGGTGCATGGGGCTGACTCCCGCAGAAACCTGGGGATGGCTGGAGAGTAAGTGGGAGACACGGGGGAGTCCCTGAGGCCTGGGGTTGAAGAGATGAAAGACATAGGGGAGGAGCACCGTGAGGCCCGTGAGTTTGTAGGTGATTCCTGGGTGTGGGGGGCTGACTCCAGCTGAAATCTGGGGTTGTTTGGAGAGTAGCTGGGAGACACAAGAGTCTCCCCGAGAGCTGGTTGTGAGCTGCTGGGTGATGGCAGTAAGAACATGTGGCATATTATTGATGAACCTGGTGACTCTAAAGAATCCCCAGAGGAGGACACGGGAGAGCCCAAAGGCTTCATTGATTGCCCATCACGGTGAGGAAAGGGAAATGGGAGCTTGTGGGATTCTGGTGATGACAGAGGTGAGTGTGGTGAAGCCCTAGGGGATGGTGAATGGTAGCTCCGGATCCCTGGTGAGGAGCTTCCTCTTAAGTCTGAGTTTCTGAGAGGGGAGAGGGAGAAGCTGGGTGAGGCTAGCATGGATCTTGGGGAGTCCGGGCTGGGGGACCGTTCATAAGAAGAGCCAGACAAGACCCTACTGTTCTTAGGTGCAGACATGACTAGGAAACCTGTAGCTCCCAGGGACCCCTACCAATTTTCTAACCCGCAGAATGAACGAGTGTGTGTGTGGGTGTGTGTGTGTGTCTGTGTGTGTTGTGAGGTATGTGCTAATCAAGAAAATGGAAATAAACCAACCAATGAGACAGACAGACAGACAGACAGACAGACAGGCAGAGATACACTTACCCAAGTGTTCTGTCCTGTCCTCTGAATCCGCTTCCAAGTCGCAAGACGCTGTAAGCTCCAAGTCCACGCAGAGCCCGCAAAACGCTCCGGCCGCTGCTCCGCTCTGCGAAGATCTGAGTACAGGCCCGCCAGGGTGGGTTTAAATAGCCTCGGGCGCAGCCTAGCAGCGGAAAGGGCGGAGCTTCGCTCCTCCTTGCCATCAGTCACCCCCAACTTTCCCAGGCTACACCTCCTAGGAAACTCTTCTCCTGATTTGATTTCACGCGCCACATTTGGGACAATCTAAGAACTTACAAGTTTTCTTGGCCAAATATATTAGGAATTAAATGCACTGAAACACTGAAAACCAACTAGTGGTTCTGTGGTTCTCACCTTGTGGTTTTGACACCAGCAGCGTCCTTTCAACCCTCAAACCCCGGAGATCCACAGATCTGTGTTGTAACAAGCCCTCCCCCTGACCCTGATGCATGGCAGTTGAAGAATTACCCGTGGAAGCGAAAAGACTTTGAAGAAAACGTGGAGATATCCCTTGTATAAACATTCCTTTGCTCTGGAACCACGTAGAGACTTGGGAGCCAGTTGGGTGGAGCATTCGTTGGATGAGGGTGCTCGGGTTAGGAACATCAAGGTGTGGCTCCGGATAATTCAATCACCTAATTAAGTTTCCAGCTATGCTAATCTCTTTTAAAATTCCGTTCATGTAAATTCCTTTACTCAGACTGAGAATGGCAAAGCCTCAACCCCAATTTCCAGGGAGGGTTGAGAGCCTCAGGTTGAGTTGCTCACCAATAGCCTATGGTTTAACCCATCATGCCTATAGAATGAGGTCTCCATAAAAACCCGAAAGGACTGGGTTTAGAGGGCTTCTGGATAACACTTCCAGGAAGGTAGTGCGCCCCTCCCCACATGCCGGGCCCAAAGTCTTTTTTCTGAATTTTTGGCAACATCCGCTATAATAACATGGTAAATGTAAGTGTTTCCCTGCGTGCTGTGAACTCTTCCAGCAAATTAATGCAACTAAAACTGCGAGTGGTGGAAACCCGATTTATAGCCAGTTGCTAAGAAGCAGAGGGAAAACAACGCTGGGCTTCCCATTGTTATTAGAGTGGGAGGCCAGTCTTGCGGGACTGAGCCCTTTGGAATCTAATGCTGTGTCCCGGTAGATAGCGTCATCCTTGAATTACAAGACACACATAGGTTGAGAATAACTTTTCTAGTCATTTGCTGTATGTCTTATTTACAATATGTAACCAAATTCTTTATCCTGACCTTATGGCACCTGGGTTGAGAACCATGATTTGAACCAAAGTGGGTCCGTCACATTCTGAGTTTGAAACTTTAGTTTGCCGCTAGCCTTTTGTTATTGTTTTTCCGTTTCGTTTCGTTTCGTTTCTAAGTTCTGGGGTATATGTGCAGGATGTGCAGATTTGTTACAAAGGTAAACGTGTGCCATGGTGGTTTGCTGCACCTGTCAACCCATCACCTAGTCATTAAGCCCGGCATGCATTAGCTGTTTTTCCTAATGCTCTGCCTCCCGACAGGCCCCAGTGTGTGTTGTTCCCCTTCCTGTGTCCATGTGATCTCATTTTTCAGCTCCCATGATAAGTGAGAATATGGTGTTTGGTTTTCTTTTCCGGATTACTTTGCTGAGGATAATGACTTCACATCACAAGTGCTTCTTTTTTATTTTAGAAAATCGTATTTTATTGAATAAGATTTATTCGCAGAAAAATAAGCTTTAATCTACAATGAATGCCAGACTCTACAGCAGAAAGTAATTTTCTCAGCTTTCCGCACACAAAGGTTCCTACTAAGTGAAAAAAGCCATAAAATTTCATTCACAAATGTACTAGTCTGTCTCAAAACATTTCACATAATCATTCACCGTGCTAATACAATTAGATCAGATATTCAGTCAGGTTAAAGTATCCCTCTAATAACTGTTTTTTAAAATGCTATCAAAATCCACTCCCCAACAGTCTGCCACTGTTAATGGTGTACAGCATTATTGAATACAATGGAATTGATGAAGCCCATATCCACGGACAAACCGTGACTTATGATGGTTTGATATATGATTTTTCAATTTTGTGATGGGTATATTGGGATATTAGATGAGTTTTTGAGTTACACAGTGATTTTGAGTATGTGACCCTGTACTCCAGAAATGGCTGTATAAAGAAAAACAGGCGTACCTAATTAAAATATACTTAGTGACTTGGGAAAAACCAATAGAGGTTTACAATTGATGGAGAATCATCAATGAGAGACAGCGGTAAATAGTAACAATAACACAATTTTCCGGAAACTGCCGAGGATTTCCCCAAAAAAACGCAGAATGTAGGATGCAGCTAAGGCCTATGAAGCAGAGAGGGCAGAAGGTGTAAGAGAGAAATAGGAGGAAGGAAGGAAGGAAGGAAGGAAGGAAGGAAGGAAGGAAGGAAGGAAGGAAGGAAGGAAGGAAGGAGAGAAGGAAGGAAGGAGAAAACACCCGGTGTTACTAAAACCAAAAAGAAAGAAAATGGTTTCCCACTGTGGGTATGGCTACAATGTGGATGAATGTTGAAAATATTGTGCTAAGTGTAAAGTCAGTCACAAAAGCTCACATATTGTGCAATTGTGTTTATATGAAATGCCCACAATATGGAAATCTATGGATATGGGGTTGATCGCTCTATGTAGTTGTTACCTAGGGCTGAGGGTCAGGGAGAGGGTTTGAGAGAGAATGAGGAGTGACCAATGTTTACAGGGTTTTTCTCTGGTCGGTGGTGATAAAATGTTCTAAAATGGATTGCGAATTAAAATGGAATGTGCACAACCAGAAATACAGTAAAAGCCACTCAATTCATGACTTTTAATGGGGGAATCTTATGTGGCACACTCTCATCGAGACCACGGCAGACAGAGTGAAAGAGGAAAAAGGTGAGTAAAGATCTGAAACGGAGGCAGAAACAGAGAGAATGAATAGCCCTGTGAACGGAAGAGAGAGAGAAAAGGGGAAATGGCCTTATGTACAAATGACAGATCTGCAAGTGGGGCTCACATCAACAGTGTCACTGCCAGGGAGGAGGGTCATGCTAGCCATGTCACCGGTAGTGTCGCCCGCAGGGACGCCGACATGCTGGAGGTTCGTGTCCGCATGGGCTCTGGCAGCCACGTGGGCCAGCAGGAGGGTCCCGCTGCACAGCTGTGGGGTGAGGATAGCCTGGGTGGTGATATCGGCCAATACAGGGGCCTCTTCTGCTGGCAAGAGTGTGACAGTAGCAAGTAGATGGACAGGCCTGTGTGTGAGGACGGAATGCAGGAGAGGCTCTTCTGCGGCTGGGTGTGGGGCCCGCACCAGAAATGTGGAGAAATGGCCAGGTAACTGCGTCATGTTGGCTAGTAGATTGGCCAGGGCTTCGAACTGAAGGACAATAACGGGGAGTAGCTGTCAGGCCCTGGGAGTGTCTGAGTGTAAGTGGAGATGGGTTTGGGGTCACTGCGGGATAGGTGGGAGCCATCCCTGTATAGATACAGGTCATAGGGAGATCGTCTCGTGAGGCCTGTGAGTGTCTAGGGTTCTCCTGGGTGCCTGGGGCTGACTGCGGCAGAAATCTGGGGAAGGCTGGAGAGAAGCTGGGAGACGCAGGAGAGTCCCTGAAGGCTGGGAGTGAAGAGGTGAAGGAAATGGGGGAGGGATGCAGTAAGGTCCGTGAGTCTGCAGGTGATTCCTGGGTGTGGGAAGCTGACTCCAGGTGAAATCGGGAGATGGTTGGAGAGTAGCTGAGAGAGACAGAAGAGTCCCTGAGGGCTGGAGGTGACAACATGAGCGAGAATGGGGAGTAAGTCAGTGAAATTGGTGAGTTTGGTGTTGTGTCCTGGGTGCCTGGAACCGACTCCAGCTGGAATCCAGAGAACTTTTGAGAGTAGCTGAAAGAGACACAGGAGTCCCTGTGGGCTGAGGGCAAAGACCTGAGAGAGACCAGGGAGGATCTCAGTGAGGTCTGTGAGTCTGTAGGTGACTCCGGAATGCAGGAGGCTGACTCCCGCTGGAATCTGGGCGTGGCAGGAGAGTAGCTGGGACAGACAGGGGAGTCCCAGGGGGCTGGGGGTGAAGACATGAGAGAGACCGGGGAGTAACTCAGTGAAACTGGGGAGTGTGTAGGTGATCCCTGGGTGCCTGGAACTGACTCCCGCTGAAATCTGGGCGTGGCTGGAGAGTAGCGGGGACACACAGGAGAGTCCCTGAGGGCTGGGGTTGAAGACATGAGAGAGACCGGGGAGTAACTCAGTGAAACTGGTGAGTTTGGTGGTGACTCCGGGGTGCCTGGAACTGATTCCGGCTGACATCTGGGCGTGGCTGGAGAGTAGCTGGGACAGGCAGGAGAGTCCCTGAGGGGTGGTGAAGACATGAGAGAGACTGGAGAGTAATTGAGTGAAACTGGTGAGTTTGGTGGTGATTCCGGGGCGCCTGGAACTGACTCCCGCTGAAATGTGGGCGTGGTTTGAGAGTAGTTGGGACCCACAGGAGAGTCCCCGAGGGCTGGTGAAGACATGAGGGAGACTGGGGAGTAATTGAGTGAAATTGGTGAGTTCGGTGGTGATTCCGGGGTGCCTGGATGTGACTCCCGCTGAAATGTGGGCGTGGTTGGAGAGTAGCTGGGACAGGCAGGAGAGTCCCTGAGGGATGGTGAAGACATGAGAGAGACTGGGGAGTAACGCAGTGAAATGGGTGAGTTTGGTGGTGATTTCTGGGTGCCTGCAACTGACTCTCGCTGAAATGTGGGCGTGGTTGGAGAGTAGCTGGGACAGACAGGAGAGTCCCTGAGGGTTGGGGATAAAGACGTGCTAGAGACTGGGGAGTAACTCAGTGAAAGTGGTGAGCTTGCTGGTGATCCCTGGGTTGCTGGAACTGACTCCCGCTGAAATGTGGGCGTGGTTGGATAGTAGTTGAGAGAGACAGGAGGGTCCGTAAGGGCTGGGGGTGAAGACGTGAGAGAGACTGGCGAGGATCTCACTGAAGTCTGTGAGTTTGTAGGTGCTTCTGGGGTGTGGGAGACCGACTCCCGCTGAAATCTGGGCGTAGTTGGAGAGTAGCTGGGACAGACAGGAGAGTCATTGACGGCTGGGGGTGAGCTGCTGGATGATGGCAGTAGGAACATATGGTATATTATTGATGAATGAGGTGACTGTGAAGAATCTCCGGAGGAGGACACGGGAGAGCACAATGACAAGAGTGACTGTCCTGCTTGGTTAGGAAAGGGAAATGTAACGTTGTGAAATTCTGTTGATGATGGATGTGAGAGTGGTGAAGCCCTGCGGGATGATGTAGAGTACTTCCACATCCCTGGTGGGGAGCTGACCCGTGGGTCTGAGTTTCTGGGAGGGGAGAGGGAGAAGCTGGCTGAGGCGGGCATGAATCCTGAGGCGTCAGGGATGGGGGACCGCTCACAATCTCCCGAAGCCTGTGAGTCTCTGGGGGACTCCTGGGTGCATGGGGCTGACTCCCGCAGAAACCTGGGGATGGCTGGAGAGTAAGTGGGAGACACGGGGGAGTCCCTGAGGCCTGGGGTTGAAGAGATGAAAGACATAGGGGAGGAGCACCGTGAGGCCCGTGAGTTTGTAGGTGATTCCTGGGTGTGGGGGGCTGACTCCAGCTGAAATCTGGGGTTGTTTGGAGAGTAGCTGGGAGACACAAGAGTCTCCCCGAGAGCTGGTTGTGAGCTGCTGGGTGATGGCAGTAAGAACATGTGGCATATTATTGATGAACCTGGTGACTCTAAAGAATCCCCAGAGGAGGACACGGGAGAGCCCAAAGGCTTCATTGATTGCCCATCACGGTGAGGAAAGGGAAATGGGAGCTTGTGGGATTCTGGTGATGACAGAGGTGAGTGTGGTGAAGCCCTAGGGGATGGTGAATGGTAGCTCCGGATCCCTGGTGAGGAGCTTCCTCTTAAGTCTGAGTTTCTGAGAGGGGAGAGGGAGAAGCTGGGTGAGGCTAGCATGGATCTTGGGGAGTCCGGGCTGGGGGACCATTCATAAGAAGAGCCAGACAAGACCCTACTGTTCTTAGGTGCAGACATGACTAGGAAACCTGTAGCTCCCAGGGACCCCTACCAATTTTCTAACCCGCAGAATGAACGAGTGTGTGTGTGGGTGTGTGTGTGTGTGTGTGTGTTGTGAGGTATGTGCTAATCAAGAAAATGGAAATAAACCAACCAATGAGACAGACAGACAGGCAGACAGACAGACAGGCAGAGATACACTTACCCAAGTGTTCTGTCCTGTCCTCTGAATCCGCTTCCAAGTCGCAAGACGCTGTAAGCTCCAAGTCCACGCAGAGCCCGCAAAACGCTCCGGCCGCTGCTCCGCTCTGCGAAGATCTGAGTACAGGCCCGCCAGGGTGGGTTTAAATAGCCTCGGGCGCAGCCTAGCAGCGGAAAGGGCGGAGCTTCGCTCCTCCTTGCCATCAGTCACCCCCAACTTTCCCAGGCTACACCTCCTAGGAAACTCTTCTCCTGATTTGATTTCACGCGCCACATTTGGGACAATCTAAGAACTTACAAGTTTTCTTGGCCAAATATATTAGGAATTAAATGCACTGAAACACTGAAAACCAACTAGTGGTTCTGTGGTTCTCACCTTGTGGTTTTGACACCAGCAGCGTCCTTTCAACCCTCAAACCCCGGAGATCCACAGATCTGTGTTGTAACAAGCCCTCCCCCTGACCCTGATGCATGGCAGTTGAAGAATTACCCGTGGAAGCGAAAAGACTTTGAAGAAAACGTGGAGATATCCCTTGTATAAACATTCCTTTGCTCTGGAACCACGTAGAGACTTGGGAGCCAGTTGGGTGGAGCATTCGTTGGATGAGGGTGCTCGGGTTAGGAACATCAAGGTGTGGCTCCGGATAATTCAATCACCTAATTAAGTTTCCAGCTATGCTAATCTCTTTTAAAATTCCGTTCATGTAAATTCCTTTACTCAGACTGAGAATGGCAAAGCCTCAACCCCAATTTCCAGGGAGGGTTGAGAGCCTCAGGTTGAGTTGCTCACCAATAGCCTATGGTTTAACCCATCATGCCTATAGAATGAGGTCTCCATAAAAACCCGAAAGGACTGGGTTTAGAGGGCTTCTGGATAACACTTCCAGGAAGGTAGTGCGCCCCTCCCCACATGCCGGGCCCAAAGTCTTTTTTCTGAATTTTTGGCAACATCCGCTATAATAACATGGTAAATGTAAGTGTTTCCCTGCGTGCTGTGAACTCTTCCAGCAAATTAATGCAACTAAAACTGCGAGTGGTGGAAACCCGATTTATAGCCAGTTGCTAAGAAGCAGAGGTAAAACAACGCTGGGCTTCCCATTGTTATTAGAGTGGTAGGCCAGTCTTGCGGGACTGAGCCCTTTGGAATCTAATGCTGTGTCCCGGTAGATAGCGTCATCCTTGAATTACAAGACACACATAGGTTGAGAATAACTTTTCTAGTCATTTGCTGTATGTCTTATTTACAATATGTAACCAAATTCTTTATCCTGACCTTATGGCACCTGGGTTGAGAACCATGATTTGAACCAAAGTGGGTCCGTCACATTCTGAGTTTGAAACTTTAGTTTGCCGCTAGCCTTTTGTTATTGTTTTTCCGTTTCGTTTCGTTTCGTTTCTAAGTTCTGGGGTATATGTGCAGGATGTGCAGATTTGTTACAAAGGTAAACGTGTGCCATGGTGGTTTGCTGCACCTGTCAACCCATCACCTAGTCATTAAGCCCGGCATGCATTAGCTGTTTTTCCTAATGCTCTGCCTCCCGACAGGCCCCAGTGTGTGTTGTTCCCCTTCCTGTGTCCATGTGATCTCATTTTTCAGCTCCCATGATAAGTGAGAATATGGTGTTTGGTTTTCTTTTCCGGATTACTTTGCTGAGGATAATGACTTCACATCACAAGTGCTTCTTTTTTATTTTAGAAAATCGTATTTTATTGAATAAGATTTATTCGCAGAAAAATAAGCTTTAATCTACAATGAATGCCAGACTCTACAGCAGAAAGTAATTTTCTCAGCTTTCCGCACACAAAGGTTCCTACTAAGTGAAAAAAGCCATAAAATTTCATTCACAAATGTACTAGTCTGTCTCAAAACATTTCACATAATCATTCACCGTGCTAATACAATTAGATCAGATATTCAGTCAGGTTAAAGTATCCCTCTAATAACTGTTTTTTAAAATGCTATCAAAATCCACTCCCCAACAGTCTGCCACTGTTAATGGTGTACAGCATTATTGAATACAATGGAATTGATGAAGCCCATATCCACGGACAAACCGTGACTTATGATGGTTTGATATATGATTTTTCAACTTTGTGATGGGTATATTGGGATATTAGATGAGTTTTTGAGTTACACAGTGATTTTGAGTATGTGACCCTGTACTCCAGAAATGGCTGTATAAAGAAAAACAGGCGTACCTAATTAAAATATACTTAGTGACTTGGGAAAAACCAATAGAGGTTTACAATTGATGGAGAATCATCAATGAGAGACAGCGGTAAATAGTAACAATAACACAATTTTCCGGAAACTGCCGAGGATTTCCCCAAAAAAACGCAGAATGTAGGATGCAGCTAAGGCCTATGAAGCAGAGAGGGCAGAAGGTGTAAGAGAGAAATAGGAGGAAGGAAGGAAGGAAGGAAGGAAGGAAGGAAGGAAGGAAGGAAGGAAGGAAGGAAGGAAGGAAGGAGAGAAGGAAGGAAGGAGAAAACACCCGGTGTTACTAAAACCAAAAAGAAAGAAAATGGTTTCCCACTGTGGGTATGGCTACAATGTGGATGAATGTTGAAAATATTGTGCTAAGTGTAAAGTCAGTCACAAAAGCTCACATATTGTGCAATTGTGTTTATATGAAATGCCCACAATATGGAAATCTATGGATATGGGGTTGATCGCTCTATGTAGTTGTTACCTAGGGCTGAGGGTCAGGGAGAGGGTTTGAGAGAGAATGAGGAGTGACCAATGTTTACAGGGTTTTTCTCTGGTCGGTGGTGATAAAATGTTCTAAAATGGATTGCGAATTAAAATGGAATGTGCACAACCAGAAATACAGTAAAAGCCACTCAATTCATGACTTTTAATGGGGGAATCTTATGTGGCACACTCTCATCGAGACCACGGCAGACAGAGTGAAAGAGGAAAAAGGTGAGTAAAGATCTGAAACGGAGGCAGAAACAGAGAGAATGAATAGCCCTGTGAACGGAAGAGAGAGAGAAAAGGGGAAATGGCCTTATGTACAAATGACAGATCTGCAAGTGGGGCTCACATCAACAGTGTCACTGCCAGGGAGGAGGGTCATGCTAGCCATGTCACCGGTAGTGTCGCCCGCAGGGACGCCGACATGCTGGAGGTTCGTGTCCGCATGGGCTCTGGCAGCCACGTGGGCCAGCAGGAGGGTTCCGCTGCACAGCTGTGGGGTGAGGATAGCCTGGGTGGTGATATCGGCCAATACAGGGGCCTCTTCTGCTGGCAAGAGTGTGACAGTAGCAAGTAGATGGACAGGCCTGTGTGTGAGGACGGAATGCAGGAGAGGCTCTTCTGCGGCTGGGTGTGGGGCCCGCACCAGAAATGTGGAGAAATGGCCAGGTAACTGCGTCATGTTGGCTAGTAGATTGGCCAGGGCTTCGAACTGAAGGACAATAACGGGGAGTAGCTGTCAGGCCCTGGGAGTGTCTGAGTGTAAGTGGAGATGGGTTTGGGGTCACTGCGGGATAGGTGGGAGCCATCCCTGTATAGATACAGGTCATAGGGAGATCGTCTCGTGAGGCCTGTGAGTGTCTAGGGTTCTCCTGGGTGCCTGGGGCTGACTGCGGCAGAAATCTGGGGAAGGCTGGAGAGAAGCTGGGAGACGCAGGAGAGTCCCTGAAGGCTGGGAGTGAAGAGGTGAAGGAAATGGGGGAGGGATGCAGTAAGGTCCGTGAGTCTGCAGGTGATTCCTGGGTGTGGGAAGCTGACTCCAGGTGAAATCGGGAGATGGTTGGAGAGTAGCTGAGAGAGACAGAAGAGTCCCTGAGGGCTGGAGGTGACAACATGAGCGAGAATGGGGAGTAAGTCAGTGAAATTGGTGAGTTTGGTGTTGTGTCCTGGGTGCCTGGAACCGACTCCAGCTGGAATCCAGAGAACTTTTGAGAGTAGCTGAAAGAGACACAAGAGTCCCTGTGGGCTGAGGGCAAAGACCTGAGAGAGACCAGGGAGGATCTCAGTGAGGTCTGTGAGTCTGTAGGTGACTCCGGAATGCAGGAGGCTGACTCCCGCTGGAATCTGGGCGTGGCAGGAGAGTAGCTGGGACAGACAGGGGAGTCCCAGGGGGCTGGGGGTGAAGACATGAGAGAGACCGGGGAGTAACTCAGTGAAACTGGGGAGTGTGTAGGTGATCCCTGGGTGCCTGGAACTGACCCCCGCTGAAATCTGGGCGTGGCTGGAGAGTAGCGGGGACACACAGGAGAGTCCCTGAGGGCTGGGGGTGAAGACATGAGAGAGACCGGGGAGTAACTCAGTGAAACTGGTGAGTTTGGTGGTGACTCCGGGGTGCCTGGAACTGATTCCGGCTGACATCTGGGCGTGGCTGGAGAGTAGCTGGGACAGGCAGGAGAGTCCCTGAGGGGTGGTGAAGACATGAGAGAGACTGGAGAGTAATTGAGTGAAACTGGTGAGTTTGGTGGTGATTCCGGGGCGCCTGGAACTGACTCCCGCTGAAATGTGGGCGTGGTTTGAGAGTAGTTGGGACCCACAGGAGAGTCCCCGAGGGCTGGTGAAGACATGAGGGAGACTGGGGAGTAATTGAGTGAAATTGGTGAGTTCGGTGGTGATTCCGGGGTGCCTGGATGTGACTCCCGCTGAAATGTGGGCGTGGTTGGAGAGTAGCTGGGACAGGCAGGAGAGTCCCTGAGGGATGGTGAAGACATGAGAGAGACTGGGGAGTAACGCAGTGAAATGGGTGAGTTTGGTGGTGATTTCTGGGTGCCTGCAACTGACTCTCGCTGAAATGTGGGCGTGGTTGGAGAGTAGCTGGGACAGACAGGAGAGTCCCTGAGGGTTGGGGATAAAGACGTGCTAGAGACTGGGGAGTAACTCAGTGAAAGTGGTGAGCTTGCTGGTGATCCCTGGGTTGCTGGAACTGACTCCCGCTGAAATGTGGGCGTGGTTGGATAGTAGTTGAGAGAGACAGGAGGGTCCGTAAGGGCTGGGGGTGAAGACGTGAGAGAGACTGGCGAGGATCTCACTGAAGTCTGTGAGTTTGTAGGTGCTTCTGGGGTGTGGGAGACCGACTCCCGCTGAAATCTGGGCGTAGTTGGAGAGTAGCTGGGACAGACAGGAGAGTCATTGACGGCTGGGGGTGAGCTGCTGGATGATGGCAGTAGGAACATATGGTATATTATTGATGAATGAGGTGACTGTGAAGAATCTCCGGAGGAGGACACGGGAGAGCACAATGACAAGAGTGACTGTCCTGCTTGGTTAGGAAAGGGAAATGTAACGTTGTGAAATTCTGTTGATGATGGATGTGAGAGTGGTGAAGCCCTGCGGGATGATGTAGAGTACTTCCACATCCCTGGTGGGGAGCTGACCCGTGGGTCTGAGTTTCTGGGAGGGGAGAGGGAGAAGCTGGCTGAGGCGGGCATGAATCCTGAGGCGTCAGGGATGGGGGACCGCTCACAATCTCCCGAAGCCTGTGAGTCTCTGGGGGACTCCTGGGTGCATGGGGCTGACTCCCGCAGAAACCTGGGGATGGCTGGAGAGTAAGTGGGAGACACGGGGGAGTCCCTGAGGCCTGGGGTTGAAGAGATGAAAGACATAGGGGAGGAGCACCGTGAGGCCCGTGAGTTTGTAGGTGATTCCTGGGTGTGGGGGGCTGACTCCAGCTGAAATCTGGGGTTGTTTGGAGAGTAGCTGGGAGACACAAGAGTCTCCCCGAGAGCTGGTTGTGAGCTGCTGGGTGATGGCAGTAAGAACATGTGGCATATTATTGATGAACCTGGTGACTCTAAAGAATCCCCAGAGGAGGACACGGGAGAGCCCAAAGGCTTCATTGATTGCCCATCACGGTGAGGAAAGGGAAATGGGAGCTTGTGGGATTCTGGTGATGACAGAGGTGAGTGTGGTGAAGCCCTAGGGGATGGTGAATGGTAGCTCCGGATCCCTGGTGAGGAGCTTCCTCTTAAGTCTGAGTTTCTGAGAGGGGAGAGGGAGAAGCTGGGTGAGGCTAGCATGGATCTTGGGGAGTCCGGGCTGGGGGACCATTCATAAGAAGAGCCAGACAAGACCCTACTGTTCTTAGGTGCAGACATGACTAGGAAACCTGTAGCTCCCAGGGACCCCTACCAATTTTCTAACCCGCAGAATGAACGAGTGTGTGTGTGGGTGTGTGTGTGTGTGTGTGTGTTGTGAGGTATGTGCTAATCAAGAAAATGGAAATAAACCAACCAATGAGACAGACAGACAGGCAGACAGACAGACAGGCAGAGATACACTTACCCAAGTGTTCTGTCCTGTCCTCTGAATCCGCTTCCAAGTCGCAAGACGCTGTAAGCTCCAAGTCCACGCAGAGCCCGCAAAACGCTCCGGCCGCTGCTCCGCTCTGCGAAGATCTGAGTACAGGCCCGCCAGGGTGGGTTTAAATAGCCTCGGGCGCAGCCTAGCAGCGGAAAGGGCGGAGCTTCGCTCCTCCTTGTCATCAGTCACCCCCAACTTTCCCAGGCTACACCTCCTAGGAAACTCTTCTCCTGATTTGATTTCACGCGCCACATTTGGGACAATCTAAGAACTTACAAGTTTTCTTGGCCAAATATATTAGGAATTAAATGCACTGAAACACTGAAAACCAACTAGTGGTTCTGTGGTTCTCACCTTGTGGTTTTGACACCAGCAGCGTCCTTTCAACCCTCAAACCCCGGAGATCCACAGATCTGTGTTGTAACAAGCCCTCCCCCTGACCCTGATGCATGGCAGTTGAAGAATTACCCGTGGAAGCGAAAAGACTTTGAAGAAAACGTGGAGATATCCCTTGTATAAACATTCCTTTGCTCTGGAACCACGTAGAGACTTGGGAGCCAGTTGGGTGGAGCATTCGTTGGATGAGGGTGCTCGGGTTAGGAACATCAAGGTGTGGCTCCGGATAATTCAATCACCTAATTAAGTTTCCAGCTATGCTAATCTCTTTTAAAATTCCGTTCATGTAAATTCCTTTACTCAGACTGAGAATGGCAAAGCCTCAACCCCAATTTCCAGGGAGGGTTGAGAGCCTCAGGTTGAGTTGCTCACCAATAGCCTATGGTTTAACCCATCATGCCTATAGAATGAGGTCTCCATAAAAACCCGAAAGGACTGGGTTTAGAGGGCTTCTGGATAACACTTCCAGGAAGGTAGTGCGCCCCTCCCCACATGCCGGGCCCAAAGTCTTTTTTCTGAATTTTTGGCAACATCCGCTATAATAACATGGTAAATGTAAGTGTTTCCCTGCGTGCTGTGAACTCTTCCAGCAAATTAATGCAACTAAAACTGCGAGTGGTGGAAACCCGATTTATAGCCAGTTGCTAAGAAGCAGAGGTAAAACAACGCTGGGCTTCCCATTGTTATTAGAGTGGGAGGCCAGTCTTGCGGGACTGAGCCCTTTGGAATCTAATGCTGTGTCCCGGTAGATAGCGTCATCCTTGAATTACAAGACACACATAGGTTGAGAATAACTTTTCTAGTCATTTGCTGTATGTCTTATTTACAATATGTAACCAAATTCTTTATCCTGACCTTATGGCACCTGGGTTGAGAACCATGATTTGAACCAAAGTGGGTCCGTCACATTCTGAGTTTGAAACTTTAGTTTGCCGCTAGCCTTTTGTTATTGTTTTTCCGTTTCGTTTCGTTTCGTTTCTAAGTTCTGGGGTATATGTGCAGGATGTGCAGATTTGTTACAAAGGTAAACGTGTGCCATGGTGGTTTGCTGCACCTGTCAACCCATCACCTAGTCATTAAGCCCGGCATGCATTAGCTGTTTTTCCTAATGCTCTGCCTCCCGACAGGCCCCAGTGTGTGTTGTTCCCCTTCCTGTGTCCATGTGATCTCATTTTTCAGCTCCCATGATAAGTGAGAATATGGTGTTTGGTTTTCTTTTCCGGATTACTTTGCTGAGGATAATGACTTCACATCACAAGTGCTTCTTTTTTATTTTAGAAAATCGTATTTTATTGAATAAGATTTATTCGCAGAAAAATAAGCTTTAATCTACAATGAATGCCAGACTCTACAGCAGAAAGTAATTTTCTCAGCTTTCCGCACACAAAGGTTCCTACTAAGTGAAAAAAGCCATAAAATTTCATTCACAAATGTACTAGTCTGTCTCAAAACATTTCACATAATCATTCACCGTGCTAATACAATTAGATCAGATATTCAGTCAGGTTAAAGTATCCCTCTAATAACTGTTTTTTAAAATGCTATCAAAATCCACTCCCCAACAGTCTGCCACTGTTAATGGTGTACAGCATTATTGAATACAATGGAATTGATGAAGCCCATATCCACGGACAAACCGTGACTTATGATGGTTTGATATATGATTTTTCAACTTTGTGATGGGTATATTGGGATATTAGATGAGTTTTTGAGTTACACAGTGATTTTGAGTATGTGACCCTGTACTCCAGAAATGGCTGTATAAAGAAAAACAGGCGTACCTAATTAAAATATACTTAGTGACTTGGGAAAAACCAATAGAGGTTTACAATTGATGGAGAATCATCAATGAGAGACAGCGGTAAATAGTAACAATAACACAATTTTCCGGAAACTGCCGAGGATTTCCCCAAAAAAACGCAGAATGTAGGATGCAGCTAAGGCCTATGAAGCAGAGAGGGCAGAAGGTGTAAGAGAGAAATAGGAGGAAGGAAGGAAGGAAGGAAGGAAGGAAGGAAGGAAGGAAGGAAGGAAGGAAGGAAGGAAGGAAGGAAGGAAGGAGAGAAGGAAGGAAGGAGAAAACACCCGGTGTTACTAAAACCAAAAAGAAAGAAAATGGTTTCCCACTGTGGGTATGGCTACAATGTGGATGAATGTTGAAAATATTGTGCTAAGTGTAAAGTCAGTCACAAAAGCTCACATATTGTGCAATTGTGTTTATATGAAATGCCCACAATATGGAAATCTAGGGATATGGGGTTGATCGCTCTATGTAGTTGTTACCTAGGGCTGAGGGTCAGGGAGAGGGTTTGAGAGAGAATGAGGAGTGACCAATGTTTACAGGGTTTTTCTCTGGTCGGTGGTGATAAAATGTTCTAAAATGGATTGCGAATTAAAATGGAATGTGCACAACCAGAAATACAGTAAAAGCCACTCAATTCATGACTTTTAATGGGGGAATCTTATGTGGCACACTCTCATCGAGACCACGGCAGACAGAGTGAAAGAGGAAAAAGGTGAGTAAAGATCTGAAACGGAGGCAGAAACAGAGAGAATGAATAGCCCTGTGAACGGAAGAGAGAGAGAAAAGGGGAAATGGCCTTATGTACAAATGACAGATCTGCAAGTGGGGCTCACATCAACAGTGTCACTGCCAGGGAGGAGGGTCATGCTAGCCATGTCACCGGTAGTGTCGCCCGCAGGGACGCCGACATGCTGGAGGTTCGTGTCCGCATGGGCTCTGGCAGCCACGTGGGCCAGCAGGAGGGTTCCGCTGCACAGCTGTGGGGTGAGGATAGCCTGGGTGGTGATATCGGCCAATACAGGGGCCTCTTCTGCTGGCAAGAGTGTGACAGTAGCAAGTAGATGGACAGGCCTGTGTGTGAGGACGGAATGCAGGAGAGGCTCTTCTGCGGCTGGGTGTGGGGCCCGCACCAGAAATGTGGAGAAATGGCCAGGTAACTGCGTCATGTTGGCTAGTAGATTGGCCAGGGCTTCGAACTGAAGGACAATAACGGGGAGTAGCTGTCAGGCCCTGGGAGTGTCTGAGTGTAAGTGGAGATGGGTTTGGGGTCACTGCGGGATAGGTGGGAGCCATCCCTGTATAGATACAGGTCATAGGGAGATCGTCTCGTGAGGCCTGTGAGTGTCTAGGGTTCTCCTGGGTGCCTGGGGCTGACTGCGGCAGAAATCTGGGGAAGGCTGGAGAGAAGCTGGGAGACGCAGGAGAGTCCCTGAAGGCTGGGAGTGAAGAGGTGAAGGAAATGGGGGAGGGATGCAGTAAGGTCCGTGAGTCTGCAGGTGATTCCTGGGTGTGGGAAGCTGACTCCAGGTGAAATCGGGAGATGGTTGGAGAGTAGCTGAGAGAGACAGAAGAGTCCCTGAGGGCTGGAGGTGACAACATGAGCGAGAATGGGGAGTAAGTCAGTGAAATTGGTGAGTTTGGTGTTGTGTCCTGGGTGCCTGGAACCGACTCCAGCTGGAATCCAGAGAACTTTTGAGAGTAGCTGAAAGAGACACAAGAGTCCCTGTGGGCTGAGGGCAAAGACCTGAGAGAGACCAGGGAGGATCTCAGTGAGGTCTGTGAGTCTGTAGGTGACTCCGGAATGCAGGAGGCTGACTCCCGCTGGAATCTGGGCGTGGCAGGAGAGTAGCTGGGACAGACAGGGGAGTCCCAGGGGGCTGGGGGTGAAGACATGAGAGAGACCGGGGAGTAACTCAGTGAAACTGGGGAGTGTGTAGGTGATCCCTGGGTGCCTGGAACTGACCCCCGCTGAAATCTGGGCGTGGCTGGAGAGTAGCGGGGACACACAGGAGAGTCCCTGAGGGCTGGGGGTGAAGACATGAGAGAGACCGGGGAGTAACTCAGTGAAACTGGTGAGTTTGGTGGTGACTCCGGGGTGCCTGGAACTGATTCCGGCTGACATCTGGGCGTGGCTGGAGAGTAGCTGGGACAGGCAGGAGAGTCCCTGAGGGGTGGTGAAGACATGAGAGAGACTGGAGAGTAATTGAGTGAAACTGGTGAGTTTGGTGGTGATTCCGGGGCGCCTGGAACTGACTCCCGCTGAAATGTGGGCGTGGTTTGAGAGTAGTTGGGACCCACAGGAGAGTCCCCGAGGGCTGGTGAAGACATGAGGGAGACTGGGGAGTAATTGAGTGAAATTGGTGAGTTCGGTGGTGATTCCGGGGTGCCTGGATGTGACTCCCGCTGAAATGTGGGCGTGGTTGGAGAGTAGCTGGGACAGGCAGGAGAGTCCCTGAGGGATGGTGAAGACATGAGAGAGACTGGGGAGTAACGCAGTGAAATGGGTGAGTTTGGTGGTGATTTCTGGGTGCCTGCAACTGACTCTCGCTGAAATGTGGGCGTGGTTGGAGAGTAGCTGGGACAGACAGGAGAGTCCCTGAGGGTTGGGGATAAAGACGTGCTAGAGACTGGGGAGTAACTCAGTGAAAGTGGTGAGCTTGCTGGTGATCCCTGGGTTGCTGGAACTGACTCCCGCTGAAATGTGGGCGTGGTTGGATAGTAGTTGAGAGAGACAGGAGGGTCCGTAAGGGCTGGGGGTGAAGACGTGAGAGAGACTGGCGAGGATCTCACTGAAGTCTGTGAGTTTGTAGGTGCTTCTGGGGTGTGGGAGACCGACTCCCGCTGAAATCTGGGCGTAGTTGGAGAGTAGCTGGGACAGACAGGAGAGTCATTGACGGCTGGGGGTGAGCTGCTGGATGATGGCAGTAGGAACATATGGTATATTATTGATGAATGAGGTGACTGTGAAGAATCTCCGGAGGAGGACACGGGAGAGCACAATGACAAGAGTGACTGTCCTGCTTGGTTAGGAAAGGGAAATGTAACGTTGTGAAATTCTGTTGATGATGGATGTGAGAGTGGTGAAGCCCTGCGGGATGATGTAGAGTACTTCCACATCCCTGGTGGGGAGCTGACCCGTGGGTCTGAGTTTCTGGGAGGGGAGAGGGAGAAGCTGGCTGAGGCGGGCATGAATCCTGAGGCGTCAGGGATGGGGGACCGCTCACAATCTCCCGAAGCCTGTGAGTCTCTGGGGGACTCCTGGGTGCATGGGGCTGACTCCCGCAGAAACCTGGGGATGGCTGGAGAGTAAGTGGGAGACACGGGGGAGTCCCTGAGGCCTGGGGTTGAAGAGATGAAAGACATAGGGGAGGAGCACCGTGAGGCCCGTGAGTTTGTAGGTGACTCCTGGGTGTGGGGGGCTGACTCCAGCTGAAATCTGGGGTTGTTTGGAGAGTAGCTGGGAGACACAAGAGTCTCCCCGAGAGCTGGTTGTGAGCTGCTGGGTGATGGCAGTAAGAACATGTGGCATATTATTGATGAACCTGGTGACTCTAAAGAATCCCCAGAGGAGGACACGGGAGAGCCCAAAGGCTTCATTGATTGCCCATCACGGTGAGGAAAGGGAAATGGGAGCTTGTGGGATTCTGGTGATGACAGAGGTGAGTGTGGTGAAGCCCTAGGGGATGGTGAATGGTAGCTCCGGATCCCTGGTGAGGAGCTTCCTCTTAAGTCTGAGTTTCTGAGAGGGGAGAGGGAGAAGCTGGGTGAGGCTAGCATGGATCTTGGGGAGTCCGGGCTGGGGGACCGTTCATAAGAAGAGCCAGACAAGACCCTACTGTTCTTAGGTGCAGAAATGACTAGGAAACCTGTAGCTCCCAGGGACCCCTACCAATTTTCTAACCCGCAGAATGAACGAGTGTGTGTGTGGGTGTGTGTGTGTGTGTGTGTGTGTGTTGTGAGGTATGTGCTAATCAAGAAAATGGAAATAAACCAACCAATGAGACAGACAGACAGACAGACAGACAGGCAGAGGTACACTTACCCAAGTGTTCTGTCCTGTCCTCTGAATCCGCTTCCAAGTCGCAAGACGCTGTAAGCTCCAAGTCCACGCAGAGCCCGCAAAACGCTCCGGCCGCTGCTCCGCTCTGCGAAGATCTGAGTACAGGCCCGCCAGGGTGGGTTTAAATAGCCTCGGGCGCAGCCTAGCAGCGGAAAGGGCGGAGCTTCGCTCCTCCTTGCCATCAGTCACCCCCAACTTTCCCAGGCTACACCTCCTAGGAAACTCTTCTCCTGATTTGATTTCACGCGCCACATTTGGGACAATCTAAGAACTTACAAGTTTTCTTGGCCAAATATATTAGGAATTAAATGCACTGAAACACTGAAAACCAACTAGTGGTTCTGTGGTTCTCACCTTGTGGTTTTGACACCAGCAGCGTCCTTTCAACCCTCAAACCCCGGAGATGCACAGATCTGTGTTGTAACAAGCCCTCCCCCTGACCCTGATGCATGGCAGTTGAAGAATTACCCGTGGAAGCGAAAAGACTTTGAAGAAAACGTGGAGATATCCCTTGTATAAACATTCCTTTGCTCTGGAACCACGTAGAGACTTGGGAGCCAGTTGGGTGGAGCATTCGTTGGATGAGGGTGCTCGGGTTAGGAACATCAAGGTGTGGCTCCGGATAATTCAATCACCTAATTAAGTTTCCAGCTATGCTAATCTCTTTTAAAATTCCGTTCATGTAAATTCCTTTACTCAGACTGAGAATGGCAAAGCCTCAACCCCAATTTCCAGGGAGGGTTGAGAGCCTCAGGTTGAGTTGCTCACCAATAGCCTATGGTTTAACCCATCATGCCTATAGAATGAGGTCTCCATAAAAACCCGAAAGGACTGGGTTTAGAGGGCTTCTGGATAACACTTCCAGGAAGGTAGTGCGCCCCTCCCCACATGCCGGGCCCAAAGTCTTTTTTCTGAATTTTTGGCAACATCCGCTATAATAACATGGTAAATGTAAGTGTTTCCCTGCGTGCTGTGAACTCTTCCAGCAAATTAATGCAACTAAAACTGCGAGTGGTGGAAACCCGATTTATAGCCAGTTGCTAAGAAGCAGAGGGAAAACAACGCTGGGCTTCCCATTGTTATTAGAGTGGGAGGCCAGTCTTGCGGGACTGAGCCCTTTGGAATCTAATGCTGTGTCCCGGTAGATAGCGTCATCCTTGAATTACAAGACACACATAGGTTGAGAATAACTTTTCTAGTCATTTGCTGTATGTCTTATTTACAATATGTAACCAAATTCTTTATCCTGACCTTATGGCACCTGGGTTGAGAACCATGATTTGAACCAAAGTGGGTCCGTCACATTCTGAGTTTGAAACTTTAGTTTGCCGCTAGCCTTTTGTTATTGTTTTTCCGTTTCGTTTCGTTTCGTTTCTAAGTTCTGGGGTATATGTGCAGGATGTGCAGATTTGTTACAAAGGTAAACGTGTGCCATGGTGGTTTGCTGCACCTGTCAACCCATCACCTAGTCATTAAGCCCGGCATGCATTAGCTGTTTTTCCTAATGCTCTGCCTCCCGACAGGCCCCAGTGTGTGTTGTTCCCCTTCCTGTGTCCATGTGATCTCATTTTTCAGCTCCCATGATAAGTGAGAATATGGTGTTTGGTTTTCTTTTCCGGATTACTTTGCTGAGGATAATGACTTCACATCACAAGTGCTTCTTTTTTATTTTAGAAAATCGTATTTTATTGAATAAGATTTATTCGCAGAAAAATAAGCTTTAATCTACAATGAATGCCAGACTCTACAGCAGAAAGTAATTTTCTCAGCTTTCCGCACACAAAGGTTCCTACTAAGTGAAAAAAGCCATAAAATTTCATTCACAAATGTACTAGTCTGTCTCAAAACATTTCACATAATCATTCACCGTGCTAATACAATTAGATCAGATATTCAGTCAGGTTAAAGTATCCCTCTAATAACTGTTTTTTAAAATGCTATCAAAATCCACTCCCCAACAGTCTGCCACTGTTAATGGTGTACAGCATTATTGAATACAATGGAATTGATGAAGCCCATATCCACGGACAAACCGTGACTTATGATGGTTTGATATATGATTTTTCAACTTTGTGATGGGTATATTGGGATATTAGATGAGTTTTTGAGTTACACAGTGATTTTGAGTATGTGACCCTGTACTCCAGAAATGGCTGTATAAAGAAAAACAGGCGTACCTAATTAAAATATACTTAGTGACTTGGGAAAAACCAATAGAGGTTTACAATTGATGGAGAATCATCAATGAGAGACAGCGGTAAATAGTAACAATAACACAATTTTCCGGAAACTGCCGAGGATTTCCCCAAAAAAACGCAGAATGTAGGATGCAGCTAAGGCCTATGAAGCAGAGAGGGCAGAAGGTGTAAGAGAGAAATAGGAGGAAGGAAGGAAGGAAGGAAGGAAGGAAGGAAGGAAGGAAGGAAGGAAGGAAGGAAGGAGAGAAGGAAGGAAGGAGAAAACACCCGGTGTTACTAAAACCAAAAAGAAAGAAAATGGTTTCCCACTGTGGGTATGGCTACAATGTGGATGAATGTTGAAAATATTGTGCTAAGTGTAAAGTCAGTCACAAAAGCTCACATATTGTGCAATTGTGTTTATATGAAATGCCCACAATATGGAAATCTATGGATATGGGGTTGATCGCTCTATGTAGTTGTTACCTAGGGCTGAGGGTCAGGGAGAGGGTTTGAGAGAGAATGAGGAGTGACCAATGTTTACAGGGTTTTTCTCTGGTCGGTGGTGATAAAATGTTCTAAAATGGATTGCGAATTAAAATGGAATGTGCACAACCAGAAATACAGTAAAAGCCACTCAATTCATGACTTTTAATGGGGGAATCTTATGTGGCACACTCTCATCGAGACCACGGCAGACAGAGTGAAAGAGGAAAAAGGTGAGTAAAGATCTGAAACGGAGGCAGAAACAGAGAGAATGAATAGCCCTGTGAACGGAAAAGAGAGAGAAAAGGGGAAATGGCCTTATGTACAAATGACAGATCTGCAAGTGGGGCTCACATCAACAGTGTCACTGCCAGGGAGGAGGGTCATGCTAGCCATGTCACCGGTAGTGTCGCCCGCAGGGACGCCGACATGCTGGAGGTTCGTGTCCGCATGGGCTCTGGCAGCCACGTGGGCCAGCAGGAGGGTCCCGCTGCACAGCTGTGGGGTGAGGATAGCCTGGGTGGTGATATCGGCCAATACAGGGGCCTCTTCTGCTGGCAAGAGTGTGACAGTAGCAAGTAGATGGACAGGCCTGTGTGTGAGGACGGAATGCAGGAGAGGCTCTTCTGCGGCTGGGTGTGGGGCCCGCACCAGAAATGTGGAGAAATGGCCAGGTAACTGCGTCATGTTGGCTAGTAGATTGGCCAGGGCTTCGAACTGAAGGACAATAACGGGGAGTAGCTGTCAGGCCCTGGGAGTGTCTGAGTGTAAGTGGAGATGGGTTTGGGGTCACTGCGGGATAGGTGGGAGCCATCCCTGTATAGATACAGGTCATAGGGAGATCGTCTCGTGAGGCCTGTGAGTGTCTAGGGTTCTCCTGGGTGCCTGGGGCTGACTGCGGCAGAAATCTGGGGAAGGCTGGAGAGAAGCTGGGAGACGCAGGAGAGTCCCTGAAGGCTGGGAGTGAAGAGGTGAAGGAAATGGGGGAGGGATGCAGTAAGGTCCGTGAGTCTGCAGGTGATTCCTGGGTGTGGGAAGCTGACTCCAGGTGAAATCGGGAGATGGTTGGAGAGTAGCTGAGAGAGACAGAAGAGTCCCTGAGGGCTGGAGGTGACAACATGAGCGAGAATGGGGAGTAAGTCAGTGAAATTGGTGAGTTTGGTGTTGTGTCCTGGGTGCCTGGAACCGACTCCAGCTGGAATCCAGAGAACTTTTGAGAGTAGCTGAAAGAGACACAAGAGTCCCTGTGGGCTGAGGGCAAAGACCTGAGAGAGACCAGGGAGGATCTCAGTGAGGTCTGTGAGTCTGTAGGTGACTCCGGAATGCAGGAGGCTGACTCCCGCTGGAATCTGGGCGTGGCAGGAGAGTAGCTGGGACAGACAGGGGAGTCCCAGGGGGCTGGGGGTGAAGACATGAGAGAGACCGGGGAGTAACTCAGTGAAACTGGGGAGTGTGTAGGTGATCCCTGGGTGCCTGGAACTGACTCCCGCTGAAATCTGGGCGTGGCTGGAGAGTAGCGGGGACACACAGGAGAGTCCCTGAGGGCTGGGGGTGAAGACATGAGAGAGACCGGGGAGTAACTCAGTGAAACTGGTGAGTTTGGTGGTGACTCCGGGGTGCCTGGAACTGATTCCGGCTGACATCTGGGCGTGGCTGGAGAGTAGCTGGGACAGGCAGGAGAGTCCCTGAGGGGTGGTGAAGACATGAGAGAGACTGGAGAGTAATTGAGTGAAACTGGTGAGTTTGGTGGTGATTCCGGGGCGCCTGGAACTGACTCCCGCTGAAATGTGGGCGTGGTTTGAGAGTAGTTGGGACCCACAGGAGAGTCCCCGAGGGCTGGTGAAGACATGAGGGAGACTGGGGAGTAATTGAGTGAAATTGGTGAGTTCGGTGGTGATTCCGGGGTGCCTGGAAGTGACTCCCGCTGAAATGTGGGCGTGGTTGGAGAGTAGCTGGGACAGGCAGGAGAGTCCCTGAGGGATGGTGAAGACATGAGAGAGACTGGGGAGTAACGCAGTGAAATGGGTGAGTTTGGTGGTGATTTCTGGGTGCCTGCAACTGACTCTCGCTGAAATGTGGGCGTGGTTGGAGAGTAGCTGGGACAGACAGGAGAGTCCCTGAGGGTTGGGGATAAAGACGTGCTAGAGACTGGGGAGTAACTCAGTGAAAGTGGTGAGCTTGCTGGTGATCCCTGGGTTGCTGGAACTGACTCCCGCTGAAATGTGGGCGTGGTTGGATAGTAGTTGAGAGAGACAGGAGGGTCCGTAAGGGCTGGGGGTGAAGACGTGAGAGAGACTGGCGAGGATCTCACTGAAGTCTGTGAGTTTGTAGGTGCTTCTGGGGTGTGGGAGACCGACTCCCGCTGAAATCTGGGCGTAGTTGGAGAGTAGCTGGGACAGACAGGAGAGTCATTGACGGCTGGGGGTGAGCTGCTGGATGATGGCAGTAGGAACATATGGTATATTATTGATGAATGAGGTGACTGTGAAGAATCTCCGGAGGAGGACACGGGAGAGCACAATGACAAGAGTGACTGTCCTGCTTGGTTAGGAAAGGGAAATGTAACGTTGTGAAATTCTGTTGATGATGGATGTGAGAGTGGTGAAGCCCTGCGGGATGATGTAGAGTACTTCCACATCCCTGGTGGGGAGCTGACCCGTGGGTCTGAGTTTCTGGGAGGGGAGAGGGAGAAGCTGGCTGAGGCGGGCATGAATCCCGAGGCGTCAGGGATGGGGGACCGCTCACAATCTCCCGAAGCCTGTGAGTCTCTGGGGGACTCCTGGGTGCATGGGGCTGACTCCCGCAGAAACCTGGGGATGGCTGGAGAGTAAGTGGGAGACACGGGGGAGTCCCTGAGGCCTGGGGTTGAAGAGATGAAAGACATAGGGGAGGAGCACCGTGAGGCCCGTGAGTTTGTAGGTGATTCCTGGGTGTGGGGGGCTGACTCCAGCTGAAATCTGGGGTTGTTTGGAGAGTAGCTGGGAGACACAAGAGTCTCCCCGAGAGCTGGTTGTGAGCTGCTGGGTGATGGCAGTAAGAACATGTGGCATATTATTGATGAACCTGGTGACTCTAAAGAATCCCCAGAGGAGGACACGGGAGAGCCCAAAGGCTTCATTGATTGCCCATCACGGTGAGGAAAGGGAAATGGGAGCTTGTGGGATTCTGGTGATGACAGAGGTGAGTGTGGTGAAGCCCTAGGGGATGGTGAATGGTAGCTCCGGATCCCTGGTGAGGAGCTTCCTCTTAAGTCTGAGTTTCTGAGAGGGGAGAGGGAGAAGCTGGGTGAGGCTAGCATGGATCTTGGGGAGTCCGGGCTGGGGGACCGTTCATAAGAAGAGCCAGACAAGACCCTACTGTTCTTAGGTGCAGACATGACTAGGAAACCTGTAGCTCCCAGGGACCCCTACCAATTTTCTAACCCGCAGAATGAACGAGTGTGTGTGTGTGTGTGTGTGTGTGTGTGTGTGTGTGTGTGTGTGTGTTGTGAGGTATGTGCTCCTCAAGAAAATGGAAATAAACCAACCAATGAGACAGACAGACAGACAGACAGACAGGCAGAGATACACTTACCCAAGTGTTCTGTCCTGTCCTCTGAATCCGCTTCCAAGTCGCAAGACGCTGTAAGCTCCAAGTCCACGCAGAGCCCGCAAAACGCTCCGGCCGCTGCTCCGCTCTGCGAAGATCTGAGTACAGGCCCGCCAGGGTGGGTTTAAATAGCCTCGGGCGCAGCCTAGCAGCGGAAAGGGCGGAGCTTCGCTCCTCCTTGCCATCAGTCACCCCAAACTTTCCCAGGCTACACCTCCTAGGAAACTCTTCTCCTGATTTGATTTCACGCGCCACATTTGGGACAATCTAAGCACTTACAAGTTTTCTTGGCCAAATATATTAGGAATTAAATGCACTGAAACACTGAAAACCAACTAGTGGTTCTGTGGTTCTCACCTTGTGGTTTTGACACCAGCAGCGTCCTTTCAACCCTCAAACCCCGGAGATCCACAGATCTGTGTTGTAACAAGCCCTCCCCCTGACCCTGATGCATGGCAGTTGAATAATTACCCGTGGAAGCGAAAAGACTTTGAAGAAAACGTGGAGATATCCCTTGTATAAACAGTCCTTTGCTCTGGAACCACGTAGAGACTTGGGAGCCAGTTGGGTGGAGCATTCGTTGGATGAGGGTGCTCGGGTTAGGAACATCAAGGTGTGGCTCTGGATAATTCAATCACCTAATTAAGTTTCCAGCTATGCTAATCTCTTTTAAAATTCCGTTCATGTAAATTCCTTTACTCAGACTGAGAATGGCAAAGCCTCAACCCCAATTTCCAGGGAGGGTTGAGAGCCTCAGGTTGAGTTGCTCACCAATAGCCTATGGTTTAACCCATCATGCCTATAGAATGAGGTCTCCATAAAAACCCGAAAGGACTGGGTTTAGAGGGCTTCTGGATAACACTTCCAGGAAGGTAGTGCGCCCCTCCCCACATGCCGGGCCCAAAGTCTTTTTTCTGAATTTTTGGCAACATCCGCTATAATAACATGGTAAATGTAAGTGTTTCCCTGCGTGCTGTGAACTCTTCCAGCAAATTAATGCAACTAAAACTGCGAGTGGTGGAAACCCGATTTATAGCCAGTTGCTAAGAAGCAGAGGTAAAACAACGCTGGGCTTCCCATTGTTATTAGAGTGGGAGGCCAGTCTTGCGGGACTGAGCCCTTTGGAATCTAATGCTGTGTCCCGGTAGATAGCGTCATCCTTGAATTACAAGACACACATAGGTTGAGAATAACTTTTCTAGTCATTTGCTGTATGTCTTATTTACAATATGTAACCAAATTCTTTATCCTGACCTTATGGCACCTGGGTTGAGAACCATGATTTGAACCAAAGTGGGTCCGTCACATTCTGAGTTTGAAACTTTAGTTTGCCGCTAGCCTTTTGTTATTGTTTTTCCGTTTCGTTTCGTTTCGTTTCTAAGTTCTGGGGTATATGTGCAGGATGTGCAGATTTGTTACAAAGGTAAACGTGTGCCATGGTGGTTTGCTGCACCTGTCAACCCATCACCTAGTTATTAAGCCCGGCATGCATTAGCTGTTTTTCCTAATGCTCTGCCTCCCGACAGGCCCCAGTGTGTGTTGTTCCCCTTCCTGTGTCCATGTGATCCCATTTTTCAGCTCCCATGATAAGTGAGAATATGGTGTTTGGTTTTCCTTTCCGGATTACTTTGCTGAGGATAATGACTACACATCACAAGTGTTTTTTTTCTTTTTATTTTAAAAAATAGTATTTTATTGAATAAGATTTACTCGCAGAAAAATAAGCTTTAATCTACAATGAATGCCAGACTCTACAGCAGAAAGTAATTTTCTCAGCTTTCCGCACACAAAGGTTCCTACTAAGTGAAAAAAGCCATAAAATTTCATTCACAAATGTACTACTCTGTCTCAAAACATTTCACATAATCATTCACCGTGCTAATACAATTAGATCAGATATTCAGTCAGGTTAAAGTATCCCTCTAATAACTGTTTTTTAAAGTGCTATCAAAATCCACTCCCCAACAGTCTGCCACTGTTAATGGTGTACAGCATTATTGAATACAATGGAATTGATGAAGCCCATATCCACGGACAAACCGTGACTTATGATGGTTTGATTTATGATTTTTCAATTTTGTGATGGGTATATTGGGATATTAGATGAGTTTTTGAGTTACACAGTGTTTTTGAGTATGTGACCCTGTACTCCAGAAATGGCTGTAGAAAGAAAAACAGGCGTACCTAATTAAAATATACTTAGTGACTCGGGAAAAACCAATAGAGGTTTACAATTGATGGAGAATCATGAATGAGAGACAGCGGTAAATAGTAACAATAACACAATTTTCCGGAAACTGCCGAGGATTTCCCAAAAAAAACGCAGAACGTAGGATGCAGCTAAGGCCTATGAAGCAGAGAGGGCAGAAAGTGTAAGAGAGAGAGGTGGAAGGAAGGAAGGAAGGAAGGAAGGAAGGAAGGAAGGAAGGAAGGAAGGAAGGAAGGAAGGAAGAAAGGAGAAAACACCCGGTGTTACTAAAACCAAAAAGAAAGAAAATGGTTTCCCACTGTGGGTATGGCTAGAATGTGGATGAATCTTGAAAATATTGTGCTAAGTGTAAAGTCAGTCACAAAAGCTCACATATGGTGCAATTGTGTTTATATGAAATGCCCACAATATGGAAATCTATGGATATGGGGTTGATCGCTCTATGTAGTTGTTACCTAGGGCTGAGGGTCAGGGAGGGGGTTTGAGAGAGAATGAGGAGTGACCAATGTTTACAGGGTTTTTCTCTGGTCGGTGGTGATAAAATGTTCTAAAATGGATTGCGAATTAAAATGGAATGTGCACAACCAGAAATACAGTAAAAGCCACTCAATTCATGACTTTTAATGGGGGAATCTTATGTGGCACACTCTCATCGAGACCACGGCAGACATAGTGAAAGAGAAAAAGGTGAGTAAATATCTGAAACGGAGGCAGAAACAGAGAGAATGAATAGCCCTGTGAATGGAAGAGAGAGAGAAAAGGGGAAACGGCCTTACGGACAAATGACAGATCTGCGAGTGGGGCTCACATCAACAGTGCCACTGCCAGGGAGGAGGGTCATGCTAGCCATGTCACCGGTAGTGTCGCCCGCAGGGACGCCGACACGCTGGAGGTTCGTGTCCGCATGGGCTCTGGCAGCCAGGTGGGCCAGCAGGAGGGTCCCGCTGCACAGCAGTGGGGTGAGGATAGCCTGGGTGGTGATATCGGCCAATACAGGGGCCTCTTCTGCTGGCAAGAGTGTGACAGTAGCAAGTAGATGGACAGGCCTGTGTGTGAGGACGGAATGCAGGAGAGGCTCTTCTGCGGCTGGGTGTGGGGCCCGCACCAGAAATGTGGAGAAATGGCCAGGTAACTGCGTCATGTTGGCTAGTAGATTGGCCAGGGCTTCGAACTGAAGGACAATAACGGGGAGTAGCTGTCAGGCCCTGGGAGTGTCTGAGTGTAAGTGGAGATGGGTTTGGGGTCACTGAGGGATAGGTGGGAGCCATCCCTGTATAGATACACGTCATAGGGAGATAGTCTCGTGAGGCCTGTGAGTGTCTAGGGTTCTCCTGGGTGCCTGGGGCTGACTGCGGCAGAAATCTGGGGAAGGCTGGAGAGAAGCTGGGAGACGCAGGAGAGTCCCTGAGGGCTGGGAGTGAAGAGGTGAAGGAAATGGGGGAGGGATGCAGTAAGGTCCGTGAGTCGGCAGGTGATTCCTGGGTGTGGGAAGCTGACTCCAGGTGAAATCGGGAGATGGTTGGAGAGTAGCTGAGAGAGACAGAAGAGTCCCTGAGGGCTGGAGGTGACAACATGAGCGAGAATGGGGAGTAAGTCAGTGAAATTGGTGAGTTTGGTGTTGTGTCCTGGGTGCCTGGAACCGACTCCAGCTGGAATCTAGAGAACTTTTGAGAGTAGCTGAAAGAGACACAAGAGTCCCTGTGGGCTGAGGGCAAAGACCTGAGAGAGACCAGGGAGGATCTCAGTGAGGTCTGTGAGTCTGTAGGTGACTCCGGAATGCAGGAGGCTGACTCCCGCTGGAATCTGGGCGTGGCAGGAGAGTAGCTGGGACAGACAGGGGAGTCCCAGGGGGCTGGGGGTGAAGACATGAGAGAGACCGGGGAGTAACTCAGTGAAACTGGTGAGTTTGTAGGTGATCCCTGGGTGCCTGGAACTGACTCCCGCTGAAATCTGGGCGTGGTTGGAGAGTAGCGGGGACACACAGGAGAGTCCCTGAGGGCTGGGGGTGAAGACATGAGAGAGACCGGGGAGTAACTCAGTGAAACTGGTGAGTTTGGTGGTGACTCCGGGGTGCCTGGAACTGACTCCAGCTGACATCTGGGCGTGGCTGGAGAGTAGCTGGGACAGGCAGGAGAGTCCCTGAGGGCTGGTGAAGACATGAGAGAGACTGGAGAGTAATTGAGTGAAACTGGTGAGTTTGGTGGTGATTCCGGGGTGCCTGGAACTGACTCCCGCTGAAATGTGGGCGTGGTTTGAGAGTAGTTGGGACCCACAGGAGAGTCCCTGAGGGCTGGTGAAGACATGAGGGAGACTGGGGAGTAATTGAGTGAAATTGGTGAGTTTGGTGGTGATTCCGGGGTGCCTGGAAGTGACTCCCGCTGAAATGTGGGCGTGGTTGGAGAGTAGCTGGGACAGGCAGGAGAGTCCCTGAGGGATGGTGAAGACATGAGAGAGACTGGGGAGTAACGCAGTGAAATGGGTGAGTTTGGTGGTGATTTCTGGGTGCCTGCAACTGACTCTCGCTGAAATGTGGGCGTGGTTGGAGAGTAGCTGGGACAGACAGGAGAGTCCCTGAGGGATGGTGAAGACATGAGAGAGACTGGGGAGTAACGCAGTGAAATTGGTGAGTTTGGTGGTGATTTCTGGGTGCCTGCAACTGACTCTCGCTGAAATGTGGGCGTGGTTGGAGAGCAGCTGGGACAGACAGGAGAGTCCCTGAGGGTTGGGGATAAAGACGTGCTAGAGACTGGGGAGTAACTCAGTGAAAGTGGTGAGCTTGCTGGTGATCCCTGGGTTGCTGGAACTGACTCCCGCTGAAATGTGGGCGTGGTTGGATAGTAGTTGAGAGAGACAGGAGGGTCCGTAAGGGCTGGGGGTGAAGACGTGAGAGAGACTGGCGAGGATCTCACTGAAGTCTGTGAGTTTGTAGGTGCTTCTGGGGTGTGGGAGACCGACTCCCGCTGAAATCTGGGCGTAGTTGGAGAGTAGCTGGGACAGACAGGAGAGTCATTGACGGCTGGGGGTGAGCTGCTGGATGATGGCAGTAGGAACATATGGTATATTATTGATGAATGAGGTGACTGTGAAGAATCTCCGGAGGAGGACACGGGAGAGCACAATGACATGAGTGATTGTCCTGCTTGGTTAGGAAAGGGAAATGTAACGTTGTGAAATTCTGTTGATGATGGATGTGAGAGTGGTGAAGCCCTGCGGGATGATGTAGAGTACTTCCACATCCCTGGTGGGGAGCTGACCCTTGGGTCTGAGTTTCTGGGAGGGGAGAGGGAGAAGCTGGGTGAGGCGGGCATGAATCCTGAGGCGTCAGGGACGGGGGACCGCTCACAATCTCCCGAAACCTGTGAGTCTCTGGGGGACTCCTGGGTGCATGGGGCTGACTCCCGCAGAAACCTGGGGATGGCTGGAGAGTAAGTGGGAGACACGGGAGAGTCCCTGAGGCCTGGGGTTGAAGAGATGAAAGACATAGGGGAGGAGCGCCGTGAGGCCCGTGAGTTTGTAGGTGATTCCTGGGTGTGGGGGGCTGACTCCAGCTGAAATCTGGGGTTGTTTGGAGAGTAGCTGGGAGACACAAGAGTCTCCCCGAGAGCTGGTTGTGAGCTGCTGGGTGATGGCAGTAAGAACATGTGGTATATTATTGATGAACCTGGTGACTCTAAAGAATCCCCAGAGGAGGACACGGGAGAGCCCAAAGGCTTCATTGATTGCCCATCACGGTGAGGAAAGGGAAATGGGAGCTTGTGGGATTCTGGTGATGACAGAGGTGAGTGTGGTGAAGCCCTAGGGGATGGTGAATGGTAGCTCCGGATCCCTGGTGAGGAGCTTCCTCTTAAGTCTGAGTTTCTGAGAGGGGAGAGGGAGAAGCTGGGTGAGGCTAGCATGGATCTTGGGGAGTCCGGGCTGGGGGACCGTTCATAAGAAGAGGCAGACAAGACCCTACTGTTCTTAGGTGCAGACATGACTAGGAAACCTGTAGCTCCCAGGGACCCCTACCAATTTACTAACCCGCAGAATGAACGAGTGTCTGTGTGTGTGTGTGTGTGTGTGTGTGTGTTTGTGTGTGTGTTGTGAGGTATGTGCTCCTCAAGAAAATGGAAATAAACCAACCAATGAGACAGACAGACAGACAGACAGACAGACAGACAGAGATACACTTACCCAAGTGTTCTGTCCTGTCCTCTGAATCCGCTTCCAGGTCGCAAGACGCTGTAAGCTCCAAGTCCACGCAGAGCCCGCAAAACGCTCCGGCCGCTGCTCCGCTCTGCGAAGATCTGAGTACAGGCCCGCCAGGGTGGGTTTAAATAGCCTCGGGCGCAGCCTAGCAGCGGAAAGGGCGGAGCTTCGCTCCTCCTTTCCATCAGTCACCCCCAACTTTCCCAGGCTACACCTCCTAGGAAACTCTTCTCCTGATTTGATTTCATGCGCCACATTTGGGACAATCTAAGAACTTACAAGTTTTCTTGGCCAAATATATTATGAATTAAATGCACTGAAACACTGAAAACCAACTAGTGGTTCTGTGGTTCTCACCTTGTGGTTTTGACACCAGCAGCGTCCTTGCAACCCTCAAACCCCGGAGATGCACAGATCTGTGTTGTAACAAGCCCTGCCCCTGACCCTGATGCATGGCAGTTTAAGAATTACCCGTGGAAGCGAAAAGACTTTGAAGAAAACGTGGAGATATGCCTTGTATAAACATTCCTTTGCTCTGGAACCACGTAGAGACTTGGGAGCCAGTTGGGTGGAGCATTCGTTGGATGAGGGTGCTCGGGTTAGGAACATCAAGGTGTGGCTCCGGATAATTCAATCACCTAATTAAGTTTCCAGCTATGCTAATCTCTTTTAAAATTCCGTTCATGTAAATTCCTTTACTCAGACTGAGAATGGGAAAGCCTCAACCCCAATTTCCAGGGAGGGTTGAGAGCCTCAGGTTGAGTTGCTCACCAATAGCCTATGGTTTAACCCATCATGCCTATAGAATGAGGTCTCCATAAAAACCCGAAAGGACTGGGTTTAGAGGGCTTCTGGATAACACTTCCTGGAAGGTAGTGCGCCCCTCCCCACATGCCGGGCCCAAAGTCTTTTTTCTGAATTTTTGGCAACATCCGCTATAATAAAATGGTAAATGTAAGTGTTTCCCTGCGTGCTGTGAACTCTTCCAGCAAATTAATGCAACTAAAACTGCGAGTGGTGGAAACCCGATTTATAGCCAGTTGCTAAGAAGCAGAGGGAAAACAACGCTGGGCTTCCCATTGTTAATAGAGTGGGAGGCCAGTCTTGCGGGACTGAGCCCTTTGGAATCTAATGCTGTGTCCCGGTAGATAGCGTCATCCTTGAATTACAAGACACACATAGGTTGAGAATAACTTTTCTAGTCATTTGCTGTATGTCTTATTTACAATATGTAACCAAATTCTTTATCCTGACCTTATGGCACCTGGGTTGAGAACCATGATTTGAACCAAAGTGGGTCCGTCACATTCTGAGTTTGAAACTTTAGTTTGCCGCTAGCCTTTTGTTATTGTGTTTCCGTTTCGTTTCGTTTCGTTTCTAAGTTCTGGGGTATATGTGCAGGATGTGCAGATTTGTTACAAAGGTAAACGTGTGCCATGGTGGTTTGCTGCACCTGTCAACCCATCACCTAGTTATTAAGCCCGGCATGCATTAGCTGTTTTTCCTAATGCTCTGCCTCCCGACAGGCCCCAGTGTGTGTTGTTCCCCTTCCTGTGTCCATGTGATCCCATTTTTCAGCTCCCATGATAAGTGAGAATATGGTGTTTGGTTTTCCTTTCCGGATTACTTTGCTGAGGATAATGACTACACATCACAAGTGTTTTTTTTCTTTTTATTTTAAAAAATAGTATTTTATTGAATAAGATTTACTCGCAGAAAAATAAGCTTTAATCTACAATGAATGCCAGACTCTACAGCAGAAAGTAATTTTCTCAGCTTTCCGCACACAAAGGTTCCTACTAAGTGAAAAAAGCCATAAAATTTCATTCACAAATGTACTACTCTGTCTCAAAACATTTCACATAATCATTCACCGTGCTAATACAATTAGATCAGATATTCAGTCAGGTTAAAGTATCCCTCTAATAACTGTTTTTTAAAGTGCTATCAAAATCCACTCCCCAACAGTCTGCCACTGTTAATGGTGTACAGCATTATTGAATACAATGGAATTGATGAAGCCCATATCCACGGACAAACCGTGACTTATGATGGTTTGATTTATGATTTTTCAATTTTGTGATGGGTATATTGGGATATTAGATGAGTTTTTGAGTTACACAGTGTTTTTGAGTATGTGACCCTGTACTCCAGAAATGGCTGTAGAAAGAAAAACAGGCGTACCTAATTAAAATATACTTAGTGACTCGGGAAAAACCAATAGAGGTTTACAATTGATGGAGAATCATGAATGAGAGACAGCGGTAAATAGTAACAATAACACAATTTTGCGGAAACTGCCGAGGATTTCCCAAAAAAAACGCAGAACGTAGGATGCAGCTAAGGCCTATGAAGCAGAGAGGCCAGAAAGTGTAAGAGAGAAATAGGAGGAAGGAAGGAAGGAAGGAAGGAAGGAAGGAAGGAAGGAAGGAAGGAAGGAAGGAAGGAGAGAAGGAAGGAAGGAGAAAACACCCGGTGTTACTAAAACCAAAAAGAAAGAAAATGGTTTGCCACTGTGGGTATGGCTAGAATGTGGATGAATCTTGAAAATATTGTGCTAAGTGTAAAGTCAGTCACAAAAGCTCACATATGGTGCAATTGTGTTTATGTGAAATGCCCACAATATGGAAATCTATGGATATGGGGTTGATCGCTCTATGTAGTTGTTACCTAGGGCTGAGGGTCAGGGAGGGGGTTTGAGAGAGAATGAGGAGTGACCAATGTTTACAGGGTTTTTCTCTGGTCGGTGGTGATAAAATGTTCTAAAATGGATTGCGAATTAAAATGGAATGTGCACAACCAGAAATACAGTAAAAGCCACTCAATTCATGACTTTTAATGGGGGAATCTTATGTGGCACACTCTCATCGAGACCACGGCAGACATAGTGAAAGAGAAAAAGGTGAGTAAATATCTGAAACGGAGGCAGAAACAGAGAGAATGAATAGCCCTGTGAATGGAAGAGAGAGAGAAAAGGGGAAACGGCCTTACGGACAAATGACAGATCTGCGAGTGGGGCTCACATCAACAGTGCCACTGCCAGGGAGGAGGGTCATGCTAGCCATGTCACCGGTAGTGTCGCCCGCAGGGACGCCGACACGCTGGAGGTTCGTGTCCGCATGGGCTCTGGCAGCCAGGTGGGCCAGCAGGAGGGTCCCGCTGCACAGCTGTGGGGTGAGGATAGCCTGGGTGGTGATATCGGCCAATACAGGGGCCTCTTCTGCTGGCAAGAGTGTGACAGTAGCAAGTAGATGGACAGGCCTGTGTGTGAGGACGGAATGCAGGAGAGGCTCTTCTGCGGCTGGGTGTGGGGCCCGCACCAGAAATGTGGAGAAATGGCCAGGTAACTGCGTCATGTTGGCTAGTAGATTGGCCAGGGCTTCGAACTGAAGGACAATAACGGGGAGTAGCTGTCAGGCCCTGGGAGTGTCTGAGTGTAAGTGGAGATGGGTTTGGGGTCACTGAGGGATAGGTGGGAGCCATCCCTGTATAGATACAGGTCATAGGGAGATAGTCTCGTGAGGCCTGTGAGTGTCTAGGGTTCTCCTGGGTGCCTGGGGCTGACTGCGGCAGAAATCTGGGGAAGGCTGGAGAGAAGCTGGGAGACGCAGGAGAGTCCCTGAGGGCTGGGAGTGAAGAGGTGAAGGAAATGGGGGAGGGATGCAGTAAGGTCCGTGAGTCGGCAGGTGATTCCTGGGTGTGGGAAGCTGACTCCAGGTGAAATCGGGAGATGGTTGGAGAGTAGCTGAGAGAGACAGAAGAGTCCCTGAGGGCTGGAGGTGACAACATGAGCGAGAATGGGGAGTAAGTCAGTGAAATTGGTGAGTTTGGTGTTGTGTCCTGGGTGCCTGGAACCTACTCCAGCTTTAATCTAGAGAACTTTTGAGAGTAGCTGAAAGAGACACAAGAGTCCCTGTGGGCTGAGGGCAAAGACCTGAGAGAGACCAGGGAGGATCTCAGTGAGGTCTGTGAGTCTGTAGGTGACTCCGGAATGCAGGAGGCTGACTCCCGCTGGAATCTGGGCGTGGCAGGAGAGTAGCTGGGACAGACAGGGGAGTCCCAGGGGGCTGGGGGTGAAGACATGAGAGAGACCGGGGAGTAACTCAGTGAAACTGGTGAGTTTGTAGGTGATCCCTGGGTGCCTGGAACTGACTCCCGCTGAAATCTGGGCGTGGTTGGAGAGTAGCGGGGACACACAGGAGAGTCCCTGAGGGCTGGGGGTGAAGACATGAGAGAGACCGGGGAGTAACTCAGTGAAACTGGTGAGTTTGGTGGTGACTCCGGGGTGCCTGGAACTGACTCCAGCTGACATCTGGGCGTGGCTGGAGAGTAGCTGGGACAGGCAGGAGAGTCCCTGAGGGCTGGTGAAGACATGAGAGAGACTGGAGAGTAATTGAGTGAAACTGGTGAGTTTGGTGGTGATTCCGGGGTGCCTGGAACTGACTCCCGCTGAAATGTGGGCGTGGTTTGAGAGTAGTTGGGACCCACAGGAGAGTCCCTGAGGGCTGGTGAAGACATGAGGGAGACTGGGGAGTAATTGAGTGAAATTGGTGAGTTTGGTGGTGATTCCGGGGTGCCTGGAAGTGACTCCCGCTGAAATGTGGGCGTGGTTGGAGAGTAGCTGGGACAGGCAGGAGAGTCCCTGAGGGATGGTGAAGACATGAGAGAGACTGGGGAGTAACGCAGTGAAATTGGTGAGTTTGGTGGTGATTTCTGGGTGCCTGCAACTGACTCTCGCTGAAATGTGGGCGTGGTTGGAGAGTAGCTGGGACAGACAGGAGAGTCCCTGAGGGATGGTGAAGACATGAGAGAGACTGGGGAGTAACGCAGTGAAATTGGTGAGTTTGGTGGTGATTTCTGGGTGCCTGCAACTGACTCTCGCTGAAATGTGGGCGTGGTTGGAGAGCAGCTGGGACAGACAGGAGAGTCCCTGAGGGTTGGGGATAAAGACGTGCTAGAGACTGGGGAGTAACTCAGTGAAAGTGGTGAGCTTGCTGGTGATCCCTGGGTTGCTGGAACTGACTCCCGCTGAAATGTGGGCGTGGTTGGATAGTAGTTGAGAGAGACAGGAGGGTCCGTAAGGGCTGGGGGTGAAGACGTGAGAGAGACTGGCGAGGATCTCACTGAAGTCTGTGAGTTTGTAGGTGCTTCTGGGGTGTGGGAGACCGACTCCCGCTGAAATCTGGGCGTAGTTGGAGAGTAGCTGGGACAGACAGGAGAGTCATTGACGGCTGGGGGTGAGCTGCTGGATGATGGCAGTAGGAACATATGGTATATTATTGATGAATGAGGTGACTGTGAAGAATCTCCGGAGGAGGACACGGGAGAGCACAATGACATGAGTGATTGTCCTGCTTGGTTAGGAAAGGGAAATGTAACGTTGTGAAATTCTGTTGATGATGGATGTGAGAGTGGTGAAGCCCTGCGGGATGATGTAGAGTACTTCCACATCCCTGGTGGGGAGCTGACCCTTGGGTCTGAGTTTCTGGGAGGGGAGAGGGAGAAGCTGGGTGAGGCGGGCATGAATCCTGAGGCGTCAGGGACGGGGGACCGCTCACAATCTCCCGAAACCTGTGAGTCTCTGGGGGACTCCTGGGTGCATGGGGCTGACTCCCGCAGAAACCTGGGGATGGCTGGAGAGTAAGTGGGAGACACGGGAGAGTCCCTGAGGCCTGGGGTTGAAGAGATGAAAGACATAGGGGAGGAGCGCCGTGAGGCCCGTGAGTTTGTAGGTGATTCCTGGGTGTGGGGGGCTGACTCCAGCTGAAATCTGGGGTTGTTTGGAGAGTAGCTGGGAGACACAAGAGTCTCCCCGAGAGCTGGTTGTGAGCTGCTGGGTGATGGCAGTAAGAACATGTGGTATATTATTGATGAACCTGGTGACTCTAAAGAATCCCCAGAGGAGGACACGGGAGAGCCCAAAGGCTTCATTGATTGCCCATCACGGTGAGGAAAGGGAAATGGGAGCTTGTGGGATTCTGGTGATGACAGAGGTGAGTGTGGTGAAGCCCTAGGGGATGGTGAATGGTAGCTCCGGATCCCTGGTGAGGAGCTTCCTCTTAAGTCTGAGTTTCTGAGAGGGGAGAGGGAGAAGCTGGGTGAGGCTAGCATGGATCTTGGGGAGTCCGGGCTGGGGGACCGTTCATAAGAAGAGGCAGACAAGACCCTACTGTTCTTAGGTGCAGACATGACTAGGAAACCTGTAGCTCCCAGGGACCCCTACCAATTTACTAACCCGCAGAATGAACGAGTGTCTGTGTGTGTGTGTGTGTGTGTGTGTGTGTTTGTGTGTGTGTTGTGAGGTATGTGCTCCTCAAGAAAATGGAAATAAACCAACCAATGAGACAGACAGACAGACAGACAGACAGACAGACAGAGATACACTTACCCAAGTGTTCTGTCCTGTCCTCTGAATCCGCTTCCAGGTCGCAAGACGCTGTAAGCTCCAAGTCCACGCAGAGCCCGCAAAACGCTCCGGCCGCTGCTCCGCTCTGCGAAGATCTGAGTACAGGCCCGCCAGGGTGGGTTTAAATAGCCTCGGGCGCAGCCTAGCAGCGGAAAGGGCGGAGCTTCGCTCCTCCTTTCCATCAGTCACCCCCAACTTTCCCAGGCTACACCTCCTAGGAAACTCTTCTCCTGATTTGATTTCATGCGCCACATTTGGGACAATCTAAGAACTTACAAGTTTTCTTGGCCAAATATATTATGAATTAAATGCACTGAAACACTGAAAACCAACTAGTGGTTCTGTGGTTCTCACCTTGTGGTTTTGACACCAGCAGCGTCCTTGCAACCCTCAAACCCCGGAGATGCACAGATCTGTGTTGTAACAAGCCCTGCCCCTGACCCTGATGCATGGCAGTTTAAGAATTACCCGTGGAAGCGAAAAGACTTTGAAGAAAACGTGGAGATATGCCTTGTATAAACATTCCTTTGCTCTGGAACCACGTAGAGACTTGGGAGCCAGTTGGGTGGAGCATTCGTTGGATGAGGGTGCTCGGGTTAGGAACATCAAGGTGTGGCTCCGGATAATTCAATCACCTAATTAAGTTTCCAGCTATGCTAATCTCTTTTAAAATTCCGTTCATGTAAATTCCTTTACTCAGACTGAGAATGGGAAAGCCTCAACCCCAATTTCCAGGGAGGGTTGAGAGCCTCAGGTTGAGTTGCTCACCAATAGCCTATGGTTTAACCCATCATGCCTATAGAATGAGGTCTCCATAAAAACCCGAAAGGACTGGGTTTAGAGGGCTTCTGGATAACACTTCCTGGAAGGTAGTGCGCCCCTCCCCACATGCCGGGCCCAAAGTCTTTTTTCTGAATTTTTGGCAACATCCGCTATAATAAAATGGTAAATGTAAGTGTTTCCCTGCGTGCTGTGAACTCTTCCAGCAAATTAATGCAACTAAAACTGCGAGTGGTGGAAACCCGATTTATAGCCAGTTGCTAAGAAGCAGAGGTAAAACAACGCTGGGCTTCCCATTGTTAATAGAGTGGGAGGCCAGTCTTGCGGGACTGAGCCCTTTGGAATCTAATGCTGTGTCCCGGTAGATAGCGTCATCCTTGAATTACAAGACACACATAGGTTGAGAATAACTTTTCTAGTCATTTGCTGTATGTCTTATTTACAATATGTAACCAAATTCTTTATCCTGACCTTATGGCACCTGGGTTGAGAACCATGATTTGAACCAAAGTGGGTCCGTCACATTCTGAGTTTGAAACTTTAGTTTGCCGCTAGCCTTTTGTTATTGTGTTTCCGTTTCGTTTCGTTTCGTTTCTAAGTTCTGGGGTATATGTGCAGGATGTGCAGATTTGTTACAAAGGTAAACGTGTGCCATGGTGGTTTGCTGCACCTGTCAACCCATCACCTAGTTATTAAGCCCGGCATGCATTAGCTGTTTTTCCTAATGCTCTGCCTCCCGACAGGCCCCAGTGTGTGTTGTTCCCCTTCCTGTGTCCATGTGATCCCATTTTTCAGCTCCCATGATAAGTGAGAATATGGTGTTTGGTTTTCCTTTCCGGATTACTTTGCTGAGGATAATGACTACACATCACAAGTGTTTTTTTTCTTTTTATTTTAAAAAATAGTATTTTATTGAATAAGATTTACTCGCAGAAAAATAAGCTTTAATCTACAATGAATGCCAGACTCTACAGCAGAAAGTAATTTTCTCAGCTTTCCGCACACAAAGGTTCCTACTAAGTGAAAAAAGCCATAAAATTTCATTCACAAATGTACTACTCTGTCTCAAAACATTTCACATAATCATTCACCGTGCTAATACAATTAGATCAGATATTCAGTCAGGTTAAAGTATCCCTCTAATAACTGTTTTTTAAAGTGCTATCAAAATCCACTCCCCAACAGTCTGCCACTGTTAATGGTGTACAGCATTATTGAATACAATGGAATTGATGAAGCCCATATCCACGGACAAACCGTGACTTATGATGGTTTGATTTATGATTTTTCAATTTTGTGATGGGTATATTGGGATATTAGATGAGTTTTTGAGTTACACAGTGTTTTTGAGTATGTGACCCTGTACTCCAGAAATGGCTGTAGAAAGAAAAACAGGCGTACCTAATTAAAATATACTTAGTGACTCGGGAAAAACCAATAGAGGTTTACAATTGATGGAGAATCATGAATGAGAGACAGCGGTAAATAGTAACAATAACACAATTTTGCGGAAACTGCCGAGGATTTCCCAAAAAAAACGCAGAACGTAGGATGCAGCTAAGGCCTATGAAGCAGAGAGGGCAGAAAGTGTAAGAGAGAGATAGGTGGAAGGAAGGAAGGAAGGAAGGAAGGAAGGAAGGAAGGAAGGAAGGAAGGAAGGAAGGAAGGAAGGAAGGAAGGAAGGAGAGAAGGAAGGAAGGAGAAAACACCCGGTGTTACTAAAACCAAAAAGAAAGAAAATGGTTTCCCACTGTGGGTATGGCTAGAATGTGGATGAATCTTGAAAATATTGTGCTAAGTGTAAAGTCAGTCACAAAAGCTCACATATGGTGCAATTGTGTTTATGTGAAATGCCCACAATATGGAAATCTATGGATATGGGGTTGATCGCTCTATGTAGTTGTTACCTAGGGCTGAGGGTCAGGGAGGGGGTTTGAGAGAGAATGAGGAGTGACCAATGTTTACAGGGTTTTTCTCTGGTCGGTGGTGATAAAATGTTCTAAAATGGATTGCGAATTAAAATGGAATGTGCACAACCAGAAATACAGTAAAAGCCACTCAATTCATGACTTTTAATGGGGGAATCTTATGTGGCACACTCTCATCGAGACCACGGCAGACATAGTGAAAGAGAAAAAGGTGAGTAAATATCTGAAACGGAGGCAGAAACAGAGAGAATGAATAGCCCTGTGAATGGAAGAGAGAGAGAAAAGGGGAAACGGCCTTACGGACAAATGACAGATCTGCGAGTGGGGCTCACATCAACAGTGCCACTGCCAGGGAGGAGGGTCATGCTAGCCATGTCACCGGTAGTGTCGCCCGCAGGGACGCCGACACGCTGGAGGTTCGTGTCCGCATGGGCTCTGGCAGCCAGGTGGGCCAGCAGGAGGGTCCCGCTGCACAGCTGTGGGGTGAGGATAGCCTGGGTGGTGATATCGGCCAATACAGGGGCCTCTTCTGCTGGCAAGAGTGTGACAGTAGCAAGTAGATGGACAGGCCTGTGTGTGAGGACGGAATGCAGGAGAGGCTCTTCTGCGGCTGGGTGTGGGGCCCGCACCAGAAATGTGGAGAAATGGCCAGGTAACTGCGTCATGTTGGCTAGTAGATTGGCCAGGGCTTCGAACTGAAGGACAATAACGGGGAGTAGCTGTCAGGCCCTGGGAGTGTCTGAGTGTAAGTGGAGATGGGTTTGGGGTCACTGAGGGATAGGTGGGAGCCATCCCTGTATAGATACAGGTCATAGGGAGATAGTCTCGTGAGGCCTGTGAGTGTCTAGGGTTCTCCTGGGTGCCTGGGGCTGACTGCGGCAGAAATCTGGGGAAGGCTGGAGAGAAGCTGGGAGACGCAGGAGAGTCCCTGAGGGCTGGGAGTGAAGAGGTGAAGGAAATGGGGGAGGGATGCAGTAAGGTCCGTGAGTTGGCAGGTGATTCCTGGGTGTGGGAAGCTGACTCCAGGTGAAATCGGGAGATGGTTGGAGAGTAGCTGAGAGAGACAGAAGAGTCCCTGAGGGCTGGAGGTGACAACATGAGCGAGAATGGGGTGTAAGTCAGTGAAATTGGTGAGTTTGGTGTTGTGTCCTGGGTGCCTGGAACCGACTCCAGCTGGAATCTAGAGAACTTTTGAGAGTAGCTGAAAGAGACACAAGAGTCCCTGTGGGCTGAGGGCAAAGACATGAGAGAGACCAGGGAGGATCTCAGTGAGGTCTGTGAGTCTGTAGGTGACTCCGGAATGCAGGAGGCTGACTCCCGCTGGAATCTGGGCGTGGCAGGAGAGTAGCTGGGACAGACAGGGGAGTCCCAGGGGGCTGGGGGTGAAGACATGAGAGAGACCGGGGAGTAACTCAGTGAAACTGGTGAGATTGTAGGTGATCCCTGGGTGCCTGGAACTGACTCCCGCTGAAATCTGGGCGTGGTTGGAGAGTAGCGGGGACACACAGGAGAGTCCCTGAGGGCTGGGGGTGAAGACATGAGAGAGACCGGGGAGTAACTCAGTGAAACTGGTGAGTTTGGTGGTGACTCCGGGGTGCCTGGAACTGACTCCAGCTGACATCTGGGCGTGGCTGGAGAGTAGCTGGGACAGGCAGGAGAGTCCCTGAGGGCTGGTGAAGACATGAGAGAGACTGGAGAGTAATTGAGTGAAACTGGTGAGTTTGGTGGTGATACCGGGGTGCCTGGAACTGACTCCCGCTGAAATGTGGGCGTGGTTTGAGAGTAGTTGGGACCCACAGGAGAGTCCCTGAGGGCTGGTGAAGACATGAGGGAGACTGGGGAGTAATTGAGTGAAATTGATGAGTTTGGTGGTGATTCCGGGGTGCCTGGAAGTGACTCCCGCTGAAATGTGGGCGTGGTTGGAGAGTAGCTGGGACAGGCAGGAGAGTCCCTGAGGGATGGTGAAGACATGAGAGAGACTGGGGAGTAACGCAGTGAAATTGGTGAGTTTGGTGGTGATTTCTGGGTGCCTGCAACTGACTCTCGCTGAAATGTGGGCGTGGTTGGAGAGTAGCTGGGACAGACAGGAGAGTCCCTGAGGGATGGTGAAGACATGAGAGAGACTGGGGAGTAACGCAGTGAAATTGGTGAGTTTGGTGGTGATTTCTGGGTGCCTGCAACTGACTCTCGCTGAAATGTGGGCGTGGTTGGAGAGCAGCTGGGACAGACAGGAGAGTCCCTGAGGGTTGGGGATAAAGACGTGCTAGAGACTGGGGAGTAACTCAGTGAAAGTGGTGAGCTTGCTGGTGATCCCTGGGTTGCTGGAACTGACTCCCGCTGAAATGTGGGCGTGGTTGGATAGTAGTTGAGAGAGACAGGAGGGTCCGTAAGGGCTGGGGGTGAAGACGTGAGAGAGACTGGCGAGGATCTCACTGAAGTCTGTGAGTTTGTAGGTGCTTCTGGGGTGTGGGAGACCGACTCCCGCTGAATTCTGGGCGTAGTTGGAGAGTAGCTGGGACAGACAGGAGAGTCATTGACGGCTGGGGGTGAGCTGCTGGATGATGGCAGTAGGAACATATGGTATATTATTGATGAATGAGGTGACTGTGAAGAATCTCCGGAGGAGGACACGGGAGAGCACAATGACATGAGTGATTGTCCTGCTTGGTTAGGAAAGGGAAATGTAACGTTGTGAAATTCTGTTGATGAGGGATGTGAGAGTGGTGAAGCCCTGCGGGATGATGTAGAGTACTTCCACATCCCTGGTGGGGAGCTGACCCTTGGGTCTGAGTTTCTGGGAGGGGAGAGGGAGAAGCTGGGTGAGGCGGGCATGAATCCTGAGGCGTCAGGGACGGGGGACCGCTCACAATCTCCCGAAACCTGTGAGTCTCTGGGGGACTCCTGGGTGCATGGGGCTGACTCCCGCAGAAACCTGGGGATGGCTGGAGAGTAAGTGGGAGACACGGGAGAGTCCCTGAGGCCTGGGGTTGAAGAGATGAAAGACATAGGGGAGGAGCGCCGTGAGGCCCGTGAGTTTGTAGGTGATTCCTGGGTGTGGGGGGCTGACTCCAGCTGAAATCTGGGGTTGTTTGGAGAGTAGCTGGGAGACACAAGAGTCTCCCCGAGAGCTGGTTGTGAGCTGCTGGGTGATGGCAGTAAGAACATGTGGTATATTATTGATGAACCTGGTGACTCTAAAGAATCCCCAGAGGAGGACACGGGAGAGCCCAAAGGCTTCATTGATTGCCCATCACGGTGAGGAAAGGGAAATGGGAGCTTGTGGGATTCTGGTGATGACAGAGGTGAGTGTGGTGAAGCCCTAGGGGATGGTGAATGGTAGCTCCGGATCCCTGGTGAGGAGCTTCCTCTTAAGTCTGAGTTTCTGAGAGGGGAGAGGGAGAAGCTGGGTGAGGCTAGCATGGATCTTGGGGAGTCCGGGCTGGGGGACCGTTCATAAGAAGAGGCAGACAAGACCCTACTGTTCTTAGGTGCAGACATGACTAGGAAACCTGTAGCTCCCAGGGACCCCTACCAATTTACTAACCCGCAGAATGAACGAGTGTGTGTGTGTGTGTGTGTGTGTGTGTGTGTTTGTGTGTGTGTTGTGAGGTATGTGCTCCTCAAGAAAATGGAAATAAACCAACCAATGAGACAGACAGACAGACAGACAGACAGACAGACAGAGATACACTTACCCAAGTGTTCTGTCCTGTCCTCTGAATCCGCTTCCAGGTCGCAAGACGCTGTAAGCTCCAAGTCCACGCAGAGCCCGCAAAACGCTCCGGCCGCTGCTCCGCTCTGCGAAGATCTGAGTACAGGCCCGCCAGGGTGGGTTTAAATAGCCTCGGGCGCAGCCTAGCAGCGGAAAGGGCGGAGCTTCGCTCCTCCTTTCCATCAGTCACCCCCAACTTTCCCAGGCTACACCTCCTAGGAAACTCTTCTCCTGATTTGATTTCATGCGCCACATTTGGGACAATCTAAGAACTTACAAGTTTTCTTGGCCAAATATATTATGAATTAAATGCACTGAAACACTGAAAACCAACTAGTGGTTCTGTGGTTCTCACCTTGTGGTTTTGACACCAGCAGCGTCCTTGCAACCCTCAAACCCCGGAGATGCACAGATCTGTGTTGTAACAAGCCCTGCCCCTGACCCTGATGCATGGCAGTTTAAGAATTACACGTGGAAGCGAAAAGACTTTGAAGAAAACGTGGAGATATGCCTTGTATAAACATTCCTTTGCTCTGGAACCACGTAGAGACTTGGGAGCCAGTTGGGTGGAGCATTCGTTGGATGAGGGTGCTCGGGTTAGGAACATCAAGGTGTGGCTCCGGATAATTCAATCACCTAATTAAGTTTCCAGCTATGCTAATCTCTTTTAAAATTCCGTTCATGTAAATTCCTTTACTCAGACTGAGAATGGGAAAGCCTCAACCCCAATTTCCAGGGAGGGTTGAGAGCCTCAGGTTGAGTTGCTCACCAATAGCCTATGGTTTAACTCATCATGCCTATAGAATGAGGTCTCCATAAAAACCCGAAAGGACTGGGTTTAGAGGGCTTCTGGATAACACTTCCTGGAAGGTAGTGCGCCCCTCCCCACATGCCGGGCCCAAAGTCTTTTTTCTGAATTTTTGGCAACATCCGCTATAATAAAATGGTAAATGTAAGTGTTTCCCTGCGTGCTGTGAACTCTTCCAGCAAATTAATGCAACTAAAACTGCGAGTGGTGGAAACCCGATTTATAGCCAGTTGCTAAGAAGCAGAGGTAAAACAACGCTGGGCTTCCCATTGTTAATAGAGTGGGAGGCCAGTCTTGCGGGACTGAGCCCTTTGGAATCTAATGCTGTGTCCCGGTAGATAGCGTCATCCTTGAATTACAAGACACACATAGGTTGAGAATAACTTTTCTAGTCATTTGCTGTATGTCTTATTTACAATATGTAACCAAATTCTTTATCCTGACCTTATGGCACCTGGGTTGAGAACCATGATTTGAACCAAAGTGGGTCCGTCACATTCTGAGTTTGAAACTTTAGTTTGCCGCTAGCCTTTTGTTATTGTGTTTCCGTTTCGTTTCGTTTCGTTTCTAAGTTCTGGGGTATATGTGCAGGATGTGCAGATTTGTTACAAAGGTAAACGTGTGCCATGGTGGTTTGCTGCACCTGTCAACCCATCACCTAGTTATTAAGCCCGGCATGCATTAGCTGTTTTTCCTAATGCTCTGCCTCCCGACAGGCCCCAGTGTGTGTTGTTCCCCTTCCTGTGTCCATGTGATCCCATTTTTCAGCTCCCATGATAAGTGAGAATATGGTGTTTGGTTTTCCTTTCCGGATTACTTTGCTGAGGATAATGACTACACATCACAAGTGTTTTTTTTCTTTTTATTTTAAAAAATAGTATTTTATTGAATAAGATTTACTCGCAGAAAAATAAGCTTTAATCTACAATGAATGCCAGACTCTACAGCAGAAAGTAATTTTCTCAGCTTTCCGCACACAAAGGTTCCTACTAAGTGAAAAAAGCCATAAAATTTCATTCACAAATGTACTACTCTGTCTCAAAACATTTCACATAATCATTCACCGTGCTAATACAATTAGATCAGATATTCAGTCAGGTTAAAGTATCCCTCTAATAACTGTTTTTTAAAGTGCTATCAAAATCCACTCCCCAACAGTCTGCCACTGTTAATGGTGTACAGCATTATTGAATACAATGGAATTGATGAAGCCCATATCCACGGACAAACCGTGACTTATGATGGTTTGATTTATGATTTTTCAATTTTGTGATGGGTATATTGGGATATTAGATGAGTTTTTGAGTTACACAGTGTTTTTGAGTATGTGACCCTGTACTCCAGAAATGGCTGTAGAAAGAAAAACAGGCGTACCTAATTAAAATATACTTAGTGACTCGGGAAAAACCAATAGAGGTTTACAATTGATGGAGAATCATGAATGAGAGACAGCGGTAAATAGTAACAATAACACAATTTTGCGGAAACTGCCGAGGATTTCCCAAAAAAAACGCAGAACGTAGGATGCAGCTAAGGCCTATGAAGCAGAGAGGCCAGAAAGTGTAAGAGAGAAATAGGAGGAAGGAAGGAAGGAAGGAAGGAAGGAAGGAAGGAAGGAAGGAAGGAAGGAAGGAAGGAGAGAAGGAAGGAAGGAGAAAACACCCGGTGTTACTAAAACCAAAAAGAAAGAAAATGGTTTGCCACTGTGGGTATGGCTAGAATGTGGATGAATCTTGAAAATATTGTGCTAAGTGTAAAGTCAGTCACAAAAGCTCACATATGGTGCAATTGTGTTTATGTGAAATGCCCACAATATGGAAATCTATGGATATGGGGTTGATCGCTCTATGTAGTTGTTACCTAGGGCTGAGGGTCAGGGAGGGGGTTTGAGAGAGAATGAGGAGTGACCAATGTTTACAGGGTTTTTCTCTGGTCGGTGGTGATAAAATGTTCTAAAATGGATTGCGAATTAAAATGGAATGTGCACAACCAGAAATACAGTAAAAGCCACTCAATTCATGACTTTTAATGGGGGAATCTTATGTGGCACACTCTCATCGAGACCACGGCAGACATAGTGAAAGAGAAAAAGGTGAGTAAATATCTGAAACGGAGGCAGAAACAGAGAGAATGAATAGCCCTGTGAATGGAAGAGAGAGAGAAAAGGGGAAACGGCCTTACGGACAAATGACAGATCTGCGAGTGGGGCTCACATCAACAGTGCCACTGCCAGGGAGGAGGGTCATGCTAGCCATGTCACCGGTAGTGTCGCCCGCAGGGACGCCGACACGCTGGAGGTTCGTGTCCGCATGGGCTCTGGCAGCCAGGTGGGCCAGCAGGAGGGTCCCGCTGCACAGCTGTGGGGTGAGGATAGCCTGGGTGGTGATATCGGCCAATACAGGGGCCTCTTCTGCTGGCAAGAGTGTGACAGTAGCAAGTAGATGGACAGGCCTGTGTGTGAGGACGGAATGCAGGAGAGGCTCTTCTGCGGCTGGGTGTGGGGCCCGCACCAGAAATGTGGAGAAATGGCCAGGTAACTGCGTCATGTTGGCTAGTAGATTGGCCAGGGCTTCGAACTGAAGGACAATAACGGGGAGTAGCTGTCAGGCCCTGGGAGTGTCTGAGTGTAAGTGGAGATGGGTTTGGGGTCACTGCGGGATAGGTGGGAGCCATCCCTGTATAGATACAGGTCATAGGGAGATAGTCTCGTGAGGCCTGTGAGTGTCTAGGGTTCTCCTGGGTGCCTGCGGCTGACTGCGGCAGAAATCTGGGGAAGGCTGGAGAGAAGCTGGGAGACGCAGGAGAGTCCCTGAGGGCTGGGAGTGAAGAGGTGAAGGAAATGGGGGAGGGATGCAGTAAGGTCCGTGAGTCGGCAGGTGATTCCTGGGTGTGGGAAGCTGACTCCAGGTGAAATCGGGAGATGGTTGGAGAGTAGCTGAGAGAGACAGAAGAGTCCCTGAGGGCTGGAGGTGACAACATGAGCGAGAATGGGGAGTAAGTCAGTGAAATTGGTGAGTTTGGTGTTGTGTCCTGGGTGCCTGGAACCTACTCCAGCTTTAATCTAGAGAACTTTTGAGAGTAGCTGAAAGAGACACAAGAGTCCCTGTGGGCTGAGGGCAAAGACCTGAGAGAGACCAGGGAGGATCTCAGTGAGGTCTGTGAGTCTGTAGGTGACTCCGGAATGCAGGAGGCTGACTCCCGCTGGAATCTGGGCGTGGCAGGAGAGTAGCTGGGACAGACAGGGGAGTCCCAGGGGGCTGGGGGTGAAGACATGAGAGAGACCGGGGAGTAACTCAGTGAAACTGGTGAGTTTGTAGGTGATCCCTGGGTGCCTGGAACTGACTCCCGCTGAAATCTGGGCGTGGTTGGAGAGTAGCGGGGACACACAGGAGAGTCCCTGAGGGCTGGGGGTGAAGACATGAGAGAGACCGGGGAGTAACTCAGTGAAACTGGTGAGTTTGGTGGTGACTCCGGGGTGCCTGGAACTGACTCCAGCTGACATCTGGGCGTGGCTGGAGAGTAGCTGGGACAGGCAGGAGAGTCCCTGAGGGCTGGTGAAGACATGAGAGAGACTGGAGAGTAATTGAGTGAAACTGGTGAGTTTGGTGGTGATTCCGGGGTGCCTGGAACTGACTCCCGCTGAAATGTGGGCGTGGTTTGAGAGTAGTTGGGACCCACAGGAGAGTCCCTGAGGGCTGGTGAAGACATGAGGGAGACTGGGGAGTAATTGAGTGAAATTGATGAGTTTGGTGGTGATTCCGGGGTGCCTGGAAGTGACTCCCGCTGAAATGTGGGCGTGGTTGGAGAGTAGCTGGGACAGGCAGGAGAGTCCCTGAGGGATGGTGAAGACATGAGAGAGACTGGGGAGTAACGCAGTGAAATTGGTGAGTTTGGTGGTGATTTCTGGGTGCCTGCAACTGACTCTCGCTGAAATGTGGGCGTGGTTGGAGAGTAGCTGGGACAGACAGGAGAGTCCCTGAGGGATGGTGAAGACATGAGAGAGACTGGGGAGTAACGCAGTGAAATTGGTGAGTTTGGTGGTGATTTCTGGGTGCCTGCAACTGACTCTCGCTGAAATGTGGGCGTGGTTGGAGAGCAGCTGGGACAGACAGGAGAGTCCCTGAGGGTTGGGGATAAAGACGTGCTAGAGACTGGGGAGTAACTCAGTGAAAGTGGTGAGCTTGCTGGTGATCCCTGGGTTGCTGGAACTGACTCCCGCTGAAATGTGGGCGTGGTTGGATAGTAGTTGAGAGAGACAGGAGGGTCCGTAAGGGCTGGGGGTGAAGACGTGAGAGAGACTGGCGAGGATCTCACTGAAGTCTGTGAGTTTGTAGGTGCTTCTGGGGTGTGGGAGACCGACTCCCGCTGAATTCTGGGCGTAGTTGGAGAGTAGCTGGGACAGACAGGAGAGTCATTGACGGCTGGGGGTGAGCTGCTGGATGATGGCAGTAGGAACATATGGTATATTATTGATGAATGAGGTGACTGTGAAGAATCTCCGGAGGAGGACACGGGAGAGCACAATGACATGAGTGATTGTCCTGCTTGGTTAGGAAAGGGAAATGTAACGTTGTGAAATTCTGTTGATGAGGGATGTGAGAGTGGTGAAGCCCTGCGGGATGATGTAGAGTACTTCCACATCCCTGGTGGGGAGCTGACCCTTGGGTCTGAGTTTCTGGGAGGGGAGAGGGAGAAGCTGGGTGAGGCGGGCATGAATCCTGAGGCGTCAGGGACGGGGGACCGCTCACAATCTCCCGAAACCTGTGAGTCTCTGGGGGACTCCTGGGTGCATGGGGCTGACTCCCGCAGAAACCTGGGGATGGCTGGAGAGTAAGTGGGGACACGGGAGAGTCCCTGAGGCCTGGGGTTGAAGAGATGAAAGACATAGGGGAGGAGCGCCGTGAGGCCCGTGAGTTTGTAGGTGATTCCTGGGTGTGGGGGGCTGACTCCAGCTGAAATCTGGGGTTGTTTGGAGAGTAGCTGGGAGACACAAGAGTCTCCCCGAGAGCTGGTTGTGAGCTGCTGGGTGATGGCAGTAAGAACATGTGGTATATTATTGATGAACCTGGTGACTCTAAAGAATCCCCAGAGGAGGACACGGGAGAGCCCAAAGGCTTCATTGATTGCCCATCACGGTGAGGAAAGGGAAATGGGAGCTTGTGGGATTCTGGTGATGACAGAGGTGAGTGTGGTGAAGCCCTAGGGGATGGTGAATGGTAGCTCCGGATCCCTGGTGAGGAGCTTCCTCTTAAGTCTGAGTTTCTGAGAGGGGAGAGGGAGAAGCTGGGTGAGGCTAGCATGGATCTTGGGGAGTCCGGGCTGGGGGACCGTTCATAAGAAGAGGCAGACAAGACCCTACTGTTCTTAGGTGCAGACATGACTAGGAAACCTGTAGCTCCCAGGGACCCCTACCAATTTACTAACCCGCAGAATGAACGAGTGTGTGTGTGTGTGTGTGTGTGTGTGTGTGTGTTTGTGTGTGTGTTGTGAGGTATGTGCTCCTCAAGAAAATGGAAATAAACCAACCAATGAGACAGACAGACAGACAGACAGACAGACAGACAGAGATACACTTACCCAAGTGTTCTGTCCTGTCCTCTGAATCCGCTTCCAGGTCGCAAGACGCTGTAAGCTCCAAGTCCACGCAGAGCCCGCAAAACGCTCCGGCCGCTGCTCCGCTCTGCGAAGATCTGAGTACAGGCCCGCCAGGGTGGGTTTAAATAGCCTCGGGCGCAGCCTAGCAGCGGAAAGGGCGGAGCTTCGCTCCTCCTTTCCATCAGTCACCCCCAACTTTCCCAGGCTACACCTCCTAGGAAACTCTTCTCCTGATTTGATTTCATGCGCCACATTTGGGACAATCTAAGAACTTACAAGTTTTCTTGGCCAAATATATTATGAATTAAATGCACTGAAACACTGAAAACCAACTAGTGGTTCTGTGGTTCTCACCTTGTGGTTTTGACACCAGCAGCGTCCTTGCAACCCTCAAACCCCGGAGATGCACAGATCTGTGTTGTAACAAGCCCTGCCCCTGACCCTGATGCATGGCAGTTTAAGAATTACACGTGGAAGCGAAAAGACTTTGAAGAAAACGTGGAGATATGCCTTGTATAAACATTCCTTTGCTCTGGAACCACGTAGAGACTTGGGAGCCAGTTGGGTGGAGCATTCGTTGGATGAGGGTGCTCGGGTTAGGAACATCAAGGTGTGGCTCCGGATAATTCAATCACCTAATTAAGTTTCCAGCTATGCTAATCTCTTTTAAAATTCCGTTCATGTAAATTCCTTTACTCAGACTGAGAATGGGAAAGCCTCAACCCCAATTTCCAGGGAGGGTTGAGAGCCTCAGGTTGAGTTGCTCACCAATAGCCTATGGTTTAACTCATCATGCCTATAGAATGAGGTCTCCATAAAAACCCGAAAGGACTGGGTTTAGAGGGCTTCTGGATAACACTTCCTGGAAGGTAGTGCGCCCCTCCCCACATGCCGGGCCCAAAGTCTTTTTTCTGAATTTTTGGCAACATCCGCTATAATAAAATGGTAAATGTAAGTGTTTCCCTGCGTGCTGTGAACTCTTCCAGCAAATTAATGCAACTAAAACTGCGAGTGGTGGAAACCCGATTTATAGCCAGTTGCTAAGAAGCAGAGGTAAAACAACGCTGGGCTTCCCATTGTTAATAGAGTGGGAGGCCAGTCTTGCGGGACTGAGCCCTTTGGAATCTAATGCTGTGTCCCGGTAGATAGCGTCATCCTTGAATTACAAGACACACATAGGTTGAGAATAACTTTTCTAGTCATTTGCTGTATGTCTTATTTACAATATGTAACCAAATTCTTTATCCTGACCTTATGGCACCTGGGTTGAGAACCATGATTTGAACCAAAGTGGGTCCGTCACATTCTGAGTTTGAAACTTTAGTTTGCCGCTAGCCTTTTGTTATTGTGTTTCCGTTTCGTTTCGTTTCGTTTCTAAGTTCTGGGGTATATGTGCAGGATGTGCAGATTTGTTACAAAGGTAAACGTGTGCCATGGTGGTTTGCTGCACCTGTCAACCCATCACCTAGTTATTAAGCCCGGCATGCATTAGCTGTTTTTCCTAATGCTCTGCCTCCCGACAGGCCCCAGTGTGTGTTGTTCCCCTTCCTGTGTCCATGTGATCCCATTTTTCAGCTCCCATGATAAGTGAGAATATGGTGTTTGGTTTTCCTTTCCGGATTACTTTGCTGAGGATAATGACTACACATCACAAGTGTTTTTTTTCTTTTTATTTTAAAAAATAGTATTTTATTGAATAAGATTTACTCGCAGAAAAATAAGCTTTAATCTACAATGAATGCCAGACTCTACAGCAGAAAGTAATTTTCTCAGCTTTCCGCACACAAAGGTTCCTACTAAGTGAAAAAAGCCATAAAATTTCATTCACAAATGTACTACTCTGTCTCAAAACATTTCACATAATCATTCACCGTGCTAATACAATTAGATCAGATATTCAGTCAGGTTAAAGTATCCCTCTAATAACTGTTTTTTAAAGTGCTATCAAAATCCACTCCCCAACAGTCTGCCACTGTTAATGGTGTACAGCATTATTGAATACAATGGAATTGATGAAGCCCATATCCACGGACAAACCGTGACTTATGATGGTTTGATTTATGATTTTTCAATTTTGTGATGGGTATATTGGGATATTAGATGAGTTTTTGAGTTACACAGTGTTTTTGAGTATGTGACCCTGTACTCCAGAAATGGCTGTAGAAAGAAAAACAGGCGTACCTAATTAAAATATACTTAGTGACTCGGGAAAAACCAATAGAGGTTTACAATTGATGGAGAATCATGAATGAGAGACAGCGGTAAATAGTAACAATAACACAATTTTGCGGAAACTGCCGAGGATTTCCCAAAAAAAACGCAGAACGTAGGATGCAGCTAAGGCCTATGAAGCAGAGAGGCCAGAAAGTGTAAGAGAGAAATAGGAGGAAGGAAGGAAGGAAGGAAGGAAGGAAGGAAGGAAGGAAGGAAGGAAGGAAGGAAGGAGAGAAGGAAGGAAGGAGAAAACACCCGGTGTTACTAAAACCAAAAAGAAAGAAAATGGTTTGCCACTGTGGGTATGGCTAGAATGTGGATGAATCTTGAAAATATTGTGCTAAGTGTAAAGTCAGTCACAAAAGCTCACATATGGTGCAATTGTGTTTATGTGAAATGCCCACAATATGGAAATCTATGGATATGGGGTTGATCGCTCTATGTAGTTGTTACCTAGGGCTGAGGGTCAGGGAGGGGGTTTGAGAGAGAATGAGGAGTGACCAATGTTTACAGGGTTTTTCTCTGGTCGGTGGTGATAAAATGTTCTAAAATGGATTGCGAATTAAAATGGAATGTGCACAACCAGAAATACAGTAAAAGCCACTCAATTCATGACTTTTAATGGGGGAATCTTATGTGGCACACTCTCATCGAGACCACGGCAGACATAGTGAAAGAGAAAAAGGTGAGTAAATATCTGAAACGGAGGCAGAAACAGAGAGAATGAATAGCCCTGTGAATGGAAGAGAGAGAGAAAAGGGGAAACGGCCTTACGGACAAATGACAGATCTGCGAGTGGGGCTCACATCAACAGTGCCACTGCCAGGGAGGAGGGTCATGCTAGCCATGTCACCGGTAGTGTCGCCCGCAGGGACGCCGACACGCTGGAGGTTCGTGTCCGCATGGGCTCTGGCAGCCAGGTGGGCCAGCAGGAGGGTCCCGCTGCACAGCTGTGGGGTGAGGATAGCCTGGGTGGTGATATCGGCCAATACAGGGGCCTCTTCTGCTGGCAAGAGTGTGACAGTAGCAAGTAGATGGACAGGCCTGTGTGTGAGGACGGAATGCAGGAGAGGCTCTTCTGCGGCTGGGTGTGGGGCCCGCACCAGAAATGTGGAGAAATGGCCAGGTAACTGCGTCATGTTGGCTAGTAGATTGGCCAGGGCTTCGAACTGAAGGACAATAACGGGGAGTAGCTGTCAGGCCCTGGGAGTGTCTGAGTGTAAGTGGAGATGGGTTTGGGGTCACTGAGGGATAGGTGGGAGCCATCCCTGTATAGATACAGGTCATAGGGAGATAGTCTCGTGAGGCCTGTGAGTGTCTAGGGTTCTCCTGGGTGCCTGGGGCTGACTGCGGCAGAAATCTGGGGAAGGCTGGAGAGAAGCTGGGAGACGCAGGAGAGTCCCTGAGGGCTGGGAGTGAAGAGGTGAAGGAAATGGGGGAGGGATGCAGTAAGGTCCGTGAGTCGGCAGGTGATTCCTGGGTGTGGGAAGCTGACTCCAGGTGAAATCGGGAGATGGTTGGAGAGTAGCTGAGAGAGACAGAAGAGTCCCTGAGGGCTGGAGGTGACAACATGAGCGAGAATGGGGAGTAAGTCAGTGAAATTGGTGAGTTTGGTGTTGTGTCCTGGGTGCCTGGAACCTACTCCAGCTTTAATCTAGAGAACTTTTGAGAGTAGCTGAAAGAGACACAAGAGTCCCTGTGGGCTGAGGGCAAAGACCTGAGAGAGACCAGGGAGGATCTCAGTGAGGTCTGTGAGTCTGTAGGTGACTCCGGAATGCAGGAGGCTGACTCCCGCTGGAATCTGGGCGTGGCAGGAGAGTAGCTGGGACAGACAGGGGAGTCCCAGGGGGCTGGGGGTGAAGACATGAGAGAGACCGGGGAGTAACTCAGTGAAACTGGTGAGTTTGTAGGTGATAACTGGGTGCCTGGAACTGACTCCCGCTGAAATCTGGGCGTGGTTGGAGAGTAGCGGGGACACACAGGAGAGTCCCTGAGGGCTGGGGGTGAAGACATGAGAGAGACCGGGGAGTAACTCAGTGAAACTGGTGAGTTTGGTGGTGACTCCGGGGTGCCTGGAACTGACTCCAGCTGACATCTGGGCGTGGCTGGAGAGTAGCTGGGACAGGCAGGAGAGTCCCTGAGGGCTGGTGAAGACATGAGAGAGACTGGAGAGTAATTGAGTGAAACTGGTGAGTTTGGTGGTGATTCCGGGGTGCCTGGAACTGACTCCCGCTGAAATGTGGGCGTGGTTTGAGAGTAGTTGGGACCCACAGGAGAGTCCCTGAGGGCTGGTGAAGACATGAGGGAGACTGGGGAGTAATTGAGTGAAATTGGTGAGTTTGGTGGTGATTCCGGGGTGCCTGGAAGTGACTCCCGCTGAAATGTGGGCGTGGTTGGAGAGTAGCTGGGACAGGCAGGAGAGTCCCTGAGGGATGGTGAAGACATGAGAGAGACTGGGGAGTAACGCAGTGAAATTGGTGAGTTTGGTGGTGATTTCTGGGTGCCTGCAACTGACTCTCGCTGAAATGTGGGCGTGGTTGGAGAGTAGCTGGGACAGACAGGAGAGTCCCTGAGGGATGGTGAAGACATGAGAGAGACTGGGGAGTAACGCAGTGAAATTGGTGAGTTTGGTGGTGATTTCTGGGTGCCTGCAACTGACTCTCGCTGAAATGTGGGCGTGGTTGGAGAGCAGCTGGGACAGACAGGAGAGTCCCTGAGGGTTGGGGATAAAGACGTGCTAGAGACTGGGGAGTAACTCAGTGAAAGTGGTGAGCTTGCTGGTGATCCCTGGGTTGCTGGAACTGACTCCCGCTGAAATGTGGGCGTGGTTGGATAGTAGTTGAGAGAGACAGGAGGGTCCGTAAGGGCTGGGGGTGAAGACGTGAGAGAGACTGGCGAGGATCTCACTGAAGTCTGTGAGTTTGTAGGTGCTTCTGGGGTGTGGGAGACCGACTCCCGCTGAAATCTGGGCGTAGTTGGAGAGTAGCTGGGACAGACAGGAGAGTCATTGACGGCTGGGGGTGAGCTGCTGGATGATGGCAGTAGGAACATATGGTATATTATTGATGAATGAGGTGACTGTGAAGAATCTCCGGAGGAGGACACGGGAGAGCACAATGACATGAGTGATTGTCCTGCTTGGTTAGGAAAGGGAAATGTAACGTTGTGAAATTCTGTTGATGATGGATGTGAGAGTGGTGAAGCCCTGCGGGATGATGTAGAGTACTTCCACATCCCTGGTGGGGAGCTGACCCTTGGGTCTGAGTTTCTGGGAGGGGAGAGGGAGAAGCTGGGTGAGGCGGGCATGAATCCTGAGGCGTCAGGGACGGGGGACCGCTCACAATCTCCCGAAACCTGTGAGTCTCTGGGGGACTCCTGGGTGCATGGGGCTGACTCCCGCAGAAACCTGGGGATGGCTGGAGAGTAAGTGGGAGACACGGGAGAGTCCCTGAGGCCTGGGGTTGAAGAGATGAAAGACATAGGGGAGGAGCGCCGTGAGGCCCGTGAGTTTGTAGGTGATTCCTGGGTGTGGGGGGCTGACTCCAGCTGAAATCTGGGGTTGTTTGGAGAGTAGCTGGGAGACACAAGAGTCTCCCCGAGAGCTGGTTGTGAGCTGCTGGGTGATGGCAGTAAGAACATGTGGTATATTATTGATGAACCTGGTGACTCTAAAGAATCCCCAGAGGAGGACACGGGAGAGCCCAAAGGCTTCATTGATTGCCCATCACGGTGAGGAAAGGGAAATGGGAGCTTGTGGGATTCTGGTGATGACAGAGGTGAGTGTGGTGAAGCCCTAGGGGATGGTGAATGGTAGCTCCGGATCCCTGGTGAGGAGCTTCCTCTTAAGTCTGAGTTTCTGAGAGGGGAGAGGGAGAAGCTGGGTGAGGCTAGCATGGATCTTGGGGAGTCCGGGCTGGGGGACCGTTCATAAGAAGAGGCAGACAAGACCCTACTGTTCTTAGGTGCAGACATGACTAGGAAACCTGTAGCTCCCAGGGACCCCTACCAATTTACTAACCCGCAGAATGAACGAGTGTGTGTGTGTGTGTGTGTGTGTGTGTGTGTGTTTGTGTGTGTGTTGTGAGGTATGTGCTCCTCAAGAAAATGGAAATAAACCAACCAATGAGACAGACAGACAGACAGACAGACAGACAGACAGAGATACACTTACCCAAGTGTTCTGTCCTGTCCTCTGAATCCGCTTCCAGGTCGCAAGACGCTGTAAGCTCCAAGTCCACGCAGAGCCCGCAAAACGCTCCGGCCGCTGCTCCGCTCTGCGAAGATCTGAGTACAGGCCCGCCAGGGTGGGTTTAAATAGCCTCGGGCGCAGCCTAGCAGCGGAAAGGGCGGAGCTTCGCTCCTCCTTTCCATCAGTCACCCCCAACTTTCCCAGGCTACACCTCCTAGGAAACTCTTCTCCTGATTTGATTTCATGCGCCACATTTGGGACAATCTAAGAACTTACAAGTTTTCTTGGCCAAATATATTATGAATTAAATGCACTGAAACACTGAAAACCAACTAGTGGTTCTGTGGTTCTCACCTTGTGGTTTTGACACCAGCAGCGTCCTTGCAACCCTCAAACCCCGGAGATGCACAGATCTGTGTTGTAACAAGCCCTGCCCCTGACCCTGATGCATGGCAGTTTAAGAATTACCCGTGGAAGCGAAAAGACTTTGAAGAAAACGTGGAGATATGCCTTGTATAAACATTCCTTTGCTCTGGAACCACGTAGAGACTTGGGAGCCAGTTGGGTGGAGCATTCGTTGGATGAGGGTGCTCGGGTTAGGAACATCAAGGTGTGGCTCCGGATAATTCAATCACCTAATTAAGTTTCCAGCTATGCTAATCTCTTTTAAAATTCCGTTCATGTAAATTCCTTTACTCAGACTGAGAATGGGAAAGCCTCAACCCCAATTTCCAGGGAGGGTTGAGAGCCTCAGGTTGAGTTGCTCACCAATAGCCTATGGTTTAACCCATCATGCCTATAGAATGAGGTCTCCATAAAAACCCGAAAGGACTGGGTTTAGAGGGCTTCTGGATAACACTTCCTGGAAGGTAGTGCGCCCCTCCCCACATGCCGGGCCCAAAGTCTTTTTTCTGAATTTTTGGCAACATCCGCTATAATAAAATGGTAAATGTAAGTGTTTCCCTGCGTGCTGTGAACTCTTCCAGCAAATTAATGCAACTAAAACTGCGAGTGGTGGAAACCCGATTTATAGCCAGTTGCTAAGAAGCAGAGGGAAAACAACGCTGGGCTTCCCATTGTTAATAGAGTGGGAGGCCAGTCTTGCGGGACTGAGCCCTTTGGAATCTAATGCTGTGTCCCGGTAGATAGCGTCATCCTTGAATTACAAGACACACATAGGTTGAGAATAACTTTTCTAGTCATTTGCTGTATGTCTTATTTACAATATGTAACCAAATTCTTTATCCTGACCTTATGGCACCTGGGTTGAGAACCATGATTTGAACCAAAGTGGGTCCGTCACATTCTGAGTTTGAAACTTTAGTTTGCCGCTAGCCTTTTGTTATTGTGTTTCCGTTTCGTTTCGTTTCGTTTCTAAGTTCTGGGGTATATGTGCAGGATGTGCAGATTTGTTACAAAGGTAAACGTGTGCCATGGTGGTTTGCTGCACCTGTCAACCCATCACCTAGTTATTAAGCCCGGCATGCATTAGCTGTTTTTCCTAATGCTCTGCCTCCCGACAGGCCCCAGTGTGTGTTGTTCCCCTTCCTGTGTCCATGTGATCCCATTTTTCAGCTCCCATGATAAGTGAGAATATGGTGTTTGGTTTTCCTTTCCGGATTACTTTGCTGAGGATAATGACTACACATCACAAGTGTTTTTTTTCTTTTTATTTTAAAAAATAGTATTTTATTGAATAAGATTTACTCGCAGAAAAATAAGCTTTAATCTACAATGAATGCCAGACTCTACAGCAGAAAGTAATTTTCTCAGCTTTCCGCACACAAAGGTTCCTACTAAGTGAAAAAAGCCATAAAATTTCATTCACAAATGTACTACTCTGTCTCAAAACATTTCACATAATCATTCACCGTGCTAATACAATTAGATCAGATATTCAGTCAGGTTAAAGTATCCCTCTAATAACTGTTTTTTAAAGTGCTATCAAAATCCACTCCCCAACAGTCTGCCACTGTTAATGGTGTACAGCATTATTGAATACAATGGAATTGATGAAGCCCATATCCACGGACAAACCGTGACTTATGATGGTTTGATTTATGATTTTTCAATTTTGTGATGGATATATTGGGATATTAGATGAGTTTTTGAGTTACACAGTGTTTTTGAGTATGTGACCCTGTACTCCAGAAATGGCTGTAGAAAGAAAAACAGGCGTACCTAATTAAAATATACTTAGTGACTCGGGAAAAACCAATAGAGGTTTACAATTGATGGAGAATCATGAATGAGAGACAGCGGTAAATAGTAACAATAACACAATTTTCCGGAAACTGCCGAGGATTTCCCAAAAAAAACGCAGAACGTAGGATGCAGCTAAGGCCTATGAAGCAGAGAGGGCAGAAAGTGTAAGAGAGAAATAGGAGGAAGGAAGGAAGGAAGGAAGGAAGGAAGGAAGGAAGGAAGGAAGGAAGGAGAGAAGGAAGGAAGGAGAAAACACCCGGTGTTACTAAAACCAAAAAGAAAGAAAATGGTTTCCCACTGTGGGTATGGCTAGAATGTGGATGAATCTTGAAAATATTGTGCTAAGTGTAAAGTCAGTCACAAAAGCTCACATATGGTGCAATTGTGTTTATGTGAAATGCCCACAATATGGAAATCTATGGATATGGGGATGATCGCTCTATGTAGTTGTTACCTAGGGCTGAGGGTCAGGGAGGGGGTTTGAGAGAGAATGAGGAGTGACCAATGTTTACAGGGTTTTTCTCTGGTCGGTGGTGATAAAATGTTCTAAAATGGATTGCGAATTAAAATGGAATGTGCACAACCAGAAATACAGTAAAAGCCACTCAATTCATGACTTTTAATGGGGGAATCTTATGTGGCACACTCTCATCGAGACCACGGCAGACATAGTGAAAGAGAAAAAGGTGAGTAAATATCTGAAACGGAGGCAGAAACAGAGAGAATGAATAGCCCTGTGAATGGAAGAGAGAGAGAAAAGGGGAAACGGCCTTACGTACAAATGACAGATCTGCGAGTGGGGCTCACATCAACAGTGCCACTGCCAGGGAGGAGGGTCATGCTAGCCATGTCACCGGTAGTGTCGCCCGCAGGGACGCCGACACGCTGGAGGTTCGTGTCCGCATGGGCTCTGGCAGCCAGGTGGGCCAGCAGGAGGGTCCCGCTGCACAGCTGTGGGGTGAGGATAGCCTGGGTGGTGATATCGGCCAATACAGGGGCCTCTTCTGCTGGCAAGAGTGTGACAGTAGCAAGTAGATGGACAGGCCTGTGTGTGAGGACGGAATGCAGGAGAGGCTCTTCTGCGGCTGGGTGTGGGGCCCGCACCAGAAATGTGGAGAAATGGCCAGGTAACTGCGTCATGTTGGCTAGTAGATTGGCCAGGGCTTCGAACTGAAGGACAATAACGGGGAGTAGCTGTCAGGCCCTGGGAGTGTCTGAGTGTAAGTGGAGATGGGTTTGGGGTCACTGAGGGATAGGTGGGAGCCATCCCTGTATAGATACACGTCATAGGGAGATAGTCTCGTGAGGCCTGTGAGTGTCTAGGGTTCTCCTGGGTGCCTGGGGCTGACTGCGGCAGAAATCTGGGGAAGGCTGGAGAGAAGCTGGGAGACGCAGGAGAGTCCCTGAGGGCTGGGAGTGAAGAGGTGAAGGAAATGGGGGAGGGATGCAGTAAGGTCCGTGAGTCGGCAGGTGATTCCTGGGTGTGGGAAGCTGACTCCAGGTGAAATCGGGAGATGGTTGGAGAGTAGCTGAGAGAGACAGAAGAGTCCCTGAGGGCTGGAGGTGACAACATGAGCGAGAATGGGGAGTAAGTCAGTGAAATTGGTGAGTTTGGTGTTGTGTCCTGGGTGCCTGGAACCGACTCCAGCTGGAATCTAGAGAACTTTTGAGAGTAGCTGAAAGAGAGACAAGAGTCCCTGTGGGCTGAGGGCAAAGACCTGAGAGAGACCAGGGAGGATCTCAGTGAGGTCTGTGAGTCTGTAGGTGACTCCGGAATGCAGGAGGCTGACTCCCGCTGGAATCTGGGCGTGGCAGGAGAGTAGCTGGGACAGACAGGGGAGTCCCAGGGGGCTGGGGGTGAAGACATGAGAGAGACCGGGGAGTAACTCAGTGAAACTGGTGAGTTTGTAGGTGATCCCTGGGTGCCTGGAACTGACTCCCGCTGAAATCTGGGCGTGGTTGGAGAGTAGCGGGGACACACAGGAGAGTCCCTGAGGGCTGGGGGTGAAGACATGAGAGAGACCGGGGAGTAACTCAGTGAAACTGGTGAGTTTGGTGGTGACTCCGGGGTGCCTGGAACTGACTCCAGCTGACATCTGGGCGTGGCTGGAGAGTAGCTGGGACAGGCAGGAGAGTCCCTGAGGGCTGGTGAAGACATGAGAGAGACTGGAGAGTAATTGAGTGAAACTGGTGAGTTTGGTGGTGATTCCGGGGTGCCTGGAACTGACTCCCGCTGAAATGTGGGCGTGGTTTGAGAGTAGTTGGGACCCACAGGAGAGTCCCTGAGGGCTGGTGAAGACATGAGGGAGACTGGGGAGTAATTGAGTGAAATTGGTGAGTTTGGTGGTGATTCCGGGGTGCCTGGAAGTGACTCCCGCTGAAATGTGGGCGTGGTTGGAGAGTAGCTGGGACAGGCAGGAGAGTCCCTGAGGGATGGTGAAGACATGAGAGAGACTGGGGAGTAACGCAGTGAAATTGGTGAGTTTGGTGGTGATTTCTGGGTGCCTGCAACTGACTCTCGCTGAAATGTGGGCGTGGTTGGAGAGTAGCTGGGACAGACAGGAGAGTCCCTGAGGGATGGTGAAGACATGAGAGAGACTGGGGAGTAACGCAGTGAAATTGGTGAGTTTGGTGGTGATTTCTGGGTGCCTGCAACTGACTCTCGCTGAAATGTGGGCGTGGTTGGAGAGCAGCTGGGACAGACAGGAGAGTCCCTGAGGGTTGGGGATAAAGACGTGCTAGAGACTGGGGAGTAACTCAGTGAAAGTGGTGAGCTTGCTGGTGATCCCTGGGTTGCTGGAACTGACTCCCGCTGAAATGTGGGCGTGGTTGGATAGTAGTTGAGAGAGACAGGAGGGTCCGTAAGGGCTGGGGGTGAAGACGTGAGAGAGACTGGCGAGGATCTCACTGAAGTCTGTGAGTTTGTAGGTGCTTCTGGGGTGTGGGAGACCGACTCCCGCTGAAATCTGGGCGTAGTTGGAGAGTAGCTGGGACAGACAGGAGAGTCATTGACGGCTGGGGGTGAGCTGCTGGATGATGGCAGTAGGAACATATGGTATATTATTGATGAATGAGGTGACTGTGAAGAATCTCCGGAGGAGGACACGGGAGAGCACAATGACATGAGTGATTGTCCTGCTTGGTTAGGAAAGGGAAATGTAACGTTGTGAAATTCTGTTGATGATGGATGTGAGAGTGGTGAAGCCCTGCGGGATGATGTAGAGTACTTCCACATCCCTGGTGGGGAGCTGACCCTTGGGTCTGAGTTTCTGGGAGGGGAGAGGGAGAAGCTGGGTGAGGCGGGCATGAATCCTGAGGCGTCAGGGACGGGGGACCGCTCACAATCTCCCGAAACCTGTGAGTCTCTGGGGGACTCCTGGGTGCATGGGGCTGACTCCCGCAGAAACCTGGGGATGGCTGGAGAGTAAGTGGGAGACACGGGAGAGTCCCTGAGGCCTGGGGTTGAAGAGATGAAAGACATAGGGGAGGAGCGCCGTGAGGCCCGTGAGTTTCTAGGTGATTCCTGGGTGTGGGGGGCTGACTCCAGCTGAAATCTGGGGTTGTTTGGAGAGTAGCTGGGAGACACAAGAGTCTCCCCGAGAGCTGGTTGTGAGCTGCTGGGTGATGGCAGTAAGAACATGTGGTATATTATTGATGAACCTGGTGACTCTAAAGAATCCCCAGAGGAGGACACGGGAGAGCCCAAAGGCTTCATTGATTGCCCATCACGGTGAGGAAAGGGAAATGGGAGCTTGTGGGATTCTGGTGATGACAGAGGTGAGTGTGGTGAAGCCCTAGGGGATGGTGAATGGTAGCTCCGGATCCCTGGTGAGGAGCTTCCTCTTAAGTCTGAGTTTCTGAGAGGGGAGAGGGAGAAGCTGGGTGAGGCTAGCATGGATCTTGGGGAGTCCGGGCTGGGGGACCTTTCATAAGAAGAGGCAGACAAGACCCTACTGTTCTTAGGTGCAGACATGACTAGGAAACCTGTAGCTCCCAGGGACCCCTACCAATTTACTAACCCGCAGAATGAACGAGTGTCTGTGTGTGTGTGTGTGTGTGTGTGTGTGTGTGTGTGTGTTGTGAGGTATGTGCTCCTCAAGAAAATGGAAATAAACCAACCAATGAGACAGACAGACAGACAGACAGACAGACAGACAGAGATACACTTACCCAAGTGTTCTGTCCTGTCCTCTGAATCCGCTTCCAGGTCGCAAGACGCTGTAAGCTCCAAGTCCACGCAGAGCCCGCAAAACGCTCCGGCCGCTGCTCCGCTCTGCGAAGATCTGAGTACAGGCCCGCCAGGGTGGGTTTAAATAGCCTCGGGCGCAGCCTAGCAGCGGAAAGGGCGGAGCTTCGCTCCTCCTTTCCATCAGTCACCCCCAACTTTCCCAGGCTACACCTCCTAGGAAACTCTTCTCCTGATTTGATTTCATGCGCCACATTTGGGACAATCTAAGAACTTACAAGTTTTCTTGGCCAAATATATTATGAATTAAATGCACTGAAACACTGAAAACCAACTAGTGGTTCTGTGGTTCTCACCTTGTGGTTTTGACACCAGCAGCGTCCTTGCAACCCTCAAACCCCGGAGATGCACAGATCTGTGTTGTAACAAGCCCTGCCCCTGACCCTGATGCATGGCAGTTTAAGAATTACCCGTGGAAGCGAAAAGACTTTGAAGAAAACGTGGAGATATGCCTTGTATAAACATTCCTTTGCTCTGGAACCACGTAGAGACTTGGGAGCCAGTTGGGTGGAGCATTCGTTGGATGAGGGTGCTCGGGTTAGGAACATCAAGGTGTGGCTCCGGATAATTCAATCACCTAATTAAGTTTCCAGCTATGCTAATCTCTTTTAAAATTCCGTTCATGTAAATTCCTTTACTCAGACTGAGAATGGGAAAGCCTCAACCCCAATTTCCAGGGAGGGTTGAGAGCCTCAGGTTGAGTTGCTCACCAATAGCCTATGGTTTAACCCATCATGCCTATAGAATGAGGTCTCCATAAAAACCCGAAAGGACTGGGTTTAGAGGGCTTCTGGATAACACTTCCTGGAAGGTAGTGCGCCCCTCCCCACATGCCGGGCCCAAAGTCTTTTTTCTGAATTTTTGGCAACATCCGCTATAATAAAATGGTAAATGTAAGTGTTTCCCTGCGTGCTGTGAACTCTTCCAGCAAATTAATGCAACTAAAACTGCGAGTGGTGGAAACCCGATTTATAGCCAGTTGCTAAGAAGCAGAGGGAAAACAACGCTGGGCTTCCCATTGTTAATAGAGTGGGAGGCCAGTCTTGCGGGACTGAGCCCTTTGGAATCTAATGCTGTGTCCCGGTAGATAGCGTCATCCTTGAATTACAAGACACACATAGGTTGAGAATAACTTTTCTAGTCATTTGCTGTATGTCTTATTTACAATATGTAACCAAATTCTTTATCCTGACCTTATGGCACCTGGGTTGAGAACCATGATTTGAACCAAAGTGGGTCCGTCACATTCTGAGTTTGAAACTTTAGTTTGCCGCTAGCCTTTTGTTATTGTGTTTCCGTTTCGTTTCGTTTCGTTTCTAAGTTCTGGGGTATATGTGCAGGATGTGCAGATTTGTTACAAAGGTAAACGTGTGCCATGGTGGTTTGCTGCACCTGTCAACCCATCACCTAGTTATTAAGCCCGGCATGCATTAGCTGTTTTTCCTAATGCTCTGCCTCCCGACAGGCCCCAGTGTGTGTTGTTCCCCTTCCTGTGTCCATGTGATCCCATTTTTCAGCTCCCATGATAAGTGAGAATATGGTGTTTGGTTTTCCTTTCCGGATTACTTTGCTGAGGATAATGACTACACATCACAAGTGTTTTTTTTCTTTTTATTTTAAAAAATAGTATTTTATTGAATAAGATTTACTCGCAGAAAAATAAGCTTTAATCTACAATGAATGCCAGACTCTACAGCAGAAAGTAATTTTCTCAGCTTTCCGCACACAAAGGTTCCTACTAAGTGAAAAAAGCCATAAAATTTCATTCACAAATGTACTACTCTGTCTCAAAACATTTCACATAATCATTCACCGTGCTAATACAATTAGATCAGATATTCAGTCAGGTTAAAGTATCCCTCTAATAACTGTTTTTTAAAGTGCTATCAAAATCCACTCCCCAACAGTCTGCCACTGTTAATGGTGTACAGCATTATTGAATACAATGGAATTGATGAAGCCCATATCCACGGACAAACCGTGACTTATGATGGTTTGATTTATGATTTTTCAATTTTGTGATGGGTATATTGGGATATTAGATGAGTTTTTGAGTTACACAGTGTTTTTGAGTATGTGACCCTGTACTCCAGAAATGGCTGTAGAAAGAAAAACAGGCGTACCTAATTAAAATATACTTAGTGACTCGGGAAAAACCAATAGAGGTTTACAATTGATGGAGAATCATGAATGAGAGACAGCGGTAAATAGTAACAATAACACAATTTTGCGGAAACTGCCGAGGATTTCCCAAAAAAAACGCAGAACGTAGGATGCAGCTAAGGCCTATGAAGCAGAGAGGCCAGAAAGTGTAAGAGAGAAATAGGAGGAAGGAAGGAAGGAAGGAAGGAAGGAAGGAAGGAAGGAAGGAAGGAAGGAAGGAAGGAGAGAAGGAAGGAAGGAGAAAACACCCGGTGTTACTAAAACCAAAAAGAAAGAAAATGGTTTCCCACTGTGGGTATGGCTAGAATGTGGATGAATCTTGAAAATATTGTGCTAAGTGTAAAGTCAGTCACAAAAGCTCACATATGGTGCAATTGTGTTTATGTGAAATGCCCACAATATGGAAATCTATGGATATGGGGTTGATCGCTCTATGTAGTTGTTACCTAGGGCTGAGGGTCAGGGAGGGGGTTTGAGAGAGAATGAGGAGTGACCAATGTTTACAGGGTTTTTCTCTGGTCGGTGGTGATAAAATGTTCTAAAATGGATTGCGAATTAAAATGGAATGTGCACAACCAGAAATACAGTAAAAGCCACTCAATTCATGACTTTTAATGGGGGAATCTTATGTGGCACACTCTCATCGAGACCACGGCAGACATAGTGAAAGAGAAAAAGGTGAGTAAATATCTGAAACGGAGGCAGAAACAGAGAGAATGAATAGCCCTGTGAATGGAAGAGAGAGAGAAAAGGGGAAACGGCCTTACGTACAAATGACAGATCTGCGAGTGGGGCTCACATCAACAGTGCCACTGCCAGGGAGGAGGGTCATGCTAGCCATGTCACCGGTAGTGTCGCCCGCAGGGACGCCGACACGCTGGAGGTTCGTGTCCGCATGGGCTCTGGCAGCCAGGTGGGCCAGCAGGAGGGTCCCGCTGCACAGCTGTGGGGTGAGGATAGCCTGGGTGGTGATATCGGCCAATACAGGGGCCTCTTCTGCTGGCAAGAGTGTGACAGTAGCAAGTAGATGGACAGGCCTGTGTGTGAGGACGGAATGCAGGAGAGGCTCTTCTGCGGCTGGGTGTGGGGCCCGCACCAGAAATGTGGAGAAATGGCCAGGTAACTGCGTCATGTTGGCTAGTAGATTGGCCAGGGCTTCGAACTGAAGGACAATAACGGGGAGTAGCTGTCAGGCCCTGGGAGTGTCTGAGTGTAAGTGGAGATGGGTTTGGGGTCACTGAGGGATAGGTGGGAGCCATCCCTGTATAGATACACGTCATAGGGAGATAGTCTCGTGAGGCCTGTGAGTGTCTAGGGTTCTCCTGGGTGCCTGGGGCTGACTGCGGCAGAAATCTGGGGAAGGCTGGAGAGAAGCTGGGAGACGCAGGAGAGTCCCTGAGGGCTGGGAGTGAAGAGGTGAAGGAAATGGGGGAGGGATGCAGTAAGGTCCGTGAGTCGGCAGGTGATTCCTGGGTGTGGGAAGCTGACTCCAGGTGAAATCGGGAGATGGTTGGAGAGTAGCTGAGAGAGACAGAAGAGTCCCTGAGGGCTGGAGGTGACAACATGAGCGAGAATGGGGAGTAAGTCAGTGAAATTGGTGAGTTTGGTGTTGTGTCCTGGGTGCCTGGAACCGACTCCAACTGGAATCTAGAGAACTTTTGAGAGTAGCTGAAAGAGACACAAGAGTCCCTGTGGGCTGAGGGCAAAGACCTGAGAGAGACCAGGGAGGATCTCAGTGAGGTCTGTGAGTCTGTAGGTGACTCCGGAATGCAGGAGGCTGACTCCCGCTGGAATCTGGGCGTGGCAGGAGAGTAGCTGGGACAGACAGGGGAGTCCCAGGGGGCTGGGGGTGAAGACATGAGAGAGACCGGGGAGTAACTCAGTGAAACTGGTGAGTTTGTAGGTGATAACTGGGTGCCTGGAACTGACTCCCGCTGAAATCTGGGCGTGGTTGGAGAGTAGCGGGGACACACAGGAGAGTCCCTGAGGGCTGGGGGTGAAGACATGAGAGAGACCGGGGAGTAACTCAGTGAAACTGGTGAGTTTGGTGGTGACTCCGGGGTGCCTGGAACTGACTCCAGCTGACATCTGGGCGTGGCTGGAGAGTAGCTGGGACAGGCAGGAGAGTCCCTGAGGGCTGGTGAAGACATGAGAGAGACTGGAGAGTAATTGAGTGAAACTGGTGAGTTTGGTGGTGATTCCGGGGTGCCTGGAACTGACTCCCGCTGAAATGTGGGCGTGGTTTGAGAGTAGTTGGGACCCACAGGAGAGTCCCTGAGGGCTGGTGAAGACATGAGGGAGACTGGGGAGTAATTGAGTGAAATTGGTGAGTTTGGTGGTGATTCCGGGGTGCCTGGAAGTGACTCCCGCTGAAATGTGGGCGTGGTTGGAGAGTAGCTGGGACAGGCAGGAGAGTCCCTGAGGGATGGTGAAGACATGAGAGAGACTGGGGAGTAACGCAGTGAAATTGGTGAGTTTGGTGGTGATTTCTGGGTGCCTGCAACTGACTCTCGCTGAAATGTGGGCGTGGTTGGAGAGTAGCTGGGACAGACAGGAGAGTCCCTGAGGGATGGTGAAGACATGAGAGAGACTGGGGAGTAACGCAGTGAAATTGGTGAGTTTGGTGGTGATTTCTGGGTGCCTGCAACTGACTCTCGCTGAAATGTGGGCGTGGTTGGAGAGCAGCTGGGACAGACAGGAGAGTCCCTGAGGGTTGGGGATAAAGACGTGCTAGAGACTGGGGAGTAACTCAGTGAAAGTGGTGAGCTTGCTGGTGATCCCTGGGTTGCTGGAACTGACTCCCGCTGAAATGTGGGCGTGGTTGGATAGTAGTTGAGAGAGACAGGAGGGTCCGTAAGGGCTGGGGGTGAAGACGTGAGAGAGACTGGCGAGGATCTCACTGAAGTCTGTGAGTTTGTAGGTGCTTCTGGGGTGTGGGAGACCGACTCCCGCTGAAATCTGGGCGTAGTTGGAGAGTAGCTGGGACAGACAGGAGAGTCATTGACGGCTGGGGGTGAGCTGCTGGATGATGGCAGTAGGAACATATGGTATATTATTGATGAATGAGGTGACTGTGAAGAATCTCCGGAGGAGGACACGGGAGAGCACAATGACATGAGTGATTGTCCTGCTTGGTTAGGAAAGGGAAATGTAACGTTGTGAAATTCTGTTGATGATGGATGTGAGAGTGGTGAAGCCCTGCGGGATGATGTAGAGTACTTCCACATCCCTGGTGGGGAGCTGACCCTTGGGTCTGAGTTTCTGGGAGGGGAGAGGGAGAAGCTGGGTGAGGCGGGCATGAATCCTGAGGCGTCAGGGACGGGGGACCGCTCACAATCTCCCGAAACCTGTGAGTCTCTGGGGGACTCCTGGGTGCATGGGGCTGACTCCCGCAGAAACCTGGGGATGGCTGGAGAGTAAGTGGGAGACACGGGAGAGTCCCTGAGGCCTGGGGTTGAAGAGATGAAAGACATAGGGGAGGAGCGCCGTGAGGCCCGTGAGTTTGTAGGTGATTCCTGGGTGTGGGGGGCTGACTCCAGCTGAAATCTGGGGTTGTTTGGAGAGTAGCTGGGAGACACAAGAGTCTCCCCGAGAGCTGGTTGTGAGCTGCTGGGTGATGGCAGTAAGAACATGTGGTATATTATTGATGAACCTGGTGACTCTAAAGAATCCCCAGAGGAGGACACGGGAGAGCCCAAAGGCTTCATTGATTGCCCATCACGGTGAGGAAAGGGAAATGGGAGCTTGTGGGATTCTGGTGATGACAGAGGTGAGTGTGGTGAAGCCCTAGGGGATGGTGAATGGTAGCTCCGGATCCCTGGTGAGGAGCTTCCTCTTAAGTCTGAGTTTCTGAGAGGGGAGAGGGAGAAGCTGGGTGAGGCTAGCATGGATCTTGGGGAGTCCGGGCTGGGGGACCTTTCATAAGAAGAGGCAGACAAGACCCTACTGTTCTTAGGTGCAGACATGACTAGGAAACCTGTAGCTCCCAGGGACCCCTACCAATTTACTAACCCGCAGAATGAACGAGTGTCTGTGTGTGTGTGTGTGTGTGTGTGTGTGTGTGTGTGTGTGTTGTGAGGTATGTGCTCCTCAAGAAAATGGAAATAAACCAACCAATGAGACAGACAGACAGACAGACAGACAGACAGACAGAGATACACTTACCCAAGTGTTCTGTCCTGTCCTCTGAATCCGCTTCCAGGTCGCAAGACGCTGTAAGCTCCAAGTCCACGCAGAGCCCGCAAAACGCTCCGGCCGCTGCTCCGCTCTGCGAAGATCTGAGTACAGGCCCGCCAGGGTGGGTTTAAATAGCCTCGAGCGCAGCCTAGCAGCGGAAAGGGCGGAGCTTCGCTCCTCCTTTCCATCAGTCACCCCCAACTTTCCCAGGCTACACCTCCTAGGAAACTCTTCTCCTGATTTGATTTCATGCGCCACATTTGGGACAATCTAAGAACTTACAAGTTTTCTTGGCCAAATATATTATGAATTAAATGCACTGAAACACTGAAAACCAACTAGTGGTTCTGTGGTTCTCACCTTGTGGTTTTGACACCAGCAGCGTCCTTGCAACCCTCAAACCCCGGAGATGCACAGATCTGTGTTGTAACAAGCCCTGCCCCTGACCCTGATGCATGGCAGTTTAAGAATTACCCGTGGAAGCGAAAAGACTTTGAAGAAAACGTGGAGATATGCCTTGTATAAACATTCCTTTGCTCTGGAACCACGTAGAGACTTGGGAGCCAGTTGGGTGGAGCATTCGTTGGATGAGGGTGCTCGGGTTAGGAACATCAAGGTGTGGCTCCGGATAATTCAATCACCTAATTAAGTTTCCAGCTATGCTAATCTCTTTTAAAATTCCGTTCATGTAAATTCCTTTACTCAGACTGAGAATGGGAAAGCCTCAACCCCAATTTCCAGGGAGGGTTGAGAGCCTCAGGTTGAGTTGCTCACCAATAGCCTATGGTTTAACCCATCATGCCTATAGAATGAGGTCTCCATAAAAACCCGAAAGGACTGGGTTTAGAGGGCTTCTGGATAACACTTCCTGGAAGGTAGTGCGCCCCTCCCCACATGCCGGGCCCAAAGTCTTTTTTCTGAATTTTTGGCAACATCCGCTATAATAAAATGGTAAATGTAAGTGTTTCCCTGCGTGCTGTGAACTCTTCCAGCAAATTAATGCAACTAAAACTGCGAGTGGTGGAAACCCGATTTATAGCCAGTTGCTAAGAAGCAGAGGGAAAACAACGCTGGGCTTCCCATTGTTAATAGAGTGGGAGGCCAGTCTTGCGGGACTGAGCCCTTTGGAATCTAATGCTGTGTCCCGGTAGATAGCGTCATCCTTGAATTACAAGACACACATATGTTGAGAATAACTTTTCTAGTCATTTGCTGTATGTCTTATTTACAATATGTAACCAAATTCTTTATCCTGACCTTATGGCACCTGGGTTGAGAACCATGATTTGAACCAAAGTGGGTCCGTCACATTCTGAGTTTGAAACTTTAGTTTGCCGCTAGCCTTTTGTTATTGTGTTTCCGTTTCGTTTCGTTTCGTTTCTAAGTTCTGGGGTATATGTGCAGGATGTGCAGATTTGTTACAAAGGTAAACGTGTGCCATGGTGGTTTGCTGCACCTGTCAACCCATCACCTAGTTATTAAGCCCGGCATGCATTAGCTGTTTTTCCTAATGCTCTGCCTCCCGACAGGCCCCAGTGTGTGTTGTTCCCCTTCCTGTGTCCATGTGATCCCATTTTTCAGCTCCCATGATAAGTGAGAATATGGTGTTTGGTTTTCCTTTCCGGATTACTTTGCTGAGGATAATGACTACACATCACAAGTGTTTTTTTTCTTTTTATTTTAAAAAATAGTATTTTATTGAATAAGATTTACTCGCAGAAAAATAAGCTTTAATCTACAATGAATGCCAGACTCTACAGCAGAAAGTAATTTTCTCAGCTTTCCGCACACAAAGGTTCCTACTAAGTGAAAAAAGCCATAAAATTTCATTCACAAATGTACTACTCTGTCTCAAAACATTTCACATAATCATTCACCGTGCTAATACAATTAGATCAGATATTCAGTCAGGTTAAAGTATCCCTCTAATAACTGTTTTTTAAAGTGCTATCAAAATCCACTCCCCAACAGTCTGCCACTGTTAATGGTGTACAGCATTATTGAATACAATGGAATTGATGAAGCCCATATCCACGGACAAACCGTGACTTATGATGGTTTGATTTATGATTTTTCAATTTTGTGATGGGTATATTGGGATATTAGATGAGTTTTTGAGTTACACAGTGTTTTTGAGTATGTGACCCTGTACTCCAGAAATGGCTGTAGAAAGAAAAACAGGCGTACCTAATTAAAATATACTTAGTGACTCGGGAAAAACCAATAGAGGTTTACAATTGATGGAGAATCATGAATGAGAGACAGCGGTAAATAGTAACAATAACACAATTTTGCGGAAACTGCCGAGGATTTCCCAAAAAAAACGCAGAACGTAGGATGCAGCTAAGGCCTATGAAGCAGAGAGGCCAGAAAGTGTAAGAGAGAAATAGGAGGAAGGAAGGAAGGAAGGAAGGAAGGAAGGAAGGAAGGAAGGAAGGAAGGAAGGAAGGAGAGAAGGAAGGAAGGAGAAAACACCCGGTGTTACTAAAACCAAAAAGAAAGAAAATGGTTTCCCACTGTGGGTATGGCTAGAATGTGGATGAATCTTGAAAATATTGTGCTAAGTGTAAAGTCAGTCACAAAAGCTCACATACGGTGCAATTGTGTTTATGTGAAATGCCCACAATATGGAAATCTATGGATATGGGATTGATCGCTCTATGTAGTTGTTACCTAGGGCTGAGGGTCAGGGAGGGGGTTTGAGAGAGAATGAGGAGTGACCAATGTTTACAGGGTTTTTCTCTGGTCGGTGGTGATAAAATGTTCTAAAATGGATTGCGAATTAAAATGGAATGTGCACAACCAGAAATACAGTAAAAGCCACTCAATTCATGACTTTTAATGGGGGAATCTTATGTGGCACACTCTCATCGAGACCACGGCAGACATAGTGAAAGAGAAAAAGGTGAGTAAATATCTGAAACGGAGGCAGAAACAGAGAGAATGAATAGCCCTGTGAATGGAAGAGAGAGAGAAAAGGGGAAACGGCCTTACGTACAAATGACAGATCTGCGAGTGGGGCTCACATCAACAGTGCCACTGCCAGGGAGGAGGGTCATGCTAGCCATGTCACCGGTAGTGTCGCCCGCAGGGACGCCGACACGCTGGAGGTTCGTGTCCGCATGGGCTCTGGCAGCCAGGTGGGCCAGCAGGAGGGTCCCGCTGCACAGCTGTGGGGTGAGGATAGCCTGGGTGGTGATATCGGCCAATACAGGGGCCTCTTCTGCTGGCAAGAGTGTGACAGTAGCAAGTAGATGGACAGGCCTGTGTGTGAGGACGGAATGCAGGAGAGGCTCTTCTGCGGCTGGGTGTGGGCCCGCACCAGAAATGTGGAGAAATGGCCAGGTAACTGCGTCATGTTGGCTAGTAGATTGGCCAGGGCTTCGAACTGAAGGACAATAACGGGGAGTAGCTGTCAGGCCCTGGGAGTGTCTGAGTGTAAGTGGAGATGGGTTTGGGGTCACTGAGGGATAGGTGGGAGCCATCCCTGTATAGATACAGGTCATAGGGAGATAGTCTCGTGAGGCCTGTGAGTGTCTAGGGTTCTCCTGGGTGCCTGGGGCTGACTGCGGCAGAAATCTGGGGAAGGCTGGAGAGAAGCTGGGAGACGCAGGAGAGTCCCTGAGGGCTGGGAGTGAAGAGGTGAAGGAAATGGGGGAGGGATGCAGTAAGGTCCGTGAGTCGGCAGGTGATTCCTGGGTGTGGGAAGCTGACTCCAGGTGAAATCGGGAGATGGTTGGAGAGTAGCTGAGAGAGACAGAAGAGTCCCTGAGGGCTGGAGGTGACAACATGAGCGAGAATGGGGAGTAAGTCAGTGAAATTGGTGAGTTTGGTGTTGTGTCCTGGGTGCCTGGAACCGACTCCAGCTGGAATCTAGAGAACTTTTGAGAGTAGCTGAAAGAGACACAAGAGTCCCTGTGGGCTGAGGGCAAAGACCTGAGAGAGACCAGGGAGGATCTCAGTGAGGTCTGTGAGTCTGTAGGTGACTCCGGAATGCAGGAGGCTGACTCCCGCTGGAATCTGGGCGTGGCAGGAGAGTAGCTGGGACAGACAGGGGAGTCCCAGGGGGCTGGGGGTGAAGACATGAGAGAGACCGGGGAGTAACTCAGTGAAACTGGTGAGTTTGTAGGTGATCCCTGGGTGCCTGGAACTGACTCCCGCTGAAATCTGGGCGTGGTTGGACAGTAGCGGGGACACACAGGAGAGTCCCTGAGGGCTGGGGGTGAAGACATGAGAGAGACCGGGGAGTAACTCAGTGAAACTGGTGAGTTTGGTGGTGACTCCGGGGTGCCTGGAACTGACTCCAGCTGACATCTGGGCGTGGCTGGAGAGTAGCTGGGACAGGCAGGAGAGTCCCTGAGGGCTGGTGAAGACATGAGAGAGACTGGAGAGTAATTGAGTGAAACTGGTGAGTTTGGTGGTGATTCCGGGGTGCCTGGAACTGACTCCCGCTGAAATGTGGGCGTGGTTTGAGAGTAGATGGGACCCACAGGAGAGTCCCTGAGGGCTGGTGAAGACATGAGGGAGACTGGGGAGTAATTGAGTGAAATTGGTGAGTTTGGTGGTGATTCCGGGGTGCCTGGAAGTGACTCCCGCTGAAATGTGGGCGTGGTTGGAGAGTAGCTGGGACAGGCAGGAGAGTCCCTGAGGGATGGTGAAGACATGAGAGAGACTGGGGAGTAACGCAGTGAAATTGGTGAGTTTGGTGGTGATTTCTGGGTGCCTGCAACTGACTCTCGCTGAAATGTGGGCGTGGTTGGAGAGTAGCTGGGACAGACAGGAGAGTCCCTGAGGGATGGTGAAGACATGAGAGAGACTGGGGAGTAACGCAGTGAAATTGGTGAGTTTGGTGGTGATTTCTGGGTGCCTGCAACTGACTCTCGCTGAAATGTGGGCGTGGTTGGAGAGCAGCTGGGACAGACAGGAGAGTCCCTGAGGGTTGGGGATAAAGACGTGCTAGAGACTGGGGAGTAACTCAGTGAAAGTGGTGAGCTTGCTGGTGATCCCTGGGTTGCTGGAACTGACTCCCGCTGAAATGTGGGCGTGGTTGGATAGTAGTTGAGAGAGACAGGAGGGTCCGTAAGGGCTGGGGGTGAAGACGTGAGAGAGACTGGCGAGGATCTCACTGAAGTCTGTGAGTTTGTAGGTGCTTCTGGGGTGTGGGAGACCGACTCCCGCTGAAATCTGGGCGTAGTTGGAGAGTAGCTGGGACAGACAGGAGAGTCATTGACGGCTGGGGGTGAGCTGCTGGATGATGGCAGTAGGAACATATGGTATATTATTGATGAATGAGGTGACTGTGAAGAATCTCCGGAGGAGGACACGGGAGAGCACAATGACATGAGTGATTGTCCTGCTTGGTTAGGAAAGGGAAATGTAACGTTGTGAAATTCTGTTGATGATGGATGTGAGAGTGGTGAAGCCCTGCGGGATGATGTAGAGTACTTCCACATCCCTGGTGGGGAGCTGACCCTTGGGTCTGAGTTTCTGGGAGGGGAGAGGGAGAAGCTGGGTGAGGCGGGCATGAATCCTGAGGCGTCAGGGACGGGGGACCGCTCACAATCTCCCGAAACCTGTGAGTCTCTGGGGGACTCCTGGGTGCATGGGGCTGACTCCCGCAGAAACCTGGGGATGGCTGGAGAGTAAGTGGGAGACACGGGAGAGTCCCTGAGGCCTGGGGTTGAAGAGATGAAAGACATAGGGGAGGAGCGCCGTGAGGCCCGTGAGTTTGTAGGTGATTCCTGGGTGTGGGGGGCTGACTCCAGCTGAAATCTGGGGTTGTTTGGAGAGTAGCTGGGAGACACAAGAGTCTCCCCGAGAGCTGGTTGTGAGCTGCTGGGTGATGGCAGTAAGAACATGTGGTATATTATTGATGAACCTGGTGACTCTAAAGAATCCCCAGAGGAGGACACGGGAGAGCCCAAAGGCTTCATTGATTGCCCATCACGGTGAGGAAAGGGAAATGGGAGCTTGTGGGATTCTGGTGATGACAGAGGTGAGTGTGGTGAAGCCCTAGGGGATGGTGAATGGTAGCTCCGGATCCCTGGTGAGGAGCTTCCTCTTAAGTCTGAGTTTCTGAGAGGGGAGAGGGAGAAGCTGGGTGAGGCTAGCATGGATCTTGGGGAGTCCGGGCTGGGGGACCTTTCATAAGAAGAGGCAGACAAGACCCTACTGTTCTTAGGTGCAGACATGACTAGGAAACCTGTAGCTCCCAGGGACCCCTACCAATTTACTAACCCGCAGAATGAACGAGTGTCTGTGTGTGTGTGTGTGTGTGTGTGTGTGTGTGTGTTGTGAGGTATGTGCTCCTCAAGAAAATGGAAATAAACCAACCAATGAGACAGACAGACAGACAGACAGACAGACAGACAGAGATACACTTACCCAAGTGTTCTGTCCTGTCCTCTGAATCCGCTTCCAGGTCGCAAGACGCTGTAAGCTCCAAGTCCACGCAGAGCCCGCAAAACGCTCCGGCCGCTGCTCCGCTCTGCGAAGATCTGAGTACAGGCCCGCCAGGGTGGGTTTAAATAGCCTCGGGCGCAGCCTAGCAGCGGAAAGGGCGGAGCTTCGCTCCTCCTTTCCATCAGTCACCCCCAACTTTCCCAGGCTACACCTCCTAGGAAACTCTTCTCCTGATTTGATTTCACGCGCCACATTTGGGACAATCTAAGACCTTACAAGTTTTCTTGGCCAAATATATTATGAATTAAATGCACTGAAACACTGAAAACCAACTAGTGGTTCTGTGGTTCTCACCTTGTGGTTTTGACACCAGCAGCGTCCTTGCAACCCTCAAACCCCGGAGATGCACAGATCTGTGTTGTAACAAGCCCTGCCCCTGACCCTGATGCATGGCAGTTTAAGAATTACCCGTGGAAGCGAAAAGACTTTGAAGAAAACGTGGAGATATGCCTTGTATAAACATTCCTTTGCTCTGGAACCACGTAGAGACTTGGGAGCCAGTTGGGTGGAGCATTCGTTGGATGAGGGTGCTCGGGTTAGGAACATCAAGGTGTGGCTCCGGATAATTCAATCACCTAATTAAGTTTCCAGCTATGCTAATCTCTTTTAAAATTCCGTTCATGTAAATTCCTTTACTCAGACTGAGAATGGGAAAGCCTCAACCCCAATTTCCAGGGAGGGTTGAGAGCCTCAGGTTGAGTTGCTCACCAATAGCCTATGGTTTAACCCATCATGCCTATAGAATGAGGTCTCCATAAAAACCCGAAAGGACTGGGTTTAGAGGGCTTCTGGATAACACTTCCTGGAAGGTAGTGCGCCCCTCCCCACATGCCGGGCCCAAAGTCTTTTTTCTGAATTTTTGGCAACATCCGCTATAATAAAATGGTAAATGTAAGTGTTTCCCTGCGTGCTGTGAACTCTTCCAGCAAATTAATGCAACTAAAACTGCGAGTGGTGGAAACCCGATTTATAGCCAGTTGCTAAGAAGCAGAGGGAAAACAACGCTGGGCTTCCCATTGTTAATAGAGTGGGAGGCCAGTCTTGCGGGACTGAGCCCTTTGGAATCTAATGCTGTGTCCCGGTAGATAGCGTCATCCTTGAATTACAAGACACACATAGGTTGAGAATAACTTTTCTAGTCATTTGCTGTATGTCTTATTTACAATATGTAACCAAATTCTTTATCCTGACCTTATGGCACCTGGGTTGAGAACCATGATTTGAACCAAAGTGGGTCCGTCACATTCTGAGTTTGAAACTTTAGTTTGCCGCTAGCCTTTTGTTATTGTGTTTCCGTTTCGTTTCGTTTCGTTTCTAAGTTCTGGGGTATATGTGCAGGATGTGCAGATTTGTTACAAAGGTAAACGTGTGCCATGGTGGTTTGCTGCACCTGTCAACCCATCACCTAGTTATTAAGCCCGGCATGCATTAGCTGTTTTTCCTAATGCTCTGCCTCCCGACAGGCCCCAGTGTGTGTTGTTCCCCTTCCTGTGTCCATGTGATCCCATTTTTCAGCTCCCATGATAAGTGAGAATATGGTGTTTGGTTTTCCTTTCCGGATTACTTTGCTGAGGATAATGACTACACATCACAAGTGTTTTTTTTCTTTTTATTTTAAAAAATAGTATTTTATTGAATAAGATTTACTCGCAGAAAAATAAGCTTTAATCTACAATGAATGCCAGACTCTACAGCAGAAAGTAATTTTCTCAGCTTTCCGCACACAAAGGTTCCTACTAAGTGAAAAAAGCCATAAAATTTCATTCACAAATGTACTACTCTGTCTCAAAACATTTCACATAATCATTCACCGTGCTAATACAATTAGATCAGATATTCAGTCAGGTTAAAGTATCCCTCTAATAACTGTTTTTTAAAGTGCTATCAAAATCCACTCCCCAACAGTCTGCCACTGTTAATGGTGTACAGCATTATTGAATACAATGGAATTGATGAAGCCCATATCCACGGACAAACCGTGACTTATGATGGTTTGATTTATGATTTTTCAATTTTGTGATGGGTATATTGGGATATTAGATGAGTTTTTGAGTTACACAGTGTTTTTGAGTATGTGACCCTGTACTCCAGAAATGGCTGTAGAAAGAAAAACAGGCGTACCTAATTAAAATATACTTAGTGACTCGGGAAAAACCAATAGAGGTTTACAATTGATGGAGAATCATGAATGAGAGACAGCGGTAAATAGTAACAATAACACAATTTTGCGGAAACTGCCGAGGATTTCCCAAAAAAAACGCAGAACGTAGGATGCAGCTAAGGCCTATGAAGCAGAGAGGCCAGAAAGTGTAAGAGAGAAATAGGAGGAAGGAAGGAAGGAAGGAAGGAAGGAAGGAAGGAAGGAAGGAAGGAAGGAAGGAAGGAGAGAAGGAAGGAAGGAGAAAACACCCGGTGTTACTAAAACCAAAAAGAAAGAAAATGGTTTCCCACTGTGGGTATGGCTAGAATGTGGATGAATCTTGAAAATATTGTGCTAAGTGTAAAGTCAGTCACAAAAGCTCACATACGGTGCAATTGTGTTTATGTGAAATGCCCACAATATGGAAATCTATGGATATGGGATTGATCGCTCTATGTAGTTGTTACCTAGGGCTGAGGGTCAGGGAGGGGGTTTGAGAGAGAATGAGGAGTGACCAATGTTTACAGGGTTTTTCTCTGGTCGGTGGTGATAAAATGTTCTAAAATGGATTGCGAATTAAAATGGAATGTGCACAACCAGAAATACAGTAAAAGCCACTCAATTCATGACTTTTAATGGGGGAATCTTATGTGGCACACTCTCATCGAGACCACGGCAGACATAGTGAAAGAGAAAAAGGTGAGTAAATATCTGAAACGGAGGCAGAAACAGAGAGAATGAATAGCCCTGTGAATGGAAGAGAGAGAGAAAAGGGGAAACGGCCTTACGTACAAATGACAGATCTGCGAGTGGGGCTCACATCAACAGTGCCACTGCCAGGGAGGAGGGTCATGCTAGCCATGTCACCGGTAGTGTCGCCCGCAGGGACGCCGACACGCTGGAGGTTCGTGTCCGCATGGGCTCTGGCAGCCAGGTGGGCCAGCAGGAGGGTCCCGCTGCACAGCTGTGGGGTGAGGATAGCCTGGGTGGTGATATCGGCCAATACAGGGGCCTCTTCTGCTGGCAAGAGTGTGACAGTAGCAAGTAGATGGACAGGCCTGTGTGTGAGGACGGAATGCAGGAGAGGCTCTTCTGCGGCTGGGTGTGGGGCCCGCACCAGAAATGTGGAGAAATGGCCAGGTAACTGCGTCATGTTGGCTAGTAGATTGGCCAGGGCTTCGAACTGAAGGACAATAACGGGGAGTAGCTGTCAGGCCCTGGGAGTGTCTGAGTGTAAGTGGAGATGGGTTTGGGGTCACTGAGGGATAGGTGGGAGCCATCCCTGTATAGATACAGGTCATAGGGAGATAGTCTCGTGAGGCCTGTGAGTGTCTAGGGTTCTCCTGGGTGCCTGGGGCTGACTGCGGCAGAAATCTGGGGAAGGCTGGAGAGAAGCTGGGAGACGCAGGAGAGTCCCTGAGGGCTGGGAGTGAAGAGGTGAAGGAAATGGGGGAGGGATGCAGTAAGGTCCGTGAGTCGGCAGGTGATTCCTGGGTGTGGGAAGCTGACTCCAGGTGAAATCGGGAGATGGTTGGAGAGTAGCTGAGAGAGACAGAAGAGTCCCTGAGGGCTGGAGGTGACAACATGAGCGAGAATGGGGAGTAAGTCAGTGAAATTGGTGAGTTTGGTGTTGTGTCCTGGGTGCCTGGAACCGACTCCAGCTGGAATCTAGAGAACTTTTGAGAGTAGCTGAAAGAGACACAAGAGTCCCTGTGGGCTGAGGGCAAAGACCTGAGAGAGACCAGGGAGGATCTCAGTGAGGTCTGTGAGTCTGTAGGTGACTCCGGAATGCAGGAGGCTGACTCCCGCTGGAATCTGGGCGTGGCAGGAGAGTAGCTGGGACAGACAGGGGAGTCCCAGGGGGCTGGGGGTGAAGACATGAGAGAGACCGGGGAGTAACTCAGTGAAACTGGTGAGTTTGTAGGTGATCCCTGGGTGCCTGGAACTGACTCCCGCTGAAATCTGGGCGTGGTTGGACAGTAGCGGGGACACACAGGAGAGTCCCTGAGGGCTGGGGGTGAAGACATGAGAGAGACCGGGGAGTAACTCAGTGAAACTGGTGAGTTTGGTGGTGACTCCGGGGTGCCTGGAACTGACTCCAGCTGACATCTGGGCGTGGCTGGAGAGTAGCTGGGACAGGCAGGAGAGTCCCTGAGGGCTGGTGAAGACATGAGAGAGACTGGAGAGTAATTGAGTGAAACTGGTGAGTTTGGTGGTGATTCCGGGGTGCCTGGAACTGACTCCCGCTGAAATGTGGGCGTGGTTTGAGAGTAGATGGGACCCACAGGAGAGTCCCTGAGGGCTGGTGAAGACATGAGGGAGACTGGGGAGTAATTGAGTGAAATTGGTGAGTTTGGTGGTGATTCCGGGGTGCCTGGAAGTGACTCCCGCTGAAATGTGGGCGTGGTTGGAGAGTAGCTGGGACAGGCAGGAGAGTCCCTGAGGGATGGTGAAGACATGAGAGAGACTGGGGAGTAACGCAGTGAAATTGGTGAGTTTGGTGGTGATTTCTGGGTGCCTGCAACTGACTCTCGCTGAAATGTGGGCGTGGTTGGAGAGTAGCTGGGACAGACAGGAGAGTCCCTGAGGGATGGTGAAGACATGAGAGAGACTGGGGAGTAACGCAGTGAAATTGGTGAGTTTGGTGGTGATTTCTGGGTGCCTGCAACTGACTCTCGCTGAAATGTGGGCGTGGTTGGAGAGCAGCTGGGACAGACAGGAGAGTCCCTGAGGGTTGGGGATAAAGACGTGCTAGAGACTGGGGAGTAACTCAGTGAAAGTGGTGAGCTTGCTGGTGATCCCTGGGTTGCTGGAACTGACTCCCGCTGAAATGTGGGCGTGGTTGGATAGTAGTTGAGAGAGACAGGAGGGTCCGTAAGGGCTGGGGGTGAAGACGTGAGAGAGACTGGCGAGGATCTCACTGAAGTCTGTGAGTTTGTAGGTGCTTCTGGGGTGTGGGAGACCGACTCCCGCTGAAATCTGGGCGTAGTTGGAGAGTAGCTGGGACAGACAGGAGAGTCATTGACGGCTGGGGGTGAGCTGCTGGATGATGGCAGTAGGAACATATGGTATATTATTGATGAATGAGGTGACTGTGAAGAATCTCCGGAGGAGGACACGGGAGAGCACAATGACATGAGTGATTGTCCTGCTTGGTTAGGAAAGGGAAATGTAACGTTGTGAAATTCTGTTGATGATGGATGTGAGAGTGGTGAAGCCCTGCGGGATGATGTAGAGTACTTCCACATCCCTGGTGGGGAGCTGACCCTTGGGTCTGAGTTTCTGGGAGGGGAGAGGGAGAAGCTGGGTGAGGCGGGCATGAATCCTGAGGCGTCAGGGACGGGGGACCGCTCACAATCTCCCGAAACCTGTGAGTCTCTGGGGGACTCCTGGGTGCATGGGGCTGACTCCCGCAGAAACCTGGGGATGGCTGGAGAGTAAGTGGGAGACACGGGAGAGTCCCTGAGGCCTGGGGTTGAAGAGATGAAAGACATAGGGGAGGAGCGCCGTGAGGCCCGTGAGTTTGTAGGTGATTCCTGGGTGTGGGGGGCTGACTCCAGCTGAAATCTGGGGTTGTTTGGAGAGTAGCTGGGAGACACAAGAGTCTCCCCGAGAGCTGGTTGTGAGCTGCTGGGTGATGGCAGTAAGAACATGTGGTATATTATTGATGAACCTGGTGACTCTAAAGAATCCCCAGAGGAGGACACGGGAGAGCCCAAAGGCTTCATTGATTGCCCATCACGGTGAGGAAAGGGAAATGGGAGCTTGTGGGATTCTGGTGATGACAGAGGTGAGTGTGGTGAAGCCCTAGGGGATGGTGAATGGTAGCTCCGGATCCCTGGTGAGGAGCTTCCTCTTAAGTCTGAGTTTCTGAGAGGGGAGAGGGAGAAGCTGGGTGAGGCTAGCATGGATCTTGGGGAGTCCGGGCTGGGGGACCTTTCATAAGAAGAGGCAGACAAGACCCTACTGTTCTTAGGTGCAGACATGACTAGGAAACCTGTAGCTCCCAGGGACCCCTACCAATTTACTAACCCGCAGAATGAACGAGTGTCTGTGTGTGTGTGTGTGTGTGTGTGTGTGTGTGTGTGTTGTGAGGTATGTGCTCCTCAAGAAAATGGAAATAAACCAACCAATGAGACAGACAGACAGACAGACAGACAGACAGACAGAGATACACTTACCCAAGTGTTCTGTCCTGTCCTCTGAATCCGCTTCCAGGTCGCAAGACGCTGTAAGCTCCAAGTCCACGCAGAGCCCGCAAAACGCTCCGGCCGCTGCTCCGCTCTGCGAAGATCTGAGTACAGGCCCGCCAGGGTGGGTTTAAATAGCCTCGGGCGCAGCCTAGCAGCGGAAAGGGCGGAGCTTCGCTCCTCCTTTCCATCAGTCACCCCCAACTTTCCCAGGCTACACCTCCTAGGAAACTCTTCTCCTGATTTGATTTCACGCGCCACATTTGGGACAATCTAAGACCTTACAAGTTTTCTTGGCCAAATATATTATGAATTAAATGCACTGAAACACTGAAAACCAACTAGTGGTTCTGTGGTTCTCACCTTGTGGTTTTGACACCAGCAGCGTCCTTGCAACCCTCAAACCCCGGAGATGCACAGATCTGTGTTGTAACAAGCCCTGCCCCTGACCCTGATGCATGGCAGTTTAAGAATTACCCGTGGAAGCGAAAAGACTTTGAAGAAAACGTGGAGATATGCCTTGTATAAACATTCCTTTGCTCTGGAACCACGTAGAGACTTGGGAGCCAGTTGGGTGGAGCATTCGTTGGATGAGGGTGCTCGGGTTAGGAACATCAAGGTGTGGCTCCGGATAATTCAATCACCTAATTAAGTTTCCAGCTATGCTAATCTCTTTTAAAATTCCGTTCATGTAAATTCCTTTACTCAGACTGAGAATGGGAAAGCCTCAACCCCAATTTCCAGGGAGGGTTGAGAGCCTCAGGTTGAGTTGCTCACCAATAGCCTATGGTTTAACCCATCATGCCTATAGAATGAGGTCTCCATAAAAACCCGAAAGGACTGGGTTTAGAGGGCTTCTGGATAACACTTCCTGGAAGGTAGTGCGCCCCTCCCCACATGCCGGGCCCAAAGTCTTTTTTCTGAATTTTTGGCAACATCCGCTATAATAAAATGGTAAATGTAAGTGTTTCCCTGCGTGCTGTGAACTCTTCCAGCAAATTAATGCAACTAAAACTGCGAGTGGTGGAAACCCGATTTATAGCCAGTTGCTAAGAAGCAGAGGGAAAACAACGCTGGGCTTCCCATTGTTAATAGAGTGGGAGGCCAGTCTTGCGGGACTGAGCCCTTTGGAATCTAATGCTGTGTCCCGGTAGATAGCGTCATCCTTGAATTACAAGACACACATAGGTTGAGAATAACTTTTCTAGTCATTTGCTGTATGTCTTATTTACAATATGTAATCAAATTCTTTATCCTGACCTTATGGCACCTGGGTTGAGAACCATGATTTGAACCAAAGTGGGTCCGTCACATTCTGAGTTTGAAACTTTAGTTTGCCGCTAGCCTTTTGTTATTGTGTTTCCGTTTCGTTTCGTTTCGTTTCTAAGTTCTGGGGTATATGTGCAGGATGTGCAGATTTGTTACAAAAGTAAACGTGTGCCATGGTGGTTTGCTGCACCTGTCAACCCATCACCTAGTTATTAAGCCCGGCATGCATTAGCTGTTTTTCCTAATGCTCTGCCTCCCGACAGGCCCCAGTGTGTGTTGTTCCCCTTCCTGTGTCCATGTGATCCCATTTTTCAGCTCCCATGATAAGTGAGAATATGGTGTTTGGTTTTCCTTTCCGGATTACTTTGCTGAGGATAATGACTACACATCACAAGTGTTTTTTTTTCTTTTTATTTTAAAAAATAGTATTTTATTGAATAAGATTTACTCGCAGAAAAATAAGCTTTAATCTACAATGAATGCCAGACTCTACAGCAGAAAGTAATTTTCTCAGCTTTCCGCACACAAAGGTTCCTACTAAGTGAAAAAAGCCATAAAATTTCATTCACAAATGTACTACTCTGTCTCAAAACATTTCACATAATCATTCACCGTGCTAATACAATTAGATCAGATATTCAGTCAGGTTAAAGTATCCCTCTAATAACTGTTTTTTAAAGTGCTATCAAAATCCACTCCCCAACAGTCTGCCACTGTTAATGGTGTACAGCATTATTGAATACAATGGAATTGATGAAGCCCATATCCACGGACAAACCGTGACTTATGATGGTTTGATTTATGATTTTTCAATTTTGTGATGGGTATATTGGGATATTAGATGAGTTTTTGAGTTACACAGTGTTTTTGAGTATGTGACCCTGTACTCCAGAAATGGCTGTAGAAAGAAAAACAGGCGTACCTAATTAAAATATACTTAGTGACTCGGGAAAAACCAATAGAGGTTTACAATTGATGGAGAATCATGAATGAGAGACAGCGGTAAATAGTAACAATAACACAATTTTGCGGAAACTGCCGAGGATTTCCCAAAAAAAACGCAGAACGTAGGATGCAGCTAAGGCCTATGAAGCAGAGAGGGCAGAAAGTGTAAGAGAGAGATAGGTGGAAGGAAGGAAGGAAGGAAGGAAGGAAGGAAGGAAGGAAGGAAGGAAGGAAGGAAGGAAGGAAGGAGAGAAGGAAGGAAGGAGAAAACACCCGGTGTTACTAAAACCAAAAAGAAAGAAAATGGTTTCCCACTGTGGGTATGGCTAGAATGTGGATGAATCTTGAAAATATTGTGCTAAGTGTAAAGTCAGTCACAAAAGCTCACATATGGTGCAATTGTGTTTATATGAAATGCCCACAATATGGAAATCTATGGATATGGGGTTGATCGCTCTATGTAGTTGTTACCTAGGGCTGAGGGTCAGGGAGGGGGTTTGAGAGAGAATGAGGAGTGACCAATGTTTACAGGGTTTTTCTCTGGTCGGTGGTGATAAAATGTTCTAAAATGGATTGCGAATTAAAATGGAATGTGCACAACCAGAAATACAGTAAAAGCCACTCAATTCATGACTTTTAATGGGGGAATCTTATGTGGCACACTCTCATCGAGACCACGGCAGACATAGTGAAAGAGAAAAAGGTGAGTAAATATCTGAAACGGAGGCAGAAACAGAGAGAATGAATAGCCCTGTGAATGGAAGAGAGAGAGAAAAGGGGAAACGGCCTTACGTACAAATGACAGATCTGCGAGTGGGGCTCACATCAACAGTGTCACTGCCAGGGAGGAGGGTCATGCTAGCCATGTCACCGGTAGTGTCGCCCGCAGGGACGCCGACACGCTGGAGGTTCGTGTCCGCATGGGCTCTGGCAGCCAGGTGGGCCAGCAGGAGGGTCCCGCTGCACAGCTGTGGGGTGAGGATAGCCTGGGTGGTGATATCGGCCAATACAGGGGCCTCTTCTGCTGGCAAGAGTGTGACAGTAGCAAGCAGATGGACAGGCCTGTGTGTGAGGACGGAATGCAGGAGAGGCTCTTCTGCGGCTGGGTGTGGGGCCCGCACCAGAAATGTGGAGAAATGGCCAGGTAACTGCGTCAGGTTGGCTAGTAGATTGTCCAGGGATTCGAACTGAAGGACAATAACGGGGAGTAGCTGTCAGGCCCTGGGAGTGTCTGAGTGTAAGTGGAGATGGGTTTGGGGTCACTGAGGGATAGGTGGGAGCCATCCCTGTATAGATACAGGTCATAGGGAGATAGTCTCGTGAGGCCTGTTAGTGTCTAGGGTTCTCCTGGGTGCCTGGGGCTGACTGCGGCAGAAATCTGGGGAAGGCTGGAGAGAAGCTGGGAGACACAGGAGAGTCCCTGAAGGCTGGGTGTGAAGAGGTGAAAGAAATGGGGGAGGGTTGCAGTAAGGTCCGTGTGTCGGCAGGTGATTCCTGGGTGTGGGACGCTGACTCCAGGTGAAATCGAGAGATGGTTGGAGAGTAGCTGAGAGAGACAGAAGAGTCCCTGATTGCTGGGGGTGACAACATGAGCGAGAATGGGGAGTAAGTCAGTGAAATTGGTGAGTTTGGTGGTGTGTCCTGGGTGCCTGGAACCGACTCCAGCTGGAATCTAGGGAAGTTTTGAGAGTAGCTGAAAGAGACACAAGAGTCCCTGTGGGCTGAGGGCAAAGACCTGAGGGAGACCAGGGAGGATCTCAGTGAGGTCTGTGAGTCTGTAGGTGACTCCGGAGTGTAGGAGGCTGACTCCCGCTGGAATCTGGGCGTGGCAGGAGAGTAGCTGGGACAGACAGGGGAGTCCCAGGGGGCTGGGGGTGAAGACATGAGAGAGACAGGGGAGTAACTCAGTGATCTGGTGAGTTTGTAGGTGATCCCTGGGTGCCTGGAACTGACTCCCGCTGAAATCTGGGCGTGGTTGGAGAGAAGCGGGGACACACAGGAAAGTCCCTGAGGGCTGGGGGTGAAGACATGAGAGAGACCGGGAGTAACTCATTGAAACTGGTGAGTTTGGTGGTGACTCCGGGGTGCCTGGAACTGACTCCAGCTGACATCTGGGCGTGGCTGGAGAGTAGCTGGGACAGGCAGGAGAGTCCCTGAGGGCTGGTGAAGACATGAGAGAGACTGGAGAGTAATTGAGTGAAACTGGTGAGTTTGGTGGTGATTCCGGGGTGCCTGGAACTGACTCCCGCTGAAATGTGGGCGTGGTTTGAGAGTAGTTGGGACCCACAGGAGAGTCCCTGAGGGCTGGTGAAGACATGAGGGAGACTGGGGAGTAATTGTGTGAAATTGGTGAGTTCTTTGGTGATTCCGGGGTGCCTGGAAGTGACTCCCGCTGAAATGTGGGCGTGGTTGGAGAGTAGCTGGGACAGGCAGGAGAGTCCCTGAGGGATGGTGAAGACATGAGAGAGACAGGGGAGTAACGCAGTGAAATTTGTGAGTTTGGTGGTGACTTCTGGGTGCTTGCAACTGACTCTCGCTGAAATGTGGGCGTGGTTGGAGAGTAGCTGGGACAGACAGGAGAGTCCCTGAGGGTTGGGGTAAAGACGTGCTAGAGACTGGGGAGTAACTCAGTGAAAGTGGTGAGCTTGGTGGTGATCCCTGGGTTCCTGGAACTGACTCCTGCCGAAATTTGGGCGTGGTTGGATAGTAGTTGAGAGAGACAGGAGGGTCCGTAAGGGCTGGGGGTGAAGACGTGAGAGAGACTGGCGAGGATCTCACTGAAGTCTGTGAGTTTGTAGGTGCTTCTGGGGTGTGGGAGACCGACTCCCGCTGAAATCTGGGCCTAGTTGGAGAGTAGCTGGGACAGACAGGAGAGCCATTGACGGCTGGGGGTGAGCTGCTGGATGATGGCAGTAGGAACATATGGTATATTATTGATGAATGAGGTGACTGTGAAGAATCTCCGGAGGAGGACACGGGAGAGCACAATGACATGAGTGATTGTCCTGCTTGGTTAGGAAAGGGAAATGTAACGTTGTGAAAGTCTGTTGATGATGGATGTGAGAGTGGTGAAGCCCTGCGGGATGATGTAGAGTACTTCCACATCCCTGGTGAGGAGCTGCCCCTTGGGTCTGAGTTTCTGGGAGGGGAGAGGGAGAAGCTGGGTGAGGCGGGCATGAATCCTGAGGCGTCAGGGACGGGGGACCGCTCACAATCTCCCGAAACCCGTGAGTCTCTGGGGGACTCCTGGGTGCATGGGGCTGACTCCCGCAGAAACCTGGGGATGGCTGGAGAGTAAGTGGGAGACACGGGAGAGTCCCTGAGCCCTGGGGTTGAAGAGATGAAAGACAGAGAGGAGGAGCACCGTGAGGCCCGTGAGTTTGTAGGTGATTCCTGGGTGTGGGGGGCTGACTCCAGCTGAAATCTGGGGTTGTTTGGGGAGTAGCTGCGAGACACAGTAGTCTCCCCGAGAGCTGGTTGTGAGCTGCTGGGTGATGGCAGTAAGAACATGTGGTATATTATTGATGAACCTGGTGACTCTAAAGAATCCCCAGAGGAGGACACGGGAGAGCCCAAAGGCTTCATTGATTGCCCATCACGGTGAGGAAAGGGAAATGGGAGCTTGTCGGATTCTGGTGATGACAGAGGTGAGTGTGGTGAAGCCCTAGGGGATGGTGAATGGTAGCTCCGGATCCCTGGTGAGGAGCTTCCTCTTACCTCTGAGTTTCTGAGAGGGGAGAGGGAGAAGCTGGGTGAGGCTAGCATGGATCTTGGGGAGTCCGGGCTGGGGGACCGTTCATCAGAAGAGCCAGACAAGACCCTACTGTTCTTAGGTGCAGACATGACTAGGAAACCTGTAGCTCCCAGGGGCCCCTACCAATTTTCTAACCCGCAGAATGAACGAGTGTTTGTGTGTGTGTGTGTGTGTGTGTGTGTGTGTGTGTGTGTGTGTGTGTGTTGTGAGGTATGTGCTCCTCAAGAAAATGGAAATAAACCAACCAATGAGACAGACAGACCGACAGACAGACAGACAGAGATACACTTACCCAAGTGTTCTGTCCTGTCCTCTGAATCCGCTTCCAAGTCGCAAGACGCTGTAAGCTCCAAGTCCACGCAGAGACCGCAAAACGCTCCGGCGGCTGCTCTGCTCTGTGAAGATCTGAGTACAGGCCCGCCAGGGTGGGTTTAAATAGCCTCGGGCGCAGCCTAGCAGCGGAAATGGGGGAGCTTCACTCCTCCTTTCCATCCGTCACCCGCAACTTTCCGAGGCTACACCTCCTAGGAAACTCTTCTCCTGATTTCATTTCATGCGCCACATTTGGGACCATCTAAGAACTTACAAGTTTTCTTGGCCAAATATATTACGAATTAAATGCACTGAAACACTGAAAACCAACTAGTGGTTCTGTGGTTCTCACCTTGTGGTTTTGATACCAGCAGTATCCTTGCAACCCTGAAACCCCGGAGATCCACAGATCTGTGTTTTAACAATCCCTCTCCCTAACCCTGATGCATGGCAGCTTAAGAATTACCCTTATAAGTGAAAAGGCTTTGAAGAAAAATTGGAGATATACATTGTATAAACATTCTTGTACTCTGGATCTCCTTAGAGACTCCGGTGCCAGTTGGGTGGAGCATTCATTGGATGAGTGTCCTCGGGTTAGGAGTATCAAAGTGTGGCTCCTGATAATTCAATCATCTATTTAAGTTTTCAGTTATGGTAATTTGTTTTAAAATTCAGTTTGTGTAAATTCTTTTACTCAGGCTGAGAATGGCAATTCCTCAACCCCAATTTCCAGGTAAGGTTGAGATCCTCAGCGTGAGTTGTTCACCAATAGCCTATGGTTTAACTCTTGATGCCTGTATAATGAAATCTCCATCATAACTGAAAAGGACTGGCTTTTGAGAGCTTCTAGGTAAAACTTCCTGAAATGTAGTGCGCCCCTCCTCCCATGCCGAGCCCCATGAATCATTTTCTGAATTTTTTGCCATATTCGCTATAATAAAATGGTAAATGTAAGTGTTTTCCTGCTTGCTGTCAGGTGTTCTAGGAAATTAATGCAGCTAAATCAGGAGTGGTGGAAACCTGATTTATAGCCTCTTGGTCGGAAGCACAGGGAAAACAACCTAGGACTTGCCGGTTGTATCAGATTGGGTGGCCAGTCTTGTGGAACCGAGCCCTGTGGAATCTAACGCTATGTCCAGGTAGATAGCCTCATAATTGAATTAGAAGACACCCAACTGATGTCGAGAGCAGAATGCATTGTGTGCTTGACTGACCGAGAGAAATCCCCAGACCTGTTGACACAGAAATCTTCTTTGTTAATTGTTGTGATATGAGAGTGGAGGAAATACAGTTTTTGTTTTCTTCACTCAGCCTAAAATGTAAACGGGTCTATTTTCTCACACTATTGAGGTTCACTTGATTTACAATAAAAATGTTTAATCTTTGATATATAAAAAGGATGTTGGTTTTCATTTTATTGCTAAGAATCAAGGTGGTCATAGTTGATGTCTTTTACTAATTTTTCTTTTCACTGCCTTGTCGTGTCTTTCACCCACTTTTTAGTTATTTAATTTTTAATTTAAAAAAATCTTTTATGCCGGGAGCACTGGCTCGCACCTGCAATCCCAGCACTTTGGGAAGCCTAGACAGGCGGATCACGAGGTCAAGATATCGAGACCATCCTGGCCAACACTGCGAAACCCCGTCTCTACTAAAAATTCAAAAATTACCTGCGTGGTAGCTGGCGCCTGTTGTCCCAGGTACTCAAGTGGCTGAGGCAGAAGAATCGCTTGAACCTGGTAGGCAGAGGTTGGAGGGAGCCGAGATGGCGGTATTGCACTCCAGCCTGGCTACAAAGCTAGACTCCGTCTCAAAAATTAAAAAAAAAATAGAGACAACGTCTTGCTGTGTCATCCACGCTGAACTGTAGTGGTCCAATCACAGCTTACTACAGCCTCCAATCCCTGGGCTCAAACAGTTCCCCTGCAACAGCCTCTTGAGTAGCTGGGACCACAGGCAAACACCACCAGGCCTAGCTTTTCATCCATTTTCAAGGGTTCGTTATCCCCCCTTCATTGTTTTGTGACCATTTCCTCTTAAGGAAATTAGCTACTAACCGTCTTATGTGTTGAGAATAATTTTTCTAGTCATTTGCTGTATGTCTTAATTGCAATTTGTAATCAAATTCTTTGTCTTTACTTTATGACACCTGGGTTGAAAACCATTATTTGAACCAAAAATTGGTCTGTCACTTTTTCATTTTGAGACTTTATTTTACCGCTAGCGTTTTGTTTTATTTTTGAGTTCTGGGGTATATGGGCAGGATGTGCAGATTTGTTACATAGGTAAACGTGTGCCATGGTGGTTTGCTGCACCTGTCAACCCATCACTTAGGTATTAAGCCCAGCATGCATGAGCTATTTTTCTTAATGCTCTCCCTCTCCCAACCCCACCCCATGACAGGCCCCAATGTGTGTTGTTCCCCTTCCTGTGTCCATGTGTTCTCATTTTTAAGCTCCCACTATAAGTGAGAATGTGGTGTTTGGTTTTCTGTTCCTGGATTAGTTTGCCGAGGATAATGACTTCACATCACTAGTGTTTTCTTAAATGTCGGCATATTTCTGGCACTTCATTTCTCTTTTAGCTAATGCAAATTACATGCATGTTTAAGATAATATTTGCTTATGTTTTAATTTTTTAAGTTAAAATGAATGTCCTCATTGCTATATCAACCTCTTCTATCTTGTTACTTTCATTTTCCTCCCAAAATCACCGTTATTAATAATTTCACCTTAGTTGTTTCCGATCGGTTTCTATATATTTACACACATATTTGTGTATAGTTAGGAATAGAGTTTGGGGTTTGTGTGTTTGTTTTTGCTTAAGTGGTGGACGCCTGTCATCGCAACTACTTGGGAGACTGGGGCACTAGAATTGCCTCAACCTGGGAGGTTGAAGTTGCAGTGAGCCAAGATCACATGCCACTGCACTCCAGCCTGGGTGACAGAGCAAGACTCCATCTCAAAACAAAAACAAACAAACAAAAAAACCTGGCTTGTATTAATCCTTTTAGTCTTTTTCCATCAGGCGAACAATTATGGCATTACATTATGTTAATTTTTCCATGTAGGAGATATTGGCCATCCTCTTATTTTTTGAGACAGTATCTCACCCTGTCTCCCAGGCTTGACTGCAATGATACAATTACAGCCTCAGGCGATCCTCAGTCTCTTGAGTAACTAGAACTACAGGTGTGCACCACTGCACCTGATTACTTTCTTTTAAATTTTTTGTAGAGTCGAGGTCTCACTATGTTGCCCAGGCTTGTCTCAAACTCCTGGGCTCGAGCTCTCCTCCTGCCTTGGCCTTTCAAAGTGCTGGGATTACAGGTGTGAGCCATCTCTCCCTGCCTCTTCATCCTCCCGTAAGCTTATTCCTTTGTATTCCCCTTGCTATTTACTCCTTGTTTCTTTCTGTTTAGGTATTCATCTTATTTATGAACTCTTTGTGTGTATTTTTTTCTAGGTTTTGATCTTTTTTCTTCTGTTATATGTATTAACAAGAAATTTACTTTTAACCTGTTGATTGACATTTGTTTTCATGGTGATATGTTTTAGAAAGTAATATTTCTTAAAAAGATGAATTATATTGCTAAATGAAGTAATGATGAATTTCCATGCATTACTGTTGTGCTGTAATAATTTTAATATGTTGACGGATTTTGTTTACTGCTTTTCATAAAATTTTTCAGTTCTATTCATTGAGACATTTTCCTTTAGTTTTCTGGCTTTTTTGTTTTTTTTTTGTTGTTGTTGTTATTGTTGTTTTGTTGTTGCTCTGTTAGGGTATAATTTGGTTATCAAGATTATACTAGGATTTGTGGAAGTAATATAATAAGTTAAGAAGCTCCTAGCACGTTCTGCTCTCTGGAAAAGTTTATTCTAATAATCATCTCGTTGTAGGTTTGTGTATTTATCTCTTAGAGCCTTCAGAATGGATTTCCTATTTGTGGATGAACCTTAGGTTTCTTCTGAGGTTGTTGTTTTATTTAGCATTTATACTGCTTGTTAAATATATTTGTGTTCTCTATATATTCCCTGAGTATTACATTCTTCATTTCACCTCTGTTTCTTCTGTATTATCTGCTTTCCACTTTCTCTAGTTTTGTTTTGCTTCTGCATATCTGAGACATAGATAGTTCAGTGTTAAGGGCATGGGGCCAGGCACAGTGGCTCATGCCTCTAATCCCAGCACTTTGGGAGGCCGAGGCGGGTGGATCGCGTGAGGTCAGGAGTTCAAGACCAGCCTGACGACCTTTGTGAAGCCCCATCTCTACTAAAATCAAAAAATTAGCGGGGCGTGGTGGCTCAGGCCTATAATCACAGCTAATTGGGAGTCTGAGGAAGGAGAATCGCTTGAACCCGGGAGGCAAAGGTTGCAGTGAGCTGAGATAGTGCCATTGCACTCCAGCCTGGGGAAAAAGATCAAAACTCTGTCAAAAAAAAAAAAAAAGCTTGAGCTCTGGAAACTACCTCTCAGTTTGTTGTACTAGATTGTTTAGTAATTGGTCTGCCTTTTACTAGACATGCTGTTCTCTGTACCTCAGTGTCCTCATCCATAACATAGCCATATAAAAGTGCCCATTTTATAGCGTGACAGGAGAATTAAATGAAGTAATACACATGAAAGACTTAGAACACACAAACCCTCAATGCATATCAGCTACCACTGTTATTACCACTTTCTCGAAATGGAAGTTAAGTTAATTTATTTTCACTCTTGTGTTTCATAAATTTAACCAATGTTACAAGTTTTCCTCCGAGTATGATTTTAAGCTATTTTCCACTGTTTTGGATATGTACTTCTTTTGTTTTCATTTATTTTCAAATAGTATGTGACTATTATTTTGATTTCCTCTTTAATCCAAGCCTGCATTTAAAGAGTGTCCTCAGGTTCCTTTCAATCTTGAGGTGAATAAATAGCTTACAGACCACTCTTTATGTCCTTTTGTGAATTTAATTGCATTATGATCAATGAATGTGACCTACATGGTTTCTGTTCTGGGACAAATGTTATCTATTGCATTCAAAAACTGCCATTTGAGCCAGGCGAGTTGGCTCAGGCCTTTAATCCTAGCAGTTTGGGAAGCTTAGGCAGTGGAGTCCGAGACCGGTCTGGGAAACATGGCAAAACCCTGTCTCTACAAAAAATACAAAAATTAGCTGCATATGGTGGCATGCACCTGTAATCCCAGCCACTTAGTAGGCTGAGACAGGAGATTCCTTATCTCAAAAACAAACAAACAAACAAAACAAAACAAAACCTACTATGTGTTTAACTCATGATTCTATAAATCAGTAGTTTGAGTGTGCCTCAACCAGGCTCACCCATGCATCTGAGTCAACTTCTAAGTTAACACTGCATATAATAGAATTCACTCATCATTGTCAACTGCACCAGCTGGGCCCTGGGGTGGGGTGGGGCCCTCAACTGGGATCTCTGACCCACTTGGTCTTATTCTCCAGCAGGTCACATGCTCATGAAGTCATAGCAGTCACAATGGCCCAAGAGACTGAACAGAGGTGTGCATTCTGTCAGATAAAACAAGTCACAATGCCAGCTTTCAAGGGATGGGGGAATAGACTTCAGCTCTTGAAGAAATAAGGAGCTACAATGTCACATTGTCAAGAGTGAAGGATTTGGTCACTTCTTCAATCTCCCACAGAAAATAATTCTTGAGCTGTCATATGTAGTCTATATTTTGTTCTTCATCTTAGTTTCTCAGTGCTTTTTAATGCATGTTTGATAACTATATTAGTTTCCTCAGGCTGCTGTAACAAAGTACCAGAAACTGGGTGGCTTCAAACAACAGAGATTAATTCTCTCACTGTTCTGGAGAATAGAAATCTGAAATCAAGGTGTCAGCAGGGCCATGCTCTCCCTAAAATCTCTAGAGAAGAATTCTTCCCTGTCTCTTCCTAGCCTCAGTTTCCAGCAATCTTTGGCATCCCCTGGCTTGTATCACTCCAGTTTTTGCCTCCATCTTAACATGGCAGTTTTCCCTCTGGGTGTGTCTGTGTCCAAAGTTTCTTCTGTTTTTTAGGACAGAAATCATTACATTAAGGTCCACCCTAAGCTAATGTGGTCTCATCTTAACTTGATTATATCTGCAAAGATCCTGTTGGTCAATAAAGTCATGTTCATAGGTACTGGGTGTCAGGACTTGAACATATTTTTGGGATGGGCGGGCACACGATTCAACCCACAGCAAAAGCCATGCATTTTTTTCTGGTCTTTGTGATATAAAAATTACATATACGTGAATATTTACTGCATTTTGTATTTCAAAACCTTTGTATCTTTTCATTTTATGTCAATGTCTCTGTCACTTTTGGAAAGCAAATGATGTTCTTCATCCTATCGCATACATCCTCCTCCACGGCCATTCACTAGTCCTTATTTAAAAAAAAATCAAAACCTCAGTTTCGATGATCAATCTGCAACCCCATCCCTGAAGTTTATGCATCCTTCCCTCTGGTATCCCAACTCCAGCAATACCATTTCCTGAGGGAAACTTCAATTCATAAACTCATGAATTTCTATGACTTTATCACACACCTCATGTTCACATTTTTTTCTCCATACCCAATCCATAGTGCATTATAACCACAACCTTTTATATATCCTGAGTTCTCATTCCATGATCTCCGTTTCTTTTGTGGCAAAACTCTTATCCTTATGAAATGCAAATTTTTATCACAAACTTGTTGGTCATGGTGGCTCATGCCTGTAATCCCAGCAATTCTGGAGGCTGAGGTGGGTGGATCTCCTGAGATCAGGAGTTCGAGAACAGCCTGGCCAACATGGTGAAATCCCATCTCTAGTAAAAATACAAAAAATAGCGGGGCATTGTGATGGGTACTTGTAACCCCAGCTCCTCAGGAGGCTGAGAGAGGAGAATCACTTGAACCCAGGAGGCAGAGTTGCAGTGAGCTGAGATAGCATCATTGCACTCCAGCGTGGGCAACAAGAGCAAAAATCTGTCTCAAAAAATCTAAATAAACAACAACAGCAAGAAAATGTATCACAAACTTACCTGAGCAGAGGCTGGAGAAAAAAACACACAATTGTGCTACCTGGTCTTCCTCTAAATTTCAGGCCACAGACAATGAGCTAATGCTCACTGCTTCCAGGCAATCTCCCTTCTAGCTCATGATCTTGCCTCTCCTTTCACTGAGAAAATAAAATCAATCAGGAAAAATATTCCACCTTCTACCATGAAATCTAGCAAATTTCTTGCACTGAATCCCCATTTGCCTTCATGTCACCATGGCTGGGCTGTGCCTTTTTCTAACTGTAATCCCCTCAGCTTGTGCCCAAGATCCCATCTGTTCTTGCCTAGTCAAGTACTCTGTTCCTGCTGCTGCCCCTTCAATTCTCCAGCATTACCAGCATCACTCTCTTTCAGTGCATTTCCATCAACTTAGGAACTTCGTTAACATCTCCAGTCTTGGTAGGCATTGAATGGTATTTGATTCCATCAGCCTTCCTAGCTACCCTCCCTCCTTTCACTTCTGTTCTTGACCACAAGTTGTCAAGAGACACTGCCTCAGTTTCTCTCCTCCAATTCTTTTAAAACTCACTCCATTCATGCTTCCCACAACCTCCACATCATCTTGTCTGGCACACACATTTCCCCATAGCTGCTCTAGTTAAGATTACGTAGCCAAATCCAGCAGTCAGTTTTCAGCGTCTCTCATCATACTTGACCTACCAATAGCATATGACACCACTTGTATCATTAGTGTGGATGATTGTCTTCATTAGTTTAATGCAACATTGTCTCAATTAGTATAATTATATTAATATGCATTAATATAAATTCTCTTAATGTTATTCACTATAAAGTCATGTGGGAGGTTATGATTCTACTGCCACTCATACAGTTTCTGTTTTCCTGGTGTTTCTAAATGCTTTTTGGTACATTATATATAGTTATTATTTCTCCAAGTTTTCAGTGTTTCAAATATGCTCTATAATGTATGGAGTCTACTTTTTCCAGATTCCACCTTCCTGGATCCCCCCATCTTTATCCTTCCTTGAGGAATGATGATCATCTTGGCCTGATTACAGTCTGGTTCAGTCTCCCAGGACTTCCTTTCGCTGTGATCCAGCAAAAAATCCAGGGTCGAATTTCCCACCCCCTAGAGGCTAAGTCTTCCTCTTTCTTAAATTATTACCTCATTTGCTGCATCGCATAATCAAGTAACAGCATGAGGGTTACTTCTCCTAAGAGTACATAAACAGTACATAGGAAGTACATTTTCTGAATCCCAGTATTTTTCCATTTAGGCAATTTAAAGTTTGCATAACTGTTTCTGGGTCTAAGTTGACAATCATTTTATTTCAGAATTTTAAACAAAAATATGAATTGATGGGCAGAATAATGGGTGCATATTGCTGAAGGTGCAAATTAGTGAGCTGAAAGATTAGGCAAGGGATTATTCCAGAGAGTAATGCAAGAAGATGGCACATTAGTATATATGATGGGTATATGATGGATATAAGGAGACATGAAAGAAGGAACCAACATATGGATAATAAGAATATCACAAAAGTAGGCAATATACAATAATGGGGAGGAAAACCTCAAAAGAAAAAATAAAATAAAATATCCCAGAGCTGGAGGAGAGATTTGAGATTCTTATTGAAATTTCCTGCTGAGTGCTTAACAGGAAGAAGCAAAAACCTCATCAAATTAAATTATGGTAAAATTTCAGCTGATAAAGAAAAAAATCCTAAATACCTCAAGAAAAAAAGTAAAACCCAAATATTACCTATTAGAGATTGAAGAATTAATTTGGTATCAGAGTATTCATCAGTAATAAAAACTAAAAGAGAGAGAGATAATGTTTCAAAGTTATGAAGAACTGTAACTTGTGTCTAAGTATTATATGCCCAGGCAAGCCAACATTTGCTGTGAGGGAAGAATGAAGACATAAGACAAAAGGACGCAAGGAACTTACCAAATTCAGACTGTCTGAAAAAACTTCTTAAGAATACTGTCCAGAAAAACAAATAAATTCAAGTTAGAGGAAGATGTACAGTATGTACAACAAGCAAGAATACACAGTAAATCTTAAGGTTAAATCTAAATAATTGTTATATGTGAGGAAAAAAGAAAATTTAGTGTTAAGATTCTAGAAGACATAAATATTGGAGATGAGAGGGGAAGAAAGGAAGAAAGCTTATTAAAAACATTTTTCTGGGCCAGGCCTGGTGGCTCACGCCTGTAATCGCGGCATTTTCTGAGGAGAAGGTGGGCTGATCACGGGGTCAGGAAATTGAGACCATCCTGGCTAATACGGTGAAAACCCATCTCTACTAAAAATACAAAAAATTAGCCGGGCGTGGTGGCAGGCACCTGTAGTCCCAGCTACTCGTGAGGCTGAGACAAGAGAATGGCGTGATCCTGGGAGTCACAGCTTGCAGTGAGCCAAAATCCAGCCTGGGCAAATGAGCAAGAGACTCTGTCTCAAAAAAAAAAAAGAAAGAAAGAAAAAAATAAGGAAAAAACATTTCTGGCCAGACATGATGGCTTGTGCCTGTAATGTCAACATTTTTTCAGTTCAGGGTGGGAGGATTGTTTGAACACAGATGTTTCAGACCAGCCTAGGGAACACAGTGAGACTCTATAAGAAAATATTTAAAAATCAATTAGGCATGGTGGTGCACACCTGTAGTTCCAGTTACTTGGGTCACTGAGGTGAGAGGATTACTCATGCCCAGGAAGCTGAGGCTGCAGTAAGCAAAAGAGCAAGACCATGCATCAAAACAAACAAACAAAAACCAAAACAATGAACAGAAAACATTTTTTTTTAATTTGGAAAGATGATGTCAACACTGATGAACTCTAACTTTTAATTGAGGAATTTTATCACTTATATTTATAAAACATCATATTATGTTGCTATAAACGTGTGTGCAGCTATCTTTTTCATATAATGACTTATTTTCCTCTGGATAGATACCCAGTAGTGGGATTGTTGAATCAAATGGTAGTTCTACTTTTAGTTCGTTAAGGAATTACCACACTGTTTTCCATAGTGGTTGCAGTAGTTTACATTCCCAGCAGGAATGTAAAAGTGTTCCCTTTTCAGCACATCCCCACTAACATCTATTATTTTTTAAATTTTTTATTATGGCCATTCTTGCAGCTGTAATGTGGTGTTGCATTGTGTTTCTCATTTGCATTTCCCTGATCATTCGTGATGTTGAGCATTTTTTCATGTTTGTAGGCTATTTGTATATTTTCTTTGTAGAATTTTCTATTCATGTCCTTAGCCCATTTTTTGATGGGATTCTTCATATTTTTCTTGCTAATTTGTTTGAGTTCTTTGTAGATTCTGGATATTCATCCTTTTCAGAGGTATGGATTGTGAAGATTTTCTCCCCCTTTGTGGGTTGTCAGTTTAATCTGCTCAGTGTTTCTTTTGCTGTGCAGAAACTTTTTACTTAAATTAAGTCTCACCTATTTATCATTTTTCTATTGAATTTGCTTTTAGGTTATTGGTCATCAAGTCTTTGCCTAGGCTAATGTTTTGAAGGGTTTTTCTGATGTTATCTTCTAGAATTTTTATGGTTTCAAGTTTTAAGTTTTTGTTCCATCTTGAGTTGATTTTTGTATAAGCTGAGAGATGAGAATCCATTCACATTCTTCTACATGTGGCTTGCCAATTACACCAGCAACATTTGTTTGAATAGGGGGCCTTTTTTTTTTTTTTGAGACGGAGTCTCGCTCTGTCACCCAGGCTGGAGTGCAGTGGTGGGATCTCGGCTCACTGCAGGCTCCACCTCCTTGGTTCAATCCATTCTCCTGCCTCAGCCTCCCGAGTAGCTGGGACTACAGTCCCACGCCACCACGCCAGTCTAACTTTTTGTATTTTTAGTAGAGACGGGGTTTCACCGTGTTCGCCAGGATGGTCTCCATCTCCTGACCTTGTGATCCACCTGCCTCGGCCTTCCAAATTGCTGAGATTACAGGGGTGATCTACTGCACCCGGCCTGAATAGGGGGTCTTTTCCTTACTTTATGTTTTTGTTTGTTTTGTCAAATATCAGTTGGCTGTAAGTATTTGAATTTATTTCTAGGTTCTGTATTCTGTTCCATTGGTCTTTGGTCTGTTTTTATGCCAGTACCACGCTGTTCACGTGACTGTAGCCTTATGGTATAGTTTGAAGTCAGGTAATGTGATGCCTCCAGATTTGTTCTTTTTGATTAGTCTTGCTTTGGCTCTGCGGGCTTTTCTTTGGTTCCATACGAATTTTAGAATTGTCTTTTCTAGTTCTGGGAACAATGATGGTGTTATTTTGATGGAACTTGCATTGAATTTGTAAACAGCTTTTGGCAGTATGGTCATTTTTACAATGTTGATTTACCCATTCATGAACATGGGATGTGTTTCCATTTGTTTGTGTCATCTGTGATTTCTTTCAACAGTGTTTTATGGTTTTCCTTGTAGAGGCCTTTCACCTCCTTGGTTAGAAATATTCGTAAGTATTTTTTTTTTTTTTGCAGCTATTGTAAACGGCATTGAGTTCTTGATTTCATTCTTAGCTTGGTTGCTGTTGGTGTACAGCAGAGGTATGATTTGTGTACATTAATTTTGTATCCTGAAACTTTGCTGAATTCATTTATGAGTTCTAGAAGCTTTTTGAAGGAGTCTTTAGGGTTTTCTAGGTATATGATCATATCATCAGCAAACAGCAGCAGTTTGACTTTCTCTTTACTGATTCGATCGTTTCTTTCCCTCCTTTTATTTGATTGAGGTTGTTGTTTTTCATTTTCTTTCCTTTAGAGCAATGATTTTCAAGAGGTTACTGTTGGGTGTTCTGAGTGGATGACTTCTTTGTTGAGAGAATTAATTTACAGATGCAATATGTTTAGCATTCCTTACCTCTGCATACTAAACTCATATCCCAGTCACTGGAGCAAGCAAAGATCACTCACACAATTCAAAGGAGTCTTAGGGAGGCTATTTCCTTCCTCTTTGAGGGTCACTGTCCTACTTTTTCATTTTCTTTTTCTTTTTTTAGGCATAAAATCTCATGCTGTCACCCAACCTGGAGAACAGTGGCACCATCATAGCCCACTGCACCCTGAACCTTCCAGGCTCAAGCCATCCTCCCAACTCAGCTGCTTGATCAACTAGGATTACAGGCCAGAGCCACTGTTCCATAGTTGGGAAATAGGAGAAGCTCCTAAATCAATTATACAAGCACTTTCTCCTTTGTTCCTAACACACCAATTTAAGTGTGTATTTTCAGACTAAAGACAAGCTCTTAGATTAGGTAAAAGTAACATTTAAAAATAACTATAATAATAAAGAGTACATAAATAACAAGGTAAAAAATGCTAATTTTAGGACAAAGTGAAAAATAAATACTAGATGAAATCTAATGAAAAGAAAGCACGTCGGCAATGAAAAGTAAACTCAAGGTGAAAATAAAAAGTACTTAAAATTTTAATAAAATTTTTGGTCCATCAAGAACATATGACCATTATGAAACTTATACAGGGTCAGCATCACTAAATTTAAAAATCCAAAATATTCCACAATCTGAAACTTTTGAAATGTGAACATGACACCAAAAGAGGAAATTTCCACACCTGAAATATTTGCTTTCTTCCTCTTCTTTTCATTAATTGATTTTTCTTTGATCATACGATGAAGGCAATCTTTGCTTCTGATGGTTCAATGCACACAAAGATTGTATACAAACCTTGTGAACAAAATTAATCAAATAATTCTATAAAATTAATTTCAGGGAAAGTGTATAAGGTGTATAGGAAACACAAATGAATTTTGCTTTAGACTTGGGTCTCATCCTCAAGATATCTCATTGTGCATATGCAAATATTGCAAAATCTGAAAAAAATAAAAAATCTGAAACTCTTCTTGTCCCAAGTGTTGCAGATAAGGAACAGGCCACTTCCATACCTAATAACACGACTTTTGAAAAGTAAAGCCGCTTGTATACGTAATAACACGACTTTTGAAGAATGAAGTAGGCTGGGTGCGGTGGCTCACGCCTGTAATCCCAGCACTTTGGGAGGCAGAGGCGGGCAGATCACAAGGAGATGGAGACCATCCTGGCTAACACGGTGAAACCCTGCCTCTACTAAAAATACAAAAAAATTAGCCGGGCATGGTGGCAGGCGCCTGTAGTCCCAGCTACTCGGGAGGCTGAGGCAGGAGAATGGCGTGAACCTGGGAGGTGGAGCTTGCAGTGAGTTGAGATGGCGCCACTTCAATCCAGCCTGGGTAACAGAGCGAGACTCAGTCTCAAAAAATAAATTAAACAAATAAATAAAGCAAATTCTATGGAGAGAAAAATGACAAATTTACCATTACAGACTTTTTTTCTTTTTCTTTTTCTTTATTCCTTTTTTTTTTTTTTTTTTTGAGTCAGAGTCTCGCTCTGTTGCCGAGGCTGGAGTGCAGTTGCATGATCTTGGCTCACTGAAACCTCCGCCTCCTGGGTTCACGTGATTCTCTTGTCTCAGCCTCCCAAGTAGCTGAGACTACATGTGCTTGCCACCATGCCTGGCTAATTTTTGTACTTTGAGTAGAGACGGGGTTTCACCATCCTGGCCAGGGTTGTCTTGAACTCCTCACCGCATGGTCTACCCACTTCGGCCTCCCAAAGTACTGGGATTACAGGCTTGAGCCACCATGCCCAGCCTGGGTGCCTTTTGACATGAACTTCTCAATCATTGACAGATGCATAATGAAAAAATCTAAGTAAGCACGAATAAGCATGTAGGAAATTTAAATAGAAACAATTAACAAGTCTGGTGAAAATATAAATGTATGCATATCCCTCTGATAGAGAACACACATTGTTTTCCAATAGACACAGATGTCACAAAAATTTACCTTGTATTAGGTCAAAAATAAAAATGTTCCTGAACTCGTTTTTTAAAATTCAAGTATGTCAAATTAAATCAAGTAATCCTTCAACTTAGAGCAATATATAAGAACATCAAACATGTAAACATCAAAAGACAAAGATAAGCCAAAAGAATTGCACTGTCCCTTTATGTGCCCTAAGTTGCAATGTCAAGCTATAGTTGGATATTATTCAACCATTTCCTACCCATTGCCTAGAGGTGGGGGTCTTCACTTCCCTGTCTATTCTAGGACTGGAACTGCCTCACGACATCTACAGCTTGAGGATGAGTGGAAAACGGAATGCTAGCCAGATATTCCAAGCAGAGCCTCTGCCAGGAGGACCAGGCGACCATTCCTAGGACAGAGATTGTTCTCACCCATTATCAAAGCTTTCCTCCAGGCTAAAACTGTGGGTCTCTAATGGAATTCTTATTCAATTTTCTTACCCCATTAGGGTACCCAAAATTTTCTTTAATAGAAATCTTAAATTTTTAAAATTTTATTATTATTATACTTTAAGTTGTAGGGTACATGTGCGCAACGTGCAGGTTTGTTACATATGTATACATGTGCCATGTTGGTGTGCTGCACGCATTTAGCATTAAGTATATCTCCTAATGCTATCCCTCCCCCTTCCCCCACCCCACAATAGACCCCGCTGTGTTATGTTCCCCTTCCTGTGTCCATGTGTTCTCATTGTTCAATTCCCACCTATGAGTGAGAACATGTGGTGTTTGGTTTTTTGTCCTTGCTATAGTTTGCTGAGAATGATGGTTTACAGCTTCATCCATGCCCCTAAAAAGGGACATGAACTCATCATTTATTATGGCTGCATAGTATTCCATGGTGCATATGTGCCACATTTTCTTAATCCTGTCTATCTTTGTTGGACGTTTGGGTTGGTTCCAAGTCTTTGCCATTGTGAATACTGCCGCAATGAACATACGTGTGCATGTGTCTTTATAGCAGCATGATTTATAATCCTTTAGGTATATACCCAGTAATGGAATTGCTGGGTCAAATGGTATTTCCAGTTCTAGATCCCTGAGGAATTGCCACACTGACTTCCACAATGGTTGAACTAGTTTACAGTCCCACCAACAGTGTAAAAGTGTTCCTAATTCTCCATATCCTCTCCAGCACCTGTTGTTTCCTGACTTTTTAATGATCTTAAATCTTAAATGCAATAACATAAAGTAAAATAAAGCCTAAGTCCCAACAAGGGGAAATTTTCAGAAAGAATCTGAAAACTTCCCGCGTTTTCTTGTTATGTTGTAAGGAGTACTCCTGTAATTCCCCTATTAAGGATTCAGACAATGGTAGTTAATTCATTCTGCTTCTTCTGAGACTAGGAAACAAATTACAGGGTATGTTATATTGCAAGTGTAGATTATGCAGTCTTCATCAACAGAAACAAAACATGATGGGGGGCGGGGATGGAAATATTTAAGTGAATTTTAATTGAAAAGTCTCGTGGTTTTAACATTAAAAGACATGCCTATAAAATGAGCACCTACAAAAGTCTTCACTAAAATGGTAAAGTGCTCATTTCCAAGTAGTAAAATATTGAAACTTTTTCTTTTCATCGTTGATAGTGATTTATTTAACATTTCAATACTTTATCGTTATTATGATTGTCATTATTTTAGACGAATGCACGGAAGTCAAAGGACTTCCAAATGCACGGAAGTCAAAGGCTACCTTCACCCTGGTAGCCTTGCGAATGTCCACTGCTGCGCGCGGGGCTTTCTGGGGATTGTAGTCCATAGGCCTCCTTGCGCATGCGCCGTGGTACCAGACGCTAGCTGCGGGCGACATTGTTTGGGATGCTGGGGTGAGTCCCGCGTGGACCGCGCCCCTCTCGGAAGCGTAGCCAGGAATAGGGCTGCAGGATGTGCAGCTGTGACCCGTCCCTGTGGACTGAAGTAGGAGGAGTGGAAGAGGGGACTGGTGACCAATGATAAGGCCTCGTGGGTGTGGTAGGCTGGGGAAGTTCAGCGGCCCCTACCTACCCGGGTTGGGATGGGAAGCGCGTGGGCTCGGTTTGGGGAGCAGCCCTGGGTTTGACAAAACGTGCATCTTCACGTTTCGTGACAGCGACTTGCGCTGTGCCACCTTGGGTCGAGGCTTAGGGTCCAGTCTTGGAATGTGCATCTCTGGATGAGGGCAGAGGGGCGTTGGCTCAGAGTTTGGGAGTAATGGCTGGGGCTGTGCCTCCCTGAATGGGATGAGGGATTTGCTTAAGCAGCTTTTCTCTGGAGATAGAGGATGGCTTGGGCTATTCTCGCTCAGTTTGGCGCGGGCGATTCTGGCTCAGCACCCCTAGGTTCTTGGATGGGGAGTTGTCTTGGGTCTGAACTCTGGATTTTAGCAGCTCTGACTCCATTGGGGCATTTCTGACTTCAGGGAAGAGGTTCCGGCTTCTGGCAATAAGGAAACAACTCAGACTGTAATAACTCAGGAGTTTAATATCACCGCATACATTTTGAAAATAACGGTCCCAGGCCTGGTGCGGTGCCTCCCTCCTGTAATCCCAGCACTTTGGGTGGATCACGAGGTCAGGAGATCGAGACCATCCTGGCTAACACGGTGAAACCCTGTCTCTACTAAAAAAAAAAAAAAAAAAAAAATTACAAAAAATTTGCCGGGCATGGTGGCGGGCGCCTGTAGTCCCAGCTACTCCGGAGGCTGAGGTTGGAGAATGGTGTGAACCCGGGAGGCGGAGCTTGCAGTGAGCTGAGATCGCGCCACTGCACTCCAGCCTGGGCAACAGAGCGAGACTCTGTCTCAAAAAAAAAAAAAAAAAGAAAAGAAAAGAAAAGAACTTCCCCAAATTATTAACTCCATTCTCACCTCACATGCTGTGAGCCAGGGAGTACGGAATTTGAGTATTATAAAGCACATGAGCAAAAGTAAGTGTTAAATTACAGTCAACAAATTTGAAATTTCAATGTTCTCTGTATATTTGATAAACTTAGAGATTTAGTGTTAATTATTTTAGGTGTAATGGCAGCTTTTATTACATTTCTGATCGTGTTTCTGAACAATTGCAGTTCCAGATTCAGCTGCACTTTTCCTCTAGGTCTTCATTCGCTGAAGAGGTTGATATGGGCATCTGGTCTCATTCGTGATGTATTCCTCAGATCAGAGTAGTTGTCAGGTTGAGGGATGAGAAAGGCATTTGTGTGAGAGAGCTGTGTGGACTTTGGCAGATAGGGAAAAAACAAGAGTCCTGAGGTGCCACGTGTCCCATGCCTTTGGCTCCCCACCTTTTCCACCCTGCTGTCTGCCCTGAAAGGCCGCCATTGCCTTCTGGCATTGCTTGTCTTTGGCCAATGGGAAGTCTCAACAGGAAGGTTTGGAGAGAGGAAGAAGTGTGAGTTGGAGGATCTTGTCCCCGAGTTCTCTCTCTGCAGGATTGTCACAGATTAGCTGCCCTTCTAAACAACAGGTCATGGTTTTGGTGGTCCCGGCCACACAGTCCTCTCAGTTCCAGGCTCCAGGGACTGCTCCCTCCCCTTACCTCTTAAGGCCCAGGTAGTATAATGGCACCTCCCTGTCACTTCCCAGGATAGAGCCTTATCCACTCTGATTTCCTTACCCCCAGCCAACACCATTGTAAGCCGTCTGTTTATTAAACTCACCTCAAATTTGAATGTGCCATCTGGTTACTGCCATGGCCCATAGTTGACACAGGCAGAGAGTGTCTGAAGCCAGAAATTTAGGAAACCAAACCCTCAACCATATATGTGTGACTGCATGTGTGGAGATGTGTGCTTGAAAATAAACCTGTCCCATTATTGGCTCTGAAGTGAGAACAGGTACTGGAAGTAGAGGGTGAGTTTATGTCTTTGCACGTGCATGTAATGTATAATGTCCAAGCCAATTCTATTTGTGCATTTGTTAATATTAAGAAACACTGATTGAGTGCTTGTTAAATGATAAGATCCTTAGCAAGTACAGTGGATAAAAGACTACGGCTTGTTTTTGTTTGTTTGTTTGTTTGTTTGTTTTTAGGATTTGTAGTTTTTTGACAGGGGAAAGGAAGAGTGTTTCCTTGGTAGGTTTTAACTATTTTCAAATGATGTAATTCATGCTGTATTAATGACTTGAACATTCCTTATTTTGGCCTTTGTTGGAGCCCAAAATAAGAAGTGATTAATGATGTCTCTTAAAGGTAGTAAAAGAGAGAAAGAGTCAAAGGATTTACCCTAAAGACATTTCATATTCTATTAACCTGATTCTATAACCCTGTGAGCTGCAATTCAAAGGGTAGCCAACAGACCAGTGCCAATAAATGATATTGGTCTGTGACCAGATAATTTGAGAACTTAAGTGTAGATGTTTAAAATTTTGTCTTATTGATTAACATAATAATAACAATTGGGCTTTAATTTGCATACCTTCTTAATTTCCTTTTTCCAGTAATTTCTTTTTACTGTATCTTACCAAAATATCAGTCTGTGACAGACTGAAAGTAACAGTAATAATAATAATAAAAACTAGTCTTTTATCACAGATAGTGTGAGAAGCACTATCTCAGAAGGCAGAAACCTGGTTTTTGACTTTTATTTTTTAATCTTTGGAGTTTCCACAGTGCTTAAAGTGGCAACTTTATTCAGTAAGTTTCTCCACAAAGGCGAGAGGCAATTGTGTTTACAGGGTTTATCTGATGGAATCCCAATAAAAAATAGACAGAACACTCAAATGGGGTAATTTGAGAAGAGCTTAATAAAGAGACAATCTATAAAGTTGTAGGCAGGCTGTGGTAATCAACAAAGGGTATGGCAATATTTAAGAGCTAGTGATAGCAGGGTTACTTACTGCCTTTAGGACTGAAGGGCTAAGGGAGGAGGCAGTCGCTAAAACCTGAAGAAAGATTCATTGGATGACAGCTGCCTGATGGTGGCCATGAACTTTGGTCAATGGATATGGAACTTAGCCATTCCACAGCAACCTTTAGGGAAAAACCTGGGGGAATAAATATTCTGACTTCACTCTTGTCCCTTCCCTGGATCTCTTGCTGACTTTCCCCATTGGCTGAACCCAATTGGAATCTAATTGGCAAGGGAATTCACTGATATAAGCAGTACAGGAAGGGGCTTTAGTGTATATGAAGTGGCGAGCTTAGAAGGTCTGTCTATCTACTTTGCTACTTGCTGTCTGAGAGCATGTATAGTTCAGTATACCATGAGCATTTCCAGAGCAGAGGATGTGTCTTATATGTCATAGGTGTGTCATCAATATTTGCAAAAGCAGTGGATAGAATGGCTGCTGGAGAGATAGTTTAGGAAGCCAAGAGTCAAGGTGTAGATGTTTAAAAATTTGCATTATTGATTAACATAATAATAAAAATTGGGATTTAATTTGTATATCTTGGCTAATTGCAAGTTCTTTAGACCACAGGCCTGGCCATACAAGGTCAAGTCTTGCATGTAAAAGTGGAAATAGCAGAAGGCCCCTGTCATCGTGAGATTTCTCTCTTTTTTTTTTCTTTTTTTTTTTGAGACAAAGTCTGTCTCTGTTGCACAGGCTGGAGTGCAGTGGTGCAAGCACAGCTCACTGCAGCCTCTGCCTCCCAGGTTCAAGTGATTGTCCTGCCTCAGCCTCCTGAGTAGCTGGGACTACAGGTGCCCGCCACCAATCCCAGCTAATTTTGTATTTTTAGTAGAGACAGGATTTCACCATGTTGGTCAGGCTGGTCTCGAACTCCTGGCCTCAAGTGATCTACCTGTCTCAGGTTCCCAAATTGCTGGGGATTACAGGCGTGAGCCACTGTGCCCAGCCCTGAGATTGCTGCCTTATTCAGCAATTCTGGAGCCTTTTTTCCAGCATAATACAGATGTAGATTATGTCAGTTCATTCACAAATCTGAGAAAAGGAAAAGAATGTGCAGGTTTTCACCCAAAAGCTTGAGGAGAGAGATAGGAGTTATACAGTGGTCTGAGATTGAGGGACTGGGGACAAATCTAGGGAAGTCTTGAGGAGGTGGGAGTTCAGTCTGTTCAGAACGAGAAGAGACGATATCTAGGGAGAGAAGGAACTGAGAGAAATTTGTACAGATAAGGAAGGAACCAATGTTCATTTATAACTTGTTGAATCCATGATCTCATGGATTCTTTCTTCCTTGCAGTTCTGCTTTTCCAGAATCCTGCCCTTTCCAAAAGGAAGATGGTATGATTAAGTTCCAGGTAAGTTAAGGGGTTCTTTCTCTTTAAATATACTGTTCATTCTGAGGAACCAGACACTTCTGCTTTCTGAAAGGAGGTCAGCATTTTTTGAATGACTACTATGTATTAGGTACTTCATCTTGCTCATAATGACTTTGTGAGGCAGATGGTTTGACTCCCTTTATAGAAGTGAAGAAACAAACTCACAGATTTCAAGATGTCTACTTTGGTGCTACTCTAAGTGTGGTTCATGTAGCAGTACCAGTCCATGAACTGCTTATCACTGCCCCATGAGGGAAAAAGAATCAAGAGTAAGTTCAGAAACTTTTATAGCAATTTGGTGTTGCCGCAGCATCTGAGTGCATGGGCAGCATATACATGACTCTACTCTAAATGTCACTGGTCTCGTTCGATAAGTAACAAGATTTGAATGGGTATCTATTGGTCAGAGTTCAACCAGCAAGGCAGAACCAGTAAGAGATATATATTAAGAGATTTATCTTAAGGAATTGACTTATATGATTATGGAGGCTAACTAGGCAAGTCCAAAATCCACATGGCAGCCCCTCAGGAAGGATGGCCAGAACTCTTAGACACAGACTGAAGCCGCTGTCTATGGGTGGAATTTCTCCACCTCTCAGGGAAGCCTCAGCTCTGCTCATAAGACCTTTTAGTTTTTTGAATCAGACATACTCAGATTAGTTAGAATAATCTCCCTTAAAGTAAACTGATTATGGACTTTAATCACATCTACAAATTATCTTCATAGCAATACCTAGATTAGTGTTTGATTGAATAACTGAGGACTGTAGCTTAGCCAAGTTGTCACATTAAAAAGACCATGACAGTGTGGAGGAAGGATTTTCTTTTAATCATGAACAAAATTAATTATGAAAGTACACAGAAAGAACAAATGGTATTATGAGCCTCCATTTGCAATACCCATCATGCAATTTCAGTGATTAACTTTTTGCCAAAGAGATTTGCTTAATCTCTTTTTCATTTTTTTCTTTCCCAGAGTATTTTAAAGAGACATGTTATTTTACACTGTATTGGTTTTTCTCTGAGCACATCACTTTTGTATAGTACTTTATTATATATGCAACTAAAATGAATGAGCTCACACTTTTATCCTTCTGCCTGGAAACCATCTTGCCCAAGTCCAAGATTCATTAGGTAAATTTTCTATCTTCTAAATTACAGCAACAGTTTACCAAATGTTCACCACTACATCCAGGTCACCATTTTTCCAACCTCCTATAACAGTGTCCTCAATGGTTACGGCCTGGACCTAAAGCAGATGCCATGAATATTTGGTAGCACTCTGCTGGTTTTGGTTAGCTTGGGTGTGCCCTCATAGTGAAGACAGAGGGACAAGAGAGCAAGTGAACGCGTGAGATCTGTCAAGGCCCAGGTTAGAACTGGCACATTTTCACTTCTGCTTCATTTTGATAGCCAGAGTAAGTTACATTGCCAAGTCAAAACTAAAGGGGTAAGAAAACACACTCTGGTCCTTTAGTGGGATTAGTGAGTATGGAAGAGGATATTTCTAAACAGCAATCTAATTTACCACATTCTCCATGTATTTCAGTATATATTTCCTAAAATATTGACTAATGAGATAATCAATAATTATTTGGTATTATCTAATACCCAGGCAATAACCAAATTTCCCTGATTATCTCAGAAAATTTTTTAACCATTGGTTTGTTCAAATGGGATCTTACCAAGGTCTATACTATCATATAGTTGGCTGTTGTGTCTCATAATCTCTTTTAATCTAGAGAAATTTGCCCCTATACTTTATTCTCTCCTGCTATTGACTTGTTGTAGAAACCAAGTTTGGTGTCCTGTGTTCTTTCCTATGTTTGGAATGTATTTGTTTGCTTCCTTTTCTTATCTTTCAATGTGTTATCTATCCACAGTATTTCTTGTAAGTGGAAGCACCAGATGCTTGAATAGATTCAGGTTAAAGGTTTTACAAGAATACTTCATAGATGGTTATACAAGAATACTTAAGACAGGAAAAGATTTATAGATTTTTGCAAGTGTTTATTCGTTGATAAATTTGGTTTCTTAATATTTTGGGGCTCTCCTTGTATCTGCATCCTATGACAATCGCTGCTTAGGCTTCCTACAAGGCATCCATCCAGCTACAACGGTGGTGGAGAAATGAGTGTTTTGTTTTCCCAGGCTCTATAGTTGAGGCAGAGAAGGGAGAATGGGGCATAGGCTGGGTGAACCTCTATCCCTAACCCCTTCTCCCTACATTTGAACACCCCAAGTAGACTTCAGGGTATCTGTATTTCCTCAATGATTAACTCAAATTCGATTTTATTGCCTCCCACAGAAGAAGGTATACAGTAGTGTTACTGAGAGAGTGACGCTATTAGGACAGCCGTGCTGACTCCCCTAGATTTTGATTTTAATCATTGTCAGATTTGGGTAATTGGACAATTGTTAGGAACATATTCTTTGTGACGTCCTTTGTAACCGCTTACAACTTTCCTTTGAAAGCTCTGCATTATTTAGAGATGCGGAGTCTATTGAGAGAACATATCTGTAAATACTTAACTCTGAGCAGTGTGATATATGCAGCGATAGAAATATTTTATGTAAAAATTGGTTTCTTGATTAGGAGATGGTTATTAATATCAGATTATTCCCCACATCCTTTTGTTTTGAGAAATTTCAAATTATGAGGAAAATGAAAGAATAGCATAATGTGTAATATTCACCTAGATTCACCAATTGTTGACAATCACCCACAAACATATGCATAATATACGTATATACACACATATCTATATTGTATTTTGATGACCCAGTTAGGGATAAATTGCAGGCATTATTATAATTCATCCCTAAATATTTCAGCTTGTATCTCCTAAGAGTAAGAGCATTTTCCTACATTTCCACATTACTGCTAACATACTCAAGAAATTTCACATTGATACCACTATTTTTTAATACCAAGTTGATATCCAAGTGTTCTTAATTATCCTAATAATCTCCCTTTTCTCTATTGTGTTTTTTGAATCTAGGAGCCAGGCTTTTAGTTACCCTGTCTTCTTAGTTCCTTTTAACATGATAAAAATAGATTAATCTGCCATGAAAAAGTGAAAATACCAAATCTTGGTGTGTGATGAGAAATGAAATCATGGAACAGTACTAGACTTGTGTATCAGCACAACACCTTAGTATAGATTTATATGTGATTATTTCCTGGGCTGTATTTTATAATTTGATTAATATTGTCCTTTGGGAATCCCTGATCCAATAGGATTAATATCCTTGTGAGAGATCCTCAACAGAGCTTGCTCTCATTCTCCCTCTGCCATGTAAGGACACAGTGAGAGGACAGCTGTCTACAAGCCAAGAGAAGAAACCTGAATGAAACCTATCTTGGTGGTACTTGATCTTAGACTTTCCAACCTCCAGAACAGTAAGAAGATAGTTTATTTTGTTTAACCTAATCAGACTGTGGTATTTTATTAAGGCAGCCCAAACAGACTAAGACCAGTCATTTGCGTGGATGATTGACGTGGCATGTGGTTGATGTTTTAGGAAAGGGTGACATTCAACGACATAGCTGTTGTCTTCACCAAGGAAGAGCTTGCTCTATTGGATAAAACCCAGATAAACCTGTACCAAGATGTGATGCTGGAAAACTTCAGGAACCTCATCTCAGTGGGTGAGTAACTGAGCATCAGACCACTGGACCTGTGTCCTGAAATCGTCGTTTCATACCAGATAGAAAACTCCAGTTAGATCACAAAGAGAAACTTTGACTACTGGAAAGAAAACTCCTAAGAGATGCATGTGCAGGTTAGAACCCTGCAGTTAATGAGTTTTTACAGATCAGCGTGAGGATCTGGCCCCTTGTGATGGGTTTGTGAGGGAGCTCTCCCCAAATCTCATACCCCTGGCCTGTGGGCATTCAATGCAGTTAGTAATCACTCCCTCCCCTAATCACACATGTAGGCTCTCATTCTTTCCTTGTATTTCTCAGAATGAGACTTATAAAATTCACACATCACCAAGAGCCTTGATCTATGGGTTGCTTCTGCAGAAAAATCAATGTTTATCCAATGTTTTGGATAAACCAGTGTTAAAGGAACCAAGGGAGAACTTTGGTTTGGTTGGCAGTTACAATAGCCAACACTTACTTGTACGTAGTAAGTGTAATCTAAGTGTTGGCTTATTTGATTACTTTTTGATAAATATCTAACCTCGTTTTCATTTCTCAGAGGTTCATATACAGTTATGTGTTACCTAAGTTTAGTTTATGAGATAGAGATATGGTTTGGCTATATCCCTACCCAAGTCTCATCTTGAATTGTAGCTCCCATAATTCCCACAAGTTGTAGGAGGGGCCTGGTAGGAGGTAACTGAATCATGGGGCAGGGGTCTTTCTCGTGCTGTTCTTATGAGAGTGACTACGTCTCATGAGATTTGATGGTTTTATAAATTGGTGTTCCCCTCCACAGGCTTTCTCTTTGCCTGCCGCCATGTAGGATGTCCCTTTGCTCTTCCTTCACCTTCTGCCATGATTGTGAGGCCTCCACAGCCACATGGAACTATGAGTCAATTAAACCTCTTTCCTTTATATATTACCCAGTCTTGGGAATGTCTTTATTAGCAACATGAGAATGGACTAATACAGATAGTTACTGTTATCATCCCCCTTTTATGGACGTATTACTCTGTTTTCACACTGCTGATAAAGACATACACGAGACTGGGCAATTTACAATAGATAGAGATGTATTGGACTTACAGTTCCACATCCCTGGGGAGGCCTCATAGTCATGGTGCAAGGTGAAAGGCACGTCTCACATGGTGGTAGACAAGAGAAGAGAGTTTTTGCAGGGAAACTACCCCCCCCTTTTTTTTTTGAGTCTGGCTCTGTAGCCAGGCTGCAGTACAGTGGTGCTATCTTGGCTCACTGCAACCTCCAACTACCAAGTTCAGGCAATTCTCCTGCCTTAGCCAACCCAGTATCTGGGAATACAGGCATGCGCCACCATGCCCAGCTAATTTTTGTATTTTTTAGTAGAGACGGGGTTTCACCATGTTGGCCAGGATTGTCTCAATCTCTTGACCTCCTGATCAACCCACTTTGGCCTCCCAAAGTGCTGGGATTACAGGTGTGAGCCACTGCGCCCATTCAGAATCTCCCTTTTAAAAACCATCAGATCTCATGAGACTCATTCACTATCATGAGAATAACACAGGAAAGACCCACCCCCATAATTCAATCGCCCCCTACCCGGTTCCTCCCATGACACATGGGAATTGTGGGAGTTACAATTCAAGATGAGATTTGAGTGGGGACACAGCCAAACCATATTATCCCACCCCAGACCCTCCCAAATCTTATGTCCTTACATTTCAAACCAATCTTGCCTCCCAACAGTCCCACAAAGTCTTAACTCATTTCAGCATTAACTCAAAAGTACACAGTCCAGTGTCTCATCTGAGACAAGCCAAGTCTCTTCCATCTATGAGCCTGTAAAATAAAAAAAACAATGTATTTACTTCCTAGATACAGTGCAGGTACAGGCATTGTGTAAATGCAGCTGTTCCAAATGGGAGAACTTGGCCAAAACAAAGGGGCTACAGGCCCCATGCAAGTCTGAAATCCAACGGGGCAGTCAAATCTTAAAGCTCGATAGTGATCTCCTTTGACTCCATGTCTTGCATCCTGGTCACCCTGATGTGACAGATAGGTTTCCATGGTCTTGGGCAGCTCCATCCCTGTGGCTCTGCAGAGTATAGTCTCCCTTCCGGCTGCTTTTGTGGGCTGGTGTTGAGTGTTTGTGGCTTTTCCAGGCACACGGTGCAAGCTGTCGGATCTAGCATTCTGTGGTCTGAAGGACAGTGGCCCTCGTCTCACAGCTCCACTAGGTAGTGCCCTGGTAGGGACTCTGTGTGGGGGCTGTGACATGTGGGAATTATGGGACATGACACGTGGGAATTATGGGAGTTACAATTCAAGAAGAGATTTGGGTGGGGACACAGCCAAACCATATCAACGGATGAAACAACTGAGTCACAGAATTCATAACTTGCCCATGATCACACAGCTTATAATAAGAACTAGGACTTGAGCCCTCCTAATCTTGCCCTAGGTCCTGTGTTTTTAATAAATAACCTCGTGAAACCAAAGGGTAATCTGTAAACACAGGACCTTCTACATAAATCTGCATATCTCTGCAGTTGTTTCTCAGACTGCAGGATAAAACCCTCTTGGTGAGTCCTGAAATCAAATTACTGTGTCATAACTAGCAATTTTTAAAAAGCAAAATAGATTAATAGAACAGAAAACAAAAGAATTTATCAAAGTTCATTGCACATCGTATGTAAGTATCAGCTGATAAAACTTCTGTCTTAGTGAGCAGTCTGTGTTGATGTTCGTGCCTATTCCTACTGAATCACAGTGCTGATTTTATTGTGGGTTACAATCAGAACAATTGGGAAACCACTGCTTAAAGCCCATTTGGGGCTGCTCATGGTCTCCCTTTCCCTGATACTATCTTATAAACTAAAGTCACTTTCAATAAAACAACCCAGAAAGGACCTTAAACCAGAAGCAGTATCCAGTGGGACTTGACCATGATATGCATGCCATTATGAAATCCATCATAGGGTCCCAAAAATATGATCATCCTCTTCTGCCTCAGCCCCCGGTTTGTTATATACCACAATCTTGCTTCCCTGGGTGCCAGGCCATTGACAATCCACAGTATCTGTTCCCCATTCTCATAGTCATGGCTGTTTGAGATTCTGCAATAACTTAAAAGGTCAGAACTTAAGGAAATGGATTATAGGATCTGAGTGGTCTCTATCTTTTCACGAAGACAAAGAACTTCGGGGAACATAAAAAGGCTGTCTCTTAGAGCTTGTCTGAGAGGTTTACATATGCATCCCCGCACAATGCCAGGACCATGTTTCACAGTGTTTATCCCTATTTCAATCCCCATTGCCTTTTTATCCCCATCCCCTTAAGGCTCACCATGTACAGTTGTGCAGTTTGTACACAAACATACATGATAGTCCTCCATATGACAGTGATGTGAAGGAAGGGAAGCCATCAGGAGATAGAACCTGTTTGTTTCTGAAACTTCTTGTGACCCTTTGTGTCCCTTACTCTGCCCAACATATGAAAAACACTCCATCAATATGTATTATTTCTATACACACAAACACTACACAAAATGGGAGCCTTTCCCATACCTTTTGTAGCAAGATTATTAAAGTCTTTTTATTGACTACTCTTATAGCGGGGAGGTGAATTTCTTCCTTCATAAATTTTTCCTAAGATTTCCTTTTATTCTTTTTTGCTGTGTGGGGGTTGAAAGGTCTTGCTCTGTCACCCAGGCTGGAATACACTGGCACAATCTTGGATCACTGCAGCCTCTGCGTCCCAGGATTAAGCAATCTTCCAACCTCAGATTTCCAAGTAGCTGGGATCATAGGCAAAACCGAGACAATTTTTAATTTTTTTGTAGAGATGCGATCTCACCGTACTGCCCAGCCTGGTCTTAATCTCCTGAACTTGAGTGACCCTCCCACCTCAGCCTCTGAAAGTGTTGCTATGACAAGCATAAGCCACTGCACCTGGCCAAGATTTCTCTTAATTTCCCTACAATACTTGATTTCTAATTGGCAGCTCACAGGTTAGAATTATTGTTGCTCTAACTGTTTCACATGTCAATGGGAGCCAGGGACAACTTCCCACCCCATCATAATATTTCATTTTCTCAAAACCTCTGGACAGGTTATTCACAAATTCTCTTTCTTCTCATGGGAGACGGGATTAAAAAAACATTTTGAATCTTCAGGAAAAGGGGTTAAATTGCCTTTCTCAAGAAGTGCTTCATTGCTGGCAGATTTGGAAACAAAGGATCCGGGATTTAAGTGTGAGTCAGGATTATATCATGAACCTTCAAGAACAGTGTTCCCCACATTTAGAAGATGTTTACCTCTGTGAAGAGTGGGCAGGCATGTCTCTTCAGATTTCTGAAAACAAAAACTATGGAGTAAATGCCATTATCAAAAATCGAGATATCACAGCATGGCAAAGCCTGACACAGGTTCTTACCCCAGAATCTTGGAAGAAAGCCAACATAATGACCGAGCCCCAGAAATCTCAGGGAAGATATAAGGGAATTTACGTGGAAAAGAAATTGTACAGACGTGCTTGGCATGATGACAGCCTCAATTGGACCTCACGTGATCATCATGAGTCCCAAGAATGTAAAGGAGAGGACCCTGGTAGACACCCCAACTGTGGGAAAAACTTGAGTATGAAATCAACAGTTGAACAACATGATGTGGCCCATGCTTTACCACAGCCTTTCACATGTAATAACTGTGGGGTGGCCTTTGCAGATGATACAGATCCTCGTGTCCATCACAGCACTCACCTAGGAGAAAAATCTTATAAATGTGACCAGTATGGAAAGAACTTAAGTCGGAGCCAATATCTTATCATTCATTGTAAAAGCCACTCAGAAGAGACTCCCTATGAATTCCACGAATGGCCTACAGGCTGCTAACAGAGCTCAGACTTTCCCAGATGTCAGAAAGTCCCCTCAGGAGACAATCCCTACAAATGTAAAGAATGTGGCAAGGGCTTCAGGTGCAACTCCTCCCTTCACAACCATCATCGAGTCCACAAAGGGGAGATGCCCTACAAATGCGACTTATGTGGGAAAGCGTTTGGATTTAGGTCACTTCTTTGTATTCATCAGGGAGTACACACAGGGAAAAAGCCCTACAAATGGTGAAGAGTGTGGGAAGGGCTTTGAACAGTACTCCAAACTTCTTATGCATCAGAGAGTCCACACTGGAGAGAAGCCCTACAAATCCAGTGAGTGTGGCAAGTGTTTTAGTTCAAGCTCCGTTCTTCAAGTCCACTGGAGGTTTCACACAGAGGGGAAACCTTATAAGTGTGGTGAGTGTGGAAAGGGCTTCAGCCAAAGTACACAGCTTCACATTCACCAGAGAGTCCACACAGGGGAGAAACCATACAAATGCAATGTGTGTGGAAAGGATTTTGCTTATAGCTCTGTTCTTCACACCCATCAGAGAGTTCACACTGGAGAAAAACCATATAAATGTGAAGTGTGTGGAAAGTGCTTTAGTTACAGTTCATATTTTCACTTCCATCAGAGTGATCACACCAGAGAGAAACTATATAAATGTGATGAGTGTGGTAAAGGCTTCAGCCGGAATTCAGATCTTCATGTTCATCTCAGAGTCCACACAGGACAGAGGCCCTATAAGTGTAAGGCATGTGGTAAGGGCTTCAGTCGTAATTCACACCTCCTTGCCCAACAGAGAGTGCATATATATGAGACACAGTACACACATTGTGAGCATGGCAAAGACCTTCTGACTCATCAAAGACTACATGAGCAGACAGAAACATTATAAACGTAGTAGGTCAGGGTTAAATTAGGAAAACAGAAGCCACACTGTATTCCAGATAATAGAAGCTTACTCAGCCTGTGGGAGGGCTGGGGGAGCAAAAGACAGGGACAATGCCATCGACAATGTCAGCCCGCAGCACTGGGGTGTGCCAGGCAATTATTGTGGATTTCAAGAACTTTTGTATGCTACAATGGCAAAGTAGGTTACTCTTGACAAATGGGTGGTTTGTGGTAGTGTTTGTAGTTAGAGGTCAAATTTCCATTAAAGGATGTATCCAGGAAAAAAATTCTAATTGGGATGATTATGGTAAGGTCTTCAGTTTAGCCAAAGTCCCTAGATTTTTTTTAGTGCCCAACGGAAAAATATTCTCTGTATGAAGAACATTCAAAAGTGTGCTCAGAAATGAAACCAATGCTCTTACTATGAAAGAATATTAGTACTCAGGTTTTCTATGAGATTCTCTGCACAGGCAAGAAGCTTTGCAGAAGTGACATTTGAAGGATGCGGCAAAGGCAGTGCTGTATTAATCACACTGGTTCCATTTCCTTGCAAATAAGAAGACTCTATTCCTCAGTAACTCTTGCAGTTAAGAGTGTGCCCATGTTTGAGTTCTAGCCAATGGAGTGTGAGCAAAAGTGATACAAGCCACTTTCAGGTCTAGCCTTTATAAACATCCTCAGGCTTCTCTATCCCTGCCAAGGTGATCTTGGAGGCTGCTTATTCCAGACTGGGTCGATAGAAGGTCGCTATCTTATCTGTGTTGGATTTCTTTTTAGAGTAAGAAATAAAAATTCATTGTGTCTCACCACTGAGATTTTTAGTGGTTTAATTTTTACTGCAGCATTGCCTAGGCCATCCTGACTAGCATGGAGGGATTTTATAGTAATATGTTTCATTGTCATTGGAGTCCACATACAGAAGCAACATTGTAATTTAGAGTTCAAAGCTTTTAAGTCTTTAAGACTTGAAGTGGCAGTGCAACCATCTAAAATGGTATGGATGGGACTTCTCCAGTGATAACCTTCATTCTTTGGTGTGTACACCAAAAAGAAATGTTCAAGATGATATAGCTGTGGTAAAACTTTACTGAAAAGTACAACCCACAGACGTAAGAAATCTCATACAATAGAGAAACTGTAGTGTGGGAGCTGAATAAATTTGTCAGCTCACACATTAAATGCGATTAAAAATTAACTAGAATAGGTGTTCTGTGGTTAGTCTTAATAAAATTAATTGAATAAAGCTAACATTTACTAAAGTGAGCAATAACATGTAAAAAACCAACAGTGTTCATTTCAGACTGATGCAGTCTTCTTCTCAGTAGACTTGTATAATAATGGGTTTTTAAAGGGTGCTCTTTCTGTCAGCTTCCTCCCAAAATTGTCATTTAATTGGGGATAACAGATGAATTCGAGAGGCGATCTCTTTACTCTTTTTTTTTTTTTTTTTTTTGGAAACACGGTATTGCTCTGTCACCCAGGTGGCTGGAGTGCAGTGGCCTGATCATGGCTCACTGCTGAAGCCTTGAACTCCTGGGCTCAAGTGATCCTCCTGCCTCAGCCTCCTGAGTAGCTGGGACTACAGGCATATACCACCATGTTCAGCTATAGTTTTCTTTAAAAAATTTACTTGTAGAGATGGGGTCTTGCTTTATTTCCCAGGTTAGTCTCATTCTGGTTTCAAGTGATCTTCCTACCTCAGCTTCCCAAAGTGCAGGGATTACAAGTGTGGGCCACTGCACTCAGCCCACAATGTCTTTTATTTTTTCTTCAAAAACAATGTCCTTTTTTGTTTTAATTGACTTATAGGTTTCTTCATTTGGATCATGGTTTATTCCTAGTTTTTCCTTCATTACATTTTCCTGCCAGTTATAGTTTGTAAATAGAATAGCCAGTCAAGTGCAAATAAAACCGTCCCTGAAGTGTCATTTTCTTACTGATCAGATGGATAAGAGTGAAGTATTTTAAAAATTCTATGTCAGTAGAAATGAGGAAATGAGTGTTCTTACATAAGTTGGTGGGGAAAAAAAACGGGTACAAAGTTGCTGGAGAGGATCTTGTCTATATATATCAGATGTACAATTTGCATTGTCTTTGAGCCAATGATCCTCCTTCTCAGAATGTATTTTTAGGATGTAATTACATGAGTGGAAAAATATGGTTTCAGAAAGAAATATATTCTAAGAATTTTGCAATGAGAAGACCGTAAACAACCTGAAGCTTCATGTGTAAGAGATTAAGTAAATTAAGGCATCCCATATAATGGAATAACATGACTCCATCAACAATGATCTAGATCTATAAACATGTCCACATATTATTGTCCATGTCCACTACATACTCCAGTCTTCCTACGCAAACAGAAGGTTAGAGAAAAAATCTGGGATACACATTATCCCAGGAAGCTTTTGGGGTTTACAATGGGTGCTACATTCCCTCATGACAGACTCAGCCCTCAGCCTTGGTGGAGGTGTCCCAGACAATCCTCCAGTTTGGTCAGGAGCAGCCCTTGCATATCACATTAAGGTTTTTAAATATATGATGCTAACAGGATTGTCTCCCTACTTCATAACATTGTTTGCTTTTCCTCTTGTAACAAAGTACCATGGAAAAAGCAGAAATTAGTCCAGCACCCAATCAGTGGGAGCCAATCTCATTTACAAATGTAGATGCAGAGATCCTAAATAAATATGAGCATGTCAAATCCAATGGTTTGATAAAAGCATAACAGACTCTGCTCATGTAAAATTTATCCTAAATATGCTTATCAGCTTCTGCCTCATAACACACACAAGAACTGAGTAGCTCTAAATACAAATTTATTTAGCTCATGATGTGTGAGCTGGCAAGTTCAGTTGGCCTTAGCTGAGCAGTTCTGTTGTGGGACATGCTAGATTACCTTAACTGGGCTTTGTGCATGCATCTGCATTCAGCTGATGGCTCATCTGGGCCTGGCTGTTTTATGATGGTCATAGATGAGACAATGAAGTTCTCTCTGTCATCATGTCTCTCATCCTCCAGAAGACCAATCTAGGGTTGGTCCCATAGTGCCTGGGTTTCAAGAGCAAAAACTGTGATCTCTTAAGGCCTCATCAGAGAACAAGCTCAATGATAATTCCACCACATTCTAAGATTAAAGCAAGTCACAACACTGGCCTAGATTCATGCGGTGGGATTAAGACGAGATAAAAAATGTTGAGACATAATCATTGGAAGGAAAACGAAGGAACTATTTTTATGTTAGAGAATAATGTTATTTACTTATAAAATTCAAATTCACCTGTAAAATTTGACCAGTTGAAGTCTGTTTTAAAATTATCAGGTCAAAACATTGGTCTCACACAAAATTGGCACATGAAAATTCATAGCATCACTATGTAAGTGCCTTTTATAAAATGTAGCCAAAATGTTTCATTCACAATAACAATTGTGTGCAAAGACCAGAATTGTCCAAAGGCAATTCTGGGAGTTCCCTTTGGGATGCGTAGGTAAGAAGCTATCTGGAGCCTCAGACTCCCACATTCTTCAGTGGGAAGGGCTTTACATGAGCTCAACTTCCCAGCGGCTTTCTCTTTCTGATGGGAGGTGTTAGAACCTGGCTTTCTCATGCAACTTCTGTGAAGCTCTGACAACTAAAGCCAGATTGTCTGTTTTAGTCAATATGTCGGATCAGTTAGTCATTTGATCTGACAACTAAAGCCAGATTTTCTGCTTTAATTAAGTAGTCCAGATTACCTTCATAGTCAATTTGTTCCCCCACCAACATGGATGCATTCACAATTGCTCTTTAAGAAGGATAAAAGCATAGGGGTGAGGTGTGGTCTATCTCCTCCTTCACCCAGGCCCTGGTGATTCTTCAAGTGGTGAGAGAAATTGTGGTCCTGTGCGTTCTCTTCCAGACCCTTAGCTTATGTGTTTTCCCTATAAAACTTCGTCCTAATCCCAGCACTTTGGGAGGCCGAGGTGGGTGAATCACGAGATCAGGAGTTTAAGACAAGCCTGGCCAACATAGTGAAACCCCGTCTCTACTAAAAATACAAAAAAATAGCTGGTCATAGTGGCAGGCACCTGTAATCCCAGCTACTCAGGAGGCTGAGGCTTGAGCCCAGGAGGTGGAGATTGCAATGAGCCAAGATCGCACCACTGCACTCCAGCCCAGGCGACAGGGAGAGACTCTGTCTCAAAAAAAAAAAAGAAGTCCCTTATGTGTGATGATAATATTTGATGAAGAGCAACATTGGTGGACTTACACTACCAGAGATCAACATTTATTATAAATTTTCTGTAATTAATACAGTGTAGTATTAGCTCAGGAGAGAAAAAATAGATCAATGGAAAAGAATAGGGAGTCCAAAAACAGATCCACATGTATACAATGAGTCAGTTTATCAGCCTTGAAATATGTTGGAGAAATAATAGTCATTTTAATAACTGATGCTGGGTTCACTGGCTACTTAACACTAGTTCTTCATAAAATTGCAGGTAATAAATACAAATAACATGCAGCTGGAAGACTGGGATCAGTGGCTGTGCCTCCACTAGACTCCCCATAGAAACACATAGTAACAGCTACCAAAGGTGTCTGATCTGTCTTGTCATTTTTTTAACTCATTTTGTTCAGGTATAATTTACATAAAGTGCAGATTTTAACTACATTTGTTTTAAAAATGTACATATCCTTGTTAATAATGCACATTCAACATGTTAAACATTTTCTTTGCCCCAAAAAGTTCCCTTGTGCCCCTTTCCCTTCATTTCTTTCCAAAAAAGGATATAATCACTGTTTTGGTTTCTATCACCATATGTTGGATTTGTCTGTTCTTGAACTTTATATAAATTAAGTCATACTGTAATATACTCTTGTATTTGGCTTTTTTTCATTCAACATGGTTTTCTAAATTAGTAATTTATAATAAAGAGTGTTGCATATTTTCTATTGTTTATAAATTGTGTTCCAAAAACATTCTATGTTACTAAAATTTATAGTAAACTTCTATAATGTACATACTTTTCTTTCTGGAGAGCCATTTATTAAACATTTATTAGCATACCACTAACAGAGGAGATGTAAACGCAGAATTGGCCTTTTTCTTCTGAAGTCAACTGGCTTTGAATTAGAATGTAGCATTAGTTATTATTCCTCATTCCCCACTCATTCTCTGTATCTACTTCCCTTATTTTTTTCTTTTATTTTTCTGCAGACACTATGGTTACTTAGGTGTCTACTTCTCTTTTTCTGCATGGCTTTGAGTGGAGACACTGGTCACCTTTGTTCCCCACTGCCTTTTCAAAGGTGCATGTTAGGGAACAAAAATATAGTGTCTCCCTCTAGAGCAGTAGATTTGTTTATGGCCCACTCTAGTGAAGACAGTGTCTCCCTCTAGGGTGAAGGGCAGTGGTTTTGTTCCCATGGGCTATCATAAAAGATTCAGGTTTCCTAAGCTTAGGGTTCTATTCCTACAATGCAGCCCGCTAGGCCTGCAGCACCTGGCCTTCCATGTCACTCTATGGGATTAGAATGCCAAAAGTCATTGCAAAGAATGACACTCTGGCTACTGCTGTGGTTGTGACTAAATAAAGTCCTTTGTCTCAGAGTCAGGAGTCTCTCGTCTTGTGCCAGCATCTGTGAGACTGTCAGGCTAACTTGTGAGCTCATAAATTGGTTACTTTCAGATCCTTGGTTTTTGATGGAAATAAATGTCTCTTAATCTTAGATGCAAACTAGAGCTGCCTGGAATGCTTTCAGCTTTTTACAATTTTTTACTGGTGAAATATACATAACATGAAATTTACCATCTTCACCATTTTTAAGTGTATAGCTTAGTAGTGTTAAGTACATTTACATTGTTGTACAACCAATCTCCAAAACCCATTTTATCTTGCAAAACTAAAACTCTATCCCATTCAACAGCAACCCTCAATTTTCCCCTGCTCCCAGCCACTGGCAACCACTATACTTTGTGTCTCTATGCATTTGACTTCTCTGAGTCACATAAATGGAATCATACAGTATTTGACTTTTTTTTTTTCTTTTGAAATGGAGTCTCGCTCTGTCACCCAGGCTGGAGTGCAGTGGTTCCATCTTGGCTCACTGCAAGCTCCGCCTCCAGGGCTCACGCACGCCATCTTCCTGCCTTAGCCTCCTGAGTATCTGGGACTACAGGCACATTCCGCCACGCCTGGCTACTTTTTTGTATTTTTAATAGAGATGGGGTTTCCCCATGTTAGCCAAGATTGTCTCGATCTCCTGACATTGTGATCCACCCACCTCGGCCCCCCAAAGTGCTGGGATTACAGGCGTGAGCCACCACACCTGGCCCAGTATTTGCCTTTTTGTGACTGGCTTATTTAAGTTACCATAGTGTCCTTAAGATTTATTTGTGTTGTAGAATATGTCAGAATTTTCTTCCTTTGTACACTTGGGTTTCTTCCAATTTTGGCTACTGTGGATAATGCTGTTATGAACATAGGAGTACAAATATCTCTTCAAGACCTTGCTTTCAATTCTTTTGAACACACACCCCGAAGTGGAATTACTGGATCATATGGTAATTGTATTTTCAATTTTTTCAGGATCTGCCGTTCTGTTTTCAATAGAAGCTGCCACCATTTAACATAAAGTTTTTAACTTCATTTATACTATTATGCTTGTCAGTCTTCATTTAATGTTCAGAGTAACCAGGAAATTACCACAGTTTTCTGATTCTCACGTTGGTGAACATTTGTTTCCAGGTTTTGGAAATTTTGAATTAAGCTACTAAGAATATACTTGTATTGGTGTTTTTGCAGACATATGCTTTGATTTCTCTTGGGTAAATACCTAAGAGTTGAATTGCTGTCATAGGCTAAGTGTATGTTATCTTTATGAAGAATTGCCTGTCCTTGTCTATTAACATAAAGAATGAGGTACTTTACTGTTCACTTAAATTCTTTATGTGTTTGGGCTGTGTGAGGTGGCACATACCTGTAACATACCTGTAGTCCCAACTACTGGGGAGGCAGAAGGATGACTTGAGGGCAGGAGTTTGAGGCTATTGGGTGCTACAATCGTGCCTGTGAATAGCCACTGCACTCTAGCCTGGGCAACTTAGCTAAAAAAATTTATGTGGTTAAAATTTCAATATGTTTATGAAATTTTTGTATAATGATTTTGTAAAAGAAAACTTTCCCATACTCCTAGGCACTAATTATTTTCAAAACATGAAGAATATATTTTAAATGGTGTCATGCACAAGTCTAATTTTAATTTTTTCCAATTGGATAGTCAAGGCTTTCAACATTTATTGATGAGTCCCTTTTTTATTTACTGATCTTAAAGGTCACATTTATACTACACTAGGTATATCCATTCCTAGAGTCTCCTATCTTCCATGTTTATTACTGAAATCTCTGACCTTTTTTTTTTTTTTTTGAGATAGAATCTTGCTCTGTCACCAGGCTGGAATGCAGTGGCACGATCTTGGCTCACTGCAACTTCCGCTTCCTGGGTTCAAGTGATTCTCCTGCCTCAGCCTCCTGAGTAGCTGGCATTACAGGCGCCCGCCACCATGCCCAGCTAATTTTTGTATTTTTAGTAGAGAGGAGGTTTCATCATGTTGGCCAAGATGTTCTCCTGACCTCATGATCCACCCACCTCGGCATCCCAAAGTGCTGGGATTACAGGCATGAGCCACCATTCCCAGCCCATTTTTGTTTATTCTCAAACCACTATCTCACATCTTTAAGAATTATACTTTTGGTACAAGGCAAATAACAGTGAATATGCTAAGTGTCTGTTTAACTTTACCATTTCTAAAAGTGACTATACCACTTTATACTTCCATTAGCAATCAAAGAAAGATCACTTGTTGTACATGCTAACCAACACTTGGGATTTTTAGTCATTGGGATTATTTGTAGTGTTATCTCACTGTGGTTTAATTAGCATTTCCCTGATAAGTAATGATGTGGTTATCAGTCATTTTATCATGTGCTGATTGGTCATTTTATATCTTCTTTGGAAAAGAACTTTTGAAAGTTTTGCTTGTTTTTTGTTGGTTTGTTTCCTTATTGTTGGGTTGTAAGATTTCTTAATATAGCTTAGATACCAATTATTTTTCAGATAAATACATTATGAATATTTTTCCTAGTCTTGGGTTGCCTCTTCATTTTGTTAATGATGTCTTTAAGAGAGGAAGTTAATTTGATGAAGTTCTGGTTTATCTTTTTAAATTAGATTTTGTGTTCTTTTTTGCCTACCTTTGAAATCTTTTTTTGCCTATCCCAAGGTTTTAAAAATTTTCTCTTATATTTTCTTGTAAAATTTGTAGTTTTAGCTTTTCATTTAGGTCCGTTACCTATTTTGAGTTGTTTTTGTGTATGATGTGAGGTAAGTGTTGAGGTTCATAATTTTCGAATAGATATCCAGGTGTTCTGTGCTATTTTTTGAAACAACTTTCCCTCATCGAATTATCTTTGTGGCTGCACCGAAAATAAACTGATCATATGTACTTGGCTCTATTTTCTGCAATCACTTCTGTTCCACTGATTTATATAAATATTATTAAGCTATTACTATGTTTTGACTACTGGAGCTTTAGAATAAGTTTTGAAATCTGATACTGTTATTCCTCTAATGATGTTCTTCCTTTTCAAAACAATTTTGAATATTCTAGTTTTTTTAGTTGGCTGTTTTTTGCATTTCAATGTAAATCTTAATATTATTTTCTGCAAAAACCTGCTGTAAATTTGATTGATATTGTGTTGACTTTATAGATCAATTTTGAATTCTGGTTCTGGGTAAGATGGAGTAAGCCAGTGGCTGGGAAATTCTGGCCTAATGGCTAAATATGGTATACTGACTGTTTTTGTATACCCACATGAAATAATAATGGCTTTTGCATTTTTTATAGAGACAGGATCTCACTCCATCGCCCAGACTGGAGTGCAGTGGCATGATCTTGGCTCACTGCAGCATCAACCTCCTGGGATCAAAAAATCCTCTTATCTTAACTTCCTGAGTAGCTGGGACTATAAGCATGCACCACCACGTCCAGCTAATTTTTTGCATTTTTGTAGCGATGGGGTTTTACCATGTTGCTCAGGCTGGTCTCAAACTCCTGAGCTCAAGCATTCTGCCCTCCTCAGCCTGCCAAAGTGCTGGGATTACAGGTGTGAGCTACCATACCCAGCCTACACTTTTAAATACTCAAAAAAATCAAAAGAAGAATATTTTATGACATATTATAAGTATATAAAGTTCAAATTTCAACATTCATAAATTTTGGTTGAAACACAGTCATGCTTATTTGTTTACATATTGTCTGTGGCTGTTTTCATATTATATTGGTACAGTTGTGTACTTATGATAGAGACAATATATAATGCTCTCATCACTTCATACTGCTACTCAGTGTATCATAAATCACAGTAACACAGTTATTACAAGTTAACAGATTTTTGAGTGCCATATGTATCACTCTACTATGATATTTTATTTATTTTGCATATCCATCATGTCAAAACAAGAAGAGAAAATCAAATTTTGAATGTTATGCTTTTAAGGTATAGTAAAGTTTAGATTATTTTGTTATAGAATCAGACGGCTGACTATTGTGTTTGTTATGCAGTGACAGCTGCACAAGAAGAAAAATTATAACATTAATACTGCCAGATTAAAACTTTATCCCAATATTTCCAAATCACAGATAATTATGGCCAAAAATAAAAAAATTAAAATGGAATATCTTATGAAAGCAGAATTACTTTTATAAAATAACATGAAAATGAGGCTATAACCAAAGTAAGTTTTAGGGCGGCTAATCTGTTAAGCAAGAAAAGTTATTTACTGATGATGAGTTAGTTGAATTATATTTTGCAGCAGCTGAATAAATGTATCATATAAATTTGTCTAAGACTATAAGCCTTTTGACAAGGATAGTTCTGAAAAAGTTGAGAAATTGGGAGCAGCACTGATAGTCACTTTAAAAAGAAGATCATAAAAAATTCCCAATTATTGTTGCCAATGGTGAAAATTTGTCAGCCATAAGTGAACACAAAACAAAACAAAAATGAAAGACAAAATTAGAAGAAAATTAAAATGAGAAAAACAGAGGATCAACAAATTTCTATTGCCACTTTGTATTTACCTCTGGGAGCCAAGAGACAATGCAACTGGGCCTAAGACCATCACTGAGGTGTACTTTTCTGGCGACAAACATCACCTGGATTTGTTACATCAATCTATTTGGCATCTCTGTGGGACCCCCAAAACTGTTAACAAAATAATTTTCAAAAAATAAAATCATAACTCTTACACAGGTATGAAAAGACCAGCTAGGGAGTGATAGACTATTTGCAAATCATATATGTGTAAAAGTCTTGTATAGAGAACATATAAAGAACTCTCAAAACTCAATAAGAAAACAATCCAATTTTTTAAGCTAAAAGATTTAAACAAACACTTCACTGAAAAAGATATACGTATGACAAAGGGGCACATGCAAAGATAATCAACATCATTAGTCATTAGGGAAATATAAATCAAGACCACAATGAAATATCACTACACATCTATTAGAACAGCTAAAATTAAAAATAGCAACAATGTCAAACTCTGGCAAGGACGTAAAGAGACTGGAAGTCTCATAAGTTTCTGTTGGGAATGTAAAGTAGTAGAGCCACTCCAGAAAACAATTTAGAGTTCCTTAAAAAATTAAACATATCCTTATCATAGAACCCCATAACTTCAATACTGGACATGTACTCCAGAGAAATGAAAGCTTACATACACAAACAAATGTACACAAACCTGTACATGAATGTTCATAGTAGCTTTATTCATAATGGCAAAAAACTGGAAACAACCAAAATATTCCCTAATAGGTAAACGTTAAACAAATCGTGGTACATCCATACCGTGGAATACTACTCAGCAATAAAAAGGAATGGACTATTGATACACACACAACTTAGAGGGATCTTAAGATAATTATGCTAAGTGAAAAATGTGAATCTATTTTATGGTTCTAGTTGTATAACACTCTTGAAATGACCAAATTATAGAGATAGAAAGCAGATTAGTTGTTTCTAGATATCAGGAATGGTGGAAGGGAGGTGACTGGGTGTGACTATCAAGATGTAGCAAGAAGGAGGGCTTTGCAGTGATGGAATAGTTATTTATCATGATTGTAGTAGTAGCTATATCAGTCTACAAGTGATAACATACAACTACACATATTCATGGTATCAATATAATTCCCTGGTTTTGATGTTGTATT